>NC_083422.1:20616889-21852827 GCF_020745735.1 Hemiscyllium ocellatum
GCACATAGAATATTTTAATTTCATTGATTCAATAATATGAAGAAATTACTTTTATTAGATACTTAGATACATCTGTAACATACAGTACTAAAATATTTTCTAGCCGCAAGAACTAATCTACTACTCCACAGAAAGAAGCCTTGTTGATAAATTACAGAGCAGGTAGAAGCTATATTTATTATTGTATTTGTTGAATATTTATTTCAATGTTCAAAACCAGTACATTATCCTAAAAGGTAAAGGTTCTACCTCTGTAAGGCAACCAGATCAACTTAAGGTAGAGAATAAATCTAAAAGCAGAAGCTTACAAAACTCCAAAAAAAAGTGAAAATTCAGCAGATTGGGAGAACTGTAAAAAGCAACAATTAGTTAAGGAAACATGGACCCATTAAAGACAAATGCAAGTTATAGTGTAAATCAACATGAAGTAATTGGCAGACTTGTTAAACAAATTTGTTGCATTCAATTTATCATCATAGCACACTGTGTACTCATTTAAAGTTGTGGCTATATTCATGATAAATCCAACATTAAGTGAATCAAAATTCAGTGAATTTGATTTGCTCATTAAAACAAACATAAAAACTGTAATTCAGAATGGAATTTTCCCAGTCCCAAATGATGTGGGCAATAGTGAGTCGGTTGGGAAAATACAAAGAAAGGAAAAATGAGATTCTCGATGTCAAATAAAAGAAATATGATTGTTTGCTTAAGGTTTTAATGGCCAGGTGAGAATGTTGCCTGTGAGTGGCTAGGATCTATTTGCATCATTTATATATGTAGGTTGCTATTTTCTCAGGTAGAAGCAAGATTTCAACGTTTGTGCAAAGATTTGGTATACAAGGTATTCGCCAAAAACGGATACCCGCGCAACTTTATCAACAGATGCCTAAGAGATAGATCACGGAACGAGGACATGCCACAACCAAAAGAACTAGCCACACTACCATACATCAGGAGCGTTTCAGAACTGACAGCCAGACTACTGCGACCCCTAGGACTCATAACGGCACACAAACCAACAGCCACACTCAGACAACAACTTACTAGAACAAAGGAGCCAATACCCAACATGAGCAAAACTAATGTAGTTTATAAAATACCATGCAAGGACTGCACAAAACACTATATAGGACAAACAAGAAGACAGCTAACAATCCGCATACATGAACACCAACTAGCCACGAAACGACACGACCAGCTATCCCTAGTAGCCACACACTCAGACAACAAGCAACATGAATTCGACTGGGAAAACACTACTATCATAGGGCAAGCCAGACAGAGAACAGCCAGGGAATTCCTAGAGGCATGGCATTCATCCACAAATTCCATCAACAGACACATCGACCTGGACCCAATATACCAATCACTACAGCGGACAGCTGAAACTGACACCCGGAAGCGGCAAGGACAGACCACTATAAATGCCGGAAGAAACATCAAAGAAGCGCTTCGCAGAAGGCTCCACAGCACTGATGATGTCTCCTAGCCAGGGGACGAAATGTTTGCAACCAAAACTTCCAGCTCGGCGAACAGAACCACTACTACAGAAGCAAGATTGTTCAAAACGCAAGGTGAGAGTCAGAGAGGTTAGCTGGCAGTTGTGGCTTGCCAAGGCCTTCTCCAGTGAGGCTGATGCTTATGTCAATGTCAAACTCCATGGATGGAGGTTTCAGGATGTCAACACCCATGGAGTGTGCCCTGAGATGAAAATGAAAAATGGCTGCCAGCATACTTGATGTCAGTTGATTGTGTTTTCATTGGTAAGCAATATAGTCCCTTCGAGGAACAAATGTGTTAACCAAGTACTCACATTACGGGTCAAAGACATTTGTCATCACAAATTTCTGCTTGTATATTTTATGCTTGTTGATTACAAATCCAGGACATAGCAGTCTTAATCATGAGATTGATCATTATGACTTAATCAGAATAATCTCTGTGAAGCAGAAGTAATCACAAGAGTCATGATCAAAGTTAAGAATCCTAATATACTATTGACATTTTAACTTGTAATTCCAAATTGTGTGTATTTTTTTTAAAAATTAGGGTTGATATAGTCAAAAATGATAGCGATGCAAATTAAGCAGCTGTCTGGGGAGAATCCCATGTAATGTACATTTGAGCTGTGAAGAGCACTTCAAACAGCAACCCTTCAAAGTGAGGATAGGACAAGTCAAAATAGACTGGACTACGATCTCTTGTGACTGCAAGGATAACAAAGGGTTGACCAACTCCTGCTCAATAGTAAACCACCCCCTGCAGATTACATCCCAAACTGCAGATACATTTTGTGTTTTACCATTTGAGAAATACCAAGGTTCTCAACAGAAATGAGCTGCTGGAGCTAAACATTGTTGTAAATACCAGGTTGGATTTGAATATTAAAGTGCTGTGAAGGTCACTAATGAAGATCTATCTCCTAGTTACCTCTATATTTCAGGTAAGCACTCTCTCCCATTCTGAGTGCTTGAAGTCAGTTAGCTGGCAGTCAGACAAAAAGGAAAGTTGGACTACAAAAAGACTTGGTTTCATCAGGAACACTGGAATTCAATCATGGTTGAAAGGAATCAGAACGACAGAGCCTCAAGCAATCTGCAAAATTAAAAATTATGAAACCACCAACTATTCAACTGTCAATGGAGTAGTATCAGAAACTTCCAATGCAATGGCTGTGACTTTCAACTATCTACTATTCATTAACAATTCAGGGACTGATCTGTAAATCTTTTAAAAAGAATTTGTTGAACTTGCTCCTGTTTTTCTAATCTATCTGCATGTGTTTTGGGTTACTAATTTTTCCATCTTTTTGTAATGAAAAACCTCATTGTTTGTTAACTCAAGAAAGTTTTGTTAAACTTTAAAATATAACTTCATTCAGGTCTGGGGAAAAAGTATCCACAAGGGAAAGAATCTGTTTTTAAATTAATCTTGTTGTGGCCAACTGAGAGGGTAGGTGAGTAAAGAATGGGAACAAATACAACCTCCTTACCCTGGAGCTAAACAGTTTAGGGTATTCATCTGGAACCATAATAAATTTTGGAATCTCTCCTGGGGTCCAGGAATAAGACAGGTGACTTATGAAGCGTCATTTGTGGTTCACAATTCACAAACACATTCCAAGGTCCCTCAGGCTACACAAGGACCAGGAGTTGCTTCTCTAATACATTGCACTGTACATATTGTGTAGCATTCTCTATATAAAATGCTGCCTTCCTTAGGTCACGTGCAGGGGTGTGAAGGGCGTAATCAGTCCCACCATATTTATAATCTCTACCTGCATGTGTGTGACATGATTTGTGCAACATATCTCTGAATGACATCTACTATGTTAGACTTCTAAGTAAGTTCTACTATTTAGAGGTGCCCATCCCCCTTCTTATTAGAAGCTTTTGTGTCCCAGTGTAAGGAGACCTATGGTAAACTGTCATTTATCTGTCTGCAAAAGCTGACTGATCATATTACTAAGGAGCTGTTCAGTTTCTGATATTCCTCACGTTGCTTCATTGGAACCATTATCAACGGACCCCACTGAAGCAACTGCTATCATTTCTGGCCATAGTGCAATGAATAGCCACAGAAATGATGAGAAACACATGCATCTACAATTCTAGTCTCCAAGTGCAGAATTTGCAGCAAAACATCACTCAAGATGCAGGGAAAGTCCAGATAGCATATGGTCCTTTGTCTTCAATGGAATGTCCTTCAGATAAACAAGGCACAGAGCTACCACACAATGAGAATGTTCTAGGACATTGTGGTAGAACTGTGTCATCAGCTAAAGCAATCCAGGTGCAAAGTGCTATATATTGTACACTCAGAACATTAAAAGCACGATATCATAAAACCACTAACTTAATAGGATGGGTTCCTTTTGGTCAATGTCTAATTCATCAGTGGCCATCACAACCACATCTTGGAAGTCTGTGACAGGTACCCTGGAAGCTTCGATGATGTCTGTATTCTTGATGATTACTGAGTTCTTGTTTCATTCCAAGGGACATACACCTTACAAGAATGGATGCTGGGACAGATCCATTATGGCGAATCGCTCTGTTACAAAATCCCTGAGGCTGAGTGCATAGACATTGCCATGCATTCTTCCACTGGGGCCACCAAGGACCACACAATGGGCTCCTCAAAATGAGGTTCCCATGCTTGTCCAGTTCTGGGGGCTCCTTGCAGTATGCTACAGACTAGACAGCATAATCCTTGTCTGCTGTGCTCTGGACAAGTGGAGCAGACAAAGAGGGGTCTGATTGACAATGAGGTGTAAAAGCTGCAAGATTCTTCCAAAGAGGAAGACTAGGGCTTTGATCAGGAGAAATATACACCTTCACCATGGCAGGGCGCAAAAGATAGTATAATAATCCAGGAGGTATTTGACACTCAATCCCAATGGAATTGAATTGGGTGAAGTCATCATACATTGACAGTAGATGTGTTGCTGCTGTTAAAGCAAGCAACCAATGTTGAAATAAAATTGCAACCTTTTTGTTTGCTCTCTCTTGGCTTCTCCTGTGGGCTAAAAACGTTAACTTTACAAATGGTTGTAAGACTTTACAAGATCTAATACTTATTCAAACACGACCAGAATTAATGCTACAATAGGTGTTAGAAAAAGAATAACACTCCTTCAGACAGGTTCTAATATCATGTAGCGCTAAGAAAAGGAAATATCCCTAAATTCATTTTTGTCACTGTTGTTGAAAAGACAGTTGATCAGAAAGATGTGATGGGAATGAAAATGTATTTACAAATGTATTTACAATTTTATTTGAACTGAGAAGGGCTATTACTAGCTTGCAACACTTGAACTGGTGCACAGCTGAGCTTCAAATATGATGCTAGTGGCATGAACACTGGAAGATGCCCACACCTGAGAGCATTTCTGCCACTTGGAGACAAGATAGTGCACAAACAGCACCATGGAAGACTGCTGTGTACTTAATAAGGGGAAGATGACACTGTGATTCTCCAGTACGGACCTCGAAATACTGGTAGGCAGATGGTGCAGAGAAGGGCTAGCCTCTTCCTGGAGAAGCAGCGCAAGAGGCCACATCACCATACCCTAACTATCAATATAGCACTTAGTGTTGTGAATGTGGGTGAGTTTATAGATTATTTTGGCTAAATTGTTGCTGTATAGATAACTTTTTCTGTTAAATGCTGGCCTTTTCACTGAACTAAGCCTGAAAAAAGACGTTTATCTGTATGGAGAAATCTGATGTTAAATATGCAATTATCACTTAAACAAATTAATTTATTGGAGTGATAACCCATCCTTGTGTTGAACATTTAAATTTTTTCCTGTGAACGTAAGGCTGTTTCCCTGGACCAAATGCCATTTGGAATGAACGGGTTGTCTAATGAACAATAGGTTGGACAGGCTGGACTTGTTTTCAAGTTGAGATGAGCAAGAGATGATTTAATATAGGTTATAAGATCCTGCATGGTCTTGACAAGGTGGATGTGGAAAGGATATTGACCAGTCCACAACTTGAGAGCAATGTTTTAACATTAGGTGTCACCCTTTTCAAACTGAAATGAGGTAAATTTGTTTCTTTCATAGAATTGTGCAACTTTGGAATCCTTTGTCTCAGAAAATGATTGAAGCTATTGAATGCTTGGGGTTAGATGTGAATGTGGGTTTTGAAACACAATCAGATCAGCAGAATGGTTATAGTGAATGGTGGAGCAGGCTCCAGGGCCTAAATGGCTTACTTCTGCTCCTGTTTCATAAGTTTGTACAGCATGTTTTATCATTTGCTTTATTCTTTATTTATTCATTGTGGTTTAGAATTGAATGGGCATTGAAGAACAAAATCATGGAATGGAGAGCTCACCACCCTACACGATGGAACCGTTACTGTACTGGAGTGTTTCAAAATTTTCTTCCACTACTTGAACAAAACCTTGGTTGCTCAGTAAGTGAAGAACAGAGCACAGGATTAGAGAGTTTATTAAAAGAATTCAAGGTTTGTGTTACCTCTTAGAACATACTAGTTTTTCAATTAAGACCTTCACATCACTGACTTGTGAAATTGTTAATACAACAATTTATTCTTGTGTAGCAGTTTTAACCAAGTGAAACATTCCAAGACATTTTATAGGAGCATTAAAAAGCAATGTATGACACCAAGCAGCATGTGGAGACAGCTGTCCAAATGACCTAAAGCTTGTTTAAGAAGGTCAGCAAACACCAGGGCTATAGGGAAATGGGACTTGGTATGAGTTAGGACACGGACAGAGTATTTTGGATGACTTTAAACCTATGAACAGTAGAATGTGGGAGATGTGCATTGGTGTAGTCAATACTATAATTGACATAAGTACGAATGAGTGTTGCAGCAGAAGATGAGCTGAGACAGGGGAAAATTTGATCAATATTACTGATATGGATATAGGTGGTGTTAGAAATGTCTTGAATTTAACATTGGAACTTTACCTCAGGATCAAATGAGACATCAAACCTGTGAACAGACTGGCTTGATCTCAAACTGTTGCCAAAGGGAGAGATAAAGTCAGTATTAGGGAATGGATATAGTAATTATATTCTAAATTATAGAAAATTAACTGTAGGCAAATTGCTTTTGAAAATGAGTATGAATTTTGAGTTAATTAATCTGAAGATTTCTAACATGAGTTTGAAGCTGTTTCCTTTTAGTTACCTGATGTTAGCATAATTGTAGAAAATGGAATCTCATTTTTGCTTCTTCAATTCATCTCAGGCTCCAAACTTTTAACAGCAACAACATTGCATCAATATGTAATTTCCATACTGTAGGGAACATAATCTAATCTAATCATTCTTCTGGCTTCCAAGTGAGACTGTCAAGCAGATTTTAATAAAATTTTGCTGAGATTCATTGCTTACAGATTTTTATTTCAAAAAAATTGAAATGGGTAATTTATAACTGAGGCTATGTTAGGAAAATTCTTGTATCTGTTCTTTACTCTGCAAATTGTGAGTTGAAATGTCACTTCAGGAACGAGAGCACAACATGTAGGTTGACAAAAGAGCACAGTTATAAAGATCTGTTCGACAGTTCTTGATGCTGTCTTTCAGATGAGCTGTTACACAAAGGCCCCATTTGCTCTCTGGGGTGGATGGTATGCTAGCTAATGCTTACAAAACAATAAAATAACAATATAAAACAACAATATCTGGTTATTATCACACTGCTGTTTTTGGCAGCTTGTTGCATATAAGCTTCTTATATTACAACAGTGATTATACTTTAATATATGATGTAGGGAAATAGATGGTGACATCTTGAAAAATGTCCATATTACAAAGGAGGAAGTGCTGCCTGTCTTTAAACGGGTAAAGGTGGATAAATCCCCAGGACCTGATCAGGTGTACCCTAGAACTCTGTGTGAAGCTAGAGAAGTGATTGCTGGGCCTCTTACTGATATATTTGCATCATCAATAGTCACAGGTGAGGTGCCGGAAGACTGGAGGTTGGCTAACGTGGTGCCACTGTTTAAGAAAGGTGGTAAAGACAAGCCAGGGAACTATAGACCAGTGAGCCTGATGTCGGTGGTGGGCAAGTTGTTGGAGGGAATCCTGAGGGACAGGATGTACATTTATTTGGAAAGGCAAAGACTGATTAGGGATAGTCAACATGGCTTTGTGCATGGGAAATCATGTCTCACAAACTTGATTGAGTTTTTTGAGGAAATAACAAAGAGGATTGATGAGGGCAGAGCAGCAGATGTGATCTATATGGACTTCAGTAAGGCGTTCAACAAGGTTCCCCATGGGAGACTGGTTAGCAAGGTTGGAATCTCATGGAATACAGGGAGAACTAGCCATTTGGACACAGAACTGGCTCAAAGGTAGAAGACAGAGGGTGGTGTTGGAGAGTTTTTTCTCAGACTGGAGGCATGTGACCAGTGGAGTGCCACCAGGATCGGTGCTGGGTCCTCTACTTTTTGTCATTTATACCAATGATTTGCATGTGAGCATAAGAGGTACAGTTAGTAAGCTTGCAGATGACACCAAAATTGGAGGTGTAGTGGACAGCGAAGAAGGTTACCTCAGATTACAACACGATCTTGATCAGATGGGCCAATGGGCTAAGAATTGGCAGCTGGAGTTTAATTTAGATAAGTGTAAGGTGCTGCATTTTCAAAAAGCAAATCTTAGCAGAACTTATACACTGAATGGTAAAGTCCTTGGGAGTGTTGCTGAACAAAGAGATCTTGGAGTGCAGGTTCACAGCTCCTTGAAAGTGGAGTTGCAGGTGAGTAGGAAGTGAAGAAGGCGTTTGGTATGCTTTCATTTATTGGTCAGAGTATTGAGTACAGGAATTGGGAGGTCATGTTGTGGCTGTACAGGACATTGATTAGGCCACTGTTAGAATATTGCGTGCAATTCTGGTCTCCTTCCTATCAGAAAGATGTTGTGAAACTTGAAAGGGTTCAGAAAAGATTTACAAGGATGTTGCCAGGTTTGGAGGATTTGAGCTATAGGCAGAGGCTGAATAGGCTGGTGCTGTTTTCCCTGGAACATTGGAGGCTGAGGAGTGACCTTCTAGAGGTTTATAAAATCATGAGGGAAATGGTTAGGATAAATAGACAAAGTTTTTTCCCTGGGGTGGGGGAGTCCAGAGCTAGAGGGCATAGGTTTAGGGTGAGAAGGTAGAGATATAAAAGAGACCTAAGAGGCAGCTTTTTCACTCAGAGGGGGTGTGTGTATGGAATGAGCTGCCAAAGGAAGTGGTGCTGCCAGAGGAAGTGGTGGAGGCTAGTACAATTGCAACATTTAAAAGGCATCTGGATGGGTATATGAATAGGAAGAGTTTGGAGGGATATGGGCCAGGTGCTGGCAGGTGGGACTAGATTGGGTTGAGCTATCTGGTTGGCATGGACAATTTGTACCAGTGGGCCTGTTTCCATGCTGTATATCTGAATGACTCTATTACTCTATATGCATTTATCTGTAAAATATTTTGGATGTCCAGAGATCACGAAGGGTGTTTTATTTTTAATGTAAATCTTTCCTTGAATTAATCAAGTCTCCAGAGGTGAAGGTCTGGGATCATTACAAAATTACACACAAATCTCTTATTTTTTCAGTAAGAATTAAATTAACAATTTAATTGAGGAAGGGTTTTATTAAGTGCTCAGCTTCAAGCCAGCCCAAAAATACTGGACTTCAACAATCCAAACAGTAGTGTCCACCTTAATTTATTTGACAATAGTTCTGGTTACTGATGTGGAGAAGCACAGCATGAGGGAGAGAAGGGTGTACAACAGGATATTGAGGGACTTGAAGAGAAAGGGAGTTTACAAGATAGGCAGTCCCTTTCTGTCAGACTGTATGTGATCAAACAATTCATGAGCAATAACACAAGTAACTTCACCACAGTTCCCGATTCACCACAATTGTATGCTCACTAATTTTCCTTAATATCCTTTCATTGGCATCCTTTGTCTGAAAATACAAACTCAAAACTACCAGCTAATACTGTGGACTAATATTATAACCACTTTGAATTCTACTGTTCCTACAAGATGCTTTCCACTAACTTCAGCAAAGGCGATAGAAGGCTCTAGATTGCCTTGATTGTGAACTCAAGCAGGTCTAGGCTGAGAAGCCTAGCTCCAAGTTTCAATTTTCATAGTGAGTACAGTAGGATCATGCTTCCTGGAGTCATTGTAAGTCTGCTAGGGCCAATGTCTTAGAAATCCTGCTGATCTGATGGACAGCAGAGTGGTAGACTGTTATAGTATCAGAGCATCATAGAATAGTTAAGACTGGAAGGAGGCCATTTGACCCATTGAGTCCACACTGCTTCTCAAAGAGGATCCCTCACAGAGCCACCCACTTATTTCACATGATTAATCCACCTTTCCTCCAAGTTCCTGGTCACTATGGGCAATTTAGCATGGCGAATCCACCTAACCTGTACATCTTTGGATTGTGGGGAGAAACTGGAGCACCTGGAGGAAACCCAAGCAGACATGGGGTGAATGTGCAAACTCCACATATACAGTCCCCCCAGAGTAGAATCAAACCTGGATCCCTCATACTGTGAGGCAGCAGTGATACCCTGGAAGTCTCTTTGAATGGTAGTATCCCAACTATGAAGGTGGCTGGTCTTCCATTGTAGCACCTTGTTTGTCTCGGAAATTGCTTGTCTTGCATTGGATGTTATGGCCTTAACTATTGCTGGAGGTGATGAATGTTATAATGATATTTAGTGGTCAGCCAGTTAGCATAGCTGAGAGTGTCTTTCCATCCTACTGCTAGAGGGAGGAGTATGGTTCACTGTAAATTATTGCTTAGTTTTTGGGGGACTTGAGAACTCTGGGCACACATACTTATTTCTGAGACATTCTTGATGTATTTAATTAATTAATTAATTCAACTTGACTGATGATACCTATAGAGATACAAAGATTTACAGAAGCAGCTGCTCTTGGGAGTGGTGGTGAGTAAGAGGATTTTGTAGGAAATTGCTGAGTGGGGAGAAGCAGTGAGCGGGAGAGTTTGGATAGGTGGTGAGCAAAATAATTCGGTATGAAAGTAGTGTGTTGGGAGAAGTGGCAGTTTTAGCAAGGCAATGAGTTGGAAAGACAATAAATTGGGAAAGGTTGGAGATGTGAAACAATGAGCAAGAGATGAGTTTGTGGGCTCTTAAGAGCACTAAGTTATTAAATGCTAATATGTTATTAAGAATTATTGCCAAGTCAAAATATATAATCTTTAATTTTAAGCAATGTTTGATTTTCTGCATCAAAACTAGTGAGAAAGTTTTTCATTTCCTCTGTCACAAAAATGGATATATTTGTTTATGCCTCAAAGGAATAGTTAAGTTTAAGATTCTAAAACACTGCTGAAGATATTGCACTATATTTGTGAATGTGATCCTCATGACGACAGGTTTTAGGTTTATGGTAAAGCCTCTGGCGTCTCATCTCATCCTACAACATGGCAGATAATTCGATGATGGCTATCCTATAGAGCCATGGACTCCATCAATACTGGTGCTCAGACATTTACAGATAGTTGAGTCGAGTTATGAAAGCACTCTGCTGCACATAAGCCCTAATATAAGCAGCTACTGTTGCTGCTCTGGTGGAGAATCATCAGTTTATTCAGTCAGCAATTGAAGCCCTCTGAACTTCTGTTGTTTAATGCATATGTTTACAAAGGCTGTATGTGCTAGACCCATGACATCTGGTTTTCCCTTGTGATGACCCTTGACTTATATTATCTGCCCTATGCAAGTTAGATCCACTGAGCACATGCTTATGCTCCTATTGTGCCCATCCTTGCCATCAATGCGGCACTTCCCTCTGTGCTCAATCTTCCCACTCTTGGCATCAGCACAGCAATCCTTTTACGCCCACCACATTATCCCTGCAGCATCCCTTTGTGACAAACCCTGCTGCAAGACTATCACCCGTTCTGCGCTTCCCCTTCTCATCAGTGCAACACTTCTGACTGCTAATGTTTACCAGGTTCCCCTTCTTGACTTCCTCCCAGCACTTTCCGTAACTGCCTTCCTGTAAGTGTTCAGACAGTTTACCTCAGTACCATCAGCTTTAACTAGACAAGGATCTGAAAGTGCATGATTCCCCTGTGATTTATGTTAAACTCCCATAAAATTAAATGAGTTCTATTCAAAATCATGGTAAATCTTTGCTCACTAATTCAAATTGCAATGCTGCCGTATTATGCTCGTTATTGTCTTGCAATTTTTACACTGCTTATAAAATCCAGAACTGATGTCATCACAATGTCAGCTTTCCAGGTGAGCTCATCCCATCCCTATTTCTCCCCTCCTTGCCTTCCAACCTGTTTGCTGCAGCCATCACAAAATTCAACCCAGTATATCCAAGCCAGTCCTCTACCTACTGGAAAAGTTACATTTAAAAAGAAATGAACAAAATGTGTTGGAATACTAGAAGAATCTAAGAAATGAATGCTTACACAATTTGTGGCTTGTGAGTCAAGAGACTGAGAAAGGTGGGCTGAGAGTAGGGGCATTAGGTAGGCAGACACCCAAATAATTGATTGCACAACTTTAGAACTATCCCAAAGACCAAAAGAAATAGGAAGAGTGTAGACGGTTCATCCCCTTCATCCTGCTCCATTTAATAGGATCTTGGCTGAACCTATATCCTGATATCCACTTTCCTGTATTTTCCCCCGACCGCTGATCTCCCCACTTATGAAGAAGTTATCTACCTCAGCCTTAAATATACACAACCCTCTGGAAAAAAAATCCTCTTCATCCCAGTGTTAAATTTGCACCCTTTTGTTGTGAGACTATGCCCCCTGATCCTCGACTCTCCTATGAGGGGAAACATCCTCTCAGCATTTACTTATTAAGCCCTTAAGAATCCTGTTATTTCAATGAGTTAGTTCCATTTTTCTAAATTCCAATGAGTAGTATGCCAACCTGTTCAGCCTTTGCTTGTAAGATAATTCCTCCATTCTAGGATCATCCCAGTGAACCTTCTCTGAACTTCAATGGAATAATAGCTTTCCTTAAATAAAAGGGACCAATTCTCCACGCACTATTCCAGATGTGATCTCATCAGCACCATGTCCAGTTACAGGAAGACTTTTCTATTCTTGTACTCCAATACCCTTGAAATAAGGGATAATATTCCATTAGCCTTCCTGATTACTTGCAACACCTGGGTGGTAGCTTTCTGTGTTTCATACTTAAATATCCCTAAATCCTTATGTATTGCAAATTTCTGCAGTTATTCTCCATTTAAATAACACATTTCCCCTTCAAAACTAAAAATAACTTCACACTTTCACATATTGTACTCTATTTACCAACTATTTGCCCATTTAGAGTCAGAGACATACAGCCCAGAAACAGATCCTTCAACTCAACTCATCCAAACTGACCAGGTTCCCTAAACTGAACTGGTCTCACTTGTCTGCATTTGACCCATAACTCTCTAAACCATTCCTACACATGTACCTGTCCAAATGTCTTTTAAATGTTGTAATTGTATTCGTCTCCAACATTTCCTCTGGGAGCTTGTTCCATATGCATCACCCTCTGTGTGGAAAAAATGTTGCCCCTCAGATCCCTTTGAAATATTTCCCCTCTCTATATCCTCTAGTTTTGGACTCCTCTACCCTGGGAAAAAAAAACCTAGCTATACACCTTATCAATGCCCCTCAAGAATTTATAAATCTCTATAAGGTCACCTCTCAGCCTTCCATGCTCCAGGAAACATGTCTCAGCCTAACCTGTCTGTCCTTATAACTCAAACTCTGCAGTCTCAGTAACAACCTTGTAAATCTTTTTTGCATCCTTTTCATTTTGATAACATTTCTCATATAGCAGGGTCACCACAGTCTTATACAGTACACAAAATGTTGCCTTACAAATACGTATCAATACTCAGAAACTGTTTGTATTCCTCTTGCAACCTCCCTTTCCACCTATTTTTTGTGTCATCTGCAAATTTGGCTATAATACATCCATTTCCATCCTCCAAGTTATTAATATCCATTATAAACATTTGTTGTCCCAGCACTGATCCCTTGGAGCTCCACTGGTTACAGATTGCCAACCTGAAAAAGAATCCCATATTCCCACTTTCTGTTGACTGCCCATTGTCAATGCTCTATCCACATGATATACTATCTCCAATATCATGAGCTTACCTTTTGACTTAACATCTTCTGAGGTACATTGTTCTTCTGGTTCCTACTGGTTTCCTTCTATCCACTCTGGTTGAAACTTCCTTGAAAAACTCTTAAACTTTTCAGATGCGATTTCTCTTCATGAAGCCATGTGACTTGGCTTGATTAGGTTATGATTTTCCAAAAGTTCTGCTATTACTTCCTTAATCATTGATTCTGATTTTTCCAACAATACATGCTAGGCTAATTGATTATAGTTATCTATTCTTTGCCTCTGTCCATTTCTGAATAGGGGTTGCCTATTGGCAATTTTCCAATTCTCCAGTACTTCCCCAGATTCCAAAGCATTTTGGAAAATTACAACCAATACATCCACTATCTCTGTAGTTACTTCTTTTAGGATCCTAAGATGCAAGCTATTGGGACCAAGGGACTTATCTGCTTTTAGTCTCATTAGTTTGTCTCATGCTACTCCTCTAGTGATGGTACTCTTCCCCTGTATCCTTTAGTATTAATAGGGTGTTTGAAGTATCTTTCACGATAAAACATCTGTTTAACTCTCTGCCATTTCCTTGTTCTCTATAACTATCTTTTAAGATTCATTTTTCAAGAGCTACTTTACCACTTTTTATATGATGTGAGGGTGCCAATGTTGGACTGGGGTGGCAAAGTCAAAAATCACACAACACTAGGTTATAGTCTAAAAGGTTTATTTAAAATCACAAGCTTTCAGAGCAACACTCCTTCATCATGTGCATGGATCCAAAAGATTGTGATTTCAAATAAACCTGTTGGACTATAACCTGATGTCATGTGATTTTTGACTTTCTTTTTATGTATTTAAAGAAGCCCTTATGGTCATTTTTTATATTCCTCTCATTTGCCCTCTCTCTCTTTATTATCTTTTTAGCCCTTCTTTGCTAGGTTCTGATTTTATCCCAGTCATCAGGGCTAGCACTGGCTTTTGTCTTCTTAAGCACTTTTCCTTTTAACTTTATACTCTCCTGACCTTCCTTGGTTAGCCCTAGTTGGTCTATTCTCTCTTACAATCTGGGAATTATGAATTACCTCCTTAAATGTTTGCCAATACTTGCTTACTGACTTTTCTGCTAATCTAACTGCCCAGTCCACTTAAGTCCTTCTTTAAGTTAAATTATTTCTGAATCAAGTTTCTCACACAAAAACTGAAAATGAAATTCTATCATGTTATGATCACTACTTCCTAGTACATCATTTATTGACCCTGTCTTACCCATTACCAGATCCAGCACAGCCTGCTTCCTGGTTGGCTTCAGGATATATTGCTCTGGGAAAGTATGGTTAAAATTTTCTTTAGGATCCTGGCCAAAAAGCCATTGTAGTTGCTACTGGTAAGTGGACCCGAGATAGCAAAAGAGTTCCACTCAATCTAAATTGAGTAAGAGGACTCATAGGTTGGTATCCAGGAGAGTGCACACCCTAGAAACTCCACCCACATCTGGTTTGGAGCAATTAAATTGCTGAACAACATCCAAATCAGAACCAATTCAAAATAAACGTCTGGTTAAATGGAGATCCAGTTATAAGATAGATCAATAAAGGGGAGGCCATCACAGAACCAGTTTTTAACAAAATTTTCTCTGGACTCCTATCCTTAGGTTTGCGCAATACCTTGGCCAGACTGAGAACCTACATTGGGGATCTATTACAGATAAAGGGTACAACTTCAATTCTGGTCTCGTATAAAAAGCAGCTGGTTCAGTTTCCACTGATTGTAGTAAAAGGCTCAGGCCCAAGCCTGATGAAGTAAAACTGGTTGAGTAAGATTCATCTTGATTGGCTCAACATTTTTCAATTAGAAAATGGCTGCCTGAATGAAGTGCTAATTAAATACCCAGAAGTTTTTCAGTAAGGTATAGGGACTATCAAAGGAGCCAAGGCCATCTAGCATGTTGACCAGGAAGCAATTTCACCATGCTGCAGGCCTGCCCAGTGCCATTTGCATTTCAGACAGAAGTAGAGATAGAAATCAGAAGGCTGGAAAGCGAAGGAATCATCAAACCAGCCTAGTTGACAGAATGGGCAGCATTGGTTGTACCAATTGTGAAGCCTAACAGGTTGGTTTGCCATTGTAGAGATTTTTAACAAATGGTAAACTGCTTTCTCACAGCTGGATAAATATCCAATGCTTCACATAGAGGATTTAAACTAAAGGTGGGCAGAGAGCTGTCCTTCACGAAGCTGGGCATGAACCATGTGTAATTACAGTTGCAATTAAACAAGGATTCCCAGAAGTATGCTACAACTAATACTACAATTAAGAGTTTGTACTAATATATGTGACTGCCATTTGGGGTATTGTCAGCTTGTGCAATTTTTGGATGATGGAGAACATTTTATGAGGTCTACCGCATGTCGCCATTTGTCTAGATGATGTGCCAGTATCAGGGAAGACCTATAAGAGATAGTCTGAGAGCTGGCTCAAAGGAGCTGGATCAGTGTCAAGGACCTTCCATGTGTAAATAAAGGGCAACTTGGTGAAAAAATAATTGCCTCTGTGGAGATACTTCAAGAGACACACAGAAAGACTTTTGGTTACTTTTCATTAGAACAATGCAATGTTAATTAATGAAACTTTTTAAAAATGGGAAAGGGATAAGTTGTATAGAAATAGATGTTTCCATGTTAGTAAGTAAAGAACAACAGACAGAAATACAAGAGTAAATTCAATACATTTAGAACCAAGAAAAAGAAAAATATTTTTACAGAATGTTGCAAGTCTGTGGAATTCACTTCTAGGGTTGAGGACACAAGTAGATCAATCAGATTATATCAAATAGATGAATGAAAGAAAACTGGTTGAAGGGATATGACAGCAAGGTGGACAAGTGTGATCACACCTATTTGCTCGCATAATGTAAATATTAACATGAATCATTTTGTAACATACTTGTATTCTACTCCCAACGGGTAAAAAATGAGGTCTGCAGATGCTGGAGATCACAGCTGAAAATGTGTTGCTGGTTAAAGCACAGCAGGTTAGGCAGCATCCAAGGAATAGGAAATTTGACGTTTCGGGCATAAGCCCTTCATCAGGACTTCAATTAACTATTTCAGTTTTCTTTAAGTACAGAGTGGTGTGACAACATTATATAATAACTTGACTAAATACAGCTTTGCATTATTTTATTCATCTAAGTTTTATAACAAAACTGTTGGGTTTCCATAAGCTAGCTGTACATGATATGCAAAATATCAACCAATTGTTGCTAAGTCGAATGGTGTGTAGGTCATCCCCATATGAATCTTTCTGCATGTTTAACTTATTAAATTTAATTTACTGGGTAAGAAGAAATGCTTTGATTCACAAAGCATCTAATTTAGACATCAACTATGGAAATTCATTATTTTTCTTCTGCTCCTCCACAGGTTTCTGGATTTCCTATTCACATGCGCTATTCAAATTTGCAGGCAATATTTGATAAAGTCTACAGTACTGGTATTCATAATATAGAAATCCATAATGTGGAGTTTGCTGTTGCCGTGTATGTTTATCCATATCCTAACAATGTATTATCAGTATGGGTCTATGTAGCATCTTTGGTACATTTATCCATGTCCTAACAATGTATTAACAGTGTGGATCTATGAAGCATCTTTGGTACATGACACATAAAAGAAAACTCACTTTGCAATTTAGAAGATAAACTTGTGTTTAATTGTGTTTTCTTTTGCAGTCTTAATATTTTGTCCTGATATATGTCTTGTTAATATTTAATCCTTGTTAACTGGATATAGGGGGAAGGAAGGTCGTTTGGTCCAACAGATGCTGTGATTTTTGATAAATTAAACCTCCATTCTCATGCACTATACTACCTGAACGGATTTTTACACGCTATCGTCTTTCCTTTATCTCCTTTAGCAGATTTACCAAACATTTGTTTATACCAAGTCCTGTGGTTAAAATCCTAGTTAACAAAGCATGGGCAGAATTTCACCTCACCCAATCTGGAGGCGGGGACAATGGAGGCCCATTTAACTGAGCAGGGAGAAGCAGAGTAGAGACATTTGTAATAATATCTGGGGTACAGTCCTTGTAGATAATCTTTCTGCTTGAAAGCCAGTTGAGTCCCTAATGTGGGTATCCTATTGTCACTGGTATTTTAACTAATGATGAGTGTGCCACCAGCTCGGTAATGCATGCAGTCTTTATGATTGAGAGTGGGGTGGTCCCCTCCTACCATGAGCAGCTCATGCAAAATGGAGAGATCTGCTGGAGAAATGGACAACCAATGGGTGACCCTTGCCTGACTTAAAGACCAACACAAGTCCCTGAGTCCTCAGCAGCTGGCCCCAGTGAGTCCACATTACCTAACCTATTTCTGCATTTCCATCGTCATCCTCTTTTTGTGGTACTGGGAATGGCCAGTGCTCCAGTAAAAACAAAAGTTGCCATAGTCAGATTAGAGAGACAAATGGTGATAATTTAACTTGAAGATCACAATACCACAGTTCAGCTTTTCAGGCATCACACTGTCGACTCTAACCTCTAGCATCTGCAGTCCTCACTTTCACCTTGAGGGAAAGAATGGTCTATTGCTGTTCATATTTAGTATGATGTATGTTTGTATTTGTTGGTTCTTTTCTTAGAAAATATGTCATCATCTATCAAAGTCAACATGTTGGTTTAAAATTTAAACAAAACCTGGCTGACAATTAGTATTAATGGACATGATTTGGAGATGCTGGTGTTGGACTGGGGTGTACAAAGTTAAAAATCATACAACACCAGGTTATAGTCCAACAGGTTTAATTGGAAGCACATTAGCTTTTGGAGCAATGCTCCTTCACCTGATGAAAGAGCGTCGCTCCAAAATCTAATGTGCTTCCAATTAAACTTGTTGGACTATAACCTGATTTTGTGTCATTTTTAACTCAGTATTAATGGATATATTCTCTATGGTTATACCTCCTCTGATCAAAATTCATTTGCCAACCAATTAACATTTTCCTCTTATGCAGTGTATGTTGGTTTTTGCCCTTGGATGTGGTATTCTGGGGAACTTGGAAATAAATTAGAAAGCAGGATCTTGAAGACTGTAACTCCAGGATTCCTCGGTGTCATGTGCTAGCAAGGTCAGGAATAGGTGGATAGATTGAATTAATGCATGGCTATAGGGAATGTTTATGAGGGAAGGATTTAGATTCTTGAGACAGTAATATTGATTCAGGAAAGGTAGTTAGATAGATTGTATCCCAGCAGGATAAGGATCAATATCTCTGCCAGGGTTTACCAATGTAGTGGGATAGTGTTTAAACTAGACTAATAAGGGGGCAGGAACCAGAGTGGGAGAGAAGAGTAGCATAGATGGAAATGAAAAATAGAAAAGTAGAAAGCACAATTGAGAGGTAGAGGGCTGGCAGCAAATGGGACTGGAGTTCAAAAAAAAGTACAGAAATGTCAAAAAATCTAAAGGTATAATGTCAAGGCACTGAACATTTGCAATAAGGTAAAAATTAACAATGTTGCACATTGTTGCATATGGGTACAATGGCTGCATGATTATAAGGGTATGATGGCATATGGCTGCAGGGTGACCAAGACTGGAAATTGAACATCAAATGGCATTCAATCTTTAGGAAGGAAGGCAAAATGGAAAAGAAGGTGAGGTGATGTTATTACTGAAAAATGAAATTAGTGCAATAGTGTGAAAGGATATTGGCACAAGAGACCTAGGTGTGGAATCATTCTAGGTAGAGCTATGAAGCAACAAGAGGCAGAAAACAATTTTAGGAAATATCTAGATATCTCCAAACAGTAATAGGAAATTAGAGATTCATTCAACAAGGACATTTCTGTAAACATGGGTAATTTTAGTCCACCTTTAGACTAAGCAAACACCCACATATGCAATAATATTGTGGGAAATGAATTCCTGCATGATGTAGAAGATGGTTATTTTGATAAATATGTTGAAGAAACTACTCAAGGCAGGTTAGCCTAGATTTAATTTTTGAAATGAAATGGGATTAATTCATAACCTTATTGTGAGAGTTCCTTTCGGAAAATTGACATTAAGAGGGTAGACTTCTTTATTGGGATAGAAAGTGAATTGTCCAATCAAAGCCAGGATTCTACATAAAACAAAGCACACTGCAAAGATATGAGGGGTCGGTTGATTGTGATAGACTAGGTGACTTCATTAAAAGGCATGAAGAGGTGATGGTTAGTATTTAAGAAATGAATGCATGCAATGCATCAATTATACATTCCTTCTAGCCAAAAGAACAAAACAGGAAAAATGGTCCAATCATGATTAATAAAAAGAATTAAGACTAATAATATATCCAAAAAGGAGTTGGTCAATCAAATAGCAAGCCTGAAGCCTGGGATCAATTTAGAATTCAGCGAAATAGGACCAAAAGGCTGGTTAAGAGGGGAAGTTGAATGATTAAGTAAATAGATGGTAGATACTGTATAACATGCATAAACATAAAGTTGTCCACTTTTCTAGGAAGAAGAAAGTGGCAGAATATTATTTAAATTGTGATAGATTGGGAAAGGCTGATGTGCATAGAGACCTCAGTTTCCTTGTGCATCAGTCACTGAAAGTAAGCATGCTGGTGTAGTAGGCAGTTAAGAAGGCAAATGCAAGAGAGTATAAGAACAAGGAAGTCTTACACCAGATGACTGTGTGGAGTTTGCACGTTCTCCCCGTGTCTGTGTGGGTTTCCTCCGGGTGCTCCGGTTTCCTCCCACAGTCCAAAGATGTGCAGGTCAGGTGAATTGGCCATGCTAAATTGCCCGTAGTGTTAGGTAAGGGGTAAATGTAGGGGTATGGGTGGGTTGCGCTTCGGTGGGTCGGTGTGGACTTGTTGGGCCGAAGGGCCTGTTTCCACACTGTAAGTAATCTTAAAAAAAAGTAATCTAAAAAAAAGATGTAGAAGGCCTTAGTGAGACCACACTTGAAGTAGTTTTGACCTCCTTACTCAAGAAAATATATACTTGCCTTGGAGGGAATGTAGTGAAGATTGACCAGACTGATTCTGGATTAGGTTCCATGTCATAATCTGGTTAGCATATTGCAGACAGGATGGCACAGTGGCTTAGTGGTTAGCACTGCTGCCTCACAGGGACCCAGGTCTGATTCCAGCCTTGGGTGACTGTGTGGATTTTTGCATGTTCTCCCTGAGTCTGCGTGGGTTTCCTCCAGGTGCTCCAATTTTCCTCCCGCAGTCCAAAAAATGCACAGGTTAGGGGGATTGGCAAGGGTAAATTTCCATAATGTCCAAGGATGTGTAGGCCAGATGGATTAGCCTTGGGAGATGTAAGGTTATGGGGATAGGGTAAGTGGGCTGGGAACCCTTTGAGAGTTGGTGTGGATTTGATGGGCCAAATGACCTCTTGTACTCTAGAGATTCAATGATTCAATGTGCCTGCATAGGATGATATGTCGGGTATGGCTATAGATACATATTGGATATGCAGCGACAGGCAACAAACATCTGATAGAGATGCGAGAATCTATGCATGACCAAAATTAAAGATGGAGACATTCAGCTATGTTCTTCTGATGCCTGGCTTCAGCATGTGATATTTGACTGCCTCCATTTAAAGGGCAATGACTGTTTTGGAGAATGAGGTTCAACAATATGTGTAGTGACTGTTGGATAAGAGCTCAGTTCTTTATTTCATTACTCTAGTCCACACAATAATAACTGAGTGAGAAGATCTTGAGACACTTTGCTCTCTCCAGAATGCCCCTCCTCTTAAAGGAGTCAGGGAAGTGTCATCGCATACTGACAGGGAGGAGGAGCCTCAGCAAAGCATTCCAGTCTTCATTCCAGGTACTCCACTTGTGCCCTGTTATTCCACCTTTCCTCTTTCAGTAACACCATCATGTTTAGCCAATCAAGCTGAAGAGACTTCACCTCTACCTTCCCAGGAAACCCTCAGCACCCCACAACCCTCTAAGCCCAGAGGATGGACATCAACATCATCACAGTCAATGAGGCTTAATGGTCTTACCTCACCACAGCTATCAAAGTCATGCTGCACTGAGGTGCAGTGGGAGGAAAAGAAAACAAAGTAGTTCTGGAGGGCATAAAGATGGCACAAATATTTCACTATTATATCGAAAAAACATAATTGCAAATATATGTTTAATTCCACTTTAAGCATATTTGTTACATTTTTGCTAGTTTCTATAGTAGTTGTGTGCATTCAAAGATTTTGGAGTCACCTCCAATCAGTTCTGGAAGACGTGAACCTATAAGGAACCTATATCTGTGAATGGAGTTGGCAACCCAGCAGCATTCACCCAATTATCATTCTTTTGTTGAGCAAATTTGTGGCTGAGTTGTTGCATGTTTTGCTGGTGACAGACACAGCAGGAAAATATGTGAAATACGAGTGAGACATGAACATATCAGTGCCAAATAACAAGCGTATATCACATCAAATTTTGCAAGCAGATGGACTTGCTTCTGTCAAGGGGGTGCAGCTGTTTTCTTTCCAGGTATCTAAGGTAACAGGAATGTGAAGTGTTATTCAGGTACCATATTGGTCCTGGTGGCACAGACATTGAACTGCTGCCTATGTGGAACATTTAATGCAAGTCAGATGTGTATTATTTTAGATTACACAATTACAGTACTAGCAACGTTACGTTGAAAATATAAAATTTAATGTAGACATTAGAACAACACAATGGAGCAAAAATGTATAGGCCCACGACCCCAGATTAGGTTTTCCAGCCAACAAAGCATAATAAGTCATAGTGCATAGAAATGTTACAGTGCTTTACTTGACTTGGAAGCTTATGTTGATGATATTCTGATGGCCCTCTCTTAATGTCGTATCATGACCTTGGCATCTGCCACTGGAGCTTCACTATTTTCTTTTGCATTACCAGCATCTTCCTCCTCATCATTAGAGATACATGTGGCATCTCCATCTCCCATTTCACAAATTCATTTCTACTTTATGGAGCGGTGTTGTGCAGGACAGCATCTTTCTAAGCTTGTTCTGGAGAGTTCAGAAATATGGGGTAAAAAATGAGGTCTGCAGATGCTGGAGATCAGAGCTGAAAATGTGTTGCTGGTTAAAGCACAGCAGGTTAGGCAGCATCCAAGGAATAGGAAATTCAACGTTTCGGGCATAAGCCCTTCATCATTTCCTGATGAAGGGCTTATGCCCGAAACGTCGAATTTCCTATTCCTTGGATGCTGCCTAACCTGCTGTGCTTTAACCAGCAACACATTTTCAGCAGAGTTCAGAAATACTTTGCCTCAGCTGCCCTAGCAGTGGAAGCTCATCTTAAGTAGTCCAACAGTCTGCTTTACTGTTGTCCTTGTTGAGGCATGGCCTACATTGGATCTGTCCTCTGTGACACTTTTGTACTGGTACCATGAGCCCGGTCTTCTCTGGGTATTCCCTGTCATCTACAAGCTGTCATGTAGTTGATGGAGTGGAGCAAACAACGAGAAGCTCTCATACTGGTAAAACCTTGGCCTCAACCCATCCATCATGGTGAAGTTCATCCCTCAGGATTTCAGATGAATTCTTGGTTGAGAAATCCAAATGCATGAAGAATGGAGCACTAACCTGGGAAATGGAAGTCAAACCAAAACATTCTCCCTCAACTACTTTTGAAATTTTTTCCATCATCCTAAATACATTCAAGAGACCCTTACCTTGGCCCCAGAGGCATTCCTCCTTTTCAGGCATGACAGTCTAATTGGGACCCTCAAAGTTTCACCCATTATCATCTTTACTCCCTCTATTCACCCTAAGTTTTCAACAGTTATGTTTGAGTTACAAAACCTTGGCTACTTCCAGAACTCTTCAAAGTATGACCTTTGTTCTCTCCATAATCACATAGACTTATTGTAGATACAAGTTATGGGTATCGTCCAATATTTTCCCATAGGCTACTCCCCTTGAAAGGTCCTGGAACTGTCAATTCCCTACCTCTATCCCTTCCTGCCTAGGTCATCAGCAGATTCCCTTACTGCAGCACCTTGGCCTGCTTGGACCTTGCTTGACACAAAAGTCAGAAACAATGTTGCTGTGACCAGACCAATGGTGACCAAAGAGAGAAGCCCATACCTGAGCATGATTGTCATCCAGTTGAATCATGATTATTAGGATTCCCTTGATTTGTTCCATTGAACATGTCCAGTAACCCCTTCTACCTGAAATGACCCTTCATAGATACTCCAACACTTTCAATCCTCCTCATGTCCACCAACTTTACCCCAGCAGCCTTGACTCACCGAATGTTACCATATGACTTTACTGTTACCCTTGAACTTTCTCAATTCCCTTGACTTTATAAAACTCACATACCTTACCTTGTCTGTAGGCCCATATTCAATTAAGGTCTGCATGAACATCCTGACTCTTATCCCTCCCATTATTGAATAGACCTGTTTTGTAAGATTCAATTAACTCCTCACAAAATCTGACCGTGACTTTTCAACTCTCTCCTTTCTGCATTCTAGCCCTCTCTCACTGTCACTTTTCCATTGCCCAGAAGCCACCATTTGACCCCCTTGTGCCTGCTGTTGACAGCACTGACTCTGTCTTTAAGGTCAGCCCTGCTCAGAAACTCCAACTGCTCTCCCACCAGGAGGTGCACATTCAAGATATGGATACCCTTGCTCCCTTTACACTAGACACACTGTCTCCTTGAAATAGACTTCCTGTTGTCATAGTATTCAGCCCACCTTTAAAAGTTCAGAGACTTAATTCTGAAGTTTCATCTTTTGATAGGAAACTGGTTTTTGGACTCACATGTGCTTAATTTTCCCTTCCTACTTTGAAAGCAGAACAAGACTATGACCGTTGATGCTGGAATAAAAGGTGAGTTTCAATTGGGCTGGAGGCCAGAGAGGGAAGTAGAATTGCAGGGAGAGGTGACATCTCTGTTTCTTCCAGCCAACTGAACTAGCACAAACAGCTCAGGAATATGTGGGAAAATGATGGACGAATCACTGGTTCATTTTTTCCTGTGCAGTCCTGCTTACAAATATACTGGCAGGTGGCAATAAAATTTCACTCAGGATTTCAGTAATATATTCAATGCCAGCATAGAGTATCTCTGTAGATAGATCTGCAGATACAAAAATCAAATAAAATTGCTATTGGTTCCTCATAGCCTAGAATTTCCATCTAACCAGCATAATTTGACTGAAATAATGCAATGTAAAAGCTGTAGAATTTTAACCATTTAGTGCATTTCATGAAACCTGAGTCTTCACAATCGGTTGAATGGAATGGAATTGAATTGAATTGAATTGATTTGAATTTATTGTCATGTGTACCAAGGCACAGTGAAAAGCTTTGTCTTGCGAGCAATATGTGACCTGCAGGCAGATCACATAGTTAAGTAGCATAGATAAGTAAATAATAGGTTAACAGCAGCAAAAACAAAAACACAGGTACAGGCAAATGCTAAGAGTTTGTGAGTCCATTCAGTAGGTTAGAAACTGTTTTAAAATTGGCTGGTGCGTGTATTCAGGCTTCTGTACCTTCTCTCCAATGGTAGAGATTGTAAAAAAAAATTGCCTGGGTGGGGTGGATATTTGAGAATGCCAGCGGCCTTTCCTTGACAATGGACCTGGTAGATGGATTCTAAAAGATGGGAGGTTGGCTGTGAGATTGTCTGAGCCGAGTTCACCACTCTCTGTAACCGTCTCCGATCTTGACTGGTACAGTTGCCATACCAGGTAGTGATACAGCCAGACAGAATGCTCTTGATGGCGCACCTATAAAAATTGGCAAGGGTATTCGTCATCATGCCAAATTTCCTCCGCTGCCTGAGGAAGAAGAGATGTTGGGCATTTGTAACCAGTGTGTCCACATGAAGAGTCTTAGAAACTTTGTTGTGGATGCCCAGTCCCAGAAGCTTGACATTCTACACTCATTCAACATATGTGCTGCTAATGTATAGGGAGGCATGAGTAACATCTTGTCGGAAGTCAATAATGAGTTCCTTGGTTTTGCTGGCATTAAGAGCTAGGTTGTTCTCAGTGCACTACTTTTCCAGGTCTTCCCAGGTTTCGTCACCATCTGAGATTCGACCGACTATGGTGGTGTTATCAGCAAACTTGTAACTGGCATTAGTCTGGTATTTGGCGTCACAGTCATGGGTATACAGTGAGTACAGTAGGGGACTGAGTAAGCATCTCTGCAGGGCTCCAGTGTTAAGTTTCAGTGAGGATGAAATATTGTTCTCAGTCTTCACTGATTGTGGCCTGTGGGTCAGGAAACTGAGGATCCAGTTGCAGAGAGTGGGGCTTAGTCTGAGATTACTAAGTTTAGTACTCAGTCTCGAGGGGATAATCGTGTTGAAGACTGAACTATAGTCAATGAGTAGGATTCTTACGTAGCTGTTCTTAGTGTCAACATGCTCTAGGGAGGAATGAAGGGCAAGTGATGTGGCATCTGACATGGATCTGTTGGTCTGATAGGCAAATTGGAGTGGGTGAAAATTAATGATTACTGCTATGACTAGCCTTTAAAAGCACTTCATGACCACTGAAGTTAGGGCCACTGGGCGGTAGTCGTTGAGACATGCTGCATGAACCTTCTTAGGCACAGGGATGATGTTGGCCCTCTTGAAACAGGCAGGGACAGTGGCCTGCTGCAGGGACAGGTTGAAGATGTCCGAGAAGACCTCTGCCAGTTGATCTGCGCATGCTGAGTGCACAGCCTGGTACTCCATCTATTCCCATCGCTTTCCTTGGATTCACACAAAAGAAAGCTGATCTGACCTCTGATGCAATGACTGTTGGGATAGGTTCCACATTCTAATCACTCTCTGGATAATGAAATTCCATCTAAAATTCCTAATGAATTTGTTGGTTGACTTGCAGCTGATTACCTTGAACTTAACCAAGTGCCCTGTTACAATTTCTTTAATAACAGCTTCTGACAGTTTCCCTGTGACAGATATATAACTTGCTTATAGTCTCCTGCTTTCTACCTCTGTCCCTCTTTGAATAAAGGAGCTACAATAGTTATTTTCCAACATAAAGAAACTTTTGCCAAATCTAATGAGTTTTGTAAAGTTAAAACTTACTCATCAACTATCTTACTACCGACTTCTTTTAAGACTCTATGATAAATTTTGGACCTGAGAACAGGTAATTTCCAAAACTGAGCTCTTCTGTATCATATGTTCTGAAGTTTTCAACTTTATGCACAATATGCAGGCTAGACTACCCCAGGACCAACAACTAACCATGATTTTACCACAATGTTAAGCACTGAAAATGTGCATGTGTTGCTCCCTGCACATTCACGTCCACTCAACCTCAGAGAACAATGTCAAAGTAGTACTTATTTTAAACTGAATTAAATACTTTATCTTAATGACAGTAAATGAAAGCTATTCGGCTCAACTTAAGCAAATTATGAAATGACATCAAAATAATGAATACAAAGTTGTCTTTAAACTCTTTTAATTGAAATTTTGACGGACAATGTACAAGTATCTCAATAAAAGCTCAAGAGAACTTTATCCAGTGCTGCAATATGAAGCAGGTAGCCAAGTGTTATAGACCAGGCCAGACACCTTCAAAATATTTTAAGAAGGAAACCTAGATCTTAACTTATTCTCATTTTAAAGGCACGTGTGAAGTGGATATTCCAGGTGTGATGCAGTTGGTCAAACCACTCAGCTTTGAGTAAAATGGAATTTATATAAACACTACAGTGAAACATGAACAAAAGAAAATGGAATTTAGAATAACTTAATTATTGGATAACGTAACCAACCCGTTACAGAAACTATTACTAGTTAATGTTCCAATACAGTAATATCCCACAAACACATCCCTAGGCAAAAAGGTAAATTCAAACACAGATTCTTGTAGCTATAGTTCCACTGACTGTTAATCAGATTATGGTGTAAAATTGTGATACATTAAAGAATGTGAGCTTACATTTTCAAGGAAGAGTCACCTGTGCAATGTTTGTGCCCTCAAAAGTCTTTATCTTTGGTTTCCCTCCTATTATGTGTGATGTGAAGGGCCATTTGTAACTGGTAGTGCTTGGCATGGTGTACAGCTGGGTTTTAAATATGGCATCTATATTGGAAGTCCCTGAAGGTCCTGGCAGTGGTGAATATTGCTCCTGCTAATGAGCACTTAATATTGTGAGCGAGGTGCCTGTGGGTTGTGGTGCATACATAATGAAGTGAGCAGCATAAAAGTGCATGAGAAAACTTTGTAAAACTCCTTGAAATTGACACTTAGCCAATTTTTGCTATAATTTGGCACATAGATTAAGTAAAAAGCAATTAGATAGCTGAAGGGTAAGGGAAGGGGAAGGAAAGATGAGTGAGGGAAAGAAAAGGAAGAATAGCAGTAAGCAGCCAGAGATCCAAATTAAGTGGGGAATGTTATAGGAAACAAACATTGAAGGTTTCATGGAAAAGCAGTTTGCAAGCAAGACTCTACATGACCACAACAAGCTTAGTAGCTTATTAGAGAAAAAAAACGAGAAGCGAGAAGTAAAATCAAAGCACAAAATAAAACCCTACAACTCTGAGGAGGCATATTGACAGCACAAAAAGCAACAGGCAGGCAAGAATATATCCTGCTATTTCCTATGGTCATAGTTCAGGAAATCCTCTACTTTTGAACTGGCTCAGATCTCTATTAAAAACAGCAGTCAGAGGATGTTCAGACAATTGCATTAAATTATGTTGTAAAGTATTATTTCAAATTGTTCATTAGCCATTCACAAAGTGTAGATTTTCCTCTGCTACACAGATCACTCCATTTTGATGTTTTGTGAAAGAAGGACATTACAAAAACAGAGGTTGGAAATATGCAGGAGGTAATTTCATATCCAAAGGGATGAGACCTTGAAACACTGCAGGTTCAGACCCACTAATTTTAATTTAAAGAGCTCCCCCAAATGCTAATTCCAGTCTTTCCTTCTTTACCGATTCAGATAAAACAGTGAATTTCCATCCTTTTCTTTCTTCAATATCAGATTTCCTGTATATACTCTCCCTATGATCTTAGTTTTGAAGTCTGTTCTGATTTGCTTTACATAACTATAAAAGCTTTTTAATCTGAACAAATTAGCTTTTAGATACGAAAGACAAATGTAGGAATGGCTAATGTATATTTTATTTGACTAACTAGCTTACATAGTACTCTGAAAGAAAATTCTAGACACAGCATATTTTCCTACACACTCTAAAAATGCAAGGACTTCGCTGAAGATTTGTGCAGAAGTATAATTTTTACATTTCCTGCTTTGTTGCCTTTTATTTTAGCTTTCAATTTCACAAACAAATATGAAAAAGGGGTTAAATATTAGTTGAAAAAGTTTGAAAGGATTTGCAACAAAGAAAACTACATATTCATTGTAACAAAATGATTCCTAGTCACCAAGTGATGTGAACATTTGAGCAAGTTGAAAAATTAGGGGGTGTTCAGCAAAAATTAGATTCTTGATATCAACAGCAAATAGTCCAATTCTCGAACCATGTGTTGAACAATTAGAAAGTTTCACCAGTGAGTCGTGAGGGGCCTTTTTGCATGCACTATCATGTCATTATTATCTAGTCTCACCTCATTAGGTATGCAGTTTCCTATTCTTCCATTTGTCAGCAAGAAACCAGATGGTGACAATTCCCAACATGAAAGTCAGAGTGTGTCACTGGTGATTCCAGCTCACTTCTCTAGGTGTCCATCTTGGAAGCAGTCACCAACTTCTCAGAGCATGCTTCATGGGCAGCACATGCTAGCTAAGGATGCTTCCATTGAACACAAAGCAGTCTCATGCATTCTCATTGCTTACCTTTGATTCATTCACAAGATAGCCCTGCACTTCAATACTGTACTTTAGAAAAGTCACTAGCGTCCTACCAGGCTACAGGACTGCTCTCTCATTACAGAGATGACTGGTGGTGAGTATAACCGGAGGATCACCTGAGGGAACAGGTTGAGGAGGGTCCTGCATGGTAACCTCAACTGATCTGCGAATTGAACTCATAGTTGCATTGGTTTTCAGCACATTGAGTCTTCAGTATTAATAATTGGGCAGCCAGTTTCTCAGACTTACATTGCTGTTTACCTCAGAACAAAAGGCAGGCAGCTGTTCATAGTCTGGAGCACTAGTCAAGCAAGTATTCATATTGCTATCCAGCACCAAGTTATGTCAGAGGCACAAACAGTATGCGTTAGCAGCTTACACAGTAAACAGACAATGTGTTTCAACGAAATGCCACAACCCAAAGTCAAAGGGGACCAGTTCTTATTGAAGGGGCACTACTTTTAATCGGGGAGTTCTGCCCCATTCAAATAAGGGGTTTGTCTATTCTTGGTCCAGGGCTTTAGTCATGGTCAGTGAGGTAGTTTGGCTGACCAGAGTCAAAGGGCCAGTGTCTTTGCAGCACAGTAATTGGATACAGTTGGTGGGAGAGCTGTGGAAGTATCCATCCACAGGCTGGGCTGTGCTCAGTTGGGGCTATCCTCCTAAATCAATCTGGCAGATGGAGCAGGGACCTGGGGTTTGGCTATTAATGGTCAGGGGACAAGAGACAGCAAATGCATGAACTATGATATCTGCTGGAGCAGAACCTGGCTCTGGACTGGGTGACCATCCAATTCCAGTGCCCATCATGGACATAATTGCCCTGAATTCTTACGCCAATGGCTCCTTCCAAGGAGCAGCTTGTGTGGTCTCTTCAAATTGTTCATCCACAAACGCAACCAGCAAGTCAGATGTCATTTTCTTTGGAATTTGCAGCAATTTATAATCTTCCCCTGCAGACTGGGCAGCTGGATTTTTCCACATTATGGCATTGTCAAGGTGAGGAACACTATAGATTGCATGCATATTGCTTTGAGAACACTTTAACACTAGCCTTGGGAATTCATCAGCCAAAAAGGCTTCCACTGAAATTGAAGCCCATAGGCAACATCTGGAAGCATGCACCAGACATCCTAGGAGCTGCCATGATGCATACACACTAGGGAATTCTCAGGTTAGGTGACTTTTTAAAAAGATCTCAGTCAGTATATGGCAAAGTGTTGTGTCATGTAGCCCGTCATGATAGGCAGCAGGTTGGGAGCAATTCGGAGGCATATCTTTTACACAATCCGAACCACCAGCACCTCCATGGTGTCTGTTGGAATAGCAGGATGTCAGTTTCCTTTTCTGTACCATTCACTCAGTCCCAACGCCATATGATGACAGTGTGAAGGAAATCTTGTGGTATGCAGTAACTGATGTACTTTGGAACCAAGCTTTAAAGCAGCCACCACCACACAATTGCATAAACTGGACACTATGGGGCTGGTTGTGTAATTAACGAGTTAAAAGTGGATACTTGTGGAAAAATGTTGATCCTAATCCTCTCAACCAAAAGAAAGGAAAATTCAGCTATGTCTGCAGGGCTCCTATTAAGTACTAATATAGATATTATAGACTGAAAAAAATTGTAGAATGCTGATTCATGTGTTATGAATCATTGATCATTTAAAAGCTTCATTGTCAAACTTTAGAATATCATTCAATTCTAGCACAACTAAAATGCGAATTTTAAATACCTAATGAAGGAATACCAAACAAAATCTAGTGTAAACAATTTTATTTAAAATCACTGATTACTTCAGAAATGCACAGCACCCAGTAAGGAGGTTCTCCATTTTGGAATTGCTATTGTATACTTGTAAAAAATATTTATTCTAATGATGCAAAACAATGTTACATTACACTTTGAGTAAAGGATCCCATTTGCACCATTTATTCTTTTCCACAAGTGCAAGTGCTTACTCTTGAAAATCTCACACAATATTTTAATTTATTTTTAAAAATTCATTTAAATCCAAAATGTATTCTTACTGCTCTTTTAGTAAGATGAACATTCAGAACCATCTAGAGAAAACTGACGTGAAGATTAAATGGACAATTAAATCTCAAGAGCAATTAAATATAAGTGTTGTGTTGTGAAGCTTCTATTAATCCAAAAGGCATATCTATTTACTCTGAAAAGGTGACTTGAGCACCTGAACAAGAGATGGTTACTGTAATCTTACTAGTGCAAACAAATTATGTTCTGTTCAAATAATTCAGTACATTTCAAAAGGAGATAAAGTTCAGCTACTTATAAATAAACTGAACATAAACTGCTCTTGCAGTACATTGAATGGTCTCAATAATTATATGCAGATGCAATTAAAATGTAACTAAATGAGGTAGTTACCAGCTGATGGAAGTGGTTACCCTCTGTCAAGTGTTAAAAAAGATAATATTGCACAATGAGCAGCCAATTAACATTAGACTGGAGTCAGAGAAAAAGAAAAAAAAATGCTGAAATTAAAATTGTAGTCATTAGTTACTGTTTGGCACTTAAGGCATACAGAGGAAGTAATTATCAGGATACTGACCAAAAATCAGGATCAATTTCTGATGTAAAGCATCAAACTTTCAAACTAGCATTTTATCTAGTTAATTTGTCAGATTTATTGTTCATCATATCAATTAACTTGTTGTTAAGTACATCTTCAAACATTTAGATAGGTTCTTTGTTATTTCAATAACATTGGTGCCCAATAATCCCCAACACCTACAAAATAAATTTGTTTTGTTTCTCTTTAAGACGTAAAGAACAATTTCAAAATATAGTTATGATTAAAGCCATTCCCACATGTAGTGTATCTTTTGATGATTGGTTCATGTAATTGCCTTTCAAAGTATGGTGTTTTTCCAGAGTTAATGACCATTTACTTGGTATTTCTGATTAGAAGGAATATTAATACAAGATTTAACTTCCATATTTGTTGCTAATGACATAGTATTTGCTTGTCTGGGTCCATGAGTTACAAAATTAGCTTGGAGATTGGGAGGGCATGTTGATATTGTGTATCTTGTTGCTTGACCAGTTGGAAGAGTAGATTGACAATTCTGCTGCAAGGGCTGTTGGTGATGATACTGCAATAGATTGGAGTGCTTTGGATGCAAATATGGTGAAGTTTGTTGTGCAATCCGGGTTTGGGAAGAAGCTACAGGTTGACTCAAGAAAGTGCTTTGTCCAATCTGAACTGATTGTTCACGTTTCTGCTTGTTGGCTTCTTTTACATCATTGTCGTGAGCACTTCAAATTAACAATGAATAAGATGTTAACAGAGAGCTACCGAAGTCAGCAATCACATTTAAAAGTAATTACTTTATATCGATCGAACTCACATTAACAGACGTTCAGTACAGGGTAACAGAGCATCCCAGGCATAAGCAGTAAGATGGTGCAGTCGAACAGGCCATAAAGGAGTGAGTTTAAGAACAGCTCGAGACGCTGCTATGCAAGCAGCTGCAACTACTGAAGGAAAATAATTTAAAAAGCCATGATCTGTAAAAATAAAAACAGACTACATTGAAAGCCAATCAATTTAAATTGTGCATTAACAAGTTATATCATTCTTCATCACTTCAATTAAGTAAATATTTATTTAGTTTATCTAGCAAAGCTAAACTGCTGAACTTGAATTGTTACAGTTAAAAAAAAGCGTAGCGCTGGAAAAGCACAGCCAGTCAGGTAGCATTCAAGGAGCAGGAAAGTAGACGTTTCAAGCACGAACTCTTCATCAGGAAAGAGAGAAGAAAGAGGAAAAAAAAGAGGGAGAGGGAAAAAAAGAGAAAGAGAAAAAAAAGAGAGAGAGAGAAAAAGAGAAAAAAAAAAGGAGAGAAAGAAAAAAAGAGAGAAAGAAAGGAGAGAGAAAGAAAAAAAGATGCAAGTTGGCATCCTATTTCCCCAGTGTAGAAGAGACCACATCGGGAGCAACGGACACAGTGGCTGAAATGTGTGGAGGTGCAGGAAAATCTCTGCCAGACGTGGAAGAATCCTTTGGTGTCTTGGATGGAGGAATATCTCTGGTGATGGGGTCGGTTTATAGGTGACAGAAATGGCATATATAGACAGAAATGTTTTGAGCTTAACAGCACTTCAGGGCACAATCTAGCAAGCAAGTAGCCACAAAATCTTGGGGGGGGGGGGGTGCACTCTTCACTAAGGTCCATGAAGGTAAATATCAGTCAGAATCTCTCAGCTCAGTAAGTCAAGGGCAGACTCAATAGTACAACATGATTTGGCTTGGCTAGGCATCCATTTTAGGGTGATCTTGGTCAAGAGATCTGCACCTCTGCACTATACTGTCTAGTCTAGGGTTTGGGCTTATGCCGTTGGGGAGACATATGGTCAGTCAGGATGCATCTGGATACACAAGGGGGTAGTTCATGGGCAGTACATTGCAGGAACAAAGGGTGAACACAGTTGGAACAAGGCGGGTCACTGTTGTGGGAATGTGGTTTCTCCAAGGGGGATGAGGTGTGTGTATGTGACCTCAGCCAGCATGGACATTTCATATGTCAGGAGTTGGGGATGAAAAGCAGGCAGGTGCAGGCTCATGGAGGCAAATATGCATTTTGAGGTTTACAGGAAATAATCCCAGGAGGGAAATTTGGATGTTCAGTGCCTAGAGACAAATGCCAAGGCAGAAAGCCACTCACCCTCCTCACATCATGCTGGAAATCAAAAAAGTGTAGACTAATGACCAAAGGGAGGGGTTACAGGGTATACTGATGTTAGAGCTTTCAAAAGGGAAAAAAATGCATTGCATACAGATACATGCACTGTACAGGTCACAGGACTGTTGGATCACCATTACTGCCCATTCTAATGCATTGTCCCCTATGTCTGGGGCACATAGCTGTACCATAAATTGCAGAACAACAATCACCTTTGGAAACAGAAGCCCGGAAAGAATAGGAACATTGTAGCATAGAGGGTCAAAATTTAATGAGGATCCTGTGCACTGTACATGCATTGGTTCTTTTGCTTCCAGATGATGCTACAGCTTCTAACTATAGAGCTTGCTCCATGGTACATGTGTGACCATTAAATTATAACTCATGCTGGAACAATGACTTTTGGGACTACTCAGCCACAAACAACCAGAATAGGAGTTAGGAGGTCATGTTGTGGCTGTACAGGGCATTGGTTAGACCACTTTTGGAATATTGCGTGCAATTCTTGTCTCCTTCATATTAGAAGGATGTTGTGAAACTTGAAAGGCTTCAGAAAAGATTTACAAGGATGTTGCCAGGGTGGGAGGATTTGAGGTATAGGGAGAGGCTGAATAGGCTGGGACTGTTTTCCTTGGAGCATTTGAAGCGGAGGGGTTACCCTAGAGGTTTATAAAATCATAAGGGGCATGGATAGGATAAATAAACAAAGTCTTTTCCCTGGGATGGGGGAAATCCAGAATTAGAAGACATAGGTTCAATGTGAGAAGAGAAAGATAAAAGGGACCGAATGGGCAATATTTTCATGCACAGGGTTGTGGGTGTATGGAATGAGCTGCCAGAGAAAGTGGTGGAGGCTAGTACAATTGCAACATTTAAAGGGCATCTGGATGGGTATATGAATAGGAAGGGTTTAGAGGGATATGGGCCAAGGGCTGGCAAATGGGACTCGATTAGATTAGGATATCTGGTCGGTTTGGACGAGTTAGACTGAAGGGTCTGTTTCTGTGCTGTATGTCTCTAAAGCGTTATGACTCTAAGGTTAAAGCAGTTTGCCTGTCCCATCCTACTGTTGCCAAGTCTTCAATCCTGACAACCAATACAGTGCGGACATGTGTGCATTTCCAATTTTTCTAAGGGTGCTGTACATGGCTCTTAATGACAGCTGCCAACCTGTCCCTGGAGACAGATAGTCACGTGACCTATTACACTGCTGAAGCTTCTGGGCTTTGGAGGACCATTGTGCCCCAGATACCGGTTTGCTGTTCCCGTTCCTCCTGTGCACATGTGGAATGGACACTGACTGCTGACCAAAGATTCCTCTCCTGTCTGGGACTGAACAGATTCCTCATCTTACGGAGTGCTCATACAGCCAGTGGTCTGAATATTTCTTCCTCGGTTAGCAACGAAGATGGCACAGTGAGATGCTTCCCAGACTGTGCTTGTGTTCCCACAAAGGTATCGGTATCTGTCAGTATGGGAGATGCAGGAGGCAGCTTTGCCAATATTTCCTCTGAGGCCTCAATATGCATGCCCTCAGAGATCATGGGGGAGCCAACACTTCACTGCAGAGGTGGAGGAAATGCTGGCAGTGCCTGCAAGACAAGTGAGAAGGCATCATAGCCATCCATTTCAAATGGGATGCAACGACACTCCGGATGAGCCTAATGCCAAGCACCCCTCTATCTATTTGCATTCTTCCTGCCCTATGGGCTAACTTATGTAAGAAGAGAAAAGAAGGAACTAAGCAAGATGAAAGTGTCTGTACCTCTTTTAGAGCCAGTGCAGGTGGACAAAAAGATGGCAAGATGTTCAGAGACAGTGAGGAGGCAGCACACAGGCAACGCAGATTTTCTGGTGTTGGTGGTAGTGAGAGCACGAGAGAGAAGACGTTGCAGAGTGGCAGAGCATGACCTTGGTAGGATGTGGGTGCATAGCAGAGATAGTGTGGGTCTGAGGTAGCAAAGAGAAATAAAGTGTGGTACTTACATTGGTGAGACAGAGAAGGTCGTTGACGTGTTTATAGTAATGCTGGCTGTTCCTTTAAACTGTCAAAATGGTATGGAGCTGGGTGGCAACATTGGACCAGGTTACCAGGTTCTGGTGACATTATCTCTGCTGCGGGTCCTCCAGAAAGGAGTACTCCTCTCCATTGCACCACCCCTTGATTGGGACGTCCAGGCCCCTACTGAAGTGCGGCACCATCTTCCTAATCTGAGGCTGCTTCACAAAATGCCCTTGACTGAGCTGGGCAGCTTTGGAATACCAATGCTACTCCGAGGTTTAGCACCCTTTTAAAGATGGTGGAAGGGATGCCAGCTCTTCAGCAGATTTCCATTGACTGGTGAGCTGTTTCTGGGAAAAACCCATGGGTCAGATGGGATAGAAATTGGATGCAGGGGTTGCCACACAATGATGGGGTATGCAGTTAAATGAGATGTGTCTATTATGATATGGGAAGATACCTCAAGGCCCTATGGCAGCAATTCCTCAAGAAAGAAACTCAACATGATTTGCACTTATCCCCCCAAAAAACTAACATTTTGCAATCGCTTTTTAACTCCAGATTGAGGAATTCAAATTTCATAATTTTCTGGGGTTGAATTTGAACCCATGCCTACTGAGCAAGAATTACTCTTTAAGGCAGACTCTTCTAATCATTTCCAATCCTAGCTACCTCCAGGGTGGAGAAAATTCCACCCGTTGTTTTCTGAGAGAAAGGAACTTAGTAAAGTCTTGGAATAATTGAATGCATACTTTGTTTTTTAAAATATAAAATTACAAGTAGTCTTTTGATAAAAGGTATTCCATGATTTTAGATAAAAAAGGTCACAGATTTTGATTTTAAGAAATAACTATCACACATCATATTATACATTTTACTGAGAATGTGTCCCTAAATTTCTGGTCAAAATGAGAGTTAACACTTTTATTGTAGTGTTTGCATAACTGGTTTACACATCCTTTATGGAGAAAATCTCCACCTAAAAAGTTTCTAGTGTACAAATTATATGGACTTGCATTTAAGTTTAAAGCTAAATTTATAATTTCAGTAATTATGTGAATAACAGTGCAGAAATGCTAGTTCCAGAATAAAGTTCTTGTGAGAAGGTAATTGTGTCCAAATTCTATTACTGCAGCCCAATCTTGTTGGGGAAACTCACTTCCAGGAAAGTTTTATCCAAAGAAAGAAACATTTATGTCCAGATGGTGCCTTTCACAAAATACAAGTGGATGTCACATGGCTGTGGTTAACAGCAATAAAGCATGTGTACATTTGCAGTCACTGGTATAATGTAGGATATAATATCAAACTGCAGCACAAACATCCCATAACTGAATAACTGGTGTTTAAATGATAAACTATATAGATTAAATTATTTAATACTGGGCTGCATATCAAATCTCCGGGACACCTGCACCAATCAACCCCACCACCCCACGGCTGAACATTTCAACTCCCCCTCCCACTCTGCCGTGGACATGCAGGTCCTGGGCCTCCTCCATCGTCACTCCCTCACCATCTGACACCAAGAGGAAGAATGCCTTAGCTTCTGCCTTGGGACCCTTCAATCCCAGGGCATCAATGTGGATTTCACCAGTTTCCTCATTTCCCCTCCCCTCACCTTACCCCAGTTCCAATCATCCAGCTTAGCACTGCTGCCATGACCTGTCCCACCTGTTAATCCTCCTTCCCACCTATCCACTCCACCCTCCTTTCTGACCTATCACCTTTATCCCCACTTCCATCCACCTATTGCACTCTCAGCTACCTTCTTCCCAGCCCCACCCTCTCCCATTTATCTCTCCAGCCCAGAGGCTCTCAGCCTCACTGCGGATAAAGGGTTCCAGCCCGAAACTTCAATTTTCCTGCTCCCTGGATGCTGTCTGACCTGCTGTGCTTTTCCAGCAACACACTCAACTCTGATCTCCAGCATCTGCAGACCTCATTGTCTCCTATCAGAAAGAATTCCCCTGTTTTAAAAATAATGCCACGGTAGCATTCATGCCCAGCTGAGAGCAAAGTATTTTTTGGTTTAGCATCACACCAAAAGATGCTTCTTGATAGTTCAGTACATCGTCAGTATTCCACTGGGACAAAGGCTTTGAATTTTGCACTGACTTAGACAATTTCTCAATAGTATTTCAGTCTTTTTTGTTGTGGATAGCATATTATTAAAGGTCAACAGGCTTTTTATTAGCAACCTTAAGTGGTCTTTAATTATGCAAATATCACAAGCAGACATCCTATTTCTGCACTTGCTCACTTGACGTATTAAAGGATGATCTTGACCATTGCTTGTTCAAACACCTTGGAATCATTTTTAAAAGCATTTGTTAAATGAATGGGACACTAAGACTCTCCTGCAACATTGCAGAAAAGGAAGAGACATGTAGGAACAAATCTCCACCAGAATCAGAGCAGAATGGGTTGCAGGGGACTCGAACTATACAAAAAGGGAGTTGAAAGAGGAAAAAAATTATGAGGTGATATTTTGGGTTGACTATAAATACCTTGTAAAGATACCTCTAGAAAATAGGCAGAATATTTTTCTGTATATAACTTTGTCTTCTCCAAGTAAACCATAGGCCTTCCATCATGAAGATCCGTTTCATGTACAGCAATGGAAAGGTAGTAATCAATGAAGTGTGCTGCAGTAGGCAGGCAGAGGTTCCACTGAAAGGATTCTAGCAACAAGAGTTCCATGTGCAATAGGTCCTGTTTGTTTAACACCAGGTTCATACTACTTAGGCAAGTGAGGCTGTTGAGTTGTTCAAGTTTTGGTACACGATCTTCTTTCTCCTCAAATTTGCCTGATTTAATAAAATAAATGTTTGTTAGTAATATTTACAATAATGATTCTCTGAGTAAAAGTAAACAATGAATAAGTATTAGAATTTTTAAAGTTGTAGAATTTCATTTTAGTTACACAAAATAATGCATTCACTTGAATATTATGGCTTTCAAAAAAGTAGCGAGTGGCTCATGTTTTTCAATAACCAGATGCGAATTTCATTGCAATCTATATTTCACCTTGTCAATGCAAAGTGATTTCAGCAGAGATTGAAATTGTTATTTGAAGTCATTTAAGACGTTTGCATGTTGATTACCTTGTAAAGACACATCCAGAAAGGAGGCAAAGCTTTTATTTTACACAGTATGTTGCCTTTCTTTGGATTGGAAGGTAGAATGCAAGAGGAAAGACTAGCTCTGCTTTAAGAGATGCATCCCGTGATAATTCAAGCAATCTGGAAGAAACAAGTGCCAGAGCAGGCCTTCTTGCTAATATTTGCTTCAGCCTGATCCAACAAACGAGAGAGACACCTTTTGAATAGTCACTCGATATCATGAGTCAAATGAAACAGGGAAAATCAAATCCATTTGGAACTGGGAACAAAATTAGACTGATCCCCCTGCAAAACCTGCAATTCTGAGGTAAGCAAGCAGTGAAGTAGAACTGTAGTATGAAAGAAGCGTTAATAAGGGTTAATTTTGCTTTGTTTAGAGTATTTGTTGTTCACTAGATACTGTTTGGTCAATCTTGCTATCAGCTGGGAAGGTTACAGTAAACATTTTTAAACCTCAATCATTTGCAATTCCTTTAAGTTGGACATTAGGGAAACCTCTTTCTTGTTTAAAGAAATTAGTCTCTTAAAACAAATCTTGATAAAATAATGCACAAATGTTTGCCACTATAGTTGAAACCATGGAATAAAAAATTCTGGCAGTATTGATATGGAGTTGACCAAGTGTATTGGAAACAGTATTAGTGAACAGATGTTTTTGAAAATGGACAAGGTACACAAGTGGGGTTGGCTTGGGGAACACTTTCTCTTCAGATAAATGATTTAGATCATGAACATCAACTTCAATACGTAAATATTCCAAAACATAAGTAGTATTTTAAAGTTATGAGGATGATAGCTATAAATTTCAAAAGGGCAGGAAGAAGCAAAATTAGTTGGCAGAATGGCCTAATTCTGCTCCTTCATCTTATGGTTATAGTCAGGCTATGAAAAGAATAGTCAGGAGGCAGATATATTAAAAAAAATGCAGAGAAGAAAAAGGAGGAGAATACAAAAGGGTGCAATTCTGAAGGGAAACTGTTCTAAAGAACACAAACCTGGGAATATATATGCACAATTAGAGTCATAGAGACGTACAGCACGGAGACCGACCCTTCAGTCCAACTCGTCCATGCCGACCAGATAACCCAACCCATCTAGTCCCACTTGCCAGCAACTGGCCCATAACCCTTCAAACTCTTCCGATTCATATACCCATCCACCACTTCCTCTAGCAGCTCATTCCATACACACCTTGTGCGCGAAAACATTGCCCAGGTCTCTTTTATATCTTTCCCTCTCACTCTAAACCTATGCCCTCTAGTTCAGGACTCCCCCACCTCAGGGAAAAGGCTTTGTCCATTTATCATATCCATACCCCTCACTATTTTATAAAGCTATACAAGGTCACCCCTCAGCTTCTGACACTCCAGGGAAACCAGCCCCAGCCTATTCAACCTCTCCCTATACCTCAAATCCTCCAACCTTAGCAACATTCTTGTAAATTTTTTCTGAACCCTTTCAAGTTTCACAACATTATTTCAATTGAAAGGTAGCAGAATTGCATGCAATATTCCAAAAGTGGCCTCACCAATGTCTTGTACAGCTACATGACCTCCCAACTTCTGTACTCAACACACTGACCAATAAAGGCGATCATACCAAATGCCTTCTTCACGATCCTATCGGATATATGATTAGAATAGATTCTCCACAGTGTGGACACAGGCCCTTCAGCCCAACAAGTTCACACTGACCTACCGAAGAGTAACCCACGCAGTCCCATTTCCCTCTGACTAATGCACTTAAAACTGCGGGCAATTTAGCATGGCCATTTCACCTGACCTGCACATCTCTGGATTGTGGGAGAAAACTGGAGCACCCAGAGGAAACCCACGCAGACAAGGGGAGAATGTGCAAACTCCACACAGACAGTCGCCTGAGGCTGGAATCGAACCTGGGTCCCTGGTGCTGTGAGGCAGCAGTGCTAACTGCTGAGCCATCGTGCCACTATATATCTGCAACTCTACTTTCAAGGTGCTCCGAACCTCATTCCAAGGTCTCTTTGTTCAGCAACACTCCCTAGGACCTTACCATTAAGTGTAGAAGTCCTGCTAAGATTAGCTTTCCCAAAATGCAGCATCTTGTATTTGTCTAAATTACATTCCATCTGCCATTCCTCAGCCCACTAGCTCGTCTGATCAAAATCCAATTGTAATCAGAGGTAACCTTCTTCTCTGTCCATTACATCTCCAATTTTGGTGTCACCTGCAAGGTTACTAACTATTCCTCTTATATTAATGATTTGGATGTGAGCATAAGTGTTGAAAAGTAGTGGACCCAGCACCAACCCTTCTCACAGGCCTCCAGTCTGAAAAGCAACCCTCCAACACCACCCTCTGTCTTCTACCTTTGAGCCAGTTCTGTATCCAAATGGCTAGTTCTCCCTGTATTCCATGAGATCCAACCTTGCTAACCAGTCTCCCATGGGGAACCTTGTCCAACACCTTACTGAAGTCCATATAGATCACGTCTACCACTCTACCCTAATTAGTCCTCTTTGCTCCTTCAAAAATCTCAAATCAAGTTTGTGAAACAAGACTTCCCACACATTAAACCTTGTTGACTATCCTTAATCAGTCCCTGCCTTTCCAAATACATGGGAATCCTGTCCCTCAGGATTCCCTCCAACAACTTGTCCACCACTGACGTCAGGCTCATTGGTTTATAGTTCCCTGGTTCGTCCTTACTTAGTTGTCCTTACTTACGTTAGCCAAGGTCTGGTCTTCCGGCATCTCACCTATGACCATTGATGAAACAAATTTCTCAGCAAGGAGCCCAGCAATCACTTCCCTAGTTTCCCCACAGAGTTCTGGAATACACCTGATCAGGTCCTGGGGATTTAACCACTTTTAAGTGTTTCATGAGACAGCTTTGGCAAATAGGGTTAAGGAGAATCCAAAGGGTTTTTAAAAATACATTAAGGACAAAAGGGTAACTAGGGAGAGAATAGGGTCCCTCAAAGATCAGCAAGGTGGCCTTTGTGTGGAGCCGCAGGAAATGGTGGAGATACTAAACGAGTATTTTGCATCAGTGTTCACTATGGAGAAAACATGGAATATATAGAATGTAGGGAAATACATGGTGACATCTTGAAAAATGTCCATATTACAGAGGAGGAAGTGCTGGATGTCTTGTTGAAGATGGAAGGGAAATTGAGAATATTGTTGAAAAGGCACAGGGATCCTGGGCTTTATAAACAGAATTATGGATTACAAAAAGTAAGTTATAGTGAACTTAAAATGCACGGGATTGGCCACAATGAGTATTGTATCTAATTCTCTCAACCACATTATAACTTGTAATGAATATGAAGATTTTTATAGCGGGGGCAGAGGAAAAAAAATGAACAGTTCAAAAGACATAGTGGAGAGGCTGAAGGAATTGTCATTAGAGAATGTTGAGAAGAGATTGGTTAAATGTAAATTTAAGTGGTTTTCAAGAAGGAATTAAATAAAGTGCCTGAAAAGAACAAAGTTTGCAAAACTTATTGGGTAAGTGAGCAGAGGACTGAGACCAGGCAAATTGTTCTTGTAAGGAGTTGGCATGTATTGAGTGGGTTAAATGATCCCCTTCTTTGCAACAATCATTCTGTGACTTTGTAAATGCATTTACGGGATGTGACCATTGCTGACAGTCCTGCTCCCATTCCGAAAAGCCCTTGAGAAGGGTGTGTTAATCGGCAGTCCATTTGGTATAGTTAGAACTACAATGCCATTAGGGAGTGTGTTTCAGAGTTTTGAATGTGTAACAATGTATATCAAAGTCAGGATAGTGGTTGGTTTGAGGAGAACCTGCGCATGTAGTGTTCCCATTGTCCTTGTACTTGGTAGTGGTTAGAGATTTGAAAAGTGCTGTCTAAGGAGCTTTTAATTCAGAGGTTTGGTTCAATTGGTCCAAAAGGGGGACTTGCCCACCAAGTGAGTTGAGTTACAAGTGAGGTGCCCAATGATATTAAGTGCCTTTTATACACTTAATGACAACTGCAGTACCTTCCCTGTGGATTCAGGGCCCTGGAAGTATACAAGCCCCAGTCACAAAGACATGTCAGCCATTATCCTAATTTGATCTTAAATATCTGTATCTGTACCTATGTATCTTTGTACTTAAGATGGTCCTGTAATGCAACAACTAAACACTTCACATGACAACAAAGCCAATTCAATAGAGCCCAGCTTCTCTGCATTGCAGATCAACACCATTCAGAACAGAAGCATTTGTTGGCCACATACCCACAAGAGGTCCAGAACCAAAAAAAACTGAGGCAAAAAAAATGAAACATACAGACTATGAGAGAGAGAGAGAAAAAGAGAGAGAGAAAAAAAAAAGAGAGAGAGAGAGAGAGAGAGAGAGAGACACACGAAGTCAGGTGTCGGAAAGGCCATTTGGCTCCCTTAAATTAGTAAGCCAACACGGAATTGCAGCAGGCTCACCGTTAGTGAATGGATCAGTAATTGTCTCTATTTACATTCCATGGCTAGAATTCCTGTTTCTGGGAATCTATCTACAGCCTCTTTCACCCTCTGACTTAACAGAGAGAGGTTTTGCCACCAAAAACCCAACCAGAGATCTCTCACAATCAAATGGCTCGAGCCATCAGGTTTCCCCTTGTGACATTAAATATTTCCTTTGGTCATGGTTGTGAGTTCAAATATTCCAATTATAAGGTTTATCAAAAGAATTAGAGAAATTAGATGGGATAAGAGTAGCAGCTTTATGAAATAGAAGTAGGTTATCAGAACACTAGTAAGAATGGATGTAGGTAAGGGAAATCAAAGACTTGGTCAGAATAAGGAATTAAGTCTCTTTAAACATTGACGTGGGCAATATTGGAAATAAAAAAAAATGAGGAAGTAAAACTTGATGAATAATTACTTTGTGCCAGTCTTCACAGAAAGAGTTGGAGAAAATACCAGATATTTCAGAAAAAACATACATGAATCAAAGCCTGGAACTTAAAATTAATTCAAACATGATAACATGGCTTTAAAAAGAAAAGTACTAGCATTAGAAATTGAACATTTCCAAAAACTGATTGATTGTTTCTATACTAGATTCCAATGGAAAGAGGTGAGGTTGTAAAATTTGAAAGGACTTTTTAAAAACCTATTTATGGGACTTGGGCATCACTGGCTGGCCAGCAAGGATAGTCCATCCCTATTTGCCCTTGAAAAGGTGGTGGTGAGCTGCCTTCTTCAATTGCTGTAGTCCACTTGCTGTGGGTTGACCCACAATGATGGTAGGAAGGTAATTCCAGGACTTTGACACATCGACTGTGAAGGTAAGGAGATATATTTCCAAGTAAGGGTGGCGAATGGCTTGGAGGGGAACTTGCAGGTGGTGTTTTTTTCCCCAAGTACCTGCTGCTCCTGTCCTTCTAGGTAGAATAGGTCATGAGTTTGGAAGATGCTGTCTCAGGATCTTTGGTGAATTTCTGCAGTGCACCTTGTAGATAGTACACACTGCTGCTACTGCACGCCAGTGGTGGAGGGTTTGAATGTTTGTAGATATGGTGCCAATCAAACATGTTGCTTTGTCCTGGATAGTGTTAAGCTTTTTTTTGTGTTGTTGGAGCTGCACCCATCCAGGTAAGTGTGCAGTGTTCCACCACGCTCCTGACTTGTGCCTTATAGATGGTGGATGCACTTGAGTGTCAGGAGGGGAGTTAATTGCTGCAGTATCCCTAGTCTCGGACCTGCTCTTGTAGCTACTGTGTTTATATGGTGAGTCCAGTTGAGTTTCTGAACAATGGTAACCCCAAGGTTGTTGACAGTGGGGGATTCAGTGATGGTAATATCATTGAACGTCAGGGGCCGGTTGTTAGAGTGTCTCATATTGGTGATGGTGATTGTCTAGCATTTGTGTGGCATGAACATTACTTGTTACTTGTTGGCCCAAGCCTGGATATTGTGCAGATCTTGTTGCACTTGAGCACAGACTGCTTCAGAATCTAAGTCGTCGCAAATGGTGCTGAACACTGCAATCACCGGCAAACATCCCCACTTCTCACCTAATGAAGGAGGGAAGGTCATTGGTGAAGAACTGAAGATTGTTGCGCCTAGGACACTACCCTGAGGGACTCCTGCAGAGATGCCCTGGAGCTGGAATGACTGACCCTCCACAAGTATCTTCCTTTGTGCATGGTATTACTCTAACCAGCGGAATGTTTGTCCAACGACACCTATGATGCCATTTTTGCCAGGGTTCCTTAAAGCCGCATTTGGTCAAATGCGGACTTAATGTCAAGGGCTATCACTTTCACCTCACCTCTGGAATTCAGGTACAATGTTCTCTCTAAGTTGTGCAGCAGTTGGGAAGACCTGCATGCGTTGATCATCATGCAACCACTGACTTCTAACTCCAGAAGCCAAAACTCCAGTTTTCCATGCAGAACAAAGAAACTTTTTGGAGAAATGCTTTTAGGAATTTACAACTTTTACACTAGAGATATGCATAGACTGTAGATTTAAATCCAATTTTCTGATTTTAATACCTGTAAGTTTCCTAGGCTGAAATGGTTATAAAGGGAACAACACTGATTTTTGAGACCAACCAAGGAGTTGAAAAGAAATGACCTAATTCACTCCTCTTCATCTGGCATAATAAACTACAATTATAAATATAACTCTGTTACTTAAAAATGTGATGAAGAAGACTAAGAAAATTCTAGATCTGTTATTAACATTAATTTTCAAAATTATTTCATGAAATGGCAGTGTTAATAGCAAGATCAGCATTTGTTATCTATCCCTAATTTGCCCTTTACCTGCGTGACTTGTTCAGCCATTTCGGAGGACAGCTAAAAGTTAACAATATTGTTAATGGTCTAGTCACATAGGTCACACCATGTAAGGATGGCAGAATTTTCTTCTCTAAAATGGACATTAGTGAACTAGATGGCTTTTATGACAATTGACAATGGTTTCACAGTGACCACTACAAAGATTTGACAGAAAAATTCCATGCCATGACCATTAGTCTGGGCCCCTGGAATATTAGTCCAATAATATTAGCGTTATATCATCCCTTCCTGAGCAAGTATTTTTGAATCTATATAATTCAATACAGAGCAACTGAATTTAGGTACTGTCAACTACTGTTGAAGACAGTTTTGTTAAAAAACTTAATTGACCTGAAATGTTAGCTGCTTCTGTCAACAGATGTAGCCTGAACATTTCCATATTTTCTATTTTTATTTCAGATTTCAGTATTTGCAGCAAATTGCTTTGGTATTCACTCAGATAATCACTTAAATCAGAACAATTAGGAATTCTGAGAAATAGAACTAAAATGCATTTACACCACAAGTCTGACATTTTCAATGTTTTTAAACTAGCATCACACTTGTCACTAGTCACATCTTGACATTCAAGACCAATGCTGAAGATTTGCTAATATATCTTTTTCAAAATTCTTAAATTTAGTTTTATTCAACTTAAGTATTTTAGAGATGAGTACTTATCATTTAACTCCCTTCAAGCTATGTTTTATGAGATGCAATTAATGATGCTTAGGACAGCAAGCCATAAAAACCTACAAATGTATTATCAGAGTGATTGACCAGCATGTTGGGGGCCTGAATCCTGGTAGGACCGAAGAGGAGATCTTGGAGTATGCTAGCATAAGATGCCGGAGTCAGTATTGTGACCACAACTATTCATGTTACACATTAACAATCTAGACAAATGAACTAATCGCATTGTTGCTAAGTTTGCAGATTATAAAAAGATATGTGAAGGGATAAGTAGTGTTGAGGGAGTGGGGAGGCTGCTGAAGGACTCAGCAGGCTAGGAGACTGGACAAAGAATTGGCAAATGGAATAGAATGTGGGCAAGTGTTAAGTTATACACTTTGGTAGGAGGAAGGGAGGCACAGACATTTTCTAAATGGAGAAATGCTTTGGAAATCTGAAGCACAAAAAGTGATTTGGGAGTCCTAGTCCAAAATTCTCTAGGAAAGCAAAACCAATGTTAGTATTCATTTCAAGAGACCTGGAGTAAAGATGTATTGCCTGAGGCTGTATAAGGCTCTGGGCTGAAAATGTGTTGCTGGTTAAAGCACAGCAGGTTAGGCAGCATCCAAGGAACAGGAAATTCGACGTTTCGGGCGAGAGCCTGATGATTCCTGATGAAGGGCTCTGGCCCGAAGTGTCGAATTTCCTGTTCCTTGGATGCTGCCTAACCTGCTGTGCTTTAACCAGCAACACATTTTCAGCTCTGATCTCCAGCATCTGCAGACCTCACTTTTTACCTGTATAAGGCTCTGCCAACAATATTCGAAAGTCTTACCAGTCAGAAGGATTTACTGACTGAGGGGTCCAGAGGAGATTTACAAGAATGATCCTAGGGATGAAGGGCTTATCTTAACAGGGGCAGTTAAGGTCTATGGGTCTATACTTGGAGCTTAGAAAGAGGAAGGGAAATCTTGCAGAATGCTGAGAGGCCTGAATAGGCTGGATGCAGAGAAGATGTCTCCACTAGTAGGTGAGACCAGGACCTGAGAGACAGCTTCAGGGTGAAGGGACAATCCTTCAGAACTGAGGGGAGGAGGAGGAGGAATTTCTTCAGTCAGAGGGTAGTGAATCTGTGGAACTCATTGCCATTGAAGACTGTGGAGGCCAAATCTTGGAGTGTATTTAATACTGAGATACGTAGGTTCTTCATTTGTAAGGGGAATACGGGTTACAAGGAGAAGGCAGGAGAATGGGGTTGAGAAACATATTGGCTATGACAAATGGCAAAGCAGATTCAATGGGCTGAATGGCCAAATTCTGCTCCTAAATCTTATGGTCTTAAGTATTAGCATTGGAAAGGCATTTGCTTATGATCTACAACAGCAAACTGGATTGGTGTATAGATTACAACCACCAAAATTAAATTTCAGAGCATTAGATTTCAAAATGGTGAAAGATACCTAAACTAACTACATAACAGCTATTTTTTATGTAACTTTTAAAATCTAGTTAGATTTTATAAATAACTTCACAAAAATTATAGAAACAATTCATCCTGGGGTATAAGTTCCTGTAGGGAAATTATCATAGCTGCTCAGAGTTCCATGCACCCCTGTGTAATTAATCTTCAAGCATAAAGTTTCAAATTGATTGGAGAAAAATGTACTGTATGGCCATGATGGCTGATCTACTCAATAGCTGCTTGTACAAAATTGTAATAAGGTTATTATGGAGCAATCAGGATCAGTACACAGGCCTGTAGACTGTGGAGCCAATGACTAGCAAATTAAATCTTTTGGTAAACTGGCAAAGATCACCCTTTACACCACATATCAGTACTTGATGTGTTTATCCACCTTTCAAGCCGATCTTGGCTACTCATAGCACATTCACGATCTTGGTAACATTTTTCTTCAGAAATCAATTAATACTTAACATAAAATTAATTGTTGTATCTATGCAAGACAATCAAAGCTGTTAGTTGTCAAGTAAGTTTTTGAAGTTTAAAACAATAACACTTCAAAATATGGATCTTAAGGTTGTGTATCAAGATTGAAAAAAAGCATTGGAAAAATAAAGAATCACAATTCAAAAATACAACACACTTACTTGCCAAAAGTAAACAGGAGAGTGCCACTAGATGTAATTTCTGAACAGAAATGTCATAGCGGTCCATAAATAGATCTAGAAGGTAAACAGCAAGGTGGCGAGCAGTGGGGCAAAGATGAAAATGATTGCTGATGATTGCAAGAAGATCCGCAAAGTAACGTCTAGTGTTCAGCTGAGGAGAATGGCTTTTGTAGAGTGGTAATCTCAGTTCCTGAACATAACAAAATGACAGCATTTAAGTAACAGCATTAAAGTAAACATTCTTATCAAAAAGTAGAAGACATACATTAACTTTTAAATTAAGATCGCATATTGCATAAGAGGTTCAGCTAACTTCTTTCAACTAGACAATCAGTGTTTGAATCTTCTGTTCTAATTTTTCCTAATGATGATCATTTTCTAGTCAGGACCAGCTGAGAATAGTAAGGGGGGGGGGAGGGAAATCATTGAGTGAGGGCAGGTAGTGAAAAAAAGGAGACAGTCTTGGTCTACCAGCCAATCTTGTTACTAATGGGCATCCAAACAGAAACACCAAATGACCTTTGCAGTTTCATTTGAGTACAAATTCAGATGATAAATTTGGGACATTGACATCAAAACTCTGCATTTCTTCCACTCATCAGCAAAGTTCATCTGCATGATGTTTCTAAAAAAAAACTTCTCAGACAACACCAATGTGCCAAGAGGCACTGAGCCATTATAAACTAACAAAGTTCCTTGATCCATGATCTATCCCAAATTTGTGGTGATGGCTCTATGATTTCTCTCAGAATCTCAAAGAAGGATAGGAGGGAAAAAAGAAAAAAAAGGAGAACAGGAGTCCTAGCTGCTGTCTGGCCAAGACCACAGTTGGAAATTGTATGTGAACACTTAAGAAGGACAGGATTAAGTGTGACTATCTTGTTGAGTATGATTAAGTAGCCTGCAGATATTATTTAGAATCAGTGTTAAACAAAGCTAATGCAGCAAAACATAAATTCTCTTTTAAAAAGGGAGGCAGCAATTCTGATGGTTCAACACTTGAGCATAATAAAATGTGCACAAGCTGGATTATACTCATTACTTTCAAAGTTACGAATTATTATAGCAGCCTGCAGCAAAAACAAAAAATTCGGTAACTCTAGAATAATCTGGAGCCCATCTGCCAGTTACTGAATCAAATCTAAAACAGCTTTTTTGAAGGGCATCCAGTAAGTCTCAGTCCCTTGCTTTTGCCCTACCTCTGATTTCTTTTTTCCTTTAAACCTATTGAGCCTGCATTAAATTGGAATTCACATCAAAGTTTAAATTAAACATGCAGAGATGGGAGGACTAATTTTAAATTAACTTTTCAAGCTAGCTTAATTGTCACTATTCTCTTTGCAATAGCATCAGCTGCAAGCACTCCATTCAACAAAAGCAAATTTGCACAAAAATGTAGATGGAGCTGGAGGGTAATCCCACTAAAATACAACTTTGCATGTATTTCCAACTTGGAAGGACCCAGACCATAAGTGGTTTGTAAATAGGAAAAATTCCCAAAATTGGTCACAACTTAAACAAAACATCTTACTTTGATTAAGACAAATAACATTACATGTTTTCTGCTATGAGCAAATTTGTACTGTTAGTACTACTATGACATATTTTTCTTAATGAAAATAAAGCATCATTTAAAAAAAAGGGTAACCAACTCATATGATGTGTCTTACTTTGACAAAATAAGTCAAATATTTTGCATTATAAATTATAGTTTTCACTTAGAGTGAATATAATTTTTTTATTGTTAATATAGTTATAATCTTGAAATGATCAGACTTTTAAAATATAATACCTTTAGTAAAACTTTGCAATGTGACACTGCCCAACCATGATTTAGTTAAGTGTTTAGATGTCTTACGAACATATTTCTTGGGGTGATGGGAGCTGTAATGGGAGTTGGATTATGTTGTGCAAAATACATATTCAGCTTAAAATGAAACAGACTCAAAGTGGACCACACCTTTAAGGGGTGTCTTTTAATGTTGCAATTCCCATTTCACTAAATTATAGTAGCAAAAATATAACTTGCAATTAAAATAAGCCTGGTTCTTAGAATATCATTTTTGCTTCAGAATAAACAAGGTTTGCGAGCCATTTAGGTCAGACAAAATAATAGTTAGGCTTAATTTGATCGTCTCACTGAAAGAAAGCAGAGTACCAATGTATTTACACACAAATAAGTACAGTAAATATGATCAATTATAAAAACAGATGTTGCCTCTCTCAAAGAGATAGGGATCAATACAAAGGAGTGTCTGACTACACAATTCTAAAAAAGTTACCATAATATCAGAAAGGCTCAAGAATCAAATACCAAGTATCAATAAAAATCAGAAACTAATATTTTATTTTGTCATAATGCAGATCCCAGAACATCATAAACTAAATAGACATCATCTTTTGCAAAAAAAAGTACATTTATCAAAACCCTCATGTGTTTAAAACTAGATTCAATTTTCCAAAAACAGTAACTGAATGTATGCCAAATCTATCATGGCAAAAACTTGATTGCATGCTCCGATGATCTTTTTCCACAAATTAATGTGAAAAATTGTATAGACATTCAGTAATTTTATTATTTTTATAATAGTACAAGTGTGTTCTTGATTTGTGGCCAAGCTTTGATCCACAGCTCAGAAGGATCCTTGACCAAATCTAGCTATCTGATTGATGATAGATCTGTTAGATTGCAGTGTACAAACTGTATCATTTGCAAACTGTGTAAACAAGCCCCAATCCAACCCAGCTCTTCTTAGTCATCTTCATCGGAAATCAGTGACGTGGTTCTCGATTTACTTTTAAAATCAGATGGTTACTATTCTTTGGTTACCAATCCTAAAGCGAACTTCAAAGAAATAAAAAAAACCATGAAAGGTGACAAAATTAAAGATTTCAAAGCACGAGTATTAATTTTATTTGCCGAACTATTTCACACGGCTCGTGTTATTTAAACTCTTAATATCCATGAGTCCTATTAAGAAAATTTCTTAAATTTGAAAAACGAAGTACTACCTCGATCACACAGTCGTGTACATTAAGGGAGAGGTCGATCGGGTATATTTTTCAAGTAAAGATATTTAGAAGTAAGCCTCCACACATCTCTAGCTTAATAGTTAAATGGAAAGAAAACTTTCTTTATCCTGAGTCTAACAAGGGAGAGGAGCCTGCGGAGATTCCGTTTGTAGTTTAACAGTTCTGTAACTCTTTATAATTAGAGATGTACCTTGATGCGAAGAGCCTGATGGATATCGGCAACCACTTGTCCTTTCCACCACTGTTCTCCCAGCTCCATCGACTCATCAAATACTAAGTTAATTTTTTCTGCAAAAGAAGACAGCGTGCCTGTAACCAAAAGCTCACAGTGCCGCCGTTCAGTATTTAGACTGAACAGATCACAAACCTATTTCGTCCTTATCAACCCAGCAAATTAACTCTAATCAATTGTTCGTATTCACCAAACAAACCTGACATTTACTGATGAATAAGGCTTGACCTCGCTAATGGCCAGTTTCAATTGCGATTGCAAAAACATTCTGCACATCACAGCTGAAAGTTATTTTGCGTGTGTGTTGACAGCAAAACTGATCTACGATCTGAAAACACACTTGAGAGTCTGAATGTAAATTACAAACATAAAACTGCACCAGGAAGTATTGAGTACAGAACAACGTGTATGTGCATCGTGGACACAAGCACTTCCGGGACCACATAGATTACCAACAGCCTGATTTGTAGTTCTGCATCTGTTTATTGAACAGACACAGGGACCAAAGCCAAAAAGTTATGTACTGTATCTCTGCAATCAATTGTACATGCATTCTTTAAAAAGTTGTTTTTCCAGTTGTATGGTGTTCAGCTTAGTTACCTTCCCCACTCATTGAGTTATAAAGTTATATTTCTCAGCTTGTGTTGTTTCCGAAAGCCTCAATCTCTTGAACATCCTCGGAAACCACCTCACTCACTTCACCAAATCCGACTGCAACCTGACTCACCATCAGCAAAGCTATATTTTTGTGTTTTCGGGGGGTATTGGGTTGGTTGATTCGCGCTTGTATGGGGTTATGAATTCTGGTGTTCAGCTTGGCACTCACTAGCTAGGTACACTTTGTGGATGTCATTCCCGAAAAAAACAGGGATGGAAATTTGAAAAATGATTTGGACCAGAGGGCAAGATGTGTATCAACACAGAGGGAATTCGCAGCCGAATGAGATTAAGAGAAACTGAACTGGGAAAAAAAACATGATAAACATTTGTCGTAATAGAACGAGAGAATGTAAAGTATTAAAACCACGAAATCAAAAAGTCAGTTAAAAGACGAATGTTTAAATTAAGTGTAACGGTGTGTAGAGCACTTTATTCAATAGCAGAATGGTAAAAGAATTGGGGGAAATAAGTCGGTAGTTTGAAGGCTGCAATAAGCAGCAAGTTCCATTTAGAGTTCCAATGTCAAATCATAGAATGAGGATTGATTTAAATTCACAAAGCTAATCTTTCACTTTCGTTGACACTGAGTAGGAATTTTGTGTGTGTAATTATTTTGCTTCGAATTTTAACCTTGTCATTCTGCAGTTCACTCTTCCCTTTTCTCTATTTGTCTTTGGGTCTTCTTTATCTTCATGACTATCTTATACTTTCAAACGGTTCCGTGTAAACGTTTATTTGACAACCCTCCTATATTTTCAAATCGCTATATACATGCGGGCTGTTGCTTCATTTACATGTATTGCGCTCAGTTTTTCTTCCATTCTTTATTAATGTGAGCGATTTGAGGATGGATGGGAGAAACAAAACTTAATGCACTTAAGGGATTGCAATACTGGTGGAGATTACGTATTAAAGGGAGGCTAAATTTATGGAGGGGTTTGGAAGCCGAGAATCTTAAATTTGAGCTTGAATACATTTGGGTGAACCGAGCTTCGACAGGATGCATTCAAAACAGCTTCAGGTGAGCTGGAGTTTATAGACGATGGGGCGCTAATGCAGAGAGTATTTAAATAATCAAATCTACAGATTAAAGAGTCAGGCTGAATTTTTATGGTTTTAATACCCTATATGTGAGCACTGTTCTGTGTGCTGGCAGCTAGAACAATACATTTATGCCAGTTAATCAGACCATTTCTTTCTTGCCCAAACAAATACGTATCTGGCTGACTAATAAAGTGACAAGGTCTATTTTTAATTATTTCATTTCACAGCTGCTAAGCATATCTAGTGAAAAAATGTAAGTGAATTACACATGGCCACCTGCATTGAACTGGAAATGCTTGCTAATATACGTTAACCAGAGCCTTTGATGGTACATTGAATCATACAGACTTTCATTTTGCAGAAAGGTCTATTTATTTGGTGTACCTCAGGAGAACGGTGTTGTGGTTGTAGTCCACTGTCTTTCAAAGGAGTAGCAGCATGTTGGTGAGGCAAGAAAAAAATTCCCCCATCACCAATTCCCTTTGTAGAAAAACTGATTAGCAATTCCTTCTCTAGTTACTAAAGAAAGGCAAACCCACTGCAGTCAGTGAGTGTGGTCACATCTTCGTCTTCAACGACAGGTTCAAACTTCATATTGTCCTGTACATTAATAGAGTCTGCTAAAGTAAATTCCCTCTATTTGAGCCAACAGCAAAGGCAACTGGACATGTACAGTTAGATTCATTTCCAGCAATTCCGAACATCATGTTTCCTGTTCTTTGAGAATACTAATGATTTCATCTGGAAACCTGAATGTTGTCCTTAAGCCTAAATCAATACTCCTTTATGAGTTAACCTGAGGCACTGGAGGCTATGTTCCTTTTGTCTGAGTATTTCTATACATGTGTAGATACTTAAAAGTGGTTCACAAGAAGTGGTGCATATGCTTCTACCTGAGGGACAACTGATTCAAAATGCCCTTCAGTTTTGGTTTGTTGAACTTCTTATCAGTATCTTATCATGAGTGGGGTAATTATGAAATTCTATACAGTATTCTGTTTAAAGAAATCTTACTTTAAAATGGAAACAACATTCCTCAAATGAAATTGTTTCCAAATGAGTTGCTTATGTCACATAACAATTTTATTCGTGCTTGAGTTTTCCATATTACTGAAAGTCCAAATGTAGGAATTCCATGTGCTATTTGCAATATCTCCTTAAAATACTCCAGCAGTACCCTTTCTGATGAACAACTATTCACCCCTCATCTGATGGTTTGTCAGGATGTTCTTAATGGAATATCACAATGGAACTCCATCAGACTCAGCTTAAGTGTGACCTGCCTGTGCAAACTTGTTTAATTCAGAATCTGCTTTCTGAGACTGAATTAAAGAAGACATACCAAATCTTTCATACAGTTACAGAGACAGGCCCTTTGGCCTATCCGTGTCTATGTTGACCAACAAACACCAAACTACACTAATCTCATTTACCTGCACTTGGTCCATAGCCCAGTATGTCCTGGCATTTTAAGTATTTATCCAGATGCTTCTTAAGTGTTGCGAGACCTAGCTGCCTCCTCCAGCCTCTCAGGCAGCACATTCCATATATCACCCACCCTTTGGGTCAAAAAACCTTCCTCAGATCTCCTCTAAATCACTTGCTCCTCACCTTAAACTTGTGCCCTCTGGTCTTTAGACATGTTAGCTACGGGGAAAAGATTCTCATGATCTCTGTCTATGCCTCATAATTTTGTACGAAGTTTGTCACATAACACCAGATTATAGTCCAACAGGTTTATTTGGAAGCACTAGCTTTCTTGCACTAGCAGTGCTCTGAAAGCTAGTGCTTCCAAACAAACCTGTTGGACTATAATCTGGTGTTGAATGATTTTTAACTCTGTCCACCCCAGTCCAACACTGGTACCTACAGTCATAATTTTGTACATCTCAATCAGATCCCGCCACCATTCCCCCCCCGCAATATTCTCTGCTCCAAGCAAAACAAACCCAGCCTATCCAGCTTTGTGTCTCAATAATTGGGACCAACCATTCATTGCGCATATCCTTTCTTTAATAGGCCTCCATCTATTCCATCTGCCATTGCTCTGCCCAATCTACCAGCTGATCAATATTAGACTGTAGCCTGAGACCATCCTTCTCACTTTCAACACCACCACCAATTTTCATGTTATCTGCAAGCTTACTAATTATACCTTCTACATTCACATCCATGGCATTAATATTTTAGAAATACATTCACAGGATGTGGGTATCGCTGGCTAGGCCAGCATTTATTGCCCATCTCAGAGGGCAGTTAATCACATTGCTATGGGTCTGGACTTGCATATAATTCACACCAGGTAAGGATTGCAGGCTCCTTCCCTAAAGAATATAACTAAAACCGGCAATTGACTATAGTTTCATGATTATCATTAAACTTTTAATTCTAGATTTGTATTGAATTCAAATTCCACTGTCTGCCATTATGGGGTTCAAACCTGGCTCCTCAGAACATTATCTGTGTCTCTGGATTAACAGTCCAGTGATAATACCAGTGATAGGCCATTGACTCCCCATATAATGTTCTGTGTGGCTATCCACTTTGGTAGGAGGAACAAATGCTAAGAGGTTTGAAAATGTAGATGTACAACAGGACCGAGATATCCTCGTTGATAAGTCTCTAAGGGCTAACATGAAGGTGCAGCAAGCTATTTGGAAGGCTAATGGAATGCTGACCTTTAATGCAATAAAGGAGTAAATTAATATAAAGTATTAGTTAGACTGCACCTGAGGTACTGTATCAGTTTTAGTCTCCTTATTCCACGAAAAAATATTATTGCTGTTAAATCCAGAGGTTCACTGGACTAGTTCCTGGGATAACATGACAGTCCTACAAAGAAAGATTGGGCAAACTGGACTTGTATTCTCTAGAGTTTCAGAGTGATCTTATTGAAACTTACAAAACACGAAGGGGTAGATAAATTGGTAGATGTAAGATGTTTCCCTTGGTTGGGAAGTCAAGAATCAGTAGGCACAATTTAGAAGTAAGAGGGTGTCACTTCGGTTGAAGATTAGAAGAATTTCTTTTATTCAGAGGGTTGTGAACCTTTGGAATTCTCTAATAGAGAAGGTGTGGAAGCCCAGTTTTTGAGTACGTTTGAAGTAGAGATTACAAGATTTATGATTACCTGTGTTGTAAAGGGGTGAGTAAAAGGCATTGAAGAGTTCAATCACCCCTAACTGGAATGGCAGGGAGGCTTGATTGGTTGAATAGCTTTCTAAGTTCCTGTTACAATGTAAACACTTAGCATTTTGATTTCACCTTCACCTTCAGCATTTTCCTCTCTGATCTGAGCGGGGAGATAGTGGATCATTCCCACTTGTCTCTTTGCCCTGGCTACTTGCCTTGCCTTCCTTTCATTTTCCCATCCTGTATCTTTCTCTAGCTTGAGGGTGACAGATAAAAGGTTTAATTTTATGCATCATCTCACAATTATCAGCTATTACAGCTGCTTGAATAGCAATTAAAACCCTTAGCTCTTCAACATGAGTTCTTAATACAAAAAGTTCTTTCCCCATGCTCATTCAATATGAACCGATTCTGATATCTCATTACTTGGAGTACCTTGGTTTCTCCTGTATCTATATTAAGCTCAAATTCTGTGCTAGTTTTTCAATTAGTTCTCCCTTCTCTTATTCAACAAGCAATTCCACTTCTGATCTACTTACCAACTCAATCAACCTGGCTTCTTGTGTTTTGTTTAAATTCATCAGGGACATCTCTTCCACCTGCAGGAAGGCTTTAGTAGTTTCGAATGCCATCTTATTTTTGATAGTATACAACCCTTTATTTAACCCTTTAGTTTCCTTTTATTCCTTATTCACCAACTGCATCTCTAATCTTATGTTATTTTTGTTTCAAAAGATCTGACTACAAACATCTAAATTTAGCTATGACTCACTAAGCTAGTGTGCTGGAAATCAATCCCCACTATTCCAGAAGTCATCACAAACATGAACAAATTTCATGAAACTATCCAAAGTCCCCAGTGTACCTGACTGATGAGCTCAGGTTGCAGGCCACAGATCTCAGCTGAACTAACTGAGCAACACATGAGAGGGAGGTTTCTCTGAAGCATGGGGAATTACAGAGGAAGGTGCCCAGAAATCATTGCTGTTCTACTGAAAATGTCACGTTGGCAGAATCCGTAAGAAAAAGAGACCACTCCTCCTGACTATTCCAGTCGTCATTACAAATGTGAAATGATTTAGTTAAATTATCCAACTTACTTGACAGATGAACATATGCTAAAAGAAAATGCTCACCAGATTTCCGTTCTTAACAAGAAAAACACTTTTTTATTACAAACAAATTGTCTTTAATCAATGGTAATTGGGAAATATGCATTGTTAACTTATAACTCTATCGTTTAAACTCTACCCCTTTTAAATTACCCCTTCTCATATAGACAGACAAAGCATGTATAATAAGGATGGAACAGTAAGAAAAATAATGGAAAACACAATTCGATAGCAACGTTTTGGACCACAGGAGTTGCGGAGTTGTTTCTTTTAGTTTCTTTCAGTTCCTTTTGGTTCTTCCTTATTGAGAAAAGTTTGTTTGCACACTGAACTCTTTTTCATTCACTGTTTGAGGATTTGGCCTTTCAATATCTTTTGAAAGTGTTTTATTCCTTTGACAACAGACAATTTGTAGATAAAATGATTGAGTCACTGTGACTGGAGATTTTCAGAACCAGCAGCAACCTCCAGCAGCTGCCAAACAGCCTCCATATGAAGAGATTGCAGCAGAAAGTCCCTTTAGGAAGTCTAGAAGGCCAGAACCTTTTGCCTATAATGCCATTTCCACTAGAAGAGTGAGACACAGTGTCACAACAGACCAAGGATATCTTTGAAGGCTGTCATAGAACAGTGTGCACTGCTGGAATGGGACCAGTGATCTGAAGGAAATGGGTGGCCTGATGACCGCTGTGTTACAGTTTCATAGGGGACTTGTGTGGTATCACTCAATCTAAATCTACAAATATATCAAGGTTGTTAATGTGCAATTTATCCAAGATCACACAGTTTCATCTCATTTCCCCATGATAAGATTGGTGCTGCAACCTAGGCAGTAAGCTGGTAACCAGGTGCAGGGTATGACAAACTGCACACACATTGTATTAAGAGGGACATATGATACCACACAGTTTATTTCATTGAGAAATATGTGTTCCATTCCCTCATTGTGCAAGTCACCTTTGATCATCTGTACCACATCTCGGAAGTCTGCACCTGCTACCCTTGGATAATGCATATCTTTCGAGAATGCTCATCTCCCTGATTCTTTTCAAGGGTTAGATGCCTTTACAGAGATGGTTACTGGGGGGCTAAACACTGCTCTCTATGACAGTAACTGATGACGCCTTTATGCACCCCTGAATCAGGACAGGTGTAGTAACAATGCAGTCCAGTCTTTGACCAGGGCCCTGTACAGGGAGAAAGTGAGGACTGCAGATGCTGGAGATCAAAACTGAAAAATGTGTTGCTGGAAAAGCGCAGCAGGTCAGGCAGCATCCAAGGAGCAGGAGAATTGATGTTTCAGGCATAAGCCCTTCTTCAGGAACCTTCAGGGCCCTGTACAGCAGACAATAAGCCTCCTGAAGCTGAGGATCTGATACTTGGATTGGTCTTGGGAAGCCTTATAATACACTCTGGGCAGTATATCCTAGCATGTTATGCTCTTTACAACTACAGCAGGCAAAGAGGGGATGTGATGCATGTGGAAGAGCAACAATCTTTCGAGGAGGAAGATAAGGACATTGAAAAGATACTTCACTTTAAGCATGATTGAGCAGTGCAGTGTTGGGAGGTGCAGTAGTTGAGAACTGGGAGCAGTGATTATTCAATGACTGTAGATTTGTCGTTGCTTGACTTAAAGTAGCTTATTTCTGTTAAAAAACAAATGCTAATGCCAATTATTTGTTTATTGTTTACTTCTGGTGGTGCTCAATGAAAGTGAATGTTTTGAACTGTCTGAAAGCTTTTCTGTATGTGATGGTTTTAAGATGGTATGGGCTAAGGATGTGTAAGCTATGTGAGTTCGATGTTAAACAGCAATTGATATGAGATTGTGCATTTTACCGTGCAATGCAGTGTTCGTCATGCCATTCATGTGTCCCAGAAAACTCCCATTACGTGCATCATGAATTGGCAATTCTGGACTATCAATGCTTGAGTGGTTCATGGCTGGCAGTGCCACCAAGTATCCCAGATATTTCAGCGGTGGTGAGTACTTCTATCTACAGTGAGAGATTACAAGTAGTGTGCGATAAGGCTGTGGTGCATACGTATAGAGGTGAGTTACGGATGACCCAGTGTGAGAAAACTCACTCCGTCTCATGCAGAGAAACCCTCCATAAAACTCAACAAAAGTTATGCTAAGCTGATATCTGATAAGATTAAGCCCTTAGGCAAATTTGCTGATGAGACAAAAACAAGTAGGAAGGCATTTTGTAAAGAGAATACAAAGAGACTGTAAAGCGATATCAATGTGTTACTTGGACAAAAAAATTGTCAAATCAAGTATAATGTGGGAGAAAATGTGAGGATGTTCATTTTGGCAGAAAGACCAGAACAGTGGAATACTATTTAAGTGGAGAGAGACTTGTATAATGCTTTGGTACAGAAGGATCTGGGTTTTCTTGTAATGAATTAGAAAAAGTTATCATGCAGGTAAAGCGATGCATTGCGAAACTAGGGAAGTCTTGCTAAAATTATATGGAGCATTATGGTACATTATGGTATTGTAAGCAGGATATACTTGCAATTCAGAGGAGGTTCATTAGACTGATTCCTGAAAGAAGAGTTGTCTTATGTGAAAAGGTTGAATAGTTTGGTCTATACTCATGGGATTTTACAAGAATCGTGATCCTATTGGAATACATAAAATTCTGAGGGGCTTGAAAAGGGGAGATGCGAGGAAGATGCTTCCCTGTCTGGAAGATCCTTCACTGAAGAACTATAATTTATTTTCATTCTGTCTCCCGTTACACTATAACTTGTTCTTTTTTTTTGCATGCTAATATGTTGCGAGGATGATTCAGGAAAAGAGTGAAGGTAGCAGGGTGGTTGTTATGGGGGACTTTAACTTCCCAGATATTGACTGGGAGAGCTATAGCTCGAGTTCATTAGATGGGTCGGTGTTTGTACAATGTGTGCAGGAGGGTTTCCTGACACAATATGTCGACAGGCCAACAAGAGGGGAGGCTATATTGGATTTGGTTCTAGGTAATGAACCAAGCCAGGTGTTAGACTTGGAGGTAGGTGAGCACTTCGGGGACAGTGACCACAACTCGGTGACTTTTACTTTAGTGATGGAGAGGGATAATCGTGCGCCGCAGGGCAAGAGCTATAGCTGGGGGCAGGGAAATTATGATGCAGTGAGGCATGACTTAGGATGTGTGGATTGGAAAAACAGGCTTCAAGAGAAGAACACTAATGAGATGTGGGGATTGTTCAAGGAGCAGCTACTGCGTGTCCTCGATAGGTATGTACCAGTCAGGCATGGTGTAAAGGGCCTTGTGAGGCAGCCGTGGTTTAGTAAGGAATTGGAGTCCCTTGTGAAACGGAAGAAGGCGGCATATGTAAAGATGAGGCGTGAAGGTTCAGTTGGGGCGATTGAGAGTTATAAGGTAGCCAGGAAGGAGCTAAAGAGGGAGCTAAGAGAAGCGAGAAGGGGACATGAAAAGTCTTTAGCTGGTAGGATTAGGGAAAACCCAAAGGCTTTCTATAGGTATGTCAAGAATAAAAGGATGACTAGGGTAGGTATCGGTCCAGTCAAGGATAGTAGTGGGAAGTTGTGTGTGGAGGCGGAGGAGATTGGAGAGACATTAAATCAGTACTTTTCATCAGTATTCACTCAGGAACAGGACACTGTTGCTGATGTGAATATGGAATCACAAATAATTAGAATGGATGCCCTGGAAATATGCAGGGAGGAGGTTTTGGGAATATTGGAAAGGATGAATATAGATAAGTCTCCTGGGCCTGATGGCATTTACCCCAGGATCCTATGGGAAGCTAGGGAGGAGATAGCAGAGCCATTGGCCTGGATTTTTATGTCGTCATTGTCTACGGGAATAGTACCAGAGGACTGGAGGATAGCGAATGTGGTCCCATTGTTCAAGAAAGGGAGTAGGGATAGCCCTAGTAACTATAGGCCAGTGAGTCTGATTTCAGTGGTGGGCAAAGTCTTAGAGAGAATGGTAAGGGATAAGATTTATGAACATCTGGGTAGGAATAACGTGATCAGGGATAGCCAGCATGGTTTTGTGAAGGGCAGGTCGTGCCTCACAAACCTTATTGAGTTCTTTGAGAAGGTGACTAAGGAAGTGGATGAGGGTAAAGCAGTAGATGTTGTGTATATGGATTTTAGTAAGGCGTTCGATAAGGTTCCCCATGGTAGGCTAATGCTAAAACTTCGGAGGTATGGCATTGAGGATACATTAGAGGTTTGGATTAGGAATTGGCTGGCTGGAAGGAGACAGAGGGTAGTAGTTGATGGATTATGTTCATCTTGGAGCGCAGTTACTAGCGGTGTACCACAAGGATCTGTTTTGGGACCATTGCTTTTTGTTATATTTATAAATGATCTAGAGGAAGGACTTGAAAGCTGGGTAAGCAAGTTTGCGGATGACACAAAAGTCGGTGGAGTTGTGGATAGTGAGGAAGGAAGTGGTAGGTTACAGCGGGATATAGATAAGTTGCAGAGCTGGGCGGAAATGTGGCAAATGGAATTCAATGTAGCTAAGTGCGAAGTCGTTCACTTTGGTAGGAATAACAAGATGATGGATTACTGGGCTAATGGTAGGCTACTTGGTAGTGTGGATGAGCAGAGGGATCTTGGTGTCTATGTACACAGATCTCTGAAAGTTGCCACCCAGGTAAATAGTGCTGTGAGGAAGGCATATGGTGTACTGGGCTTTATTGGCAGAGGAATTGAGTTCCGGAGTCCTGAGGTCATGTTGCAGTTGTATAAGACTCTGGTGAGGCCTCATCTGGAGTATTGTGTGCAGTTTTGGTCGCCATACTATAGGAAGGATGTGGAAGCTTTAGAACGAGTGCAGAGGAGGTTTACCAGGATGTTGCCTGGAATGGTAGGAAAATCTTATGAGGAAAGGCTGAGGCACTTGGGGCTGTTCTCATTGGAGAAGAGAAGGTTTAGGGGAGATCTGATAGAAGTGTATAAGATGATTAGGGGTTTAGATAGGGTAGATACTAAGAACCTTTTACCGCTAATGGAGTCAGGTGTTACTAGGGGACATAGCTTTAAATTAAGGGGTGGTAGGTATAGGACAGATGTTAGGGGTAGATTCTTCACACAGCGGGTTGTGAGTTCATGGAATGCCCTGCCCGTATCAGTGGTGAACTCTCCTTCTTTATGGTCATTTAAGCGGGCATTGGATAGGCATTTGGAAGTTATTGGGCTAGTATAGGTTAGGTAGGATTCGGTCGGCGCAACATCGAGGGCCGAAGGGCCTGTACTGCGCTGTATCCTTCTATGTTCTATGTTCTATGTATGAATGCGTGTGTGTCATTAAGTTGGGCAGGTTTTGCCCTTTAAGTTTTATGTTTCATTTGAGCGAACTTCAATAAAATAACTCCTCAATTTTGATGAACTCTGAGATCTTTCTGGTGTGTTTTTCATAGTTTTATTTGTGTTTCATATTTGTTAGATCAAAATTGCTGTTAAAGATAGTTAATTATTGAATGAAATCTGTTGGATAGAAAAAATACTTCCAATAAATTACTTTTGTGGTATGATGTTCAGCTTTAATAACTATCTTATTCAGACCATTTGCCTATAAGATGAATATCTAGGCTATCATAAAACATCTTCTTTAACTTATTTTTGTAAATCTTATTTTTAATTTTCTTTTATTTTCGAGTTCTAGGGTGAGTAGCCCTTGTTTGTTTGTTTGTTTAATTCAATGGTATTCAAAAGAAAAGTCACTTACTTACTGGCTTTGAAGTTTCATGGGCAAAGATTATTACCCTTTCATTAATATATTATTTGTTACTAGGCTTATTTCATAATACAGTCTAAGCATATCTCTGTTAATCTATAATTCTGTGTAATTATGATGGCTAATTTAATTAATCTGCAGAGACAATGTTCAGCTATAGTACTGGCATTTGAATTTTGAGGTTTTCCTTTGAATTTTAGGCATCAATAAATATATAATTCAAATTAAATGTCTTGTACAAAGATTTACATAAATCCACTTACTGTAACTTTGGCTAATTTTTAGTTTTCAGTTTTCTCTGTTTTACTGACTTTTAGGAAATAATCCTCAAGTCAATCTCAAAAGTGTGGTCTTGCCAATATAAAATATCACAGATAAATTGATTTAACTGACACGTGAAATGCTTTGTTTTTAACATCTCCAAATTCTTACTTGGTAATTCTTATGAGGTAGTTTTGACAGCTTAGGTTTCAACAACCACTTTGATGCAACAATTAGTTCTGAAATGTTAAATTGTTGAAGATTTTGTGTTCACCTGCATATATATTTATTTCATATTGTAGAAGTTGTTCTCAGCTGTTCTTACGTTGCACATGGTGAGAGACCACAGGTAGTGCTATGCAGTGAAATAACCAATGTATTTATTGTCATTGTGTATTTTTTAAAAAAAAATGATATGAGGAGAAATTGTTCACTTTAAAGTGTGGTGTTGAGCATGTAAAATGGCATAATATTCACCGGTGCTTAGGACATGTCATCTCATGTGATTATGTGGTTTTTGATTCATTTTGATGGAAGAATGGCAAGCAGTGCCGGAGAAAAGTACACAATCTTCTACACTCTCAAGAATACATGGTACCACCTTATCTCTGCTACTTCACACTCACAGTCAATTAGTCCAACTCTGCTACTGCATGCATTGCCTAAAGGAGGAAGGACTGAAAGCTCCAGCATTACATGCATCCTGTGTTCTCAAAGGCCCACACCAGCTTCATCTTCTCAAACTACTAATCCTTTTCTGCTTATTGCACTTCCTATTCACTCACTGGAATGTCTCATCATCTGGTATGCTCACATGGTGCTCTTGTACACATTCCCATTACACTCGTTCCTCTTTAGCTCAGGATATTGCAGGAATAACTGGCCCAAAACCAGGCTGAGAGGGTCAAGAGAGAGAGAAGGGCTATGCGGGATGTCATATTCATCATAACATTTGAAGAGAAGACTATAGGGCTGGCTGGGAAAGATGAGCACCATTCTGGCAGTGACAAGGAGCCATCAATAGACCAACAATCCAGTACATAACATTGAACCCTGCTCTTCTCAGACAGACAGAAAGGCAAACTGTATAAACTACTCAGCATTTTTACTAAATAATGCACTAGTCCCACTAGGTATAGTTGATGTAGTAAATACATAGTAGATCACTAAGGCATGATCCCATTAGAATATGCAATTGAACCTATAGTTTATTACTTGAGACATGTCTGCTCAGCATCAAAAGCAAGGCATCAAATAGAGAGCACCTCAACTTCACTCCAAGTACATCATTGTCTCAAGGACACTGCACCAGTTGGCACCCATAGGAAGAAGGAATGACATACAAATTCCCAGCTTTATTCCAGACAAAAAGCTGCTATGTAACTCTCTCCCCCCTCTGACTGTGACCCATTGCTTCCAGCAGTTGAAGCCTCCACCTGAGAAGGAAACTCTCAGCCGGCCAGGGGCCTCGAAGCCCAAAGTCCCCCAATGTAAACCATTGAAGTCTTCAGAATCATCAGGGTCAACCTCTACTCAGCTGCAGAGGTTGAGCCTGCACCTAGATTTAGTGGGAGGGATAGAACAAAGGTACTTTCTAAGGGCACTTCACTAGATTGGAACCCTAAACATTGTACATAATGTGCATTTTGGAAATACATGTTCACTTTGTGCTATTCTAATATCTGCTGTAGTCTTATTATCCCAATATTACTGATCAAAATGACCCAATGTCAAAGTTGCCAAGCATCATGAACCAGCAGAAATAAGTGCTGCATTGCAATCACCTTGCTACCTACCTTATAATCAGCCAAAGTGAGTGACTAGAAATTGCCTCATCCATCAAGGAACCACACATCAATAAGTTGGGGATTACAGTCAAATCTTTGTAGATATTTCTCAGGTGCACTGGGTGTATCACCAAGGTCTCGGGAAAAACCAAGGCTGGCAATGTCCAGTTGGTAGATCCTGTACACATTCTGGGAGTGACAACAGCATTTGTCATATTTCTACAAGCTCCAGGAGGGAAAGATTTGTCTTATAACTGGGATTCTCAAGGACATGGTACAATACTTAAGAGTGCAAATGTACATGTCAAATTACTATTATTGTGAAGTGCAAATGAGGGAACTAATTGACAATTTGCAGCCCTCAGAAGTGGGGGTGGTGTCCAAGAGAATGCTCAGGCATGGCAAGGATACAGTGAGAGCTCATTACATTCAGAAAGACTGAAGGAATAGTGAGGATTAAAAACACATAAGGAGGGATCTAAGGATGTGGCAGAACTTGGCGGTTCTTATCAGGGAGTGGATTCCTTGATATGTCTCCCACTTTTTTGGCACAAGGGCAATTTTAGTATTGACATCTACACTCATAGGAAAGTATAATTACCCACTGCAATACAGCTGCTTTAGCACTAATGTTGTCCAGGGCAAGGTTTGTACATATACCCATGCCCCAAGTAATGAATTTCAGGTTCTAGTACATATCCTACAGTTGTTGAGAATTCTGCTGAACCTGGATCTTCAATGAGGCTACCATCATGGAGACAATCAGATGCTCACATACTGTAGTCATAACAGTCATTAGAACATTGATAAACTCCTCAAATATCATTCTATCCTCCTGAGGCATTTAACACATCTGGCTGGTGTTCCCCTGCCTCTTTGCAGGTTGACTCAAGACTGAGTACAGGGGCACATCTTCTCCACAGACCTGGTTTTTGGCAATCCTTTGAGTGTCAGAGACTGTAGACATTTCTTCCCCTACTGACTGTAGACACATTTCACAGACATGAGGAGATCAGAGCCACAATGAAAAGTAAACATCAACATTTTGTTGCGTTGATAATCAAACAGAAAAACAGTTCAATCCTAGAGGAATGTGAAATTCAGCAAGCAGAGGGCTGACAGCCAATTATGCAAATGAAATCGTAACAAAAACAGAACTTTCTCATCCCAGGAGAAAGTGAGGACTGCAGATGCTGGAGACCAGAGTTGAAAAGTGTGGTGCTGGAAAAGCGCAGCAGGTCAGGCAGCATCTGAGGAGCAGGAGAATTGTGTCATCCTTATCCCAGCCAAGTCATCCTGGAAGCAGGTAGTTATCAGGTGTTCTCTGGCGTCCTCATGGACCATGGCCATCTTCTTGTCTTTGACAGTCTACCTGGCTCATCTCAGTATCCTCACCATCATCTTTTTCCTCAGACATTTCCCTCACTTATGCATCTTCTAATCCAATATATTTTCTCTTTGATGACTGATATTGCAGATGGCATAGCAAACCATTGTGATGTGGGGCAGCCTCTCAGGGGTATACTAAGGGCACTATCTGATCTATGTATCAGAACCTCATCTGCAAGAAACTTATGATCTGTTCTACAATGGCCCTGATCAAAACATGGGTAACTAGTAGTTCTCCTGGCTATCAGTCTAAAGATTTCACAGCCATCGGCTCTGTGGGGTCAGGGTATCTTTGGTCAACCATCAACCATCCTTGAATGGGTCAACGGCCTTGAAAAAGAGTGGCACGTCAGTGACCCCATATGTATGAATTGTGGCAGCTCTTGGGATATCTGTCATGAACATACAATATCTGGCTGTTAGATTTACAAATGATTTGAACAATAAAGGAGTGCTAGATCTAACTGCCATTCTGGTGCAAATTGATTGCACCCTGAACTTTGAGAAACCAGCAATAGCTGAGAATCCAAATCCCTTATCACCTGACTCCCTGGATCAAGGGCAAACAGATTTATTGGTGGGCTGTTGTGAAGAAAGCATCATGACATCCTGGATGCAGTTATAAGTTGATGACTGTGAAATTGCACAGAGGATCACCAAACAGCTTTGAAAACATTCTGCTAACAAAGAAATAAAGAGCAGTTGTAATTTCAGGATGGGAGTGCCACCCAGTCTTTTGACCACGTGTTCTTGTCTAGTAACTGGTACAGTGTGACACGATTGTTTGGGACATACTTGCTCTGCACTGGGACTCAGACATTTGCAAGTAGCTACACCTAAGCCTGCAGATTTTGTTCTATCACACAGACCTACTCTGGAATGGATTTTATCTCACTGTTTCTCTCTATATAGGGGCTGCTGTTGTGCTGCAGATAGATTCATTTCTGTGTCCTTCTGCACTTGTGTCTTTGCTGTAGTAGGACTACAAGAAGAATTGTTGACATCTACAATTCTTTCTTACCTTTTCAGGTGATTTGAGAACAGTGAGTAAAAGTACAGAGTCTTAGAAAAGGAATGTTTCACTGCTGATATCTTTCCCCATGAAACTCCAGGAAAAGCCCTAGTAGTGTCCACATGGGCATAGCCACATACAGAATGATTGACTGATTTTTCATTGTTGTATATCATGAGAACACCATCCTCATAGAGCCTTGAAAGCATGTACTTTTGTAGAATTTCCTTCAGGCCTGACAACAGGATTGGTGCTGGAGCCACTGTTTTTCATCATTTGTATAAATGATTTGGATGTGAATATAGAAGGTATAGTTAGTCAATTTGCAGATGACACCAAAATTGGAGGCAGAGTGGACAGCGAAGAAGGTTACCTCAGAGTACAACGAGATCTTAATCAGATGGGCCAATGGGCTGAGAAGTAGCAGATGGAGTTTAATTTAGATAAATGTGAGGTGCTGCATGTTGGAAAGGCAAATCAGGGCATCACTTATACATTTAATGGTAAAGTCGTGGGGAGTATTGATAAACAAAGAGACCTTGGAATGCAGGTTAATGGTTACTTGAAAGTAGAGTCTTAGGTAGATAGAATAGTGAAGAAACTTAGTATGCTTTTCTTTATTGGTCAGAGCATTGAGTATAGGAGTTGGGAGATCATGTTGTGGCTGTACAGGACATTGGTTAGGCCACTTTTAGAATATTGTATGCAATTCTGATCTCCCTCAGATAGGAAAGATGTTGTAAGACTTGAAAGGGTTCAGAAAAGATTGACAAGGGTTTTGCCAGAGTTGGAAGGTTTGAGCAACAGGAATATGCAAACTAGGTTGGGGCTGTTTTCCCTGGAGTGTTGGAGGCTGAGGGATGACCTTCTAGAGGTTTATAAAATCATGAAGGGCATGGATAGATGAAATAGATAAGGTCCTTTCCCTGGGTTGGGAGAGGACGGCATTGGTTTAAGGTGAGAGGGGAAAGATTTAAAAGGGACAACTTTTTCATGCAAACGGTGGTGGGTGTATGGAATGAGCTGCCACAGAAAGTGGTGGAGGCTGGTATCATTACACCATTTAAAAAGGCATCTGGATGGGTACATGAATAGGATGGGTTTAGAGGGATGTGGGCCAAGTGATGGCAGATGGGACTAGATTAATTTAGAATATCTGTTTGGCATGGATGATTTGGACTAAAAGGTCTGTTTCCATGCTGCACCTCTCTATGACCTCCGAGATCACTAGTTGAATTTCAATCCACAATGTAGACTCAATCATTCATTCACGTAGGAAGCCAACAGGGCTGGACAAGGGTATGGATTGACATGTGTAGTGTTGAGAAGTGATTGTTGGATGAAGGGTCCATTGGATGAGGCCAGAAGACCGAAAGTTTAAGAAAGCAACAGGGACAAAATCCTAGAGAACAAAGGCAGGCCTTTTATACAGCGTAGTTCATCACTTAGCTAGCCCTGTGGCCATTTCAATCTGCCCAAGGAGGCAACAAGTCTAACTCCATCTCACACTTGCCTCCCTTGGAATGAAAATCCAGTCTTTTGGGCACTTTTTCTTATGATAGTTGTGATGAGCCAGGGTATTTCCTGACTCTCAGTACCTAACTCGGCAGCAATATTCTAGGTTGAATCTTCAAACAGTTCAAATAAATCACTGCAACCATACCCAGTACTTCTTTTAAGAGTGGAGGCACCAAATGATTAACATGTGATTTAACTTTTTGGAAGTCATTTTTCAATTGAGCATTTTGTTTACATTGATCTCCATTTCCAAGCAATCAACTTGCATCATGGCATGGGAGAATCTAATGTATCTTTACCTTGCACCACTAATGTAGAATGCTCTGTCATTCAATATGATCATGGCTAATCATTGAGCTCAGAAACTTGTTCCTACTTTTTGCCCAGATCCTTTGATTCCTTTAGTTCCAAGGACTACACGTAACACCTTCTTGAAAACATGCAATCTTTGGTTTTAGCTGGATTCTGTGACAAAGAGTTCCACAGGCTCACCACTCTCTGGGTGATAACATTTCTCTTCACCTCAGTCTTAAATGGCCTACACCATTCTCATAAACTGTGACCCCTAATTCTCTATCCTCCAGTCATTGGGACACATCTTTGTTATTATAGGGTCGGATAGTTATTTGGATTTGTGGTCTTAAAATTCTTGATTGTGGTATTGGCCTGTTTAAGAAGGGTTGTAAGGACAAGCCAGGGAACTATAGACCAGTGAGTCTGATGTCGGTGGTGGGCAAGTTGTTGGAGGGAATCCTGAGGGACAGGATGTACATGTATTTGGAAAGGCAAGGACTGATTAGGGATAGTCAACTGATTAGAGATTGTGCGTGGGAAATCATGTCCCACAAACTTGATTGAGTTTTTTGAAGAAGTAACAAAGAGGATTGATCAGGGCAGAGCAGTAGACGTGATCTATATAGTCTTCAGTAAGGCGTTGGACAAGGTTCCCCACGTGAGACTGGTTAGCAAGGTTAGATCTCATGGAATACAGGGAGAAATAGCCATTTGGATACAGAACTGACTCAAAGGTAGAAGACAGTGGGTGGTGGTGGAGGGTTGTTTTTCAGACTGGAGGTCTGTGACCAGTGGAGTGCCACAAGGATCGGAGATGGGTCCTCTACTTTTTGTCATTTATATAAATGATTTGGATGCAAGCATAAGAGGTATAGTTAATAAGTTTGCAGATGTCACCAAAATTGGAGGTGTGGTGGACAGCGAAGATTACCTCAGATTACAACAGGATCTTGATCAGATGGGTCAGTGGGCTGAGAAGTTGCAGATGGAGTTTAATTCAAATAAATGCGAGGTGCTGCATTTTGGGAAAGCATATCTGAGCAGAACTTATACACTTAATGGTAAGGTCCTAGGGAGTGTTGCTGAACAAAGCGATCTTGGAGTGCAGGTTCATAGCTCCTTGAAAGTGGAGTCATAGGTAGATAGGATAGTGAAAAAGGCGTTTGGTATACTTTCCTTTATTGGTCAGAGTACTGAGTTCAGGAGTTGGGAAGTCATGTTGCGGCTGTACAGGACATTGGTTAGGTCACTGTTGGAATTTTGCATGCAATTTTGGTCTCCTACCTATCGGAAAGATGTGAAATTTGAAAGGGTTCAGAAAAGGTTTGCAAGGATGCTGCCAGGATTGGAGGATTTGAGCTACAGGGAGAGGCTGAACAGGCTGGGGCTGTTTTCCCTGGAGCATTGGAGGCTGAGGGTGACCTTATAGAGGTTTATAAAATCATGAGGGGCATGGATAGGATAAAGAGACAAAGTCTTTTCCCTGGGGTGGGGGAGTCCAGAACTAGAGGGCATAGGTTTACGGTGAAAGGGGAAAGATATAAAAGAGACCTAAGGGGCAACATTTGCTCACAGAGGATGGTGTGTGTATGGAATGAGCTGCCAGAGGAAGTGGTGGAAGTTGGTGCAATTGCAACATTTAAAAGGCATTTGGATGGGTATATGAATAGGAAGGGTGTGGAGGGATATGGGCTGGGTGCTGTCAGCTGGAACTAGATTGGGTTGGGATATCTGGTTGGCATGGATGGGTTGGACTGAAGGGTCTGTTTCCATGCTGTACATCTCTATTATCCTATGACTCTATGTTGTGGGTTTGCAGCATAGGGTTGGGGTATGGGAATGTAGGTGGTTGTATTAAGGAAGGATTTTATCGTGATAGAGTTCAATTATGACAGAATCCAGATGGTTGGTTAATAGAAGTGAAAACAGTACAGGCTGGGGCTGTTTTCCCTGGAGCGTTGGACGCTGAGGGGTGCCCTTATAGATGTTTACAAAATCATGAGGGGCATGGATAGGATAAATAGACAAAGTATTTTCCTTGGAGTGGGGGAGTCCAGAACTAGACGGCATAGGATTAGGGTGAAAGAGGAAAGATATAAAAGGGACATAAAGGTCAACGTTTTCACGCAGAGGATGGTACGTGTATGGAATGAGCTGCCAGAGGAAGTGGTGGAGGCTGGTACAATTGCAACATTTAAGAGGCATTTGAATGGGTATATGAATAGGAAGGGTTTGGAGGGATATGGGCCGGGTGCTGGCAGGTGGGACTAGATTGGGTTGGGATATCTGGTCAGCATGGACTGAAGGGTCTGTTTCCGTGCTGTACATCTCTATGACTCTATGGCCTCCTCTGACAGCTCATTCCATACACCCACCACCCTCTGTAAGAAAAGTTTGCCCTTTAGGTCCCTTTTTTAAATTTTCCGACTCTCACCCTAAACCTATGCCCTCTCGTTCTGGACTCAGCGCCCCCCCCCCCACCCCCACTCCCCCACTCCCCCGGGAAAAGACCTTGCCTATTCATCATGCCCTCAGTCTCTGACACTCCAGGGAAAACAGCCCAGCCTCTCCTGATAAATCAAATCCTCCAACCCTGGCAACATCCTTGTAAATCTTTTGTGTACCTTGTCAAGTCTTACAACATCCTTCCGATAGGAAGGGGACCAGAATTGCACACAATATTCCAAAAGTGGCCTAATCAATGTCCTGTACAGCTGCAATATGACCTTCCAACTCCTATACTCAATGCTCTGACCAATAAAGGAAAGCATACCAAACGCCTTCTTCACTATCCTATCTACCTGTGGCACAGTTCAAGGAACTATGAACCTGCACTCCAAGGTCTCTTTGTTTAGCAACAGTCCCCAGGACTTTACTATTAAGTGTACAAGTCCTGCTCTAGTTTGCTTTTCCAAAATGCAGCATCTCACATTTATCTAAAATTAATGCTATCTGCCACTCCTCAGCCCATTGGCCCAACTGATAAAGATCACATTGTACTCTGAGGTAACTTTCTTCACTATCCACTACACTTCCAACTTTGGTGACATCTGCAAACTTACTAACTATACCTCCTATGTTCACATCCAAATTATTTATATAAATGAGGAAAAGCAATGGACCCAGCATCGGTCCTTGTTGCACACCACTGGTCACAGGCCTCCAGTCTGAAAGGCAACCCAGCACCACCACCCTCTTTCTTCCACTTCGAGCCAGTTCTGTATCTAAATGTCTAGTTCTCCCTGTATTCCATGAGATCTAACCTTGCTAACTAGTCTACCATGAGGAACATTGTTGAACGCCTTACCAGACTCCATTTAGATCACATCCACTGCTCTGCCCTCATCAATCCCCTTAATTATTTCTTTACAAAACTCAATCAAGTTTATGAGACATGATTTCCCATGCACAAAAACATGTTGAGTATCTTTAATCAGTCCTTATTTTTCGACATATACGTAAATCCTGTCCGTCAGGATTCCTTCCAACAACTTACCCACCACCGATGTCGGGCTCACTGGTCCATAGTTCCCTGGCTATTCTTTACCACTGTTCCTAAATAGTGGCACCACATTAGCCAACCTCCAGTCTTCCTGCACCCCACCTGTGACTATCAATGATACAAATATCTCAGGATAGTTGAAGTTAAATATTGGAAATGAAAATAGTACAATATTTGGTGTGTATAATAGGCCCAACACACAGTGGAGATAAGATGGGGGGAAAATCTTCAGACAATTCATGGAGATATGAATGAACGACTGACTATAATAATATCAAGCAACTGTGAAGCTCCATAGATAGATTGGATAATGCATGTTATGAATGTATAGAGCAGAAAGGGAAGAAAAGACTTTTCAGTTACTTCTTGTCTTTCAAGGCATTTTAAAGTGCTTTACAGCCTGTTATTGTTTACTGATTATTGTTGCAGTATGGTCACTTTTGTAATGTAAGACGAACGATAATTTGTCCGCAAGATACTATACATAGAAATAAGATATGTGGGCAAATAATCTATTCTGGTAATGCTGAATAGGATAGTTGGTATCCAAAATAGTAAGATAATTCTCTCATTTCCTGATGTTAATTTTAACTTCACAGAATCACAGGATTATTGCTGTAGAGGAGGCTATTTGCATGTGCGCACCTGGTCTCTGAATGGACAATTCATTTTGAATCATTCTTCCTTCTTCTGCTGGTAACTTTGTGTATTCCTCCTTTTCAGATAACGGCACCTTTTGAATAATTCAATTCATTTTGGCTCTAACACGGAGGCAGTGCATTCCAGTCCTTACCTGCTCAATGCATGAAAGCATTTTCCCTCATGGTGCTGTCGCTTCTATAATCAATTACAATATGTTAAATGTGTGCCTCCTCCTTCTCAATCCTTTCTTGAGTGGGAACAATTTCTCCTTCTCTCTGTGTAGCCACCTCATGATTGTGAATGCCTTTTTTTCCTCTGAAGTCAACAGTCCCAACTTCTCTAAACTATCTTCATAACTGAAGTTCCTCATCTCTCAAAGCATTCAAATGAATATTTTCTGCATTCCCTCCAATGCCTTTTGCATCCTTCCAAAAGTATGGTGCCCAGAACTGAACACAAACTCAAACTAATGATGAACTAATGCCCCATACAAGTTCAACATAACCTCCTTGAGCTTGTACTCCATACCCCTAATAATGAAGCGTCAAAACGTGTGGCATTGGAAAAGCACAGCATGTCAGGCAGCATCCAAGTAGCAGGAAAATAGATGCTCCGGACATAATTTCCTCAGATGCTGCCTGACCTACTGCGCTTTTCTAGCACAACAGTTTTTGACTCTGATCTCCAGCATCTGCAGTCCTCCCCTCTTTCTAGCCCCTAATAATAAAGCCTAGGATACTGTACGCTTCATTAACCACACCTTCATCCTGCCCTGCCACCTTTAATGTCTTATGCACAGAAACACCAGGTCCCTCTACTCCTGCACCCCTTTTGGGACAGTGTTTGCTTTCTCTCCATGGTTTTCCTCCCAAAATGATTCATTTCACATTTCTCCACATTGATTTTCATCTGCTTTCTGTCTGCTTATTTCACCGACTTGTCCGTGTCCTTTTCAACGTTGTCCTCCTTATGGCTTAAATATGTTCAAAGTTCTGGATAATCAACAAAGTTTGAAACTGTGTCCAATTCACCAAGATACAGATCATTAGTAAATATCAGGAAAAGCAGGGTCCTGATACTTACCCCTTGGCAACACCAGTATAAATCTTCCTCCCATACAGAAAACATTTATTAACCACGACTCTGTTTCCTGTCTCTCAGCCAAGTTACTGTCCCTTTTTGTTCCATGAGCTATAATTTGGCAACAAGTTAAAGGAAACTCCAGGCATTAAGCAAAGGTGATGCCATAAAGTATTTATTACACAAATGTAAATTATATTTTCTAGGGTCAGAATGGTTGCTCAGCTGAAGTTATGATGTAATACATGGTTAAAAACCCACTTCATTAACAAGGCATGGCTTTCTGGGGTTTTATCTACAATATTAGAATGTGAAAGGGTTATTCTTCTAAATTCAGTGATCTCTAAAGATTGTCATCTGCAGGGATATCAACAGTACACCGTGTGAAGGAGCACATAATCTTTGTGATTTTTACATTAATTGCATACATGTGAATGCCATATCTTGCTGTCAGTATCACAGGATAAGAATGATTGCTGAGAGTTTTGCCATCATTACAGCTGCAAAGTTGAGGCCATTATATCTCCAATCTAACAAAGACTGGTGGTCTCAACTCGAATGCAGTCAATTATAAGGGCAAGAACGCAAAGCGAGCTAAACTAAACTATGAAATTAAGTAAGGAGATAGATCAGTAGCAATGCAGTGGCAGACATTTAAAATGATATATTGAAATACATCCAATGAGAAAGAGACTCAAATACTCCATCTGTGGCTAACAAAGGAATTTAAAGATTGAAAGGGAAAGTATATAATTCTGCAAAGATGAGTTGAGAGTAAGAAGACTGAGCAGAATACAACAAGCAACAAAGAATGAATTCAAGGCTGATGAAGAGTGAGAAATTATTGTATAAGAGAAAGCTAGCAAGAAATATAGAAGCAATTAAAGTATTTAAAAATTTAAAGAGGGAGAGAGTGTGTTGGTCCTCCAGAGAGAAAGGCTGTGGAATTAGTAATGAAAACAAGGAAATGACAGATTAATTGATCAGAAATTTGCATCTGTCTTGACTGTATAGAATTCAAACAACATCACAGAAATAATTGTGAATCAAGAGGCGAATGGGAGAAAGGAAAATAATTACAATCACTATCTATGGAAAAGGTACTGAAAGATAACAAGTTCCCAGGTCCTAATAAACTTCATTCTAGTGCCTTAAAAGATGTGGTTGCTGAAATAAGAAATGCATTAGTTCTAATTTTCTAAAACTCCCTAAATTCTGGAAATAGTTCCATCAGATTCGAAAATAATAAATGTAACACATATGTTCAAGAAAGGAAGAAATCAGAAAATAGAAAACTGTAGGACAATTAAAATATCATCTGTCCTAGAGAAAATGCTTAAATCTATTGTTAAGGAGGTCAGAAGAGAGCACTTAAAAAAATCTCAGTATAGCCAGCCATAGTTTTGAGAAAGGGGAATCATATTTGATCAAGTTATTGCAGTTCTTTTAGGAGGTACAAACAGTGTAGATGAAAGCAAACATATGGGTATGCTAATAGCAAGATTTCCAGAAATCACCTGCAGAGATGCCACATCAATGGTTACTACACAAAGTAAGAGCTTGTGGCAGCAAGTAACAAATTATAGTGACTACAGGATTAGTTAGCTATTACAAAACAGAATGAAGGTATAAATGGGCCATTTTCAGGTTATGAAAATGTGACAAGTTGAGTGCCATAGGGATCAATGCTGGAGCCTCAACTATTTATAATTCATAACAATCACCTGATGAAGGAGCGGCACGTCGAAAGCTAGTGCTTCCAATTAACCTGGACTATAACCTGATGTTGTGTGATTTGTAACTTTGTAGGTTTGGCTAAATTTGCTGGTGACAGGATAAGTGGAAAGGTAAATTGTGAAGAGGACATAAGGAGTCTGAAAAGGTTAAATCAGTAGTTTAAAAATTGGCAAATGGAATATAAAGTGGGAAAATGTGAACTTGTTCACTTTGGCAGGAAAATAAAAAAAGCAGCATATCTTTTAAATGCAGACAAATTGCACAGCTCTGAGGAACATCTGTGTATCTGGTACATAAGTCACAAAATAATGGTATGCACATGCTGCAAGTGATTAAGTAGGTAATTATAATTTGTCCTTTATTGCAAACAGAATGAAAAATAAAAGTTGGGATATTTTGCGACAGTTGTATAGAAAGAGGCCACATTTGGATCACTCTACTGTTTTGGTCTGCTTATTAATAAATCCTGTAGAAGTGTTAGAAGCAGTAAAAAGAAGGTTCACTTTTCTGATACCTGGGATGGTGTGGTTATCTTATGAAGATACTACCCTTGAATAAGCAGGGTAGTATCTTTTGGAGAATGAGATGTGATCTGATTAAAACATATAAAATCCTGAAAGAATTTGATGCTGAAAAATATTTTCAGTTTTGGGAAAGATTAGAACTAGAGGACACTATTTAAAAAAAGAGGGTTGCCCAGTTAAGATAAAAATGAGAATTTTTTTCCCTCACAAGTTAGATTTAGATTTTCTTGTTATGTGTACTCAAGCACAGAAGTACAGTGAAAAGTGTATAAAGATCACTAAGTCTTTGGAATTTCTTGGAAAGTGGTGGAAAAAGCATCATAGAATATTGCTAATTCAGAGGTAGATTTTTTTTGACTAACAAGTGGGTCAAAGAGTATTGAGGAATTAGGAAAGTGGAGTTAAGACTATAGTCAGATTAGCCGTGATTTTATTAAATGGCTGTGTGGGCTTTAACGGGCCAAATGGTCTACTCATGCTCCTAACCTGTATGTTATTTTCTTTATAAGACATGGCGCAAAGTTGATTCCAGTTCTGGGAAATAAGGCAAGGAAAATGAAGTGTATTTCAATAGGATATCATCTGGTGAATAATGTCCATAACATACTTCGGTTCAGAACAATGAAGGAAACAGGTGACAAAATATTGAAGATAAAAATGCTCCACTGATTTCAGTGATTTAAGAAGGGACCCAGTGTGAATAAATTGGAAAATATTTCAAAATAAAGCAGCTATTAAGTAATAATAAATATTTAGGAAAGAAATGCTTCAGGTACAAACCAAACATTTCCTTTGAAAGGAAAAAAATAGAACATTTAATGTTAGTGGGCTTTGCAAAATGAAGCAAAAATAAGTTAAAATGAAATAGAAAAAAGAAGCTGATGACAGGAGCAAGATTCAGTTGATGACCAAAAATATCAGGAGAAGTAGAGCAGGGAACTGAAAAACTAACATGGAGGCAAAGATGAGTAAGAAAGATTAAGAGACAATATTTAAGTGAGTCTGAAAACATTTATCAATGTATAAAGCATGACGTTGCTGAGGAAATTATTGGGGCTTTCAAGGATCTAAATGAAAATTTTCATGTAGAAGTAGAGAACTGACTAAAATGTAAAGTGAATATTTGTAGCTGTCATCAGAAGGAAAGCTGATGATGTGAAGATTATATCAAACAGACAAGGAGAATTATGGACTGTTTAGTAACAGAGAAGACACTAAATTACATTATTGAAAGTTGGTAAGCTTCCTATTCTGCTGTTTCTGGAAGAAGTAATGGTTGAAATAGCTGAGATAAATTGCAATCTTTCACACTGTGCACACCATAGTGCTACAGCAGTAAAGTTTGCTAATGTTATATTACCATTAAAGGTGGGATGAATAACCCAGGAAATCTGTCAAAGGGAGCTATCAAGAGGACCTGTGAAAATTATCAAATATTCCTTCCAAAGAGAGCTGTCATGACATCTAAAAGTCCTCCCCTTTAAATATTTTAATAGTGATAAAAATGATTGCTTGCTATTTCACTTAGACTGTTGAGGTAAGCTGGAGGGTTTACATATTGGGTCCTGCCATCTTTGTTTAATTGATAGCTACATGTGGTTTTAGATGCTTTGACGTGGGACTAAGAATTCCAATACTTGTTGATATAAGCAATTATGTAACTTAATTAAATATTTATTGTTCTAACTTTATTTAGTGAAAGGAATGTAAATGTACAAAATGTTACTTTTTAAGACGGACAGTTTTTTGTCAATGTAGTGAAGTCTGCTCCAGGCAACTTAGAACATTATTTTATCTCATCTCTGTATGATAAAGCTCAGCTCATGCTGAATACTATCAGTGAGAACAGTAGGTGTAAGGGTAAAAGGTAATGGTGAGGGATTGTGGGAGGAGAAACATAAATTGGCACTGAGTTTGTCTAGGGATAATGAAAAGCATATTCAAGATGGGTGGAGGGGCACAAATTAACACGGCGGGTATGCAGGACCGTGGGAATTGGTGAATGCTGCTTGGAGCGTATTGAAACATTAGGTGTGGGTAGGTTACAATGGGCTGAAAGGGTTGTTTATGGGCCATACTTAGGCATGGGCAATAGGTAAGGGGCCTGAGATGGAATACTTTGGTATGGATAAAGCATGGGAGTGTGTGAAAGAGGGCATTGGGTGTAATGTGTGTGTGTTGGAGAGATTTTGTATGTCTTGGTCTTCATTTTTTAACTTCAGAGTGCCAGATCCTTAAGTTAGGCTTCCTTGACTTCTAAGTCCATGCTCAGCAATCTCATCCATTCTTCAAGAATCAATAGCCACTGACCCCATACTGAAACTCTGACACCTGGGCAGTCTTTTTGAAAGATTGTTTTCGTGGAGCATGGACATTTCTAGTGTCTGTGCACCTGAACTAGGAGTGACAATCCAAGTCTCTATCTAAAAGGTGATGGAATCTGATTTTATAAATAATTTTAAGTGGAATTGGACATGTATTTGAAAATAAGAAAATGGATCAAGCATGGCTACTCTTTGAAGGAGCCAGCACAATTTCTGAGTAGTGTTTTAAGGAGTTTAGGCTTGCACTTTCTGTGCTGAAATGAGGGTGTTGCATTGTTGGAAGTACTGACTTTGAAATAAGTAATGAACCTTATTTTGTGTAAACATATACCATTGAATTGCTTGTACAAGATCAACTATCTTTGCTAAGACCATAAGAAATAGGAACTGGAGTAGGCCATTCAGCTCCTAGAACATGCTCTGCCATTCAATAGGTCCATGGCTGGTCCAACAGTCCCCACATCCACTTTCCTGCATTTTCCCTGTAATCCTTGATTCCCTTACTGATCAAAAATCTACCTTAACGTTACATATACACAAAGGCTCTGCCCCCATAGCTCTCTGTAGCAAAGAGTCCCAAAGCACCTCATACCTCATAGAAGAAATTTCTCCTCATCTCGATCTTAAATTGGGACCCCCTTATTCTGAGACTGTGCCCTCTAGTCCTAGAGTATATCATGAGGGGAAACATTTTCTCAGCATTTATCCTGTCAAGTCCCTTAAGAGTCCTAAATGTTTCAATGAGAACACCACTCATTCTTCTAAACCCCAGTGAGTAGAATCCCAATCTGCTTAGCCTTTGCTTTCAAAACAATCCCTCCATACCAGGAATCATCCCAGTGATCGTTCTCTGAACTGCCTCCAGTGAAATGATCTTTGCTTAAACAAGGGTCCAAAACTGTTCATAGTACTCCAGATGTGCACTCACCAGCACCTTGTGCAGTTGCAGTAAGACTTCCCTACTCTTGTACTCTAACCCACTTCAAATAAAGGCCAATATTTCATTAGCCTTTCCGATTACCTGCCACATCTGTGCATGACCTTTCAGTGTTTTATGTACAAGTACCCCCAAGTCCCTTTGTGTTGCAGCTTTCTGCAGTTTTTCTCCAATTAAATAATAGTTACTTTGTTCCACCTTCTAAAACAAACAACTTCACATTTATCACATTAAACTCAATTTGCCAACTTCTTGTCCACTTAATTAATCTATCAATATCTCTCTGTAAACTGGTTGCAACCCTCTTTGTTCTTTAACCAATACATGAAGAAAAACTGATCTAGTCATTTCCAATCTAGTCAATTCAAAACACTTTATTAGTTGCAAAGGAAATGAAACAGACTGTATAAACAGAAATGTTTTTCAGTTAATACAATAATATGTATTTTATCGATGATGAGGTGATTGAGCCTTTTTAAATTATCAAATCAATTTGAAGCATATAGTTTTATTTTAATTTCTTTGCAACACTGTGGAGAAGGGTCTGTATCAAGACATAGTGACTTTTATAGGGAACAGTTGTTAATGTTTAGCTTGAAGAACATTGTCCTGAAGATATCTTTGGTAATTGGGAAGACTTGAGAGTTCCGTTTTTAGTACATTTATCTAAGACACTAATAATGGAGATTGTCAGAAACTGTGTTAATAGTTCATTCACTACAAATTGCTGACGTTTCTCTAATAATGTGCCATATGTTAGATAGCAGCAAAATGGTTCTAGGATACAGAAAGATTGAAATAAATACATATGGTGTATGATACAACACAGGACGATCTTGTTGGCTGTCGATTGTTTAAAGTTTTTTAGGTCACCTGCAGCACAACTCATACCTGTGAATTCAGATTAATTGGTGCTTTGCCTTCTGAATATTCACAACAGTACTTAAGTGCAAAAAAAAACTACATGCTCATCATATCTTTTTTTAACACAATTCCCCCCCAATACTGATCAGATTCTAAATTGATGGCCAATGGATGAGAAAGGGGACTCCAACATATGGATTTAAAAGATGTTTGCAATGGGAGTCAAAAGTCCTTCTGACCCAACTGACTGCTCATTGTGTGATAAAAAAATTGAGCCTTTCTCCACTTGCTGCTGTTTCAGTTTGACACTTGGGTGGGTGTGCAATATTCAAACAGGAAGAGTCGCAGCGATTTTGACGGAAGTTGTCTGTCAGGTACCACCACCTCCCCCACAGCCGGTTCAGTGTAGGCCAAGTCGGGCCCGTGCAGCAGCGCCTCCCCTGGGCCTCGGGCCGCCGCAGGAACCCCAGCAGCACAATGCCCGGATGTGACTGTCATGGCAGCTCATAGGGACCCTCTCACAACTTCCCAAAGAAAAAGGTAAGGTTTGAAAATTTTTTTTTGATGCAAATTCCGTTTCGTTTTGAAGCCTTTTTTAAGCAAAAAAATAAACCCACCAGTCAACACAGTGACATGACGGGGGGCTGCCTTCAGTTCCAAGCCGCTGCGGCAGCCTTTCCTCGCGAATTCCAACAGAAACTCTGAAGAAAATGTCGGCTCGCTCGCACCGGCCGTGGGCGGAGGACATTTTCGAGCCGAGAGTAAATAGTGCAACCGATAAATCGTCGGCACAAGCAGGTACCTGGAGTTCTGGGATCGGATATACGGCGGAAGTGCATTTGCGGCGCAGTCGTCCTTTAAGCCGGTTATTTGAGAGTTGCAAGTGCTTGGCTAAAAGGGAATACATCAACCAGCTTCTTAATTCCGCGTAAGTGTATACGTCCGCCATTTTGACGGTGGGGTTAAATAGATTTCTATTCGGGATTTTCGGCCTCGGATCATGTCCACTGGAATAGGTCAGAATACTTCTGTTGGATAAATATATTGTTCAGACTTCTGTTATTTTTCCATTGTAGACTAATGGTAAACTTTCAAAGCGGTTACCGCTGCATAGCATGGTAGGCATTGCTAGTACATGGATTTGAATTGTACTTATTCACCTTGAAATTGTTTCAGTTCAAAATTTCTCATTTGCCCCTTGGTCGTTTGTGTGTGTGAGAGAGACACGTGTAATCTGTAGCCAGGACTAATTAAATTCCCCTGCATTGAGGCATTTAAAATGTGATTTCATTTCAAAATTACAAATTCTTAAGTTGTCACGAAATTCGGTATTGTGTAGGGGTGGTTTTGCAACTCGAATAATTTACACTAGAATTCCACATTTTTGTTATTTATGGCAATGGGGAATTTGTGCAGTGTTTATGACTGCATTGTGTCTGTTGCTTTTAGGTAAGTGATGTAGAAATCCAAAGACAGTATTTGATCATTGGTTAATTTAACTTAGTTCTATGTATTGGATTGTGTGCTATGCCCAACTTTAATAAATTGCTTTAGTTAAATGGAATGAAAAATTGAGTTTATTGAATTGAACCATCTTGGGAACGTTTCCAAGAGCCAATGAGGTTGCACCTTTGTTTCTTCTTTTACCTCTCTGCACCACCACCAACATGGTTTTACTGCATTTTAGTATTGATAGACCTGGATTGTTGGACACCGTTTATTCCCTCAATTGTAAACTGCTGTATGATGCCTTGAATCAATATCACTTTTTAATTATTTTAGTGGGTGGAACATCTTTCCCTCGCTCTTTATTGTTTGGACAGTTGTGTCATAATCAAAGATATTAGAAAATCCACAGTGTAAGCAAATCTTTATTCCAAAATCCCTTATTTGAAACTTGGTACTGTTCTCTCTCAACTTGACTATTCCAATGCAGACCTATTCTGCCTCCCTGATTCCATCGTCCATCAGTTTTTGCACATCTGCAACACTTTTGTCCATGTTCTAACTTGGACTAAGGCCTATTCATCCATTATCACCTTGTTTGCTGATCCACATTTGGTTTATGATTGAGTGAGTGCTTTTGTTTTGATTATTATCCTTGTTTTCTGATTCATCTGTAGCAAAACCCATATTATCTTCATACAGTTGAGATATCTGCACTCCAATTCTGACCCTCAACTCCAATGGTAGCTCCATTACCTAACCAGTAATGACCATATCTTCAGCTGTCATAGCTAGTAGCTCTAAAATTCTGTCCATAAACTCCCCTGTCTCTCGCCTCCTCTGAAGACTGGCTCCTTTAATCAAAATACTAATGTTTTGTTTTTTTTAGATTAGATTAGATTACTTAGTGTGGAAACAGGCCCTTTGGCCCAACAAGTCCACACTGACCCGCCGAAGCGAAACCCACCCATACCCCTACATTTACCCCTTTTACCTAACACTACGGGCAATTTAGCATGGCCAATTCACCTGACCTGCACATCTTTGGACTGTGGGAAGAAACCGGAGCACCCGGAGGAAACTCACGCAGACCCGGGGAGAATGTGCAAACTCCACACAGTCGGTCGCCTGAGTCGGGAATTGAACCCAGGTCTCTGGCGCTGTGAGGCAGCAGTGCTAACCACAGTGCCACCCACTTTGTGGCTCAATTTTAAATTTTTATGTTTCTGTGAAAGAATTTGGGACATTTTACCACACGAAGGACACTGCATATCCAATAATGACAACATGTATTGTTATGTTAACGTTTTTAGATTGCTAATGTGCCAATTTTGAGTACTTCATGTTGGTTGTCAAGAAATTTGTGTTTGCATGAAAACTCACCAGTTTTGGCAGTATCTGTTCAAATAAATATTATTTCTCCTACTTTGTTAAAGGTTTCTCAACTGAACAACATGTTCATGTAAAGAGATTTTGAATTTTATATTGCATGAACTTGGGTGGTTATTTTCTCCATTGTATGAAATATTAAACTCAATATTATGAATGATTGATTCTTCTCCCTGATTACTGCATGCTCTCCATAATTTTGAACAAATTCATGATAACTGACACATTCATTGGCTATGATATTACTAAGACAATACAAAGCAACACATCTCAGCTTGAAACCTACAATTTTCTTTCAAGGCAAATAATAAGATAAACAATATCTTGCTTACTGGTTGTGTTTTGAAGATTGTGTGATGAAATGCTTCAGTTACATGCAGAAAGAATTGTATTGGTTTTGCTTAGCTAGTTTTATGGATTTTTAATTTTTAAAATTTCTTTGGGTAGGTCATTATGGATACATTACAGATATGAATGTTTAAATATTAAACTTGTAGAATGCATTTTGCTAATTTAGGCATTTTAAAGGCATGAAGCCTACACAGTTGCCCAAGTCTCCAAAATACTGGTTGCATTACCGTTTTTAAACCTTTCTGAATTAGTTGGGTTCAATTCTCATTTCTAGTTTGAAATTTACTTTATGGAGTTGCCCTTCATGGCTATTTAACAGCATCTTGCTAAATACTTCCATTATTGTAGCAATAAGTAATGGCATGTGCCAATCTAGTGACCTGTTTTATTTTGGCAAAGAACAGCCAGTAGCACAATAAATCTTTTTGTCTTTTTAAATGTTTTTGTGGGCGGCACGGTGGCACAGTGGTTAGCACTGCTGCCTCACAGCGCCTGAGACCCGGGTTCAATTCCCGACTCTGGCGACTGACTGTGTGGAGTTTGCACGTTCTCCCCGTGTCTGCGTGGGTTTCCTCCGGGTGCTCCGGTTTCCTCCCACAGTCCAAAGATGTGCGGGTCAGGTGAATTGGCCATGCTAAATTGCCCATAGTGTTAGGTAGGGGTAAATGAAGGGGTATGGGTGGGTTTCGCTTCAGCGGGTCGGTGTGGACTTGTTGGGCCGAAGGGCCTGTTTCCACACTGTAAGTCTACTCTAAACTTGTGTATATCAATAACAATTTCACCTTCCTTATTTTTCCATGTGCCTGAAAAAATAGTCATCCATTGGAAGCATCCTGTTGCAATTATAAATAGACACAAATACCATGTATTTAAAACTAGATTGTTATTAATTAATCAAACAGTAACAATCAAGAATGATATGAAGAATAAAGCTAGTACCTGGACATGATTAGCATTTGAAATGACTATGGGTAACAGAAAGCTTCTGTATTTTGGAAAAGAAATTGCTTCCATATTCCTGATGATACTGCAATTGATGGCACACCCATATTTAACAACTTGCATTTTACAGCTGAACAAATTGGAGTGTTGAGCTGGATGAGTGGCAGCTATCTTCTCATGAATGCAATGAGAATAAAAATTGAGTTTGATGTGAAAATACTTAAGCAAATTAGCCAATACAGCAGATTAGATGTCTAGTATTCAAACCATACAGATTGGAAAGTGAAAAGATATTTGGTTTGAGTTGGAAACAAGAATAGCATGGAGAAGGTAGTGCCTCAGCGCTAGTTTTTCTTTGCATGGTATTGTTCCTCATGTCAGGGGACATAACATGTCAAATATGTAAAGCAGGGGCTGGGTTACTTTTGGATGAGGGGTAAACATGGTAAATATTTTTCTGATCTATTATCTTTTATCAATTGAGACTGTAGAAACACAGAAACCTTTGGTGCAATTCATTCATGCTGATAAGGTTTCCTAAACTGAGCTGGTGTTATATGTTTGCATTTGGCTCATATCCCTCTAAGCATTTCCTATTCTTGTGCCTGTCCACATGTCTTTCAACTATTGTAATTGTACTCATCTAAACCACTTTTGACAACTTGTTCATTCTCTGTATGAAAATGTTGTCCCTTGTGTTCCTTTTTAATCTTTCCCCTCTTGTCTTAAACCTAACCTGTCTTGTTTTGGACTCCCCTACCCTGGGAAAAAGACCTTGGCTATTCAACTTGTTCATTTCCTTCATGATTTTATAAATCTCTAAGGTACAAGGAGAAAATCCCACCTCCTCTTAACTCAAACCTCTCCAGTCTTGGTAATGTCATTGTAAATTTACTTTCAACTATTTGGTTGAGGTAGAGAGACAATTCCATTCTGAAATGATTGTTTTATTGCATCAGGAGGAACAGGTGCTTGTGTTAATATATAATCCTGTTGTCGAACCTAAAGAACCTATTCATTTTTAAAAAAAAAACAACAATCATCATGTGACATGGAAGTTTTCCAGTTCTCTCACTGCTTGAGATCTTAAATCATTAAGAACTGGTTACTGTTTTAGCTTGCATGTTTTCTTCAATCTGCCCTTGGGTGTCTAATTTCTCGATGTGGCTGTCAGGATGATGAAGATGCTGAAAACTGATTTGGGGAATGGGGCTTTTGGTTGGAGCAGTCGAGTTTTCTTTGAAGAATGTGCTTTTAACTAAGTTTAGCTGTATAATTTTCATTCCTTGCAGCTGAAAATACACAATTTTTGAATATGTCAATTATTTTAAGAGATCAAGTGTTTTCCACATCGAGGTAAAGATAATTTGTTCAGCTAGGTAGCAAAATGTTGAGTGCAGCTCCTAGGGTTGGCAACAGTGATAGACAGACAGCAGTGGTCCAATTGCATAGGAGTAATGTGAGAAAAGAAAATGGTGAGTTTGTAGGAGGAGTTATTCTTTTACATCTACATTTTTTTTGAGAGAGACTGATGACAACTCAGATTAGACAAAAGGGAAATAGGTTAATGTGAAGGAGTAAAAGTGAAAGAAGGATGGTGATAGAATTAAGCAAACAGGAGACATCTACTGTCACATTTCTCCATTAATTTGATATTCCATATACTCCTATATATACACTCACACTACGTGTACCCCAGCTACCAATAAACATAATGTAAAACCACAGTTGCTGCCGTTCCTATTCAGCACATTGTAAGCTACTCTTATGTGACTTGCTGTGATTTTTGCTTACCTAATGTAGCTTAAAAATGACTATACTGTAACAAAACTAAAAGTTATTGTGCTATTGTCAAATGTTCTTGTTTTTGACTATTTTATAGAAGCAGCTTCTGTTTTGTATTATTTTAGTCAGTTCATGCAGTCAGTTCAAAGCACAAATTTATTTCCAGAGTTTTAATTTTCCATGATTGGAGATCCTTTTATTTAACAGATTTGAAAGTAGTTTCTCTTTCTGCTCCTAACTTATTTTTTCTCTGGTTGTTTTGGTACTTTTTAATCTTTTCTTTTGCCTTTTGAAGAATTTGAAAATTACCAGTCCCTAATTATTTTATAACTTTATAACTGATTTAATAACAAAGGGCAAAGCTATTTCATGGAATAGCCATTTATGATGTATATTAAGATCAAATAATTCGATTTTTATGAAACATTGAGACTCTAGAGTCTGTTATTAAGGATTCTTTTGGATCATTCAAGGCCCATTATTCCTGAGTGGCTGTTAACATTTTTTCATTTGAGAGATGTGGATATTATTGGCAATACTAACCTATTATTTGTCCTTAATTGCTTTTGAGAACACCGGTGAGGAACTTTGTGAATATCTGTTTTTTTTCTGTGGTTAAGATACAGTTCTGTTAGGTCGAGAATTTCAGGATTTTGATTCAGTGACAATCCAGGAAGGATGCTGTACTTCCAAGTCTTGCAGGTATTGGTAGGTACATGCACTTGTTTGTCCTTTCTTTTGATGTAGACTTTGGGAGGAAAGTTTCAACAAGTTGTAAATTTTCTTTTGTTGGTGTTACATCCTGAAACTGTGGTGTACTGGTGGTGAAAGGAATTAATGTTTTAAAATGTTGGACTGGTTATCACTCAAATCGTGGGCTTTGCCCTGGTTTGTTTTATCTACTTGAGCGTAATTAGTGGTGTTCACCTGAGCAAGTGGAGAATATTCCATCTTTCTCCTGACTTGTGACTTATGGATGGTGGACAAGGTTTTTGGAGTCAAGAGATGAGTCCCTCACAGGAGAATGCTGTGACCTGCTCTTCTAGCCATAATATTTAAGTTTCTGGTCAGTGGTGGTCCCAGGGTGTTGATTGGCAGTGTCGATAATTGTCAGGTAGAGGGGGTTAGATTCTCTTTTAGCAATGTTATTTGCATAATTGCCATTAACATTGCTCTGCCTTTGCATGTTTGGATGGACTACTTCATCAAATGGCATTCCAGTCATTAGTAAATATCTCCTAATGAGGGAAGGGCATTGAAGTAGTTAGATGTTTGGGCTGGGGTTAATGTCCAGAGGAACTCCTGTGATGTGGTGGGAATGAGACCATTGGCCTCTGGAAACAGCTATTGTTTTCCTTTGTGTTTGGTCGTACTCCAGTTTTTCCTTGATTCTCATTTGTGGGTGGTTTTTCAAGAATTCTTTGATTCTACTTCTTGTCAAATGCTGCTTTAAACAGATCTGCTGTATTACCTGTTTAAATAATCTAAATATAGATAAAAGAGCTTACGGTCATAATGAAACCTGGACCCAAGTCGGCCTGATACAGCTAACCTGAATGTGGTATTTTAAATCAACTTGTTTGGACATATTATGACACCACCAGGGCAGGTGGGGCTTGAACCCAATCTCCTGGTCCACACGTGGAGGCACTATCACTACACAATAAAGTCCCCAGAGTGTTTGTGAGCAGGTTTTTAAATATTTTTCTAACCACCTTGCTCAGAGTTGTGTACCACTACACCGCAAACTCCTACCAAGGTTATTTCTGAGTAAGTGCCTTTTGACAAGATCTTGCATCATTTTGTTGTTTTAAGAGCAGGTTGGTGTGATAATTAGCCAGATTGGATTTGTTCGGCTTTTTGTGGACAGACATACCAGGACAATTCTACACTCTTGTCAGGTATTTGATAGTAACGGCACTGTTTCTGTTTGGCTAGTTGTGGAATGCAAATAGTCATTAATACTGCTGCGATGTTGTCAGGACCCATAGTCCTCAATGTACAGGTCATTCTGCTATAACACACATTTCATTAATGCAAATTCACTATAATACGATTGATGAATTGGAGGACACTGTTCCTACAGTGCAAATGTTTAAAGCGTGTATTGGCTATAACGCGATTCCAGCCCTAGTGGTTTAAATGGTGCTGCTGTTACATGATTTTCTTATAACATGGGTTGCACGAGAACAGAACTACTGCGTTATAGCAGAAGTGACTGTGTTCAGTGTTCTCAGCTGTTTTTCAATTTTATGAAATGAATTAGTTGAAGGCTGACTTTTATGATGAAGACCTTAGGATGGATAGTTGGATCATTCGGTCAACATTTCTCGATGAATATGGTTAATCCACCTTGTATTTAACACTGATGTTCTGGGCCGTGCCATCAGTGAGGATAGGGATGTTTTTACAGTTTCTTCCTCCTGTTGAATTATCTGTTGCCATTCATGATTGCGTATGGGAGGACTGCAGAGCTTTGACCTGTCGCATTGATGTGGCATTTTTTAACTTTGTCCGTTAATACGATTTCTGCTATTTAGCATATCTGAAATTCTGTTTCACTTTTAGATTGGCACCTCATTTTATGTATAGTGTTCTACACAGACCATTTGAGCTAGAGTTGATTCCTTGAGTTGAGGGTAATAGTTGATGTGCTGAAGGGTGAGGCAACATATTGTGATTGAATGCATATAGATCAGTTGATAACCTGTATTGTGTTGTGTATATACCCAGTTTTGAGCGCTCAGCTGTAGACTGAATCTAGTTCCATTTAGAATGGTGGCAATGCTACAATACACTGTCTTAATAAGTAGATGTAAGTCATCACCATGAGGAGAATGTGGCAGTCGTGTCAACCAATATTTTGGACAGATGCTTTTGTGATGGGATAGCTTTCAGAATGTGATTTTTTTTTTTCACCAGCTACTGTGAGCTGAGCCTGGCAGTTAGACCCTTGAAGTTTTGAGAGTTATAGTGCTTCCAAGCCAAACTTCGTAACAGATGTCCAAGATCCCATCCAAAGTCGATTCCTTGACTATATTACATTCATCCAGTATTGAAGTAGGGATCTATGTGGTCATAAACAGGAAGCTTAAAATTTTCAAACCAGCATAGATAGGGTGATTAGCTAAGGCCTTTTTCTCAGGGGAAGGGAGTCCAAACTGGAGGGCATAAGTTTAAAGTGAGAGGCAAAGATTTTCTGAAAGATCCGCAGAACAACTTTTTCACACAGGATCGAGTGGAAAGAGCTGCCAGAGCTGGTGGTGGAGGCAGGTAGAATTACAAAATTTAAAAGGCATCAGGGTATGTACATGAATAGGAATACTGAATTTTGAGAAGATTTTGTAGCTCAGGTTGAGTTTCTGGATGTAAGTTTGCGTGCTGAGCTGGAAGATTAGGTTTTTTAAGAATAGGTTCCCTACTGTATGGCAACAGGAAGGTTCGTTTTCAAGATTTCTCATCGCCATACTAGGTAACATCATCAGTGAGCCTCTGGTGAAGTGCTGGTTAGTTTCACTTTCTGTTTGTGTTTAGGTTTCCTTGGGTGGTTGATGTCATTTCCTGTGTTGATGTCATGAATGGGAAGGGTTTAGAGCAACATGGACCAAATGCTGGCAAATGGGATTAGGTCAGTTTAAGATATCTGGATGAGTTGGACTGAAGGATCTGTTTCCATGCTGACTAACTGAATTTCTTTCAAACTAGGAGGGTGATCCTATTTACTAGGAACATATGAAAAGAGAGATATATGATCTGAACAGGCAGTTAATGAAAAGCTCATTATCCTGAAATGTTAACTTTCTTTCTCTCTCCACGTGTGCTGCCTGATCATCTGCATGTTTCCAACATACACAGCAATATACTTTTATTTTCAGTTTATATTCTGGGCTAACCTAGCAAGGAAACACTTTCTCAGTTCTATGTCCAATGTTATCAGAAGCCTGATGCTGGCTCAATGAAGTTAGGAAAACTCTGATAGGAATATTTTATTCAGTTTTTTTATTTTTGTCTGACAAAAGTTGTGGTTCGTTGATTTAAGGTGATAGGTGAGCAACATAACTTTGTATGTTTTTGTGTCCCCAAAGCATTAGCCTAAGCCTCTGGGTTACTAATCCAGTGACATTATGAATATGCAGCTGAAAAGATGGTGGTGACATAGTGTAATGTTACTACATTGTTAATTCAGACACTCAGTCGAGTGCTCCGGGGACATGTGTTCAAATTCCACTATGGCAGCTAGGGAAATTTTGACTTAAGTGTTTTAATTTTAAAATGAAATCTTGAATTTAAAGATGGTTCGGTCAGTTGTTTAAAAAAACCCATCTATTTCACTCATGTCGTTTTTAGGGGAGGTAATCTGTGTCCTTACTTGGTCTGGCTTAGATGTGACTTTAGATCCACTGCAATGTAGTTAAGTCTTAACTGTCCTCTGACATGGATTCGTAATCCGCTCAATTCAAGGATTGCTAGGAAAAATGCCAGTCTTGCCAGTGGCATCCTAATCCCAGGAAAGAATAAATAAAATAAAACTGTCTGATCCAAATAGAATATTTCAGCATCCTTTGGAAGGATTCAAGTAGTGCATGGGAAAATGTGAAAAGGTACAATATTGAGGGCAGATGAAGAATTCCAGTTATTAACTATATCACCTTTTAATGAAAGGATGCTTTCTTGGACCATTTACAGGAGCGATCAACACTGTTACCTGCACCTAAGAAGTTATAGTAAATCCAAAAACTTGTACTGTATTTATTTTTGTGGCTTGACAGTTGTATGTCCCAGCAATAGGCGGCATGGTGGCTCAGTGGTTAGCGCTGCTGCCTCTCAGCGCCGGGGACCCAGGTTCGATTCCAGTCTTGGGCAACTGCAGACTCACACAGACACATTCTCCCTGTGGCTTTGAGGGTTTCCTCTCGGTCCTCTGTTTCCTCCCACGTCCAAAGATGTGTAGGTTAGGTGAATTGGCCATGCTAAATTGCCCATAGTGTTCAGGTATGTACAAGTTAGGTGCATTAGTCAGGGGCAAATATAGGGTAGGGAAATGGGTCTGAGTGGGTCACTCTTCAGAGGATCGGTGTTGACTTGTTGGGCCGAAGGGCCTGTTTTCACACTGTTGAGATTCTAATTCTTATTCAACGTGTAATCATTTTTTAATAGTTGATTTCCAAAATTTTGTTCAATGTTATCATTTTTATCTCTTTTGAAATAATGCAACAAAAGTTTGAGTTCTGCAAATACTGAAGGTCTTGTTCCTGACAATTTATTTTGTGCAGCATATCAGTTTTTGTGTGCAATAGCTCAATTCAAAATGTTGTTTTTCTTTATTTTACAGAATTGCTATCACTCAAGAGTACTTTATAGCCTGGTTTGTCTGAGCTAAAATTATGGAGAAATGATCTCTCTGAGCTGCCTTGTGATATATAGCAAATGGAAAGAAGACCTCCTAACAAGTCTCCACAACATCCTTGATTGACATTCCACAAAATTGAAATATGCAATCTGACCAGAAAAACTTTGTACAAACTAATGAAGCAAATGCTTTTGCAGGTGCAGTTAGCAAGAGATACTATAGAAAGAAACTAGCTTCGTCAATGAAAAAGGACAAAGGAGCCGCACAAAAGCGTGCACGTGTTCCATCTATGCCTTCAGTGACTCTGAATAAGAATGTGAATAACCAGGCTTGTCAAGAGTTGAAATTTAAGCTTAAAAATGTAAAAGTTGTTCTTTCAAGATTAGATGTGCAGAAAAGCATCTCTCCATACTTGGTTGCAAATGACAGTAAAATTTCACTAACTAGATGTCAAACTGCAAGAAAATCCATGAGGACGGGTGGCCGAACTTGGGTGGACCATCGGAATATTTCATTCAAGGATAGTTCTTTGCCGCATTCGCTGGATGATGTACCTAAAACTTCACAGGGGGTGGCAAAAGATGTACTAGTAAAGGTTCTACGTTTTAGCTGTGAAAAATGCAAAGATAGTGCTGAATACAACCCAAAACAGTTACTGAAACATTATCAGGAGTTGCATGCTGCAGATTTGCCTGTATTTCCCTGTGAGTTATGTAGTTTTACTGCTAATGATTTTCAGACACTGAGCCAACACCGATTGAAACATCGCACTCCTCTTCTTAAGTGTGAAGTTTGCAATGATGGTAAAATGTATACTCTACAAGAGCTGAGAAAGCATCTAAATTGGAAACATGGTGTAAATGGTAATTTTCGCTGTGAAAAATGTCGGTTTTCTACAAAGGATCAAGGCACATTTATTCAGCACATTCACAGACATGATGTGATTCAGTACAAATGTGGTAAATGTGAGCATGTAAGTTATACAAAAGGTGAGTTTCAGAGACATCTTGTTGTACACACAGGAGCTTTTCCCTTTTGCTGTCAATACTGCAAATATGGTGCAACACGTAAAGATTACATCATAAAACACATTAATGCTGTCCACAAGGGCCTGACAGAAAGTAGCAGTTCAAAACCAGAAATGGATTCAGGTCAGAAAGGCAAATTGAAGAGTTCAGCGGGTCTGAAACTTGTTCTGAAAAGGTATAAAAATGGGGTGTCTCGGAAAGTACAGTGGAGAAAGAAAAGGCAAATACTGCATTTGTCAACTCCAAAGGATAACACTAAGAGATCTGATGATGCACCAAAAAAGTTCAGCCATCCAGTACAACGGTCTCCAGTTGTCGATGTGAGTTTAAATGAAAAAGTAGTTAGTCCCAAAGATATCAACATTGAGAAAGATGATATTCTGCGACCAAAGTCAACAGCTTCTACTCCACAGAAGTCAGCAGATGCAAATAGCTCTAAACAAACGGCTATAAAGATCGTTCCATTTCGGCCCCCTGTCCTAATACTAAAAAATAAGTTATCAGTGCCACCTAACTATAGTGCTCAATTTATGGGCTTCAAAGTTGTAAATGGCAAACAGCATTTGGTATTGAAGCTAATACCTACATGTAAACAAAATGTAAGTGCTTCAGATTCTCAAAATAAAGCTGGTAATGATGGCTCTTTATGTTTGCCTCAGAACACAGGAAATTCAGATGTTAAATTACCCTGTACGCAAACATCGAATGCAGAATTCATTAAATTGTCAAATATTTTGACAAATCAGGCTCCTGCATTAATGGTAACAGACAATTCTACGGCGTCAAAGATACAAACATCAGTTCCACAGCTATCTCACAAACTTTCTGTAACAAATGACAAGCTTGCTCAAGTTAAGGCAATAGAGCCATCAATTATAGGCATGAGTTCATCTCTCACAGGTAAATTATTATTGCCAACATCATCTTTGAATCTAATTGAGTCCACAATAAACAAAGGTAGATCAGATAACCAAATTAAACAAAACAAGACTCCAACTCCAGAAAACTCTTCCATTTCAGATAGTTCTTCATCTCTGACGTTTGTATCTTCAACCGTTAGTCAAATTTCTTCAAAGGGATTGCAATGCTTAATGGAGCAGGCATCCAGTGGAAAAGTTATGTCTCAGTCAGACAGTGATGCTTCATTACAAACCATAAAAGGTTGCCATTTACCTTTTATTCACAATTATGCTAAGGTGAAGATTTCTACATCAAATGAATCTTGTGGCTTGATGATGCAGGGTGATAGTTCAAAGCCAGTGACAATCTCACAACCATCAGTAGTTCTTCCTCAAAGTACCTTTAAAGATGAATCAAGCTCTGGGCAGCCACCCAAAATGGAAGCTCATGGAATTCATATGTCAAGCCTTCAGCAACTGCAATGTATTGTAACATCTCAAGCCTCTACAAATCCAAAATATGATCCATTCAATGGAAAAGTTTCAACAGCTAGCACATCCAGTTCCAGCAAACCACCATCAACAAGCACTTCATCCCAGTTGCTGCTTGGCTGTCAAAATCCAGGTATGAATGAATATAATTCACCTATGATTCTGCAAATGTTGGAACCTTCTGAAATTATTGAAGAATCTGATATAGACAGAAAACCAGTGGCATCAAAAAATATCTCTCACTCATCTACAGTACCTACAAGTTCTCCAACATCAAGTTCTAATTCCTTTTCAGCTTCAAGTCCACTTGGAGCTGAAACCCTAAATCCAAGGTGTGATGATCTCTCTAGTAATCCTGTTGTTGACTGCAACATTAATTCTTGCTGTGCGGTATTAAGCACAGTTGTTTCAGATCAAAGTATCTGTTCTAACAATGTTGAGGAATCTAACCAAGTCAATTATGAGAAATGTTTGTATAATTTAAATGTACATTCTACAGAAGTACCAATATTGGAAAAATATGAGTCTGAAACCTTAAAGGTTAGTGAAATGGAATTCAAAAATGTCCATGAAATGCAAAGTGGCCAAAATTGTATGTCAGTGCAGGGACAACATAAGCTTAAGTGTGCAAGTAATTGGTCCTCTACAACAGATCAGATATCTAGCTTGGAGGGAAATACTAGATTTAAAAATATCGAAGTGGATGAAACAATTTCTAGCAATAGCTCAGGTTCACAAGGAGAGATCCTGGATTCTTGTAGATCTGAATCAGAAAAATCAACTCGTGTGAGTAAACCAGACATAGAGATGATGGACTGTACTATCAATGATAACCAAGATCACAGTGTTACTGCAGAAGGCTTCTTGGAAGAGCAAGTTAGTGATCGTAGTGTTTCCCCAGTAATGCCTAGAATTACATCTGTGTTCTCGTTACAGACTGGGGATGGAATGAGTTGCTTGGCACCTGAAGAAAATCAGTTACTACTTGATGCATTGAAGGCCACCTCTGTATTTGAGAATTTTTGTAGTGGATCACAGTGTCCCCAAAGTAGTACTCCTAGTTTTCCAGAAAAACAGACCAGTACATTTTCTGCAACAAAAAAAATGGATTTACATAATTATTCTATTAAGCAGAACTGTTGGGCTACGCAGTTGGACTCTCTAAATGACAGTTGTGTTTTAGGTATTGACAAATCTCTTGGTGAGAAAAGAACACAGCAGACCCTCTCTCCGTCTGTATCAAGTAATTCCACACTACCAAATGTTGCAAAATTGAACACACTGTTAAAGACTCATTCTGCTGAAATAATTAACCAGCAGTTGTTAAAGGATGCAATTCGTACTTCTGCTAATGGGAGCAGTAACTCTTCTATCGCACCTGTCACACTTCTAGGTCCTTTGCGCCTTGCTGGTATTGCTAAATCAGTTGTGATCCAACCATCACAGAAGGGTTCTGCAGTGCCCTTGCATTTGACAAAACAACCTAGATTGCAAGTAGTCTCTGGGGGATCAGTTTCACAGTCAAGAGTTGTGACGGGAAACTCTGCCTCCCTGCCAGATAAGGGGTCAGGTTTAGTACTTACTTTTGGAAATGGAGCTCTTGGTGCAGTTGCTAGTATTGTTTGTGGTGGCAATCCTCAGACATTGGATCGTACAAATGCCAGTACACAAGGACACACGCCAGTATCTGACAAAATCATGCAAAATACATGTTCATTAACCAGTGATTCCAGAGTAGATTGCATGAAGACTACACCAGTAAACAGTTTGTCTTTCAAAGATCCTTTGCCTAAAGATCCAGTTTCTACTGTGTTTGACCATCATTCTTATGCAAAGCTGGCTTTTGATGCTAATAGCAGTTATACAGCTGAGAAAGGCACATTAAACATAAATGATCAGGATAAAAAAAAATTTATTGAACCACTTGAAAATATTACCGCTGTATCAAGTAATTCTCCCTCAATTCCATTAAGGCATCTGACTGTTTTGAGTTGTGAGAACACACACAGTACAAATATTGAAAATGTATCAGACCAACAAACTGTTGTGCTTCAGTGTATTGCAAAGAAACCTACTGAAACTAAAAATGAAGATGCTATGACAAATTCTAGTTCCATGCCTGAAGAAAATGGACCATTTCCGAAGAAGATTTTCTTGAAATTTATTAAAAGTCCTAGTGGGGAGTCAGGAATGAAAAACAATCAATTTCTGACAAATTCCATGGCATTTCACAGTGATGCTGCAGGTGACTTGACGAAGTCTTTACAGCAACCAAGTCAGACTGTGGTGTTTGCTGGTGGCTCTCCATGTATCCTGCTACCAGTGAATAAACCTGTGCTCTCAACTCCTGCAAATGACAGCATCCTTCCCCAGCTCAGTGCTCAAGCTTCCTTTAAACTTCCTATTCCTCCAGCTCCCAGAAGTTCATCCATTCGATCCGCTGAGAAAAGAAATGCTAGTAAAGTCTCTTCAGTTTCATCTCAGAGATCTGCAACAAAACCAATCTGCAGATGGGATGATGAGAAATCTGATGAACTGTGGCAGCCACGGAAATCATGTAATGAAAAGCTTGTTTTCAGATACAGCAAGCGACTAAAAAAAAAGTTGGAAAATTCTGCAAATCCATTAAAAACCGTATCCAGTAGCTTTGATGAACTTAAAGAAACCGAGCAAGAACAAAAAAATCCTCCTCAATTTAAGAATATTGCATCCAAGCGTAGCGTTGTGAAGACCCTAAGACTTGTACCTTTTGATCACGGGCAACTTATTAGATGTCCGAGAAGAAACCAACCTGTGATAGTGCTTAACCATCCTGATGTTGATGCCCCTGAAGTGGTTAATGTAATGAAAACCATTAAAAAGTGTAAAGGAAATGTTCTCAAAGTAGTTTTATCAAAAAGAACAATTAGTGCTTTGTTGGATGCTTGTAGCAGCATGCAAGTAGCTGAGAAAGGATTCCTCCTCAATCAGGGCAAAAAGATAAAACCGGTAAGCCCTGTCAAGGAAAGATATGTGCTGAAGTTAAAATTGAAAAAGACAAGCAAGAACAATTATCAGATTGTAAAAAACATTTCGAATAAAGCTATTGAAGCTAGATTCAGCTGTTGGTTTTGTGGTCGAATATTTGATAACCAGGAGGATTGGGTGGGTCATGGTCAACGTCATTTAATGGAAACTACGAGAGATTGGAATAGCTTGACTTGTTGGTAATGCATTAAGCATCAAAAGGTCTAAGATTGAAAGTAATTTGTGATGTTCATGTTTTGCCTATATCTAGTTCACTGCACCACTTCAGTTAATGTAAATTTATTGGAGAGGAACTGTCTTATGAAACCTGGATGAGAGAAAAGCATTTAAATTTGAATGTACTTAAAGCCCTTTATAGAATGTTTCACAGTATTTTCTTGTTTTGAACTATTTGTAACAATGGCTGTGGCCATTGGATAACACTAAATAAATGCACTCTTCAGAATCTCTTCAGAAAATTTGGTGGGAATAGCCATTTTCTTTCAGGTTTTATTATGACCGAATATCTTCAATAAGGAGGGATGTTACTAATTGTGGTGTAAATTTATTTTATATTGTCATAATTGAAAAATTTACAAAAGTGAACCTGATTTAAATAATTGTAATGTCTTAATTACAGATATACTGTTAAGCACAAGTTGTGTGCTGGACCCAAGCAAAGACAATCATTTGTACTTCTAATTTCTGTTTGCTATACAATAAGTTGCCATGAAATGATTAAACAATCTTTTTAGATTTCTAAACATTTGACTCAGTTTTCTGCTATCCTGGTTACACTCTATTGAGTGAGTTGTCATAAAATGTGGAACTTCTTTGATACATTTTTTTTGACAAGTTATTCTGTGGTTTTATATACAGTGCAGTGGAGGAAGCAGTGCAGTTTGAAGATATCAAATGGTTGAATTTATCTTTTATTATTGTCTATTAATCCACGTATAGGGGACAGTTGGTTTTCGTTGCAGAGTGTTGCCAACAGCACTGGTCCAATCCTCTCACCGGCTGCGTTTACCATGAAGGTACCACTTTCTAAGCCTGTCTGAAGTGTGACGGCACTCTGGTTAAACCACCAGATACCTTTCTCTAATGAGTCGTCTGCGACTATGACTACTTTACTTTATCATTGTAAGATCCATGGTCATAAAGTAAATCCGAATTATTCTTGGGTATATCTTGAGGTGCATACTTTTCAGGACCTCCGAGGATGAGCTCAAAGCTCTTTTGTATTTTTATGTGGTTCCAAAATGGTTGGAGAGAAAAAATCCAATGCTAAATATATTTTTAATAGCATTCACAGTTTATTCTTTTCAGATTCTTTTTCTTTGGAATCAATTGAATATGAGAGAATTTGCTAAAGGGAATCAGTCTTTGAAAAGGCTGGTTTATGTGTTCCTGCGGGTTCAATGTTTGGCAGGCATAGAGAATTATTGCAGGGCTGTGATGAAAGATAATGACTAATTGGGTACCCCTTTCAAAGAGTGTAATGATTAATGTAACCTCATCTGTATTGTACTGCAAATATGTGGAAATAAAATCGTGAAGAGATCTGGAATGTTATGAAGCTCAGGATGAACGCAGACACCTGATGGCCTTAACTGCTCCAGGCACAAGGAAATTGTGGCTGGTTTGCTCACTTAATCTATGCATTGTTTGTCATCTGTTGAAACTAATGAAAGATGCCATTGTTAGAGGAGAGAGTTATTGAAAAACAAGGTAGGTTTGTACTCTGTTTATGAGTAATGACTGATAATTTGAAAGAATGCAAATTAATATGAATCTAAATTGCCAATATTTGTATCCTCTTTGAATGGCTGCTTGCATTTAACCCTGCTGGCATTGTTTAAAATATGCATCTATTGAATGATCTGTCCAAATTATTATAAATTTAGTATTTCTGCAGACTAATTTGTCTATGACCCCTTTGAAAATCTCTGCTGTGGTCAAATTTATACTAACTAAGGTAGATTATATTTGTACAGTCTGAAATTGAGTTACTGCCGTTCTGCAGATGTGCAAAGGTACTCCTAGTTCTCTAGGACTCTGATATTTTTGAGCAGTATGCAAGTGTTATATTTTTCTATTTAATTTTGAAACTATGTAAAGATGAGCTGTTTTTATAAAGCAAATATTTATGTAAGATTAAATTGTTATATATTTTTACATCAATGGTTTGTTGCTATAATAAGCAATTTCTAAAGAAATTCCTGTTATTTGAAGTATAATTTCAGTTGACTAGTAAGTGCATCAAAAAGAATACTTGGGTATGAAATGTGTTTAATGTGGATAGGTGTCCTGCTTCAGTTTTTTTTCCTTACTTCTAAATAAACAATTGCTTGCTAGAGTTGAAATTGGAGATTTTATTTTGTTTATTGGAAATGGATTAAATGAGTTCCACATAACTAATCTCAAAACCTTAACATGTTTCATAGCTCTGCGCTATCAAGTTTTGGGTTATTCCTTTTCAAGCTATTTACCAATGCATGCTATTTTGAATAAGTATGTACATTTTCTTCAGAAATAAAGATAATTGAAAGCAATTTGATTTTTCTTCTGTTGCCTACTTTCATAAACATATAGATTTACGCCACCTGTCAAAATCATCTGTTTCATACTTGATCCATTGTTTTGGCTTGCAACAACTATATACTAAATTGCAAATCTATTTTGCTCCATTGGAAATTTGTTTAACTACAATGAAAATTCTTGCATATTAGATCTACTGTTGAAAAACAATCCCTCTATGCAAAACCATTGAGAAGAAACCAATAATTTTTTTAGAATGTGCCAGACTGTTAAAGATCATTGTTTTAGCCCAAGGAATAGGAAATAACTTTGTCCCCAAACCATTTCTAACAGTTTTACAAGATCTTTTGTTTGTCTGACTCTTTTATTAATGAAATGTAGACATGATTGAAATATTTAGTGGACAAGTTACTTTCTGGAATCTGACTGAATTGTTAACACCCCTTCTTGCTAAATGGTACTTAACTATATTTTTAGATTCCCAACGTCTGCTTTATTTTTATTCTAACTCTTGGACAGTTCCGCTTATACTCTTTTTACCCTAAGTAGTTAAATATGAACAATTAAATCTGAAGCTGGCTTTTTGGCATATTATCTAGATGTAAAAATGTCTTTTGTCCAATTTATTACTGTTTATCTGATCTAATATCGCTTTAGAATCTGAGTACTCACCCATGTGCCTTTTGTCTGTCAGAATTCCCAGCTGCTTCAGTGTGTCTTCATAACTCTCTAGTGCCTTTAAACCCCCTTTTGCTGCAATGTTTCCAATGTTTGAATGTCTTTATGGTGATTAGAATTGTATATAGTATTGCTGGCACCAGAGCTGAAAAATGTGTTGCTGGAAAAGCGCAGCAGGTCAGGCAGCATCCAAGGAGCAGGAGAATCGACGTTTCGGGCATAAGCCCTTCTTCAGGAATCATTCCTGAAGAAGAGCTTATGCCCGAAACGTCGATTCTCCTGCTCCTTGGAAGCTGCCTGACCTGCTGCGCTTTTCCAGCAACATATTTTTCAGCTCTGATCTCCAGCATCTGCAGTCCTCACTTTCTCCTTGCTGGCATCAGATGTGAGATTTGTACAAACCCAATAATGTACTGAGAATTGTTTTTTTTTATTCATAGAAAGTCGAAGGTCTATCTTGTGGTCTTGCTACTGCTGCATACTGCTGAGTGATCTATTCAATTTTTGCTACTAATGTCATGTTTCCTCTTGAAGGACAGCACTATCCAACTTTTAGTGCAACTATTTAATAGCGATTTCCAATTTTGTGACTAGATAACTGTAAATAAGTGGCTTTTCACATATAAGGTAGACAAGTGAAAAGGACATGCAATGTTTAGACCTCAATTTCTTTGTGCAGACATTTAAATAATTTAATGGCAGTAATGTGGCCTCAAACAATGATTGTAGAGCCAATCAGTGCCATAAGATAAGACCCATTTCAGGCTTTTTCCTTTTGTCCCTGTCCTTTTTTTTTTCCCCTCTCGCCCTCTGTTGGGATTGGAGTGTGTGTGTGTGTATATATTTGATGCACTTGTCATTCTTATGTAACCTTCTGCTAATGATGAATGATAAAGGGTTCATCACATCAAAGCTCAGTCCTATCCTACCTAGCTGATGCCTACATATTCACTACCAGAAGCAGTAGAATTCAATATCTTCCTCTTATGCAAATACAGTGATAAGTCTTGCCTTTCTCTAACATCTTTTAGAATTAGCTGTTATGTCCTTTTTTTTAGTGTTGCTAAAATCTTGTATATCTGTTACGTCTTATGGTCATTTTTAGGCTGTATAATGTTTTAGTTGTGTTTCTGAAATTCTGGATATCCTGTAATAAAATTAATGAAACTCAAATAAGAGAAATAACAGCAAACAAAAAAAAATCCATGTTCACATTGTCTGTACTGTTTTCTGTCTGAGAATTATATTTGAGAATTTGCACTTTAATAATACACTTGGGTACTGTGCTTGAAAATGGAATATGCTGAATCAACAATTGTATGATCCTGCAAGCATATTTCAGTTTTTTTTTTCTGCAACAATTATTTTACAGAATGGGAACATCATCTCTGTGACTGTATGACTAGATATAGAGCACAAAAACAGACCCTTTGCTCCAACTCATCCATGCTGACCAGATATCCTAAATTAATCTAGTTCCACCCTCTATGAAAGATTTGACTCTAGGGTCCCTTTTAAATCTTCTCTCTAATCTAAATCTATGTCTCGAGTTCTGGACTCCCCTCTCCCAGGGAAAAGACCTTGTCTATTTACCTTAATTGTATCCCTCATGACTTTATAAACCTCCTATGAGGTCACCCCTCAGCCTCTGTTCCAGGGAAAACATCCCCAGCCTATTTAGCCTCTCTCTATAGCTCAAATCCTCCAGCTCTGGCAACATCCTTGAGAATCTTTTCTGAATCCTTTCAAGTCTGACAACATTCTTTTCGATAGGGAGACCAGATTTGTATGTGATATTCCAACAGTGTGCTGACCAATAAAGGAAAGCATACCAAATGAACAGGAAATGACATCACCACATACCCCAGGAACCACATCCAGGACAAACACGTAAATAGAAAGCAGGAGACAACAGACACTTGGAGGTCACCACTGATGTTACCTAACCAGGTAATGAAACGTCTGGATATCATACCTACAGCTCTGTGAGCAAACCTACACCCTAAACCTCAACCTGAGCTACAAACCTTGCATACCAAATGCTTCTTTCATTTTCCTTTCTACCTGTGACTCCACTTTCAAGGAACTATGAATGTGCACTTCAAGGTCTCTGTTAAACAACACTATCTAGGACCTTGCTATCAAGTGTACCAGTACTGCCCTGATTTGCCTTTCCAAAATGCTACACATACAATTTTGATGCCATGTGCAAACCTAACTATACCCCCTAGGTTCATGTCCAAAATCATTTATATATGTAATGAAAAGCAGGCCTTGTGGCACACGACTCTTCACAGCCTCCTGTCTGAAAGGCAAACTTCCGCCACCAGGCTGTTTTCTACCTTTTGAAGTTACCAGGTTATAGTCCAGCAGGTTTATTTGAAAGTACAAGCTTTCTCAGTGCTGCTCCTTCATTGGGTAGCTAGTGGGGCAGGATCATTGGACACAGAATTTATAGTAAAAGATCAAAGCGTGTAACAATTGATGCAATGTATTGAACAAATCTGGATTGCGTTTAAGTCTTTAATCATTTTGAATGGTGTTGCAGGTTTCAATTCATTAATATGTAAATGGACTACTTTGAAGTCATATTCCTGAAATAACTTGAGGTTTCGTTTTTATATTTAAAAAAAGTAACATCTCAGCACAGTCAACGCATTAAAGGTGTGAGGTCAGAGTCTGTGTATCTCAACCTAGAGTCAGACAGGCTCTATTTCCAAAGTAGAAATTGATAAAATGTTACATGAACTAACTGCCCACAGATTGTGTGTGTGTGTGTGTGTGTGTGTGCGTGTGCGCCTTTAGAACAAAATAGAATGTATTTGTAAATACAAATCTGCAAATTCACCCCATAGACTGTGTGCACGCATGTGCATGTTGGTGGGGGTGGGGGCGGGGTGGGAGGGGGAAGAGTGTGTGCGCGAGAGAGAAGGAATGTATGCGTGTGAGAGTCTGAGATACTGTATAAGAGTTTTGTGAGAGAGTATAGAGAGTAGTGGGTTTACCTGTAGTGTGACATGTACCCAAGATCCCAGTTGATGCCATTCTCATAGATACCAAACTTAAAAACGCAGAGCCACCAAGCAGAGGCAGATAGCTGTGTATTCTAAAGCCCACCTTTATAGATGGTCACCCACAGTTTGAAAGCAGAATGTCTTTGACTGCTGAAGTGTTCTTCAACTGGGCAGGAACAGAGAGTCATTGAGATGTACTGCATAGAAACAGAACCTTCGGTCCAACTCATTTGTGCTTACCAGATATCCTAACCTAACCTAATCCCACTTGCCAGCACTTGGCCCATATCCCTCCAAACCTTTTATTATTCATCTACCCATCCAGATGCCTTTTAAATGTTGCAATTGTACTAACCTCCACCACTTCCTCTGGTAGCTCATTCCATACACGTACCACCCTCTGCATAAAAGAGACCTACGGGGCAACTTGTTTTTTTTTGTCTTTTCTCCTCTCACCCTAAACCTCTGCCCTCTAGTTCTGGAATCCCCCACCTATTTATTTATCCTATCCATGCTCCTCATGATTTTATAAACCTCTAAGGTTATCCGTCAGCCTCCGACGCTCCAGGGAAAACAGCCCTAGCCTATTCAACCTCTCCCTATAGCTCAAACCCAGCATCCCTGACAACACCCTTATAAATCTTTTCTGAATCCTTTCAAATTTCAGAACATCCTCCTGATAGGAAGGAGACCAGAATTGCACGCAATATTCCAACAGTGGCCTAACCAATGTCCTGTACAGCCGTAACATGACCTCCCAACTCCTGTACTCAGTACTCTGACCAATACAGGAAAGCATACCAAATGCCGCCTTCACTATCCTACCTGTGACTCTACTTTCAAGGAGCTATCCCGCTCTGTCCATTGCACACTGTCCATTCATCTGTTGTCGCAGCATCTACTTGGTGTCTCCAATGTACCATGTTTTGGAGCATCTTTGCCTGTAGTGTAAATAAAAAGGGACAACGGCTGAGTTACATGAGTACCTACTGTGGTGGGTGGTGTAATGGTAGTATCCATGTTAACGCTCTTGAGACATCATGCAGTGGTTGCCATGACACAGTTGTATGGTGCTGTGGTCAATGTCTTGAAGGCTGGGCAGTTTGCTATGAACAATGGTGTCAAAGGTTTGGCGTTTTCTTTTTAAGTGAGAAGTGGAGGTGTAGGGAAGATCTTGGTGAGATGCTCATCCTCTTCGATAATGAGTCGCAGACTTCGAAGCACACTGTAATTTCTCCGCTCCCGGGAAGTACTAGACAACGAAGGGTACCCTATCAGTTGTATCCTGTGTCTCCTGGGAAGGTCATTATGGTTTCTAACTTTGGCATGTTGGAACTGGTGATCGATGAGTTGAGCATCATATCACCATTACGCCATTATCGCCATTACAAAAGAGAAAGTGCTAGAAAAGCTAAAAGATCTAAAAATCGATAAATCTCATAGATTTATCATAGGCTGCATCATAGAATTCTGAGGGAGGTGGCTGAAGTAGTAGTAGATGCAGTGGTTGTAATCTTTCAAAGATCACTGAAATCAGGGGATGTACCAGATGATTGGAAAATCGCTGTTGTAACCCCCCTTGTTCAAGAAAGGATCAAGACATAAGATGGAAAATTATAGGCTGATTAACCTACCCTCAGTTGTAGGTAAAATTCTAGAACCTATCGTTAAGGATGAGATTTCTAAATTCTTGGAAGGACAGGGTCAGATTAGAATAAGTCAGTATGGATTTAGTAAGGAGAGATTGTATCTGACAAACCTGTTAGAATTCTTTGAAGAGGTAGCAAGTAGGTTATCCCAGGAAACCCAGTGGATATTATCTACTTAGACTTCCAAAAGGCCTTTGATAAGCTGCCTCACGAGTGGCTGCTAATTAAGATGAAGGCCCATGGTGTTTGAGGTGAGCTACTGGCATGGATTGAGGATTGGCTGTCTGACAGAAGGCAGAGAGTTGGGCTAAAAGGTTCTTTTTCGGAATGGCAGATAATCACAAGTGGTGTCCTGCAGTGCTCCATGTTAGGACCACAGCTGTTCATTTTATATATTAATGATCTGGATGAAAGGATTGGGTGCATTCTGGCAAAGTTCATTGATGATGTGAAGTTAGATGGGCAGGCAGGTAGTTCTGAGGGGGTGAGAAGGCTGCAGAAAGATTTAGGAGAGTGGTCCAACAAATGGCCAAGGAAATTCAATTTGAGCAAATGCGAGGTCTTGCACTTCGGGGGGGTTGGGGGGAAGAATACAAGCGTGGACTATTTTCTACACTGAGAAAATTCATAAAGCCGAAGTACAAGGGGATCTGGGAGTGCTAGTCCAGGATTCTCTGAATGTTGACTTGCATGTTGAGTCCGTGGTCAAGAAAGCATCTCGCAGGTTGGAATGTAAAAGCAGTGATGTGCTTCTGAGACTTTATAAAGCTCTTGTTACGCCCCATTTAGAATACTGTGTCCAATTTTGGGCCCCACACCACAGGAAGGACATACTGGTACTGGAGCGTGTCCAGTGAAGATTTACACGGAAGATCCCTGGAATGGTAGGCCAAACATATGATGAATGGCTGAGGATTCTGGGATTGTATTCATGACAGGGTAGATGTTTGAGGGTAGATCCAAAAGAAACATAAATGATAATGCATGGCTTAGAAAGGGTGGACGCTGTGAATTTGTTTCTGTCAAATGGAGATACTAGGACCCATGGGCACAGCCTTAGAATTAGAGGAGATCAATTTAAAATGGAAATGAGACATTTCTTCAGCCAGAGAGTGGTGGATGTGTGGGAATTCATTGCCACAGAGCGCAGTGGAGGCTGGGATGTTAAATGTCTTCAAGGCAGAGATTGATAAATTCTTAATCTCGCAAGGAATTAAGGGATATGAGGAGAATGTGGGTAAATGGTGTTGAAATGCCCATCAGTCATGATTGAATGGCGGAGTGGACTCGATGGACCAAATGGCCTTACTTTCACTCCCATGTCTTATGGTCTTATAGTATCATGTTCTTTATAAGGGTGTCCTTCAGCACCTTCACGTGTCCATTATATTCCTCCTCATCTGAACAGATCCTTTGTATTTGTAGGGCTTGTCCATAGGGATGGCTATTTTAATATGTTTAGGGTGGAAGCTAAAGAAGTGCAGCATCATGAGGTTATCCATGGGCTTGCAGGAGAGTGAGGTACTGAAGTGCCCATCTCTGATGGAGATGTATGTGTCCAAGAATGAGACTGATTCTAAAGAGTAATCTGTGGTAAGTCTGATGGTGGGATGAAACCTGTTGATATCACTGTGCAGTTGTTTCGCTGACTCGTTGCCATGAGTCCAGAGGAAAAAAATGTCATCAATATATTGGTGTAGAGTGTTGTTTGGAGGTCCTGTGCTGCAAAAAATGTCTTGTTTAAGCTTATGCATGAAAATGTTGGCATAATTTGGTGCAAACCTGACTTCTGTTTGGATGAAGAATTCTGTCAAAAGTGAAGATGTGGTCGAGGATGAGTTGTAGCATGGGGCTTGGAGATTGGCAGTTGGTCTTGAGTGCTGAAGCTGTTGCAGCAAGGCTGTCGTCTTGGGGGATGCTGGTGTAGAGTGCCAAAACAGCCGTTGTGGCGAGGAATTGTCCTGGTCAACTGGTCCATGGGTATGAAGTTACTGTAAGAAATCTGTAGTGTTGCCACAGAAGCTGGAGTCCCCTGTAAAATCTGTTTCAAGATGTCCTCTACATAGCCAGAGAGGTTCTTAAACATGGTCCCATTTGTTGATCTATCCAGGTGTGTTGGCTTTGTGTAGCTTTGGAAGGCAAAAGGAGTCCCCTGCTACGTGGGATGAGAGTGCGTAGTTTACTGTAAAGGACCGGATCAGAAGTCTTATTTTGTTCACGTGTGTTCTTTGGTTGGATCGGCCAGTAGTTGCCTGTAATGTTCCTGGTTGTTCAGTTGGTATACTTCATTGCAGCAGTCCGTTCTATTCTGACTGACAATGGCTCCTCCTTTGTCTGCTAGTCTAATGACAATGTTGTGATTTAGTCTTGAGAGCATGGATGGTGTTACATTGTGATCTGGTGATGTTTTGTTCTACCTTGTGTGTGGCTGATGAATCTAGCATATATACAATTCCTGATGGTTTGAACAGACGTGTCATGTCCAGGGCAGTAGCCCGCCGGAGTGGTCCAAATTGACGACTCCTTTGGTTGCTCCACTACGAAACTCTCTGACAACTGTTACAGTTCATTGGTCGTCTCATTGGGATTGCTGCTGACATCTTTGAAGAATTCCCATAGTCTCAATTGTCTGAATCTCTCAGTGTATGCTACAAGACTAATTGGGATCCATTTTGGGAGTGGGGCAGAAATTGATTCCTTGGCTGAGAACTTCAATCTCTTCTGGTTGAAGGGCGTGGCCTGACAAGTTGATCTATTTCCACATGATGGTGCAGTTTTTGACCGTGCAAGGGAAGGCTTGGTGACTGCTGGTGATGATGCCAAGTTTCTCCAGTTTCTTTTTCTTTGTGTAAGTGTAGTAGTTCCATTGCCTCATCTGATAATGTTGTGTAACTACTCCTGTAGCTTGAGTGCAAGATTATGGACAGTATCTCTTTCAAGGTTATGGCGCCTGCTGTAGAGTTGGTGTACAAGATGATTGAGGAGTTCGCGAGAGATATATTTGCAAAGTCACTAGGTGTAATTTCTGTTGCAGATCGACTTGAGTGGGTTCGTGATCCCCTAGTGCTTTTGGGATCTTTCCTGCTTTCTTGAATTTCTGCAGAAAGTTGATGTCTGTGTTGATATGCAAGATCTCCTTGGAGATCCACTCCACTTTGAGCCAGCAGTTGGTGGTGTCAATGGTAGCCATGATGTGGAGTTGCCAGTATTGGACTGAGGCAAAAAGTTAAAAATCACACAACACCAGGTTATAGTCCCAACAGGTTTATTTGGAAGTACAAGCTTTCAGAGGATTCTCCTTCATCAGGTAGCTAGTGGGGCAGGATCATAGGATGCAGAATAAATAGTAAAAGATCCGTGTCATACTACTGATGCGATGTATTGAACAAACCTAGATTGCTGTTAAGCCTTTCATCACTTATTAATGAATTGAAACCTGCAACCCCATTCTGTGAATCCCAGACAAAGGAGGAGCCAATGTCACTTAGAATAGAATGGACTACTGCAAGGAAGTGTATCGACAACTGAACAACCAAGAACACTACAGGCAACTACTGGCCGATCCGACCAACGAACACACCTGTGAACTAAACACAGATCAAGACTGATCCAGTCCTTCAAAGCTCCCTATGCACACTCGTTCCACAGACTTCTCGAGTAGGGGACTTCTACTGCCTTGTGAAGATATACACAGCCAACACACCTGAATGTCCAATTGTATCAGGCACATCCTCTCATAAGTATATGCTGTATGGGATGAATTTGCATTTGCAAATGCATTCTATTTCGTTCTAAAAGCATGTGATCTGTAGGCAGTCAGTCCATGTGACCTTTTATCAATTCCTACTTTGGAAATGGAACCAGTCTGACTCTAGGTTGGGATACACAAACTCTAACCTCACACCTTTTTAATGCATTGCCTGAGCTGAGATGTCACTTTTTTTTTGTAATAAAACCTTATGTTATCTTGGGAATGAGACTTGAAAGAAGTTCTGGGGTTTACATATTAATGAATCAAAAACTGAAATGCTATTCTAATTGAAGACTTAACAGCAGTCTGGGTCGTTCAATACATCATAACGGTTGTATGACACTTTGATCATTACTATAAATTGTGTCCAATGATCCTGCCTGACTAGCTACTTGATGAAGGAGCTGTGCTGTGAAAGCTTGTACTTCCAAATAAACCTGTTGGACTATACCCTGGTGTGGTGTGATTTTTAACTTTGTCCAGCTCCTTCCAATACCAGCACCTTCACATCATTCTGTCTTCAAGCCTGTTTTGTATCCAAATGGCTGGTTCTCCCTGTATTCCATATGATCTAACCTTGGTAACCAGTCAACCATAAGGAACCTTTGTCAAATGCCTTACTGAAGTCCATATAGTTCATGTCCACTGTTCTTCCCTTCTCAATCCTCTTCGTTACTACTTCAAAAAACTCAATCAAGTTAGTGAGATGTGATTTTCCATGCACAAAACCATGTTGACTATTCCTTGCCTTTTCAAATGCATGTAAATTCTGTTCCCCAGGATTCCCTCCAACAACTTGGCTACCACCGATGTCAGGCTTCCCGGTCTATAGTTCCTGGCTTTTCCTTACTACTTTTTCTTATTTAGTGGCTCCATGTTAGCCAACCTTCAGTCTTCCGGTACCTCACCTGTGACTATTGATATAAATATCTCAGCAAGGAGCCCAGTAATCATTTCCATAGCTTTTGACAGAGTGCTAGGGTACACCTGATTAAAACCTTTGTGTTTTAAGACATTCAGCACCACCACCCCTGTAATATGGATAGTTTTTGAGGTGTCACCATTGTATTTTCTCACATTCTGTATCTTCCATGTCCTTCTGCACAACAAACTGATGCAAAGTACTCATTTTCTTCTCCATCTTCTGCTGTTCCACACACAGGGCTTGCTGATCTTTGAGGGAGCCAATTCTCTCCCTCGTTATCCTTTTGTCCTTAATGTATTTATAAAATCCCTTTTGGATTCTCCTTAACCCTATTGGCTTTCCTGATTTCCCCGTTACGTATACTTCATACTGCCTTTATACTCTTCAACAATTCACTTGATCTCTGTTGTTGGTACCTGTCATATACTTCCTTTTTCTTTACTAAAATCTCTTTCTCCAAACATCCAACATTCCCAACATGTACCAGCCTTGCCTTTTGCCTAACAGGAACATGCTGTCTCTGGACTCTTGCTACCTCATTTTTGAAGGCTTCCAATTTTCCAACTGTACCTTTTACCTACAAAAAAACTTCTCCTCCCCCCAATCAATTTTTGAAAGTTGTTGCCTAATACCAATAAAAAGGCCTTCCTCCAATTTAGAGCTTCAACTTTTAGATCTGGTCTATCCTTTTCCTTCACGATTTTAAGACTAATAAAATTATGGTCGCTGGCCCCAAAGTGCTCCCCCACTGACACCTCAGTCACTCGCCCTGCCTTATTTCCACAAGAATAGGTACCTTTTTCTGATGGGTACATCCACATACTGAATTACAACATTTTCTTGTACACACCTAACAAATGCCTCTCCATCTAAACCCTTAAAGCTATGGCAGTCCCAGTCTATGTTTGGAAAGTTAAAATTCCCTACCCCTTATCACCCTAATACTGTATTCTTACAGATAATTGGAATCTCCAAGTTTGTTTCTCAATTTCCCACTGACCATTGGGTTGATAGTACAATCCCAATAAGGTGATCATCCTTTTTCTTATTTCTCAGTTTCACCCAAATAACATCCCTGAATGTATTCTTGGGAATATCCTCCTTAAGTACAGCCATAATGTTATCTCTTACCATAATGCCAGCCTTGCCCATCCCTGAGCCACATTTCTGTAATTGCTATGATATCCCAGCCCCATGTTCCTAACCATGCTCTGAGTTCATCTGCCTTCCCTATTAGGCCTCGTGCACTGAAATAAATGCAGTTTAATTTATCAGTCCTGCCTCATTCTGTGGTTTGTTCCTGACTGCCCTGAACTGTTTGACTTGATCCTTTTAACACTACATCAGTCTCAGACTGATCTCTTTCCTCAGTATCTCTCTTGGTCCCACCCCCACCACCTTACTAATTTAAATCTTCCCAAGGAGCTCGAGCAAATCTCCCTGCCAGTGTATTAGTCCCCTTTCTATTCAGGTGCTATCTGTCTGTCTTATTCAGATCACTTCTACCCAAGAAGAGATTTCGCTGATCCAAAAATGTGAACCCTTCTCCCCTCATGAACTTTTCAGCAATGCATTCATCTGCTCTATCCTCCTATTCCTATCCTCACTAGCTCACAGCACCGATAGTAATCCAGATATTCCTACCCTCAAGGACCTCCTTTTTAAATTCCTGCCTGACTTTCTATATTCTTCCCTCAGAATATCATCCTTTTGTCTTCCCAAGTTGTTAGGTCCAATGTGTACAATGACCTCCTGTTAGTCTCCCCTTTGAGAACATTCTATACCCTTTCTGAGATATCACTGATCCTCCCACCAAAGAGCAACACACCATTCTGATTTCTTGCAGTCAGCCACAGAAATGTCTGTTTCTGCCTCTGACTAGAGAGTCCCCTATTACAATTGATCGCTTGGGACCTGATGTACCCCTTATTACATTAAAGCCAGTCTTGGTACTAGACACTTTGCCAATCATGCTAAATTCCCCAGAGAGTCCGACATCCCCTACATTTTCCAAAGCAGCATGCTTGTTTGAGATGGGGATAGCTGCAGAAGACTCCTGTACTACCTGCCTTGCCCCCACCTTGCCTTTCCCAGAGGTAACCTACCTACCTGACTATCTGTGGTTTTTCTTCCTTCCTGTAATTGCCATCCATCACACCCTTGGCTCCTGTAGATTTGTCATCGCCTCTAACTGCTACTCCAACTGATCCACATGATCTGATGGGATTCATAACTAAAGACACTTGCTGCAGACGTAATCATCAATAACATGGAAACTCTCCCTAATTTCCCACATCTAACAGGCAGAACACATCACTCTACTTAAGGTCATCTTTACTCCTACGCAATCTACAGATTCAGAAAATTGCACCATCTTACTGCTCTAAAAAATGCTGCTCCAGGCTAACTTAGGTACTTATGTTTTATAGTTTTAAAATGTAATCACATGACAGATCTCAGTTTAAAACATATAAATCAAAAAAGAATCCATTATACTCATGGTAGATTTACAGCCAGGTTACACTGAAAAACTATGCACTTACCTGTTTCTGTGCTGTGAGTTCTCCCACGTAGATTCATCCGATATCAGCTATGAATTTCACTGTTTCCTAATTTTTCCTGGACACACTCTGATGTCCAGAGATACTCGAACTCAAACAGCAAAGGCAGTTAACTGCAGATTCACTGTCAGAGAGCAGTGTAGGTTTCTTTCTCTAACCATGTGGCCTTTACCTTTTGTCTCTCTTACCCCTTTTTTTAAAGTGCTGTTGTTTTGATCTTTTTTTCTCCCAAAGTTCCAAAACGGTGCAACAGCTTATAAAACAGTAATTAATGCTCCTGGAATTAGAGGTGATTTCCTCAAACACCTAAAGTACCTCAAAAGGAGCAGCTCTTCCAGCCACAATTTTTTACTGTTCTCTATCTTGGATTCCCCAGCATCTTTTCTCATGAAACTGAAATGTAGGAAATGTTGCTTATTTTAATGAAAACTTTACCAAAGAAGCTGATTGTCTCTTCCCCATTGCTGCCTCCTGCTCACACCCCCCACTCCCTTACCATTTACATTCTGCCACAGTTCTGGTGAATAAGTAGTGGTGAGGACAGTTGGTAGGTGAGTTGCTTATTACGGAATACCTGCCCTTTTTCTTGCTTTATAGCTTCCAAGATTATGGAAGAGGAGAAAGTGAGGTCTGCAGATGCTGGAGATCAGAGCTGAAAATGTGTTGCTGGAAAAGTGCAGCAGGTCAGGTAGCATCCAAGGAACAGGAAATTCGACGTTTCGGGCATAAGCCCTTCATCAGGAATCCTGATGAAGGGCTAATGCCCGAAATGTCGAATTTCCTGTTCCTTGGATGCTACCTGACCTGCTGCGCTTTTCCAGCAAGATTATGGAAAAACCCAGTGACTACTAGTTTGAGTCAACAATTATTTAGAATTTGTATAATACAACTTGATCATTTTTCAGACCATTCCTCTACAATTCGGAGTACTGTTATAGTCATATATGCTACCTCATTAATGTGGAATTATGAATAAAGAAAACTTGGTTTTTACAGAAGAAGCATTCCTGATAAAATGACAGAATGAATGGACTTGACATAATACCTTGAGCAACTCATTGATTCATGTGCTAGTATTGGAGTAATTTGTTTTGTCACAACACAAATAATTTCCTATGTAATCCCAAATATTAAATTTTCTCCCCCCATTGAAAATCTTGAAAGTCACTATATTTCTATCAGCCCAGAGGACCATAGGCTGTTTTCCTCAGGAGAGAGTATAGACTGGTGATGACCTTAACCCGAGGGTAACCACACCTTTTTTAGGTGACGGTCAAGGCTGAGAATGATGGGGTGTTCATAGTGACATCAGCCAGTATGGGAATTGAACCTGCATAATTGGTATTATGCTGGTTTGTAAATTGGTTTTCATGCTGTCAGAGCTATTGAGGATTTTGCTCAGGCTTATTGCTGTTGTATTCTGATGTATATCATCTTGCTTCAACTCTTCTTGTCTGGTAGCCTACTTTGAGAGCAAGAGTTCTTTGGTTCTTGCATTCTACACATCAAACAACAGTTATTCATTGGGTGCCATTTAGTGGCACTGCTGATGACATTTCATTCATTTGCAGATAGAAAGGTAATTCACTAGTTATGAATGTTTTTCTTGTGACAAGACCTGGATATCTGTCACAAGACTGGATAATATTTTAGTTCAGCCATGATATTTTTATTATACCTAGATGGCTAGTGAAAACTGGCGTCAAATCTTCACCATAGAATATTGTGGACCAGGCCAGACCCCCTCAAAACATTTCATGAAAGTAGCCCAGACCCTAACTTTGCTCATTGCTTTAAGCGGATTTAACACAGATTTTCCAGGAGTGATGCAGTTGGTAAAACCACTCTGTTTCAACCAAAACTGAATTTATTTACAAGATTGCTGAATGAAACACAAACATCAGAGAACAGAATATTGAATAACTTAACCTATCCGAAAACCCAACAGCTAATCCCAATTTAATGTTGCTGTTCTAAATATTTGCAACAATCCCCATAATCACTCCTTGACACACAAGATAAAATCAAACACCGGGTCTTACGGGAGAGAAGTGAAAGGGTGAGGACCAGTATGGACCTGCTTCTTTGGGTCCTGCAGCTTTGAAACACTATTGCTAAAATCCAAACCAAACAAGAGAAGAAAACTGAGCTGGGAGAACTGGCTATTTCCCTTTCATTGTGCAGGTTTGTTTTTGTTCAAAAACTTGAAAGCCTGTTGCATGAGGCAGTATCTGTTCACTGTAATCAAACTAGCCCTAAAACCCTTCAACTTAGACTTTTTGGAGTCTGTGTTTTTATGACCGCTCTGAAAGACAAAACCAAAGACGATAACCTTGTTTAAGGATCAGCTTCGTCACAAGAATGTCTGAGGTCAAAGCTCTCTCAATATTCAGTTCACCTTTTAATGTCAGGTAGAGATAACCAAATTGAGTGGCCATTGGTACTGAGGTGGTAGAGCCCGAAAACAAAGATTGTCCATATAACATTTTTGGCTACAGACAGTTATAAACATTCCAGGCTGTTTTTTGCCTTTTTTATTCATTTGTGGGGTATGTATGTTGCTGGTTGTCCAGCATTCATTAACTGTCCTTTGTTGCCCTTGAGAAGGTGGTGATGAGCTCCCTTCTTGATCCACTGCAGTCAACCTGCTGTGAGTTAACCACAATGCCATTAGACAGGGAATTCCAGGATTTTGATCCAGTGATTGTGAAGGAACACCAATATATTTCAAAGTCAGGAGGGTGCGTGGCCTGAAGAGGAACTTACATGTGATGGTGTTCCTATGTACCTGTTGCACTTTTGCACTTAGTAAGGTTGTGCCTTGATTGTGATTGGAATATGTGGGGAAATCTTCTTGTTTCTAATTGCCTGGATTGCACAAACTATTATCAATACTACTGTCTTTGGTCCTGTGAAGTTAACATTGGGCAGTTCCAACAGATCTATCCTTGGCATGCAACTCTGATTTTAAAAAAAAACAACTCCCAACTATCTACCATCTCCAAGCTCCTAGTAATTTTATGTATTTCTGCTGTGGTTGTGGGGGCTGGCACCGGAGCTACAAACCTTTTATGTACTTTTCTCAGATTTTCCCAACCCCAAGCTCTGATGCTCTAGGAAAAACAATGTTTTTCCAACCTCTCCTTTTATAGCTAACACATTCCACTCCAGGCAACATACTGGTAAACCTCTTTTGCATCCTTTCCAAAGCCTCCATCCTGTTGTAGCATTGTGCCCAGGACTGCACATAAAATGCCAAATGTGGCCTAACTAATGTTTTTATACAGCTACAAAATGACTTGCCAACTTTTATACTTGATGTCCTGACCAATGAAGGCAAGCATGTTGAATGCTACCTTTACTACCTTATCCACCTGTATTACCACTTTCAGGGAGCTATGGGTTTGAATTCCAAGATCCTGCGATATGTCAATGTTCCCAAAGGTACTGCCATTTACTGTATACTTTTCTCTTGCATTTGACCTCCCAAAATACATCATCCGTCATTTGTACAGATTAAACGCCATTTGCCATTTCTCTGCCCAGTTTTCCAGATGATCTGTATCCTCTGATAACTTTCCTCACTGTCCACAGCTCCCCCAGTTTCCATGCCAGGTGCAAACTTATTAATTAAACCACCTACATTTTCATCCAATTCATCCTTGTGGAACACCACTGGCCACAGGTCTCCAGTCATGAACATCAACAGTACCGATTTAAACCTTACTCCCATCCCTCTCAATGACTCCACTAACTCTTAAATTATCAGACTGCTTTTCTGAACCCCAGTGCAAGATTATCAGACTTATTCTTCAGCTAAATATTGGGAAACTGATGCCTTTGTCTTTGATTCCCTCAAGACTTTGCTCCCAAGCCTTTAATCCCAATTGTCTCCCTGCTCATTGTCTGAGGCTGGGCCAGATTGCAGATGTCATATTTGATTCCATGATAAGTTTCTGACCACACAATTATGCCATTCCTCAGAATGCCTTTACAGAGGCAGAGAATGTTGTGTTATTGCTTGTTTGTCTTTTGAAACCTCATGCGCACCTTTGTTTCAATGCTATCCCAGCTGCATCCCCCTCCACCCCCCCCAACTCATCTTCCACTTTCAAATAATTTGAGCTCATTCAAAACCCATCTTTTTGTTTTCTCAATTGCTCTAACTCCTATTCATCCATTACCCTTGCTCATTGAAGACATGGCTCCAAGTTAATCATTGTCTTGATTTTTAAAGTTCTCACCCTTGTTGGCAAACCTTCACCTTTCGAACCTTCTGAGAATTTGCATGCATTTCTCAAACTTCTGTCTCTTGTGCATACCCAATTTCCTCTTGCATTGATGGCTATGTCACAGTTGTCTTGTTTGTGTGTCCTGGGATGCTCTCCCGTTTCCTTCCTTTTGAGAGACGTTTTTAAAATTTGGTTCTGGCCAAACCTTTGATCTCTACACTCATTCATTTGTGATTGTCTAGTTTTTAATTTCCCTCATAAGGTGCCTTGGAACATAAGCTGTTAAAGGCACTAAATATGAATGGTTTGTTGATTTGGAGTTTTTCTTGTCATCTATTTGTTGTGGACTTGCTTGGTTCTATTTGGAAACCTACTAGTTTGATGGTTTTCAATACAAAAGCAAATGGATCCATGATGCCCCTTTTTCCCTATTCCTATCATTATCCATGGATTTCCTTTCCCTTCAATACTGGTAGGCAACTGGAAAACACTCCAGTCAATTTGTATGTTATTTATCTTATTTAACACCAACAAGCCCTCTTTGATAGTGATTTCAAAACAAATAATTCCTACTTTGCTGCCAAACCTAGATAACCAGGCTGTCCAACATGCTAGAAAAGTGCAAAACAAAAAGCCATCAAATGGATTCTCTCTCCAATTGTCATAATTTAGATTTAGTAATCAGATGACAACATTGACAGTAGTAATCATGCATTGTATATTAATCTTTAAAGCTTTAGAGGATGAACATCTATTTTTTAGTCTCCTAATAATAGACAAAGCATTTCAAAACATATCAGGAAAAGGTTCAGCTAAAAGGGAATATGACTGCCTTTTGACTCCTTTAGTGGCCTGCTTGTTTAGTATTTTTTCTCTTGCATACTTATTGATATAAAATCACAGCTTCTCGATTTGGAAGATCTCAGTGTACAATGTGAATATTAACTAGCCTAAAAGCTGGAATATTATTTCAGGTGAAAAACTTAATTAAACATATTGCAGCCTACATTTCAAATAACCATTTTGTGTCTAAGGTTACTTATGTAAATAGTGCTGAATTTAGGTACAAACTAATTTGCCCCGATCTACAGTTAAAGTATTGAGAAAGGAAGCTTCAATCTCAAGTTTTGCACAATCAGTTGCAAAACAAAGGGGATTGGGAAAATTACTCTAAAAATGACATTTCTATTGATATAACCAAAGTCCATTTATGTTGCTACAAAATTTATTGGATGAAACTGCCCTGCTCAGAGAAAAGCTTTCATTTACTATTTGCTTTCATCCAGTGTGACATTACTATGACTTTAAGAGATTTGTATTTTGCCCTGGTGCTTTTTTTTTTGACAGGTTTTGAGGTAGAGATACTGAGCAGTCTATTGAAAACTTGTAAATAGCTTGTGAGGCTTTAAAGTTTTTCATTTAGTTGGAACAATAGAAACAGCCTGAATGGATGGTCAAGCTCCCATAACTGGAATTTCTAATTGCAATTTCAGCAGTTGTTGCTGCTGGAGTCTTGAAGTGGCAGCTATTTTTCCTCCCCTCTCTCAGTTACAGCAAAAAGCTGCTCTTGCTGCTGGAGTTGTATGTGAGACAATCAGTTTTCTGAATTTGCCTTTTGCCAACGGTGTTTTAATGGGATGTCATTATATTGGAACAGTTAATTAACAGCAATTAATCATCTATTAAGTTTCCAAAGAAATTAAGTTATTCTAATTTATTTTTTCTTTTGCTGTATTTATACTATCGGGGGTGAATAAAGTGTGTTTTGCTTTAAACCCAATAGCTTAACCAATCGAATTGCATTGCAATAAAACTTCCAGGCATTTGCTTTAAAATAAGAGAAAGATAGGGTCTAGAATATTTTCTTCACTTTTTTTGGGGGGAGTGGATGGTGATCTGGTCTGATCCATGACAAATTGGAGGCTTATCCAGGATCAGGATCTCTAATTTCAGGTTGGGTTTAGGATTTTTTTTAGTGTTTTGTTTATCTTATTTGTTGAATTTGGTTGGTTTAAACAGTGTGTGCCTTGTCTAATGGAAACAGTAAGGACTGCAGTTGCTGGAAGCCGAGCCTATAAATGTGGAGCAGGGGAAGCACAGCATGCTGGACAGCACCTGAGGAGCAGGACATTCAACATATTGTGCCAAAACCTTTCATCGGGATTGCCTTGTGTAGTAATGGCTCTTTCACTCACTCAGAGTTTCCTGGGGGTGGAAGTAGTCACATTGGGAGGTTGAGAACATGAGCAAGGTAAAGCTTTCAGAATTGGCATACAAGCTGACGTTGAGGTTGTCTGCCCCTGTGAGGAAAGGAGAGGGCAATCATGCAGCATTTACAATTGCCAGGAGTGCCAGGAAAATGGCTAAAATTCAAGTGAAAATGAAGCAGCTTGAACATAAAAGGAAATGAAAAGGTTTGAATTACAACATTGGAAGCAGAGGAAAATTAGAAAAAGAGAATAGCTCCAGCAGAGGATAAAGGAAAGCAAAGTATAGCCTGAGCAGGAGAAAGGATGAAAGAGGAGAGTTTTTGAACTTTGGAGGTTAGCACTGAAGCAAAACATAGGAGTAGTGACGAAGATAGTGATGTAGAGCAATCCACCAGGGGATCTATTTAACTATGTCCAAGCATTGCCTACATGTGATGAGAAGGATGTAGAAGCCTTTTTAATTTCATTTGAGAAAATGGCAAAACAACTAAGATGGCCAGTGATTAATGTGGGTATTGTTGATCCAAACTAAGTTAGCAGGTATTTGCATCATGATCAGAGGAGGTATCTAGGGCATATAGAGTCATAGAGATGTACAGCATGGAAACAGACCCTTCATCCAACCTGTCCATGCCAACCAGATATCCCAACGCAATCTAGTCCCACCTGCCAGCACCCGGCCCATATCCCTCCAAACCCTTCCTATTCATATACCCATCCAAATGCCTCTTAAATGTTGCAATTGTAACAGCCTCCACCACATCCTCTGGCAGCTCATTCCATACATGTACCACCCTCTGGGTGAAAATGTTGCCCCTTGGGTCTCTTTTTATATCTTGCCCTTCTCACCCTAAATCTATACCTTCTAGTTCTGGATGACCCCAGGGAAAAGACTTTGTCTATTTATCCTAGCTGAAAATGTGTTGCTGGAAAAGCGCAGCAGGTCAGGCAGCATCCAAGGAGCAGGAGAATCGACGTTTCGGGCATGAGCCCTTCTTCAGGAATCCTTTCCCTGCCTGTCATAATTTTGTAAACCTCTATAAGGTCAGCCCTCAGCCTCCGACGCTCCAGGGAAAACAGCCTCAGCTTGACCAGCTTCTCCCTATAGCTCAAATCCTCCAACCCCGGCAACATCCTTGTAAGTCTTTTCTGAACCCTTTCAAGTATCACAACATCTTTCCGATAGGAAGGAGACCAGAATTGCACGCAGTGTTCCAACAGTGTACAGCCGCAATATGACCTCCCAACTCCTATACTCAATACTCTGACCAATACAGGAAAGCATATCAAATGCCTCCTTCACTGTCCTATCTACCTGTGACTCCACTTTCAAGGAGCTATGAACCTGCACTCCAAGGTCTCTTTGTTCAGCAACACTCCCTAGGACTTTACCATTGAGTGTATAAGTCCTGCTAAGACTTGCTTTCCCAAAATGCAGCACCTCGCATTTATCTGAATTACACTCCACCTGCCACTTCTCAGCCCATTGGCCCATCTGGTCCAGATCCTGTTGTAATCTGAGGTAACCCTCTTTGCTGTCCATGGGAGACTGATTAGCAAGGTTAGATTTCCTGGAATACAGGGAGAGCCAGCCATTTTGGATACAGAACTGGCTCAAAGGTTGAAAAGAGAGGGTGGTGGTGGAGAGTTGTTTTTCAGACTGGAGGCCTGTGACCAGTGGAGTGCCACGAGGATCGGTGCTAGGCCCTCTAATTTTTGTCATTTACATAAATGATTTAGATGCAAGCATAAGAGGTACAGTTAGTAAGTTTGCAGATGACACCAAAATTGGAGGTGTCGTGGACAGCAGGAGGTGAAAAATGCCATATTAAATGCATATGAGCTAGTCCAAGAAGCCTACTGACCATATTTAAGAATCTCAGGAGGGAACCTAGTCAAATATTACATTAAGTTTGAAAGAATCAAACAAAGTAATTTTGTACATGGATAAGGCCCTTGACAAAAGTTCAAACATATGAATCTCTTTCAGTTATTTCGGAGGAGTTCAAAAAATTTACTTCCTGAACTAGTGAGAACCCATGCGGAAGAGCAGAGAGCTAAGACTGCAGGGTTATCAGGGGAAATGTTGGATGGTTATGAGTTGGTTCATAAATCAGAGTTTGACTTCTGACATCAATTTCAAACTTTGAAGGATAGAAATTGGGGGAAGAAGGGAAATCTTCAGGAAAAGGAGATCTCATTGATGGTAGTTTACTACAGGGTTTTAAAAAAAACCCATGAGAGGGAAAGAGAAGTTAAAAAGCTTCAAGGTGTTTTCACTATAATAAAGTAAGCCATTTTAGAAAAAAACACTGGGAAGAAAACCGGGGTTTTGATAAAGTGGTAAGGGAAGGCACAGGCTTAAATAGCTGCAAAAGAAAGTACAACCCTCTCAGCTGGTTGAGAAGAAAGTGAATGATTTATTTAAATTATTTACTTGTGAGGGTAAGGTTTACACAAAGGAGTAAGTGAGGACTGCAGATGCTGGGGATCAGTGTCCAGAGTGTATTGCTGGGAAAGCACAGCAGGTCAGGCAGCATCCGAGGAGCAAGAAATCGAGTTTTCAGGCATAAGATCTTCATCAGGAAAGGTTTAATCATGTATGCCAGGAGCAGGTAAAAAAAAATTAAAATGTGAGAGATATGGGAGCAAGTCAATCTTTGGTAAGATATGTTTTTCACAAGGAGTATTGCCAGAAAAGGTGGCACTATGAGGAATTCATAGTGAGAAGAACAGTGTTCCATTGTATTAAGTGAGGTTGTAGAGACCGGTGGAAATTGGTAAAATGGTGGGAGGAGTAATAAGAAATTCTCAGTTCCAGGAATGCAGTTTAACTTTGGTGATGATAAAGTTGGATCACAGGTGGGAGTGAGGACTCCTGTAGTTGAAAAGCCAGTGGAAAATCAGGCAACTGAGGTGTTCCAAAATGTTTTTCCTGGGACTTTTTCTTGACTGTGTGGTAACAAAATTACAAGTTGGAACAGGAAATCAAGGAGTAAAATTGAAGTTCAGTTTTGGAAATTATGTTTGATCAAATGGTTGAGATAAAACAAGAACAATTGGAGGACCAAATGGATATTTTTAGTTGGGAGAAATTACCTGAAATATAACAGAAAGATGAAAAAACCAAAGCAGTTATGTTAAAAATTGTACACAAAAAAAGAATCTGAGACTATCCCAGCATGTTATTACCTTTTAAAAATTACATCTTGATGAGTTAATGGAGACCATTACACATTCAGGCAAATGAGAAATAGTCAGAACTTCATCAAGTTGTATGACTGGTGGGTTATAGAAAGGATGTGTTGAGGGTAGCACATGAACAGTGTTATGGACCAGGCCAGACTCCCGCAAAACATTTCAGGAAAATAGCCCGGACCCTAACATTGTTTATTGTTTCAAGCAGATTTAAAGTGGATATTCCAGGAGGGATGAAGCTGGTCAAAACACTTAGTTTTAAACAAAACAGAATTTATTTGCAAGATTACCGAATGAAACATGAGAACAGAATGTAGAATAACTTAACCTGTCCGAAAACCCAAATCCCAACTTAATGATGTTGTTCCAAATTCCTGCAACAATTCCCCATAAACATCTCTTGGCAAAAAAAAAGTGAAATCAAATAGCCTCTTGGAGGAGAGAAGATTGCAGAGAGTCAGCATGGAACACCTTCTTCCATGTAGCTGTTTCTTATGACACCAGCCTCAAAAACTGAATGCTTGCTAAAACCAAATCAAACCAAACCAGAGAAAAGCTGAGCTTGGAGAACTAGCCAATCCCAATTTCATTGTACAAGTGTTTTTCTTTTAAATTTGAAAGCTTTTTGATTGAGGCAGCATCTGTTAGCTATAATCAAACTAGCCTTAAAACCCACCAAACTAGACACCCCTGAACGTCTGTGTTTATGATCACTCAGGGGGGTGGGGGAAACCAAGGACAACATAACCATGTTAAAGGAGCAACATCATCATACCTCATCACTTACAAAATAGTGAACCATCAAAATCGAAAGATGGCTTCATTTTAAAACCCTTTAATCTTAAACTGTTAGTACACTACAACACCCATATACATTACATTGACAATAATTGTGGAAACAGGCACTACTATATTCTGTTCCAGTCTGTTTTACTCCTGCCACCGAACGCCTCTGTTTCTCATTCAAGCCTTGACAACGTGTCGCCAATCATGTTTTCTCGTCCTGCCACATGCACAATTTTCAAATTGAATTGCTGTAACCGCAAGCTTATTCTAAACAGTAAGAAATTTTTGTCCTTAAATTTCTCCACAAACTTTTAGTGGGTTATGATCAATGTATGTGATTATCTAAGATACATGACTGGTAATATAAATACTGAAATGTTGTAATGCCAACACCAGGCTCAAAGTCTTCTTCTCAACTGTTGAATATTTGTGCTGATGAATGTTCAATTTCCTAGAGAAATACCTGCTAGGTCTTTCTATCTTCTCATCTTCCTGTAAGAGTACAGCACTGATACCCAAATCACTAGCATCTATAGCCACCTTGAATGGCTTTGTGTAATTAGGTGTGGCTAACACTGTGACAGTGTTTATCACAGCTTTGAGGCTATCAAATGCCTTCTCACAGTCCAAATTCAGTGAGTGGAACAGCCACACTGCTAAAATTTGGTCAAATGTCCAATAAAATCCATTCAATCCCAGGAATTGTCGATAGTATGGGAAACTCCCCAATTACCTTTCTTTTTGCATTCCGTGGGGCCATTTGTCCATGTCCAATAACGTGGCCCAGGAAGGTGACTTGGGCTTTGGCAAATTCACTTTTAGCCAGGTTTATCACCAAACCTGACTCCTGAAGTTGATTGAACAATCATAACAAATGTTGCAAATGTTCCTTCCATGTGTGACTAAAATTCACCAGGTCATCTATATACTTGACACAGTTGGGTAATCTGGAAATGACGACCTTGGTTAGTCTCTGAAATGTGGTTGGTGTATTTTTCGTACCAAATGGCATGATTTTAAACTGATACAGTCCATTCAGCGTTATAAAAGCTGAAATTTGTTTTCATTCTTTCAGTCAAAAGTACCTGCCAGTATCCTTTGAGCAAGTCCAACTTAGAAATACAAGTTTCTTGTCCCACCTTTTCAACACAGTCTTCCAAATGCAGAAATGAATATGCACCAGTATTTGTAACTGCATTGCCTATGTAGCTGTCCACACGTAACCACTGAGTACTGTCTGATTTTAAAACCATTACTATGGGTGAGATCCAGGCACTGTAAACTATTTTGATTATGTCGTCTTGGAGCATGCATTCAATCTCCTATTTGAACCAATGCCAACTTTAGAGAATTATGCCTATAAGGATGTTGCTTAATCAGAACAGCATCTCCTATATCTACATCATGCATAATTAAGTTAGTATATCCCAGCTTATTTCCACTTGTTCGGGTCATTTCAATCTTCCTCTGGAAGGTAACTCAATAATTTATCCCAATTGTTGACAACTTCCTCAATGTCCAATTTAATTTGAGGAATGACCAATTGTGAACTCTCTGAACTTTGTTCTTCACTCTGTGTTGTAACTAATAACAGTCTCCTTGGACTTTCCTTCCTTGTCAAAATACCTTTTGAGCATATTCACATGACACACTCTGTGAGATTTCTTTCTGTCTGAAGTCTTTATCAAATAGTTCACCTCACTCAATATCCTTTTGACTTGATAACATCCACTAAACCTTGCTTTTAAAGGTTCACCTATCAATGGAAGTAACACAACACCTTATTTCCAACAGCAAAATTGCAAGTTTTTGACTTCTTGTCTGCTTCCTGTTTCATTGTATGCATTGATACCTCTAAATGCTATCTGGCCAACTGTCCCGCTCTATTTAATCGTTCCCTAAAATCTGACCATTGTCCAAATATGTAGTCTTATGAATTTCTCCTTAATCAATTTTAGCGGTCCTCTCACTTCATGCCAAAGACTAATTCAAATGGATTCATTTGGTGCATTTCTGATGGCAAAAAGTACAAATGGGGAATTCCCTTATCCCAGTCATCTGGATAGTCTTGACTATAGCCCCTTAATATTGTGTTTAATATCTGATGCCACCTTTCTAGCATTAGCAGAGGTTCCAGATGGTATGCAGTAGATTTGATTTCCTAAGCTGTCCAGAACTTTCTTGAATAATTTTGATGTAAAATTTGACCCTTGATCTGATTGTATGTCTGTGGATAGTCTGTAACTAGTGAAACATTTGAGTAACTCTCTACAATCCTTTTAGCTTCTGGAAATCTATTGGACACATCTACTATTGTTAACAATTTCTGATTCCCACTTTTTGTTTCAGGTAGATGTCCTACACAATCAATTAAGACTCTTGTAAAAGGTTCCTCAAATGCAGGAATAGGTATTAAAGGTGTGGGTTTTATTACTGCCTGTGGTTTTCCAATTACCTGACACATTATGACATATCTGGCAAAATTCAATTACATCCTTGAGAAGTCTAGGCCACTAAAATGTTTTTGTATTTTAGATTTGTGCTTTCCTTATCCCTAAATAATCCCCCCCCCGCCCCACTAGTAGTTTGGACGCTATCTGTAACACCTGCTTTCTATAACCCATTGGCAAAATGATTTGATGAACTTCTGCTCATTTCTCATCTACCTGAATATGTGATGTTCTCCATTTCCTCATTAAGACATCATTTTTAAGCTAGCACACTGGGATACATCTAGATTCTTCTTCCATGTATGCTTTTTGATACAATTGTATTAGTTTCTCATCTTGTTGCTGTATTTTCTCTGAACTAAGGATGTCTGCTTTGTCATCCATCTGCTCCTGGTTTGTCTCAATCATCTGATCAAGCAAGGTCTCTGCTAATTCCACTTCAACTTTCTTAACTGTCCTCTTTGATCTTTCCTGTTTCAATTGGTGACTTTGTGACCTTATTACCACGCAGTTAGGAAAAATCAAGGGATATGTGTCTTGCAATAGTTCAGTTGCCCACGTTTCCACTGCCATTTCAACCACTGTAGACAACCCACCTGTGAGCCAGCTATATCATTAATAAGGACAAATTTGTATTCCTGGAGCTGAGAGTTTGTCCAGTACTCCTGCCACGACTTCTCCACTCTTCACTGTACACTCTAACCTCACCTTTACATCATTGAGCATATCAGGTCTCATCATGAATTCCCATTACCATTACCTTTTCTGGCAATAGTCTTTTGGAGCTACATACCTTCTCATCTTTCAACATCAGAGATTGAGATGATCCAGTATCTCTCAATATTGTAACCTCTCTACCTGCTGCTCCTGGCCTATGCGAGTAAACTTTACTTTTTCAGTAAATGGTTTAAGGAGATCTGGCACTTCCTCCTTAACCGATGTCTGACTAGCTTGTACATTCTGGTGCAGCTTTCTAGCCTCCACTGTGCTTTCTGTTACCACTGCAACAAAATTCACTGGCTTATCCTGTTTTCCTACATCTGGTTTCCTAGTGCTTTTCCTAACCTACCAACACTGATTTCACGTGGCCTAATTTATTGCAATGAAAACACTGGAGTTTTTTAACTTCTCTTTCCACTTCAATGGTTTCCTTTACCCTGATCGTCCCTGAAATCTACCTTTCCCTTTCCACAGGAGGATTTCTCTTTGCCCCAATTTCTATCCCTCGTGGATTGAAACTGATGTTGGAAACCAATCTTTAGTTTATGAACCAACTCATAATCATCAGCCATTTCAGCTGCTAGTTTTGCCATTTTAACTCTGTGCTCTTGCACAGGAGTTCTCACTACTTGAAGTGAATTTTTAAACTCCTTGAAAATAATTGTCTAAGAGCGTCATAGCTTTGCTCTGTTTTCAATGCCCATATCCAGCCATCAAAGTTACTTTGTTCGATCCTTTCAAATTCAATGTATTTTTGATAAAGGGACCATTCTTAGATTCCTGAAATGTTTCTGTCAGCTTCTGGCACAAGGTCAGAAGCACTTATGATGGCTTTCTTCTCCTTTTCATATGCTCCACATGCCACCTCTGATAGCAATGCAAATACCTCACTAGTTCTACCTAAAAGTTTTTTGTTTGGAGCAACAAAACCCACATGGTCACTGGCCACTGTTTGTTTAGCCATCTTTTTAAATGAGATGAAAAACGCTTCTACGTCCTTCTCATCAAATTTGGGCAATGCTTGAATATATTTAAACAGATTCTCATCAGGCTTTTGGCCACCATGGGTTTGCTCCTCCTTACTAAGCTTACCCTCCGCCCTCATCTCCATCCTTTTCAGCTGACTTTCCTGTCTAAATGCCAATTTCTGAATTTCAAATTCCCTCTCTATCTTCCTTTGCTCTTTCCTTTTTCCTCTTTTTTTTGTTCTGCTTAAAGGGATGCATTCTTTTTCTCTTTCCTCTGCTTTTATCGTCATCCAATCAGTTTTATTTATTTTTCTCTTTCCTTGTCTTTCACCTTTAACTCAAGCTACCTCATTTTCATTTGAATTTTATCCGTCTCTAAAGATTTTGGTGTTTATAGCAAATTTAAATACTGAGCTATTGCTGTAATTATCTCTCCTTTCCTCATGGAAGGAGGCAGCTCCAACTCCAGATTGTCGCAAAAAGCCCCCAGTCTGTTATGGAACAGGCCAGATGCATCAAAACATTTCAAGAAAGTAGCCTGGACCCTAACTTTGCTAATTGTTTTAAGCAGGAGTACAGTGGATATTCCAGGTGTGATGCAGCTGGCCCAACCACACCATTTTAAGCAAAGCAGATTTTACTTGCAAGATTTGAAAGGCAAACAAAAGAGAAGAGAATGCAGAATAACTCAACCTAACCAACAATCCAACAGACTATCCCAACTTAATGATGCTGTTCCAAATTCCTGCAACAGTCCTAATAAATATCCCTTGGCAAAAAAGGTAAAATCAAACACAGGGTCTTATAGTGGAGAGAGAGATGACAGAGGGATTCAGGATGGAACACCTTCCTCCATGTACTGTTTCTTAGAGTGGAAGCAATTTTTCCCCCTCTTAGTTACAGCTAAAAACTGGAGGGGGGGGGCGGGGTTCTCTTCTTGCTGTTGGAGTTGAATATGACACAATCTGTTTTCTGAATTTGTCTTTTGTATGGGTTTATGGGATGTTACTATATTGGAATACTTAATTAGTAGTGGTTAATAGCATATTATTCTGTTAAGTTTTCCAAAGGAGTTATGTTATTTTAGTTTTTTTGTTGTTGTATTTTAACGATAATAGATAAATAAAGTATGTTTTGCTTTAAATCTGGTAGCTTGATCATATGAATTGCATCGGAGCAAAACACGTCTCACTTACCTTTAAAATAAGAAAAAGGTAGGGTCTAGGCTATCTTCTTAATTACTTTTGTGGGGGTCTGATCTGCTCCATAATACAATGCAGTACTCTGGTTCCTGTTTGACATGCTAGTGAATTGCAATAAATACATGTGAATACCACCAACTTAAGTTTCCCCCTCTCCAAGTCACTCACCATCCTGATGTACGACTACATTGCCATTTATTCACTGTTATTGTTTGAAATCCTGGACCTCTCTTCCAAGTAGCACTGTGGGTGTATCTGCATCCCAAAGAATGTAGTGGTTTGAGACAGTTTTCCCCCACCCCACAATCTTTCCAAAGCCAACTGGGGATGAATGAATAACTTTAAAAAAATGATGAAGGAACATGTTCTCCAAAGGAGAAACCCATTCATCCTGTGAAGGATGCTATTGAAACCAAAGTAAAGAGCAACCGCATATGAAAATGTTACAGTTCTTTTTGGTTGCATAAAGTTTTAAAGTTTCTGATGAAAGATTTTGCTGACAATGTGGACGTTAACCTCATTGGAGAAGTAAAGCACTTCCTAACTTTATATCCAGCAAAATTATTCAACTGCAGGGTATTTATACCATTAGGACCTATATTAAATCATTATTCAAGGTTCAGCTGGCCTTCCCTAATGTAAAAGCAATAGTCCGCCTGTTTTGAGTCTAATGCTAATAAACTGCTCAAGAGAAAAGTCACTTTTATGGTTGAAATACATCAAGAATGAACAGTATACAACAATGCTATAAGAATAGCTCTCTGCTTGAAACATTATATGCATAGAAAATTATAAGGTTTAAACTTTATCATTTCACGACATTGGTGACTTCCACATTTTTGGACAAAGAAAATGATTTAAATTTTATGCAGGTTGAATTCTTACATCTAATTAATAAGTGCTGAGGTGTATAATTGCTTGTATTGCTGTAGATTGAAATTTTCATATGTTAATTGAGAAATTGCAAAGTGCTTTCATCTAAAGGTATGTCACAACACAAATAGGTTGTTGAAAGATATGATTTAGTTGGGTTATTAGTTTCTTTGTCCCTTTCCCTGTATACATGTGAATATAAAGAAGACATTTCCATTTTCATGTCCGTTAGCATTATCAAAAAATGCATTATTCAATGGAGACTCTTACACATGAGTGTGTAGTGGCTCTAAAAGTCATTGATTTAATTTGATTAGATTAGATTAGATTACTTACAGTGTGGAAACAGGCTCTTCGGCCCAACAAGTTCACACCGACCCGCTGAAGCACAATCCACCCATACCCCTACATTTACCCCTTACTTAATACTATGGGCAATTTAGCATGGCCAATTCACCTGACCCGAACATCTTTGGACTGCGGGAGGAAACCAGAGCACCTGGAGGAAACCCACGCAGACACGGGGAGAACGTGCAAACTCCACAGTCAGTCGCCTGAGGCGGGAATTGAAGCGGGTCTCTGGCCCTGTGAGGCAGCAGTGCTAACCACTGTGCCACCATGCTGCCCAGTCCTGCCTGCAGCACTGTGTAGCTGGCATTTTATGTAATGATTGGACATGGGCACCACAGATGAGGCCAGCACTGTTGTCCATTCCAAACTGCTCTTGGTGAGTCATTATAAACACCACAATCCCCGCATTAAGGGTACTGTGATGTCTCCAAAGTAAACAGTCATCTAAGAGAATCCACTCTTCCTCATCTTAGTCTTAAATAGGAACCACACTGTTTTTAAGGGTGTTCCAAGAAATTTACCAAGTGATAATGAAGGAGTTGTGACATATTTACAAATCAGGGAATTACATGGCTTGTAGAGGAACTTGCCAGCAGATGGTCTTTTTCCATTGAATGTTTGGGTGGTAGTTACAGAAACCTTGGAAACAGATGTAGGCACCTAGTACATGATAGACATCAATTGAATCAATTGGGAGTTGGAATCAATTGAATTGCTGTAGCCTGGATAGAGTTGAATTTCCTGATGGTGTAGTCACACTCATCCTGTCAAACCGAGAGGAGAGTATTACATGACATTCCTGAGCTTTGAAATAGTAGACAGGTTTCAGATAAGAAGCTGAATCAATACCTGCAGAATTCTCAATTTCAGACTGGGTCTAAGGACCACAGTTTTTAATTGGCTACTCTAGTTAAGTTTCTGATCAATGGTGACCTCTAAGATGTTCATTGTGGTGCAAGCAGGGATGATGATGATGATGTCAAACTGTGAAAATGGGTAATTGCACTAAGTAACAGCTGTTGGAAGGCTTAGTTGAAAACGTTACCTCGAGCTGCAAGTGCAGGCTTCTTAAATAAAAAGAGAAATGCTGGAGAAACAGAAGTCTGGCAACATCTGTTGAAACAAACTTCGTGTTTTAAGTCCTACTTAACTTTTCTTCAGAATCCAGAAGAGTGTCGGCTTTTTGTATGCCATACATGTCAGTTGTATTTTTGATATTGGAGGAGATTTGTTAATAACAAATGAAGTTACAGTTAATATCCCTTTAGCCTGGAGGGGGTTGAATTTCCTGATAGGATGAGTGTGACTATACCATCAAACAGGGAGGAGAGTATGGTAGGAGAAAGTGAGGACTGCAGATGCTGGAGATCAGAGCTGAAAATGTGTTGCTGGAAAAGCGCAGCAGGTCAGGCAGCATCCAAGGAGCAGGAGAATCGATGTTTCGGGCATGATTCCTGAAGAAGGGCTCATGCCCGAAACATCGATTCTCCTGCTCCTTGGATGCTGCCTGACCTGCTGCGCTTTTCCAGCAACACATTTTCAGAGGAGAGCATGGTAGCCTATTATACAAGATTGAAACAAAACAAGTATGACTAACCCTTATGCTGCTATTCTAAAAATGAGGTTGTTTGAGGTCCTTCCAGAAACATCATGAGTTAAAGCCCACAGCACTCGCCAAGTCACAATCACAGACTTTTCTAGCTCATGCTCCTTTCTATTGGAAAGATGTTGTGAAACTTGAAAGGATTCAGACAAGGTTGACAAGAATGTCACCAGTGTTGGAGGATTTGAGCTACAGAGAGAGGCTGGCCAGGGTGGGGCTCTTTTCCCTTGAGCGTCGGAGGCTGAGGGGTGACCTTATAGAGGTTTGTGATTGCTGGGCCTCTTGCTGAGATATTTGTATCATCGATAGTCACAGGTGAGGTGCTGGAAGACTGGAGGTTGGCAAATGTGGTGCCACTGTTTACGAAAGATGGTAAGAACAAACCAGAGAACTATAGACCAGTGAGCCTGATGTCGGTGGTGGGCAAGTTGTTGGAGGAAATCCTGAGGGACAGGATGTACATGTATTTGGAAAGACAAGGATTGATTAGGGATAGTCAACATGGATTTGTGCATGGGAAATCGTGTCTCACAAACTTGATTGAGTTTTTTGAAGAAGTAACAAAGAGGATTGATGAGGGCAGAGCGGTAGATGTAATCTATATGGATTTCAGTCAGGCATTTGACAAGGTTCCCCATGGGAGACTGATTAGCAAGATTGGATCTCATGGAATACAGGGAGAACTCACCATTTGGATACAGAACTGGCTCAAAGGTAGAAAACAGAGGGTGGTGGTGGAGGGTTACTTTTCAGACTGGAGGCCTGTGACCAGTGGAGTGCTACAAGGATTGGTGCTGGGTCCACTTTTTGTCATTGACATAAATGATTTGGATGTGAGCATAAGAGGTACAGTTAGTAAACTTGCAGATAACACCGAAATTGGAGGTGTAGTGGACAGCGAAGAGGGTTACCTCAGATTACAACAAGATCTTGACTAGATGGGCCAATGGACTGAGAAGTGGCAGATGGAGTTGAATTTAGATAAATACGAGGCACTGCATTTTGGGAAAGCAAATCTTAGCAAGACTTATATACTTAATGGTAATGTCCTAGGGAGTGTTGCTGAACAAAGAGACCTTGGAGTGCAAGTTCATAGCTCCTTGAAAGTGGAGTCGCAGGTAGATACGATAGTGAAGAAGGCATTTGGTATGTTTTCTTTTATTTGTCAAAGTATTGAGTACAGGAGTTGGGATGTCATGTTGTGGCTGTACACAACATTGATTAGGCCACTGTTGGAATATTATGTGCAATTCTGGTCTCCTTCCTATCGCAAAGATGTTGTGAAACGTGAAAGGGTTCAGAAACGATTTACAAGGATGTTGCCAGGATTGGAGGTTTTGAGCTGTCGGGAGAGGTTGAACAGGCTGGGGCTGTTTTCCCTGGAGGTTGAGGGGTGACCTTTATAGAGGTTTCCAAAATCATGAGTGGTATGGATAGGATAAATAGACAAAGTCTTTTCCCCGGAGTCAGAGAGTCCAGAACTAGAGGCCACAGGTTTAGGATGAAAGGGGAAAGATATAAAAGAGACCTAAGGGGCAACCTTTTCATGCAGAGGATGGTAAGTGTATGGAATGAGCTGCCAGAAGAAGTAGTAGAGGGTAGTACAATTCTAAAATCCATTCTAACATGGATGAGTATGCGAATAGGAAGGGTTTGAAGGGATATGGGCCAGATGCTGGTAGGTGGGACTAGATTGGGTTGGGATATCTGGTCGGCGTGGAAGGGTTGGACTGAAGGGTCTGTTTCCGTGCTGCACATGTCTATGACTCTAAGCAAACGGTCATTTTTCTCTTGCCTGGTTTCCTGATAGTTGTTTGCCCTTGGTTCTAGCTGTTTTACAGCATTTGGCAAATTCTCCCTCTCGCACTCTGTCTGTCTGTATTTCAGCTGACTGCCTGTTCCTGTGAGAAATCACCTCGGTGAAATTCCAAAACCAAACAAAACACCTCTCTTAAAGTGATCCCCATAGTAATATGGCATCTCTGGGATGCCCCAGACAGGAATCCAAACTAGTTAACATTCCCATCAAATATCTTTTTGATATTGGGTGACAATTTATGCCCCTAATAGGGACAACTGTAATTTTACCAGACTTACTGACCCCTGAAAAAGCTGAGCAGCATCTACTTTTATTCTTTTCCCACCTCTAAACCCTTCAGGTAAAGATGAAGCAGCCTGTGAATTATAATCTTGGAGTTTACCAATTTCTCATACCTTGTTTTCCACCTTACTGCCTTGTGTTTACAAATTCCATTCTCCAAAATATTCTTAAAATATGAATCATAAAATTAGATTTTAATAACAATTGGGATACAGAGACATTATTCATGGTTGCTCTTAGCTAATTGATGCAAAGTGAATATTTGAGTTGTAAAATCAATTATTTTACATCAGAGTTCATCTCAGTTGCTGGCAAATATTGATGTTTGTGAGATTGAGGCAAGAAATTTAATTATTGATGATGAGATGCCTGAAAAAACACTTTAAAATCTAGATAATGCCTTAAAATATCATAGGAACTTAAAAGTACTTCAAATTTGGAGAATTCGCAGTGGGTGACAATATACTTGGAAGGAAAGGAGGAATGGGAATGTGGGCGGCACGGTGGCAGTGGGCGGCACGGTGGCACAGTGGTTAGCACTGCTGCCTCACAGCGCCTGTAGACCCGGGTTCAATTCCCGACTCAGGCGACTGACTGTGTGGAGTTTGCACGTTCTCCCCGTGTCTGCGTGGGTTTCCTCCGGGTGCTCCGGTTTCCTCCCACAGTCCAAAGATGTGCGGGTCAGGTGAATTGGCCAAGCTAAATTGCCCGTAGTGTTAGGTAAGGGGTAAATGTAGGGGAATGGGTGGGTTGCGCTTCGGCGGGTCGGTGTGGACTTGTTGGGCCGAAGGGCCTGTTTCCACACTGTAAGTCTAATCTAATCTAAAATATTCAACAACCATTTGCATTTTGACATAGTACTTTATGCACTGGACCTTTGTATATTATGCTATCAAGCGAGATGGGAGGCCAAACTGTGAACAGAGATTAGATTAGGTTAGAGTCCCTACAATGTGGAAACAGGTCCTTCGGCCCAACAAGTCCACACCAACCCTCTGAAGAGTAACCCACCCAGATCTATTTCCCTCTGACTAATGCACCGAACACTATAGGGATGTTGAGGCAGTGACTAAAACCTTGGCCAAGGAGTTGATTTTAAGGTGTGTACTGCTGGAGGACTTTGTGACAATGAAGTACACTCATTTAGGGAGTGACTACTTGGCTAAGAACCTAAATGCAGCTGCATTGAACAGTTGAGCGTAGAGACCTGATTTTCATTTAAGGCAGATTGACAAAGCCATAAAAGCATAATAACATTTTGGGTTTTCTACATAAATAGAGTGGAAATTGGAAGTTTATGTTAAATTTGCATATGCTATTAGTTGGGTTACAATTAAGTGTTACAGAGTTTAGGAGAACTGATTTTAGAAAGGACATTGCAGCTAAGGACAGGAAGTGTTGATTCACCTGAAATAGAAACGTTTAGGGTACATGGCCAATTTATGGAGTACCAGAGAATATTAAGAAATTTAAAATTTTCAAAATAACTAAAAATTGTGATGGAGGGAATTGTGAAAAGCTTCTTCCTCTACTTGTAAAGTGTGTAGAGAGGTTATCAACTTGAAATTCGCACTAGATTAGAAGAGTGATTAGAAGAATTGTCCTCGTGCATGAATTTGACAGGACATATGATTAGTCACAGCAACTGCTGAAAGCACAGATGCTGCACCTCTAAAAATAAAGTTATACACATATTTGAAGCCAGGAAGGAACAGGGGTAGAGTATGAACACAGGAGTTTATTTCTAGTTTGTCCTAACTATGGCAGTGTGTGCCATTAGGAAGGACTTGTTCTGTTCTGGTTTTCCTGAAGGAGTTTGTTGTAAACCTGATGCCAAGGTGTCTACTCCATTGAAAACAGAGTAAATAACTTTTTTTAAAGTAGACAAAGGAAGCATGAGTGAGTGGAGTCAGGCTCTCTCAGACCCAAGGTTTTAGTTTTGCTTTTGGTTGTTTGAAGTTGAGGTTTTGGAGTTGAAGCTGTTAGGTTCAGCTCTCTCTCTCTCTGCTGCTAGATTCATTCTGTTGGTGTTCTTTCACTTGGACCGGAGGAGGTAACAAGTGAGGGAAATCTGTTTAGCTGAATTTGCCTTTCCCAAGGGTGTGTTTATGGAACCATTCATGAGTAGTAGTTAAATAATATGTAAGTGTTTTGATTTTAAAAAAGAATTGGCATAACTTTAACTTTATTTGTATTTTAACTATGGTATAAGAATAGTGTGATTTGCTTAAAGCCTAGTATTTTGACCAATCGAATCATCTCTGGAACACAGTGCCTTATGTTTGCCTCTAACTAAGATAAATGTTAAGGTCTCGGCTATCTCCTCTATGTTCTGAGGGGGTTTGGTCTGGTATCCATAACATTTACAAACCTGGCAGAGAGATCGTGGACTGATTCAGGTCGAAAATATAAATCACAATGGGGCTTGTTCATGGAATTTATGGTGCACAAGCAATACTAATAAGAAAATCAATATTTTAATCTGGCTTCACATCAGACTCTGCCTAATCTGAAAATCAAGTGTTGCAAGCTTGCTTTTTGCACAATCATGTCTTAAGTGCCTTCAGGAGTCAATTCTTAATCTTAACAGAAGTGGCAGTATCACCTTAGGAAAGTGAAAGTCATTAACTGTCACTTCTTCATGGTGCCAAATGGCAATTTTTCTTCCTCTCTAACTTTCCAATTGGTACATCAGCAATTTCATCAATATACATCAGCAACAATGCAAACATTTCCTTCAATTAAATTCTTTCTCAAATTTCAAATGTGTCTGCATTTTTCAGTATTTATTAATGCAAACAATATTCTTTCATTCAAACAAAAATTAGTACTTTCACTGACAAATTGTTGTATTTTCCAAATGTGATTTTTCTATTACTTTTTTTTAAATGTGGGTGGTATTCACAAAGTCTCCATTTCTTTTTCCCTAAAGGAAATTAGTGAATCAGCAGGTTTTTACAACATTCTGACTTGTGCATAGTCACTTTTACACTGTTTAAGATTCAAGCTGGCTTTCAGTGCAATACTTAAGTTGCATTTGTTGTATTACTTGACTTGCAATAAACAATTGACATGACTTAGAATAAAATTACAAGGTATTCAAGAAGACATTCAAATTGCTTATTCATGCAAGTAATGTTGTTAGGTTTATAACAAATTAACAACTTAATGACAAACTTGTGCAAATTTTGATTTCATCAATAAACAATGGAAATTGACCACTTCTAATTTCAGGCACACAATATCTTTACTTGTAACATAGAAATGTGGGAATTCCATGTGGAGCTCTGATCTTTTAATTTCTCCAAAAATAAACCTTGGCCATTTCAAAAAGCACCACCTGTGATAAAAGCATACATTTTCCCTTCTCTACACTAGCGATCCTTCTCTGGATGATAACGATAGCAAGCATCAACTTGCAGGTGGTTTTATCGTGTTGGTTTATGAACAAGAACAGAATTTAGTCTGCTCAATCTCTTTTTATCACAAACTCATACAACAAGCCGGTTGTTTTATTCCATCAACCTAATTCGCATTTGAATTCACCTGGAGGTGAAAAGCGAATGTTTAACTTGATATTCCCATTAACCAGAATAGCGAATCTGATCTTCATTTCACTTTCGCATTTGATTCTGTCATCGTTACTACTCGGTAATAGTTAAATATTCTTATAGTGCTTACCAGAAAATAAATTTTCAATACGAATGATGATTAGAAATTGGAATGTGACTATTTGGAGAAATGAAAGTACACTATTCATAGCTTTTACTTATTACAGTAAAGTTAAGTTTAACTAAAAGAAAGCTTGGCTTACAAAAATAGGTTGTCTTTGTTCATGGTTGTCATTTGGATAGTAGCTCCTGTCCAACCTTAACAACTGTACAGTGGCTTTAATAACACACTTTGATATATAATCTACTAACTTGTACTCTCAATAAAATGCTCCTGTTCAACATTCATTTGCTGATGGAATTTAGCAAACACTGATGTAACAGTTATATAATACATCTCTTATGGGAACATCATTGTATGGATTTACACAGCTTGAAAATTGCACTACAATAATTTTTTGTTTGAAATTGAGAACCAGTCATGTCAAATAGAAATGAGAATGAATCCATTCAGTTAAAAGTCTGTATTATGACATTTGATTGGATGCTTTAATTTGGTGGAGTCCTTTGTGTTATTTTGGCTGTCAATGAGTACCAAAGGATTCTTTTGATGGTTTTCAATGATGTCAGCAACACTGGAAAACCGCTAGATGGAGAGAAATAAAATATACTGTTAGCTCTTCAGTATTTTTTTCCAAATGTAAAACCAAACCAAAACAAAAATAAATAATATCTTGATTGTACAAAATTATCTCAAAGCGCTACAGAGTTACTTTAAAAATCTAAAATAAGGTCCCATACTAAAGATGGGAAATATTGAGTGGTGACCAAGCATTTGAGTCAATGAGGTAGATCTTGGAAGATGGAGGTAGATAGGCTCGAATGGCTAAAGTCATGGGGCTTAAGTGACAAATAACATATGAAACAAAGTTGCAGTCGGAAATGGAGAATCAGAATAGAGCAGAACTTTGGAAGCAGACACAGTATTTGAATAAGTAGAACTTTTTTATAACTGCTTTATGTTACAAGTAATTATGTATAATAAAGTTTTCTGATTTTCACACTAAATTATTTGATTTGACTTATTATTGTCACATGTACTGAGATAGGCAAAACAATATTTTTCACTACTATCCAGACAATTATAACTTGCGTAAATATACCAGTGTAATAGCACAGAATGCAGAATATAGTGTGACAACTGCAGAGAAGGTGCAAAGAAAGATCAACTCTAATACATGAGAGGTCCACTCATAAGTCTGAAAACAGCAGGGAAGAAGCTGTTCTTAAATCCGTTAGTACATGTTTTCAAACATTTACACCCTCTTCCATTGGCAGGTGCAAGAAAGTATAACCAAGGTGAGAGACTACTTTGGTATGTTGGCTGCTCTCCCGAGGCAGTGAGAAGTATTGACTGAGTGAATGTTTTTCATGATTAACAGGATTGCATAAACAATTCTGAAATTTCTTGTGATCTTGGCCAGAGCAGTAGCCATACAAGCTGCGATACATCGGGTTAGGATGCTATGCATTCTAACGCTGTACATACAGCCAGAAAATTAAGAAATGACTTGATCCCAAACATTCCAAATTGGAGAAGTTACAATGTGTTATGACCAGATTTTACAGTTGTAATGACTGTAAAGCGATCACCAGCATTATCTTGTGAACTTAGCACAGGTAAACATGAACATTCTGTGCTACTGAAGTTTCCAAGAATAAAAATCATCTTGAATTCACTGCACTGCTGAGAAGTTCCACTTTTACATGCAATGTCATTGTTCAAATACCAAAATGTTGCATCTTGTAAAACAGAGTTACAGCTCTTAAATGACGCACTATTCAAAACCACTTCTGAACAACCTTTCTGGCCCTGAAAAGTCCATGTTATATTCCCGCCTCAGGCAAGTGACTGTGTGGAGTTTGCACGTTCTCCCTGTGTCTGCATGGGTTTCCTCCGGGTGCTCCGGTTTCCTCCCACAGTCCAAAGATGTGCAGGTCAGGTGAATTGGCCATGCTAAATTGCCCGTAGTGTTAGGTAAGGGGTAAATGTAGGGGTATGGGTGGGTTGCGCTTCGGTGGGTCAGTGTGGACTTGTTGGGCCGAAGGGCCTGTTTCCACACTGTAATGTAATCTAATCTAATTTGTGCAAGCTCAATTATTTAAAACTCCATTGTTTAATATTTTCAAAGTATATGATATTTCAACTTCTAATGCATATACTTCAATAATTTCCATAATTTTCTCTCTCTCTCTTTCACACTTGGGACTAAGCTTCTCTTTCCTACAGTATCTGCAATGCATTTAGGCTGTTTTTTGATATAATAAAACTAAACATAATATGCTCGGTGCAGTCTAACAGTTTTCTTGAAAGGCATTAGCAAAATCTCTGTTTATTATTATGAAGTCTGCATAACCTTTAAATCTGAGCATTATTTTGAACTGTCACACTAAGTAAGGTATTGTGCCTGTGAATTTTGTTGTTAAATGAATTAAAATGATTATCCAGCCTGCTTTTCAACGGCCACCTTCGATTTATGGTCCAATATAGAGAACTAATTTGATTTTCAGAGCAACATAAATGCTGGCCCCTTTCCTCTACAATTTAAAGAAAATGTTATATTTTACATTGCATGAAAATTGTCAATTTTTAAAAAAAAATCCTTTAAAACACTGTTACTGTGCCACTGGTTCTCTACGTTTTATATTGTAATGCATGCTTCACAATAATTGCAACACATTCAAACATTAGACATTTATATTTGCCTACATTCCTGTTTCTCTGTGGCACACAGTGATCAACAGGAAATATTGGAATTGTTAGTGCTATTCTGACATTTCCTGTCAAGTATTCCTGCGTCATAATCATCTTAAGTTTCTTAGTGCTTCAAATAGAGCAAAAACATATCATTGGTCAGTTAATTAATATGTAAAATGACTTGCTGTCAATTTAAAAATGCAGTCATGGAATTACCTGCGACCATGTTCTACCAAGGGAAGTGTGACAAAGCAAATCCCTTGGACACACTAATGTAAGGAGGGACCTTGATCAGCAAATGTTAAGAAGACATCATTGGCATTGACGAGGAACTTCTGGTCACCATGGTAGGTACTTACTTACCCTTCTAAGAGGGTAGGGAGTGAAATGGGAGGGTAATTGTAGTTCTGGAATCTTCTAAATTGGTTAAAGAAAAAGAATGTAATCAAAAACTGCTTTTCAGGGAAGAAATCTGATTTGTGTTCAAAACAGACAACATGTTTCTGGAATAATTGCTGAATTAATTGATCTGAACGGGTCCAAGACTAGAGCCAAACTGGGCATCAGGATTTTCTGGGACTCCTTTGAATGTCTAGTTAAGTCTTCTGATTGCATACCCCAATGTTAATTGCTCATCTTTCCCAATGAATTGAGTTCAGTCGAGAATCTGCTTCTGTCCACTAGTAGAATCAAATATTTCAGTCCAGAGCCATGTTCTGTCTCACTATGCAAGACCCTCCCAGCCTCACGTGTAAATTTAATTTGCTTGCTCTTCAAACCCAAGGATTCCCAGCCTAATGTTTTCACTTTATATAAAATTATTTACTATGGAAACAGCCATGCCTGTGCCTTGTCTGGCTGTGTGCTGATTTGGTGATCATACTGAGTGTTTCACTCAACTCCAATTGATACTCAAAATTCAATCCCTCTCCCCTCAATGTCGACAAAAATTCATTTACAATGGTGACCAATGGACAAAGGTTCCCCTTGTGAGTAGAATTGAAGCAATGGATGAGAAGCTGCTCTTCCAATCTCACGCTGTATCTGTCCTATCCTGTACTCTCCTGGTCAGTTTGTGACTCCAGTATCAATTTTTCAGTTTAAATCTGAAATGGAGATCACTATGCAGTAAATAGGGTTGTAGCTAGTTAAAATATTTCAGCTTTATAAATGTGCGATGGAAATGCATTAGCTGGTATTTCAGCAGTCTGCAAAATGTTTATAGGGTGATGGCTTGTTGGGGAACAGTTCTGCACACAATTACTTTGGGGAAGAAAACTATCAACAACTTAAATCAGTACAAGGTAACAGGCTTAAGTACTTGACATCTAGGAAATTAATGCTTCCCTCTTGTAGCTTTAAATTTAATAGGGAGTTGATAATTATTGAGAATATTGATAAATTATTCTAATTCTGGTCATGAGTCCAAATATTCCGTCTGTCAAAATGAATGCAGATAGTACTATTTACATGACAGCACTATCAAAAAAGCAAATTTGTGAGAATGAAAATGTAGCTCTGAAAATCAATATGTAGCCTCTGGGAAAAAAAATCTCGGAGCCCTCCAGAAAGGGAAATCTTGAGGACCCCTGTCTGCAAGCATTACTTCATCAGTACCAAGATTCCCTTGAGATTTTCTTGGAACATGTCTGCATGAAATGGAAAAATCTGAGATGTTTCATAAGATGAGCATATAGAAAATAGAAAAATGACTTGATAGACGTAGATTAGGCGTAGTTATTATGTAAATGAAATTGAACTATAAATGTTGAGTTTCATAGGAAAAACAAGGTGAAAAGACTGTGCCGTCAGATATTTCACCTCTCATCTATTTTGGTTGAAACTGATTTGTTTTGTTAGCTACTGTCAAAAAATTGTCAATCCAAAAAATATACAGTCTTGCCATAAACAGACTGTCTCCCATGAGATATACCAAGAAAGTGTGGTTAACTGAAGTAACATGGCGTTGCACATTTGTTTTAGCTAAAAATAGAACTGAATGCAATTGAGCCATTGATTATGTAAATACCTGCTATCATGCACAATACAATGGTATATGGCTATCTTTAAAAGTCAAAGTAAAATCCAGTAAATCACTCACCTCTTCACCATTCTTCTCTTTCCCTAATGCATATTCTTTTGTTAATTCGATGTAGCGTACAGGAATATTATAGACTCGTCGTTTGTACAATACAACTAACGTATATGGCTGCTTAGAGTCCTGCCCAGAGCTTTTTCTTATAAGAAAGCATCCATCCTGTTTTTAACATAAAAAGTAATTTAGCTACACAGTAATACAAAATTGTAAAATCGCCTAATAGAAATTCACTCTTACCTTATTAAGTTTAATTAAAGCCTCTTCCGCGGCTTTTCGGTCATAATTACTTGAAAACCATATTTTGCCATCAACACTCGGATCCTGGAGGTAATAACCAAATAGGAAATAGTTATAATGCACTTATTTCTCTTCTAACTTCTTGCTCTTTCACAGCAAAAGCTGTAGGAAAATGGATGCGATTTCTTGAGAATGGCAGTTCTCTTTGAAAGATCTGAGATGTTTCATAAAATGAGCATTTGGGAAAATAGAAAAGTGACTTGATAGATAGAGATTAGGAGCAGTTATCAAAAACTTAAGATATGGGTTTTAAGTTCAATTTAAGGGGTACTGAGAAGTGAAGAGATTTAACAAGTTCCACAGTAAAGGATCTGGAAGCTGAAGACTTTACTGATGATCAGGAAAGATATGTACACAGGAAGCCAGAGTCAGAAGAATTGAGTATTCTGAATTGAATGTTATTGCAACCAAGGAGTGGAAAGCAGATATTGAAAAGTGTCTTGGAGTTAAATGAAGGAACTGTGGTGATGCATGTGGCAGGAAACATATACATACAAAATAGGAATTTTTCAAAATGTGTAGAGCAGAAAAGAAATTTTGGGGTTCAAATGCATAATGAAGACAAATTAATGAAGGTGTAAAAATGCATATGGAGTTCTAGGATGCAGGCCCTCTACCCTCTATAAGGACAAGTACTGCAGGTTCATGGAAACACGACAACCCCCCATATTCCTTATCAAAACGCAAAGCATCTGTTTTGGAACTACATTGCCATTCTGTCACTATCACAGGATCAATATATTAGTACAGCTTTTGCAGCAGCAGTGTGGGTGAATCTACATCACTTTGACTGCAGCAATTCCAGAAGGTGGCTGTCCACCACCCTTTCATAGGCAATTAGGAAAGTGCAATTAATGTTAGCCTCATCAGCATGCCCACATCCTGTAAAAGAATAATATTTTATATAATGTCAAGACCATTAAGCTTCCCCAAAAAAATGATACCCAAGCTGGGAAGGTTCTAGATCTGTCAGATATCTTCAATAAATCAAAAGATCATTAGAAAAAGGTTCAGAAGTGATTTGCAGGTTTTAAAATGAAGAGTTTTATTAATGTTAAACATAGAGAAACTATACCACTTAGAGTTCATCACCAAAAGTACAATGCAAAAGAAGACATGCATTTTTCTGTTGAGGCTCAATATGACAGCATTCTCACATCAGATTGAAAAAATTCTGGTCTCAAGACCCCCTCAATGGATTAGAGTACATGAATTTAGGATGAAATTGCAGTATTCCCTTTGTTCATCAAAATTTATGTAAATGTTAATTTAAGGCTTTACTTAATCTCAAAGAAGATGCTATTTCAAAGAACAGCAGGGGAGTTATGCATAGTAACTTGGCCAATATTTGTCTCTCAATCAAATCATACAAACAGATTATCTAGTTATCAGATTGCTGCTTTCTGTACGCAGTGGGTGCTACATTTTTTACACTGATTATGCACTCAAATGTTTTTTTAAAAAAAGCTAAATGTCAACTCTATAAATGTATAGCACCTCTATAGTGTTGTTTGGACTGCTATGCTTTGGCATCATATTTAAAACCCAGCGGTGGACCTGGTCAATTCATGCCAACAAGAAATTGCACTTCACAGTAAATGTAGTGGGAGGCAAGTGAAAAATAAAAGCTTGGGGTGATACTTCGTTGCAAACACAAGCTCACATTCGTAAATGTATTGTTTTTCAAATGATCAACTGACATTGTAACTGCGTCTGGAAGAATCGAGCTATGCAGGCTATCTGTCCTTCATGACATACCAGGATAAATCCTGCCTAAAGGAACGCTATTCTTTCCTTTATGTTCAGTGTAGTTTAACACCTTGTCATTGCTCAATGTAGGAGCATCACCTGTTAGAAAATCTGCAAACAGCTGACTTTGCTTCTGGGCGGCCTGCCTTTCAAGAAACAGCAAGTTTACAATTGATGAATGATCACTGCACCCTGCTCAAATTATTGGAATCAGGTTCCTTAAGTCCTGTCTGTCCTAATGAACTCGACACTACTGCATTCTACCGTGTTCAAGGTGATGTTCCTCCTGTCAACGTCCTCCTCCAATAAAACCATTCCTGCTGTCCCAGCTCTTCAATATTTATCACACATCCTCTTTACCCGCTCCAGGTGTACAGAGCTGTCCAGGTCACTTTGTAAATGTCATTTACAAAATATCGTGCAAGGACTGTAACAAACACTACATTGGACAAACAGACAGAAAACTAGCCACCAGGATACATGAACATCAACTAGTCACAAAATGACATGACCCTCTCTCACTAGTATCCCGACATACAGATAAGGAAGGACACCATTTTGACTGGGACCACACATGAATCCTAGGATAAGCCAAACAAAGACACGCATGTGAATTCCGAGAAGTGTGGCATTCCAACTGGAACTCTATCAACAAACACATCGAGTTAGACCCATCTACGCCGCCCCCCCCCCCCCCCCCCCCCAGAAAAAGAACAGGAAATGACATCACCATGGAAAAATGACATCACCAACCCAACGAAACCCAAATATATAAATAGAAAGCAGGAATTATCAGCAGTGCTTCGCCTGGAGGCCCACTGAAGATGTTACCTGGTAGGGTGACAAAACGTCTGGAAATGAACCTTCTAGTTCAGCGAGCAAACCTACATCCAGAACCTCAACCTGAGCTATAAATCTTCTCAAAACTTGCTAATCTTTACAGGATTATGCAGCAGATGGCATCTGCTCTATACTGCACGTCACCAACCCCAGACGACTCTAGGCATCAGAGTCTCATTTTCAGGATGCCAATTTTCTGTTCCACTTTAGCACTTGTTTGATGAATGCATTGCGTTGCAGTGATACTCAGCCTCATTCAGAGGTTTGTGTAAGAGAATCCTCAGTTTGTGCAATGGTGCCCTCATCTCCTAGGACCCATTTATGTAAGGCAAACTGTGTAAGGCATTGAAATGAAGCAGAAACAGAAGAGTTCACAAAAATATATGCATCACGGCAGCTCCCAGGGTATCTGGAGACTCTTAGCAAATGCCTAAGATGTGGCATTAATAATCACAGATGATTTGTACATTTATTGAACACGCTTTCCAATTATTCAAGTTATCTGCATTATAATACGGTACTCTCAAAGTAACACGTGTATAGTCTACAGTGTCCTGCAGCTGGGTGGAGCCAGCTACATTGTCAAAACCTACTGCCAACGCTGTAGCATTGATCTCATCATGGGGACATGAGATAGAGTCATAGGGATGTACATCATGGAAACAGACCCTTTGGTTCAACCTGTCCATGCTGACCAGATATCCCAACCCAATCTAGTCCCACCTGCAGCACCCGGCCCATATCCCTCCAAACCCTTCCTATTCATATACCCATCCAAATGCCTTTTAAATGTTGCAATTGTACCAGCCTCCACCACTTCCTCTGGCAGCTCATTCCATATACGTACCACCCTCTGCGTGAAAAAGTTGCCCCTGAGGTCATTTTATATCTTTCCCCTCTCACCCTAAACCTATGCCCTCTAGTTTTGGACTCCCCGACCCCAGGGAAAAGATTTTGTCTATTTATTCTATCCATGCCCCTCAATTTTGTAAACCTCTATAAGGTCACCCCTCAGCCTCCGACGCTCCAGGGAAAACAGCCCCAGCCTGTTCAGCCTCTCCCTGTAGCTCAGATCCTCCAACCCTGGCAACATCCTTATCAATCTTTTCTGAACCCTTTCAAGTTTCACAACATATTTCCGATAGGAAAGAGACCAGAATTGCAAGCAATAGTCCAACAGTGGCCTTACCAATGTCCTGTACAGCCGCAACATGACCTCCCAACTCCTGTACTCAAATGAACAACTTTATTACATTGGTGTGTTGACAACTGAGAGGTCAGTTTCCCCAGTACATCCTTGGAAACAGCTGGCTGCATACTTAAAGGACCATAATTTCGTCTCTCTTCCCCCCCAACCTGATCAACAGTGCTCTCCATCGCAACTCCTCCATTTTCCGCATTTCCCCTCATGAACCCCAACCCCCAAACCACAACAAGGACAGAATACACACAAGCAATCCTCACATTCCACTAATCTTCAGACAAAGCACATCCCCCTCCCCGATTTCCGCTATCTACAGTCAGACTCCACCACCAAAAATATATTTCCCTCCCCACCCGTATCAGCATTCCATAGGAACTATTCCCTCTGATTGCCTCATCAGCTCCACGCTGCCCACCAAACCTCTCTCCAAACCTGGCACCTCCCCTGTGCTACAAGAGGTACAAAACTGGCACCCACTCCTCCCCCTCATCTCCAGCCAAGGCCCCAGAGGATCATTTCAAATCTGGCAGAGATTCACCTGCATATCTTCCCACCATATTTACTGTATCCAGTGCTCTCGAAATGGTCTCCTCGGCATCGGGGAGACCGAGCGCAAATTTGCGAGATGTTCAGGGAACATCTCTGGTCTGTACATACCAACCAACCCCACCTTCGTGTGGCCATCCACTTCAACTCCCCCTGCCACTCTCCCAAGAATGTATCCACCATAGGCCTCCTCCACCACTAAATCAAGGCTACCTGTAAACTGGAGGACGACACCTCATCTCCCACCTCAGGAGCCTATGATCACACGGCCTCAACACTGATTTCACCAGTTTCCAAATCTCCATCCCCACAGGACTTGTGATGAAGATTTTGCAATGAAATCAGGTGAATAATTTTTCAGACTAAAGTTAGTGGGGGTATTGGCAGCCTCAGTGCAATATTAAAGCCTGGTTCAACTAAATAGGGACAATTGGTAGTGGGAATGGAAGTTGAGAGAATAGCTTGATATATAGAGTTTATTCACATCAACAGTTAAAGTTCAAATAGCAGGCAGTCTTTGGTACTTCAATAGAATGGTGACCAGAAAGCATAGAAAATACTGTAGCAAATATTTAGGGGTGGGTGTTTTGAAAGGAATTAATGTTGAAACAATCAATGATGGAACAGAGGCAGCAATGGTTTAATTTTTACCTGAATTGCAAGCCATCTATTTAATTTCTGATGCTGCTTATGAAATTGATAATATGCATTTAGTTTACTAAAATTGTACCTGTTCTAAACTTGAATTAGGGCTGGAAACACGTGCAGGGAGATCGGGTCGTCCAAGAGTCCCATTAGATCTGGTTGGAATTTCTGGAAAGTCTAAAAGAATCACGGTAAGGAAATAATTACTTAAAATTTGGTTATTTAGCACATAAACATCAGAAGTTAATCAGGTGCAGATCTGAGGAGAAAGGACAGAAGCAACTCTATTCTCATTGTGTCAACTTTTGCGACTTTCTGATTAAAACTTGGATTTCACAACTTAATTAACAAGGAAGGAGGAGATATTTGCAGTCTCAAGCTTTCATTTCCCATTAATTCTGTTCATACTGTATTCAAACACCAGCATCGCTATTGAACATTTACCGACTGGAAGATCTGCAGATGTGCTAGAGCCAGACTGAAGATTTGTAAGAGATCAGATTTATAATTCTTCCTATAATCCCAACCACACCTGGATAATTCCTATGAGGTTTTGTGTTGGCCCATCTCCAGTTTGTTGAAGTTTTGAAAGCATCCAATTTTTTTTTCAGTCAAATGTTTAAAAAGAATTTAAAATAAATTATGTAATTGTTTCCTTGATTTTTTGATTGTTATCAATCATCAATAACATTACTTGTAATGGTTTTAAAGATCAATTATATTGAATTATTTGATTGGAAGAGTATTATATTTATCTCAGCACCAAGGCATACAGAAGCATGGAATATGATTATTTTAAAAATCAGTGAACATATGCTAATTACAAATTAGAGCATAGTTATTATACTTCACTACAGCTTACCATAATTGTTTTAGAGGGTCACAAATAATGGGTGAGTTAAGACTCCTTTAAATTCTCAGTACAGAATGAGTACCTTATGATGATGACAGGATAGAAAATCTAGCCCACAGTTCTATCCAGCAATCCAACCCTGCTGCTTTTTTTTATAACATTTAATCACACCGACTTGTTTATGTTGCTACCTAATTAATATTATGATCTAATTATTTTCTACAAACGATCAAATTTCACATTTTTTTTTCCATGATTTAAAATGCATTGATCAATTTTATTTCAGAAATATATAACAACTTACCCCAATCTTAATTAGGTACACTAAGGTTACCATGAAGGATCCTCCTTCTCAATCTTATCCCTGGCCTCAGGCTTGGTGACCCTTAGGTTAAATCACCAGGAGTCATTTCTCTCTAATAAGCTAGCCACCCATGGTCCAGCAGGACTATGATAACTTTAATTTTAGCTTTATATTTTAATGTTGTTTCTGATAACTTACTTGGTTGGTTTGTAGGTTGCAACCTCGGAACACCTAGCCTGGAAACAGAAAATGAATGTTAATATGTATTCTTTCATTTGCTGTCCATAGCCTCATACACAGGATCATCTATTAAACTATATTTTTATAAAGACTTTACAAAAGTAATAAAATTATTAAGAGCAGTACTTAAAGCCAAGACGTGGTGCTGGTACAACAGGAGCTTCTGCTGTTGGGCTTGAGAGTCGAGGCCGATCAGGGATTCTGGGCTTTTCACCTGAAGAAAGCAATTGGAGATGTCACTGGAGTCTGAATAACTGGGAAAGCCTAGTGAAAGATGCAACAGTATCAATATTATAATGGCAGTGGAAAAATAAATTAATTTGAGAACAACAATTACCATCAATGCATCACAAATTGGATATAGATCATTAGCACTAAACAGAACTGAAAGTGACCTAATGAAAGCTATTAACTGTATACAGTATACAACACACTGAATATACTAAAACTGAATTTGCTTAATTCAATCTTCCTATATCAGATGAAGCACTAGTCTGAAAATTATAATGAGTTTCTCTTTCTGTTAGTTTAAGAGAAATATTAAACTGTTCAATTTACATAGTAAAGTAACTTGGGGTAAAGTAGAAAATGGAGGAACTTAGTTCAAATGAGCTTTCTGAAAAAGTAATTGGATTAAATACTTCTAAAATAGCCAAGAAACAAAATAAAAGAGAACAGAAATAATGATAAGAAATTGAAGAAGAATGCTGGAGCAACACAACAAGTCTGGCAGCACCTGTGAAGACAGAAACAGTGAAGGTTTTAAAACCAATATGATTCTTCTCCAGAACAGAATTATTTCTGAAATCTAGTCCTGAAGATGAGATCATGGAATTGCAACCTCAATTGTCTCTCTCTCTCTCTCTCTCTCTCTCTCTCTATACAGATGTTGACAGAGCCACTAAGTTTCTCCAGCATTTTCTGTTTTGATTTCCAATCTCTAGCATCCACAGTATTTGCTTTTATGGAAGTAATATTAAACCTCGTAATATATGGATACTCAGGCTACAGACCACGGAGTCCCATTATAGAAGGGATAAAGGCATAAAATTTGTACTGTAGATTCAGCAGGAAGTTACAAATAATAAACAAAACTGTAGCCCCGAGAAGATGATAGGACTAAGTAACTGGGTCATAGAAACCGAACACGTCAGTTAATAGAAGCTTTTAAAATTTTGAATGAGTTAATAAGATAATGTGGAGCAGAGTAAGAAAATATATTTTGCAAAGACAATGTAAGGCATGTACAGTAAATAGATTCACACTGAAAGATGTGGATGAACAGAGACATTGCGGTACAAACACATAATTCCTTGCAAGTGTCAATTAACACAGATGAAGCCCATCAAAAAAAACCATGAACATGCAACGATCAGGTGATGGGAAGTAAAGTGGAAGCAAGTTTGGGGAGAATAGTCAGCAAAGACCTATTGAGCCAAATGGCTCATTTCTTTGTTGTGATCTCTCTGGCCTCAATTTTTCCATTTTTTCCTATTTTTGTTTGCAAAGTATTTGTTTTGGAATAAGAAACAGGGCGGGTGGCCCACAATGGTCAATGCTGACCTTTCTCCACACAATTTCAGTTCTTCATCTTGTTAATTATATAACTGGCCTCTTCAGGTCCCTGCCCTGGAGTCACTCAGTAGGACAAGCGATAGTATTCACTGCTGCCAGAACTTTGCGATATTCATGCCGCTGGTGTTATTTTTAAAGGCTAATTCCAGACCATTTCAGGTGCTGCCAGTTGGAATCTGTCCTTTATGATGTTGCGCTGTATTGTTATTACCAAGGACGTGGCCCAGAAGAAAAGCAGGTAGCCTGCTTCATGGAAGTGATGGTGGAGATAATCACCATCCTTTTTCCTGCTGACTGCTGAAGGAGACCACATCACCAGACTCAAGTCAGTCTGGACTGAGACGGCAGCTTTGGTCAATGCAGTGTCCCAGGGAAAACAGAATGGACAGCAGTGTAGGAATGAGGTCAATGATCGCCAGTGCTCTGCAAAGGTAAGTGCCATCATTTTATCCCAACTATCTCATACTCCAAGGACCACCACTCACTCGTACTGCACACGTCTCTCAACAAGTTTGATGGACTATAATTCTCACTATTGCATGGCTCTCACCCATCTCCTCCTTCCAAACCACTAACTTTTAACCTCTGCACTTCTCACTCACTCAATAGGAATATGCAAGTCCCTTTTCCAGTACCTTCATCACTGCTGACAGTTCTTCCAACTTGGGAGAAATTGAGCAGTGCAGATGCTGGAGCTCTTCCAACCTACTCAAACCTGTTTTTCTCCATGTCATGTGCATTCCCGATGTTGAGGTCAGAGTGATTGACTTGTGAAAACCCCTTTCATCCAATTCCCTGTTCCTGTTGTGCTCTGTGAGATCCCATACATCCACCTTGAATTCTCCATTTTCATTATCCTAATTCCATCAGAACCAGTGACCCTTGAGCTTCCTGCATTCCCCAGAACTCTACGCACCATCCCCTTATATCCCTGGACTGTTTTTACCTGATTGTGATCTAATCCCTGGACTGCAAGGATACGGATCCCTGGACTCTCATAGGATCACGCAACTAGCTCTCCGTAATCAACCACCTAGACTGGAAACAGTCAAATCCCTTAACAGAGTTTGCTACTACCTATTGACTCCACTAAGGACTGGTCCCCATTGACTTTGAGACGTGGGCATTTAATGGAAGCACATGTAGTGTGTTTGCTGTATAAGGTGTAGGTGTGACATTGATGTATCCTGATGCGGTTCAGCAATTATGTCCACTTCTTGAGGGTTCAGTGCTCTGACCCATGAAAATGTACCTACCTCTCCCTTTGCGATGAACAGCAACCCATGTCACAGAGGGTGGCTTAGCACTGAACAGCCTGTGTGTGGAAAAGCAAGTCAAGCAATAGAGACTGGCAACCTCCAAGATAGCACAAAGTGAATGCTAAGAAAGTTAGCTAAAAGCCATGAGATATTGCCATGAAAACGGCAATGTCCATGAAGCATGCAGGGTCTTTGTTGCAAGGCTTTAGTTGTCTGAATGCTTTAGGAAGCCAATTGTAAGTTGCTGTTGCCAGTACCATCTCTGATTTTCATGTTGGGAGCTGCATTGAAATGAGGTGAGATTACTTAACAATGAGATATTTGGAAATAAGATCATTGATGCTTACTAGTGAGATTCAGAACTTACTATTTAAGCCCTAAGGGGAAATTCAGAAATCATTTTCTTGACATCTAGAATTTGATTTTTCTCATTTTCACCATATCTTCCAACTTCTCAACATTCCCATACTGCTCAAGGGAGTGGATAATTCTGCTCTAGGTAACATTTGAAGTTATATATAGAGATGCAAAGAATAAAAGTGGAGGAAGAAATACATTTTGTTCAATCCAATGCGAGAACCACATTGGGAGAACTTTTATTCCCCATTATTGAAAACATGTTAAAGTCATCAGATTGACGTAAGGATGAAAAAGTCATAATTATATCAAAATATGTGTGATAATGATGCTTTGATTTGATTGACTATTGTCACATGTGCCAAGAAATAGGTGAAAATATTGTTTAGAGTGCTAACCAGTCAAATCATATCTTGCATAAATACTGCAGGATAATAGAACAGAATACAGTGTTACAGCCACAGAGATGGTGCAGAGAAAGATCTAACATATGAGAGGTCAGTTCATAAGTCTGATAACAGTGAAAAAGAAGCTGTTCTTAAATCTGTTAATACATGCTTTAAAACTGTTGTATCTTTTGCCCTATGGAAGAGAGTACAATTGGGGTGGGAGGGATCTTTGATCATGTTGGCTGCTTTCCAAAGGCAGCAGAAAGTGTAGACAGAGGAGGAAATATAATGGAGATTTTACATCATAGAGGCATTTATTGTGTGAAATACTATCTCTACCCATTGGGGATTTTTGATGAGAGGGTCATCAAGTAAAAATATATATATATGTATGTAGATCTGCTGAAGTTTGAAATATTTTGCCACAATGAGTAACTGAGACAGCGAGTGATATTAGGGAAAGTTGCATGTTGGGACTAGCTTGTGACTACTTTGGCAAGAGTTGATACAGTAACTTCTTCGTATTTTCTAGAATTCTGCTTTCTGGAATAATTATAAAACAGAGACAAGGTTAGATGTGTCAAGGTAAACTTGCATATTTGATAAGGAATAATTCCTTCAGTTGGATAGCATAGATGTCTAGACCTATCACGTACAGCAATAGCTCACTTTCAGATATTAATTTAAAATGATCTTACCTTCAGTTTGTTCCCTTGAAGGTTCACCCAATCTCTAGATAAAAGAATTTATAAGTAAAATCAGAAACACTTGCAGAAACAAAGCAGTGAAACATGCGCTATATTGAAATCACAGGAAGAGTCAAATACAGGTAAGCTTGATGAAATTAACAGTATTTGATTTCACGCAACTAATCCAGCATGGCAATAGACTGTAAAATTCTTAATAAAACTGTGATTTGAAGGTCCACTATCACTTTCTCAAGAGCAACTAAGAACAGGCAATAAATGTTGGCCCAGCCAGTGAGGCGCTCATCCCATGAATAAATTTTAAAAAACTGATCTGGTGCAGGATATGCTTTAATTGGTTAATGCACCTTCCAAATTCACTTTAAATGATAAGGTTTCTAACTTTAAATACAACCACTTTGAACAGAGAAATTTCTATCTTTACAGAACAGCAAATCGGAAATTGGGTCTAGGTGCTTTGAATGCCCTTCATACTGCGAAATTGGTATCAACAGAGCACATGTCACACTCCTCAATCGTTTTGGAATCACCTGCCAAATTTTTAATTCCTTTCTGGGTCAAATTCTCATCAATTATTTTCCCAATGCCAGCTCCAGCCAGCATTCACGTCCGATTTAGGAAGTACGTACTTCCTGCATTTTAATCACAAGTCATATAAGGATTAAGGAATTCTTATGAGGAAAGGTCGAATATTTTGTATCCATTGGAATTCAGAGGAATGAGATATGGTACAATTGAAGCATGTGATCCTAAGAAGACTTGAGGGGATGAATGCTGATTGGATAATTGCCTTTGTTGGAGGGACTAGAACTTGGAACACAGTTTGAAAATAGAGAACCTCATTTGAGATGGAGTTGAAGGAAAGTTTTCTCTCAGAAGGCCGTTTGTTTATAGAATTGTCTCCCTCAGAGAGTGGTGGAAGGGTGATTAACCACCTGCACTTCATTTAATCCAGTCTACTGCAGTTGCTGCTCTACAGTGGGAAGAAGAAATGCAGACTGGATGACTGCTTTGCAGAACACTTACATTCTGTTGGCAAAACTGACCCGGAGTTTCCTGTTGCCTGCCACTTCAACACTGTGTTCCCTGGCCAATATTTCTGTCTCAGGCTTGCTGCACTGTTCCAGTGAGGCTCAGTACAAGCTGAAAGAACAGCATCTCATTTTCCATTTGTGGACCTTGCAAGGCTTGAGGATTCAATAATTTCAGGGTTGGAACTTCTTCTCGCACGTCCTTAACCCAACCTTCAATACACAGCCAACCCATTGTCAGATACTAATAGTCCCAATCAACAATGATTGAATTCCACCAGTCTGGCCTTTACCCATTTCTTTGTCTGCCCAGTAGATGTTATCTCTCTGTCTGGGCTCCATCTCCACCTATTGTTGACTCCTCTCCCCCTTCCCCCACCCCATATTCAATATATACACACCAGTCCTTTTCCTAGCTACAATCAGTTCTGAGGAAGGGTCACTGGACCTGAAATGTTAACTCTGCTTTCTCTCCACAGATACTGCCAGACCTGCTGAATGTTCCCAGCAATTTCTGTTCACATTTCTGATTACCAGCATCTCATAGAGTCAAAGAGATGTACGGCATGGAAACAGACCCTTCGGTCCAACCCGTCCATGCTGACCAGATAAGCCCAACCCAATCTAGTCCCACCTCCTAGCACCCGGCCCATATCCCTCCAAACCCCTCCTATTCATATACCTATCCAAATGCCTTTTAAATGTTGCAATTGTACCAGCCTCCACCACTTCCTCTGGCAGCTCATTCCATACATGTACCACCTTCTGTGTGGAAAAATTGCCCCTTAGGTCTCTTTTATATCTTTCCTCTCTTACCCTAAACCTATGCCCTCTAGTTCTTGACTCCCGACCCCAGGGAAAAGACTTTGCGCCTATTTACCCTATCCACGCTCGTCATAATTTTGGAAACCTCTATAAGGTCACCCCTCAGCTTCCGACCCTCCAGGGAAAACAGCTCTAGCCTGTTCAACCTCTCCCCATAGCTCAAATCCTCCAATCCTGTCAACATCCTAGTAAATCTTTTCTGAATCTTTTCAAGTTTCACAACATCTTTCCGATAGGAAGACTAGAATTGCACGCAATATTCCAACAGTGTCCTAACCAATGTCCTGTACAGCCATTACATAACCTCCCAACTCCTATACTCAATACTCTGACTAATAAAAGAAAGCATACCAAATGCCTTCTTCACTATCCTATCTACCTGCAACTCCACTTTCAAGGAGCTATGAACTTGCACTCCAAGGTCTCTTTGTTGAGTAACACTCCCTACGACATTACCATTAAGTGTATAAGTCTTGCTTAGATTTGCTTTCCCAAAATGCAGCAGCACTTCACATTTATCTGAATTAAACTCCATCTGCCACTTCTCAGCCCATTGGCCCATCTGGTCAAGATCCTGTTATAACCTGAGGTAACCCTCTTCACTGTCCACTACACCTTCAATTTTGGTGTCATCTGCAAACTTACTAACTGTATCTCTTATGCCTACATCCAAATTATTTATGTCAATGACCAAAAGTAGAGGAACCAGCACTAATCCTTGTAGCACTCCACTGGCCACAGGCCTCCAGTCTGAAAAACAACCCTCCACCACCACCCTCTGTCTTCTACCTTTGAGCCAGTTCTGTATCCAAATGGCTAGTTCTCCCTGTATTCCGTGAGATCTAACCTTGCTACTCAGTCTCCCATGGGGAACCTTGTCAAACACCTTACTGAAGTCCATATAGATCACATCTACCGTTCTGCCCTCATCAATCCTCTTTGTTACTTCTTCAAAAAACTCAATCAAGTTTGTGAGACATGATTTCCCATGCACAAAGCCATGTTGACTATCCCTAATCAATTCTTGCCTTTCCAAATACATGTACATACTGTCCTTCAGGATTTCCTCCAACAACTTGCCCACCACCGACATCAGGCTCACTGGTCTATAGTTCCCTGGTTTGTTCTTACCACCTTTCGTAAACAGTGGCACCACGTTAGCCAATCTCCACTCTTCCAGCACCTCACCTGTGACTACATTCTTTGTTTTTTTTTTCACTGAGGTTTTTTCATTTAGGAGATAAAGTCTTGACTAACAAGCATCAGAGAGTATTGGGATAGGAAATAGAGTTGAGACCACAACACTTCAGCCATGATCTTAATGAATGGCAGGCAGGCGTGAGGGCTGAATGGGCTATTCCTGCTCCTAATGTATCGGTTTACATAAACCCAATTTGGACTTTTTCAATTTAGCATTTCCCAGATTGTTTTGGAATATTAATACAACCCATTTTTACCTATCTGAAATATTACATAAAATTAGCAGACCCATAGGTACACAAAGTTAAATAATATTTATATAGTTTTAAATGTAAGCTCAATGATAGACTTTGGCTGTTGCAGATTAGACAAGTAGTGTAATCGTTATTGATGTTGCTAATAAGAATAGCATGCATAATATGACAACAAGGTCTACTTTTAAAAAAGTTCCTATATGCTCTCTGACACATTATGGACCATTTTACGATAGGTCAACTGATAACAACAGCTTGGTGTCAAATGGCACTGATGACTGAACAGCCTAAAAGAAGCTGCCCCGTGTCTGCGTGGGTTTCCTCTGTGTGCTCCAGTTTCCTCCCGCAGTCCAAAAAAATGTGCAGGTTAGGTGAATTGGTCATGTTAAATTGCCCATAGTGTTAGGTGCAGGGGTAAATAAAGAGGGATGGGTCTGGGTGGGGGCGGGTCGGTGTGGACTTGTTCGGCCGAAGGGCCTGTTTCCACTGTAAGTAATCTAATCTAATCTAAAAAAAAATCCGATTTGTTTCCATTTAAAATGGGGTGGGACTGAACTTCTATTTTTTGGCAACAATCAAAAATCAAAATCAACTGTTAATGCAAGATGCACAAAATGGTGATGATACAAATACTTCACTTGTTGTTAAATCCCATATCTATCACTAAGACAGCTTCCTTCCACAAACTTCACCACTACTCTTTGGATCTCCTGCATTGCTGATGAATGCCTTGTTCTTTTACTACCAATATACGTAGTTGCCAATGTTCTCTTTAATAAAATCCTGAATATGTCAATGTGCATACTGCATCTTATGCAAAACTCATATTGTCTCTCAGATTACATATCCCCTCCTAGCTTCTGACTCGACTTCACCAAAATTTGTTCTCGTTGCAGCAAGTTCAAATTCCTTGTCCTCACGTATTATGTAACTTCATCTTATTCTCGCAGTTCAATTTTATCAAGACCCATGCTGTTTGACCTACTGATTTTACACTTTTGTGCATTTGCCCCTTCCTCCACTGTAGTGCAGTTGGCAAAGTTTTCAACTCTATTAGCCTTACACAGTAGATTTCTTTCCCCTTCCTGTTCCCTCTTCTTCAAATAGATCTTCTTCACTAATTGTTTGGGTATCTCTTCCACTATTTCACAGTACATGGGGTTACAGACAGAAACTTTCCATTTGGCCCATTCGTTACATGTCAGTACTTGAGGTTCACTTGAGCCTCCTCCCACCTTTCCTCATTTAAATACATCATGGTACTCCTTCGTTCTTTCCTCCTTCATATGTTTGTATCACTTTCCCTTAAATGTATCTACAAATTCATGTCAACCAATTCTTGTGGTAGAAATTCCACATTCATACCACTGTTGGGCAAAGAAGTTTCTTCTGAATTCCCCAGTGGAGTTGTCGATGACTACTTTACATTGATAGTCTCCAGTTACGCTCTTTTCCGCAAAAGGAACACACTCTCTCTATAATTATCTATAATTTTACTTTAATGGTTTTAAATACCTTTGTTAGATCATCCATAGGTTTGCTGTTATCAAGAGGAAAGAGACCTAGTCTGTCAATCCTTTCTGCTGCATTTCTGGTAGCAACCTTGGAAATTTTCTCTGCATTCTCTCCACTGCTTCAACAGTACTTTAATCATCCTGTTCAGACATGTTATGGCAGACATCTGGAGCAGAAAGGATTTGAACCCAGACCTTCTAGTTCAGAGGTAAGGGGTACTACCACTGTGCTGTAAGACCCTCTTTCCACTGCTCCTATGTTCTTTGTCTAATGTGGCAAATCAGAAATTAACACAGTACTCTCAATATGAGCTAACCAAGGTTCAACACAGGTTCTATGGTCAACACAGAATGGTGCAGGGTTTCCCATGACCAAATAGAACAAGGGAGCTGCTCCTGGTGATATGTCAATTAAGGATATTTGAGTGAGAATTGAGTGTGTGTGTGTAAAACATAAAAATGAGCACCAAGTTGAAACTTTGTGACATGAAAGTTACAATGAAACTCTGACAAGAAGAAATATGTACCTGAGCACTAATCCACCCTATCATCATCATAGGTTTGCATAACTTCTCTAAGTTTTAATTCTCTCTCTCTAGATGTAAAGCTTAGTAATTGTTTTTCATTTTTGTTAATAGCTTCACTAATCTGTGGCACAACTTGTAGCAATCGATATTTTTGAACTCTGAGTCCCTTTTGTTCCTCTACCATACCTGGTCTTTACCTTCCAAGTAACATGTGATTTACCAAACGCAGTACCTCATCTTTATCTGTAAGCATAATTTCTGAATTGGTTACATTTTATTTGTGCCTTAGTGTAATTTGTTGAAGTTCTCCTCAGTGTGAACCATCCTCCCTAATATTGGGGTCATCATAAATTTAGACGTTTGATCTTTATTTCATAATCCAAATCATTCCTCTAAATTATGAGCAGGTTTTAATACTGAACCCATGGAACACCATATCCTCTTTTCTACCATTCTGAACAACAATCCTTTCCTTCCCTGTTCTGCTTCTGCCTCAAAGCCACCACGTGATTCATTCTGCCACATTTCTTAACTCCATATTGCCTCACCTTCCTCACTATTTTTTAGGAGGCACTTTAATAAACGCCAAGTTATATCTACTGTCAAATTATTGTCAAATCCTCAAAACATTAGGTCAGCTCAATCAATCATGATTTCCCCTTTTGTAAGCTATGCTCAGTATTCATTATTATAATTTTCTTTGTAAATGTTCATCAATTTTTTTCATTCAGTTGGGATTCCATTATTTTTCCTACCTATGCTGTGGTGTTCATTAATTCACTGGGCATGTTCTGTTTCCTTTCTTAAAATAAATGCAGAGGAAGCTCTATTATCCAACACTGGCAGCAAGGATTTCGTTCGGTTGAGCGACTGGCAGATAATTGAATGCCAGATAACATAGTGTAGCCAAGCATCGGGACCTTGTGATCCTGCCAGATAATCCAAAATTTGGAAAATCAAGGTTCCAACGTAATTGCTATTCACCAGTCTTCAGGCACTTTGTTCACTAATAAATTATTTAATATCTGTGGTAATGTAGTAAAGCGTAATCATGGCACTAAAATTGAATCTGAAAAAGTAAGGTCTGTGTAATGCCCGCTGACACCAATTATTTTATCTTACCGGTTTTGGGAAAGGTCTGTTTGTTGGCTTCCTGCAAAGTACAAAGCAACAAAGCTTAAAACAATTCTCAGTCTTTTGAGTTGAACATATTGTTTAAGTGTATGTTAATATTTGTAGCAGTATTTGTCCCAAAATAATAGGCCTACCAAACAGATGACCTGCTGTGGTGCTTGCAGCAGGAAGATGTGAATTCCATCACGGAGAATATGGGGCAACCCCTGTATCCACAGAATCAGTTTCTGCAGTTTACCAGTTACCCACAGTTTACTGCAGTCTGAACATATTACAGAGAACCTTCTGGAACCAGGGGGCTGCCGGGAAAGTAAATTTCCCAACTTGAGTGAATGGGTTTGCTCCTATCTGTGGTTTTGGGCCTCTGAAGCAGGGCCTGGAACATACCCCCCATGGGTACAGGGGGAATACAGTATGCAATTTTTCACCCATTGCAATTACAGAACAGATCACAAGATGTGAACCCGCAGTGTGTTTCCAGTGGTGTGTCACATGCCAAAACAATAGATCCATTTTTATAGCCACACTCCAAAAGGAGTTCACATTTATGAAGTATTTTGAATTGTCCTGAAAATGTGACAGGGCACCATGAGGGTGTAACTCTGCCCCTGGCAAATACTGGAGGTATGCAAATATGATTTGTATTTTCAGCAGGCAGAGTAAACCTCTCTGAACTTTGAGGTTATGCTGAGTAGGAGGCAGGTGGGGAGCTATTACACGTTGAACTTGTTGGATGTCTTAAGACACTGGATTGCTTTAGTTGGGTTATGTGGATGCTGGTAGCATTGCACCATCCAAACAGTTACTGTTTTCATCTTTGGATGAATCACGTTCTGAATAATTACACAATCATAAAACATATCTTTCATACTCAGGGTTATACATAGTGATTGTTGAGTTTGGAAAGGAGGAAAAGCTACAAATGAATGAAACCAAAATATATTGTTTTCTGAAATTGCAACTTTCCCAAATAACCTTGTAACATTTACCTTGCTACTTTCATATTTTGCTATTTCATCCATTGTAAGTGGGATCAAATCTCTATTAATAATTACAAGGATATAAACATAATATCTTACAAATGTTAAGATTGCTAGATACTATGCAGGGGAAGAGTAGGTTTGTAATGCTATCTACAGAATGTAATGCTACCTACTGATTTGTAATGCTACTTAACATAAATATAGAGTCATAGAGTTATACAGTACGGAAACAGACCCTTCGGTCCAACTCATCCATACTAACTCAGCATCCCAATGTGACCTAGCCTGATTTGCCAACATTTGATCCATATCTCTTTAAATCCTTCCTATTCATATACCGATCCAGATGCCTTTTGAATGCTGTAAGTGTACCTGCCTCCACCACATCCTCTGGAAGCTCACTTGATACATACACCACCCTCTGTGCGAAAACATTTCCCCTCTCACATTACACCTATGTCCTCAGAGGAAAAAGACCTTGGCGGTTCACTCCTTCCATACCCAACAATTCTTTGTATAATTTCTTTAGGGGCCTTTTTACATTCCAGATGTCAGTTAGTCAGATGATTAGATCCCATGTTAACTCTGCAGCAGTAGATGCAGATGCAGACTTTGAAGGATGGGGTTATTGTTGGGCACGTATCAGAGAATTCCAGCCTGAGTGGTTTGCCATCGAGCTTACACTCGATGACACTGGGCATGGAGGAATCTGTCTCCAACCAGCCAGGGGTTTGTGCAGAGCATTCTGTCCATCAGATCATCAGCTCATGATGGTCCATCCTTGAGAAGTCTCTGCTGATTGTTTCCAGGGAAGCTATCTTAGCTGGCTGCCAAGTCAGCTCTGGTGGTCAACATTGATGATGGTTTCCAGAATGTCACATTCACTACAGCAATCTATTCTCACGAAGAGGTTAGGTATGCTGCTACATGGACCCAGGGTTATGGCATAGGCTTTGTGGGGTGGTACTAATTGTACACTCTTAGGATGCACTCCTGGCATCGGCAGCATCAGTGGTCTTCCCTAAATCTGCATGGCCCATGCCAACATGCTGTCGTGTGCAGTCAGGACCACATTTTGAATTTGTTACACCTATTATTTGATTAAATCAACTGTTACCTCAAATATCTTCTCTTTATTGGAACAAAGAGTTAGGTTAATTGCTATCTTCTTTGGTTTCCTGACATAATTCGCATTTCTGAGGATTGGAAATTTATCATCAGGATATCTTTCAATTCTCTTTGGCTCCTGTGATGCAAGGACATTTTGTTTTGTTTTTGTTGTTACTGAAAGTTGTATAGGAATAATTACTAAATTATCATGCTTAGCTTTACGAGTACATTTTCAGTTTGCTTGCAGGATTGAATTATCTTTGATAGATGCAATGAAAATGTAATTATTTAAGAATAATAAATATAGAATTAAGGAGCCTGTTTATTTAGGCTTCAAATTAATATGAAAGGCTGTAACTTACAGATCCCTTTGTGGTGGTATTGGAATTTCTGGAACATTCCTGGAATCCTGTGAGCTGCCACTTGAATTACCTTGTTAGCAGAAGTCAAAACATAATTATTTCAATTTCTTAACAGAGGCACTTCCTCTTATTAAAGAACAAATAATTAATTTAATGATGATAATTGAAAGTTGTTGGCTTTGGATGAGTGACTAAAGCATAAATCTCTCCCACATTATCCAGGAACAGACTGTCCCTAGACTCTTGGGGATTCCTTTGAAATAGTTTGTGACAACCCGGTACTGGCAGCAAATACAACTCTATCTAAGCAGCACCTTCAATGCAAAAAAGCATTTCAAGACACATTGCAGCAGCAGTAAAAAAACAAACTAAGACACCAATGTAGGTCAGGTAAACAAAGGCTTGGTCAAAGGGCTTTGAGAAATGTCTAAAAGGAGGATAGACAGTTTACGAGGCAGAGTGGGGTGGGGACCTATTCCAGAATTGAGTTTATAGACAACTGCAGGCACTTATTGTGTAGAACTTAAAACTGAGATGCATGTGAGGCCAAGGTTAGAGAACTGCAAATATCTTGGAATGTTGTGAGGTTGGGGGAAATTACAGATAGGGAGGGGGAGGCGAGGCAGTGGAGAGATTTGAAAATGAGCATGAACATTTTAAAATAAAGATATTTGACTGGGAACCAACGTGCGTCAGCAGCACAGGGATGATAGGAGAATAGAACTTGGTGCTGTTGCATGCACAAGGTCCTTGAAGTTACAATCTACAAGTACAATCATCATACTGCAGGAACTGAATAATGTTGATAAAGTATTTGCAAGGAACATTCCCATTCCTGAATTTGAGGACTTTTCTGAACAGAGATCTTGTGTTTAGAGAACTATGAATTGCCTAGTCTACAGAGAAACAATAACAATTACAGAGCCAGAAACTTCTTGCATTCAGAGCCCATCTCAATTGAAGGACCGTGCAGTTTTGTAGAATCTGCCTGTGGTTGTCTTTCTTTTTGGGCTAAATTTTGGAGTTTCACTACGATTATTTTGAATTCTGAAATAAATAGGATAACTCTGTAAATGGAAAGATAAGGTACACATTTAATATTTGTGTGGTGTGTATTGTCATCATATCATTAATGCTCGACTTTCCTTTGTGCTCTCTCTCCTGTGTGCATAGCTATATGTGTTTATCTAAGTTGGGCTGCGGGTTCTTAGAACTCTGTATAAGTTTCCACAAATAACGTGTTTTATTTATTTATTTTTTATTTTGAGACTCTTCCCACAGATGCTCGACTATCTACCTTTATTTAAGGCATTGATAATAACCTTCTTAAATGATCAATAAGACATTTGAAGAAAGCTACTGGCTATTTTTACAGTTCCGTGATATTTCAAACAGTGTCTATTGGACAATTAGAGGGATATCTTGTCCTCCATTTCTACAATTTCATGAAGTTCTATAAGTTTGAGTCCTATCAGTGAAAGATTCACTTGTCTTCTCTAACTCATTTGTTTAGTTGGTTGATGATCTGTGTAAAGCTTGGAAAGCTATTTCACTGGAAATCTTATGAGTAGTTGGAATAAATAGAGATAAGTTTATAAGAATTCTGAAATAGATCAAAATTTTGAATTTCAGAGAGTTAATCATAATTCAAAGTCTGTCTGTTCACATGATTTAACGTTCCCTTGTTGAAACCTCATCACTTGTTACATGTTCAGCTGTACTTTAGCTTGTTTTAAGTAAAATGTCAGACAGAAATTGCTGGAAAAGCTCAGCAGGTCTGACAGCAGCTGTGGAGAGAAATCAGAAATAACATTTTGAGTCCAGTGGCTCAGTTCTGTAAACCCGAAATGTTAACTCTAATTTCTTTTCACAGATGCTGCCAGACTAGCTAAGCTTTTCTGGTAATTTCTGTCTTTGATTTACAGCTTCCGCAGTTCCTTCAGTTTTATTTTACTTAAAATGCTGTTTCTATAACACCCAGAAACTCATGCTGCCACCTACAGGATATGATTGTACACTCTGGATAAATATCCTGTCGTCATTCATATACATACACGTGATCACACATCATCGGTAGAACCAAGTCAAACTTCAGTAATACGAGCAGATTAAATCTGAGGTAATTGGTCCATTCTTAAACAAAACCATTAGAGGAATAAAATGATGACTAACTTGGTTCAGGGTCACATACTTCATATTCTTCATTGTCATCCTCCTGCAATGAAATTAAATGATTATATTTATTTACTTTCAGACATTTTAATGCAAGCTAAATGAAACCACATATTTACATGGGAGGTTGTAGTTTTACCAGTACATTGTGCATTACGTGCTGAAAAGGACACATTGTAGGCTCATTAACAACCAATCCCCTAATTCACACAGTGTAAATTTGACAAAGATCTTTTGATTTGTAAAAAAAAATATTCTGCAGAAAGGATTTATTGTAGCAAACTAATAGTTTCATACAATAGAGGCTATTACCTAAAATTATAACACTGATATCAACTTGTTTTTTCTCTAAATGGCATCCCTTTTGAATCCTATCTTAATAATTTATCTCAACATTAGGTTTCCCAACATTAAATTTAAATATGTTCTCAGATCAGCCCCTCTTCCAGCCTCCTGTTTGACTACCCATTCTTTTGAAACCTACAGGTGATAAAACCCCAGATTAACACAGTTGGAAATTCAACTAAATTGTTAAGATGATAAAATGAATGGCAACAAATTAATCTTTACAAAGTGACTTTAGTCTCTATCCAACAGTTCACAAATCCAGCTGCCACTCCATCTCACAATTTAAAGTTTCAATGGAATTCCAAATTTCAACAGTAAATTTTTATCACTGTTGTGAAACATGTTAGATCACAGCTTAATACTGTTGCAAAAAGTAAAATGCTCATATTCTCCTCTCATTGCAGAATGTACCAGATTCGTCATTCATTGACAGTTCTATTTAATTTGTGGACATATGTTATGCTAGAATCATAAACTGCAATGTTGTCTAATCAACGTTATTTATAAGTGGTGACAAGAGCAGTTGTCACATTGACAAATGACTAATCACCCTGTGAATGACTACTTCATTACGCACCACAATACAGCAAAAAAGGAAAAAAAAAGCTCAATTACAGAGGGGACAGAAAAAGGTTATGGTGGTTAAAAAAAGGAAAGAGATAGAGAACATCTGTCATAGTAAGGAAAATAAATGTAATTCAAGCTTGCAGCGTTAAATGATATTTTGTAACAGTTTCTAATTTGAGTGTGAAACTGAATAAACATTGAACATTCTTGATAATATAACTAACTAGTCCCTCATGATGAAGGAAAATGCTTCGTCATTAATTTGATAATATTAGAAATAAAACTCAGATCTGCGTCCAGGATCTGAATGGGATTTTGTTCCAAAGCTCAGATGACTGGAATACAATCATGTTTCTGTCAAAGAAATATATCCGATAGTTTAAATAAGGAAATCAGTTTCACACCAATGCTGCCATAATTAGTCACCAACATTTCGAGCCAAACTCCGATGGGATTTGTGATCTGATCTGTTACATTTTTCAAAAACAGTTTACTTGATTGCTTCATTTTTTATTTTGACGTGGACCTATATTCTCATTGATTGTCCTTTAGCATAAATAACCATATCCTAATTTATACAATATGTACATTTGACACCAAAGATCTTCTGGTTTCTAAAAATATTCTGCAGAAAGGACAATGTATAATGTAGCTGCTTTAATCTGAACAGCAACAGAAAAGATTGAAACTTACAGGTTGAGGAATGGGTGCTTTTCTGTTCACTGGTGCTTCACTTCTGGGGAAAAAAAATCACAAGGTGAGGAATACATATCAATTGACAATCAAGGTATAAGATTGCAATGAGATTGATATTCGGTGTTCCAATTAGATGTAAGTGGCATATGAAGTAGTACATCTATAATTTAATGCTGATGGAAAACAGAGTATTTTTACATCAGAAAATGTGGGCACCTATTTTGCCTCAAAATTTTCAGATCACTTTTTGATTTTCAGGAATGATACTGACACTAGGTTTGGAACACTGTTCTGCACTTAGCAACCAGTGTCACTACCAAACACTTCCATAATAATGGAAGATGGGAACAAGACCCTTGTTACACGACCAGACAAGTGCCATAGCTGCAACATCATAACAACTCAACCTATTGAATTTACATGTCATCATAGATTCTTGTATTAAGACAAACATAAAATATCTGTATAAGATCCCACTGATTTTAAACAGATAAATGATTAAGATAGGATTCAGAAGGGATGCCATTTAGAAAAAAAACAAGTTGATATCAGTGTTATAATTTTAGGTAATGGCCTCTATTGTATGAAACTATTAGTTTGCTACCACTCAGGACAAATTATTGACAGTTTGTGTTTTTGGTTCAATAGCAGAAAATGGGTGTAAAATATCTTATTATCTATTTTGTGCCCAATTGTTATGAATTATTTTAATTCTAATTTAATAATTTGGCCAATTCAATGACTATTCTTTCCTGTAGTCATTTTGTGATTTCCCGTCTTTTTCTAAATAAGGAAACAAATTGGCTTCTCTCCTTTCAACCTATAAAGTGAAGAGCAATTCTACAAAATTAACTTCTCTATAAACTCAGGTAAGATATTTCAAAATTCTAGAATTATTTTCTCTTGCCTCATAAAAGCAATTAAAACATGAAAGGAAAATATAAGGCATTCCGGCATCCTGTGATAAGATCACCTCTTAATGTACTTCCTCTGTCTATAATGCAATGTATTATTGGTTTTTGCATTTGATAATTCAATCAGCTCACCCTCTGCATACAAAGCCGGGTTACCTCATTGCGTCTCCTACCTTCCCCCACCAGCCCCGATTTGAGAACTCAGTCGGAGCCCATTACTTTAGTTCCACCTGTCCGAGTGCCTGCAGCACTTCCTGTATATAGGGTAGTTACATGTCCGTGTTTCTCATGATTCATTATTATTCTGTATAATGACTCAGCTGCATTTTAATAACTGGTTTAAGATTGTTTGTTCAAACAGAGCATGTTATAGTTTCTTGTTTCAGGCATTTAGATAGACAAACTACATACCTGAGTATTTCTGGTGTACTGCTTACTTGTGGTGATGATCGAGGAGGTAACAATGGACTTCCTGTTCCTGTGGATCCAGGTTTTGGAAGTAGTGGTTTGGACCTTTAGATAGTCATAAAGAATTTGTCGAATTGGAATCAATAGATAAATTGAGAACAAAGAAGTTTGTTTCGTTAAACATTGTGCAATTAAAACCCAAGAAAATATCTGTGAGGTCAAAATTCCTGGGGCCAGCACCATTTCTTGACTACTTAGTCTGAGCTCATTGCACCTTCCACTATTACAGGGGCTACCATATCTAAATATATACCTACGCCTCCAACAACTGCTAGCCATCACTTGTTACTTCTTAACATTAAACAATTACATTATTAAATTGTTTAACATGATTAGTCGGGCATGTACAAAAGTGAGAAAGTGAGGGCTGCAGATGCTGGCAATCAGAGTCAAAAAGTGTGCTGCTGGAAAAGCACAGCATGTCAGGCAGCATCCAAGGAGCAGGAGAATTGACATTTCAACCATGAGCTCTTCGTCAGAATTGTGAAGATAGTTATCACTAATTTGTGTAGTTTCAGGATTTTCAGGGATTTTCTCAATCGATACAGGCTGAACATTTTGCTAGCAGCATAGTGGCTAACAGCTGCCTCTCAGCGTCAGGGAACTGGGTTCAGTTCCACCATCGGGTGACTGTGTGGAGTTTACACATTCTCTCTGTTTCTGTGTGGGTTTCCTTCCATTGCTCTGTTTACATCCCACAGTTGAAAGATGTGCATGTTATGTGGATTGGCCATGGGAAATGCAGGGTTACAGGGACAGGGTGGGATGCTCTTCAGAGGGTCGTATGGACTTGGTGTGTTGAATGTTTTTTTTCCATACTGAAGGGGTTCTACAAAATTAGGACAGAAGGAATATTTCCATGAGTCCTACCTCATTTCCTTGTTGTTAATAGGCAGCCTTTAGAGAGAAAAGCTTAACTTAGGCTTCAACCTCTAACCTGTCTGAGCAGAGACCAGGAAAGAAGCATTTAACAGCCAGCATGAAGATCTTTTGTTGTTGATTACGTTGGGTCAGAGATTGCTATCAGCACTCACTGTCACTGCTGTGGTCTCTCCTTATTTCTCTGATACAAAGTAAGGAGTATGAACACACAATTTGCTCCTCATCAATTATTCCAGAGGAAGTTAATTCAGGATTGAAGACCTCATTTTAGCAAGCTCTCCTACCAACTGAATCACTGACAAAAAAAAAATGAAAGAACGGTTTCTGATTTCCAGCATTTGCAAAGTGCTGGAAAAACTCAGCAGATCTGGCAGCATTTGTGGAGAGAAAGCAAAGGTAATGTTTCGAGTCCAGTGACCCTTCTTTTGATCCACTGACCTACTAATATGAGTCTCAATTGGATTACTTAAGTTTATAAACATTTTAAAATTAAGAACAAATAACATGTCCAAAAACTACACAAAATTTTGGATATAAAGACTCTTTGCTACTATAAAGGGTTCTCCTGTTGCAAAGGACATGCATCTAATTTAAAAATCACACAGCACCAGGTTATAGTCCAACAGGTTTATTTGGAAGCACTAGTTTTCAAAGCACTGTTTCTTCATTGCTTTGAAAGCTAGGGCTTCCAAATAAACCTGTTGGACTATAACCTGGTGTGTGATTTTTAACTTTGTCCACCCCAGTCCAATACCAGTTCCTCCAAATCATACCTCTAATTATTAGCAAAAGTGGGAGAAAAATACTCTAAGTGTCCACCTGGGGGCAGTCTTATACAATGCAACAAGTGGAAAATTCGAGTCAAACTGGATGTGTTCAAGGGATTAATACAATCATTTATTTCTGATTAAGAGAAGCAACTCATAACCGTGCTGTATGCTTTGTAATTGGATGAAAAAGAGAAGTGGTTATAATCCTAATTTTGAATAAACAATAATTGCTATGGAGTTTATTTCTGACTAAAAGGGCAGTAGAGATTCACTCAGGATCACTTAAAAAAATTAAATATCTAGTGAAAATTAGAAACATTTCTCCAAGGTAAATTTCTGTTAATTTCTTGAATGATTTGTTTTGAACACTGATAATCACGTAAGTGGATCTGTCTGTAAGAAGGTTGATCTCATTATAATCTGTAGCTGCCAAGCTTCACAGCAATTGTATTTTGTAATTACGCTGGCTAATTCATTTCCATTATCCGTGGGGACAGTAGCTCTCAAGTAATTTTTCAGTAATGATATCCATACTGTTTGCAAATAAATCTTCAAAAAGATTGAACAGAACCAGATATGAAAAGTTGAAAGCTAATCATTAGTTTTATTAATACTTCTGGAATTCTTGATATATTTTCTCCCAGATTAAGTCTACTGTCTCCAAGGTTTACTCTTCCACACACTATCCTGTCCATAGGCTGCCCTCAATCCCAGTTTTGGGCAGCTATCCTGAGCAGATAATTTCATAAGAAGTAGGAGTAAGAGTAGGCCATCTGGCATCACGGTTATAAGTTGCAGGATGTGCTAGCTCATCAGACAGAGACAATTGGTTGTGGTTTAACCTAAGGGTTACCATATCCCAGGTAAGGGGAAAGGTTGAGAAGGTAACCTTCATGCTCATCTTCGTGGGAACTGATCCCATACTGAGATTCACTCTGCATTGCAAACCAGCCTTCCATTGAACTGAGCAGATACATCTGCATCAACTCACCATAGTCTGAGTAATTAGGCCTGACCAAAAATAGTTGTACTTATTGTTAACATGCAGCATATCTGCTCATTACCCAAAAGTAGTGTTTTCTCCTATAGAGACTCTGTGTGGCTATATCCTCTACCACTAATCGCTAAATAGGTCCAAAACAAAAAGAAAATGAAGGATTGATGGCAATAAACTCTCCTAAATAAGCTTAACTACAATCACAAACTGATAAAGTTGGCAATTAGCACAAAGTACCAAGAATGGTCAACTGGACAAATATCCCCAAAGAAGAACAGTGATGTTTGTGCAGAAATTGGTCTCATAGGATGTGGGACAGATGGACTAATAAAAAGAGAATGTCCTTGTGGTGGAGGCACATGATCTCTGTCTGGAGGGTGATTGGAATTCAGCCATTTTGACCTACCGGTTTCATACAAGGAGGGGAATCTGCAGATATACCAGCAAGGAGCAGTGGAAGGAGCCTGCTGGTCTGATCTTAATATGTACAGTGACATGAACAAGATGCAGATTTACACAGTCAGTGTCTTATCTTTAAAACATCTCGGGTGATAAAACACTTTCATTAAATATCAGCTACAAAGAGTTATCTATTAAATAGTTCAAATCCTATATTCTCTGCCAATTGGAAATCTCTTGGACCATTTCTTTCCCAAACATTGTAACTCACCTGGGCACTGATGGTGAAGCTTCCTAAACAAAACAAAGTAATTTCAATGTCAAATAATGATCAAATTATGTTATGAATGAGACAAAAGTGACATTTCATTGGTGCACAAGCATAATAAATTAAATAATTCATCATGTAAAGTAAGGGTAAATAAGAATAGATGTATGTAATTGTCAACAGAATGATTAAGGGGTGATTCTTTGCTTGGTATCCCGCTCATTTCAGACACAAGTGGGACACACAGGACAGTGATGTCACTCGATCAACAGTCATAGAATCCTACAGCACAGAGACAGGCCCTTTGGTCCAAATTGGTCCATGACGACCAAAATGTCCATCCACACTAGCCCCATTTCCCTGCACTTGGCCCATATCCTTCTCATCTTTTACTATCCATGTATTTGTTCAAATGACTTTTAAATGTTGTTAATATATCTGTTTCAACCACTTCTGCTGGCAGCTCATTCCATATACATACCATCCGCTCTATAAAAAAAGTCATCCCTCATGTTCCCTTTTGCTGTTTCCCTTCTAACCTTAAACTGATGCCCCCTAGTCCTCGATTCCTCTGGGTGCTCCGGTTTCCTCTCACAGTCCAAAAATGTGCAGGTTAGGTGAATTAGCCATGCCAAATTGCCCATAGTGTTAGATGAAGGGGTAAATGTAGAGGAATGGGTCTGGGTGGGTTGCTCTTTGGAGGGTCGGTGTGGACTTGTTGGGCTGTTTGCACACTAAGTAGTCTAATCTAATCTAATCTAAAAGGTGGGAGGGAGAGGGTGTACTACTTCTGCCAGTGAAAGATACCAGAGGCTGGAGTTTCAAAAGGTTTTGGAATTTGGAACTGTGGGGCTGCAGATCATCTTTGGACTCCAATATCTCGGCGTCAGTTTTGAAGTTCCAAAGGGTTGTGTGGAGAGAATGCGAAAAGGTGCTCGCTGCCAGTTAGCGGCTGCTCCGATTTATTAGTGAGCTTGTCATGGGGCCCACCATGTGGTACTGCAATTTTCAATGCTTTCCAGTGAGTTCAAACAACCCCCTTCTTATTTGTTTGTGTACAGCTCTCAGATTAACTATACTGTCCTCACAAGTTTCTTTATTTATTCAAATGTGTGGAGCCAATTACCATTGGCCTCAGTACATCCTCGTCCATGGCTGCTGATTGCCTTTTAACCCTTTAGGGAACCATTGCCTCAAAACAGTAGGTCAGCAGCTGCTCCTGTCTCCTGGTGATGTTCGGCATCCCTGAACTAGGTGCTAGGTTTACCTCTTAGCCTATTAGGCCATTGACATTTTAAAAACAGGGGTGTCTTGACATGGGTTCAGGACCTGGAATTCACCTGGGCATCTGCTTCCCGATCCCACTTTGGAAGTCCAGCCCCACATTTCTGACACAGAGATGCTGGAGGGAAGGGAATAGTCTTTTTAAAAAGCTCTCTCATGCCAAAGGCAAGTAATTCTATGCTTTCTCATGGACCTTGGTGGTAATTTTGATTTTGAATAGATTCTTTTTGTATAGACTTATTAGTTTTCTTTCTCTAGCTCCTTTTATGGGCATCAGTGGATTTGCCAGTGGTGATATTTTTGAGCTGATGTATTTGGTGAGACATAACTTCCTGTCTGGTAGATTAGCCTGCCCATCAATATTCCGTGCATGGAGAGAAACCACCTGACTGTAGGAGATGAACTGTTGGCAGCTGCATGTCTATCCAGAAGGAAAAGATCCCCATGGCATCACTCTGAGACAGGGAATTTCTGATGAACTGGAAGGTTATGCAGATGCATTCCAATTAAAGCATATTATGCTGTTCATAACAAAGCATGTACAAAACCACCCCAAGTTAAGCAAACAGCATTATTGTTTGGCATGTGACTCAGAACTACATGCATAAGCCCTGGCAATACCTACATGGATGTGACCAGCGGATTCTTTACAATTTAGTCTCAGACCACAGCGTGATCAAAGAATAGCTCAACATCTGCTACTGGCGTCAATCTTTCAGCATCTGTTTGGTCCAAGGGTCATATAGTGACTGCCCATAAATAGGCTGCACTTCCTTGGGGGCAGGCCTTTGCACTGACTTATGGGAATGGTACTGTGCACAAGCACACAAAGAGAAACATCTTGGCAAGCAACACGTACAGCAATGACAGGCTATCTGAAGACTTATCTCTTCACATTTGTCTTCCTTGTCTTAATCTCCTGCTCCTTTGTCAGTAAATGCTCGTGCGTTTAAGCTTTTTAAGATTCTTGAAGTTTACTGAATGTTTTTTCACACATTGTTACACATGTTAAGTTTTATTGGGTCATAATTTGCTTCTCCTACATTTATATATTGTAAAATATGCTTAAGATGCATGGCGTTAGACCACAGATTGGATGAGAAAAAAAAACAGCTCGAAGAACCATATGGTTTACTCCTGTTTCCATGCATTTGTATCTAGATGATCCAGTATTATTAAGACTGAGGGACAATGTGTAATTTGCACTTGTCTGTGTACGGAAATAGTAGGCAGTATAAAACTATTTAGAAAGACATACTGAAGGTGTCAAATAAAAAATTTAGTTTCAGGAAATAGTGTTTTAAACTGCAACAGAAAAGCTATTGTTCATCGTAAATTTAATCTGAAATATTTAGGTCTGATGAATCACAAACTTACCTCTGTATCTGGAACTTCATATACATCTGCATGGGAGATATAAAATGGTTAAACACATTAGAATAAAATAAATTTATGTTCTTTCATGCAAAATTAAATGCACTTTGATTTCATTTATTGGTACAATTTTGCTTTTATGTATCTAAGCAAGTTCTGATTGATGTCAAGAGAGTGGTGCTGGAAAAGCACAGAAAGTCAGTCAGCAACAGAGGAGCAAGAGAATTGACGTTTTGGACAAGAGCCATTTATAATTCCTGATGAAGGGCTCTTGCCCGAAACATCAATTCTCCTGCTCCTTGGATGCTGTGTGACCTGCTGTGCTTTTCCAGCACCACACTCTTGACTCTGATCTGTAGTCCTCACTTCCTCTAAGTTCTGAATGATGTCAACCAGTCCCTGAGTATTGGATTTTTTTTTAAAAAATTGAAAACATTGACTTATCTAGTCTTTGAGTTAAAGAAGAAATTTTACAAAATCGGAAATCTACTTCTGTGCTAAATTTTGCTCTTTTGAATATTACCCTGCAACTTACGGACAGGTAAGAAGTAGGCAAATCCAAAATATTATTTTCATCCTCATCAATTGATTATAGGGGCTTACAGCACAGGAGAAGGCCCTTCAGCCCATCTAGTGTGTAATAGTCAAAAATAACCTCCTAACTATTTTCCAGCACTCAGCCCATAGCCTTGAATGCTTTGGCACCACAAGTGCATAACTAAATACTTCTTAAATGTTAAGAGGGTTTCTGTCTCTACCACCCTTACAGGCAGTAGGTTCCAAATTACCCCCCGTCCAAATCTCTAGGGATAATTACAATTCCTCACATCTCTTCTAAACTTCCTGCATCTTAAATCTAATGTCCCCGGCCATGGATTCTTCTACTGAGAGGAAATGTTACTTCCTGACTATGGTCTCTACCCCTGGTCATTTTATACATCTCAATCAACACCCTAAGGAGAACAACCCCAGCTGATTCCATCTCTCTTCATAACTAAAACTCTGTATGTCAGACAACATCCTGGTAAATCTCCTATGCGACCTCTTCAGCACAGTCATATCCCTCGTATAATGTGAACTCTAGACTGCACAGAATACTCTACTTCTGACCTAATCAATTTTTAAAAATATATTGGTATTGAAAAAATAGATTTAATATTACAAGTACAAAACAATACAATTCAAAACTGTACAAAAAATCCCAAATAAAAAAAGTTCAAAGTTTGTGCGAAGATTTGTAGCTCGGGTGCTTGTTGTAGTGGTTCTGTTCGCCGAGCTGGAAGTTTTTGTTGCAAACGTTTCGTCCCCTGGCTAGGAGACATCATCAGTGCTGTGGAGCCTCCTGCGAAGCGCATTTATAAATGCCAGAAGAAACGTCAAAGAAGCGCTTCGCAGGAGGCTCCACAGCACTGATGATGTCTCCTAGCCAGGGGACGAAACGTTTGCAACAAAAACTTCCAGCTCAGCGAACAGAACCACTACAAATAAAAAAAGTCCCCAACCCACCCACATGTACAAATGTATAAACATATATAGAAAAATATAGAATTAAAAAACACCCAAACTGGCTTTTTAACTAATTAAATTAATAACCAACTACTAATAAATAGTAATTAATCAGCCCAGCCAAACAAAACACTCATATGTTCACAGGTCCTCCTCCCTGGATATTGGACTCTTAAAACACAATTGTTACAGCTATATAAGAACCCTGGTTAGTATGGCAGATAAATCTGTGTCAAAGTATTCCAAAAAGGGCTGCCATGTCTTGTAAAGATTCTCAGTTTTGTGGTATACCATATTTGTGAGAAAATCCAGGGGAATATGCTCGATAACAATCTTCCACCACCCTGATGGGCCCGGGGTTTTTTTTCGGATATCCAACCTAGCAAGATATTGTTTCTTGCACAGAACGGGAGAATATTGAAAAGTTTTTTCTTACGCGCATCTGCAGGAAATACAGTGGGCAGGCTCAAAAGGAGAGAGATAGGGTCCTTCTCCACCCTTAGACTCAAAATTCTCTCCATTATGCCCACCACAGCACTCCAATGTGTTTGAAGCCTATCGCAAGACCAAAGACAATGGGTAAGAATACCCGTGCAGACCTTGCACTGGGACATGTTGAAGATACCCATGGTTTAAATGTTGACAAACAGTCCGGAGCCAAGTGGACCTTGTGGAGAATCTTCAACTATGAAGCATGGGTCCTATTGCAAATTGATATCTTCCTTGCATTTTCCCAAATATCTTCCCATACCTCTGAGGTGACCTCAATACCCAGCTCTCTATCCCACACCCTGCAGAGTTGATCAAATTCATCCGAGGGGACACCCCCATCCCCAATTGATGATGTAAAGTGCTGACAGAAAGTGTACTTTGAGCACTGAGTATCTCCCTATGTCGGATTTGCAGAGATCAGTCAAAAATATAGTCTTTTTTTGAATAAAACCCCTAACTTGAAAAAAAAGAGGTCTCTTTTAGATAACTCGTACTTCCGTACAAACTGATCAAAGGACATCATTACATCTCCCTCAAATAAATCACCCCTAGCTGCCCAGCATTTAAACTCTGAATCTATCATACCTGGTTGAAAACCCAGCATACCCACTAAAAGATGTAAACAAAGATGTTTTGCCAATATTGCCTTCCCTCTGCCGAATTGCCCTCCATGCTTTAACAGTATTGATGACTATTGGGCTATGGCAATATTCCCTGACTGTCCTCATTTTGTCCAAAAACAGCAAACTGGTATGGGGGAACCTTGCCTGGGAGGCTTCGATACCTAGCTATATTGAAAGAGGGTCCCTGCAAACCCAATCACTCACATAGGACAAAAGTGAGCTTAATTGGTCATTTTTAATGTCTGGAAGGTCCACTCCCCCCAACCTCTGAGGCAACTGTAGTTTGGCTAATTTAATGAGGGGCCGTTTATGGTGCCAAATAAAGGAGATGAACCAGCTGTTCTGCCTCCTGCGTGTTTGCTTATTGAACATCAAGGGGAACATCCATATAGAGTTTGGCAAATGAGGGAGAATATTCATCTTAATAAGCGCTATCCGACCCAACCACAAGTCTGGAAGTGCCTCCCATCTTTGGAGATCTTTTTTAATATTTCCAAATAATTGGACAAAATTGGCTTTGAATAGCCAATCCAGAACTGGAGTAAAAAATATGCCCAAATAAACCCCCATGTGACCACCTAAATGGGAATCTATAGTTGCCCCCAAGAGTTAGCTTCTTTGTAAGACCCCCCCCCCATAGGCATAGCCTCTGATTTCACAAAATTAACCATGTACCCCAAAAAAGTGCCAAACACGCAGATGCATTGTATCTGGTGAGGCACTGAAACTGCTGGATTTGTCAAAAAAATTAGGACATCGTCTGCGTACAACGAAATCTTATGTCATTTTGACCCCACTTCTGGAGCTGATATATTGGGATTCCCACAATTCGGCAGTGGTTCAATCACCAACATATAAAGCAATAGTGAAAGGGGACAGCCCCATCAGCTGCCACTAAAATATTAAAATTGCTTGATCCTACTTCATTAGTGATGACTGCTGCGAGAGGACCACCGTAAAGAACCTTTACCCATCTTAGGAAGATCTCGCCCAAACCAAACCACTCGAGAATATAGAAAAGATACGGCCATGCAACTCGGCCAGATGCCTTCTCTGCATCTAAAGAAACCACCAATCCCTATATTGACTGCTATTGACATGCTTGAATTAAACTAAGCAACCTCCTCACATTACTGGAGGATCTGCAACCCTTTATAAAGCCCATCTGATCCTCTTTAATAATGGAAGGTAACACAGTCTCCAGCCTTATCGCGGGAGTCTTAGAGAGGATTTTAAAGTCCACATTTAAGAGTGAAATAGACCTGTATGAAGCAGTCTTCCGGATCCTTCCCTTTTTTAAGGATAAGTGAAATATTGGCCTCTCTCAGAGATGGTGGGAGACAATCATGACTGTATGAATCATTAAACATATTTAGCATCGGACCTGACAGTATACTTATAAATTCCATATAGAATTCACTGGGAAGTCCGTCAGGACCGGGCGCCTTTCCACACTGAAGCTGCCTCACAGCTTCCTGCACTTCTTGCTTGATAATGGGGCATTGAGAAAGGACTGTTGTTCAGGAGTCACACCCGGGAGCTTCAGATCTCTTTTGGCCTGCCCCTCCTCACAATCCTCAGACTGGTGTAACTTGGAGTAAAATCTCTGGAATGCCACATTAATCTTTTTAGAGTCACATGTTAGGTTCCCAGACCCTTTCCTAATCGCCATAATGGCTTGTTGGGCACTTATTTTTCTGGCAAGATACGCTAAACATTTGCCTGGCTTGTCACCATGCTCGTATAACCTTGGCTTTGCAAAAGTCAGCTCCTTCTTTGCCATCTGCGTGAGCATGGAATTTAGTGCAGACCACAGTGCCGTAATCCTCTGTAGTTTGACCAACGAGGGTCTGTCAAACTAAGCCTTCTCGGCTGCCTTCAATGTGCTTCAAGGAGACGTAGCTGCTCACCCTTCTGCCGCTTCCTACTGGCAGAATTTGAAGTAACTAACCCCCAGCATAGGCTTTGGCAGTTTCCCAGAGATCGGATGAGCTATCTACTGAGCCTATGTTAATGTCTAGGAATGCTCAAAGTTCCCTAGAGAAATACTCTCAAACTTATTATCCTTGAGGATAAAGGGATCCTTTCACCAGTACCTCAAAGCCACTGTAATGTCCTTAATCTTAACCATACAGTACACTGGAACATGATCAGAGATGGTAATGTTACTAATAGTACAAAATGCCACCAAATCCAGGGTTGCTGCGAGGTCAGAAAAAAAAAATCAATCCTTGTGTGACATTTGTGTGGATTGGAGAAAAATGTAAAATCCCTACCTGTAGGGTGGAGACACCTCCAGGCGTCCACCAACCCTAACTCCCCACACAGACCCATTAACTATTTAGTTTGTACAGAGGGTATCGAGGGACCTTTGGGCAACCTGTCTACTGTGGGATCCATGAGACAGTTAAAATCTCCCCCTATAATGATGTGCTGGAACTTGAGACTTATCAGTTTAGAGAAAGTGCCTACCAAAAATCTAAGGCGATGAGTTGGAGGGCAATAAACATGTAAAACACCATATTCTTCCCCATTTATCAAGGCTTTAAGAATTACAAACCTCCCGTGTGTGTCTTTACCACACACCAACAACTTAAATGGGTAATTCTTCCTAACCAATATAGTCACTCCCCTACTTCTGGTATTAAAAGATGTGCAGTCCAAAGATGTGCAGGTAAGGTGAATTGGCCATGCTAAATTACCCGTAGTGTTAAGTGCATTAGTCAAAGGGAAATGGTTCTGGGTGAGTTACTCTTTGGAGGGTCCATGTGGACTGGTTGGGCTGAAGGGCTTGTTTTCACATTGTAGGAATCTAATCTCATCTAAAATGATGAAAAATAAACTTGGTCAAAGCCATTCTGCTGTAATTTCAGATGCTCCTTGTCATCTAAATGTGTCTCCTGTAACAAAGCAATATCCACCTTCTCCTTTCTAAGACTCAAGAGTATCTTCTTCCTCTTAATTGGTGAGTGACTTCCCTTGATATTCCAGGTACACCATTTAATCAAATGTCATTAGCCATAATCTTCTGCAATAACATTTAAATTCCAGAGAGGAGGAACCTAAACCACAAACTGCTGAACTTTAGTGTCACATGATCCACCAAATATAAAAACTAAAACCACATTTAAAAACTACATTTAACAAATCTACAAACTAATGAGAATAAAAAAAACAATAAAACTCAAAAAAACAAACCAACATATAAAGCGCCAACAGCACTGAGTAGGGGAACTCAACCCCTGCCCAGAGGGGGCAACTACCCATCCCAAACTGCCCATAAGTAGGCATCTAATCATCCCAACCACCTTCACTTCTCCCAGCTAGATTCACACTGCAAACACAAGCAGAAAAGAATAAACACCTCACAGAATACCAATATCAATAAAAAAATATTTTTTTTTAAGAAAGGGGAATAAATACCTCACCCATCCTTTGGCATATCCTAACTTATAACTTGAAAATGTACATCTCGACCGCCACCAGACAGTTTAAACCAAATTATTATCAATAGAGAAAGAAAGATAAAGCTCCAACCGGACTTCCTCAGTTTCTTGGAATGATAAACACATGCCCAAACAACATTATTTATACAAATTAAAATTGTTCAAATTAGGTTAGTTTGTCCACAAAGTTTCTTGCCTTCTCCGACAAAGAGATGTATGGATCCATCTAAGGTGATCTGAAGCACTGGCGGATACCTCAGGAAATATTGAATCCCAAGCTCCCTCAGTCTTCTCTTGACATCATTGTAAGATTTTTGTTTCTAGATCACCACTGCTGAGCAGTCCTGAAAAAAAACTTGATCTTAGAGCCCTCATCAATTAGGGCCTTCTGATCTTTTACCTGGACTCTGGAAGCCTCCATGACTCTCTCCTTAACTGCACGAGAATATTGATCCAGACTCAATCTCTGCACTGCGGCCCGGTGAGTCCTCTCTATCTTCAATCCTCTCATGCCAGCTTCCAAGTCAAGGAATTTCGGCACTAGTCCTCAACAAATTCTGCAGGCCGCTCATCTTCCTTACCCTCAGGCAGACCGATGATCCAAATGTTTTTTCTCCTGCCCCTGTTCTCATGATCATCCACTTGGTCACGCAAATTATGGACCTGCATCTTCAGGGCTTGGATCCTATCCTTGGATGAACTGGCATCAGCTTCCACCACTGTGACCCTGTGCTCCACCTCCTCTTCTCCAGGTGTCCCAGCTGCTGCTCATGCTTCTGCAGCATGAAAGAGACTGGAGCCAGCTTCTCTTCAATCTGTTTCCCCTGCATCTCACGAGATTTCAAGAGCTGGTTCACCAGGGCTTGGAAAGTGATCAGTTCTGAGGCTGCTGCAGGTTGAACTGCAGACCTGGCCTCAGATGCTCCTCCTCCCTTTTTCAGCATCTCTGGACAGCTGGAAACACAGGTAAGTTAATTTTTAGATGTTTCTTGGGACTCCATGATCTTTCCGGAGTCCTAAGATATCACGATGGCCTGAGTCGGGCGGGTTAAAGGATCATCCCGCTTACGCTGTGATGCGAAGCTCTGCAGTACGATCTTCTCAGATCGCCGCCATCTTGGATCCCCTTGCCCTAATCAAATTTTTATGCAGATCAATCATAATCCCCTGCTCTTAAATACTATGCCTTGACTCATAAAGGCAAGTATCCCATATGTCTTCTTAACCACTTAATCTATCTGCTTTACTACCTCAAAGGACCAGTGGACATACACACCAAGATCCTTCTGTTCCTTGGTGCTTCCCGGGGTCTCTCCATTCATCATGTATTCCCTTGCCTTGTTTATCCTGTCCAAGTGCATCACCTCACATTTATCCAGATTGGTCTATTTGTCACTGATCAGCTGATATGAACAGCCCATCTGTATCCTCCTGTATTATAAGGCTATCCTCCTCAAAACTTATCATCCACCAACTTACATATTGTATCCAATATCACATCCATGAAGTTAATGATTAACCCTCCTACATTGAAGTCTAAATTGTTTATATACATCACAAACAGCAAGAGACCAGACACTGATCCCTGCAGAACTCCACTGGATACAGTCATAAAAACACCCCTCAATCACCACCCTCTGCTTTCTGCCACTCAGTCATTTCTGGATCCAATTAACCAAGTTCCTTGGAATCTCACAGACTGTTACCTTTGCTAAATCTCCCATGTAGGACTTATATTAAAGACTTGTTGAACTCCAAATTACCCTCACCTACACACCAGACCACTTCTTTGAAAAATTCCATCAGGTTTGTCAAACAAGACCTCCCCTTAACAAAACCATGCTGACTGTTCTTGATTAATGTTGAAAATGTGTTGCTGGTTAAAGCACAGCAGGTTAGGCAGCATCCAAGGAATAGGAAATTCGACGTTTCGGGCATAAGCCCTTCATCAGGAATGAGGAGAGGGTGCCAGGCAGGCTAAGATAAAAGGTAGGGAGGAGGGACTTGGGGGAGGGGCGATGGAGATGTGATAGGTGGAAGGAGGTCAAGGTGAGGGTGATAGGCCGGAGTGGGGTGGGGGCGGAGAGGTCAGGAGGAAGATTGCAGGTTAGGAAGGTGGTGCTGAGTTGAGGGAACTGACTGAGACAAGGTGGAGGGAGGGGAAATGAGGAAAGTGGAGAAATCTGAGTTCATCCCTTGTAGTTGGAGGGTTCCCAGGTGGAAGACGAGGCGTTCTTCCTCCAACCGTCGTGTTGTTCCCAGGCGGAAGATGAGGCGTTCTTCCTCCAACCATCGTGTTCTTGATTAATCCCTGTCTATCCAAGTGTAGATGAATTCTGTCCCTCAGTTGCATCCAATAGCTTCCCCACTACTGAGGATAGACTGACTGGCCTGTAGTTTCCTGGTTTATCGCTTGCTCCCTTCTTGAATAATGGTACCCCACTAGCTGTCCTTCTGTTCTCTGGTACTTCACCTGTGGCCAGAAAGGAATTGAAAATTGTGCGATTGGTGTTCCCCAGATGCAATGAAAGAGAAACTGTAGAGGTCATGATGATCTTTGCGAGGCTTTCCAAGGTCCAGGATTAGGTGTGTGCCTGTATACAGGCACGTAGGTTTAATGTATAGCCTGTACCCTCTTGCTCTCTCATGGACCAGAGATTCTATGAGTGTCCTGTGGGGCAAGACTGAAGCATTGCAGATAAAAAGAAATTCCTTTAAAAACTCTTCCCAATTCGTAGAATTTAAAACTTTAATGCGATTGGGCCTTTGGTCTTCAAGAACAATTGGAAGGACCCAAGGTTGGCAGGTAGGACCACAGCTGCTTAGCCTCTTGGACCTGGTACTGCAGTTGAGCTTTCAGTCACCAGGGGGCAAAGATACACTAAGTTCATCTGTTACTGCAAACATTTGAAGCAGGAAAACGTCCTCATGTGCAAAGTGCTGTACAATCAATGTGGGTGAGAGAAAATGGGTTCTCTCAGACAGCAATGGCTCACCATTTATTATTTTCCAAGATATGCACAATTCAAATATTCTGAAGGCCACAGCTCAACCAGTAAATTTAGCACTACTGGAAGGCCATTTTTATATTCAAATTTTGATAACGTACTTCTATTGCATCAACTGGTACACCCAAGTACCGTGGTAATGCTGTTACACAGAACATTGAACTATATCCAAAATTAACCGATGTTAAGCAACAATTCACAAAATAAACTGCAAGAATTAGGGACTAAGTCAGTTTGATTTAAATTTTGAGAAGTAATTGTTAGCACATATTAAACAAATATAATAAATTATACTCCATTCTATTTAACACTTTGAAGAGTTTGTATTTGCATCATGTATTATTGTTACCTTGTGACAAAACAGTGATTATGGAAATAATGATAGTTAAAGGGCTAGAAGTCAGTTCAGAAATTGAGAAACAAATCATTGGCACATTTTGAAATTGTACCTTGCACAATCCAAACCTGGGTCATTAATGTATATTTTTAAAAAATCAGTGACCATGTACTGACCCATGGGGAACACCACTGGATTCTTCCTCCAGTCTGAAAAACAGCTATCACTCAGGCAACTTCACAGAGCTGTTACCATTGTCCTTCTTATTCCACGGCCTTCAACTTTGCTGATAAATCTATAATATGACACTTTATCAAACGCCTTTTGTCATCACATCAACCACATTACCCTCAACAAATCTTTCTGTTAGCTCACCGGAAAACACAAGCAAGTTAGTTAAACATAATTTGGCTTTAACAAATCCACACCAATTGTCTCTAATTAATCTGGACTTGTTCAGGTGACAATAAATTTTGTCTCATCAACTTTATATACAGCCAATCTTTCCAATATCTCCTTTTTATCTAATTTTAACTCTTCTGATAGCTCACTACTTCATCTTTGGGCAGCATCTCCTTTCTTATTCATTTAATATCACTGCTTTGTCCTCAGTCTTTATACTCTCTGTGGTTCCCAATTGACCCCACTCATCTTGTGACTAACCTTTAATCATTTAAATGCATCAGGAACACTTCTGGATTCTGTTTCAAGTAACCTGCCAATCTCTTCTCAGACTCTCTTTGTCTCTGATTTCTTTTCCCATTTCTCCTGTGAGTTTTTTTCGATTCCGTTTGCATTATCTTACACTCCCTTTCATCATTGAATGACCACTTGCCCAACCTTTCCCCCCTCATGGAAATGTACCATGACCATAAGTTTGTCCACCAATCTTTGATTCAAATTTATCTATGATGGTCTGTTTTCTACCCACTGGAATAATCCATCCTCCAGCTAAGTATTTATACTTTACATTGCTCCTGTGTCTTCCTAAACGTGAAGACAATACAATCTTCATTTCACAGATTCTCTCTGATTGACACTTGATCTGACCTCATTCCCCAAAACCACATCCAGCAATGTCTCCTTCCATGAATTTTTTTTTATTCATTCATGGGCTGAGGACATCACTGGCTAGGCCAGCATTTATTGCCCATCCCAATTGCCCAGAGGGCAGTTAAGAGTCAACCACATTGGCCAGGATCAAGTAAATTCCCCTGAATGCTTGTCAAAAAGTCTCTTCTCACTTCCCTTAATATTCTTACACACCCAGAGTTGAAAGGTGTGGTGCTGGTCTTCAGGCAGCGCCTGAAGAGCAGGAAAGTTGTTGTTTTGAGTGCAAACCCTTCGTCAGGAATGTGTGGTTCCTGATGAAGGACTTATGCCTGAAATATCGACTGTCCTGCTCTTCAGATGCTGCCTGACCTGCTGTGCCTTTCCAGTACCACACTTTCCAACTCTGACTGGCAGTCCCTCATTTTCTCCCATTCTCACAAATCCAAGCTACTTTAGGATAATTAGTGCACCTCATTATCACTCCTGTAAGTCTTGCACCTTCCGTGTAATTTCCCTGCAAACTTGCTTCTCCATATCTTTCTCAATAGTTGCTGACTTACAAAATACATCCAGTAATGTAATGGTACCTCTATTCAATGTTGGCTATTAACTTTACAAATTGAAGGCATAGTTCTAAAAATATATTTTTGTTTTCTATTTTCCTTACCATGATCTTGTGAGCTTTGTGTGTTCAGCTGGCCTGCAGAGGCACCTTGCTCTGGATAAAAAGTTAAAGAAATTACGTTTTATCTTAAGGTGTATGGTTCACAGAGTCTCAAGTATTTTGTTTTTTCCACAGTGAATGACCAATGTTAGTATATACTTAGTGTGCGATCGTAACACAGCCATACTGGACTCAAACAGAGCTTGGATGATTTTACTATGTTATGACAAAGCTCCCTATTCACCAATGTCATTGACTCAAGTCACATCTTTCAAACAGAATAGGAACATGGGACTTAGCAACGAGTAGGCCATTCAGCTGGCTCCACCATTTGATAAGCTCTTGGCTGATTTAGTGCAGGCTCAAGTCCATTTTCCTCCAATGCTTTTTGGGCAAGAGAATTCCACAGATTAATGATCCTCAGAGAATAGAAGTCTCATCTCCATCTTACAAGGGGGAACTCTTCTGCTTAAACTGTGCTCTCACCCACCCAACTCTAGTCTCCCACATTAATAACGATCATTGCATACTTACAAAATAAAGCAGACATCATGATATTCCAGAACGCAAACATTTCAGACTCACTAAACCACACTTAGCTATTAACACCAATTCCAATATGTATTTTAAAAATATTTCTGCTGTTTAACACAAATTATTATGAAGCTGGATTTTCCAGCCCAACCCTCGACTCCACACCCTCTCCCCAGCGTCCTCACTAATGGGAAATCTATAAAATTGCTAAGGGGCGAGTCTGCTGGGTGCTCTTGCCTTTCTACATGCTGTCCCCATTTCCCACTCTCCTGACTCATTGGTTGCTAACCCTATCACAACATCCAGGCAGGGAAGGGGGACTTAAATTTTGAAGAAAAGGCAAATACCTTGCTTAAGCATCATTCTGTTCACAGCTAAATAATGTGAAGAACGCAGGTTGGTCTAAGCTGTTCCATAAGCAGTGATGTAGACCCAAGAAAGATTCTTACTTTTTAAATGGCAGGAATGTGTACAATCTCATGCAGAGATTGTGGATGGCAAAGTTCGGTCAAAATCTTTTTAAAATGTGGTAATTTCCCAGGTAGTATAAAGCCATATATATTCTATGTTCATTTTTGCTGCAACATAACATCATACTCTCATTTTGATGGCATCCTCAGTAGACATCTCCAATTTTCAAAACTGAAGTTTCAGTTCTGTAATTTGAACTAACCTCGTAATTTATATTTGGTACATGGTAAGAAAATATTTCGATACCTTGATCATGAAGATGTCTTGCTTTGGGACTTGAGGATAAACCTGATGGTTTGTTTGGTTTGGCTGCTCTGTTCACCTTTGGAGCTGATTTTTAAAAAAAGAAACAGTTTATGAATATCTCTGTAGTTTAAGGTTTTTTTTAAAATACTCAATGGAACATTTTGAAATGTTTCTTAATTCGTCTGCCTGTAATAGTACATTTTACAAATTTGCATTCCCAACATCAAGCATCATGCTAAGATAAAGCCAAAAACTGCGGATGCTGGAGATCTGAAACAAGACCTGAAATAGCTGGAGAAACTCAGCAGGTCTGGTAGCATCTGTGGAGAGAAGCAGATATAATTTCCCAAACCTAACATCACACTACCTCCTCCTCAACCCAACATTCCCCTATTCCCCTGATCCTATCTGACCCAACCCAACACCTACTATCCCAGACATCTGCACATACATTTACACTATAGAGCTTTTATCGAATTTCTGGGCCTGAGTTTAGCACAGCGCAAATTTCCGCAATCGGTTGCACAGGTTTAAAAATCTTGCCAGAAATTGGACCAGCCTACAAAACAGGTCATGGCCCAAGGATGAATTAAACACCATTGGGGATTTTCACTAATCCTACTTGTTTGCAAGTTTTTGAAATGACTGTAAAAACGAAGCCTACTTGGGTACAGGGACGCAAATAGCCAGGCACATTTTAAAACACTGAATATATATATTTTTACAAACTGCTAAAGAAACTGACTACTGTACACCAGTTTAGTAAACAAAATGTTTTTCCAAATTCATAAAAGTCATTTTCAACTGTTTAAAATGGAATTACAGGTGACTAATTAATATAACTAAAAATGAGTGTCCAGTTTAAGTACAACAAGTTACTTCCCTTCTACATAGTAGGTCCATTGACTCATTTGAGGCCTGTATATCTGGCATCTCAATCAAATCCTTTAATCAAGAGTAGAGGTCTTAACATATTCTCTGGTTGTACTTCCAGCTTTTGAATTCATACTTGGTCATTAGCCCTACACTCAATGCCCAAGACTTCATGTTTTAGTTACTTTAGAGACTTGATTATGTCTCCATTCCATCACAAGTATGTTATTTGTGGAACTTATTCCACTTAAATGAGATATGTCGCACTTCACTTGGGGTAGCATGCTGAAAATGAAACACTGCTATTCCTACAGTTGTCATAAAAGTTAAAGGTTTTCTCAAAATATGCAGAGTTCCCCAATTTGCTATTTCTTCTGGCACCCAGATTAAAAAAGTCCAGACCAGTTTTCTGTACTTAACAAGAATTACTACTGATTACAAATAAATACATTTTAGTGACTGGTAAACAACTATGAACTGTTAAAATATAACTCTACTAGTTAACCTCCTTATAACCCCCTAGGCACGTATACAGACAAAAATACATTTGCTATGGGTGGAAGGATAGTTCAATGGTCCCCATACAAAGGGTCACTAAGGTGATCCTTTTGCTTGTCAGAACATGCTGTTCATTGATTTCTCTTCTCTAGATGCTTTCAATTCCTTGCAGGAGGCACGGGACAGCTGGCTTGCAATGTCAAAATCTTATAGCTACTGGTTAAATGTCACAGCTTACAGCAACTGCTGAGGGAAAACAACCTTTACTTCTTCAGACCTTTTATTGCAGAGGCAGAGAGAGACCCCAGAGATCTGAAGGTATCTGGCCATATCATTCACACCCACAAGCTGTTTAGCTACCTGGAAGACAACCACATTGTTGTTGGTAGGCACAGTGCCTCTGCCATCAACAATTGAGCACAATTCCATAAACCAATTAACTATTTGCTGCTCACTGAATCTCACATTTTGTACACTCCTTGGGGTCAATTTGCCTGCTACTAGACTTCCACCATTGGTTGAACAAACACCAATATAAACAGCACTTTCACTGAGTGTCAGGTTACTTGCTTCAAAAAAGTGCTGCCATACTTCAACAATCCTTGGCTTTTAAATCAGTCCCATTTTCATGTCATTCCATTGTCAAAAATACAGAAAATTAAAACAAAAAGATATAAGCTTTACATCCATTTATCATGGTTTTTGCCACCCAGAAACAATTTCAGAATGGCTTTCATTTCTTTTACAAATTTGCCAGGTCACAATGCTAGTGCATAGAACATTACAACGCAGTACAGAGTCTTTAGCCCTCAATGTTGCACCAACCTGTGGACCCTTTCCAACACTTCCACATCCTTCCTATAAAGTGGTGACCAGAACTGTATGCAACACTCCAAGTGCAGCTGCACCAGAGTTTTGTATAGCTGCAGCATGACCTCATGGCTCCAAAACTCAATCCCTTCACCAATAAAAGCTAACACACTATATGCCTTCTTCACAACCCTATCAACCTGGGTGGCAATTTTCAGGGATCTAGGTACATGGACACAGAGATCTCTCTACTCATCTATACTACCAAGAATCTAACCATTATCCCAGTACTCTTTATTCATGTTGCTGCTTCCAAAGTGAATCACTTCACACTTTTTCGCATTAAACTCCATTTGCCACCTCTCAGCCCAGCTCTGTAACTTATCTATGTCCCTCTGTAACCTGCAACATTCTTCTGCACTGTCCCTAACTCCACGAACTTCAATGTCATCAGCAAATTTACTAACCCATCCTTCTATACCCTCATCAAGTTCATTTATAAAAACGACAAACAGCAGTGGCCCAAAACAGATCCTTATGGTACACCACTAGAAACGGAACTCCAGGATGAACATTTCCCATCAACCACTACCCTCTGTCTTCTTTCAGCAAGCCAATTTCTGATCCAAACCCATAATCCCTTGCCTCCATGTTTTGTGCAATAGCCTAGTGTGGGGAACCTTCTTAAACACCTTACTGAAATCTATATACACACATCAACCACTTTAACCTCATCCACCCTGTTTGGCCATCATCTCAAAGAACTCAATAAGGTTTGTGAGGCACGACCTACCATTCACAAAACCATGTTGACTATCCCCAATCAACTTATTCCTTTTTAGATGATTATAAATCCTATCTCCAATAACCTTTTTCATCTCTTTATCCGCAATCAAAGTAAGGCTCACTGGTTTCCAATTACCAGGGTTGTCTCTACTCCCCTTCTCGAACAAGGGGACGACATTTGCTACCCTCCAGACTTCTAGCACTATTCCTCTAGACAATGATGACATAAAGATAAAGGCAAAGGCTCTGCAATCTCCTCCCTAGCTTCTCAGAGGATCCTAGGGTAAATCCCATCCAGCCCAGGGGACTCATCTATTCTGACTTATCTATCATAAATGTCAAATTGTTTAAAAGAAGGTACAAAACACAGAGCAAATTAGTCTAATGTCAACCTAAAGTATTACTTTTGTTACAAATTAGTTTTATTTTTTGCCGGCTTCTATTCTGGATGCCTATGTCCTGCACACCCCAAGAGGATGGGCAAGGACATTCCTCAACTCAGTCACCATTAGAAAACAGTTCATACTCTTCCTCACAGAGAGGAAGAATTTTAGCTGAATGTATCAAGCAAGAGCTGTGGCCAGGTTTGTTCTGTGTTGATGAATCTCATGCTCCAATCTACTTACCTGTATCATAGGAGCATGTTATTGCTGCTCAGGCTCAGCTGTGTCATAATTAACAATTGCACATATTATAAATGTGCTTCTTTTCAGTTTCCCATACAGAGTATCACAATGAATTGGAACTTGAGCAGGCCTTCTCTTGAAGTCAACAACTCGTCAGCTGAACTTACGTTTCAATGTTACTGGAGGTGCACTTTTCTCTGTAGGGTCAATGTATGCATCATCACGTTCATTATTCTCCATAGGAACAATATAATCATCCTGGAATTAAAGAAAACAGTTTAACTAACAGTAATACACAAATATAAAAATGGAAGATAATCAGTCAGCTCATTCCAAATTCATTTGCAATTTGATTATTATTTTATGCTCCAAACTCAACTTGATAAACTTCTTGCTGCTTCAAGGAATAAGACAATTCCCTTCAAGGAGCTTTATTTTTTAAAAGGAAATGACAGTATATATAACAAACTATTGATTGTAAACATAAAAGATTCCCTAAGGTGATATCTAATGTACGGATGTCCAAGCCTGTAATCATGGTCCTAAGTTCTGTATGTATTTTTGTACTATCTATACACATATGAAGGGAAAATATTTTAAAACTTATATTTCTCCTTATTCTTTATTTTATAAGGGAAGTTTTAATATTGTTTCTTTTACCTTTTGATGTTTCAATCAATCTAAAATGTATGTTAATCTGGGCTGCCCTTTTCTGAATCATTTCGCAGCCTAATGACTTAAGTATAACAATCACATCAGATACTTCATAGAACAGGCCCTTTGACCCTTGATGTTGTGCCGACCTGTGAACTATTCTCAGCTTGTCCCCTACACTATCCCAAAATCATTCATGTGCTTATCTAAGGATTGTTTAAATCTCCCTAATGTGGCTGAGTTGACTACATTAGCAGGTAGGGCATTCCACGCCCTTACCACTCTGAGTAAAGAACCTGCCTCTGACATCTGTCTTAAATCTATCACCCCTCAATTTGTAGTTATGCCCCCAATACACACTGACATCATCATCATCCTCAGAAAAAGACTTTCATTGTCTACCCTATCTAATCCTCTGATCATCTTGTATGTCTCTATCAAATCCCCTCTTAGCCTTCTTCTTGCCAATGAGAACAGGTTCAAGTCTCTCAGCCTTTCCTCATAAGACCTTGCCTCCAGGCCAGGCAACATCCTGGTAAATCTCCTCTGTACCTTTTTCAATGCTTCCACATCCTTCCCGAAATATGAGGACCAGAACTGTACACAATATTCCAAGTGTGGCCGCACCAGCGTTTTGTATGGCATCACAAGTATTTTATAATTATTTGTAATAATTCTACCCTTCTTTTAAACAGGTTTGTACAACTGTACATATAATTTATGTTTGATAATTCACTGAATTTATTACTGATAAAATTAATCAAATAATCTCAAACAACCTAACTTACAAAACATGAATCTTATACATGCTAAACAACTAAAATAACTAGAACTGTATACTTTAGATCAGCATCTAATATGTAATATGCACAGCTTTATTGAGAAATCATGAAGATTGTTTCTTCAAGCCTTCATGGTTTAATTCCTTTTCTCCTGACCAGTATTTTAGTTTCTCCTCTAGTTAAAAATGATATCTATCTTCTAATGGAAATAAAGAAAGCAGTGGAGAAACTCAGCAGGTCTGGTAGCATCTGTAGAGAGAAACAGAGTTAACATTTCCAATCCAGTGATGCTTTGTCAGAACTGCAAAGGGCAGAGCAATTCTGATGAAGGGTCACCTAAATTTGAAATGTTAACTCTGTTTCTCTCTCTATAGAAGCAGTCAGACCTGCTCAATTAATCGGGTAAAAAATGAGGTCTGCAGATGCTGGAGATCACAGCTGCAAATGTGTTGCTGGTTAAAGCACAGCAGGTTAGGCAGCATCCAAGGAATAGGAAATTCGACGTTTCGGGCATAAGCCCTGATGAAGGGCTTATGCCCGAAACGTCGAATTTCCTATTCCTTGGATGCTACCTAACCTGCTGTGCTTTAACCAGCAACACATTTGCAGCTGCTCAATTAATCTACCACTTTCTGTTTTTGTCTCAAATTTCCAAGATCCATGGTTTTGTTTTATTTATTTTCTAATGTTTGGTTTTTTTTCCCCTGCTAAATACAATCCCTTACTTAATGTGTTACAAATACCCATATGTTTGAAACAGTTCACTGTTGATATAAAATCTCAGTCATGTCCCTATTTATGCAGTGTTACCTTTAAGGTATTGCCCCCATTTCCACCAAACCTGTCTCTGATATAAACCATTCTCATGTATGTATTCGCAATACATTTTGCTGTAATAAAACCTGCTTTTCAAAGCTTCCGTTATCAGTTTTAAGAAGGGCACCAGAGAACATAAACGAGAAAATCGGGCTTTTACAAGAACATAATTTGAACAAATCCTTTCCATGTTGTAGATTTTTCAATTTAAAACCAAAGCACTTTAAAGACATATTAACATTTAAACAAATACATGGACAATTCCTTGAACTTTGTTTACACATTTACTTACACATTTCAAGAGTCCTGCCCAAGCTGCCTCAGCAGGATTCTCACCAGCTAAAATCAACATGAGTCCTATTGTCACTTTCTAAAAGGCTGTTAAACTTTATTCAGGAAAGACAATCAATTCCAGCAGAGATTGATAACTTAAATTTCTTACATAAAACTCCTTTAAAAACTGATGAAAGGCTGAAATATTGTATTTCTGACAGAAAATTTCTGCTCTTGTATTAAATATTTTGAATTCCTGGTTGCTCTGAAGGATACAGGCTACCATCAAAACAAACAATTTTTCAATGTAGGTGTAATGGGAAATGATAGCTTTAAGATTCGGAATACAAGGAGTCAGACCACTTGTTTGTGTACACTGAAATAATTAATAAAATTCCTGCTTTATAATTGGATCAACACTACTAGCTGAGCCATTTTGTAAATTGCACGATGCATCCAAAATCCTGACTTACAACTAACCACCATGGCTCATCCCTAGTGAGGCCTTGCAGTTTTTGGGGTTATGGACAATTTAAAAAGATGAATCCCCTTTTAATTTCAATCTTACCTCATCATCTTCCCTTTCTCCTATTTTCTGTGAATGTGTAGGTATCTTTCGTTGGACTGGAACTGGTGACGATCGTGACAGCATTGGAGGTGGCTTTGCAAAAGAGGCTGCTGGTCGGTTGTCTATGAACATGACAAGGAGTGTTACTTCTCATGATTCAGAAACAGCCACTGACTCAGGACTGAACTAATCAGCTCATTTATAAAGAAGTTTTAGGTAATATAAAAAGTTACTCTTACATAGAAATCTATAATCTTCAACTCTTTCAAGAAGAGAATACATTCAATGATTAATGAATCATAATGCTGTTGAAATTTGCAATAGGCAACTACTATCTCTAATATTCTTCCAATGAGTTTAATATTTTTGGAAAATGGATCCTCCTTCATCTCAGGTTTAGCGACCAGTGTTGTACCCATCATTGTGACACTGCTGCTTACAAGAGAACTGGACTGACCGTCTTTGTTACAGTAGGGTTGGAAGCCAATAGTAAAGATGCTACCTTTTGCTTTACTGAAACTTCACTTCAAAGGAGGGGAATTTAGTGTCATTTTGTACGTCGCAATTGAGTAAACAGACTTCGTTTTAGCAGGGAGCAGAACCAGGCAATAATGGATAAGGCAGAAGCAGTTTAGTTTGGGAGTGGTAGGATGGAGGAAGGGTTTCCTCCAATTGGAGAAAATCATAGACCACAGGATATTTTGATTGAGGCAAGATAAGTTCCAGAACAGAAACAAATTCTGGGGGAGTGAGGCAGGCTCTGGTCCAAACATTATGGTAAGATGTGACAGAGACAGAGTGTGCAACCTCTACTATCTCATACACTGATCCATAGTCATAGAATCATACAGCAGAGAAACAGACCCTTCGGTCCAATCAATCTATGCCGATACTAATCCCAAACTAAACCAGCCCCCGCCTGTTCCTGGCCCATATCCCACCAAACCTTTTCTGTGCACGTACTTATCCAAATGTCTTTTAAATGTTCCAATTGTACCCATACGCACCACTTCCTCAGGAAGTTCATTCCACGTGCGAACCACCCGCAGTGTAAAGAATTTGCCCTTCATGTCTTTTTTGAGTCTCTCTCCTCTTACCGTAAAAGTGCACCCCCGGCCTTGAAATCCCTCATCCTAGGGAAAAGACAACTACCATTAACTATATCTATAACCCTCACTATTATGTAAACTTCTACAAAGACATTGGCCAATGTAGAGGTCCAAAGATTTTGCCCGATTTTCACTGGTTCTATCTTACCTGCCCATCAGCAGCCAAGACACAAACACTGTACTTGAGATGAAGTAATAACTGTGCCAGGGGGGTCTTCATTGATTGATGTACTGAATACTAGTGAACAGCAGGACCCCGAAAAGGAAGAAGGGGAATACAAAGATTCCATGAAAGAGTATAAATCCTCTGTTGAAGAGTGCAAGGGAGATTGCGTGAAGGGTCTTTGGAAGCTAGGAATGGGAGTTATAGAATCTTGTAGGGAGATAACCCTGAAGGATATCCTCTCCCCAAGTTCCTTCTCACGTTTTAACTGCTAGTATCTAAGATAAAAAGTCTGCCCATTCCCATTGCCTGCAGGTATTATAGTGACAAGTTCAACTGACTACTAACTACCTATTATAAACAGGTGAGTGGGAGCTGCTTCAGGCTCCCTTTTATTTATCTTATGGAGGAAAATTTGGAGGACTGGCGGAAAGTGGTGGACAAATCATCACTAGAAATTTTTCCTTGTGCACCGCTGAAAATATGGCGGACAGGAGATCACAAAATCCATCTCTATGAAGTAGCATTAAGTGGTCAGCCAAAAATACATGAGTACTCCAGGAGAAGCTCACCAGATAAACTGAAGTTTTAACTCTTGTTTTACACTAATTCTGACTTCTGTGCAGTTATTGACAACTGGAACAGCACACATCTTAACTACTTAGCTCATGTAAGAAACAAGTCAACGCACTACAGTAACAAGCACTACAGTAATTCTTAAAACAAAACAGCTATGCATTACCTGCATAATCACCCTTGGAAATATGCATAGGTTTGGCAACTATTTTCTTGTTTTTATTTTCACTAGGAGGTGGCTCATAATTTTCATCATCATCACCATCATCACGTGGATCTTCATAAGTGTCTGAGTCATCAGAACGTCCATCTGGATTTTCATAATCACTGGTATCCTGGGGTACACAAGTTCAATCAAAACAGTTCTTTCAAATGGATTCATATTGCATACTAATTTGTGTGGCTTGTTTTAAATCAAATAAACTGATTGAATATATAGTTATAACAGCTCTGACTGGTAATATTTCATTAGCCAATGTATAGAACAGGCTAATTCATTTTATCATTCAAATGTTCTCAAGTTATTAAGACTATTGTACAAAATTAATCCATTTCAGATGTGAATTTCATGTGGCCAGCTTGTTAAATTTAATGGTTGACATATCCAAAAAAACATGTGCATTAAAGTGGAATCCATGAAATTAATTGTGTCCAAACACTACCTGCCTTTGATTTTACCATCTATTTCTGTCTCACCAGTACCATCATGCTATTTACTGATCCGGATACTTCAGTCACTCACTTGCTGCTGACCTTGAAGAATGCTGCCCTGTTGTGAGGTACAGAATTCCACATTTTTGATGCCAGTTTAAATCTGGCACCACATCAAGCAGGTTTCCAAGTGTGTAGCAGTATTGATGTTAACAAGAAGGTGAGCAGTTAATCTCACTGAAATACTTACACAGGCAGCACATTGGAAAGTTTGGCACAACACATCTGTTATTTTTCAATTTAACATTCCAGATTGCAAAATATAATGTTGGGATTTATATAAGTGCTAAAGACACTCTAACTAAACTTTAAAAATTATTAAGAATGTAGAATTTTACTACGAAAATAAATTCCACAAATGGGAAGGTCTTTGGTGGTGCTACAGCATTTAAAAACCAGGTTTCCAAGGATTTCACAGTGAATCTAACTATGCGCATTTTCATCAGTTCAAAGAGTTTCTGCTGGTGACAGTCTGACAGGAAGGAAAACAAGGATTTCAAAAGCACATCCTCTGATGAAGCTCCAAATCATTGACAGCATTGTCCAAATTTCTACATTATTTTGGCGTATGAAGTCAAGATGTTGCTGCCAATTTTATGGAAATATTCACGGTAAATGTTGATGGTTTCATTGTCATTACCACTGCAACAATTTGGGAAACTGTAAGTCAGAATACCTCAGGATGCATTGCTCATCAACAATGCTAATTATGAGTTAAAGAGGAAATTTCTTCCGTTGCACACAGCTGGCAGAGAAACTAAGGAACTTTCGAGACTTAATTTACATAAATTTTATGCCTACTAAGCATTATTCTACACTCCTGACTGATATATCATTGAATGTTTCTTCACCTAAGTCAGTGATTATAATTATTCAGTTGGCCTGTTATTTCTGAAGCAATAAAAATAGCTGGAAAATATGGTAAAGTTTCTATGTGCAAATGCCTCTATGTTATGGGTGAACGATTTGACATTTCTTTTACTGATACAGGCAATATAATTTCCACTCTAATTTTAAGTCCTGTGCAGGTGGTTCAGGGCTGTAACATTTCCATATTAATGTCTTAATGCACTCTTTTTAACTAACTTTGATTTGTTGGACAAGGAGAACATTCATCATCCCCTGTGCAACTAATCCCTTTGTATCCTCTTTTTCCATTCTCCGTCAGTGGTAGCACTTCCAGCTATCTTAATTCTACACTCTGGGTCTCTCTAATCCCTATCTCTTGTTAGGTCTCTGCTCTCCTATCTCTTTGATTCTGCAATTTATCTTTGTTCCTCACACCTCTGCCACCCCAATTTATCATTATCTTCCACATTTGAAGTACTTTTGAGATGCTTCACTATAATAAAAGGTGTGAATGGGATAGATGGACACTTAGGGGAATAGAACATTACAGTGCAGTACAGACCCTTCGGCCCTCAGTGTTGCACCGAGCTGTGAAACCAATCTGACCTATACTCTTCCATTATCATCCATATGTTTATCCAATTACCATTTAAATGCTCTTAATGTTGGTGAGTCTACTGCTATTGCAGGCAGGGCATTCCATGCCCTTACTACTCTCTGAGTAAAGAACCTACCTATGATATCTGTCCTATGTCCATCACCCCTCAATTTAAAGCTATGTCCCCTCGTGCTAGCCATCACCATCCAAGGAAATGGCTCTCACTATCCACCCTATTTAACCCTCTGATTATCTTGTAAGTCTCTAGTAAGTCACCTCTTAACTTTTTTCTCACGAATGATAACGGCCTCAACTCCCTCAGCCTTTACTCATAACACCTTCCTTTCATACCAGGCAACAACCCAGTAAATCTCCTCTGAACCCTTTCCAATGCTTCCACGTCCTTCCTATAATTCAGCGACCAGACCTGTATGCAATCCAAGTGCGGTCGTGCCAGAGCTTTGTACAGCTGCAGCGTGACTTCATGGCTCCGAAAGTCACTCCCTCACTGTATGCCTTCTTAACAACCCCATCAACCAGGGTGGCAACTTTTAGGGATCTATGCATATGGACACAGAAATTTTCCTGCAGCTTATCTATGTCCCTCTGTAACTTGCAACATCCTTCTGCACTGTCCACAACTCCACCAAATTTAATGTAATCCGCAAATTTGCTAACCTATCCTTCTACGCCCTCATCAAGGTCATTTATAAAAATGACAAACAACAGTATCCTTGCGGTACACCACTAGTGACTGAACACCAGGATGAACATTTCCCATCAACCACTATCCTTTGTCTTCTTTCTGATCCAAACTGTTAAATCACACTCAATCCCATGCCTCCATATTTTGTGCAATAGCCTACAATGGGGAACTCTATCAAATGCTTTACTGAAATCCATATACACCACATCAACTGCTTTACCCTCATCCACCTCTTTGGTCACCTTCTCAAAGAACTCAGTAAGGTTTGAGAGGCACGACCTACCCATCACAAAACTGTGTTGGCTATCCCTAAGCAAATTATTTCTTTATCGATGATTATAAATCCTATCTCTTATAATCCTTTCCAACAATTTACCCATAACTGAAGTAAGGCTTACTGGTTTATAAATTTACCAGGATTGAACAAGGTAATTCTTGAACAAGGGGACAACATTTGCTATCATCCAGTCTTCTGGCACTATTCCTGTAGACAATGATGACATAAAGATCAAAGCCAAAGGTTCTGTAATCTCCTCCCTAGCTTCCCAGAGAATCCTAGGATAAATCCCATCCGGTCCAGTGGACTTCCCTATTTTGACATGGATATGGGTGAGTGCTAAGGGCCAGTAGAAGTTTTATTATTTTTTTAAAAATAAAATCTTTCCCATACTGTTACTATACTGATGTAGGTATTCCCCAGTCCATCATGATATGCAGCAGCTTCCACACTGTTTCAAGTGTCATCCGCTATCAACATCATCAACATTCCTACATCAACCAATGGAAAATTTCAAGTTCTGTGTCACTGAGTGGAGTTGAGTTTGTGGAGTTGGGAATTGGTCTGACTCTATTCTCCTGACCCAGGGACAAAACATCCCGTCTTAGACCATCCAACGTGTGGACAAAGTTCCAGTCTACCCTTTCTGTTCCTCTTAATACCTTGAATACTTCAATCAAAAATACAAACTTTTAGATTCTGGTTCCAGTTCCAGTTTATGGAACTTCTTTTAAACTTGGGAAACCTACATTGCACTCTTTCCAAGGCTAATATATTCCTCCGAACCATTGTCTGTGGTCAAACCATGATGTATAGCTGCAGCACTGAATTCTGATCCCTTATTTTTTAATCTTCAGGATACAAGGCTAACATTCCATTACCTTTTGGATTATTTTCTATACCTGTTCAGGTAATTTAAATGATCTACATACCTGGATCCATAAGTCTCTTTTCACCATTTCTATTCTAACCTTTTATCATCCATAGTTGACCCAAAGACTCATAGTTGAAAATATATTGGCCTATGCACAATATGTGCTCATGTCACGTTTGATTATTAATTGTCTATGATAAACTGTGTGGGTTATCCTATTTTACAACAGCTAAATTCTGGTTGTACGTCAGCAACATATCAAACATAACACTTGAGTTCATGCGCAGAATGAGACAGTGTTAACTATTGATAAATTTTTAAAAATTATTTGTATTATGTGTCAACCTTTGATAGGAATGTTTCCAAAGAGTACCTTTTACCAATACCATGGAACAGAATGTTACGTAGCCTTGCCTGTTGATTCCTGATTATATTGCTTTTTCGTGGCAGTGAAATAAAACAAGTTTGTTCATTAGATAATCTGGCCAAAATAAGACCAGTCCTATGAAACAATATGAAAGACAACACCTCAATATTTTAGTATCAGTAACACTCACTTTACCATATAAAACCTTTTCATAGTCACCATGTAGGTTTTAAGGAAATACAACTTCTAAACCAAATGCCACAGGATCATTGCATAAGGTGGGGGGAGGGGAAATGAGGAAGCTGGAGAAATCTGCATTCATCCCTTGTGGTTGGAGGGTTCCTAGGCGGAAGAGGAGGCGCTCTTCCTCCAGCCGTCGTGTTGCCATGCTCTGGCGATGGAAGAGGCCAAGGACCTGCATGTCCTTGGCGGAGTGGGAGGGGGAGTTAAAGTCTTCAGCCACAGGGCAGTTGGGTTGGTTGGTGTGGGTGCCCCAGAGGTGTTCTCTGAAACATTCCGCAAGTAGGCGGCCTGTCTCCCCAATGTAGAGGAGGCCACGTTGGGTGCAGCAGATACAGTAAATGATATGTGTGGAGGTGCAGGCGAATTTGTGATGGATATGGAAGGATCCCTTGGGGCCTTGGAGGAAAGTGAGGGGGGAGGTGTGGGCGCAAGTTTTGCATTTCTTGTGGTTGCAGGGGAAGGTGCTGGGAGTGCAGGTTGGGTTGGTGGGGGGTATGGACCTGAAGAGGGAGTCGCGGAGGGAGTGATCTTTCCAGAATGCTGATAGGGGAGGGGAGGGAAATATATTCTTTGTGGTGGGGTATGTTTGGAGGTGGTGGAAATGATGAAGGATGATACGATGTATCTGTAGGCTGGTGGGGTGGTAGGTGAGGACCAGTGGGGTTCTTCCTGGTGGTGACTGGAGGGGCGGGGTTCAAGGGCGGAGGAGCGGGAAGTGGAGGAGATGTGGTGGAGAGCATCGTCTGAGGGGAAATTGCAGTCTTTGAAGAAGGAGGCCATCTGGGTTGTTCGGTATTGGAATTGGTCCTCCTGGGAGCAGATGTGGCAGAGGCGAAGGAATTGGGAATATGTGATGGCGTTTATACAGGGGGCAGGGTGGGAGGAGGTGTAGGCTAAGTAGCTGTGGGAGTCGGTCGGTTTATAGTGAATGTCCGTGTTGAGTCGGTCGCCCGAGATAGAAATGGAGAGGTCGATGAAGGGGAGGGAGGAGTCTGAGACGGTCCAGGTAAATTTGAGATTGGGGTGGAAAGTGTTAGTAAAGTGGATGAACTGTTCAACCTCCTCGTGGGAGCACGAGGTATCGCCGATACAGTCATCAGTGTAGCGGAGGAAAAGGTGGGGCGTGGTGCCAGTATAGCTGCGGAAGATGGGCTGTTCCACATATCCGAAGAGGCAGGCATAGCTGGGGCCCATGCAGGTGCCCATGGCTACTCCTTTGGTTTGGAGGAAGTGGGAGGATTGGAAAGAGAAGTTGATCAGAGCGAGGACCAGTTCAGTCAGTTGAAAGAGGGTGTCAGTGGAAGGGTACTGGTTGGGTCGGCGGGAAAGGAAGAAGCGGAGGGCTTTGAGGCCTTGGTGATGAGGAATGGAGGTGTATAGGGGCTGGATGTCCATGGTGAAGCTAAGGCGGTGGGGGCCGGGGAAGCGAAAATCATGGAGGAGGTGGAGGGCGTGGGTGATGTCCCGAAGGTAAGTGAGAAGTTCTTGGACTAAGGGGGACAGGAACGTGTTGAGGTATGCAGAAATGAGTTTGGTGGGCAGGAGTAGGCTGAGACAATGGGTCGGTTGGGGCAGTCAGGTTTGTGGATTTTGGGCAGGAGGTAGAAACGGGTGGTGCGGAGTTGTGGGACTATGAGGTACCCAACCAGTACCCTTCCACTGACACCCTCTTTCAACTGACTGAACTGGTCCTCGCTCTGATCAACTTCTCTTTCCAATCCTCCCACTTCCTCCAAACCAAAGGAGTAGCCATGGGCACCTGCATGGGCCCCAGCTATGCCTGCCTCTTCGGATATGTGCTCCCACGAGGAGGTCGAACAGTTCATCAACTTTACCAACACCTTCCATCCCGACCTCAAATTCACCTGGACTGTCTCAGACTCCTCCCTCCCCTTCCTAGACCTTTCCTTTTCTATCTCGGGCGACCGACTCAACACAGACATCTACTATAAACCGACTGACTCCCACAGCTACCTGGACTACACCTCCTCCCACCCTGCCCCCTATAAAAACTCCATCCCATATTCCCAATTCCTTCATCTCCGCCGCATCTGCTCCCAGGAGGACCAATTCCAATACCGTACAGCCCAAATGGCTTCCTTCTTCAAGGACCGCAGATTCCCCCCAGACGTGATCGACGATGCCCTCCACTGCATCTCCTCCACTTCCCGCTCCTCCGCCCTTGAGCCCCGCCCCTCCAACCGCCACCAAGACAGAACCCCACTGGTTCTCACCTACCACCCCACCAACCTCCGTATACATCGTATCATCCGCCGTCATTTCCGCCACCTCCAACGGACCCCACCACCAAAGATATATTTCACTCCCCTCCCCTATCAGTGTTCCGCAAAGACCACTCCCTTCGTGACTCCCTCGTCAGGTCCACACCCCCCACCAACCCAACCTCCACTCACGGCACCTTCCCCTGCAACCGCACGAAATGCAAAACTTGCGCCCACACCTCCTCCCTTCCCTCTCTCCAAGGCCCCAAGGGATCCTTCCATATCCGCCACAAATTCACCTGCACCTCCACACACATCATCTATTGCATCCACTGCACCCGATGTGGCCTCCTCTATATTGGGGAGACGGGCCGCCTACTTGCGGAACGCTTCAGGGAACACCACTGGGATGCCCGGACCAACCAACCCAACCACCCCGTGGCTCAACACTTTAACTCTCCCTCCCACTCCACCAAAGACATGCAGGTCCTTGGACTCCTCCATCGCCAGAACATAACAACACGACGGTTGGAGGAAGAGCGCCTCATCTTCTGCCTGGGAACCCTCCAACCACAAGGGATGAACTCAGATTTCTCCAGTTTCCTCATTTCCCCTCCCCCTTGTCTCAGTCGATTCCCTTGAACTCAGCACCGCCCTCCTAACCTGCAATCTTCTTCCTGACCTCTCCGCCCCCACCCCACTCTGGCCTAACACCCTCACCTTGACCTCCTTCCACCTATCACATCTCCATCGCCCCTCCCCCAAGTCCCTCCTCCCTACCTTTTATCTTAGCCTGCCTGGCACCCTCTCCTCATTCCTGATGAAGGGCTCTGGCCCGAAACGGCGAATTTCCTGTTCCTTGGATGCTGCCTAACCTGCTGTGCTTTGACGAGCAACACATTTTCAGCTGTGATCTCCAGCATCTGCAGACCTCACTTTTTACTCAATGTCGAGATATTGTCTCTCTTTGAGAAAACTGCTCGAAGGCATGCAAGTTATATATTACCTTGTTAATGTTTACCTTCGGGTTGTACAAGATGTTTAATAAAAGCCAATAAATTGAACAAAGACCTTTGCTAAACATTGTCATGGTAATTTTTTGGCTTTATTTTGTTAAGCACTGATAGAAATCATGACGTATGGGCAGCATTATAATTATGTGACTGGATTAGTAATCCAGAAACCCGGACCAATGATCTGGAAGCAAATGTCAAATCCTCAGGCAGCTGAGGAATCTGAATTTATTTAATAAAATAAATCTGGATTTTAAAAAATTTAGTATCAATAACAATGCCATTGGAACTACCTGACTAGTGTAAAAAACAATCTGGTTCACTAATGTCATTTAGGGAAGGAAATCTTATGCTGCTTCATGCTAGAACCACAGCATGTGGTTAACTATCAACTAAGTTATCTCAAGTGGCCTAGCAATCTGTTCAGCCAAGACAAAACATAAAAAAAGTCAAAACAGACAGGCCACTTAGCATCAAGTTGAGAATTGGATTCAGACTTGACAAAGGCACAATCCTGCCTAGTCATCCTTGCAATGTCATCCTCAGTATCATATGGAGAGTTATCCCAGGACTGGGATAGCTGGCCAGCTGACAATTGACCATCAGCAAGGTGATGGATGTTGCTGCCTACAGTACAATCAAGTGGTTGTCTTTCCATGGTAATCTATTCATTGATGCTTAGTTTAAGTACTGCTGGATTCATTCAGCTCCAAACCCCATTACAGCCTTGACGCAAATATGGACAGAAGACCAAAATCTCAGGGGTGAGGTGAAAGTGATAGCCTTAGGACTAACTAAGTACATGGGAATTAAAAGTCAGCCTCTCCAACGGCTGTAGCCATACCTAAAGCAAAGGAAAATGATTGCCATTGCATCAGTCAATTATCTCAGCTCCAGCAAAGTTCCTCAGGACACTGAGGTATCCTGTGCCCAACCACCTTCAGCTACTTCATCGGTGACCTTCCCTCCATTAAAAGGGAAGAAATGAGGAGGATCACTGAAGATTGCACAGTATTCAATTCCATTCTTAATTCGAAATAATTGTGCCTCATGAACCTGGACAACATTCAGATTTGGCCTGATAAATGGCAGCAATGATCATCAATAACTTAAAAAGAATCTAACCATCATTCCTTGATGTTCAACAAAATACCATTACTAATTATCCCAATATCATTATCATGGGAGTTACCAATTGTTAGAAACTTAAGTGGACCAGCTATATAAATGAATCTACAAGTCACAAGACAGGAATATGATGATCATAGCAACAACACTTCAGATGCCGAATACCATCCAAGGCAAAGTAGCCGCTTGAATGGCATCCCATCCATCACCTTCAGAATGCAGTCTCTCCACTATCAGTGTTCCACGTCATCGGTGTGTGTTACAAGACACAGTACAATATCTTTCAAACCCACAACCCTTACTATGAAGAACAGGGTATTGCACAGTTCAAGTTTTCTTGTCCTTGGGAAGGCAGTGAAGTATTTCAGAAAGCTTAGGTTTGGCAGAGTAATAAATAGGAATTTCAGAAAAAAAAAACTCCCAGGCGATAAATCACTAAGTGAAGTAAATGATAAATTAATAAAATTGACCATACAAAGCCGAACAGAGCTAACTTATAAAAGTTGCTTTTGCTTTTTGTCTTTTAAGAAGCAGAACTTGATGGTTTAGGAAGAAGAGGCAAGTGCACTCAACCTAATTAGTTTGGTTTAACAGTGGTGGAGGCTGGTACATGACATTTAAAAGGCAGCTGGATGGGTATATGAATAGACAGGGATTAGAAGGATATGGGCCAAATGCTGGCAAGTGGGACTAGGTTAATTTAGGATATGTGGTTAGCATGGATGAGTTGGCCTGAAGGGTCTGTTTCCATGTTGCACATCTCTATGAATCTACGACCAACCTTGCATTTGCTTCTGGTGATGCAAATCTAAACACTGCTGAATTCATATGGAAGGAGATCAGAGGTGAGTTGCCTTTAACCTTGCCAGCCTGCTTTGTGGATAGGGTTTTTTTGGGAGGGAGAAAGAGGAGGCAAAGGATCGGGCTGTGACTGGCTCATGCTTAGTTTCATATACTCCTCTTCCCCATCCCCTCCCTATTTGCTCACACACATCATCTTACTCACTCTCTATGTCCCAACCTCATGCTCTCTCTCTCTTACTCCACATCCCTCATATTACTCGTCTCTCTAATTCACTCTTCCTCCCTTCCTCACACTCTGTCACTCTGTTACATATTTTCCACCCTCTCATTCAGAACTCCTGGGACTTGGGTGCCCATCTGCACTATTTGAATGTTCCCTTCTTGGCAATGGCATTTATGTGGGAAGATTCACTCCCTGACTTGGAACATCTTTCTCCAGTACCCTTCTGACAGTAGCCTTTCCCTTCCGTAGAGCCGTAGTCATACAGCATGGAAACAGACCCTTTGGTCCAACCAGCCCACTCCGACTGTGTTCCCAAACTAAACTAGTCCTACCTGCCAATATTCCACCAAACCTTTCATTTCATGAACGTATCCAAATGTCTTTTAAACATTATAACTGTACCTACATCCACCACTTTCTCCGGCATTCATTCCACTCATGAGCCACTCTGGTGTGGAAAAAAAAAAGGTGCTTCTCTTCCTTTAAATCTTTCTCCTCTCAGCTTAAAAATATGTCCTCTAGTTTTGAACTCCCCCACCCTCGGGAAAATACCTTTGTCATTCATTTTATTTATGTCCCTCTTGATTTTACAAGCTCAATAATGTCACCCCTCAACCTCCTGTACTCCAGTGAAAAAAGTCCCAGTCTTTTCAGTCTACTTTACATCTCAAACCCTCCATTCCCAGCAACATCCTGGTAAATCTTTTCTGATCCCTGTCCAGTTTAAATGATATCCTTCCTTTAACAGAATGACCAGAACTATACACAGTATTCCAGAACAGGCCTCACTAACATCCTGTACAACCTCAGTATGGCGTCCTAACTCCTATACCCAATGTTCTAAACAATAAAAGCAAATATGCTAAACACCTTCTGAACCACACTGTCTACCTGTGATACAAATTTCAAAGAATTATGTACCTGAAACCCTAGGTCTCTCTGTTCTATAAACTACCCAGGGCCCTATCATTAAGTGCATAAGTCCTGTTCTTTTTTGTATTAACAAAAAGCAATGCCTCACATTTATCCAAATTAAACTTCATCTGTCACTCCTCAGCCCACTGACCTAATTGATCAAGTTCTCTTTGTAATCTTAGATAACCCTCTTCACTGTCCGTTATACTATCAATTTTTGTGCCATCTGCAAACTTACTAACAAACCTTCTATGTTCTCATCCAAATCATTTATATAAATTACAAACAAAAGTGGACACAGTACCGATCCCTGTGGAACACCAGTAGTCACAGGCCTCTAATCCGAAAAAAAACCTTCCACCAACACTCTCTGTCTTGTGTCATTAAGCCAATTTTGTATCCAACTGGCAAGCTCACCCTGAATTGCACATGATCTAACGTTACTAATTAGTCTATCATGCAGATCTGTCAAAGGCTTTACTAAAGTCCAAGTAAACACCTACTGTTCTGCTCTCAACATTTTGGTTACTTCATTAAAAAAACTCAATCAAGTTTGAGAGACATTATTTCCTTCTCACAAACCATGCTAACTATCCCTGATCATTCCTTGTCTCTTGAAATGCATGTAAACCTCATCTTTCAGCATCACGTCCAACGACTCCCAACACCAATGTCAGAGTCTCAGGTCTATAGTTCCCAAGCTTCCCTTTATAGACTTTCTTAAACAATGGTGCAACATTAGCCACCCTCCAGTTCTCTGGTACTTCATCTGTGCTTATAGGTGATACAAATATAGGTCATAGGGATCTGACAATTACCTCCCTAACTTCCCATAATGTCTGGGACATCACACTCCAGAGATTTATCGACCCTTATGTTTTCTAAGATCTTCAGCACTTCCCCCTCTGTAATGTGAGTGGTTTTCAAAACATCAATTTTTTCCCTGTGTTCTCTAGCCTCCATTTCTTTCTCAGCAGTAAAAACTGAGATGAAATATTCACTTATTGTCTCTCACATCTGAGGTTCAACACAACAACCTCATTAACCTCTGGTTAGCTGCTCTCTTGTACTTAATGTATTTGTAGAATCTTTCTGAATTATCCTCAACCTTATCTGCCAAGTTTATCTCATATACCCTATCTGCCTCCCTGATTTCATTCTGAAGAATGCCCTTAACACTCTTTATACTCTTGAAGAGATTCAGTTATAGATATAGTTATCTGTATAACTAAATAGATATATAGTTTTCTATATCTATGATTCTTTTTTATTCATGACAAGAACTTCAATATCTTTATTCATCCATTGTTCCCTAATCTTACCAGCCTTCCCTATCACTCTAGCAGGAACATAATGCTCAGTTTTGAAGGCCTCCCACTGGTCAGTCGTCCCTTTACCTGCGAACAATCTACTCCAATCAACTCTTGAGACTTTTTGTTTCATACCCTTAAAATTTGCCTTATTTCAATTAAGAAACAAACTTTTGTGGAAGACTTATCCTTTTCTCCACCTATTGGTAAACTAATAGCATTATGATCACTAGTTCCAAAGTGTTTCTCTACTAACACTTCAGTCACTTGCTCTGCTTTACTTCCCAAGAGACGGTCAAGTTTTGCTACTTGTCCAGTAGGAATACTTACATACTGATAAGAAACTTTTCTTGAACATATTGAACAAATTCTTCACCATCCAAACATTTAACACTATGGCAGTTCCAGTCCGTGTTTGGAAAATTAAAATCCCCCATTACAATCCTATTATTTTTACACATATTTGAGATCTCTGTACATATCTGTTCCTCAATTTTCCTCTGACTACAGGAGGGTGCCTACAGTATAATCCCATCAAGGTGGTCACCATTTTCATATTTCTAATTTTCATCCAAACATTTTCACAAACTGACCCCTTAGATATACCTTCTCTAATTATAGTAATAATGTTTTCCTTAATCAAAAATTCCACTTACCCTTCTCTCCTTCTATGCTCCTGTAACATCCACAACCCAGAACATTGAGCTGCCAGTCCTGTCCTTTCCTCAGCCAAGTTTCTATAGTAGTTTTGATGTTCCAGTCCCATGTTCCCATGCATGCCCTGAATTCATCAGCCTTACCTATAAGGCCCTTATATTGAAATAGTTCTTCATAGTTACCTTATTCTTTGACTTGCTCTTGTGTGCCTTTTCTAATTAGCTTGCTCTTTTCTGATTTGGAACTATCCTCATCTTTCTTTCTATTTTCACTGTTACTTCGGGAGCCCCCAACCCTCCCTCAAAGTATACGGGCTGCTGAAATAGAACTAACAAATGATTCCAGCAGGATATTAGTCCCTTTCCAGTTCAGGTGAAACCTATCCCTTTTGAACAGGTTCTTGCAGTCCCAGAAGAAATCTCAATGATCCAAGAAACTGAATCCCTGCATATTGCATCATATCTTCAGACATAGATATATATCTCCTTTACCCTTTTATTCCTTCCCTAGTTACAACTTGGCACTGGAAATAAACCAGAGATTTCAATTTTTGATGTTCTGTTTTTTAAACCATCTACCTAAACTTTTATAACAACATCTTCTGGCTTCTCACTCTGCCCTTCGTTAATATGCATCAACCATTTTGAGATGTCCTTAACCCTGGTACCAGGAAAGCAACATATTATCCTAGATTCATGCTCATGGCTAAGAATCTCCTGTGTGCGTGCCAGAAGAGTTCCTGTTAATAATTATTCTTTTAAATCTTGACAAACCCCGTTTAACATAAGATTCCTTCTTAGTGCTCAAATTCTGACTGCCACTTCTTTTTTTCCTCTGAGAGACTCCCTTTCAGCAATACCCAAAACAGAATATCTATTCAAAAGAGGAATAGCTACAGGAGACTTCTGAACTATCTTATGTTTCCTGGCAGTCAATCGTCAATCTAACTGACCCTGCTATGTAGGCCTCAGGGTGAATGAATATCTCGGAGGAAGGGTCGCCGGACTGAAAAGTTAACTCTAATTTCTCTTCACAGATGCTGCCAGACCTGCTGAGCTTTTCCAGCAACCTCTGTTTTTGTTTCTGATTTATAGCATCCCCAGTTCTTTCAGTTTTTATTGAATGAATAAATCCGTGATTTGCACAATTGACAGCTCCTCCAATCAGAGGCTGTTTCACTGGGCAGCCAATCAGCAGAAAACGTGAGAAATAAACAGCCTTTGATTGGCGGGGTATCTCCTTGCAGAACTTTTGTCTTGTATTCATCGGATTTGGAAACCTGAGGTGGGTCAACCTGTTTAAAAAGCCTGATGGAAAAAAATGGGGTAATTGCAGATGGGCAATAAATATTGAGCTTGCCAGCAACACACACATCTGTGAAAGAACAACAAAGTTTATCTTAGGTCTTTTAATATTAAAATCAACACTTGTGGCTTTCTTCAAGATGTTGAGAAACCACACCACACAGCTTGATACAGCCAACACTAGGGGTCATTGGTTTTTGAGAGAATTGTACCACAACATAATTGAAATTATGATAAATCAACTGAAGGAACACTTGAGACAAAATAACCTTCCTTGAAATACATCACTTTTACAACTTCTGAAAATTTCTATGCATCATAGAATTCAAATGACTCAAAACACTTACAAATTCATTGTCAGACCATTGTTCTCCCTCCTGTGCTCCTGCGCCTTCTAATAAAAATGAAAGGAAGAAAGATAGAGAATTAAATGGGTTAGGATCAATGTTAAATGAATGTTCATGGATAAAAACACATAAATGTTCACTTAGATTCATTTGGAAGAAGCAGTCACATAAAACAATCTAAGATTTGGATTCTGGGAAAGAAGCACAAAGGGAGGCCAACATTATTTATTTTGATAATCCGTCGAGAAAAGAAAATTCATGGTTGGTTCCATCTCTTAGCATCTGAATAGGAACTTACCGAAAAAGCTGAGGATGGTGGGTTAGCTGTTATTAAATCATGATACAAGTCATAATTATGCCAAATATCCTTGATCTTTCCACTTTTACATGCAGTTTGGAAGAGAGGAAACTTCTACGTGCACTCTACACCCTAGAGTTAGGAAAGGCAGTGGTGTAGTGGTGACATCACTGGACTAGCAACCGAGAGGGACAGGCACAAGTTCAAATTTCACAATGGCAAATGCTGAAAATTCATGATAAATCTGATCATCAAACCAATTGTTATAAAATGCATTTGGTTCACTAATTGCTTTAGCAGAAAGAAATTTGTTACCTTACTTGGATTGATCTCCAACCCACAGAAATGTGGCTTATTATTAAATGCCCTCTGAAAGCCATCATAAGGCTTAAAAAATAAATTAAAGCCCAGGATCAACATAGGCATTGAAAATGACAACAGCAAACCCAGCCCTGTTTTATGTAAAGTCCTCCTAATTATTGTCTGGGTACTTATGCCAAAACTGGGAGGGCTGTCCCTCTGAACTAGTTCCATCCCCAGACAAGTTGTTCCCGTACAGCTACAACACTGGCATTGTGCCCAGTTGAGTCCTGCATACAAATTGCAAGGACAAAGCAGACCTGATCAATTACTACCCCATTAGTCTACTCTCAATCATCAGTAAATGGGATCACTGACAGTGTGATCAAGTGGCATTTGTTGAGTAATAAACTGCTCACTGACGCTCACTTTGGATTCCACCACAGTCACCCAGCTCCTGACTTTATTACAGCATTGACTTAAACATGGCAGGAAGGGCTGAACTGTACAGGTGAGATGTAAGTGGCCTCCTTTGACATCAAGGCAACATTTGGCCGAGCGTGAATTAAGGAGCCCAAGCAAAACTGCAGTCAATGCGAATCAGGCAAAAAACTCTCTACTAGTAGGAGTTAGACCTAGCAGAAAAGAAGATGGTTGTGGTTACTGGAGATCAGTCATCTCAGCTCCAGGGATGTTATGGCCTCTGGAGGAGGTGGGATTTGAACCTGGCCTCTTGGCTGAGAGGTAGGAACATTACCATTGTACCACAAGAATTCTGAAAATGCTTATTCCAATAACACAATGAACAATTGGGTAGTGTCTAGCCCAACCATTTCAACTGCTTCATCAATAACATTAACTCCACCGTAAGGTCAGAAGTGGGGATGATTGCCCAATGTTCAGCATCATTCATGACTCCTCAGATACTGAAGCAGCTTATGTCTCTATGCAGCAAGATGGACAATAAATGCTGACCTATTCAATATTGTCCACAAACCACAAACAAATTAAACAAAAACATTCAGGCAAACATTCTTGCAATGATCATAAACATTGTTCCCATAAACTCTTAGAATAAATCTGGATAAGCTAAATACTGTTATCTCTCTCCATTGTCTTTTGATTCGTCTCATCCAGCCATATATAAGATGTGCTTCAGAAACAACTTTACCTGAATAATCTCTCCGAGGAACAGAAGGTGGTGGATGTTTCGTGAATCTGCAAATATTAAAAGATAAATCAATGGAGGCAAGATCGAGAAGAAAAGCTACATCTGAGAGTGTGGAAATTCAAATTGTTAGTAATTCCAGTATCACATACAGAGAGGTTAACAAGAGCCAAGGACAACTCATAAGTTAGTGCATGTATGTTAGGAGTATTTCACATTGTTTGTTTCACATTGAAAGTGCATGCTAGTGATATTAGCTCTTAGAAAAGCCTGCTAAGTAAATTAAAATAAAACATTTTTGGTTAGAGTAGCAGATTACAGAATATATTAAATACTTCAGAAATCTGTGTTGTGTATTTTGAGGGAATTTGTGATAGGCCATGTCTGAATAGAATTCTAAGTAGCCCACCTCCTCCTCAAACTGAGTGCAGACCTGATTTAATTTAGGGCTGGGTCTCCTTCCCCTGGTACTAGCAAGATACATTCCTGTCCCAGTGCAGCTCACCTATTCCTAGCTAAGAAAAGATCAAATGGTCCACAAAGAGGTTTAACTGGATTTGTCCACACTGTGGCTACAATAGTGGGTTAAAGGTTTGCAGAGAGCAAAAACATTAGGAAGGTAGGTCCAGGAAGAGTTGGGAGGTGAGGGGTTAATGGCGAGTGGGAAGCTAAGGATGCCAGCTGACTTGTGGAACCTGAAAGGCAGATTTGGTCCACTTAGCACAAGAAACATAATATTATTTGGGCATTTTGGCGTCTTTTCCATGTCACATCTGGTTCAACTTAGCACAGCAGGCAATGTATATAAACTTTCCAACTGTCCCTCTAAATTGGCTCAGGGTTGTTATTATGCCATAGGATCCTGATTTACTAACAGTAACATTGCTCTAGATGCAAGCATATAATTGTCTAATAGAAGGTCACATTAAATGCTGCAGTGAAAGCCTCCAAAAGTGCTTCACAACCAAAAAAATACTTTTGATATATAGTCACTGTTATAAGAGTACATGGCAGCCATCTATACATGTGCTCCTGTGAAGAATAAGGAAATAAATGAGCAATTAAACTGTTTCAGTGCTGCTGGCTGAGAAATAATTATTGGCCAAGACACTTGGAGAATTATCCTGCTTTTTTTTTGAATAGTTCACTGATATGGTTTACCTCCAACTGAGACGTTTAGTGCGATTCAAAAAACACAACGCAGCAGTTCTCCAATACTGCACTGGTTTGCCGGCAGAGACGTCACTGGAGACGGGTTTAAAACCCAATACTTTCTCTCTCAGGAGGCAGGAGTGTTATCATTGAACTAAGACCAATGTAATGTTAAAATGAATCCTGCTGGTAACAACTTTGCATCTGCCAATGCATTAGTAAATATTGTTAATTCATCCTGGTAGAGTTGTTATCCTCAGTATTATTGCAAGGTATTTGACTCATGTGTTTTTCTAGCCTAGACTATTCTAAATGGCTGAATCACTTGGAATGCTATGCTTTTTAAATATTATTCCTCAACAGAAATGCAGCATTGTTCATTGAGTAATGAGTCAGAAAATCTGGCTACCACATGCCTAAAACCAAGCAATTTGTTCTTGTATTCAAGGTGTTCTTGTTTGACTAAAATATTATTGGCAGCGGGAATTATACAAATCCGCTTCATTTTAACAGAAGTCCCAAATATTAAATGGACCAGAATACTTCCATTTCTTATTGCTGTGTCAATAGTTATAAATCCATATGACAATAAAATATAAAGAGTGGTCAATTGTTACTTAAGATTTCAAGATTATTAGGTACTCCAGAGTTAGTTTTTTTAAAAAATTGCACATAGGAATGATCACTCGACTTGTAAGAGATTAAAAGGACCTTAAAATTTGTAGTCATGAAATCATAATTGGTCCTATGAATTGTAGCCAACTTATATTGTTTTCAATTATCCTTTTCACTAATTTGTATAAGGCAAAACCAACATTTCACCAAATTCCAGAGTCCCTCCAAATGTATCACATTTCCTTGAGTAGATAGTGGCATTGCAGTAGTCCAGAGAAGGTACACTAAGCTTAGAGCAGAATGAAGGGGCTATCTTAGATAAGGTTGAGTATGTTGTACATTCCAATGAGAACAGGAACAAGAATGAGAGACAACCTTATTGAAACATACAAAAACCTTCAGCTGAGAGATTATTAGAGCATATAGTCACTGAATGAGAGGTCACACATTTTAAGCGCAGATCAGGAAGAATTTCTTCTCTAAGGGTAGTAGATTTGCAGATTTTTTTTACTACAGAGGCTGGGTCATTAAGTGTAGTCAAGGCTGAGACTGACAGATTTTTTGATCAGGATGGGAATGAAGGTTTATGGGGAAAAGGCAGGAAAGTGGAGTTGAGGACGATTAGATCAGTTATAATCTAGTTGAATGGTAGAGCAGACTCATTGGACTGAATGGTCTACTTCTGTTCCTGAACCTTTTCTTCTTAATAGCTACTTGCTTTGTTGAGAACCAACTGTAATGTGGCTCAATTCATTTATTTCTCTGCATATTTCCAACAATTTCTTTTTTAATTGAGATTTTCGTGGAGTTCTATTGTTTTGCCATATCTAAAATAACACTAGTGCCAATGCTCCATTCTTTCATAAATAACTAAATAATTAGGAATAAATTAGATTTTTTTCAAAGGTCATTGGCATACAAGACTCTCACTCATGTGAGACTTCAAATCTGAACATCAACTGATAATAGAATGACTTGTTCTCCTGGATGGAGAACTGTGCATCAGTTAAGTGCTCAGTATCAGAATGATGCAAAAGTGTACCTGATGTTAACCAATGAACAGTTATGTTTGGAGAAAGCAATGAAGAAGAAAATTAATCACCATTTAAATATGCAAGATTTGATCAGGGAGAGTCAGCATGGCTATATCAGAGGGAGAGTTGAGAAGTGTGGCACTGGAAAAGCACAGCAGATTAGGCAGCAGCCAAGGAGCAGGAGAGTCGACATTTTGGGCATAAGCTCTTCATCATGAAGTTAAAAATCACACAACACCAGGTTATAGTCCAACAGGTTTAATTGGAAGCACACTAGCTTTCGGAGCATTGCTCCAAAAGCTAGTGTGCTTCCAATTAAACCTGTTGGATTATAACCTGGTGTTGTGCGATTTTTTAAAACTTTGTCCACTCCAGTCCAACACCGGCATCTCCAAATCATGACTTTCATCAGGAAGGGCTTCCTGATGAAGGGCTTATGCCTGAAACATTGACTCTCCTCCTCTTCGGATGCTGCCTGATCTGCTGTGCTTTTCCAGTGCCAACTTTTTGACTCTGACTCTGCAGCATCTGGAGTCCTCACTTTCTCCTTTATCCGAGGGATGTCATGCATAACAAATCTCATGGAATTGTTTTGAGGAGATGACCAAGTGTTTGGATGAGGACAGGTCTGTTGAAGTACTTTTAATGGATTTCAGCAAGGCCTTTGGCAAGATCCCAAATTGGAAGGTGATAAAGTTGATAAAAGCTTATGGGATCCAGAGTACTTTGTTAAGTTGGATCAAATATTGGCTTAGTGACAGGAGTTAGTGGTAGAAGAGCTGGGTCCCTTATTGCTTGTGATATTCTAATATGACGTATATGAGAATGTGGAGGGGAGGGGTGATGTTACATAAGTTTGAGGACAACAAATATTAGCTCAATGTTGACAGTGAGGATGAAGGTGTTAGGTTATAGGGGGATATAGGTAGATCAATCTGATGGCAGATAGAATTTAACCATGATAAATGTGAGGTGATGCACTTTGGAAGAAAGAACAAAACACGAGCATACTCAATGAATTGCAGGACACTTGGTTAGTTCAGAGGCACAGAGTGATCATAGGGTGCTTGTCCACAGATTGCTGAAGGTGGTAAACAGGTTAATAAGGTAGTGAAGAAGTCATATGGGACGCTGTGTGCAGTTCTCATCACCACATTATAGGAAGGATGTGATTGCAGTGGAGGGGTGCAAAAGGAGATATACCGGGATACTGCCTGGGATGGAGCATTTCAGCTATGAAGACACACTGGATAAGCTTGGGTTGTTTTCTTTGAAGCAGAGAGAGTTAGGTTGTATAAGATTATGTGGGGCATAGAAAGGTCAATAACAAGGGGTATCATTTTAAAGTGTAAGGCAGGTTATTTAGAGGGAAACTGAGGAAATTTTTTTTACCAACATGGTGGCGTGTGTCAGAATGCACTGCTTGGGAGGGTAAATGAGGTGGAAAACCTTACAACCTTTAAAAAGTACTCAGATCGGCACTTGAAGTGTCATTGCATTCAAGGCTATGGGCTAGTGTGGAAAGGTGAGACCAGTGTAGGTGGTCCTATATACTCGATGGGCCAATAGACATCTTCTGTACAGTATGTTTCTATGATTCTCTGATTTTGCTTTGGATAGTGCTTTGTTGCAGGGAAAATTATGACAGGAGGAACTAATGCTTGGTAGCTAAACCCAAAGTATATAAATAATTCATTTCTAGCTTAATTATGAAACGGGCCTTCATACTTATTTTCACTCTAAAATGGCAAATCTCTTAACGGTACACCATAAAAACTCATACTCAAGGAAATATGATACTTTAGAACATTCCACTTAAATATAGTATAAATCTTTCTCTTTGTTCCAAAATTTGAAACTTGATGTTATTTTGAATGTATGGATATACAAAATTATCAGCCCCAGAATATTAACTGTTGTGATTATTCCGTATCCTACAATAAGAATTAGTAGAATAGAATTAGTCAAAGACAAACAAGTGGATTACACATTGTGTGTTCTTTATGCTGCTTTTTTTTAAAAAAAAGGCCGTAGGTACATTAACATGTAGGTTCAAGAGCACACTAAAGAGGAAAATAGGTTTGCTTTGTTCATCCATACCGATCCCAAGTACTTTTCCCAGTTTTGCGCATCAGGGCCATTTGTTCATTTTGGAACCTATGAGTTGAAGGAAATGCTCACAACTTAGCAAATGAGGATTTCTATTAACAAATTAGAGTTTTTATTGGCATAACTCTGAAATACAACTTAAATAGGAGTGCATTTTCCATTTAATGTTCAGTCTTTTTTTTGCAAATTGGAGAAGATTAATTTACCATCGAGTGAAATGTCTGCTCTTACAAACTCCCCAGCGGAAGTGTCTTAACATTTAAGTAATTTTCCTTAAATATTGGGGAAGAATGGAAACACAACATATATTATCATTTAAGAAGCAAGAAATGCATTGCAATTCTAAAGTTAAACAAACTGGAATAACAAAACTCATGTAGATGAACGCTACATGAGATGCGTGCAGTATAAAATAAATTAAAGATTAAGACCTTAAGAGATCAGATCTAACAGTTCCATTTCTCAAAATTATGTTGATCACTGGGCTAGATTTTACAGCATTACAAGCAAATGGGGTGAGAGAAAATGTCAATAAGCAGATTTTAATGATAATTGATTTAAATTACATAAAGAAAAAAATCCTTTGATATTAGTAAATCTGATGACAGCGATGATCAGTTATTATATTTAAGCTTAGTTTGTCCATGATACAAAGCATATTTCTGATGGACTATCTGAGACCATATAAAGTACATCTAATCATTCATAATTTACATACATTTACACAAGCCTTAATTCCTTAGGGGAAGAATGCTATAACATAACTCTTTAGGTGTCAAATCATGTAAAAGGTGATCCAAGTTATGAAGAATTTCAGTAAAGATTAGATTACTAGCCATTTTAGATTAGATTAGATTACTAACAGTGTGGAAACAGGCCCTTCGGCCCAACAAGTCCACACCGACCCGCCGAAGCGCAACCCACCCATACCCCTACATTTACCCCTTACCTAACACTATGGGCAATTTAGCATGGCCAATTCACCTGACCCGCACATCTTTGGACTGTGGGAGGAAACCGGAGCACCCGAAGGAAACCCACGCAGACACGGGGAGAACGTGCAAACTCCACACAGTCAGTCGCCTGAGTCGGGAATTGAACCCGGGTCTCAGGCGCTGTGAGGCAGCAGTGCTAACCACTGTGCCACCGTGCCACCCAAAAGTTTATCCACTGTGTAGCTGGGTCATAATGATCAAGGATGTTCTAAGTTAAACACAATTTATGGTTTATTGGCATAAATCCTTGAATTGGAAAGGCAACAAAATAAAAACACAGCCAAGTTTTCCTCTCCAAATTATGATCCTTCTGAAAGGCCAGTTGTGTGTACGTTGGCTGACAATAGGATTTGATCAGAACAGAATACACCCAAAGTAGGATGCAAGCATTCACCATCAAGATTCATACATCAAGACATGTACTGTCCATGTGGTACACAGGAGTATACCGACACACAGTATAGAAGAAAGAAAAAGGACAGGGATCTGTTCTTCTAAATGTCTTTGCTCTCCACTTCTGTTTCAATCCTAGCCAAAAGCTACCAAATGAACAGGCAGAAACATGTGAACATACCACAGTGAGATTGGAGTGAAGTCAAAATACTGTCTAATTTTTCTGAGTCTCTGCTAGGAAGAGGCCCAAATCTGAATTTGTTTAATCCCCTCAAATTAAAGAGCCTGTGAAGAACTTAGAAGTATCATTCTTCAATAAACATCTAAGTACATCATTTCAGGATGAAAACAAAAATGAGGACCAGTTAGACATATAATTTGGCTGCAGTTTCTGGACTATAGCCAGAAGTCTCAAGGTCAGCAGCCATTATTACTGTTGCAGTTTTTTTAGGCATTACGGTAGCTATCACATTTCCTGTCTCAATTCTGAATAAAAGTTATTTCAAACAGGTGTTCCTACATGAGGCACACCTACAGGGTATGATAATGATTGGAGCCCTGCCTGAGATACAGTTGGGTGTGTACCAAAATGGGTGGAACCTACTTTGAGTGCATTTTGCATTATTTCATTTATCCAGAGAAATGGAAGAAACAGGGACGATAACAAAACATTGCATTTATTCTGCAAGTTGTAACCATAATAATACACAGTAAGATTGTACATTCTCCCTGTATCTGTGTGCTCTGGTTTCCTCCCACAATCCGAGGATGTGCAGGTTAGTTCGATTGGCCATATTAAGTTGACCATAGTGCGCAGGCTAGGTGGGCTAGATGTAGGGAATGCAGGGTTACAGGCACACTTTTCCCATGTCTGTGTGGGTTTCTGCTGGGTGCTCTGGTTTCCTTCCACAATCTGAAGATGTGTAGGTTAGGTCGATTGGCCACGCTAAGTTGACCATAATGTGCAGACTAGATGATTAACCATAGGGAATGCAGGGTAACAGGCATAGGGGGTGGGTCGGGGTGGGATGCCCTTTGAAGGGTTGGTGTGGATGGGCCGAATGGCCTGCTTCCACACTGTAGGGACTGTAAGTATGAAATTGTACAATGCAAACCAGTAACAATCAGGCAAACATGGGAGGAAATACCAAACTGGCCTTTGAGAACTTTACCTGTTCAAACTGAATCAACTTTTCAAGAGCTTTTCCATGGAGTTATTTACTACCAAATATATCAATGAAGCAAATATGCATAATATAAATATCTGATATGTGCTTATATTTAACAAAACATTTTGAAATATTTATCAAGTGTATAAAACTAAATATAGTGTATTTTAAAGGATAATGCAGATACAACTTGTAATTATATATGCAGTAAAATATCCTCCATTATTTAACATTACAATATTTTTGTCAAATGTTTACATCGAGCCAAAGGACATTGACGTATGTGTGATCAAAACGTGGTCAATGAGGTCAGTTTTAAGAGACAACTAAAAAGGACAATAGCGGGATCAGAGATGAACAGGTTTAGGGAGGAAAATTCCAGAACTTTGATCCTAGATATCTGAAAGCATAGCCATCAACAGAAGAATGTAAAGATGATCAACGGTGTACAAGGACCAGAGTTGAAGGAACATAAAGGAAAATGAAACGGTAAGATATATTGTTAAACAATAAAAGTAAAGCAGATATTTAGCAAATAAAATAATTTGGAATTTTGCAAGTAAATCTGTTTAATTAATCATGAAGTTCATAACTCTAATAAATTGCATTTCTTTAGAATTATGTACAGTAACGAACTTAATCCGTTCCAGGACCTGGTTCACGAACCGAAAAGTTCACGAACTGAATCAATTTTTCCCATTGTTTGGATAGCGTAAGAATGCTTGGACATAGCAACGAACGCTGTTCACAGCGCACGCGCCAAAGACAAACTGAATGAGATCACACGGGGCCCGAGAGCTTTTGCGTTCAACAAGTTCATAGCAAAGCAGAACAATGAAACCACGTGGTCGCACATGGGCTTTTTGCATTCGTACTGTCGTTCGTACCTTGAATTTCGTATGTACGTTGAAGCAAAATTTTACATACAATCCTGTTCGTAAACTGATTTGTTCGTGAACGGAGTCGTTTGTAAGTCAATGATAAATTTATGTAATGACCAGTTGACTTATATATGATTTATCTCGCTGAGCTGGAAGGTTAACTTACATACTGATCATCAACCTGAGCTTCAAATCTTCTCAAAAATCACTAATGTTCAAAATTTTTTGTAATAGGAAGAATATCCAAACATATACAGAGAAGAAAGAAAGATTGTTCAGCATGTATTTTTCAAATACCAAAAGTAAACAATCTGAACTTACAATTATTTTAGGACTCGAATAAACATCTCTAGTAGACATCTCATCAACAAATAGGTTTCTAAATGATGTGAAATGAGGCCTAAATTCAACTTACTTTTTAAACCTGCTCATAAATCCGCCATCACTCTTTTGGATGTCATGAACAATCTTTTGAATTTGTCTGTAAGAAAAGAAACAACAGAAATTAAACTTTAGAATAACATGTTGTAAACTTTGAACCATGCAGTACAGAAAGTAGCCATATGATTTAATATTAGTGCTGTATAATGCAAACAGGGTAGTTCTGTAAAAGGATTTTAAAAATATGCCCTCACAAGTATGGCAGCTGATAATACGAATCAGTTCAGTACTACAACATACTGCCCAAAACGTCTCAGGATTTATTAGTTAATCCAAGCTTTTCGAACTCACCTACGAGGGAATTGCTGTGTTTACCTTTGTAGCTCTAGTTTAGTTTCTTCAAGGGGCTGCTTTTAAATCTTTACTTGTACTTCAGTCCTATATTCCCAATCTATGGGCATCCTGTACAGTTTGGGGGAACTCCTCATGGGCCTGGCCAAGATAACCAGATCACAGGCTGCAGAGAGGGGACTGTCTGATCCTCTTCTGTGGTTACGTCTGCACTCAGGAATCTAAGGGGAAGGAGCATGTAGATCCTGCAGCATAATAAAGTGTTTTAGGGGGTGGTGGTGTTGTTGGGGGTTTTGGAGACAGGATCTTGTGTTGATGAAGCTGGATTAAAAAAGGAATTCCAGTCTTTGTATCAAATGTTATGTAATATAAAAATCATGATTCATCAATGAGTTGATTTTAAACCATTATTAAGACTCCTTGACACAACAGGTAAGAAATGGAGGTTTTAGATGAGGTGCAATACGGACGTTCTAAGAAACTGCTTGGAATGAGGAATTACAATTACATAGATTTGAGTGCAGTTCTGAATGGCTTGGCAGAAACCATACTGGTGTTGCATATTATTATTTTGCACATGCCACTTGATAGCACTGTTGATGACCCCTTCCATCACTTTGTTGATTGAGAGTAAACCGACAGGGCAGTAGTTGGCCAATTTGGATCTGTCCTGCTTTTTGTGGAAAAGACATACCTGGGCATCAATGGTGAAGGTGTGGTTGAGCAAATTAGTAGATACAGAAATATTCAGGTGAAGGCATCACTGATGGTAAATGATTGTGAAAGTGCAGTTGTAACTAATTTGGAAAAGAGATTGTTCCAGATCAGTCAGAAGGAAATGGGCTTTGAAGGGAAATGAGATTAAATTAGTATGAAATAGATTGAAGGTATAGGGAGGAAGCTTGATTAATGCAATTACAGCTATTTGGTTGCATGTATGTTAAACATCGACATGGACTAGTTGAGCCCAATGATTTGTTTTTGTATTATAACTGCTATGTACTTTGGTGAGCTGAGAATTAGTGCTGTATTTATTCAGCATTTTCTCTGAAGACATCATGTATAAACACAAGCTGCTAAAATCCAGCTGTTAAAAAATTTCTATTTTCCTCAAAGGACATTCCTTAACTGGGTTATGTCAGTTGTATTGTCAATGTTTATTTTCTTCAATAAAAGCAAAACACTGCAGATGCTGAAAATATGTAACCAACACAGAAAATGCTGGAGAGACTCAGCAGTTCTAGAAGTATATGATGATTGAAAAAACAGGATTAACATTTCAAATCTGGAAATTTCAAAATCTATTTCTCTCCAGACTTCCAGATCTGCAGAGTTTCTTCAGCACTCTCCATGCTTGTGTTATTGAAAAAAAATCTTGTAATAGAAGCTTCTTGAAAATGAAAATCAAACGTTCGAATTCCCACTATTGCAGATTAGTTGCCAAAGTTTTGAAATGAAATTGGACTGGGGCTTGCTATGAGTAGCATTTTTCCTAGATTTACACAATTTTTGTGACCCGCTGTTCTATGAAATGGAAATGCAGACAATTGATCTGTTTTGTGTCAAGTTTGTAGACCCTGTTAATTCCTGCAGCTTTGAGAGTAGTTTCCGATTTGTTTGCACACTCTCAGTGAAGGTTTGTTCATCGCAATACAACATCATCTACATCAGAGGTGAACACCGTGGGGAAGTATGAACAACCACATTAATAAACAGGAAGACTATAAGAGATTGCAAATCCCAGTCTCTAGATTGTCAGTCAGACAGGTCATTAAAAATACAACATTCAGGGCCCATTCTCTCCCTTCATTCCTGCAAACCACTGGATAGATATTTGCTTTTTTTCACAAGTTATTTAGTGAAACAAGCCAGCTGCTACCTTGGCCTGATTTGGCAGAAAGCCAGATTTGTCATTTTGGACCCAGGCCTTTCTGGTGAGCTACAAAGCTTATTTAGCCAGGCTGCTAGAACTTGGCACAACATTGTGTGGATCTAATACGGAGACAGCCTGTGGTTGGTCCTGGACAGTGGAGAGTAAAGTGGAGGGGAGGGGTGAGCTGGGCTGGCTCTAAACACGTTTTTAGAAAGGTGAGGCATTCTCAATTTCCTGGTCAATGACAGGACATTTGAACAGAGAACGTGATGAATGCTTCACTTGCTACTCCATAAAGTTACAACTGACTACATCAGAGAAATATCACCCGCATACTCCAGAGACCCATTGAGTGATAAGTGATGTAGACTAAGTCTGTTGAGTCCATTGTCACCTAATCGTGCTTTTTGTGCCCTTTTTGGAGGGTTGGAGGGTGAACGTCAAGACTGAGCCCACTTCCACTCGGCTCACTTTTTAAAAAATTCATTCGTACAATATGGGCATCACTGACAGATCAACTTGGGATTGACAATAAATGTTGGCCAAAGGAAAGTGGTGATGAGCTGCAGTCCATGTACTGTAGCTTGATTCACAATGCCCTTAGGGAGGAAGTTCTAAGGTTTTGACCCAGCGACACAGTGAAGAAATGGTGATATGTTTCCAAGTCAAGATGGTGAGTGGCTTGCAGGGAAACGTGCAGATGGGGGTGGCATTCCCATATATCTGCTGTCCTTGTCCTTCTCAATGGAAGCAGTTGTGGGTTTGGAAGGTGCTGTCTGAGGATCTTTGGTGAATTTGTGTGTGCATATTGTAGATAATACATTCTGCCGCTACTGAGCATTGCTGGTGGATGCTTGCAGATATTAACATTCATGATAAAGGGTTTATGCCTGAAATGTCAAGTCACCTGCTCCTTCGATGCTGCCTGATCTGCTGTGCTTTTCCAGCGCCACACTTTTCAACGCTTGTGCATATGGTGCCCGTCAAATCAGCTGCTTTGTTCTAGATGGCGTCAAGCTTCTTGAGAGTTGTTACAGCTACACTCATCCAGACAGGAATTAGTTCAAGTATGTTTTACCCTCTTGCTGGTTCCCTCATCATCTACAGCAGACCCAGTCTGGCAACGATGTTGTTTAGGACCTGACCAGCTTGATCAGCAGTGCTACTGCCAAGCCTTTCTTGGTGGTGGACATTGAAATTCCCCAGCCTCAGCCCTTGCCACTCTCAGTGCTTCTTCCAAGTGGTGTTCAGAAGGAGGAGTACTGATTCATCAACCGAGGGAGGATGGTGCGTGATAATTAGCAGGAGGTTTCCTTGCCAATGTTTAACTTGAAGCCATGAGACTTCCTGGGGCCCAGATCAATGTTGAGAACTCCCAGTGCAACACCTCCTGACTGCAATTTCTATCTTGTCGCTAGGACAGGACACATCCAAGACGATAGTGGTGGTGTCTGGGGCAATATAAAACATGATTTTGTGAGTATGACTATGTCAGGCTGTTGCTTGACTAGTCTGCAAAACAGCTAGAGTCCCTAGATGTTAATACGAGGACTTTGCAGGGTCGATGGGGCTATTTCGCTGTTCCTCTGGTGCCCAGCTTGACGCCAGGTTTCACTTCTTTGTTGAGACTTTGTAACAAGTGATAAAACTGAATGGCTTGCTAGGCCATTTCAGAGAGCAGTTGAGAGTCAAACACATTGCTGTGGGTCTAGAGTTACATTTAGACCAGATCAGGTGAGGATGGCAGATTTCCTTCCCTGAGTGACATTATTGAGCCAAACAGGTTTTCCCAACAATCAACAATCATTTCATGGTCATCAGTAGATTCTTAATTCCAGAGCTTCCCCAATGTTGGGGAAAATTACAGGTACTGGCTTGGTGCCCAATGTTCTAACTGCAACCACCAAAGACTGCTTGTCAGTTTTCCTGCCCACAGGGAACTGTAATATTTAGCTGTCTTTCCTTTTACTGATTGCAGTTTGTAATTTTATTACTTGGATATAAGCTGTCTTTTACTGGATTAAGAAACAGTGGGCACCAGAAATGTCTACTCCTGATAATTGAATATGAACGATTAACCTGTTTAAAATACTGAATGCTGTTTTTATGGAAGGCATTGAAACATTTAATTTTAACACATTAACTCTTCTGTTACAAGCAGCTGCCATATTAAATATATATTTTATTTCCCAAATATTTTATTTTTAATTTCTATCATCTTGAAAAAATATTTTAAGTGTAACCGTTTGATCAGCATTTTAAAAAGCAAAAAGACAAACAAATATTCAAGACGTTTAGTCCTACGGTCTTCTCGTTGATGTTGATGTATCCTTACAATCTCCTGAAGCTTTGTAAAAATGAAGGTTGTTTAAAATTAAAATAAACAGCAAAGCTCTAATCAAATCATTTAGAACTTGCCTAGAACTTGCAAATGATGTTGACACAGAATAAATTGCAACAGGAGCTCATGTTGTTTTGTATATGCAGACTACAAGTTCAGGAGTGAATGGGATAAGCTGGATTCTCATCCCGCAGGTGCTAAACAATCCAGCAGAATGCAGCACGTGCAACTGCCAGATTTTCCATCAATTTAAATAAATCCAAGGAAAAACCAGTTGGACTGAAATTGGCTTACGTTCCTCTTCTCTATTCAGTCTTTCCTGCACCCCTTTCTGCACCACCTTACATTTTGCCACTCTAGTTACAAATCCAACTTGGACAACCCAGATAAAAATCTATTTATTTGGGATCAGAGTCAGCCAGTCCAAGTCACCACAAATACTGTTACTTTCTGAAAGGTTACAGATATTAATTATTTGGAAGAATTACAGTGGACCCCAAAAAAGACAGTGAATACCTCATAAAAAGGGAAAAAAAGAACATAATTTTCTTTGGATCCTCTACGTCATACATTCACTGTGCCATTTTCCATTTAAAATTCAAAATCTGCTCCTGTGAACAGTTTTATCTTAGTTGCTATCTCAGATTCTTGAAATTGCTGCTCTGCTCTTGACAACCCAGCAACTTCACACTTCTCGACATAGATATATAATATGTTCGATTTGTTTTCACTACCAGTTTAATGGTGATATGTTAATCTGGGCTCTGTAGATAGGGAGTTTAAAAAAATAGATGTGATGAGGGAATAGGAGAAAGTGAGGACGACAGATGCTGGAGTTCAGAGTCGAATAGTGTAGTGCCGGAAAAGCACAACCGGTCAGGCAGCATCCGAGGAGCAGGAGAATCGATGTTTTGAGCATAAGCCCTTCATCAGGCCTGTGGCCTAAAGGGGCTGAGAGATAAATGGGAGGGGGTGGGGTTGGGAGCAAGGTAGCTGGGAATGGGACAGGTAGTTGAAGGTGGGGGTGAAGTGATAGGTCAGACAGGAGGGTGAAGTGGATATGGAAATGGCAATGAGCGAATACCAGATAACGATGCTTGGGTAGTTGAAGGCACAGAGTCCAATGAGTGAGTGATAGGAGAGTGGATGTGCAAGAGATCAGAGAATAAACAGCTAATGGTGGGGAGGCTGAGGTGGGGAGAATGGTTGAGGTGTCAAAGTCACAAAGATTAAATCAGTGATGCATGTTAATTGATTATCTTTCAATGCTTATTCTGCTGTCTAAACTTCCTGACTTTTAAGCATTTGCCTACAAAGTTAATTATTGGTTACATGGAATAAAAACCATTGTTTAAAACCATCTGTAAGACTACATATACGTGAGTAACTTTACTGTCAAGGAAAAACTGTCATGACACTTAATTCACCATCAGACTTGGACCTAAATATGTAGAAAGGTATTGGTTTGGAAGAAATTGTTACGTTTAAGAGGGCTAGGTCACGAAACAATTAAATTGAAAATTGTTTGAAGGAATTCAGTATTTTGTGTGACAATGTAAATAAAAGAGATAGTGAAGAATGGTTGACAAGGTCAGAAATGAGGCAGAGTCAAAGAGTATGGTGCTGGAAAAGCACAGTTGGTTAGGCAGCATCCACAGGAAGCAGTACAGTTGACATTTTGAGCATAAGCTCCTCATTAGGAATGAGACGGTGGCCCAAGGGGGCTGACAGATAAATGGGAGGGGGTGTCGGGGTGGGGAGCAAGGTAGCTAGGCATGCGATAAGTAGATGAAGGTGTGGATGAAGGTGATAGGTTGGAGAGGGAGGTGGAGCAGATAAGTGGGAAGGAAGAAATGAGGCAGCAGACTTTATGATCAGATAAACTTTAGAGGGTGGGAAGCCATCAAGAAAAACATGGCATTATTTGGGTCAGAAAGTGACAACTAATCTATGCAATTGTAAAGGATAAAAATACAGAAGTTTTTCATTTCAGAACATTTCAATGATCTTCATAGGCTTAAAGAAAATTTCTTAATTAAGAGCTTAATTGAAAATGTTTAGAAGATTTTAGATTTCTTCAAAAAAACAAAGAACTTCTGTTAAGGAGGGCAGAAGTAACATTCTTTATTTAAACAACAATTGCAAATCTTTTATTAGCAATTCATGTTCATCATCCAAAAACCATTTTTAAAAAATCGTAATATTTTTAAAACCTTGAAGAAGCTTCAACAATGTAATACAACTGAAGTAATTGTACAATTTAAAACATTAAACATCAATACCAGCTCCACCTACAAAAGACATTTAACAGTTTTAAAGTCAATCACTTAAGTAGAATTAAAATTAGCTTTGGCATATGTACTCAGACGAGTACAGTCACAAGTTTATAAATCACCACCATTTAGGTACAAAAGGTACCTAGGTACAACTTCTTCAGTTACAAGATCTTTGAACAGAGAAATAAAATGTTGCAGAAATAAAAGGTCAGAACAACGGTTTTCCAGCTCAGACCACACTAGCACCTAACCCTCCAGCCTGCACTGGGCCTTGGCTCCAGACTGCACCGGGCTTCATTGTGAGGTTCAGAAGGCTGGGAATAACAGTTGAATGCAATGGCATGAGAAATTTATTACAACTCCAAGCACATTTAAAATGACAGGTACTTCAAGCAGGCAATTAGCTAGACATTTTGGAAAAGACCATCCTTGAGATACAAACACATGAACAAGGATTAGATATTGGCCATTCTGTTTTGACCCTGTTGCACTACTTAATAAGGTCACATCTGATCTGATTGTAACCACAAATCCGCATTCTCATCTACTTCTGACAACCTTTCAATCACTTGCTTACCAAGAACCTATCCCATTCTGACTTAAAAATATTTGAGGACTCAGCTTTTCCATCACCTTTTGAGAAAGAATTCCCAAGACTCACGATGCTTTGTGAGGAAAAGATTCACTGCAGCTCTCTTTGAATGGGTGGTCTCTAGCTCTAGATTCTCCTATCAGAGAAAACATCCTCTTCACATCTGCCTTTTCATGACCCCTCAGAATCTTGCAGATTTTTCAACGAACGTGCCTCTTACTCTTCTAAACTCCAGTGGATACAAGCATAACCCATCCAAATGTTGAAAATGCTTATGCAAACCACATTTTTTGTTTAGATTAGATTAGATTACTTACAGTGTGGAAACAGGCCCTTCGGCCCAACAAGTCCACACCGACCCGCCGAAGCGCGACCCACCCATACCCCTACATTTACCCCTTACCTAACACTACGGGCAATTTAGCACGGCCAATTCACCTGACCCGCACATCTTTGGACTGTGGGAGGAAATCGGAGCACCCGGAGGAAACCCACGCAGACACGGGGAGAACGTGCAAACTCCACACAGTCAGTCGCCTGAGTCGGGAATTGAACCCGGGTCGCTGGTGCTGTGAGGCAGCAGTGCTAACCACTGTACCACCGTGCCGCCCTTGTTCTGACCTTTCCTCATAAGCCTACCTATTAATACCCAAAGGCATTAATCTGGTAAACCTTCTCTAAACTGCTTCCAACTATTTACATTCTTCCTTCAAATGACATGGCCAATACTGTACACAGTACTCCAGATGTCATCTCACCTGTACCCTGTGTGCCTGAAGCACACAATGTCTGTACTTTTGAATTCAATTGTCTTGCAGTACATGATAGCATTCTATTGGCCTTGCTAATTCCTGGATGTATGTTCATATAACTCTTTTGTGATTTATGCACAAGAACACCAAAATCCCTCTTCATCTCAGAACTTGGCAATTTCTCCTCATTTACATAATGTTTCTTTTTATTCTTCCTGTTTTAATTGAAAATTTCAAATGTTTCACATTTACTCAATCTGCCAGATTTTTATCCATTCATTTAATCTGTCTGTCTTTTTGTAACCCCCTATATCCTCCTCATAACTTACTGTACTACCTACATTTGTGCCATCAGCAAAATTAACGACCACATCTTATATAAGTGACTTGGATGAAGGGATACAAGTTGTAAACAGTTGATGTCTGAACACAAAATTGGTCTCATTTCTTAAACTAAAGAGGATATTGTACTGGAAAGAACAATTGAAATGGTGGTAGAACTGAAATTTTAAAAATAAAACTATACATGACAATGACAATAATAGAAAGTCAGCTGAGTTCATCAGGCTTCGTTAACTTTTTAAAGTACGAAAACATCACATCACATGATGGCTCAATCCAATACATCTTCAAGTCCTTTAATGCCAGAAGTCTTTTGTTTGTGAGGCCATGTCAACTATGTAAGAAAGTGGGATTTTCCAGAGAATCGTCCAAAAGTGAACAACAATCTTTGAACCACAAAACTGTTAATGCTTACTTGTGCAAAAAAGTTAACACCTTGCATCAAGCACCTTTTAGAAGAAATCCTAGACTATCAAGACATGCCTTCATTAGATCACATATTATACGATGTACCACGTTTTTTGGAACATGCAACTTTGCTATTGCAGAGTGACTATAACAGAATGACACCAATCATACAGGGTTCATCATCATTAAACCCATTTCAAACTTGACATTGGAGCAAATGTTACTATATTATCTAAAAGTATTCCTTGTTTGAAGGAAATGAAACTATAATCTTCTGATACAGTAGTGCATGGAGTGGGCAGCGTACTATTCAAAATTAATGGAGCACTGTTTTATGACAACCATACCAAACTGGTGTACATCACTAAAAACAAATATTTCTCATTTTTGAGCAGTTACCTTGCTCTTGAAGTTCTATAGTAGGTTGATAAACCTTAATTAGCTCAAAAGTCAAGTGCCAGTGATCAGTATAACTCCTTTGAGCAAAAGGAAGGCGTTACAGGTTTCTAAAGCATGTTTACTGAACCGGAGAAATATACACCATTCCAGGTTAATTATGTTGGTTTACAACAACTCTCATGACTTAGGGTTTAGTGGATACTGTGGATTTGAGGACTTGAAAAATTGCAAAAGTATCTTCAAAATCATCAAGCATCCCTGACACCACAACCACAAGGTAGATGCCTCTTGATACAGGCAATTCAGCTGAATAGAAGGGATGGTACGGTGGCACAGTGGTTAGCACTGCTGCCTCACAGCACCAGAGATCTGGGTTCAATTCCCGCCTCAGGCGACTGACTGTGTGGAGTTTGCACGTTCTCCCCATGTCTGCGTGGGTTTCCTTCGGGTGCTCCGGTTTCCTCCCACAGACCAAAGATGTGCAGGTCAGGTGAATTGGCCATGCTAAATTGCCTGTAGTGTTAGGTAAGGGGTAAATGTTCAAATAGGAACAGGTTTGGACTATTTATTTTAACCAGCCTGGTCATGATTTTGAAATTTTCTATTAAATCTTTTCTTTGAGGAAAGCAGTCTCAACCTCTCCAAAGTATCCTTCCCAGAACCATTCTTGGAAATCTCTACTTATGTTACAACAAAAGGAAATGATTACTTCTTTTGGAAATACACCTATCTTTTCTGACATAATTTGAGGAAGTTGCAGATCCTCCAAGAAAAATAATGATTTGACAACAACATCAATGCTGGAGAACAAGTCCTCTGCATAGGGCATTCCGGAAGTCAAAGATCCAACGTGGTTCCAGTACAGCAACAGACTGCAGTTGAATATTTTGCCCTCAAACAGAACAACCAGGTCCTCAGTCATTTATAGCATTACAGGGTTGGGGTGTGATCAGAAAAACCATAGGATATGGATACTTTCATTATCTAACACAATTTTATAAAGGATTTGTTAACAAAAAATGTTTTGGGAGTAATGTTATATCATGTGGTTAAGTCTTTTGGGTGTTAACAGACATTGTGAGCTAAGCTCCACCTATTAGGATATATAGTACTATTCCTAGAAGGAGCTAAACATTATCAAAAATCAAACAACACCAGGTTACAGTCCAACAGGTTTATTTGCAATTGTAAGCTTTCCTCAGCTCTTTCCTCAGGTGTGTTATGACAGAGGGGTATAAAGCATAGTATTTATAAGCAAAAAGTTAACAACTTTAAAACTAGTTGCCCTTGTTGAATGCTTTATCCAGTTAGGAGGTAGACTGCTGATTAAAATGTGAAATCCAGATTCCTTTCAAGTCTTTGTCCCTCGATAGTTAAAGGTTATATCACTGTACAGAGGTGACATCTCAGGTTAGACTATGCACTTTTAGTGTGAGGGGGGAGTTATTTCATCGAAGATTATTTGCAGTCAAAAAAAAACCTGACCTCAGCTTAGAACACGGACAGATTCGAAGTGGGACCTCACAGCAAAAGTGCATTGTCGAACCGGAGATGACACCTTTTGTACAGTGATATAACCTTTAACTATCGAGGGACAAAGACTTGAAAGGAATCTGGATTTTGCATTTTAAGCAGCAATCTATCTCCTGACTGGATAAAAGATTCAACAAAGGCAGCTAGTTTTAAAGTTATTAACTTTTTGCTTATAAATACTGTCTTATACCTCTCTACCATGCCATGCCTGAGGAAAGTGCTGAGCTCCAAAAGCTTGCAATTTCAAATAAACCTGTTGGACTATAACCTGGTGTTGTTTGATTTTTAACCTTGTCCACCCCAGTCCAACTCCAGCATCTCCATATCAGAGCTAAACACTGCATGTACATTTGTTAAAAATGTTCAGTTTCAGGTGTTCAAATGGTAAGTGCACCGAGTTAATAGTAGCGTATATTCAAAGTTTGTGAGAAGATTTGTAGCTCGGGTGCTCGTTGTTGTGGTTCTGTTCGCCGAGCTGGGAATTTGTGTTGCAGACATTTCGTCCCCTGTCTAGGTGACATCCTCAGTGCTTGGGAGCTTCCTGTGAAGCGCTTCTGTGATCTTTCCTTTGGCATTTATAGTGGTTTGAATCTGCCGCTTCCTGTTGGCAGTTCCAGCTGTCCGCTGCAGTGGCCGGTATATTGGGGACAGGTCGATGTGCTTATTGATTGAATCTGTGAATGAGTGCCATGCCTCTAGGAATTCCCTGGCTGTTCTTGGTTTAGCTTTTCCTATTATAGTAGTGTTATTCCAGTCGAACTCATGTTGCTTGTCATCCGCGTGTGTGGCTACTAAGGATAGCTGGTCATGTCGTTTTGTGGCTAGTTGGTGTTCATGGATATGGATTGTTAGCTGTCTTCCTGTTTGTCCTACATAGTGTTTTGTGCAGTCCTTGCATGGATTTTGTACACTACGTTGGTTTTGCTCATGCTGGGTATTGGGTCCTTTGTCCTGCTGAGTTGTTGTCTGAGAGTGGCTGTTGGTTTGTGTGCTGTTATGAGTCCTAGTCGTCATAGTAGTCTGGCTGTCAGTTCAGAAATGTTCTTGATGTATGGTAACATGGCTAGTCCTTTGGGTTGCGGCATGTCCTCATTCCATTGTCTTTCCCTTCGGCATCTGTTGATGTAAATTGCGGGGGTATCTGTTTTTCGCGAATACATTGTAGAGGTGTTCTTCCTCCTTTTGCAGTTCTGGTGTGCTATAGTGTGTTGCGGCCCTTTTGAACAGTGTCTTGATGCAACTTCTTTTGTGTGTGTTGGAGTGGTTGCTTTCGTAGTTCAGGACTTGATCTGTGTGTGTGGCTTTCCTGTATACCTTTGTGGTGAATTCTCTGTTCGGTGTTCTTTGTACCATCACGTCTAGGAATGGGAGTTGGTTGTCCTTTTCTTCCTCTCTAGTGAATCTGATTCCTCTGAATGTGGCGCTGATGATCCGGTGTGTGTTTTGTATTTCTGTTTCTGCAGCGGACAGCTGGAACTGACAACCGGAAGCAGAGACAAACCACTATAAATGCCGGAGGAAACATCACAGAAGCGCTTCACAGGAGGCTCCCAAGCACTGAGGATGTCACCTAGACAGGGGACGAAATGCCTGCAATACAAATTCCCAGCTCGGCGAACAGAACCACAACAATAATGTGTATTTACTCTTCAGAGTAGCCTGATCACTTACAAGAGACTATCCAGTAACTTGGTACTTAATAGCTAACGACACAGCACCCATGTACTCTGGTATTCTCTTTATCAAGACTGAGCCACTCTTCTGCTGAACACTGTGTGGGCATGCTTCTTCACTTGGTATCAGTGATTTAGACTAACAGCAATACAAGGATTGGTGGCAGTGAATCAAGGAGAAAGTGAGGACTGCAGATGCTGGACAACAGAGTTGGAAAGTGTTGTGCTGGAAAAGCACAGCAGGTCATGCAGCATCCGATGTGCAGGATATTTGATGTTTCTGGCATAAGCCCTTCATCAGGAATGTTGGGAGGAGGGGCAAAGGGGCTGAGAAATAAATAGGAGGGTCAGGATGAGGGTTGGGTGAGGTAGCTGGGAAGGCGATAGGTAGATGCAGGTCAGAGTGGAGGGTAGAGCAGGTAGGTGGGAAGGAAGATGGATGGTAGGACAGTTCAAGAGGGCAGTGCTGAGGTGGAAAGATGGATCTGGGATGAGATGGAGGGAGGGGAGATGAGAAAACTGGTGAAATCCACATTGATCCTGTATGGCTGGAGGATCACAAGGCAGAAGATGGGGTGTTCTTCCTCCAGGCGTCAGGTCACTATGATGCAGCAGAGAAGGCAGCCCAGGACTTACAAGTCCTTGGTGGAATGGGAGGGGGAGTTAAAATGGTCAGCCTTGGGCGAAGGGGTTGTTGGATGCGTGTCCCAGTGATGTTCTCGGACATGTTCTGCAAGTTGACATCCTCTCTTCCCAAAGTAGAGGAAACCACATCGAGAGCAACAGACAGGGGTGCTTGAATGTGCAGGAAACTCTCTGCCAGATTTAGAACGATCCTTTGGGGCCTTGGACGGAGGTGAGGCGGGAGGTGTGGGCTCGGGTTTTGCACTTCTTGCGTTGGTGGGGAAGGTGAAGGGAGTGGAGGGTGAATTGGTGGGGGTGTGGACCTAATGAGGGAGTCATTCCTCTCAATATGGTCTCTTTCACATTGGGGTGACAGGACGCCAACTCGCAGAAGACTTCAGGGAAAATCTCTGTTGACACATGCACAAAAGCAGCCCATCACATATGGCCAACCACTTCAACTCCCCCTCCCACTCCACCAAGTCCTGGGTCTTCTCCACTGCCACATCCAAGCCACCTGATGCCTGGTTGAAGAGTGTCTCATCTTCCGCCTTGTGACCATCCAAAATAATGGCATCAATTTTTCCTCATCCTCCTTTGAGTGTCTGAGAAACGGCATCAGTAATTCATTGACAATGAAGTGCTGTGTGATAACCTGTAGATGTGTTTGGGACTACATAGCTCATGGTAAATTTTATCTAACTATGGGATAATTTGGCCTTTATTTTAGTTTCCAATTTGATTGCTCAGGTTGAATTGATCTACAATTATACCTGATTGTTCCTTCTGGGCTTCCTGTTAGTTGATAATGAAAATGAAGTCTCTCTCTTAAGGCATTGTCCCTTTTTCCTTTAAATTTGCTGCTATCATTCATCTTTCCACAATCCTTGACCTCATTATCTTTGCACCCTATTGTCCTCCTACCTCCGGTGTTCCTTTCCTCTCCAATACCTTCAAACGTGTTGCTGTTTCCCAAATCTGCTTCATAATTTTCTGGAGTTCTATGATTGAATCCCAATTAGGTTACAGCCGGTGCCACAATATCAAGCTCAGTCTTATCAAGGTTACAAAAATTATACATGATTGCAACAAAGATAACTCTCCACATCCTTCTTATCTGTCACCAACACTTGACATGGTTGACCACAGTAACCTGCTGGCTGCGAATGCTCTCACATTGTTTATTTTTATCCATCCAAGTGTAGCTAAGGAATCACAATATGGTTTGGCTTCCTGCTCATGCACCACTTATATCTGGTGTCCCGATGGGTCTGTTGGCCCACTCCTAATAACATGCTGCCCATAGTGTCACACAGTGTTTTCATGTGTATACCTGCAATATCCAGTTTCCTACCACCACCTGTCTCAACTCCTCCACGATTGTTAACCTATCAGGCCAATTCAGAGTTGTGGGGAAGAGATTTGGCGATTCTTACTTGCATTCATCTATATACATATATATGCACACATACTATTGATTATTTTTTCCCAAAATGTCTCTCAAATCCCTGGAGTGGTGATGCAGTTTTTTGGGATGTGGGTTTGGATAGAAAGCTACTATGAATTGGAGACAATTATATCCTGCATCAGTAATCCACTCCATTGTTGAAGACTTATCAGGTAGAATTCATTACTGACTTTGGTAGAGGCCAGGTGGAGGATCTGCACACTACCCTCATAGCATTGTAAAGCAGAATCAGAAATGGCTGGTGAAACTCAACAGGTCTGGCACTATCTGCCAGATTGATGTGGTTCTTATGAACAGTCACCAAATTCGAAATGTTAACTCTGCTTTCTTCCCACAGACGCTGCCAGACCTGCTGAGTTTTGCTTAATTCTGGTTTCGATTCAGATCTCCAGCATCTACAGTTCTTTGTTCTATAATAAAACATATTCTATCTACAGAGGGCACTTTTTAAGAAATGGAAAATGGGAAGCAAATTAATTGATCTTGAAAGTCGTTTACTTTCAATTACACCCAATTTAGTCTCTGGAGATTTTAAATTCTTTGTTTAGCACAAATGGAAATTAGAAAAATTTAATTTATTTTCCATCTTCCTCACTGGCTTCACACTTTCAGATTCACTTGTTTTGCAGAAGTATAAATCTCTATTTGCAATGAACAGAAGTAACAATATTTTCTAAGATAGATTGAATATATTTTCCATTGCTATTATTGATCATTAGTTTTAAGCTAGCTAGGTATCAATTTAATCAGGTAACCATGAATGCATAAAACTGAATCTCTGGTGCGCTGAAGTTTTGGCCACACTGCTCAGCATCAAAGGAGTTGAGGGATTTCTGGGTTATACTGACCAGAATGTGGTCTGTTATCCACCTGGCAACATTTGACAGCTCAGGACACACAGGCAATACTTGGAGAGAAAAGTACATGACCAACTAGGGGCAGAGGAAGATGAAAGATCTCAGCTCCACAGCATTGCTACTCTTCATTGGAAATCATAACTCTTCATGATCATTTATCTTGCTCTAACTCTCTGGTAAGAGAGCAGCTGAAACCACAAAACAGTGATAACTACTTTGGGTTCTAGCCAACTTTTCTGGGTTCTACAAGTACTCTGTCAGAGTCACATCAGGACAGAGTGACAAACCCAGCATAATTTCTTCAGCGTTGCACATCTTTTGTGTATTTAGTGACAGCAACTCAGAAGAATGCTTTTGAAGCAAGAGCCTATTCCAGGTAATACAAAGCAATCAGAATACAAAAACAGGGGAAGTGAGCATAATATGGGGAATAGGTACTTCTAAAAAATTAATTGGGATTGGAATGCAAAATGTATGTAGCATATTAAAATACACTGGATATAGAGTTAAGGATACCAGTGAGTGGATGAACCTCTAGAAATAGAAGATTGCAAAGATGATCAATAATATTACATAGAAGCATGAACATAGAAGATAGAAGACAGAGTAGGCCTTTCAACCCCTGCTCCACCATTCATTATGATCATGGCTGATCATCGAGCTCAATACCCTAATTCCACCATCTCGCCATCTTTCCTGATCCCTTTAGCTACAAGAGCGATATCTATCTTCAAGCCATATCATCAAAACATCCAATGTTTTGGCCTCAACCACTTTTGTGGCAGTGAATTTTACAGGCTCACGACTTCTGGTTGCAGACATATATCCTTATCTCAATCTTAAAAGGTTTACCTCTTACCCCTAAACTATGACCCTTGGTTCTAGACCACTCCACAAAACATTAACATTGCATCCAGTTGTCTAGTCCTATTGGAATTCTAAAGGTTTCTATGAGATCTCCCGCTCATTCTTTTAAACTCTCATGAGGACAATCCCAAATGACTCAATCTGTCCTCATACATCAATTTGGTAAAACTTTGTTGTTCGTTCTCCATAGCAAGAACAGCTTTCCTCTGATAAGGAGGCCAAAACTGCACGTAATATTCCAGGTGTGGCTTCACCAAGGTCCTGTATAATTGCAGCAAGATATCCTTGTTCCTCGCCTCAAACACTTTTGATATGAAGGCCAATATACAGTTTGAAATGAAAGATTAGATTAAATTCCCTACAGTGTGGAAATAGACCCTTCGGCCAATCAAATCCACACTGACCCTCCAAAGAGTGACCCACCTAGACCCATTTCCCTCTGACTAGTGCACGTAACATTATGGGCAATTTAACATGGCCAATCCACCTAACCTGCACAGCTCTGGACTGTGGGAGGAAACCCACACAGACACGGGGAGAATATGCAAACATTGCACATTCCACACATTCCAAAATGTGCAAACTCCACACAGACCATTGCCCAAGGCCAGAATCAAACCCGGGTCCCTGGCGCTGTGAGGCAACAGTGCTAACCACTAAGCCATTGTACCACCACAGACGTAGATGAGGATAAACCTCAGATCTTGTCAACAATATTTAAAGAATTATGCATCATGCCACTGCTTTCCTAACTGTTCTTCCAACTTCCATACCCCATGAGAGTTTAGTGTGTTCTAAACTCTGCTGACTGCATCCTAATCTGCATCAGATCTTTCTTCTCCAATTGGTCCTGTCCTCATTGGCTCCTGATCTGCCCAATCCTTCAAAGTTCCAATTCTCATCTTTGTATTAAAATTCCTTTTGCCTTCAACCCTTTCTATCCTTGCCACCACACAACCCTCTCTGAAAACTGTTCCATCAACTCTGGTCTCTTGTGCATTTCCTCTCATTTTGCTCCATTATTGATGGCTGCAACCCCAATTATCTAAGCCTTGCAATCCTCTTTCTTCTCTCTCTCTCAGCTTCTCCACTTCTCTCAATTCTTTGAAGACCTTGAATAAACCTATTCACTTGGGAAATTTGCTGATTCAACCTGTCTGCTCCTGGTGTTCAAATCACACATTGTAGATCAAATCACAAAAATCAACATTTGTTAATTCTACAGAGTAGCAAAGTGTACAAAAGAAAATAAATAACTAAACTTTGTACAAATATTGGGTAAGCAAAGCTGAATGGTTTTGTTTGCTTCTGTGTAAAAGATATAGATGATAAGTTAGAGATATGAGGGGAGACTTAAGATAGGAGGAGAGACTTGAAATATTTTGGCTGTTTTTTTAATGGAGGAAGGAAGACAAAGGAGATTTAATAGTGCGGTAAAGAGTTATTAAGTTTTAATACTAAGAATGAATAGACTATTTTATCTGCATGGGGACTGAATCTAGCAGATCAAATTAACTAGCCCACCACTTTCATTGCAACAGTTGTCATTAGTGTAGAGATGACTGAAGTTTCTTAAATTATGGAGGATTTTAAGTGAATAAAAATGGAAATATGCATGGTGCAGAACTTTCACAAGTAAGTTAATTGATCAGTTACAATGAAATCTGACCACTTTTCCATCAGCAACTTACATCATATTTTTCTGGGGTTCTCATTAGCAAAATAGCCTGGACACAGCTATGGGGCAGGCAGGCAGGCTGGTAGTGGAAAATTGCTGGCCTGTGTGCTTTCAGTCCCACCTCTGTTGCTGAAAGAAAATTTGGCGCATGATTTTGAATCTTGTTGGACCTAAAATTTTAGACGTCAAAGGAATAACTGTCATGAAATCCGTCTCCTAATTATGAGATGCAGTTTAATTAGGATTAGAAGTTTTTCAACTTTTACTTTTTGTATCTCAGCATTAAATACGCTTCCCTGGATGACAAGAAGGTGACGAAACATTTTTGTGACAAAGGCGCCTGTTGTAATGCTTAAACCTCAAATCTGAATATTTGCTACCTTTTAAGTAAATAAATCATTTAATTATTTCAGGTACAGATCTGGAATTTTAAAAAAATAACAAAATAGGTGGTATTTGAAATGTTAGATGAATTAAATCAACTTTTTTTTGTAAAGCTAGTGTTTAAATGTTTTTAGAGCATTTTTCTATTCAGGTAACTGCTGGAAAAATTGTTTTGAATTTTGAGCAGAATCAGAATCAGTATTTTCTAGCAGTAGATATCAATTCATCTGCTATTATACATTACTCACAATTTAAATCTTTCTTGGTTTCAATGCTCCTATATCTAAATAGTGTTTCAGCACACTTGAATAATGTATCAACTTATACCTTTGTGTTTGCTGAAATATCCAAGATTTATATGTATCATACATCGCATACAACAAACAGTGTCAACCATTAAATATTTTATCCATCTAAAAGTTGAAGAACAGTTAATTTCTACATCATTTCACCATGTCTCATGCAGTTTTTCAAATTAATAACAATTTACAATGATTCACACCACCTCTTTATGAACTTCAAGCAAACCCGAAGAACAAAAGTTCTTTGAGTAATGCACACTCCCACTAATTCACAAATAAAATGAACAGTTCTTAATGGCTTAAATTGTTAGTGAAAATCTTCCTTCTCGTCATTCTAACTCAATTTGTCAATAAAATTATTGCCTAGTCCTAGAATCTCCAATTGCATACACTTCAACCTTTGTGACTCAACTCTTATCAAGAACCTGAACACTCACCTTATTCTCTGACTGTGCGCAAGTTTACTTAATTTTTCCATCTTCTCTACTCAGGAAAGCATAACTAGGGTTTGTCAATTATCTTCGTCTGTGTATCAAAAGATGGCTGTTATCAGGAGGTCAGTCAAAAAGGAGAAGCACAAAATATGTACTGTATCAGATGTCTTTCAGTTTGCGTGGGTGAAAAGTGACATCCCGCAGGCACTAACATATCTTAAATGCTCTTAACATCGATTCTACATCACCTTCCGTTCCTGTACTGTATGATTATGAACTCTATGCTTGAAGGAATTTACCAATACAGATGGTCTCAAATCATTGAACTCAAATCAGGTCTTGTTTACTGATACATTTGGTTAAAACAGCCAATAATCTTTGTCATAGATATTAAAAGAAGATTTGGATTTGGTTTCAGAAAGTGATGGTAATGCTTCATTGCTTTTAACTTTGGATTTTCTCTAGTTTATATTCTTATCACCGAGATACAATGTGGTTTGCTCCCTAGAACTTCAGTTAAGACAAACATGGAGTACATGTCCTTAGTATATTATAAAACCAAAATTCCATCTCTATCACTGGATTCTCCTTGAAGAATCACAATAATATGGAAATCAATTGACATTGCTGGTTTGGACATTTAAATGTTGACTCTTACTACTCTGTTATAATTCTCACAATATTTTTTAAAATGCTTACTGGTGTTAGTTTTAGAAATAAGTATCACTGGTCATCATTGGCATGAAGTAATAATCTTAACATTTTTGAGTAAAAGTAATTTTATTGTTTTTCCAACTGATCTTCAGTATGCTTTCACAGAGTGAGTTTTTAAATCATTTATAAGTTGTACTTGCTGAGGTACAGTCATGAATTAATCAAGCAGCAAGATGTGTACTCTGGAGAATGACTTTTGTGTCTAATATCAGGAATTAGATAAGGTAGCATATATTTATGTGCAAAACAGGACACCTGTCAAGCTGTCCAAATAATTTGCTATAAATGTAATTTCAGAAGAGCAGCTCCTGTTGATGGGACCACATTTCATAGCAGTCATCCTTGTAATTTTTGTGTGACACTGTCAATTTGGTGATGGCTGTGCACTAGAGTTGGTCATTACTGAACTTTCACATCCAATCATTACAAAATTTCTTGCAATCATCCTTTGCTGGATTGAAATATAAATTTCAGAGGTAGATGAAGAGGCAAATATATGAAATCATTGCAAGATTTAGTTCCCAACATCTGTAAGCCTATTTTGAATAATTCACATAATACAATAAATATAGACAATATAATGTGAATATCGGTGCAATAAGATGATCATCTCTGTTACAGGGATTGAAAGATAGCTCAGATATATGAAGTTGCAAATGGTTTATGTATAGATGCACTTCGGGAGAAATTGCCAGCTGTGAAAATCTACGTATACATCAGATACAAAAACTTAAACTAATACTTTAAGAACACAAGCATACCCAAGAACCACAAGAAAATTTCTCAAGTGGCATACTATTTTGTCCAATTTCTGGCAAACACTTCATTCTGAGTATTATCATCACTGCTCGCTGGAGATTTTCTACTGAAAAATAAATCCTACAATGACTTTAACTTTGGAGCTATACAAACCTTTTAAACTGAGAATATAAACGTTAGTTGAATGAACACGCAGGTGTGTTTAAACTCAAGAAATCTGTCAAAAAAACTCCCTGCATACAGCTTCTATCACGGAAAGAAACACTTCTGCTTTCTGGTTTTAGATCAACCACTAAATTCACAACATAAGTGAAAAAACATTTCACACACATCATGTTTGGTCAAAACTTAGTCATGCCCAAGCAGCAACAGATACAGATGTAAAACGTAGATAAAACTAAATGAATGGTTTTAGTTACAGGAGCACCTTCTGCCATACTTTAACTAGGTTTGAATTACAAATAGTGAAGCATTTCTGGATTAGAATACTTTCCAGAATGTACCAATGAAGAAAAGAATAGGAACGCAAACCAACAAACAGATTAAACTACACATTTGGATTAAAAACCAGGCCTGCTAACATGTCTCCGTGAATCAACAACAAACATTTACTTTTCTCTCCTCTACAATTACTGCTAAACAAGTGTGTATATTTCCCAAACACTGCTTAGGAAAGCTGATGATCATTCGCTCTTTGGCCTACATATTCCTCCGATATGGGTTTGGGCTGGATTTTGGCTCCGAGTCCACCATTACATTTTCCCTGAGTGAGTTATCGAAGGTCAGCCACGAACCTTCTTTGCCACTGCTACCTAGGGGAATACAGCATGACACTGATGGGACATCTGCTGTATCAGTAAGAGAAGGAGCCAGGATTAAGAGGAGACAGAATTATCCTGAAGATGTGAAGCCAAATTAAATCTTGGAAAAAGATGGGACCTAGTGTTTGGAGTCCGTGGGGGAGTGACAGGTGTCCAGCATCTCCAAGAGCCTTCAGCAGGTGTAAATTGGTCATAAATAATGGAGTGACATTGGTCCGCTGTTTAAGTGTAGATTTGCATAGTATCTGTTATCAGGATGTCTGTTATTTGGGATAAGACAACTGAGCACTTGCACAAATAACAGCTGATCAAAGAGAACTAGCATGAACTTATAATGGTTGTACAGGCTGAGGATTTAGAACGTACTGACAAATCGCAGGATTACATCTTGTAGGTGGCACACAGAGTATCTCCAGTATCATGCTGGAAAGAGTGACTGACTAAGGAAGCCAGCTGAATTTTTCAGCATGTTCTAGCATTGCAAGAAACGTTAATGGTTTTATTTATGTGAAAATTCAGCTGACAGCATTTGACAGATTCTGCATACGAGACTTCTAACAAAACAGAGTAGATGGAATTATCTTAATGTTTACAAATGACTGGGATGAATGAAGGAAGAGCCAAACATCCAAGTGTGTTGACAATACAAAATTACATAGTATTGTAATTTTCTGCCTCCACTGTTTACAATGGGAAATCAATAGATTAAATGAGTGGGAAAAATTATGCATGATGAAGGTAAATGCAGGGAAGTATGAGATCATTCACTGTGCACCCGAGAGTTACAGAATAGAGTACTGTGGATAAACAGAGAGATTTAGGGACCCACCAGAAGCTAGTGAATAAGTAGAAAGGGTGGTGTTTAATTCTGTTGACAACCCTCTCATCAACTGTCTGTACAGCTTGCGACAATAACCTCTATCCATGATAACCTGTTACACCATGCGTCAAGCAGTGGCAGGGGTTTCATGGTCTTCAAGGGGGCAGAAGTTCTAACTCTGAGAGCTGCCAATCAGAAGTTAGCATCCCTTTGTTGCTCAACTGTGCCAGAGGAATGGGTTTGAGCTGGCCTGTGTACTACAGCCGCCCCAACGGCAACAGACTCAGGTACAGTAAATGGTGACAAAGGCTATGGGGAGGCAGTAGCAGGGAAAGCAGGCAGCAAAGTCAGAGCGTAACTCCCCATGGCTCCACCGTCCCCAATGCCAGGTCCCTCGATCAGGCAGAGACTGCCTTTAATTAAGAGACCTTTCCATTTCCAGAAAAACATCGAGAAAACTCCAATATGTTTTCATTTTGTGCTCTCTGCATTGAGAGTCCTGGCTAAATACTAGTGGTGGCAGGACGAAACCGTTATGAAAGTACTATTTGCACATAAATTTCCTGCTGGGATGGACCTTCCTACCACAGCTTTAATCAGAGCAATGGCTGATGGTGACAAGATCTCCACTTGCCACCCTCCCACCTGGTTAACTAACCCAGTCACGAAACGTGTCATATGGGAGGACATTCAATTTTGCTCCCAAAATAATTTTGAATGCCGGTAGAATGGTGGTTTTTATCTTCAAAACACTGGAATCCAAAGTTGTGGGAGTTATCATACAGTTGAACCATTCTGATTTGATAGTATTGCACCCGAACAAAGATATATTAATCTTGAAGGAACTGTGCACAGATTGATCAAAATGATACCAGGCTTAAACAAATTAAATCTCCAAGTCTAATCACAGATGTAGCTGATTGAGAGGTGATTCAATTGAGGTGTTTAGATTAGACTTACAGTGTGGAAACAGGCCCTTCGGCCCAACAAGTCCACACCGACCCGCCGAAGCGCAACCCACCCATACCCCTACATTTGCCCCTACCTAACACTACGGGCAATTTAGCATGGCCAATTCACCTGACCCGCACATCTTTGGACTGTGGAAGGAAACCAGAGCACCCGGAGGAAACCCACGCAGACACGGGGAGAATGTGCAAACTCCACACAGTCAGTCGCCTGAGTCGGGAATTGAACCCAGGTCTCTGGCGCTGTGAGGCAGCAGTGCTAACCACTGTGCCACCGTGCCACCCCAAGATGAATATCTTTGCTATGAGCATTCCTGATGAAGGGCTTTTGCCCGAAACGTCGATTTTACTGCTCCACGGATGCTGCCTGAACTGCTGTGCTTTTCCAGCACCACTCTAATCTAGAATCTGGTTTCCAGCATCTGTCGTCATTGTTTTTACCTATGAGATTTCAGAACACGAGTGTGAAATTTTAAATGCCATACCAGAACAATCAAGGATGGTGTCAGCAAGCATTAGTCACAGAAAATCCTTCAACAAACCGCTGAGGATTGTCAACTGAAAATTTCATAACCTTAGCTTGATAATTCTTTGGTTAGTTTAGGTATATTAAGGGTTATAGAATCAGTGAGTCGATGGAATTAAGATATAAATCAGCCATTAACTAAATAGGGGAACAGATTTGTGGGGCTGAATGACTATCTTTAGATTCCATGCTCCTACGATCTCCCTTCCGACTCTTATAGTGAAGTCCTCATTGACATCACTGCATTTCTGAGTCTTTGGATGAAAGACTAAGATATTGGTAATCTATGATGCCAGGGCTACAGTAAAACATTCTCCCTGTTTGAATAAAAAAAAGTAATAACTTACAAGTGTTATGCCAATCCAAGAGTTACTGTCTTCTTCCAATATAACACAAACATATAATTATCTATGTCTAGATCCCATGTTTTTACTTACAATGGGCTAATGAGTTGACTGGTTTTATAAGGTGCACATGTCAATTGAGGTTGTGACAATGGTACTTGCATTGAAGGTGATTCTGTGCTTTGACCATATTGAGGTTGGCAGTGTTCCACCAAGTTTCCTCTTCCCAGAGATATTGACCAAAGGAATGTTCATTGCTGCAAAACCACAGCAGCTGCTACCTTCCACACTTTAAAGTCAGGGACTATATTTCAAATCGGAGATCCCAATTCTCTAGATGCTAAGTTCGCCTGACCTATCTCTATATCCATATCCAAAAACAGAAATGGCTGGAACAGCTCAACAGGTCTGGCAGCATCTTCACAGATGCCGAGCATTTCCAGCAATTTCTGTTTTTGTTTCTGATTTACAGCATTCGCAGTTCTTTCAGTTTTTATTCGAAATCCATATGGTTGTAGCAGCTCCCACACATCATCTGTTTTCGCCCCATCTCTGGTTTCCACCTTTATTCCAATCATTCTCAATTGTTGCTTTTCAATTGTCCTTTGGCTCAGTTTTCTTCGAGTCCCACCAAGGTGGGGGATCCCAATTCCATCATTCATTGCCTTGTAGGGCTGTGTTCATATAGCCTAGGAACATTCAGCATGGAGCAGCACGATAGGTTATGGCTGTTCAAAATTATCTCTGATCCTTGCTTTGCACTCTGGTAGTGCAATCTCTCAGTTCAATACGTTCTAATTCAAAGTTCAGTTACCCTAGTCTGTATCATCATTAATGCACTTAAACAGGTTTGAAAGTTAAACTGAAATTTCATAAAGTGGGATTCAATCACAAGTTTTATGCATTTTACATTTCAGACTTCCAAGCTTCACCTCTAAGTGAAATATTGGGACAAAAAGTGGTGTAAATAGCCGTGACTATTGGAGAAGAAATAATAGTTTCTTCTCTTTTTATGGCCTTATCATCTTGCACTGGCAGATTTAATGATCTGTGTAACATCTGAAGTACCTTTATTCCTTGATATGTACTGAAAGCCATTTGCTCATCCTATCAGTTTCCAAGTTCCTCCCTTCCACACTTTCGTGAATACTGAAGTTTTAAACAATGCAACAAGTATTCAAGAGACCTACTTATTGGAATGGCTCTCCAGATTGATCCCAACAGGAAAGTCTTGTCTTCAGAATTCCTGTCCTTCCCTTGATAACCACTTTAGCAGCTGAAAGCATTATATTGTGGCAATATCTTGCCAGTCTTGGTCTTGTCTCCCAAGACTGACTCAGCACCTCACTGATTTCCCCAAATGCCTGTACAAAATACAAGGTCTGTTGTAATTGGTCAAAGCCTATTTTAACATTTATAAAATGGAATGTATTTCTATTCAGGGAATTCCATGGATCCACATTGAAAAACAGCAGTCCAATGATGGCTACCCTCTAAGCTTTGAGGGATTCATCACCTCAACAAAATTTTGTCTAACAGTTACCCTATAATAGATAAACTCCACATTTCTCCTTGAGGTGGTTTGATAACATGTAAAGTACAAATCTTCATGGCAGCTTGGCTAATGTTATAAATTCACCAGCTCAGAAGAGTCAATGTCATTGCATTCCTAATTCTAATTTTAGTCAGTAATGGCAGAGCTGTTCAGTTCCTTACCCTGGGCTGTAAACCATTTTTCACAAGGTGGCATTGTTCATCCAGGACTTCCTTAGTCATTGATGCTTATAAAGATACACCACCTCACTCAGTCCCACATAGAGTTAATAGTTCTTAGAACTCTTATGTGGAATTAAATGCTTGCAAGGGGGTGGGGGTTGGGGGGAGGGGAGCCTTGCCTCTGGCTAGACAATTAGTGGTAATCACACAGTACTTTTCTCTGGGAGGCTCAATGCTATTCAAAAAGGTAGTTGGCCACTAACGTAGAGAGCATCAAAAGCCTTTAGGTTGAATTACATCCCAAGCAGGAAGGAGAATTTTGGCAGTCCTTTCCAAAACCCATAACCTCTGCCACCCAGGAGAGCAAAGGCAGCAGAGACTGGGAACACCAATATTCGCAGATTCCCCTCCAAACCATATACCATGCTGGCTTGGAGTTGTATTGTTGCTCCTCACTGTCCTTTCTAATTCAATCTCCTGGAACTCCCTCTCTAACAGCACCCAATGCATACCTAAATTACACAACTGCAGCAGCCCAAGAACCTAGCTCACCATCACCCTCAAGGGCAAGTAGGAATGTGCAGTTAAAGCTGACCTAGATAGCGACATGACATTCTATGAAAGTATGTTTAAAATCCCACCTCTAAGCTGCTGGCCAATTGAAACTGGCAGCGTGCTAGAATCAGCAGTGCCACCAGGGTTGGTGGCCACTGCTGGTATTGCACATCGGGCCTTCACCAGGAGTTGACACTGCACCCTGAAACCTTCACAACAGGTGAAAGGAAATGAGCAGAATATCGATCACAAATTAAGAACATTCAGAGGACTGAATAATGGCAATGAACTGAAATGTCTCCTCCAGTCCCAGTAGACCTATCCCTCAGCCCTCCTACTTCCCCATCATGAGATCTAACTGCACCTCCCACTGTCCTACTGCTCCAGATGTTACATAATGAGATGTAAGCAAGTTATAATAACGTAACAGGTAATGTGACTCTAACATAATAGGAAAGAAAACATCAGACCAGAATGAGCATGTAAGGAGAGAGATTTTCAACACTATGCTGGTGAGATCTGCATTTAGTCACCTCTAATGTACAGAATGTTGTGATGAAATCCATTTCCTGCATTCTGGGAATGTAATTTTCAGCGATCAGAGTCAGTTTCAGAGTATTACATTTGACTTCTTCAAAATGTTAGTAACATTTAATTCTATCCAACATTAGGGAAGAAGTTTACTGCAAGGTTTTCAGTGGGTCTCTCAGGACAGTTCTGGATTAACTAAAGAGGAAAGAGGTAGACTCCATATTAGGACCAGTGCAATTAGCTGTGCTTCTGGGAAGATAGCTGAACTAGACAGATTCTGTGCAGAGCATTCAGTGGAGAATTTAAAGCAATAGTATAGCTCTGTGTTTTTTGAACTCTGGGAGCAGCTAAAGATTCTGATGCCCTAGGGTGCTCAAACTGTGAATGCCTCTGGCTTTGTGTTAGATTGGGGGAGGTAGGGGGTTGTTGGGCATGGTTGTTGATAGATCCGTGGGGGTATGACTTATTCCATTTGCTATGTGATGTGCACTGGGGAGTGTTCAATCATTTTATTACCCATGTTTATCACATTCATTATGGGTGTCAGGAATAAGTTGTACATCCATAAAAGATTGCATTATTGTTTTAACAATTATAATAAAGTTTATTTATTTTCCCAAAACTGTGGAGTCTTATGGCTTTATTCTCTTAGTAGGTGCCCTGTATCTTACTCTTTGCTTAAAAATAAAAGTTACAGAACCCTAGCCAGATCATAAACCAAATTTGGCAGTAAGGTCTGGGATTCTAACAATGTAAATAAAGGAGCGTTTCAGTATAGAGCCTTACTTGGAGATAAGGAGCAATTGGTGTCAGGGACAGCCTATGTGCAGTTACCCTAATCTGAGTTACTCCAGACTGATATCTCAAGTTTGGAGATAGCAGCCTTAGCTTCAAGCACAATATATCGTTGTAGGTTTTCCTGCCTGTCAGACAGCCAGAATGTCAAGTGGCAAACCCTCAATAAAAACAATTGCAGTAAAATATGCAGTTTCTTTTTTTGAAGCTCATATTTTTGGCTTTTGTGATCATAAGGTCTTCCCCTCTATTCTAAATGTGTTTGTCAGTCAATATCAGGCAACAGTCTATTCCACAATTCAATAATTCTGCAATATTGACATGGAATCCTAAATTATTAAATACATTTTAAAAAAAATTAAAGATTGCATGAAGATGAATGAACGGATAAGTAAAATGACAACCTTTGTTGAATTTGCTTTAGTTCAACGAGCTAACGGAGGGGTTAGTGACATGAAAGAGAGGGACACAATGTGGACTTGCTAGTTAGTGTTTTTGTTGAATTCTGTTCATGAACTTACATAATTTTGTCAGAACATACAGGATTCCTGCAATACTTCAATTCTTTTAGAATTGAGAATAGAATAGAATCCCTACAGTGTGGAAGCAGACCATATGACCCAAGGAGTCCTCACTGACACTCTGGAGAGCAATCAGACCCACCCTTTCCTTGTAACCCTGCATTTCCTGTGGCTAATTTAGCCAGCCTGCACATCTTTGGACGGTGGGAGGAAACCCACGCAGACACTGGGAGAATGTACCAACTCCAACCAGTCACCTGAGGATGGAATTGAACCCGGGTCTCTGGTGCTGTCGTTAGCAGTGCTAATGACTGAGCCACTGTAGTCTCCTCTTTTATGACAACAAATTCAGCAATTATGTAATAGTTGAGATTTTAATCAAATGACCTGGCCATCCGGTGTGACCTAAACTTGAAACTAGCATAAATGATTGGGTGGCTAGTCACTTACTCTTGCAACTCTAATAAATATGGTTAAGAGCAAATACATACATGACACTATTCTCAGAAGGAATTAGTCATGTGAAAAATATCAGGAGGGTGAAATTAGTCTATTCTAGTAACCCAAAAGAGTCTCAGTGAACAGGCAGCCCCACATCAGATTTTCCTCTCAGTCACAGAATGACAATTCAACTTCTTCTCTAACTCACTACTGGTTGCTTGATTCTGTATTAAAAGAAGATGTTATATCCCAAGTCAATAAGTAGTGCAGTGAAAATTTCTTATTAATTTGCCACACACCTGATTAACTCCACTGATGTAGACCAATTTCAATGCCCTCAGACACCCCAAATACCATTTACAGCAGACCTGTTCCTCAGAGGGTCACGTTTGTATTAAAAAGAGATTGAAGGCTGCTTACAAGCGCATTTGGCAATAGGTTAACGTTTAACACACAATGTTCCATACAGTTAAACCACTTCAATGATGCAGGTAAATCCTATGTGGATTACCTCAGAAGATAAAATGAACAAGGACCCATTAACACACAAGTCATTCACAACTAAATTAATATATAACTTAGATCTTGTGAATCCTTTTAAGACATTTTTAATATAAAATTAAGAGTGCTTTTACCAATTTTGAACAATGTACTACTCCCAGTTTCATTTGGAACATTTAACGAACCATGGGTTCCAATATTCAAAGAAAAATCACCGAATCATGGTTCACCCCCTACATCCATGATGGCTCCCAGCAAGAGTAATTCACCGACTTCCACCTACTTAGCTTTTCCCCATAGACATAAAGGTGCTTATGTAATTCCACCTTTGAAAGCCACAATTCAATCTGCATCCTCCACCAGTACATTCCAGATCTTAACTACATCTTTTTTTAAATACAAAACTTTTCCTTATGTTGCCACTGGATCTTTTACTATTCACTTTATTTTGGTGTCCATACTAAAAAAAAACCTTCAAAAACTGGGATTGTCTGACAGAGATCTCACGAACACAGATTCCTCATCCATGATTTGAGGTCCTGGAAGATACTTGACAGTCCCCTATAATGAGACTTGGTGTCTCAGAGGCCCTAGTCTAGTTTTGAGATTTGTTCAGTCAACCTGTGGCATGAGATTATTCCAAAATAATTTCAAATGCTCAATTAAAGTATTTATGTTGGAAAATACACCAACAGATGGAAAATATTAACATTTTTCTCCAGATTCCTACTAAGTAAGATACACCATTGGAATTATTCAAACATTTGAGTTAAACATTCTCACATAAAATCAAAATACTATATATGACGGAAACCGAAGTAAAAACAAAAAATGCTCGAGAAACCTATCTGATCTAGCGACATCTATGGAGAAAGACACAGAGTTGATATTTCACATCCAAGGAGTTCTTTGGAACATTTGGAAGACGACTCATAATGGAGTTGAAATGTTAACTTTGTTTCTCTCTCCACACTGCTGCCAGAACTGCTGAGTTCCTCCAGCATTTTCTGTTTTTATTTAAATGTTCTGATTATCCTCTAATGCCTGTTTCTAGTATTAAGTAGTGATGGATGGTAATATTCCAGTATGTGACAAGCTTGTATGTTTTGATATGCCTTTGAAATAGTGTAGCCTTAATTTTCTTCTGTAGTTTTTAATCTCTGTGAAGGTTAGAATAAATGTTCGACAGGTTTCTTTTTTTCTGTGTGCATGAAAGCGTTATTAGCCCTATTATGTGCCAGTATTGCTCAGTTGGCAACTATCTAATCTTGAGTCAGGAAGTTGAAGTTCAGAGATTTGAGCATAAAAGCAGACATTCCAATAAATTATCAGATACTGTTGCTTTTCAACTCTTTTCACATTTCCAGTCTTTCATGGTGTAAAACTAAATAGCAATTACACCACTCCCATGATACGCAAAAAAAGGTCAAATAGATCAGTAAAGTGACACTCCAGGATCAGGGAAAGCCACCGCTATATGTAACAGCAAAAAAGTTATCAGAGGTTTTCCTTCATGATTGAGGCATGAGTTCTATACACCTTGTTTCTGTCTTGGGGGTATGCAATCTGTCATATATTCACTCACTTTTCCTGTAATGAAAATTAAAAATACATAGTGCTGGGATTTTAGATCAGCTCTGGTTTAATGGTGGTGTGTTCACTTGAGAGTCAATAAGTTAAGAGTTAAAGCGTCATATTGAAGTTTGAACACGCAGTCTTGGCCAACACAGTTCTGAGAGAGTATGGTTATAGAGAAATAGAGATGTACAGCACGGAAACAGATCCTTCGGTCCAACCCGTCCATGCCGACCAGATAGCCCAACTCAATCTAGTCCCACCTGCCAGCACCCGGTCCATATTCCTCCAAACCCTTCCTATTCATATACCCATCCAAACGCCTCTTAAATGTTGCAATTGTACCAGCCTCCACCACATCCTCTGGCAGCTCATTCCATACACGTACCACCCTCTGCGTGAAAAAGTTGCCTCTTAGGTCACTTTTATATCTTTCCTCTCTCACCCTAAACCTATGCCCTCTAGTTCTGGACTCCCTGACCCCAGGGAAAAGACTTTGTCTATTCACCCTATCCATGCCCCTCATAATTTTGTAAACCTCTATAAGGTCACCCCTCAGCCTCTGACGCTCAAGGGAAAACAGCCCCAGCCTGTTCAGCCTCTCCCTATAGCTCAAATCCTCCAATCCTGGCAACATCCTTGCAAATCTTTTCTGAACCCTTTCAAGTTTCACAACATCTTTCCGATAGGAAAGAGACCAGAACTGCAAGCAATATTCCAACAGTGGCCTAACCAATGTCCTATACAGCTGCAACATGACCTCCCAACTCCTGTACTCAATACTCTGACCAATAAAGGAGAGCATACTAAACACCTTCTTCACTGTCCTATCTACCTGTGACTCCACTTTCAAGGAGCTATGAACTTGCATTCCAAGGTCTCTTTGTTCAGCAACACTCCCGAGGACCTTTCTATTAAGTGTATAAGTCCTGCTAAGATTTGCCTTCCCAAAATGCAGCACCTCACATTTATCTGAATTAAACTCCATCTGCCACTTCTCAGCCCATTGGCCCATCTGGTCCAGATCCTGTTGTAATCTGAGGTAACCCTCTTCGCTGTCCACTCCACCTCCAATTTTGGTGTCATCTGCAAACTTACTAACTGTTGATGAAAAGTGTGGTGCTGGAAAAGCGCAGCAGGCCAGGCAGCATCAGAGGAGGAGGAGAATCAATGTTTCGGGCATAAGCCCTTCTTCATGACTTACTAACTGTACCTCTTATGTTCACATCCAATCATTTATGTAAATGGCAAAACGTAGAGGGCCCAGCACCGATCCTTGTGGCACTCCACTGGTCACAGGCCTCCAGTCAGAAAAACAACTCTCCACCATCACCCACTGTCTTCTACGTTTGAGCCAGTTCTGTATCCAAATGGCTAGTTCTCCCTGTATTCCATGAGATCTAACCTTGCTCATCAGTCTCCCATGGGGAACCTTGTCAAATGCCTTACTGCAGTCCATGTAGATCACATCTACTGCTTTGCCCTCATCAATCTTCTTTGTTACTTCTTCAAAAAACTCAACTGGTTCTGTTAGTTATGTTTTCTACTAGATAAGAAGGTAAACCAATTGGCCATTTGACTGGCCATTCAGATAGATGAAAAAGAGCCTGTGATAAACAGGATAGGGCCGGGATTCTCCTAGTGTCCTGGTCAACATTTATCCTCCAATCAACTTCACCAAAACAAGATTATTTAGCCATTTATTCCATTGTGCAGTGTCTCACTTTAGCATAGATGGCATTTCAAAAAGTAACTTATTGTTTGTGTGCATTTTGGGACATATTGAGGCATGAATGACATGAAATAAATAAAAGTTTTTGCAATTACAGCTTACAGTTTGGATTTTGAACCAGTGGCATATGGAATTTGGTCTGTGTTCATGAGGGAAATGATTAACTTGCTAATATTTCAGGAGCCATGATATTTTTTTAAAACCAATATAAGAGAAAGTGCTCCTGGGTTGATGATAGGAACTTACATGCATTGACAGAGTAAACATTCAAAAGCATTAGCTTGCTTTCAGTTAAGAAGAATCAGGAATTCATTTTTTTTGTTGCTTAGCAGAAAACAAACACAAGCTGGAAAACCATTTGGGTCCAGTTCTAAGTCATTGAAGTCACATGTAACTAACTTTTCTTCTGGAGAAAAAAAAGTTAGATAGAACAGTTTGGAAATCAGTTACCTCAGTGTAAGAGTTTTCATTGAAAATTCTAGACCAGAACTGTTTGGTTAGAACCCTTAAGGGATTATTTGATACTGACAAAACCTAAGACCGGTTGTGTGACATCAAGAAAAATTTTCCTCACTGATAACTGAAAGAACCATATCAGGGAAACCTATAGATGTCAAGTATTATAAAGTGATATCATTGAGAATAAATGGGATTGCATTTTACCAAGTTTCAAAATCTCTCAAATTATGTTGTGGGTGAATAGTTTGTTTTATTCTCAAATATTTTACATAATACACTTCTGTTTGATTGTTAAAACCAAATCTGCAGCACGGTGTTCTTACGTTTCAGTTAATGCCACCTGTTAAATAAATCACAACAAAATATGAACCATCAAACCAGATTTCAACCTGGGATCTGAACTGTCCAATAATAATAATAATAATAATAATAATAATATCGGCTTAGATGAAAACATTGGGGAAAATGCTGGCTTCAGCAACAGGTTTTTATTCATCCGGTTTAAGTTATGTATTGCCTCTTTTTTCTTGGAGTTCGCTCAGTTACGGCTCTTAATTAACTTCAATGAATTCTGACATGGCACAATTTTGGCACTACTGCACATTATAGTGTGACGTGTGTATCAAACTATGGCTTCAGTACCTAATACATTTTCATATCCTTCTACTGGCAACATTTTTCACTTGCTTATTCTGACTTTGGTATGCAACTAATCCATTTATGAGGGGCAAAATGTAGTTATGAAGCTTTTGAGTACATTGTTTTAAATCTATTGTTAAGGAAGATCCAGATACCTTTACAAATAATGAGTTTTCTAATTATATGTATCATTTCTTGAGTAACGGGAGAAGGCTGTAGCTAACATATCTGAATGAGGCATACTCACTTGATTTGCATTTGTTACAAAAATGGGACATTCACTCACTTTACCAGGATCATCATGGAATGCAAATAAAACACACAACTTTGTAAACCCACCACCTTCACCTTCAATAACAAGAAAGATAATCCCAATGAATTTTTTGTCACGAATTTGACACTATCCAATCATCTACCTCTGACACATCCTGCCCTACAAGCCCACTAAGTCAAACATTCTCTACTGCTCACATAGATCGTAGCTCGGCACCCAGATTTCTCTGGAGTCCTGTTACACCCAGTCATTAAATGTGATAGACAATTAAATAACAGACTGAAGAGAAGGCCCGGGGGGGGGGGGGGGGGTTGGAGTGTGGGGGAGGCTCCACAAATATCTCCAACCTCAATGATGATCAAAGAAAAAGCCAGGTTTGAAGTTTTAGTGACCAGCTTCAGCCAGAAGCTTATCCAGAGGTTTCTAAGCATTACAAATGCAAGCCTTCAATCAAATCCACTTATTCCACATGATATCAAGAAACAGCTTGAAGGCATTGATTATTGCAAAAGCAATGGGCCCTGATGACATTCCAGTAATAGTACAGACTTGGGCTTCAGAATAAACACCAACCCAGTTCCAGTACAGCTTCAAAACTGGTACTTACCTGCTCAATATTCCACATTACCTGTCAGGTCCTGTTCACAAAAAACAACACAAACTCAACTCAGCTAATTACATCCCATCAGTCTACCCTGGATCATGAGTAACTTGATGGAAGAGATCACCACCAGTGCTCTGAGTAGGCACCTGCTCAGCAAAACCCTGTTCATTGGCATTCAGTTTGGGTTCACCTAGGCCACTAAACACCTCGTTCATTCCAGCCTTGGTCTAAACATGGTCCAAAAGTGCTGAACTCCAGAGGTGAGCTGAGAACGATGGCCCTTGATCTCAAGGCAGCATTTTACTGAGTGTGGCATCAAGGGACCTCACAAAATTGAAGCAAATGGGGATGAAAAAGAAAACTCTTTACAAGTTTGAATCATACCTATTATTGGAGGGTAATCACTTCAGTCATAGGAAGGCTCTGCAGGAGTTTCTCAAGGTATGGTCTGATGTCTAACCACCTTTAGCTGCTTCATCAGTGATTTTCCCTCCATTGTAAGGTCAGAACTAAGGAGGTTCGCTGATGATTGCAAAATGTTCAACAACATTTACAATGCCTCAGCTACTGAAACAGTCCATTTCCAAATAAAACACGACCTGGACAATGTCCAGGTTTGGCTAATAAAATGAAAACAACACACTGCATTGCATAAATTTCAGACAATAACCACCTTCAAAAAGAGAGAATTCAACCACTGCCCCTTTGTATTACCACTACTGAACTCCATGCTATCAAAATCCTGGCGGTTACCATTGACCAGTAACTGAACTGGACCAACCGAACAAATACGGTGACCACAAGATACTGCAGTGAGTAACCTAGCTCTTGTCTCCTTGATGCCCATCAACCATTTACAAGGTACAAGTCAGAAGTAATGTTCCCATCAAGCCGTTTGGCTGCTGGGAAGCTCCATGTATGTTGATCGGAGTGCCGATGGCTTGGAAGCTGCTGCCGTACACTGGTCTCAGAGGTCTGCACAGCAGCAAGAAAAATCACAGGGACCTTTGGTCAGGCATGTGATAGCATAGCTTCTCTTTGCTTGGATGAGTATATCTCCAATAACATCTGAATCCTAGCACCATCCAGGACAAAGCAGTCCTCATGATTGACACCTCATTCATCATCTTCAATGCTGACTCCGTTCCCCACTGGCACACAGTACCAGCACTGTGTACCATCTACACGATGCACTGCAGAACTTGCCAAGGCTCTTCTGACTGCTCCTTGCAAACCCAAGCCTTCTATTCCCGAGAAAGACAAGGGTAGCAGATGCATGGGAATATCATTATCTGCAAGTTCCCCTCCAAGCCACACACACTCCTTACTTAGGATTTGAAATACCAGTTTATAAATTGGTCTTAGCTACCATTTTAAACAGCTTTGCTTGTATTTCTGCTGGGGAGACAATTAACAGTTCAGGTTTAAAAGATATATGGTTTGGGTTAAAACACTGGGCTCAATCCTATCAGCAATTGACCAAGTGTAATTTTCATTGGGTTTCTCTTCATGAAGCCTCGTGGGTTTTCTTGTGTAATTATCGCAAACAATACCTCATTAACTTGGTACTACACCTCTCTCACTCTGAACTTACCACAGGCAAATATATTCACCATCGTCAAGATATCCTGGGAGATTTCTACCACTGGTACCACCTTGGAAATCCACTCTGCAGTTGAAGTGTTGATATTCTGGAATTACCCTTCACTATCAAAGTAATAGCACAGCAGCTACAAATTACCTCTCCTCATTGACACCACCTCATACATATAAATGTACATTGCCACCCCAATCACTGTTTAACTATCAGGCCACACAGCTCACCTGTTGTTAGCCATATCCAGTGCTACAACCTACTCTGTCCCCATTGTCCTCCTTTAGTTCAGCTTCTTGTCATTGAACAAGGTGGGAACATGTGATACTGCTGAAAATGTGTTGCTGGAAAAGCGCAGGTCAGGCAGCATCCAAGGAACAGGAAATTCGACGTTTCGGGCATAACGTCGAATTTCCTGTTCCTTGGATGCTGCCTGACCTGCTGTGCTGTCTCCAGCATCTGCAGACCTCACTTTCTCCGGGAACATGTGATAGTATAGAAAAGCTTTCAATCACTTCAAAAAATTCATTTTTACTCAACAATACCAAAAGGCAACAGAAATCACCTGGGTTTCTTCCGCTTCATCTGGTTTCCTCCAATTCAAGTAGTACAGGTCAGGTGGATTGGCCATGCTAAATTGCCCATAGTGTTTGTTGCACTAGTCAGAGGGAAATGGGCCTGGGTGGGTTACTCTTCGGAGTGTTGGCGTGGACTTGTTGGGCCAAATGGTCTGTTTCCACACTATAGGGACTCTAATCTAATCTAATCAAAAGCTGCATTTGCCTCTCGGAACAGAATGATTTGCTCACCTTTCCAGCACCAATAATTTTACACTCAATGAATAATCACCGCAAGCAGTTCACATTGATCGACAATTAATTCCTGTCTGACTTGTTGCTGTTGTGTTCTATCATGTGATATTCCACTTGCTTAACATCCTCATCTTCCTCCACAGATGACTGCTACTCTGTGTAACCCCTAAGCACCCAGTACATGCCCTCTTTGCCTGCTCCTGTTGTTCAGAGCACAGAGTGCTAGGATCAAGTGGCACATTCTGCCTGGGTGTACTGCAAGACTACCCCCTCTCTAGGATGATGCAGCCTGGTCCCAGCAGCAACATTGTGATGAAAGGTGCCAGTGTGATCAAAGTGTAGCTTTGAAGTATGGAAGTAGATCGGAGATATGTCATGATGGTGAAAGTTGCTGTCACATGTCAGATGACACAGTCTGTGGTTGTGAAGTGCATGCGGCTGTCCTGAGATGATGGTGTCAAAGATGGCGATCCAGAGGAGCAAGTAGTAGTCACCGGGAACACACTCTGACTTTCGTGACAGGAATTCACTGTGTTAACAGGAAGTGGGAGAACGGAACAGTGCTGTTCATGAGGCACTGATGAATAAAGAGGATAATAACGGGAGATAATCCCTGTTAATAGGTTGCTCACCATTCACTAGCAAGTATTTCATCTCAACATCTGGGATTTGGTTTGAAATGCAATGTTTTTGTTCTCGATATTTAGAAGAGCTGTCAAGAAGGATCTTCTCAAATTTTCCACCATAGCCCACATGATTCAGGGGCTGGAAAGATCCTGCTCATCATATTGGTTTTAATTGTATTAGAGGTAATTCAAGGTGTGTTTGTTAGCTTTAAATAAATGAGTAAAAGGTTTGAACGGACTAGCTTGTACTGAGCTGACATCCCTGTCTTTGAACAAGAAGCTGGTCGATTAACTGTATTCAAGGAACAAACAATTTAAAATGATATCCTTATATTTTGAGGAAACATTTGTTCTTCATTGCTTAATTTTCTTGCAAATGTTAGCTAAATGATTTTATGATATTTGGCAAAGAGTCACACAGCACAGAAACAGACTCTTCGGTCCAACCTGTCCATGCCGACCAGATAGCCCAACTCAATCTAGTCCCACCTGCCAGCACCCAGCCCATAACCCTCCAAACCCTTCCTATTCATATAAACATCCAAATGCCTCTTAAATGTTATAATTGTACCAGCCTCCACTCTTCCTCTGGCAGATCATTTCATACACATCACACCCTCTGTGAAAAGGTTGCCCCTTAGGTCCCATTTAAATTTTTCCCCTCTTATCCGAAACCTATGCAGTCTAGTTCTGGACGCCCCCACCCAGGGAAAATAACTTGCTATTTACCCTGTCCATGTCCCACATGATTTTATAAACCTCAAAGGTCACCCCTCAGCATCTGATGCTCCAGGGAAAAGTCCCAGCCTATTCAGCCTCCTACTATAGCTCAGACCCTCTAATCCTGACAACATCTCTCATCCTAAACCTATGCCCTCTAGTTTTGGACTCCCCACATCCAAGGGAAAAGACTTTGTCTATTTACCCTATCTATGTCCCTCATAATTTTGTAAGCCTCTATAAGGTCACCTCTCAACCTTTGACACTCCAGGAAAAACAGCCCTAGCCTGTTCAGTCTCTCCCTACAGCTCTAATCCTCCAATCCTGGCAACATCCTTGCAAATCTTTTCTGAATCTTTTCAAGTTTTACAACGTCTTTCCGATAGGAAGGAGATCAGAATTGCACGCAATATTCCAACAGTGGCCTAACCAATGTACTGTACAGCCACAACATGACCTCCCAACTCCTGCACTCAATACTCTGACCAATAAAAGAAAGCATATCAAACGCCTTCTTGCTATACATCTCTACGACTCTATGACATCCTTGTCAATATTTTTTGAACCCTTTCAAGTTTCACAATGTCCTGCCTAAGTGAGGAAGATCAAAACTGCATACAATATTCCAAGAGTGGCCTAACTAATGTCCTGTACAACATGACCTTCCAACTCCTATATTCAACGTTCTGACCAATACACCAAAGCATACCAAATGCTGCCTTCACTATCCTATCTATCTGTGACTCCACTTTCAAGGAACTATGAACCTGTACTCCAGGGTCTCTTTGTTCAGCAACACTCCCCAAGACCTTATCATCAAGTGTATAAGTTGCCCTGATTTGTCTTTCCAAAATGCAGCATCTCACTTTTATCAAAATTAAACTCCATCTGCCACTCCTCAGCCCATTGGGCCATCTGACCAAGATCCCATTGTACTCTGAGGTAACTTTTTCATTGTCCATTACACCGCCAATTTTGGTGTGATTGGTTAGAAGATGTTTTCATTTATATAAACTTTATATTTACAAAGGATGCAGCACTTGCTCACACAATGAAATGTTAGTTCCTAGAATCTATGGAGTAAGAAGTGGACATTTGATTCCTATAAAGATTCTAATTACAAAGCTGGGGTGACAGTTGAATGAGTCAATTTATACAACTTCCTAATAAGGAATAATTATACTTCCGAATGAGTAATGAAAGACTGGAAGGCTTGGACACTTTTGTAGCACAATTTTGCTTTGGTTCCATGATATATCTTTTCTGAGTTACAGTTCAATATGACATCACTTCAGAGAGAGGAGGCAAAATGCATTGCCTAATCTTTCAATGTTCTAGGAATCTTGGTCTTTTAAGATGTAAAATGTCCATGTTTTCTGCACTGTGTGTGAACTATTTATAAAATTATGCTGAATAAATTCTATTCATTCATAATTATTTGTTACATGTACCTCTTTAGGTCATGGACAACTGTGGACTCCTTTGTTATAAATTTAGAACTTGGAATTTAAGAGTTTATGTAAAAGAGCTTTATAGCTCACACCCCCATTCCATCACACCATTTCCTTTTCCAGCTTGCCTAATTTTTGAAAAGTTCTTAAATGTGTTGTTGCCTCTCCTACCCATCCTCATCTTTCTCCAAACTCCAGGTTCGAATCCCACAAATTCAGTGGCTTTCTCTGTTGCAGTACTGAAATGGTTCCCCAAAAGTCAGAGATTGATCAAATTTTGTTCTGTGAGATTAGAACAAAGGTAAACAATCCCTCCACTTCCTCTTCAAACTGTAATCAGCTTTTGGCAAATTTAATCATACCATCTTCTTCCATCCCACTTCCACCATCATCCAGTTGGGCAAGGATTCACCACCTGGTTAGATTCATTTGTGGTTGTACAAAATAATGAGAGGAATAGATAGAGTCAATAGCCAGAGACTTTTCCACAGGGCAGGATCGACTGGTATGAGAGTTTGAAGATATTAGGAGGAAGGTATAAAGGAGACATCAGAGGTGGGTTCTTTACACAGAGAGTTGTGAATGCATGGGATACGTTGCCAGTTGAGGTGGTGGAAGCGAAGTCTTTGGGGACATTTAAGTGACTGCTGAACATGTACATGGATAGCAGTGAGTTGAGGGGTGTGTAGGTTAAGTTACTCTATTTTACATTAGGATTAAGTCTCGGCACAACATCGTGGGTCTAAGGGCCTGTTCTGTGTTGTACTTTTCTATGTTCTATGTTCCTGCGCTCACCTCATTTAACTTTGTCTCCTGAAGGTATATTCTCAGCCTCTCTTACTTCTCATTTACATGCTGCCTGTCAACAACATTATCTGAAAACTCAGTGTTAGCTTTCACATGTATGCTCACAATACCCAGTCAAGCCTATATTTTCTTCCATGAATTAATGGGAAACGGAAGCCATTATTTTCAGCTCCTACTACAAACTCCATTCTCTAGCCACTGAAGCGGAGAGTCTGAACTAGATTATTCACAACCTTTGTGTCACACTTATTCCTGAAATGAACTTTAGGCCACATAGACATGCCTGAACTCAGACTTCCTATTTCCATCTCTATAACATTTCCCAATCTTGCTCTTCTCCAGCTTCCTTGTTGCTAAAATACTTATACCTTGATTATTCATTCTTCCTGGGGCTGTGCTTCCATCCTGTACTGTCCATAAACCAGCAATTCAAAACTACAGTCCAAATCCTTACTCACATTGTGCTTATTGATGCACATTAGCTCTCAATTGAATAATATGTTGTTATTAAAAATCTCACCCTAGTTTTCAATTCTCTCTGAATCTGCCTAATTCCTCCCATTCAAATCTTCTCTCATCCTGCAAGACTCTGAGACACCTATGTCGAGAGTGTGTTGCTGGGAAAGCACAGCAGGTCAGGCAGCATCTAGTAACATACTCTTGACTCTGATCTCCAGCATCTGCAGCCCTCACTTTTTCCTGAGATATTTATGTGTCTTAGATCTTGACCTCTTGGCCATTCTCAATATTGGATGGTTTCAGCTGCCTAGGTCTGAAAGTGGATAATTCCCTTCATGAATATGTCCAATCATCTTTTCCTTGAAGACAACTCTGAAACTTCCTTAGGTGAAGCTTTTGGGATTCTGCCCCAAAATCACCTTATGCAATCGCTGCTTTATGACTCTGCTGTGAAGCACTAAAATGTTCTTTTTAGAGCATTTAATAACAAGGGCAGGGGAGGGGGTATATCAAGACCTAGTACGCGAGGCCTGGGGCACTAACTGTGCTAGGATCGGGCCCGGGCACCCTGTGCCAAGCTTATGTCATCTTCTGCACTGCCCTTTCAATGCTGTGAAAAGAATACTTTGCTCCTTGCACACAAACAGAATTAAACATGGATACAAGCTGGAGAGTCATTTAGAACAAATGCTCAGGCCTCACTTAGTAAAACAAATATTTTTCTCAAGTTTTACTTTTGATTTAGAATCAAGATAGTTTTAAAAAAGGACATATTGTTTCAAATGTTGTTGTTTCAGTGATTTAAAACAATAAACATTAACGATTCCTCCACCAAGTATGCATTAAAAAGAAAGAAACATTAACAATAAGACCAGGAGTAGGCCATTCGGCTCTTCGAGCCTGCTCTGCCATTCAATATGAGCCAATCATCCAACTTAGTACGTTATTCTTACTTTCTCCACAGACCTTTTGATCCTTTTAGCCCTAAACATGATATCCAACTCTTTCCTGAAAACCTTCAATATTTTAGCCTCAATTGCTGTTGTGAGGCAGAATTCTACAGGCTCACCACTCTCTGGGTGAAGACATCTCTCTTCATCTCAGGGCTAAAAGTGGCCTAATTTGTATCCTTAAAGTGTGACCCTAGGCTCTGGACTCTCCGGTCATCAGGAATATCCGTCCTGCATCTACCTTCTCTCCTCCTCTTAGAATTATATAGGTTTCTATGAGATTCCCCTCATTCTTCTAAACTCCTGTGAATATAGTTGTAAACAATCCAGTCTCTCTCCATGCAATGCAAAGCAAAAAAAAAGAAATTGTTATGGTAGTAGAAACCAAATAAATAGACTAAGCAATTTCGCTGGAGCAAATGATTAGTTTAAGCAATTTCAAACTTGCACTCCAGAAGGTGTTGTGCAATATTACTGTAATTAGGCAATAAACCTAATATTTGGTAACAAATACAAATATTTATAGTTAATCAGCCATGCCACATTGGCAATTTGTAGCCTTTGACCCTGCTATCCTATTTTCAACTTTATCCTTCACATACGTTTCCACATAGGTAGTCACTTCGAAATACACAAAATTCTACAAATACATTAAGGACAAAAGTGTAACTAGAGAGAGAATAGGGCTTCTTAAAGATGAGCAAGGCAGCCTATATGTGGAACAGCAGGAGATTGGGGGGGAAGGGGGAAGACATTAAAATTGCATCATTGTTTACTGAGCAGAAGGATATGGAAGATATAGAATGTGGTGAAATAAATAACAACATCTTGAAAAATGTCCATGTAACACAGGTGGTCGTGTTGGACATCCTAAAATGCATAAAGGTGAATAAGGTGTACTCTAGAACTCTTTTGGGAAACAATTGTTGGGCCTCTTGCTGAGATATCTTATTAGCGATAGCCACAGGTGAGGTACCAGAATTCTGGAAGTTGGCTAACGGGGTGCCTCTACTTAAGAAAGGTGCTAAGGAAATGTCAGGGAACTACAGACCAGTGAGCTTGTCATCAGGGGAAGGGCAAGTTGTTGGAGGAATTCCGGAGGGACTGGATTTACATGTATTTGGAAAGACACAGACTGATTAGGGAGAGTCAGCATGGCTTTGTGCATGAGAAATAGTGTCTCACTAATTTTATTGAGTTTTTTTGAAGTGGCCAAGGGGATTTGTGAGGACAGAGCAGTGGACGTTGTCTCTATGGACTTCAGTAAGGCATTCAAAAAGGTTCCTCATAGGAGACTGGCTAGCAAGGTTAGATCACATGGAGTATAGGGAGAACTAGGTATTTGGATACAGAACTGGCTCGAAGGTAGAAAGTCGAGGGTGGTGGTGAAGGGTTTTCAGATGAGAGGCCTGTACCCAGTGATATGCCACAAAGATCAGTGCTGGATCCACTACTTTTCGTTATTTGTATAAATGATTTGGATGTGAACAGAGGAGACATGGTTAGTAGGTTTGCAGATGACACCAAAATTAGAGATATAGTGGGCAGTGACAAACATTATCTCAGAGTACAATGAGATGTTGATCAGATGGGCTAATAGACTGAGGAATGGCAGATAGAGATTAATTTAGATATATGTGAGGTGCTGCATTTTGGAAAGGCAAATCAGGGCAGGACTTTTACACTTAATGGTTCGGTTCTGGGGAGTGTTGCTGAAAGAGAAAGAACTTGGAGTGCAGGTTCATAGTTCCTTGAAAGTGGAATCACAAGTAGATAGGATAGTGAAGGCAACATTTGGTATGCTTGCCTTTACTCATCAGTGCATTGAATAGAACTGTTGGGAGGTTATGTTGTGGCTATACAGGACATTGGTTACATCAATATTGGAATACTGCATACAATGCTGGTCTCCCTGCTATAGGAAGAATGTTGTGAAACTTGAGGGGGTTCAGAAAAGAGCTACAAAGATGTTTCCAGGATTGGAGGGTTTGATCTTTAGGGAGAGGCTGAATGGACTTGGGCTATTTTCCTTGGAGTATCAGAGAATGAGGGGTGATCTTATAGAGGTTTACAAAATCATGAGGGACGTGGACGGGGTATACAAACAAGTCTTTTCCCTGAGGTAGCAGAGTCCAAGACTAGAGAGTATTGGTTTAGGGTGAGAGGGAAAAGATTTAAAAGGGACCTAAGGGGCAACTTTTTCATACAGAGCGTGATGTGTGTAAGGAATGAACTATGAGAGGAAGTAGTGAAGGCTGGTACATTTACAACATTTAAAAGGCATCTGGATGGGTATACGAGTAGTGAGGGTATAGAGGGATATAGACCAAGTGTTGGCAAATGGGACTTGATTAATTTAGGATATCTGGTCGGTATGGCTGAGTTGGACTGAAGGGTCTGTTTCTTTGCTGTACATCTCGATGTATTTATTAATCTCACTAACATAAGATTGTTGCCCTTTTCCTACAATCTTTATCCTTCTTCTGCAATGGGAAAGGAACACTTTACTTTTAAAAAAAGAGAGGATTTTAATGAGCTAAACAAAAAGGCAGTAGATATGTAAGCGATAGTGGGTGTCCGTAGATTTTGAAGGACAGGTTTACACGAGAGCATGTGTATCTGCTATCGACCCTCATGTGATCAAACAAGCTGAGTTTTGACCTGGAGATATTTTGGCATGAGGTGGTGGGATGTGGAATATGGGAATTGCTTCCTTTCCTTTCTTTTTTTGCTGCTACTCCACTTGTATTTGAAGTGTGTTTTCACCATTTTTCCAAAGCTACTGCATTTCAATGAGAATTTCAGACTGTCTTTGTAGCATTTTCTTTGCTTTCCAATGGAATGCTGACCACCTGAGAATTGCAAAGACAGAAACTGGTGGCTATGTGAATGACTATAGTGTTGTGGCTCAGATGTTCAAGCCACCCTCAATCTCTTCAGTTCTGCATGCAAGACACTTGGCCTGCTGAACAATGTTGCCAGTAGATGTATGAGAATAGGAAAGCAACTTTACAGTTCCGGCAGTGCTATATGACCTTGTTTCTTGCATATTGTCATCACACCAGCAAGTCCTCAGGTCTATCTGTCAACTGAGAATTTGTATAAGCATGATGTAATTTTCTTTTAGTTTCTGATGTTTAGATTTAAAATAACTTGCACAATGCATTAATCAAGATTAGAAGCTAGTTTATTGCACAATTAACTTTATTACAAAACCATTGTTGAAAGATACCAACATAATCTAACTTATATCCTTTCAATATTTTTATGAAGAAGAATTGAGACGTTGATACAACTGAATGGCTTGTTAGGCCATTTCAGAGGGTAACATTGCTGTGGGTCTGGAGTTACATGTAGGCCAGATGAGGTAAGGATGGCAGTTTCCTTCCCTGAAGATTATTAGCGATCCAGATGGGTTTTTCCAACAATGGTTTCAAAAGTCATCAGCAGATTCTTATTTCTAATTTATTTTTGTGGGATTTAAATTCCATCATCTGCCATGGCAGGATTCAAAGCTGGATCCCCTGGCATTAGTGCAGCTTCTGGATTAATAGTCTAGCCACTGTCTCCCCCATTGACAATGATCTCTGATTTGTTGCAGAGCTGGCTTGTTTGAAGATTCTCTTCCTGAAGTGAAGAAGTTGAAAACTTGAAATCAGATTCAGTAGTCTCTGTAGTTGAGTAGTTGGATATTGCTCATGTAGAATAACTGAGCAGAACAGATCCTGGGGGCGAGTGTTTGCTCTTTTTTCTTGATTTTTATGGCACTGCAGATTATGCCTTTTCAACACCGGTTTAATACAACAGTTCTGGATACTGCCCTCTTTCTCACTGTTTGGCGTTTCGGTGATGTCCCTGCGATTTCCACATGCAATGCTTGCTCACAACCAAACTTCTGGATTGAAAACATAAAAATGGCTTCTGTGCCAAAATTTCAAACGTTGCTTTCTGTCACGCATTGGGTTGCCCCTGGTCTGGAACACAATCTCATCCACTGTCTTTTTAGTCAGATAATTAACTTTTATCTGTCTCAGCCATTAACTTGAATTCTGTCAGGTTTTTGGTCAGATGGCGTGAACTATTCACATATCAGGGGAGTCCAGCATCATTGAACCTTGAAAGGTCTGCTGATTCTTCTGGAAAAAAAGCACTGTCTAGTTCCAACAGCAGATGAATCCACGAGGATAACAATTTGTTAAGAGTTATTGCGTCCATTTTAATGCAAGATTGTATTTCTTTACAAAATACGTACCATACATTCACATAAGAATGTCTAGTTTTGAAGATGTCATAGCCACTTAAATCTTCTGGATTAGAATGGCAGTTAAGTTGGAGATTCAGTTCCCTAAACAAGTTTGAACCAGGTTCTGCTTTATTTTCTGGTATAAATAGGGCTATAGTAATAAAGAAATTGAGTTCCAGATGTTAATACTCTTAATGAAATTCTCACAGTTTGACAGCTGGCCATCTTGTAGTGACCCAAACAGCTGTAATTCCACCATGTTGGCCCTCCTGACATGAACATCTTTGTATGCCATACTCACCTTGGGCCTGCTCAAACAGTTTAATCTACTACACTGCTACACAATATGAACTGATAGTTGAAAGGTGCATGTTCCTAATACAAGAGTAACAAAGTTATAGCCATCAATAAATGAATCCTGGAAAGTAGAGATTTAAAGGACAACTAATAATGTGTTCAGCTAACATTGTAAAAGGCCTTGAAATTTTACTTGGTATTGGATAAATGAGTGTTGCTTTTAACTGTACTGCTTGGGAGTTAATGTAGGATCGTTGTTATGGAAGTATTTATTGTACAACATGTCCAGTTTTCATCCCACTGATTTCAATGAAAGAAGCTCCTATGAATTTTACAATGAGTGTGTAGACCATGTTACTGCGCTGGGTCACAAACTTGAACATCATTCCTGTGTCTCCAAAGTATATGCTCAGTAGGCCATTAACTGTAAATCAGTACAATGATGTCTACCTAAAGAAAGTCTTTGATCTTCAATAATTTATCGCTGCTACATTGAAGATTGTCAGATTTTTCCCTCATTCTCTGGTTCCTTTAGTGTAACTAAAACCAGAAAGAAATAGGTTTCAATTCCCTGTCTAAGTTAACTGAACCCAGTGCAGCTGGCAGTAAAGACACTTAGGTTGGCTTCAGTATCCTGTGTGGGAGGATAAAAACAATTAGCACCAACATTCCTAGGTGCAAGCTTTTATGTAATTCTGCACATTTATTGCATGGCATCAAATTCCAAACACAGTACAAGCAAGGGCTCAGGGTTCTTCACAGAGATGCCAGGAGTCTCTAGTTTATCAGTGATTATGAGATGCTAATCCCAATTATTGGGTTGTGTTGGCATAATCCCTGTGCTGAGGGACAGGCAAGGGATGAACAGAAAGTGCCTCTAACTGAACTACTTTCTATCTTGAGAAGATTGTTGGGGAGCTAGGAACACCTTTCATTGTTCTTCAGTCTCTCCTCCTACTGGCAAAGAAGCATCATTCAGTTTGAAAACAAATTAAAATGAAATCTCATGCAAGATGAAATAAAAACAATTTGCTGGAAAACCTCAGCAGGTCAGGCAGCATCCGTGGAGAGAGAGAGTAGAATCAGCATTTTAGGCCCAGTGACCCTTCTTCAGTTCCAATTCTAGAAGATGGGTCACTGGACCAGAAACATTAACTCTACCCTCTCTCCACATAAATTGCCAGACTTGCTGAGTTTCTCCAGCAATTTCTGTTTTTCTTTCTGATTTCCAGCATCCTCAGTTCTTTGGTTCTTTTATCTGATATAATATGATTTGATTGAGAATGATGATCCTTCTATCATTGAAAAATTGAGATCTTGTATTAATCCTGTATTATCTTGTATAATCTTGTATTAATCTTGTATTATGAGCTAAAAACCCCGATGCAATGCCAGGCATCATTGCTATAAACATAGCTGCAAAAATCAGATGAAAATGTTTGTTTCTATTTGCTCCTTCGCTTATCTTTCCATCCTTCTCCACTAAACTGTTCAGCAGAGAGGACCCTGTCTGCATCAAACACTTGTGATGTTAACAACAATTTGGGTTCACTGGACAACTCTGTGGCCCATCAAGGGGGCTGCTGCAAACTGAAAAGACAACGCTCAGCATACAGTTAAGTGCAATTGGAAAACTTCATAAGATTCTGCTCTTCCAATCAAGGTCAGTTTCTCTTGCATTGATTTTTGCCTCAGCAGAAATTCAGGGAGCAAAATATTTTGTTTGGAGGAGCAGGAAACAGCAATACATGACTGATTTTCACCTTGCCTTAGACCAGGAGCAGCACAGTCTGTGAGGCTGGGAGTGGGATGGTATCAAGATGACATTGACACTCTAGCATGGGGAGGTGGTGAATGACAGGTCCACAGGGACTGGGATTTGAGAGTCTGATAAGCAAGCAGGGAAATGGGAGGAGTCGGGGTGGCGAGTCAGGTTTGGGATGAGTTATTGAGTAACCAAGGTGGGGGTGAAAGTTGGGCAATTATGTGAGTGAGTAAAACTCATTTATTGCAAAAAAAAGTCATAGATAATTTATAAATAAAAGTATGTTCAAAGTTCCAAAACTGTTCCATATAGACTTTGCTGAATAAATACAATGAAATTTGATGTTCTTCATTAAAGCTTCAACCCAGTTGCAACAAAAAGGCATTTTCTCAATCCTGAAAGAAAACTAGTGACACTCCCCTTTAAGGCATCGAGGGGAGTTTGAAACTGAATGGGCCCTCTTTATATTCTGGTAGAAAGACTGTGGTTTTTCCCCAGTCCGAGTTGGCGGCAGCTGTGCTAAGCTGTAGTGCAACCCTCAACACGTAGTCCTGTACCTTGCAATGTTCCAGTCTGCAAAGCTCGGTCAGGGTCAACTCTTTGCACTGGAAGACAGACAAATTTCAGGTAGACCAAAGAGTATCTTTTACCAAGTTGACGGATCTCCCCGGTGCAATCGATTTTTGTCTTGTCATGCATTCCGAGATACAAACAGTACAGCATAGATTCCTGCAACACAAAACTGCTCAGGATGAACTTGACAAAAACCACTGAATCTGAGCTGGACACACACCACCCTTGTCCTCCAACATGCAAGGCACCTCATGTGAAAAGTGTGGCTAACCTTAATGTACTACTACTTTATTGTTGTTAATGTAGTATACCAGTACGAAAGAGGTAAAATAAAGTGATACATATTTAATTTGATCAAAACTTTGGTTGGCTTCTGTGGTATAAGGTTGTTTGGGGACTTTCAAAGGGACTGTTTTTGTTCTAAATTTGAGTACCAGATGCAAAGCATATTACAAATTGAAAATTACAGAAGCAGAAACAAAGAAGCATACAAATCACAGCTGAATGTGAATATTTTAGCATTGGAAAACAATCTGACAAAAGTTGCCAAATGTTATTTGTGAATACCATTTGATGTAACCATCTTGTTTAACCATACATAGTCAGGCCCAATTTGCATGTTAAATGCAATGAATTTATGAGTTGTCTATTTAGTCACTGAATATTGTGGACACTAATCTCAATTGAGTCATCCTGTTCTGAATTCAATTTATGGTCAATCCAAACCCCATTCACCTCCATACAGCACTCCATATGCTTTAACTACTCACTGATCAAACATCTATTGATTTCAGTCTTCAAAGAACACAGCAATCACAGTGCTGTGGAGTTGGAGTTCCAATACAATACTTCATCAGAAAAAGTGCTTCCTGCTAGCACTTCTCAGCAATTGGGCTCTAACTTTATAATTACACTCTCTTCTAATTCCAGGGCCAGAGGGTTTTTCCCCCCATTTATCCACCTTGTTAAATCTGTCCATCATTTTAAACATCACAGACGATATTTCATTTTTCAATCTAGCTTGAGCACCTCCAACCCAGAGGAGAATAGCAGGACCCCTTTTAATCCTGAGTTGGTGTTGGATGGAGAAAGTTTGACTTTATAAACTTTGCTGCCATCCTCATAAAATCTGGGACAGAAAAATCAAGGGTGGTCTTCCTGCCTGGAAGCCAACTTTGGAGAAAGTGAGGACTGGAAATGCTGGAGATCAAAGTCAAGAGTGTGGTGCTGGAAAAGCACAGGTCAGGCAGCATCTAAGAAGCAGGAGAATCGACATTTTGGGCATAAGCCCTTCATCATTCCTGACTCCTTAGGGACCTCATCACACTGCTGCAGGTACATGATCAGTAGAATGGGTGGGATCATGTGGGTGACCCATTGGGAGAATCCTCACAGTTACACCCATGGTGTTGTGAGAGGTGGTCTCTTTCACTTGGAGAGTCTATGACTAATGGACATACCTATCGGGCACATGGGCCAGCCATGTGTGAAGAATCTCATTTGCCCCTAAAACTAACTGCACCTTCCTGACTTGCCCCTCTAAGTCTGTCTCATTTAACCTCACTCCACAGTTCAGTGATGATCCTGCAGCATTGGTCACTGCTCCTATAACTTCTTCCCAGTTGTTTTCAAGTTGCCTTCAGATCAAGACCAACATTTCATTAGCCTTTTTTTAAACCTACGCAATAACATTTACTAATTTGTGTAAATATACACATCGTTTTCCTCCTCCCAAGTTTTTAGTTTCTCATTTTTTTCAAAATACAGGTAGTTCCCCTATAATGCACATTTCTTGAACACTATTTGGTTGTAACGCAATTTGTGGCTTGCGAACTTTTTTAAAATAAAGGAAAGTCCCATTCGCTGTTATGCGATTCCATCTCTGGACACTAGGTATCACTATGTGGAGGATGGGACTCCATGTCGGCATCACGTGGCCAATCGGTTTGCGCGCTTTCTGGTGAGGACTGTCAAGGTACAGTGCCTGTAGTCAGTGATTTTAGTGTTAAAGTGTTAAATTTACTGTATTATTTCATTAAAATACATGATTTGAAAATTTACTTACACTGTGCGAGCATTTTTGTTATGCTATTATATTTTTGTTTCAATTTTTACTGGTGTTTTGATAGTTCACCTCAACCCTGTTTTTCCCATCAGCCCCATTATTTGTATTGAGCGATTTTCTGTAACCCAGCGCCGCATGGCAACACAACTATGGCGTTATTAGAGAACTATCTGTACTCAGATTTCTCTCTTTGATTTCTTGTGGAGAGCTTCATATTTTTCCCACATTGAATTTCTTTTGATGTGGAGGTGTCGGTGTTGGACTGGAGTGGACAAAATCAAAGGTCACATGACACCGGGTTATAGTCCAACAGGGTTTATTTGAAATCACAAGCTTTCGGAGCACTGCTCCTTCATCAGGTTTAAGTCTTTTTACCTGATGAAGGAGCGGTGCTTCAAAAGCTTATGATTTCAAATAAACCAGTTGGACTATAGCCTGGTGTCGTGTGACTTTTGAATTTCTTTTGCCATCCCTTAATTTGTCAATATCATTTTGCATGATCTGCGTCCACTTATTCCCTATCAGTCAGTCATTCTCCTTCCAGGAAGATTAACTGTAGTTACCATTAATACATTTCTAATTTGAAGCCCACGTTTTATGTATCAGTACAAAAATCAAACTGAAGATTTTCTAAACACAAAAAGGAATCCCTATTATGTTCAAACTTATTTGGTGTTATTGGATCCTGTCCAAAGGTCACTTGCTGATGCACATTATCTGCAAATAGTATTTACATTTGTTTGACACAGAGGTGATCATGTGTAATGTGCAAAAGGGTGTATGAACCTAATAACTATTCAGGTCTCTTGGTTATGGGGATGCAGCAGAGGAAAATAGAGTCTCTACTGAAATCAGAATGGCACAGATTTTTTAGTTGTAATAACTGCAGTGTTTGTTCACATTACTGAATAAAGCTAATAACAAATTTTGAGGAAGGATTTTTACTGCCATTCTGAACCTAGTCCAGGTGGTAGTTTGGGCTAAGTTTACCCTCTGGGACTTTTACCAATCAATTTGACCTAAGTTAAATCTGGATCATCTAGTTGTTGCTCCTTCAGTCATTGGAGACAAGTTTCCTTTTATTCTAACTAAACTCCTCAAACTTTTATGCACCTCCATCAAATCCCTTCACGCTTCTTAACCTCTAAGGAGAATAGCCCCAGCTCCTCTATCAGCCCTCAATCCTGGTGCCATTCTGACAAATCTCTTCAGAATCCTTGACAAAGCCTTCACATTTGGTATCCAGAAATGAAAGTCCTAGTCACAATGGGGTATAAATTCTCTCGTATATATTCAGGAAAACTTCTTAGCTTTCATACACTGTACGTCTATTTATAAAGTCCATTGAAAACATAGGTTTCAGAATGATACTCTTTACAACCACATCTCTCCTACAGTTACACACAACTGTGCAATACCTTTTTGAATTATCTAGATAGCGGTATCCAAATGATCTGAACCTCAAAAGCTCCACAAACACCAATACAATGGATGAACGAGAATATCCTGAACTAATATGACAGATTTACTGATACATGACTTTGGATTTTACTTCAAGCTTAGAAGTAGCAAAACCTTCCATGAAATTAGCACCAACAAATTCACCTGCAATAATGTGCTATTTCTAGCCATACAGATCGGCGTTGTTAACAAAAATAAAATACACGTTCTATCAAGTGACACATTTCATTTATTGTAAATTGAAACAAAACACAATACTGAATACAAGGTGACCACCATATCTGCAGGTCTGGTTAACCATGGTTTCAGTTACCCGCGGTTTAGCAAAGCCTGAACATATTACAGGGAACATTCCAGAACCAGGGACCAGGGGGCTGCTGGGAAGGTAAATTTCCCATTTAAATGAATGGGTCCATGGATATCCGCGATTGGCCTTGGAATGTATCCCTGCGGGTAGCAGGGGACTACTGTACATAAAAGAACAGCAAATTACTACAAATGGAAATATAAATAGAAAATGCTGAAAATAGCAGGTGGAGAATATTGATGGGGGGGGAAACAGTCAATGCTTCTGAACCACAATCGGCACCAGGTTTGACAAAGGGTCACTGACTTCTCTTTCTCTCTGTACAGAGTCCACCGGGCATGTTGAACACTTTCAACACTTCCTATTTTCAATGGTGCAAAAGTAACCCAATTTGCCAGCTTTCCAAAAAGTAGCGTTCTTGTGAAGCTCATATTCTTTGTCAGCAAGATTCCCAGTTGCAGCTCCCCAAGATCTGGTTAGCCACATGAATTTTTTAAAAAATGTACGAAGAAAACAAAACTTGCAGAGCAAGGCAAAAATCAATGCCACAGCAAAAAATAGATTTTTTTAAATGAGCAAATTAATAAAACCAACCATTAAGAAGTGCCAACTGCACAGCTTACTTACATTTTTTTTTAATATCCTTTCAAAGAAACAGACTAGGCCTGGGTTTTGGCCACTAGAGAAGAGAGAAGGGAGAAGCAATGAGCTGAAGATTTGGGGTTCACTAATATTGAACTTGTATTTGCCTCTGGTAGGCATACTCTGAGCTGCTAATGATGGAATTTGTACACAAAGAGGACAGGAAGCATTCTCCGCCCAAATAAAGGTGATGGATCTGCTCGTAAAGCTGAAGAACCAATCGGAGGTCTTTCAGCTTGAAAGATGTAGAAGGCAACGACTGAACGAGTAAATCATAGAATGCTTAGTATGGAAGCAGGCCATTCAGTCCATCAAGTCCACACAACCCTCCGAAGAGCATCCCGCCCAGAACCACACTCCACCTTATCCCTGCATTTCCCATGGCTAATTCACCTAGCTTGCACATCTTTGAACTGTGGGAGGAAACCAGAGTACGCAGAGGAAACCTACAAGGACATGGGGAGAACGCACAAAACTTCACATCGACAGTCGCCTGAGTCTAGGATTGAACAAGTCCTTGACTCTGTGAGGCAGTGCTAACCACTGAGCCACCGTGCCGCTCTGAAGGAGAGGGTGCTTCAACATGAAGGTAATCTGTGCAGAGATGGACTGGAATGTCTCCACAGGGTGATCTCTGGCTACTCCTTTATCCAGTCAGGCAGTGAAGTCCTACTGTCTACTTGGTGCCCATGAGGGCCATCAGAGCTTCCATGAGGAGGACACCTTCAGACATCTAAAACAGCTCCTCACTGCCTCTGGAAACCTGGAGGTTGCAGTAGGCTTCTCTTGTTTAACCTTAGAGCTCTCGATAAACCATGTTGGCTCCCTGACACATGAAGGAAGCTAGCCATGGCACTACCTGGCCCAGCATCCACAATAATGGCCTGCAACCAGGATACCCGCATTTGGCAGTGAGGGTATCTGAGCTGTGAGATCCTGATACTGGTAGAGGCAAAAAAATCAAGCCTCAGGCATCAGCAGGTTTGGAATTAAACACTGAAATAGGAATCATCTTGAGAAATTCTCACAGCCAAAACAAAGGAAATGAAAAACACTGATTATCTTCCACTTTTCAATCATTTTGCAGAGTGAAAAATACATTGATACAGATCAAGACAGAAGCTGAAGTGCATAAACCACCTGTACTTAACAAAATACTTAATCTGCTGTCACTGACTCTCCACTTCTCCACAGGATGTGCTTCTAGAATGGTCACAGAATAGAAGAATTAGAAATCACCTGAAGTGAGATGGACTCCATGTTGTTATTTCTCATTGATGGACTCCCTTGACTCCTGAGAATCTATGGCTGTCAACGGTAGACAGGAATGTTCAGTTGAGAATGCAATCTAATTTGCCATGATCTTATTGAATGGTAGAGCAGGTTAGATGGGCTGAATGGTCTACTTCTGCTGCTAATTCGTATGTGCATAATTAATTGAATGTTATATCGCATTGAATGAGTTGGAACTGATGTCCGATTTGATGCTTCCCCCTGCTTCAAGAAAACCATTATCATCCTGGTGCTAAAATATGCCTTAATGACTACTGTGCAGTGGTCTCCAACATATGAAGTGCTTTGAGAGTTTAGTCATGTCTCACATCAACTCCAGCCTCCCAGACTGCTTTGATCCACTACATCTCACCCACCATCACATCAGGTCCATGGCAGATACCATTTCCCTGGCCCTACACTAATCCCTGGAACAGTGGATAACGAGGGTATCTATGTCAGACTCCTATTTATTGACTTTAGCTCTGCCTTCAACCCATAATTTCAGCCACACCCATCTCCAAACTGAGACCTAGGACTCTGCTCCCCATTCTGTAACTGGATCTTTGACTTCCTGACCCACAGATCACAATCTATAAGGATAGGCGACAATACCTCCTCCATGGTAACCCTCATCACTGGTGCCCTGTAAGGCTGTGTACTTAGCTCCTTACTACGCTGCTTATATGCTCATGACTGCCCCAAATTCTACTCTATCTCCATTTACAAGTTTGCTGATGACACCACTGTAGTCGGTAGGATCTTGAACAACAAGTACAGGAAAGAGATAGAGAATTAAGTGGCCCGATGTAAAACGAACAATCTCTCCCTCAAATGTTAAGGTGCTGATCATTAATTTCAGGAAGCAGAGTAGAGGACACACCCCTGTCTGTATCACTCATGCTGAGGTGGAGACACTGAAGAGCTTCATGCCCCTCGGAGGAAATATCACCAACAACCTACTCTGGCTCATCTGCATTGGCGCTACAGTTAAGAATGCACACTACATTCTCTACATCCTCAGAAGGCTAAGGAAATTCAACACGTCCACAATGATCCTTACCAATTTTATAGATGGCACTTATCTAGAAGCATCATAGCGTGGCATGGCCTCCGCTCTGTTTAAGAGCACAAGAAAATTAGGGTTGTGAACGCAACCCAGTCCATCACAAAAACCAGCCTTCCTTCTATTGAGTCTGTCTATACTTCCTGCTGCTTCGGGAAAGCAGTCAACTTAATCAAAGACCCCTCCCACCCTAGTTTACTCTCTTCTATCCTCTTTTGTTGGGCAGAAGATACAGAAGTTTAAAAACATATCGCAGCATAATCAAGACCAGCTTCTTCCCTGCTGTTTTCAGACTTTTGAATAGACCGTTCACATTTTAGAGTGGATCTTTCTCTGCACCTTCTCTGTAGCCGTAACACTATATTTGTACTCTGTTTTATTACCCTGATGTGCTTATGAAAGTATGATTTGCCTGGATAGCATGTAGAACAATATTCTTCACTGTATCTCAGTACACGTGACAATAATAAGTCAAATCAAATCAACTGGGTCTTTAATGGCATAGTAAGTCAATCCAGTTTTCTTTGAAATAATAACTTTCTCTTTTTAAAGAAAATTTGGACTTTTTTTAAAAATAAAGTTTATTTATGCATTTCAGCTTCTATCTTAATCTGATGAATTGACATATTTCGTACTCTGTAGAATGATTAAAAAGTGGACAATAATCAATGCTGATCATTTCCTGGTTGTTTTTGTCTGAAAAATTTTCAAGAATTTTTTCTGCATAAAATGCTTAATCCCTTATAGTTGGCTCCAGATTTAAATGAATATCAACAAAGACATAATCTATGATTTAGAGATCAGTAAAGTTTGGTGGAAGGCTTTCATTGCATCACTGACAATAAAAACCAGACTATGGTACATTTCAAATACAGCCATCATTCACTTATTAGGGCTGGTATTTAGCAAAATACAGCATGACAAACAAAGCTGCTAAACAAAAATAACTTTTTCAGAAGAATGCATGCAATAATGTTGGTTATGTCCCCACCCTGTAATGTTTAGATTAGAAACCTATTTCAAAATGTTAGCTTAACATATTTATTGCAATAACCACAGGATTACAAGATTAAACAGCATGCAATTAGCCCTTACCAAACATATACCAAATGAACAAATTTGGATGGTTAGTTACAGGAAGGTGTGAAAGACCAACCTACTTGCCTAACTACTGGGACCAACATGGAGGGTGGGGAAAGTCAAAGCTCAAGAAATTGATGGAAGTGGGATTTCTGATGGGACCAGAAGAAGGAAGCATTGTTTTCCACTCAAATTATATTCACAACCAATTTTGCTTTAGGGCGTGCACAGATGGAAACTTTTTTTTTCACCCAAAAATAGCTCTGTTGGCAGAAAGGGTGGAATCTCAAAACTGGTGTCTGCCTTAGGGTGAACATATGGACCACCTGACAAAACATCAAGGGAGATACATGGACAGCGTAAAGGTGGACTGAAGGGATCTTACCTGTGCCATGATACCTAGTCTCTCATTATGCTTTATAAATAAAGTGACCTATTAGCCCAGACAGATGAGCAATATATGTGGAATGACTGACCTAACTTACTTCTGAATACATGTAGTATAACCACACTAATCAAAAATCAAGGTCTTCACTGGCCGTACTATTCACAAATATTTCCATAATTTAAAATCACAATAAAACAAAACATTAGATGAACATGAATTAAGCAGATACTGGTGTCAGAATAATTATGGGTTTGCATGTAATGTAGTATAGATTAAATAAGAAAATATTTTTGATCCAAGTTGTATACACTAAAAAATTAAGTAAAATAATAAAAATATAATTGTGGACTGAAATGGAAAAAGGGCTAGATTAATATTGATGATTGTGGAAGGAATTGCTGCACTTTGAAAAACAAATTACTGAAACTCAGTTTTGTAATGCTTAAACTGCTGTTTTGTTCAAGGTTCAGGTTGGCTCTGGGGTGTGTATCAAAGTGGAATTCGGTTGGCAACAGTTTGCTGTTTGGTCTTTTGAATTTTGACCAGTAGTGGATGCCAAGAACATTATTGTGATGCCAATCATCTGATTGGTTTCTGTGCAGCAGAACAACTTGTGGGTATGAACAACAGAGCATGAAACCTTCAGACCTCTGAAAAAAGCAAATTGGTGTGGGTCTCTCTCTCTGCAGCAAAATACCAAAGCTAAAGAAAGCCATGCATTTTCTTCCACCAATCACTCTAAACTATTGCTTTTAACCAAGAAGTCAGCCTTTATAATTTGTGAACCAGTCACTCTGTGCCTCCTGTGACGAAGTGGCAGAAACCAAAGGAAAAACACAGAAAACTGAAAAGGACCTGGGAAACAAAATGAATCCCCGCACTGAATCCTGAGGACTGGTGCCATTGAACTCTTTTTCCTGTGTTTCTTCCCTTCATTCATAAATCAATTGTTTTGTCTGCCTGCACACAAGTATTGGGGGGTGGGGGAGGGATGAATGAGGTTTGAGTTATATCGTGACAATTCAAAGATTCCAAATCAGGGAAGCAACCATTTATTTGTAATAAATAGCAGCTTTTGTTCAATATAGAAACCTGGGGTTTGTTTTGTGTTAACCGGAGTCGAAAAGTGTGGTGCTGGAAAAAGCACAGCAGGACAAGCAGCAGCTGAGAAGTTGGGAGAGTTTAACAGACAGTCAAATTTGAACTTTTCTTACTTCAATAAAAGTATTCTTGATGACTCTGAGAATAATCAGGCTTGATTTCCAGTACGTGCTCCCAGTGAGGTGTAACAAATTGAAACTACTGAGTTTTGGGCAGACTGTTTTAAGGACAGACCACAATGAGGCATGGCTGAGACCCCAGATATCCATTAGGCTGTTAGAAGAGTTGAGTTTCCAGTTTGAAAGCTTTGGCCCTCTTTACTTTTTTGCTAATTCCAATCTTTAGTTATAATGAAATTTCAAGTGCTTGTAGTTTCTATTATTGATACTTTAAACATTCTGGATGATTTGCATTTTTATTGGCCTATTATAAGGGTAGTTTGTTTGAAGGCAGTGGAAAGTTATAAATTAATAACTTTTTGAAACACTTCTTTTAAAAAAAAGAGAACTTTGTTAAACACATCCTGTTGTGATAATGCAATTCTTTGATTCTCTCCAAATTCGTTAAATGGATATAGAAGTGCCATAGCACGAGGAGTTGTGAAGGATGGTGCGGTGGGGGTGGTGTAGAGCTTAGCATGGAGGGCTATGAGGGACCATGTAGTGTAACTGGTTAACATGAAGTGGCATGAATAAGGCATGGTCATGTGTATCAGGTGGTGTAAGGACGATAGGGACTTGTTGTTTTCCTAATAACAATACAAAAGGTGGTCGTTTAAACATCAGACTTCAGTACTTAGCGGCCTCTGGTGGCCATCTCCAAACTCCAGTGTTGGCAGTCCTGACTGCAGCCCTTGCCTGCATTTCCCACCCATCGTCCCCCCCAAAATGAAAATATTTGCTGTATTTCTCCTGAGGTGGACAGGCATCAGGTCAGGAATTTCTCTGGAAACTCTTACCATCCACCACAAAGATGACAATCCAGCACTTCTGGTTAAATCCCACAATGACAGCTGGGAAATGTAAACTGTGTCAATTAAGATAAAAATCTGGAATAAAAAAAAGAGCTGGTATCTTTAGCTGCTATTACACAATTTTCTTATAACACAGGGTTGCACGAGAAGAGAACCTACTGCATTATAGCAGAGCCGACTGTAACTGCTCCCTGGAATGGTCCGGCAAACCACTTGGATGCATCAAAACTGCTATCTCCTTCACCACTCCTCCTGGGCTGTAACAATTTGTGAATCTTTTCCATGAATTGCAGTGATTCAAGAAGTGGCCTCTCCAACTCTTCTCAAGGCCATGTAAGGATGGGCATGAAATGCTGAACTTGCTAATGCCACTCACATCACAAGAATGGGAAAAAAATATTTCAATGAGCAACTCATTTTGCACTTCAGTCATAAATAGAGAGAGCCATCCATTGTGAACAGTCCTATCTAACGGATATATAAATGATTACTAATTTTGAGGCAAAAGATAAATATTCCATTTAATCAAGAGAGAATACCTTTCTGTTTGAGGTGCTGATACTATCGAGGTTTCTTGGCATCAAGAAACAAAAAATGCTTATGGACACCCCATTAGTCTGTCACTATAAAGCAGTTAGGTCTTTAGTACCATGTGACACCTGGATTTCATGGCTGTGACTGGGGATGATGTTTATTTTGTGATGCCTGACTGGTGTGACTGGATCTGCTTGTCTATCTTGTTCTGTAAATACATTGCAGCTGTCCTGACACGTACGTTCTGTGGACCTAAGAAAAATTTGGCAGTGAATTTCTTACAATAAGTGACAAAGGTTTCATACAATAGCTGTGTGACTCCATGATTGTGAAAGGATGATTCAGTTTTACATAGTAATGCTGTTGGAATTTTGACACAAATGGTGTATTACATGCATCAGTTCTCAGTATATGCCATCGTTATTATGAAAGTTCATTTGTTTTTGTCTACTCAATCTTACTCGATCTTTATGGTATGTGGGCGTCACTATCTATGCCAGTACTTGCTGCCCAACCTCAGTTGCCTTTGAGAAGGTGGGAGTGTGCTGCATTCTTGACCACTACAGTGTTTATGGCCATCTAAGCAAAGCAGTATCAGTTAATGATGTTACAGTACAGCCAATGCTCACTCTAGATTAGATTAGATTACTTACAGCGTGGAAACAGGCCCTTCGGCCCAACAAGTCCACACCGACCCATAAACCACCCATACCCGTACATTTACTCCTTACCTAACACTACGGTCAATTTAGCATGGCCAATTCACCTGACCCGCACATCTTTGGACTGTGGGAGGAAACCGGAGCACCTAATTTCCTTCTGTGCATGAATTTTTGTTATACTGCACATTTTCTATAAAATTGGGGCACATATATCTTCATCTGTAAAACTCTGATCTTGCACAGCCTGTCTGTCCTCTATTCACTGAGGGTTGGATATGTGCACAATTTAGAAGGAATATTGACTATAACCTAAAGCCATTAGTTTCGCTTTCTCATTGCTATTTTGAAAAGGTTTAGTATCATACTTCCTAGAGAATGGTCATCTGGCAATGACATTTTAGACATCAGGGAAACCTAAAACAGAATGCACTAAATCTTGACAAACCAGATTTAACAATGTGACATTTGCTGGTCTTATTAGAAGACTAATAAATGGACAGACTAGAGATATTGTTTCAGATTTTGACAATGAAACTCTGAAGCAAGAAACACAGAACCTCTAGTGAGACAAAACCCAAACACTGTAATTGAGAGAAGGAGATGGTATGCAGAATGTCTGATAACTCAAAATGAACGGAAAGTGTGGAATAGAGCACTTCGTTCTTATATCTTCAAATAAAAAAAATGTCAGTGCTTGTAAATCATAGTGGAGTTTATCACATTTATTTCGAATTCTACTTCAACTATTAGAACAACAAAGACAGATTAGCTGGATTCCCCCCACCTTGAAGTTTATAAATGTGAAGTGCTCACGTTACTATGGTGATAATTATTGAGAGAATTAAAACAGCACATGAGTATTATCTGCTACATTTCATTGCTTTCATTCAGTACTGTGGTTATGTAATCATACAGCTAAATCCAGAACATGATTTTGATTGTTATATTTTACAAAAAATATAATTGCTCCATACTTTCATCGTATTCAGCTCTCTTGTTGGGTGATTGTTTTGAATAACACTGAAGAATTTGGTCGAATCGTGCCCAGTCTTACTACTCCCCTTGGCTTCAATCACTGTACAGGCTTCCTTAGTCACTGCTGGGAATGAAATCTACCAATCTCTGATCATTGATTCAACTCTTACTTTAACCCTAGTTACCACTACCACTACCACCTGATGAAGGAACATCGTTCCAAAAGCTAGTATGCTTCTAATTAAACCTGTTGGATTGTAACCTGGTGTGGTGTGATTTTTAACTTTAACCCTAGTCACTTTGCTGGTTGTTTCTTAACACTCAATGCGATCTATTTTCATATTTGTGTTTGGATTTGTACTCATGACCCCCAATCTTTATCCATAAAATGCTGCACAATTTTCTGTGTATTTATGACTCTTAAATCTCTTTTTCCAAAATGTTAGCAATTTTTACCTTAAAACTGTAAAATATAAACCTTTATGCTAGAAGTTAGTTTTTGCAATGTAACTTTGCTGGCTCTACACTTTTTTATCTAGTCATCAATAAATTTAACACCAATAAAAATGTTCAGGGAAATATAAATCTCAGTAACTACTGTTTTGCAGTAGAAAGGGTGACAAAGGTGAAACAATCTTTTTAGGCACTCACAAAAAAATGCCATTCAGCAGCTTTCCAAACATGAAGCCACAGCATCAGTTTAAAGGAACGAGCCCAAATATGTGTCTATAAACCATAGAAAAGCATGCTGTATTTAGCAGTGAATTGGACATCCGTAGTCTGGACCTGATAATTTAATTGAAGAGCTACAGAATATGCTTCAAAATAAAGTGACTACTAATTGCAATATCCATGCTACATTTTGTGGAAAAGAACAGTGAACTTTCAATCAATAACACATAGACAACACAAAACAAGTGTCAGTTTATAGCTCCTCCGAAAGCTAATGCAACCTTGGACAACTACAAACTGCTGCTGCATAACAGTAATTGTGACATGATGCATTTAACGATAATTCTTCTGAAACAATTTGCATGCATTTGTATGTTGATCACACTGACGTTCAACAGATCCAATGTTCCTACTTCTTCATAGCTACAGATTTTCTCCTATTACTTTAATACATTGCCAATATTAAAGCTAAAATAATGTCATAATTTTAGTAAATTAACTTTGTTAACCTCTATACAGTGAGTGAATAACTTTTCAATATCTTATTAGCTTCTCTTATTTAGCCTTTTCCTTTCCAAATACAGCACACTGCAGAAACAGGAACTTTTACATTATTTGTGTAGTCAATCATCCATTGTTTTGAGTGACTGTGGATGGTGCATATTAAATGTTGATTGATGGCCTAGGAAGTAGGAACATAAAACAAAACTGAGTCATTGAGTCCGCTCTAACATTTGATAACATTGTGGCCTTAACACTGCTTGGCCGCTCCCATAACTCTTGACTCCTTTGGCAATCAAAACCCTACTGAAGTCAGCCAGGAATATTTTCAATGATTCCTCGACTGGTTGCTGAGGAAGAGAAATCCAAATGTTAATAACTCTCTCCAAGACAAAATTCCTCCTCATCTCTGCCTTAAATGTGATACTTTTATTTTGAAATGGTGTCTCTTCATTCTAAACTCCCCCATGAGTGGAAACATCCCTTTATGATGTTTTAATTAGGCCACTTCTCATTCTTGTATAAGTCAATAAGTATAGAACCAAGCTGCTCAAATTTTATGACAAGGGAAATCCCAGGGCCTAGCCATTGCAGGCACTGTAGATGTTTGAAGTTCTGAAGCCTTTCAGCTTTTTCTATTTAGAGGTTTCCAAAAATGGGAATAATTGCACATAATCACTTCACAATTTTTATTTTTAAATTATGAGAGGTCTCCAAATTGCCTTCCAACCTGGCTTTTCTCCTCCATCCTCACCTTGCCCCCAACCCAACAGAAGAAACCAAGAAAAGCTTTTGATTTCTTTGAAAAATAGTAAATACTCCAGTGCTACAAAAATAGATGAGCGTGATGATTTTTTTTGCTCATGTTCATCATCTGTTCATAAAATGAATGATTCCATATGCCTTTTAACAGCCTTGACTTGTACCACTACCTTCAAAGATTTGTATTCATGCACCTACAGGCAAACACATAAATTCGGAGCACGAGTCAGCTACTTGCTCCTCACTCCTTGAAACTGCTCCGCCATTCAATAAGATTATGGCTGATCTTATTAATCCACATTTGTACTAGCCCCTTTCCTTATTACAAATCCATCTGCATCTGCCTTAAAAGTATTCAAAGTGTTCACTTCCACCATTCTTTGAGGAACAGCATTCCAAAGACAAACAACTCTTTCGGAGGGAGGAAAACATGCTCCTAACTCTTGTCTTAACAGATGATTCCTTTTTTTTTAAAAAGGAAAGTACCAATAAATTCTAAATATTCCCACAAGAGGAATCCATGGGCCTAGAGAGGATGTGCAATCAAGTTGAGGTGGTGGAATATTGGGAGTGTCACAGGAATAGCATAATCTAGAGCCCCATAGCAAATTCTGAAATCGGACTCCAATAAAATCTAGAAAAAATTAGCTAGCCTAAAGGCAGCTATGTAACTATTGATAATTGTTAGTTTAAAAAAATCCATCTGGTTCATTAATGTGGTCTGGCCTCCAAGTGATGCACAGCAAAGTGGTGGACTCTTTAATTGGAGAATCATAGAATTCCTGCAGCTTGGAAGCATGCGACTTGGTCCATCAAGTTCACACCGACTCGCCAAAGAGCATTCCGCTCAGACCCACCCCGGTCCCATTACCCTGCATTTCTCAAGCCTAATCCATCTAGTCTGCACATCCCTGGGCAGTATGGGGCAATTTAGCATGGCCAATCCACCCAACCTGCACATCCTTGGACTATGGGAGGAAACTGGAGTGCCCGGCAACACGGGGAGAACGTCTAAACACCGCAATCAAACCAGTATCCCTGGTGCTGTGAAGCGGTGCTAACTACTGAGCCACCATGCCACCCTTCTGAGCTACTCTGTTGTATCAAACTGCTATGAAGCCTAAATAAAGAACAGAAATCGGACAGACCACCTGGTACTGACATAGATACAAAGCAATCCTCTATAATCATATAAAATTCATAAATTGGTCAGACTCTCAGACTTGTCAAACAACATCCTGGCAGTCATACTCATGCAATCAAACTTCTAACATACAATATCCCAGCAAACACCATCAGTACTGCCAGGTAGGACAAACACACCAGAGGTGGCAGCGCATGGTGTACAGTCAAGAAGAAGCTACCCCGAGAGTCATCAATGTTGATTGCAGACTCCATACAATCATTGCAACAGGCCAGGAAAGCAGCTGTTCAATACCAGCTACAGATCTTCTCTCTTCCCTTGGCTAATAACTCCCCATCCTACTTGGAGCAAACACCGAGGGGGGCAAGGGCACAGCATGTTCTTTGAGTTGAGGAATTCCACAACAAATGGATCTGATCCAAGTTCTACAGCTCTGTTACATTTGGTTCTTAATGGTGGTGGCTAATTAAATAACAAAGTACAACCCTTATTCCATCTCTGGTGAAAATGAGGCCAAGTTTGAATGAGAATTTTGAGGCCAGTTTGGTTAAGTTGAAGACTTATTCTTTCATTATGAAAATACAATCATAAGTGCCCACTCATTCCTGTAACCCTGAAAACCCCAGGGGTAAGAAATACCAAGTGAGGTCTTATACTTGAATTTTCAGACTCTTTCATATACTAACATTTGGAAGAATCTTTTACTCACTTCTAGCCATGTCTTTAAATCTGTGACTCAAAAGGAGAAAACTGTATCACCAAGTTGAACCACAATGCCTGTTTATTCTCTTTGCCTAATTATCTTCTTTTGTCTCTATATTGAGTTTCCCAGTCTCAGACCACTTTCCAATACCTTAAATTAAGAATGTAAGAATATATATAGGAGCAGGAGGCAGCAATTCAGCCCCTCGAACCAGCCCCCCCCATTCAATGTGATCAGACTAAGCTCATCTTAACCTCAACTCCACTTTCCTACCTACTCTCCATAACCCTTCAACTTATTACTAATTAAAAATCTATCTCCTTCTTAAATTTAATCGATGCCCCAGCATCCACCGCACTCTGAGGTAGTGAATTCCATTGGCAGACGACCCTTTGCGTGAAGTAAATTCTCCTCAACCTCGTTTTAAATCTGTCATGTTTTATCCTAAAATTATGACCTTTTGTTCTTGATTTCGCCATGTGAGGAAGCATCCTTTCTACGTTTACTTTGTCAATCTCCTTCAGAACTAAAAAGTGTGGGGAAGAAACCAGCAACATTGGCCAGTATGGAGATTGGACACACAATTTTAGCACCACACTCTAACCATCTAAGCTATTTAACCACCTATGGGCATTGTATCCAAGTCCCCATTCAACATCCACACTTTATAACAATGATCATGGCTGATTTCTTCGATCCTTTTTCCACATATGAAGTCTTGCCATTGCTTTTGATACCTCTTCAGAAGGTTAATCAAACACGGGTCTCCTTTCTCTTGCCTAGTTTGGTTTTGGATTGTGAGATGCAATTATTGCAGAAACCACTAATATACCACCTTGGGCAAAACGGTGGTATTGAAATGTTTTCAGCATTCAAACTTCCATATTTAGGAGACTGAAGACAAATCTAAATAACCTGTCCAGATTGTCATCATTGAGATGACAAGGAATTTTAAAGCACACAATTGATCCAATTCATTGCAGTTTGCTACCTCTTAACCATCAAAGTCTCAGACGTCACAGCTTGAGAAGAATACAAGAGAACATAATGAGTACTGATCACGAAGGGTTAGCACAGACTGGCAGAACAAAAGAAGAGATTGGGTTCTCTTAGCTTGTGAGCTTTTCATTAATTTGCTGAAACACAGAGTCATCAAGTAACAAGAACAGCGCAGCAGCGCTTGCTCCTGGTTAAGAGCTCCCCATCACTGTCAAATTCAGTGAGACTGCTTGAAGGAGAGGGGAGACAAAGGAGGGAAATATGCTTTCCATTTGACTGAGGTTACCATGAAGTATTCTTTCTCAACCTCTCCATTTGTCTGAATCGTCGTTCATTTTCTAATGAAAGCAGCCCTATCAAGCAAAGACAGATTGAACTATGAAAGAACGAGATTCAAAGAGGAAATTGAGACAGTCATGCCTTTTATATTTCTAAAGTGCACCTTCAAAGACAAGTTTCATTCAATGAAATGGGGAGAAATGCACATCAACAGAACACTGTAGTGTTGTTTTCAGGAATTAGAATCCTCCAATCCCTCAGCCAGCCTAAGATTCAACATCATCTTCCAACTTTTCTCCTACTTTTTCTCTTGTCACTAGTCAAATACCAAATAAGCTTCCAACAAAACTACAGCTAAAGATAAGTACAGTTAGATCCAAGTTAGATCAGACACATTTTCACACATGTTGTTTTGAAGAATTGGCATTTAAAGTCAAAGTGATCCAAATTCAGCAGTTAGGTAAAATTTGAATTTTCCATTAAAGCTAATACTGATCACCAAAATTAATATTTGATTATATACAGGAGGAGGTTGCATTGCAATAAACAATATTTGATATTTTGCTTCACAATTGTTTATCCATTTACTCAATAAAATCAGAAATCAGGCATACCTTACACCTTTCATCTTACAGAGTTACTTTGCACTTGGTTGTTGACGAGTATTTCTGCACTTGCTGGTAACACAGATAGCCTGTGGCTCTCCGTATGCATTAGTAGATAAAACCACTTGTGGAAAGAAAGCAGAACGAGGAAGTCTGAACATTGTTTTTAGAAAGTTGTCTCCGTTGGCATTCTTGCAGCATAGGTTTTGGAAAAAAAGTAATAATATAAAGGTTTTGAAGGCTTCATTGAGGTAAAACCAAAGCAGCACGGCACTTACAATTAGGGTTGAGGCTGTGACAGAAACTTCCTTGTTTACACAAATGATTACGAGTGAAGTGAAGCCTGACAATTGTGGGTGTGTTATAAAGGCAAAATTCCAGGAAGGCTTGCGATTATACACTTCCCCCTATCACTTGGTGCTCTTTTATAGATTATGTGAATGAAAATCCAGAAGTAGGCTTTTGGGTTGGAAAGCCAACTCCACCCAGCAGTGTCTTTCCATGAATTAGTTAAATGGAGACTGGAGGATATGGTCAATGAATTAACTCCATAGGGGTCAAAATCCCATCACCAAGTCACCCTTTATTTACACATGCATAACACTGGACACTGGTCTGGCTTCCTCAGAGCCAGCCCTCAGGTGAACAGAACCTCTGACGCTCCTGGTTGTATCTGTCAGCCGGGTTCCCTGATTGAATCAGATTCACAGCCCCAGTCAGGAAACCCCTATTCTATGAGGTACACCTGGCTGACTGTGTTACACTCACCATCTAATGTGAACAGCAGGTGAGCTCTCTAAGCTGAATGGCCCTCTATGTGAAGGGGCTGTAACCTGTTGACAGGTAGGACAAAAAGAGTGAGAGAATGTCATACTGAGATCCCACTAATTTAAAACTTTTGAATTACAAAATTGCCATAACTGCCCGGCCCCCCCAAATGGAGGAGATGCCACATAGGCCTCAAAATGTGCCTTGGGAAAATTCCAATTGGCCTTGAACTCATGACAGACTCTGCTTGAGGCAGTGAGATGTCTCTAGTAAACTGGCAGATTGATCTGGAATATAACATTACGTGCTTGCTTGTTTGTTTTTGTTCTACCCTCATGATGTGTTAAAAATTCTGCCCCATACATCAGGCAGATTCTGGAGAGAAACACAGTTCTAAATCATCTTTCTGCTGTGGAGTTTCTCAGGAGGAAGGCATGGGCACGTCCTGAACCCAGCCCTTTTTGGTTGATGTCAGAAAACAGATACACACTTTGAGATTTGCTCCAGCCCTGCCTCTTGTGCTTCAGGCAGTCAAGTGGGAGAAGGACTTAACAATATGCCATAGGGCCATTTCTTTAGGAGTAGCCAGTTGCAAAGCTTCAATGGGGGAAGAGGAGGGAAATGGGCCATTTCTTCTTCCTCAGCCTTCAACCCTGGGTGTCTATCCAATGCCCTTCCATCCATGAACTGCCAAGCTATTTCGCTGTCAACCTAGTGCCTATTTATTCTAACAGCATCCAATTAGGTCCTGGTTTCACATTTTAATGATGGTGGAATGGGATTGCCAATTTTCACCATTAAGGAACAGGAATTCCATGAGGATGCCTGTTTGGGGGAGGGGTATTACCCTCACTTTACCAGTTCCCCGGAAATCCTGACGCACAGTGGGTCACATCGCTGCCTTGGGGCCAGAAGCCTAGGTTCAAGTCTGCCTCCAAGACTTGGTAACCAAGGAATGTGTGCTCATAAGACAGTCAAACAAGTCAAGTACAAATTTGTATAACCAAGACCCATTCCTGGTCAGCCACACGAAGAAAGATAATTGCAGTCTCTACCATCACTCCCCATTTGCTCTGGATAATAACAAACAAATAAAGGGTCATGTTGTTACGGTGGCTCAGACCCCCCTGTTGGGGGAGAAATTGAAACAAGATTGATGGTGAGGCTGGGGTGGATTCAAGATCTATTTACGCGCCATAGTGGTGGTTGTACTGCACTGTGTATCAGACCTGCCTTCAGGTGGCTGGAGAATTAGAGAAGGGGACAAGCTCTGTGAAGCCCAAAAATCGCACGGAAAATTGTTGAGCGTCGACTGCTGAATTCAGCCCATAGTGTGAGCACTATGACCTAACCAGGATTGTATTAAAACACTTGGAGCCCCCAAAATAAGGCAGTACATTGTAATCAAGGAAGAATGACACACTAGTTTTGCTGTGGTTAGTAAAGCAATTTTGATGTAATGTGTGAATAGATAGCAAGAAAAGTAATCATTGGAAGACTGAAATATAAATAGATTTTTCTGCAAACATATAGCAGTCATACAGCAATAATGTTGGAAAAATATAAACGAACGTTTTAGACTATAATCAAAGTGAAATACCGCAGAAATGGGAAAGCTGAATTGAAAACTGAAAATCCCGGAGACTTTCATTTGATCAGGCAGTGGCTATGAGGAGAAAAAGAGAGTTGCCAACCTTGTGCTAATTACCAATTGCTGGCAACTTAAGGACTTCCTCCTGCTGCCGCTGGGCTATTCCTGTGGCCAGGACTGTATTGCAAGAGCTAGTGACCTTGTACATAGAGTGGGGTGGGGATGCCACCTAGTGGGGCATCTTGTGTCAATCTGAGGTGCTCCAAAAGGTGTGAACTCCCTCTTTAAGTCCCAGTGGCAATGTTGTTGCAAGAGCACAACTGGCCATTGAACTGGTTGAGACAGCGGTTCCTCTTCACTAGAATTTGTTAACTCTGCATCATCACGTAAACTCACATGGCTGATCACAAGGAAATAGTGCTGCTCTTGAAGAAGAGCTAAATAAGGAGAACCCCCTATACTTGTAGTCACTGTGACCACGATTTGGATTCAGACAGCTGAATGAACAGAAGTGTAGATTACAAGCAGTTTCCTTCATCACCCCTTTCTGTTTTTACTAAGGAAAACATTACAGACAACCAACAAGACCACCAACCAGAGGAAAAGCAGCAGTTTTCAAAGTTTAAGTGACAATGGTTTTGGATGTTTTTCAAAGGCTGATGGGTTAGACTGTTGGTTGGTGTGCAGGTTGGTGCAAGGCACAAAGAGCAGAGTGTTACCTTCCTATAGTGCACTGAAGTATTGAATTGGGCCTTGACTCAGTCAGGCTAAGCTGCCTGGCTGCAGCTAAGATGTGTAATTCTTGCTTCCTCCTCACCGAATCCTTAATGACAGTGTACCTTCAAAAGGAAGTAGATCGTGAAGGCTTCAGTAGTGAAGCATGAGTAAGCATGGGGTCTTGACAGGGGAAAAGTGCAAACAAGCAGGAAAGTGAGAAGAATATTCCCAGATTCTAAGTGAACAACAAATAATCTTGTGTTCAGATCATGAGGATGGCTTCTATGTGTATGAACAAGATGATGGAGAAATGGGGGAGATCATAATGTGGGTATATGTTGGTAAACCACACTGGCCCTATTTTGATTTCTTGGTACTGCCAAAACAAAAGATACTCCAATGAATAAGTAACCAGAATAATGACATATTAAATGCAGAACCTTCATTCAATATGGAAGAGATATTTGATCAGATATGAACCAAAGCAGACACTAGTTTTGCATAAATCATCTTGACGGATATTTCCAGGCCTTTTAAAATAAACAAAAATATAACTGCATGGCAGTACTTAGGGTACCCACTGTGAACACCTCCCCTCCTTTACTGTCCACACCCCTCTGCAACACCAAGTCCCCCTATCTCTTTTCCATATCGATGGAAGGGCTCATGTGGATATAGGACCTTGGTAAAAGCCCAGTAATGAGCCTGAAAGTACTGGTGCTGTGGGGTTCTTGTCAACACTCCAGCCAATGCATGAGTCACAGTCAAAGAGTCATACAGCATGGAAACAGACCCTTTGGTTCAACCAGTCCACACTGATCATGTTCCCAAACTAAACTAGTCCCACCTGCCTGCTCTTGGTCCAATTCCCTCCTAACCTTTCTTATTCATGAACTTGTCCAAAGTTCTTTTAAATGTACCTACATCTACCACTTCCTCTGGCAGTTCATTCCACACACAAACTATTTTCTGCATAAAAAAGTTGCCTCTCAAGTAGTTTTTAAATCTTTCTTGTCTCAGCTTAAAAATATGCCCTCTAGTTTGGAACTCCCCCATTCCAGGGAAAAAGACCCCTGTCATTCACCTTATTTTTTATGCCCCTCATGATTTTATAAACGTCAATAAGGTCACCTCTCAACCTCCTACACTCCAATGAAAAAAATCACAGCCTATCCAATCAATTTTTATACCTCAAACCTCCATTCCCAGTAACATCCTGAAATTTTTTCTGAATCCTCTCCAGTTTAATAAGGATTATCCAGTGTTCCAGCAAATATTCCACCTTCCAAACAAAACCCAGCAAAAGACAATCAATAGATATGCATCTGATTGTTCACATAGACATGTTCATTGGGTGGTGCTATCATGCTTATCAAATAACAGGCATTGACTGATCCAGTGTTCATACACACATCAGAAATTCATCTTCGTAATGTGTATACATTAAAAAATTCTATTTGTTCTTTTATGCTATCACTACCATCGCATTCATTCGCTTATAACTTAATGAATGCTAATGTCGTCAATCTTCAAATATTTGGGATGTTTTGTTAATTTTCAAGTGGAGTAAGTGTTTAGGAAGTCCATGATGATAACAGGACATTGGGTATCACCAAATAAGTGATGCCCAGAACAAAAGTTTGTCACATAGGAGAAATGGCTAAATATACAATTAGGCCCAAAACAGAAATTATTTACATAATTGTTCTGAATATTTTAATGAGTGGAATCGTTATTATCTTTCTACATACTCTCTCTCTCTAAACAACACTTCAAGTAGTGACTAGGGGAGGCAGTAATGTCACTGAAATAATAGTTCACAATAAATTCACAAAAAAAAGGCACAGTTTAAAAAAAAATTGAAAAAGAAGTTAACTTAATTGTGACCATTTAAATCAATTGATTGTGGTTAAAAACCTATTTAATTCATTAATCCCCTTTCGGGAAGGAAATCTGCCATTCTTACCCGGTCTGGCCTACATGTTACTCCAGACTCCCAGCAAAATGATTGACTTTTAACTGTCCTCTGAAATGACCCGAACAAGCCACTCAGATTATGGGGATGGGCAATAAATACTGACATAGCCAGTGATGCCCACATTCCATCAAGGAAACAAAAATCTCCTAACAATTTCTTCAGAAAAAAATTGCCTTCCATGCATGCAGAATAATGAACATGTTTATGTTAAAACTGCACATGCTCAGCTCCGTTCTTTACCTGACAAATAGAATCATTTATATCTGGCCTGCATTCAACTCCTGTACATAGCAAATAAATTAAGCTAACCAAACAGTAACCAGTGTTCAATCTGCAAGTACAATCTTGTCTGGGAAAAACTGGTTGCTATGCCTTTTCAAAAAAGATCAATGTTAAAATTAAGGATCAAATGGAGTGTAATCCTGCTCAAGTACTGTAATAGAATTCTGGGGAGGGTTTGTGGGAGTGAAGGTATAATGTCTGCAAAGATTGAAGCTGAACCTACACACCAAGACAAGCGTAGCCTGGTAACATTCAAAGAAAGGAATAAATCACATTTAAGAGCTCTCTAGGCCTTTGAGTCAATTGTAATATTTAATTTGTTGAAAACAGATGTTTTTGAGTCTTTGTTCCATTGGAAGGCATAAAGACCTGGGTGCGAGCCAGGTGCAAAACCTTTCCATTAAAGTTATTCCAAAAATAGTCGAGGATTTTAAACAGGGCACCATGCTCTAACGTTTGAGATTCAATCATGTCTTCCCACATCTTGCATGCCAGCTATTTACAGGATTTAAACAATTATATTTTCTCTTGTTAACTGCATGTCCAGGAGCTGTAATCTTCGAGGAGAAAGTGAGGTCTGCAGATGCTGGAGATCAGAGCTGAAAATGTGTTGCTGGAAAAGTGCAGCAGGTCAGGCAGGAGATTCGACGTTTTGGGCATAAGCCCTTCTTCAGGAATCCAAGGAGCAGGAGATTCGACGTTTCGGGCATAAGCCCTTCTTCAGGAATGGCTTCAGGATTCCTGAAGAAGGGCTTATGCCCGAAACGTCGAATCTCCTGCTCCTTGGATGCTGCCTGACCTGCTGCGCTTTTCCAGCAACACATTTTCAGCCCAGGAGCTGTAATGCTTGGGTTTGTGAATATCACATGACCCACATGTTGCCATGCTGGCAGTCAGATGGCTGAGTATTCTGGACGGGGGGAATTACAGGAATGCTTTGTGGATAGAAAGGGCAGAATGTAGACTGGAAGAGACCCAGCTTTTCATTATTGAGCTTAGTGAAATCCTCCTGCACCTCTGGACCCCAGATAGGCATGGTATACAAGTGTGAAAGTTGCCTATGTTGCATGTTGCCAACATTTATTGAACAAAAGGTGACAGCAAGTAGTAGGCAGTTAGCATTCTGTCTTAACTAGCGGCTAATTGACTTTCACATGGTCATCAATATCCTGCAAGATTAGGCAGCTATTGTAGCTGCCAGGCACTCAGTTATTAACATTGCCATGGGGACCAAAAACATACATTATGTACACTCCTTGAATTTTACTTCTATTCCACACAGTTTCTGGTAGGCACCCTCTAGCTTCTGTAGAAGCTGAGTACCAGGAAAGTATTTTCCAATGATGAGTAACAGGACTTTGAATACGTCACCAGGGATCAGTTCTGCTGATAAACTGTGGACTCTGAATATTCTCTTCAAGCCACAGGCCTGAACACACAACTTCTTCATCACTGGGTTCTGACTGTTTCACCAACAGAGTACGAGGCAAATCAGAAAGGTAGCAGACACCAACCACCATCAGCTTCGAAACAGCTGATATGCCACCCAACATAGCTGAGCCAGCGAAGAACCATCCTGACATGGGAAAGCAAATAGTTAATTGTAACTTGAGTCATGTGAACATCGAATAAACCTGAAAGTAACTTACAGCTTCAAGGGAAGCCCAAACTTTGTGCAAAGCTTATTGTGCAGTTCGAAATTGGGACTAGGTGTACTGATCTCTTTTTACATAAAAAATGATTGATTTTGGTGCATTTTTAGAACTTTTATATAATTAATAGATTTTTAATTGAAGAAAAAAATAGAATTTTCAATTCATCACAAACCTATCACACATCCAAGAGACCTCAATAGTCACTCTCAGTCACCTCTTGCTGCGTTAGTGTTCCATTTCTTTGAACTCAGTACACAGACTGTATCCTAACTAAATCCACAGCCTCTTTGCTAATGCAAAACACTGGTCTTCCTCCCCCTCTCTCCTATAATTCAACCTGTCGTTTTTCTCCACCTCCAATTCTGTTAAGCTGCTATTATTGAATCACAGAATCCCTGAAGGGTGGAAGCAGGCCATTCGACCCTTTGAGTCCCCACCGATCCTCCAAAGAGGATCCCACTGCCTACACCTCATCCCCCAGCCTCACATGCCTGCATTTCACATGGCACATTCACCTAACCTACAATTCCCTGAACACAATGGGCAATTTAGCGTGGCCAATCCACCTAACCTACACATCATTGGGCTGTAGGAGGAAACTCGAGCACCTGGTGAAAACGCATGCAGACGTGGGAGGAACGTGCAAACTCCACACAGACAGTTGCTTGAGGATGGAATCAAACCCGGGTCCCTGGCACTATGAGGCAGCAGCACTAACCATCGAGTCACTGTGCTGCCCATCTTCTTTCTGTCTGCCAAGTTAACATACCTGTCTCCTTTCCCATAGTTTGTGTTCTCTATCTCCGTTTGCTTTGAGCTAATGCTGGTATTCTTCTTTCTCTCACTTAAAAAAGCTGTTACTCCCATTTCCCTCATCTAACCCCCTTCCAACACACTTCTCCAAGTTTTGCCCTTCCCTGTCCCTTTATTAGCCTTCATTCTTTCTTTCATTATGACTCACCATCCCTTGCCATTACCATCCTCCTAATTTAGTTGTCATCCACCTGTTTGATCATTTGTCACACATATGTCAATGTCCATGAATGTATGAAAATAACAGGCATTGTCATTCGTTTTTTAAAGAAAAACAACACAAAATAAGGACAATTAACATTGATCTAAGATAGAGTCATGGAGCCATACAGCATAGAAACAGACCCTTCAGTCCAACTCATTCAAGCCAGCCAGACATCCTAATCTGACCTAGTATCCCATGCACCAGTATTTGGCCCACGTTCCATCTAAAACCTTTCCTACTCATATAGCCATCCAGATGCCTTTTAAATGTTTTAATTGTACCAGCCTCCACCACCTCCTCTGGTAGCTCATTCCATTCACACACCATCCTGTCTGAAGAAGTCACCCATCAGGAACTTTTAAAATCTTTCCTTTAAACCTGTACCCTCTAATTTTGGACTCCCCATCCAAGGGAAAAAAAGATCTTGGCTATTCACCCTATCCACGGCCTTCATGATTTTATAAATCTCTATAAAAGGTCACCCTCAGCCTTCAACATTCCAGGGGAAAAACACCGGTCTATTCAGCCTCTCCCTGACTCAAACCCCCCAGTCCCAGCTATAACCTTGTAAATCTTTTCTGCAGCCTCTCAGGTTTAACAACATCCTTCCTGTAGAAGGGCAACCAGAATTGTATGCAATATTCTAAAAGTGACCTGTACGGCTGCAATATGACATCCCAACTTCTATACTTAATGCATGGGCCAATGAAGGCAAGCACACCAAATGCCGTCTTCACCATGCTGTTTACCTGCGACCCCACTTACAAGGAAATATGCACCTGCAGCCCTAGGCCCCCTGGCGACACTCCCAAGGGCCCTACCATTAACTGTATAAGTTCTGCCTGTGTTTGCCTTACCAAAATGCAACGCCTCACATTTATTTAAATTGAACTCCATTCCAATGGTCATTTTCTGACATTTTCTGATTTCTGTACAGACATGAGCCAACTCACATCTCTAAAATGTTAATATACATGTAGAAGAGTTTCCCCCGAAAAGATATTCAGGAGGCAAGATTGGTTTTGGAATTTAGTTCCTATTGTCTGGAGAGTTATAGAAACTGAAATGTAATGGTGATCCTAGACTCATTGGCTGCAAACTTGAAACTTAAAGAATGGAATGGAGAAAAAAATTCTACAAAAAAAAACATGAACAGCTGCAATTCATTGAGAGGCTTTGGTTTACGTACCTAGATCATTTGTGTGGATAAAGGAAGGACTGATCACATCACCACGAATTGGCAAAATAAATCTTATTATTCAAAGACAGGACACAGCAGCTCAATCTGGGAAACTCAGGTCAACGCAGATCAACAAAGCTCTAGGATGAAAGGTACAGGTAGCCAACTCAGAAACAAGCACAGACACCATAGCGATTGTAACTAGCTTGGACAAATGGACCTCAAAGAATAATTCCCTGACTGGTGCTGCTATTTTGGCCCAATCAGGGAGCCCTGCTTGACAGATATTAACAGGAGTGGCACTACCGCAGTTAGGCAGTAAGTGTGGGGGTTAATAAAAAAAGAAAAACAGAGAGAAAAGGGAAAAAAAAACAGAAGTGTAATCACACAGCATTAAAAAAAATAAAAAAATTAGAAAAAAAAACAGACTGTCTGGCCCTACCCTTCACTATGTGATCACACAGCATTGCCCTTTTGACGTGAAGGGCACTGCTTGTCACTGGCCACCCGGGTGTTTTCCTATAAAAAAATAACAGAGTGGCCACTCTGGTGTTTCCTTTCTTCCTGGTGGTGGAATATCAATAAAGATTTACACGCTTGTTGTTTTTCACCATGTCCGACACCTGCACACACACACATACACACACACACGACGTAGCTGCTGGGGAAAAATAAGCACTACTGTTTGTAGGCGATAGTGTGGGGGATAAAACAAAAGTTAAAAAAAAACAAAAACAGGAGTGTCAGAGGTTCTGTTCACTCTGAGGAAGTCGGAACTGAGTAGTGTAAATAAAGGCTGACATGGTGATGGGATATCAGCCTCTGTTATTTCAGGGACTTTGTTTTCACCTCAACCTACTCAGTACCAACACCATAACTTTGAATGGCAGTACCAAAATGTTGAACTTCTAACTACATTCAAAAGAATCAGGAGAGAGAAACCCTTCAAGGCTTGCAACATGTTCATCTTTAAGAACTGATTAAAGACATTTGCTTTATTTCTTGTCATGCTGTTAATAATCTCTATGCTGGCCTCATCATTTTTTCTTGTCTGAATGCACCTTGACTTTGAGAATGAATTTTCATACTTTGGGTGTTTTCTGAATGGAGGTTTATGCTTTGTTTTGATTTCAACTTATCAGGAAATCTGGTTGTGTCTATTCTTTAAGACCACAGCACTCAAAAGATTTAAATATGCCTTAAAACTCATTGCGAACAATCAAGTGATGAGAAAGATGTTATTCCAACCCATGCTCCCAACCATTAACACATTTTATTCCCATCCACTTGTGGTGCGCCATTCTGAGCCCAGCCGCAAATATACCAGGCAGGAAAGATATGGATGTACCGCTCTCTATCTACCAGGACGCCAGTCCATGTTGCGTTTTGTCAGCAAGTGCTAACACACCAGCCTGTTCACAAAATGCCATCAGCTTGAAATGCTGATGGTTGGCAACAGATTCACCAGCAACTTTTATTCATTCAGTATAAACCTGATGATTGGCATTCTCTTCAAAAGTAACTCCACTCACACCACTCCTTCAAGATACTTTTAAAAACTCGCCCTGCACATGAGATTTCAGTTAATTCTTCTTTAGCTCTTCCTGTCTGCTGTGCTCTTATAAAGTGCCAGTCTCCCAGCTTGACAGATGATCACAGAAAATGCAAGCTGCTCACTATTGCATCAAATGCAGTTAAAAAGCACCATCAATCTCCTAATCTTCACAGGACACAGAACACTCATCACTAGCTACAGAATAAAGTAGTGAGGAACAACAAAGGATTAACATAGACCAAAATTCCACTCACGGGTAGTTTATCACATTGAATCGGTTCTGGAGAAGATCTAATGAATTCTGAAAAAAAGAGAAAGATATTTATTTGTAGCTATTGTTCGTAGTTGCTTTGTGAAATATTTCATACAACAAAGCAATTTCCATTAAGATCAAAAATAATTAATGATGTCACATTGTATAAAAGTTTAGGTTTATTACTGGCAAAATCAATGCATGTCAAATTTCAGACCAGTAGCTTGCTTATGGAGGTGTCTTTACTGAGATGTAAGTGCATTAAAGGTTTTATTGCTTTAAAAGGATAAAAATATTATTTTGGTAGCTTTTGTGACAGCTCAGTTATTATATTCCTTAATATGGCTTTGAAAAATACAGCAATTGGCATGTTAAAGACGGAAGCCATCTAAATGCAATTCAGAGAATTGAAGTGTTTTTTGTTGCCAGTCTAAACTGTGCCAGCTCATCTAAGTGTGTGGGGGAATGGAATATTGAGGACCATATTCCTAACTGTTGCTGAAAAATACATATACAGATGTTGGAGGAACTGGCATATTGTTGCCCCATTTTCCCCCAAGCCAGTGAATAACCTCAAACTTGGAAAGGGAAAAGCAAAAGAAGAGTTTTGATTAAATTCAAGAGTGGGGTATGCATGGAATGGAGTACCAAACAAGGCACTAGCTGCTGATTATATGAATAAGTTCAAGAGGGAATTGGATTAGTAGCTGGAGAAAAATCTAGTCAAAAGATACGAAAGGCATCATTTCTCTTACATTGAAAAAGCAACATGAATGACAATGGTCTTTTTAGAACCTGTGATAATATTTCAAGACACAATTTTTGATCTCGATTGTTCACTCTTATTAAATTATTGTTAAAATGTGGCTTTTTGCCAATCTTTTGGTTATGTTTCTTCAGTGTCAAATCTTGCCTGATCATAGTTTTGGGAAATGTCTTGAGAAGCTTTACTCATTTAAAAATGCAATTATTACAGTAAATTATTACGGTATTTTAAATAACACATTGATGAAGTTAACATTATGTTGCAACAACCTGATGCAAGTGTTACACTTTGTAGCCAAATGTCTGTTTCCATTATATCTCAGCAGCTCACTTTCCAAACATACAGAATGAAAAGTGAATATATAAATGAGATTTGTATACATTTCAGAAAATAATCCTCGTTAGTCCAAATTCCCTGCTGTCACATTGCTTGACAATATATTCCCGAAACACATTGATGAAGGTAGTGCTGTGGATGTGGTGTACGTGGATTTTAGAAAGGCGTTTGATTAGGTTCCCCGTGGTAGGCTCATTCAGAAAGTAAGGAGGTATGGGATACAGTGAAACCTGTCTGCCTGGATACAGAATTGTCTGGCTTGTAGAAGGCAGAGGTGGTGGCAGGTGGAAGGTATTCAGCCTGGAGATTGGTGATCAGTCGTGTTCCACAGAGATCACTTCTAGGACCTCTGCTCTTTGTGACTAGGATAAGGAAGTGGAAGAGTACGTTAGTAAACTTTGCCGATGACCTGAAGATTGGTGGAGTGATAGATAGTGTGGAGGGCTGTTGTAGGTTGCAATGAGACATGGACAAGATGCAGAACTGGGCTGATAAGTGGCAGATGGAGTTCAGCCTGGAAAAGTCATTCACTTTGGAAGGTCGAATTTGAATGCAGAATACAGGGCTAAAGACCTTTCTTCATAAGACAGCTACGGCTTTTTTCATTGGAGGGAAGGAGGATGAGAGGCGACATGATAGAGGCGTACAAGATGATGAGAGGCATAGCTAGAGTGGATTGCCAGAGACTTTTTCCCAGGGCAAAAATGGATAGCATGAGGGGCATAACTTTAAGGTGATTGGAGGAAGGATATGGGGAGATGTCAGTCGTGGGTGTGTGGTGGGTGTGTGGAATGCATTGCCAGCAGTGATAATAGAGTCAGATACAGTAGAGAGATTGTTTGGATAGGCACATGGAAGATAGTACAAAGAAGGGTATGTAGGTTAGTCTGATCTAAGAGTAGGACAACAGGTCGGCACAACATCGAGGGCCGGAGGGCCTCTACCGAGCTAAACTGTTGTATGTTCCATACCCTCACAAGGAGAGTGATCGCATGTCACTATCATATTTTACGATGTGAACACTACATTCAGAAGTTGAGGGGACAGAAACTGGTGAAGCACAGACTAATATTTTCCATTTTCTAGTTAAAGTGTGAGTCTGAGCTCCACAGTGAGATGGACACTCATACCATCAAGAGTTACAATAAAGACCCTCAGATCAAGTGATCAGCCAGAGAGCTTCTCGGCCAATCACTTCCAGGGAAAGCAATGTCTCACGCAGCTGAAGCTGGCCTTTGGAAGCACCAAGGGGATTTAGGAGCGAGGTAGGGGATTGACTTTCAGCAACCACCACTCTAGATCCTATCAGTGTCTGCCAGAGTTGAAGTAGTTCAGGCCCCCCACCCCACCCTGACAGGCAGGCAAGCAAACCCAATCACTGCCACTGTTCCTGCCTTTTGGAATCAGAGCCAATCAGGCTGGTTGTAGCCAGGGAACCTTAAGTAGCTGTTAACTGGCTACTTAAGGGCCTTGATTGGGATGGGTTGCAAAGTTAATCCATTTGCCATCCCACCCACAAAGTTCCTGAGTTGGTTGGGAGTGGGCATCTCCCTAGTGCCGAAATGCCTGATTTGTCTTTCCCAACATCTTCCTGACCACTTCTTTAATGGACAAAGTCCTGAGCACAAAACAAGGGGGACAATGATGTAAGAAGTAGAGAAAGATGAAGGAGACAGAATTATTTCAAAAAGAAACTTTGTGATTAGGTTTCACTATAAATGTTCTGTGCTGGGATTAAACCGAATCTCAAATCAGTAATAACCATTTGATTCAATGCGACTTGTAAGCCTTTCATTTCCTGCGTCAAGCTATTTATAGAGAGGTAATACTGTATGGTCAACTGATTGGCAACAATTGAAAGAGAAACAGAGTAAACTGAAAAACTATTGTTCCTAATTGATTTCAAGTTATTTCTAGCTGAATTATATCACATTAAACCGACTTATGTTGTTCATTGTTGGAAAGAAATCACCTTTCTTCTAGTTAAAATATTCTAACTTTTTGACAAGTTTTTAAAATATTTAACAGATTCTCTAATTAGGGCATTATGGCTCATGAATAGATTTAAAAACGCTAATGCTAATGGCATTGAACATCTGATTTAGTGCCTTGTAGAATATTGATGTGTGACAGCATCACTTTTGGGATATGCCATTGTACACTGTAAAGTACAAATATGTCCTCTTCCCCCTTGGCTCTGTTGTTCTCATAATGGAATAGAAACTTTTGGTAAATATTCGTCCAACACCAGAGGGTAACTTTGACTATGAATGATTAGTGAGATCATGTGATGATTAATCAGTAATCTGTTTCACAGAGATGTAAAAAGGCTGCCAATTTATTTTCAAGTGACCTGCACAATTTCACAAAGTCAAAATTACCCTCCAGAAGTTTCTTTTTTTGGCAGACTTTGTTAAATCTGAAACAAAAGCAGACAGTATAGCAATGTCGCAGTGAATTTCCACACTACTCTCCAGTTTAATAATGGTCTAGATTAGAGTAGTGCTGGAAAAGTACAGCAAGTCAGGCAGCATCCGAGGAGCAGGAAAATCGATGTCTCAGGCAAAAGCCCTCCATCAGGAATGAAGTCCCATTTAACAATGTCACGTGAACAGTTTGATTGTCTTAAATTACTCCATGTTGGTACATAACATGGTACTGCTCCCTCCGCAACTCTCTCGTCAGGTCCACACCCCCCACCAACCCAACCTTCACTCCCGGCACCTTCCCCTGCAACCGCACGAAATGCAAAACTTTTGCCCACACCTTCCCCCTCACTTCCCTCTAAGGCCCCAAGGGATCCTTCCATATCTGTCACAGATTCACCTGCACCTCCACACACGTCATTTACTGCATCCGATGTGGCCTCTTCCACATTGGGGAGACAGGCCGCCTACTTGCAGACTGTTTCAGAGAACACGTCGCTGACACCCGCACCAACCACCCCATGGCTGAACACTTTAACTCCCCCTCTCACTCCACCAAGGACATGCAGGTTCTTGGCCTCCTCCATCGCCAGACCATGGCAACATGACACCTGGAGGAAGAGCGCCTCGTCTTCCGCCTAGGAACCCTCCAACCACAAGGGATGAATGCAGATTTCTCCAGCTTCCTCATTTCCCCTCCCCCACCTTATCTCACTCCCAACCCTCAGACTCAGCACCACCTTCTTGACCTACAATCTTCTTCCCGACCTCTCCACCCCCTCTCCGGCCTATCACCCTCACCTTGACCTCCTTCCACCTATTGCATTCTCAACGCCCCACCCCCAAGTCCCTCCTCCCTACCTTTTATCTTACCCTGCTTGGCACACCTTCCTCATTCCTGAAGAAGGGCTTATGCCTGAAACGTCGATTCTCCTGCTCCTTGGATGCTGCCTGACCTGCTGCGCTTTTCCAGCATCACATTTTTCAGCTCATAACATGATAGTAGCCATACTTTACTAGATCTGTCGTTAAGCTGATTCAATCTGAGACATTAATGTCCAATAAATTATCCTGACTTACTATTTTTGGCAACAACACAAGCTTTGATATCACTTTACATCTAGAATATCATAAACTGCACCATTCTGATTGCAGCAGTTGAAGTAAAATTTTATGAAATAGTGAGGCTGATTTTTTTTGCAAAGTTTTGCTCCCAAAAATCATCCTTTCCCCCGCTGCTTGATGTGATTGGGATGTGCATATCATTAACTGAACAGTAGAGCATAGAGTAATGGGTATGAACCTATAGTAGCTTTGCATTCCAAGGTATTTTCTTGCATAGAAATTCAATTTTTCAATGGAAAGTGCTGGAGCAAGGAAACTCAACCGTTTCTTCGGTTCTAATGGGTCCATGTAAAAGTTGAGATTTGTGTCAGTGGATTTCTACCCTAACTGTGCAATTCAATGCTTATCTCCAAATGCTAAGGCCCAGAATTTGACCTTCCAACCCGAGCCACAGTTCAACACCAGCTCAACAGAACTTATAGCCTTAGTTCCTGCCTTACACTGGGCAGGAGGAAATGGAATTCACTGCTGGGCCTCAGAGGCTCATGATCAAGGAAACATCAACTCTCAGTTCCAATTGACTAATTAGCAACAGATAAAAGTAGTGAGAGCCAGTTTGACTGTCAACATGGTCTGCATTCTATGACAGCCTGCCCAATTCAGTGAAAGTCTAACACTCACATAATGACTGTCCACAAAAGTCATAGTGATAGCCCTACCTGCTTCAAAGTCCACCGTTGTACAAGGCAATGGCTCTGAAAGAGTTTATGTTGAAGTTACATTAAGCTCCACTCCATCTGATAATGTCCACAGTCTTTGGGTGGAGAATCAGGCAGAAAATGTGTTGCTGGAAAAGCGCAGCAGGCCTGACCTGCTGCGCTTTTCCAGCAACACATTTTCAGCTCTGATCTCCAGCATCTGCAGTCCTCACTTTCTCCTTGGAGAATCAGGTAGGCTAGCACAAGGTCCCACTAGAGACAGACATGTCATTTCTTGCTCTTGACAATTTTTTTAGTAATTATGCCTAATTAGTAACTATGCTCTCACACATCATGCATAATAAATGGCAGTTAGTTAAGTGCCTGTTCTTATATACAGTAATGGTCTATCTTCCAACACTAAACAGGATCTTAGACATAGTATAGAAAGGAAAACTGGTTGGGTGGATCATCACCATGGACAACATTATTTTGCTTTAAGTTTCCATTTCATTGTATAAGTTTCTATTAACCATTAATTTGCCTTTTTTGTTACAGAGTCCCATTAGGGGCTGTTTAACCCAGTTTATTTTGTTGAAAAAGAATAGAAAAGTAGAATGGTGGCAACAAACTACTTCAGCCATAAGCCGCCAGTGGTTGGTAGCTCAGAGCTCAATACAAACATGACTGTCTACTTGACTCAGTGACAGTGTACCAGTCAGATGATCACCCACTTCTGCAACAATGTATCAATTTGAATGTAGCTGGATCAGGTTGACCATTGAACAGGAGATGTGCAAGCATGTATTGAAAATAGTTCCATGTCACAAGGAAATTGCTGCTCAGGACTGCCAAATTAATATTGAAGAAAAGCAAAATGCATAAACCCATATGTTTAGTTGTATAATTAACAGCATTAGAAGCAGTCTATAAAAGGCTGATCCAGGGTATGGAGGGACTATCTTATGAAAAGAGGTTGAGAATTTAGGCCTGTGAAGTATGAGAATGAGAAGGAACCTTCTTGAAATATACAAGATTCATGGAGAACTTGACAAGGAGCTTGCTTCCACTTGCAGGAGAGTCTAGGACTAGTAGGGATAATCTTAAGTGTAAGAGTTTCCACATTTAAGACAGAAATGAAGGGAATTTCTTCTTTCAGGGGTAGTCAATCTGTGGAATTCTTTACCGCAGAGAACTGCGGAGGCAACGTCATTCAAGGATGAGATCGACAACTTTTTAATCAGCAAGAGTCATAGAGTTTTTAAAATATGGAAAAAGGCTCTTTGGCCCTCATGTCCATGCATGTCATTAAGCATCTCTCTATTCTAATCCTATGTTCCAGCACTTGGTCCAGAGCTTTGTGTGTTACAGTGTTTCAGTATTCAGCTAATTATTTCTTCAATGTCTTGAGGGTTCCTCCCTCTGCTCACACTCAAATGTTCTCTAAACTTGTAGTTTGTCTGTTTACTGACCCCTGACTAAGGGTTTCCCTATATTTTCCCTATAAACTCCATATATTCCTTTAATGACCTTTTACATCTCATCTACTCTAAGGAAATTAAACCCAGCCTACATAGTCTCCCTTCATAACTGAATTGCTTCAGCCCACGCAACATCCTGGTGAATTTCCTCTGAACCCTCTTTAGCGCAATCACATCCTTCCTACAATGTGGTGCCCGTAGCTGAATGTAATAGTTCAGCTGTAACCTAACAGTATTTACAACTCCATCATAACCTCCATGTTCTTCTATTGAATGTCTTGACTAATAAAGTATCCCCTATACCTTCTTAACTGTTGCCTTTAAGGACCAGTGGACATATACACCAAGGTCCCTCTGATTTTCAGTACTCACTAGGCCCTACCATTTAACATGTACAAAGCAAGGGAGTACATCTTCCCAAAATGCAGCATTTCACACTTTTCCAGAATAAATTCATTTTCTGCTGTTTAGCTTATCTGACCATTCCATTATTCTACCCCTCTGACCATCCCATGTATATTGTCCCGTAATGAGACATCCTTACTATTTCATTATACTAGCAATTCTTGGTTCATCTGCAAACTTACTTATATACTTCCTACATTCACAACAAAATTATGCACATACACTTCAAACAGCTAGGGACCCAGTGCGGAATCCTGTGGTATGCCATTAGACACAGATTCCAGTCACAAAAGAACTTCTGACCATCTCCCTCCGCTTCCTGCTACTAAGCCAATTTTGGATCAACTTTGCCAAATTGCACTAATCCCCATGGTCTCTTAGCATCATAACCAGTATGACGACTCCTTTTCAAAACCCTTATTGAAATCCATGTAGATGGCATCAACATGGAGTTAGTGGATTATCAGATCAGCCATGATTTCATAGAATGCAAGAGCAGCTTTGATGGGTTGAACGGCTTGTGTCTTCTCCTTCATCTCATGGTATTTTGGCCAAACATCTATACAATAAACATTTTTTGTGTAGCCACAGCTTTGCCAAATTTTTATAACACAAGCCATAGGCAGAGAATAGGATGGGTGCTGGTCTTTGCAAATAAATGGTTGAAAACCTCTTGGTGCTAAAAGATACTGGAAATAAATGTTAGCTATTACATGGCAATTTGAGCACTTATTCAAACTTAACAGTGGTAACAAGGGTAATAGAAGGCAGAATGTTCAAAGCATTGAGTATCAGACATCTAATATTAAAGTGCTTAAATTCTTGTGCTTTCTATTTTGGATATAACAATGCAGACGAAAAGGGACTATTGTACAGCATACTTCTCTCCTTTCTTTCATCCAATGTGTGGCCGTTTTCTAAGAAAGGCAGAGATGAGCATGTGCAGCTACAGGCTTAGACCTGCCATATTCACCAATAAGAACTGAACCACTATCCCATCTATTTTTTGTGATGTTATGATCAGAGATCATAGATAAGGGAACTACCCAGAAGGTTGGCACAGGAACTGAGCCAGTAGTTCACTGAAGAGGACACGCCAAGATAAATCAGAATGACCGGTTTGATCTTTGCGCATAGATAGCAACGGTTTCGGAAATGTGATTGTTCCTGGTGATGTTAGCGCTGCTCCATTTCTAAATGTAAAGTTTCAGAAATATTCACCTTTCGTCCACATGGTGGCAGCAATTCTTTCATGTGACAGCTGAGAAATGATCAAAGCAAAGCTACAAATCGTCCCCTCTTGAAAAGCAATGGGGAGGGTGGCGAGAGGGAAGCTAATTGGGCAGGTTGACATCAACCAGTTGCCACTGGAATGACTTTCTGAGCAGGGAGACCCAAGCTGGACCAACTGAGGCCCTTAAGTTGTGAACGAGCATCCATTTAAGGGCCTCGTCCCACTTGAGTTTTAATTATTCCAGCTCCAGGAAAGGGGAGAAAGAGTCAGCCTACCCCAGTAGTAAACCAGTGTGGGTAGTCTGAATCATTTTTGATGGGTAGGTGGGGTGTGGGATGAATGGGGGCATCCCTTGACCTAGATGTGAGATTGAAGGACTGTACCCAGGACAGGGGATTGCCTGCTTAGTGACAGACAGTCATAATTTTTGGCTTCCAAAGTCTGACCGACTGAAGAATAGCCACCAAAACTTTTAAAACGTCACCCTGGGTGGTTTTCCAATTAGTGCTCTGCAAACCTTTCTGGACAAGTGATCCATGGACATACACAGTTACTGGATGAAATTTAAGTAGTGATCAGACTTGAAGCTATTTGATGGAAAACATCTGCTGTCTTACCATGATACATTTCTCTCATATTGTTGAGGAGGAGGATTAGGTAGCACAGGTCTTTCGCCTCCCTGTGAGGCAGGAGTTCCAGCTTGTTACAACCTTAAACAATCAAATGCTTTCCTAAGTGGCTGAATTTCCTTTTGGGGTTAGTCCAGCCCCCCAACAAACTGAATATATAACATTAATTTTACCTGATTTTAATTCTATTATTTAATTAAATAAACATTTGGTACACAGCATCTCGCCAAATGATGGGCATCTGAGAATAATAGAATGAATTATTCAGAGAGATTGGCCTACGGGCTTGTGAAGAGGGGCGAGTGGGAAATGTCCACAAAAATAAACTAGTAAAGAATAATGTTTCTCGAAATATAGACAAGGGAATGTTGATGCTAAAGTAAATGGGAGCATGACCCCAGTCATACTCAATAGTCATACTCAGTCATCAATAGTCAATGTCGTTACAAGTACTAGCATGGAAAAATTAAACCACAAAATACAATAAGGATGTCAACGTGCTTTAGGGGAGATCCTGTTATTTTAAGAAGAATAATTTTTTAAAAAGTAACCTATTTCCATCAGGTATTTAAGTTCACAGAACTCAGCAGCCTCACCTTCTCAATTACTAAGCCATTTCTCTAAAGCTAGATAAAAGGACTTCACATTGGTCACGGACTTTACATTCCCACAGTTAAGAGTTTTAAACTCAAATGGATTTAATGCCTTCTCTCAAATTTTCTTGCTGAATTGAAGTTTAAAAAATCATCTCTTTAACTACCCATACCATACAAGATCATTGGCTTTCTGGTATAATGATATAATTCCATTGCACCCCAAATGGGAAATGTACCAAGCAAATTCCATGATCAATTATAAATATCATAGATATAAAATTGCAATTCAGTTGATGATATTTTTAATACACTACCTAAGACTTTATGTCAACATGTAGATCTATAAACAGAAAAACAGTGCTACTCACAGAAAGTACGTATTTCCTAACTGCCAAAAACACTTTGTTTGTGTGAAGGAGATACAGTATGTATTTTCTTAACCTTTGAAATTTGTCAGTCTGTGGAAGAATTTCAGCACCAAGCAGTTGTGTTTTAAAATAAAGCAGGTTAACTGTTTTCATGCACTTAACCTGAAAAAAATCTGATAGCTCACATGTACAAAGATTCGATGTGTGAGAGTGCAATGTGCCATTACAGTTTATAATTATCTCAGGAGGACACTTGAATGCATGACAGTGTCCATACCTCAGAGCTAGGAGGTTTGGGTTCAAGTCTCACCTGCTGAAGTGTGCAATAAACATCTCTGAACAGGTAGATTAGAAAATATCTACAATTATCTCAGTCTTTGATTAACAGTCACTCGTGCGGTGGGCCTATAATTCAGTGGATACTTCTGATGCTTTCAAGTTGAAGTTCAGTGCTTGTAAACAAAAGAATTCCCAGCAGGTAATGAAGTTGCTGTAAACAAAATTCTGGGTGATTGGTTTTCAGGTGAACTTGAAGTTTGAACAGCGTGGGTGAGTCCTTCCCTCTGCTGTGACTCTTTTATTTTCAAAGTATTACAGATAATTATCTTTGCTGACTTGCAGCTAATTTGTGATCTGGCTTTCTGACCAATGAACTGCTAATTAAATTACTCTCTGGTGGAGCTGCCTGCAAACAACTTTTACTGATTTTTAAAAGTTGACCAAAGACGCTGCAGCATCACCAGATGAGTTTTCACATGTTTGATGGTCCCTTCCAAACAAGGCAGTGGTAATCATATTATTTCCAATATTCTGGCTTGTGACTTACAGTTTTTGAGATGCTTCACAGATCGTGACACCATGGAAGGTGGATAGTCTCCATTCACTTCCATGTGTTGACAACAGAGTTTAGATTTCTGCATTTTGTTGATCCATCCTTGAACAATGACTTCTGGGAATTTCCTGGACAGCTGTCCATATTAAGACTTAAGACATGGTCTTGTCTGTACTTCAATTGCCAAAGTTTGCATGACTTGGGGCTGTCAAGAGTGTGGTGCTGGAAAAGCACAGCTGGTCAGGCAGCAACTGAGGAGCAGGAGAGTTGACATTTCAGGCATAAGTCCTTCATCAGAAATGACTTGAGTAGCAACCTTAATGGCTAGTTAGTATCAACGCATAAACTGTACGTTCGCAATGTTAATTTTGCATTTGGTATGCCAAAATGAAAACATTAAAAGGATCTGGTCATTATCACATTGCTGTTTGTAGACGCTTCCCATGCATAAATTGATCGCTGCATTTCCTACTGCACTGCTGGGGGGACACCAACAGTGCCAAATCAGTACTGAACCAATTTTCCAATCAGACTTAGATTATTGTCATTGGGAGGGAGTCTGAACAGAGGATGGCACGGTGGCACAGTGGTTGGGTGGCACGGTGGCACAGTGGTTAGCACTGCTGCCTCACAGCGCCAGGGACCTGGGTTCAATTCCCGCCTCAGGCGACTGACTGTGTGGAGTTTGCACGTTCTCCCCGTGTCTGCGTGGGTTTCCTCCGGGTGCTCCGGTTTCCTCCCACAGTCCAAAGATGTGCGAGTCAGGTGAATTGGCCATGTTAAATTGCCCGTAGTGTTAGGTAAGGGGTATGTGTGGGTGGATTGCGCTTCGGCGGGTCGGTGTGGACTTGTTGGGCCGAAGGGCCTGTTTCCACACTGTAAGTAATCTAATCTAAAAGGATAGTGAACACAAAATTGGCACCAACATAATGCACGAAGCCTCCAACTTCCATTTGTAAAACTGGAACATTTTGAGAGGGTCAGGAGTTGGGTGAGTGAACTAATGAGCAGGCAATACACATGTAAGGAGCTTATTAGGATCTCAACTTTGAATCTTTTCAAGTTTTCATTAAGGTGGACAGCGTTCAGGAGCTGTCACATCCAGACTAACTCAACGTAGCAAGGTAGGCAGTGTTTTGAATGGGAAAGATTGACTTATGGGTAGAGTGAAGAGCGAACTATCGGCAGAGGGTTAAACAAAAAGAGCAATTTCTCAAATTTCTGCTCTAACCCGAGATCAAGTTTCCCACCTGCCCTCCGAAATGTAAAAAAATCTTGATCCTTTCAGCTTTTCAAACTTAGATGTTCTGGTCCAAACTGTAACCACAGTAAATGCACCCAAAGTCAATCAGGGCAGCACGATGGCTCAGTGGTTAGCACTGCTGCCTCTCAGTACCAGGGACCCAGGTTTGAGTCCATCCTCAGGTGACTGTCGTGTGAAGTTTGCATGTTCTCCCCGTGTCTGCTTGGGTTTCCTCCGGATGGTCTGGTTTTCTCCCACAGTCCAAAGATGTGCAGGTTAGGTGCATTGGTCATGCTAAGTTGCCCATATTTGTCCAGGGATAGATGTAGGTTCAGTGGATTACTCATGCGAAATGTAGAGTTTAGGGATGGGATTGGGTGCGATGCTCTTCAATGGGTCAATGTGGACTCTGGGCCGAATGTCCTGTTTCCACACTGGAGGTAGTCCATGCTTCCATGAGAATAGGGCCTGCATTTCTGATGATCCCATTGCTCTCCCTGCCCTCAGTAACCCCTCAGCCATGAATTAATCAGCAAAGCTGAGCTTGACCAAATTAACAGCTCACCTCCACTTACTTTCAGTAAGTTCTCCTTCCCATCAGGACCAGGTTTATAACCTATAAACAAACACACTCCTGACTCCTGCCTCCACCTGAAAAGGTTTAGTTTAAACCATAAACTGGCAATAAAACATCCACAGCCATTTTAACAATTTTCACTATTACATCTTCAATAGAAAAAAAAACACTTTTACACTAACTACTGCATATTTCATCCTTTTCTCTTTGTGTCCTTTTCAAATTTTGATTCTTCTATACTGATAGGTGGGCCAAATAAAGTCTGTGATCAGGCATAGAGACACGTGAAAAGAATCAGAGTTTGCTTTCTCTCTACTGGCATCCATTAGGTCACAGATTCTGAGCTAAAGGGTGGCATGAACCAAGGGATGAGCAAAGACACTGGTACTCTGTGGGAATCCACTGGAGGGGTTTGATTTTGTTCCACTTCAGCAGGTGATTCCCACACTAAGGGCAGTAACTGAGTACCCTGGAAAAATCAGATACATTCATTACTTTTATAACGAATAAGACTCTTGTTTGTATCTTATATCAATACTGCCAATGCAGTTAGCCTCCAAACGTGTACCTCTCCTATAAAAGGTCTTTATCCAAGTTGGTTGCTCATATGCCAGTCTAAGCAATGTTTTGATGCAGTAATGTTTATTATATTCCTGTATTTGCCTTTTCCTGGATTTGTGTTACTTTTGGAAAAGATCCGAATGCTCCTTGTATTTTCTCTCATACTCAAGATACTGAAGATCATAGAATCCTTATAGTGCAGAAAAAGATCATTTGGTCCAGTGAGTCTGCACCCACCCTTCGAAGAGCATCCCACCCAAACCAGCACCCCACTTATCACCCCATATTTACCATAGTGAACTTACCTCACCTATACACCCCCGAAAACCATGGGGCAATCTACCCTGGCTGATCCACTAACCTGCACACGTTTGGATTGGCAAAATAGGAAATTGAGCTTTAATCTACATCCCATTAGCAATTCTGATAGGGTCAGTACTGACAAGGGCAGAGTAGTATGGTACATGAATGCAGTGATCAGAAAATCTTGATTTTCTTTTAGATATTCTGAACTCCAGGTGAATTGCTGACATGCTGTAAATCAGGGCCTTTGCAAATGCTGCAAGCATCTCATGAGTAAACTGTGGTCAGAAACAGCAACACCCAGACCACCATGCATGGCAGACAGCTCTCAAAAAGCTTCTCAACATTGATATCAGTTTAACATCAAACCATCTTGAGTAATAATTAGCCACGATGAGGTAAGAGTGGCTTTCATACATGAAAAGACCCATGCCCACACAGGCCCAGAGCTTGGCAGTCAATTCTGCAGGAATAAAAAGGTTCCTGTCGATCATGTGTATAGCACACCTATTACAATTTGCAATAAAAGGTCCTCTGACTATTTATAGAGTCATAGAGCATGGAAACAGACCCTTCAGTCCAACCGGTCCATGCCGACCAGATATCCCAAATCAATCTAGTCCAACCTGCTATCACCTGGCCCATATACCCATCCAAATGCCTCTTAAATGTTGTAATTGTACCAGCCTCCACCACTTCCTCTGGCAGCTCATTCCATACACGTACCACCCACTGTGTGTAAAAATGTTGCCCCTTAGGTCTCTTTTATATCTTTCACCTCTCACCCTAAACCTATGCCCTCTAGTTCTAGACTCCCCCTGCCCAGGGAAAAGAGTTTGTCTATTTACCCTATCCATGCCCCTCATGATTTTATAAACCTCTATAAGGTCACCCCTCAGCCTCCAACGCTCCAAGGAAAACAGCCCCAACCTGTTCAGCTTCTCCCAGTAGCTCAAATCCTCCAACCCTGGCAACATCCTTGTAAATCTTTTCTGAACCCTTTCAAGTTCCACAATATTTTCAGATAGGAAGGAGATCAGAATTGCACGCAATATTCCAACAGTGGCCTAACCAATGTCCTGTACAGCTGCAACATGACCTCCCAACTCCTGTACTCAATACTCTGACCAATAAAGGAAAGCATACCAAACGTCTTCTTCCCTACCCTATCTGCCTGTGACTCCACTTTCAAGGAGCTATGAACTTGCACTTCAAAGTCTCTTTGTTCAGCAACAATCTCTAGGACCTTACTATTAAGTGTATAAGTCCTGCTAAGATTTGCTTTCCCAAAATGCAGCACCTCGCATTTATCGGAATTAAACTCCAGCTGCCAATTCTCAGCCCATTGGCCCATCTGATCAAGATCCTGTTGTAATCTGAGTTAACCCTCTTCGCTGTCCACTACACCTCCAATTTTGGTGTAATCTGCAAACTTACTAACTATATCTCTTATGCTCGCATCCAAATCATTTGTATAAACGACAAAAAAAGTGGAGGACCCAGCACCGATCCTTGTAACCAGTTGAGTGCCACAGGCCTCTAGTCAGAAAAACAACCCTCCACCACTGCCCTCTGCCTTCTACCTTTGAGCCAGTTCTGTATCCAAATGGCTAGTTCTCCCTTTATTTCATGGGGAGATCTAACTTTGCTAACCACTCTCCTATGGGGAACCTTGTCTAACGCTTTACTGAAGTCCATATAGATCACATCTACTACTCTGCCCTCATCAATCTTCTTTGTTACTTCTTCAAAAAGCTCAATCAAGTTTGTGAGACATGATTTCCCACACACAAAGCCATGTTGACTATCCCGAATCAGTCCTTGCCTTTCCAAATACATGTACATCCTGTCCCTCAGGATTCCCTCCAACAACTTGCCCACCACCAACGTCAGACTCACTAGTCTATAGTTCCCTGGCTTGTCCTTACCACCCTTCTTAAAGAGTGGCACCACGTTAGCCAACCTCCAGTCTTCTGGCACCTCACCTGTGACTATCGATGATACAAATATCTCAGCAAGAGGTTCAGCATCACTTCTCTAGTGTGCCACAGAGTTCTAGGGTACAAGTGATCAGGTTCTGAGGACTTATCCAACTTTATGCATTTCAAGACATACAGCACTTCCTCCTCTGTAACATGAGCATTTTTCAAGGTGTCACCATCTATTTCCCACGTTCTATTTCTTCCATATCCTTTTCCACAACAAATATTGATGCAAAATACTTGTTTAGTATCTCCCCCATTTTCTGTGACTCCACACAAAGGCTGCCTTGCTGATCTTTGAGGGGTCCTATTTTCTTCCTTTTGTCCTTGATGTATTTGTAAAAACCCTTTGGCTTCTCCTTAATTCTATCTGCCAAAGCTATCTCATGTCCCCATTTTGCCCTCCTGATTTCCCTCTTAAGTATACTCCTACTGCCTTTATACTCTCCTAAGGATTCACTCGATCTATTCTGTCTATACCTGACACACGCTTCCTTATTTTTCTTAACCAAACCCTCAATTTCTTTAGTCATCCACCGTTCCCTATATCTACCAGCCTTTCCTTTCACCCTAACAAGAATATACTTTCTCTGGATTCTTGTTATCTCATTTCTGAAGGCTTCCCATTTTCCAGCTTCCCTGTACCTGCGAACAACTGCCCCCAATCAGCTTTTGAAAGTCCTGGCCTAAGACCGTCAAAATTGGCCTTCCTCCAATTTAGAACTTCAATTTTAGGTCTGGTCTATCCTCTTCCATTACTATGTTAAATCTAATAGAATTATGGCCGCTGGCCTCAAAGTGCTCCCCCACAGACAACTCAGACACTTGCCCTGCCTTATGTCCCAAGAGTAGTCCTGCCCTGATTTGCCTTTCCAAATGCAGCATCTCATATTTATCTAAATTATACTCCAACTACCATCCTCAGCCCATTGACCCATCTGACCAAGGTCCCATTGATAACCTTCTTTGCTGTCCACTACACCTCCAATATTGATGTCATCTGCAAACTTACTAACTATACCTCTTATGTTCACATCCAAATCATTTATATAAATGACGAAAAGCAGTGGACCTTGCACTAATCCTTGTGGCACACCATTGATCACAGGCCTCTAGTCTGAAAAGCAACCCTCCATCACCACCCTCTCTGTCTTCTACCTTCGAGTGAGTTCTGTATCCAAATGGATAGTTTCCCCCATGTTCCATGTGATCTAATCTTGATAACAAATCTAACAAGAAACATTATTGAATGCCTTATTGAAGTCCATATAGATCACAACCACCGCACTGTCCTCATCAATTCTCTTTGTTACTTCTTCAAAAAACTCAATCAACTTAGTCTCCATGACAACGTGTACAAACCAAGACCAGACTATCTTTGGTGTGTAATATGCACTCAGGATCTCTTTTGTTTTTCCCTAATGAGCTAAAATTTGGTTTTTTTTAGGCTAGTCCAGATGGTGTGGTTGCCTAAGCATCAGAGTATACTTAAACACCAAAAGGATCACTGTCATATGTGAGTATAGCAACCTTCATTCAGAAAAGAACATTGGCTGATATCTGATATTTGTTTTGGACATACTGAATCCAAATTACAATATCTGAGGTGACTATGTCGTACATAAGGCTGCAATTTTGTTCTCTTTTTCAGCCAGTAAGGAGACTGAAGGTATACGATTGATCTCAATCGTGACTCTGATGTCCAGAATTTAAATCATAAAATCTTTCACAGGCCTATGAAACCACTAAACCCTATTTCTTGATTATGCCATTCTGGGTTTCCACCTTGTAGGGTAATTACTGGGTTTTCAATACCCTCTGGCTGTTCCTGAAAAAGGACCACTCAAATATCAATGGCTGAGAAATCTCCAGCGATAGAATGGGACATGATGGGCTGTAATGGGCTGAGACATTGGTGGATATCAGCAAGGCCTTTAACTTCTGAAAGACTGACTGTTGCTGTACATCACAAACCATGCTTGTGATTTCTTTAAGAAACTTCTCAATCGTTCTATCCCAGAGGTGAAGTGCTCTTAAAAAGAGATAATTGATTCACCAGACAGGGAAACCATTACAGACTATGCACAAAATGGGAGATCAGACAGTCTTTTGGGTGCCTTAGTTAGCTGGAGGGGAGAGGGTTAGCTTTTACCCCATCCTTGCTGACAGTGTGACATAAGAAACAAATGGAATCTCTAATAAAATTCATCTGTCATTCAGTAGAAGGTCTGCTGTTTATAACCATTTCAGGACATCATGCAATGTCCCATCATGGAGCTGGGTATTTCAGTATGTATCAGACTACCATGCATGTAACATATGACACCATCTAATCCATATTGCACTGGAAACACTCCACTCAGAAGCGATACCAAGAAAGATACTCTGTTGAAAGGGATAATCAATGTGGTGAGGAATGAGATGTGTCATCCAGGGGGACCATCCAAAATCCATGTAGGCATTGATCTGGTGGAAAGTCCAGTGGAAAATATTTTCTGGAAAAATTCATCCTCTGTCAACTGTTTTATTGAGTTGTGCAAGATCCACTCAGTTCATGTGGAGCTACTAGGGTTGGGGACTGTGACATTATCCCAGCATCATTTTGGAGGTTCCATCACCAGAGACAGAATTCAACACTGACCATGTCCTTCAATTGAAGGATTTTCCCAGGTGCAGAGATTTGGCGTCAGCTTTCAAAGTGATTTTATTACAAGCTTTCAGCTGTCCCAGATCAGCAAATGTTTTGTGTTACTGGTGCTGAAAGACACTTCTCAATGTGTATGTGGAGAAGATGGAGGGGAAAGCATGTGCTCATGGAATCCTAGTGTGGAGAGAGGCCATTTGGCCCAACAAGTCCACATTGACCCACCGAAGCATCCCTCTCAAACCCATTCCCCTACCCTATTACTTTATATTTTCCCTGACTAATGCACCTAACCTTTACATCACTGACAACTATGGACAATTTAACATGGCCAATTCACCTAACCTGCACAACTTTGGACTGTGGGAGTAAACTGGAGCACCTGAAGGAAACCCACGCAGGCATGGGGAGAACGTGTAAACTCCACACAGACAGTCGCCCGAGGCTGGAACCAAACTCAGGTCCCTAGCAGTGTGAAGCAGCAGTGCTAACCACTGAACCACTGAGCCACATGTTCTTACTGAATAGGAAGTTTTCCAGTCACCACTCCGCATTGAGCTCTTTGAATGGGAGTACAACAAACAGCATTCTTATAGTGCCTCTGGCTGCATATAGCTTTAACTCAGGTGGTAAACTTTTCCCCTCTACTAACCATGGCATTGGCTGCAGTATATACCTTAAATTTGGTTATATAACCAATTACGTAGATGATTTCTTTCAAATCTATAGGGGTGACTGTTTAAATTCTCCAATGGAAGGGTGATACAATTTATTTGCCCAAGGTAGGGGATCTTCATGTAAAGAAGGTTGTATCCTTGCAGTATTGATTGTGCCCTTCAAAACTTTGTTTCAAAGCCTGAATGTACATGTTGGGTTGAGGATGATTTTGTTTGTTGCGTGGTTTGTTCATCAGATTGTAGCACACCTTTGGGAAGTGACTGTTATGCTGTGAAGACTATACTGCTAGTAGAACAATGGACAGTTTTGTCATGGCTGGAGTGGAATTTTGGAACCATAACCATGACAGGATGCTATGGTATTAGATTTCTTTTAGGATTTTGCATTGATATTGTCAGATGCAGTATATTGTCCAGGTGAGTAGTCAGTCTCCGGACACAGATGTTTTATTGCATTTTTAGTAGTCAACACATTCTGAAGAATAATCTGCATTGAATGAAATTTTTGTTGTACAAAGCTTCTTGAAGAGAGGCTTTCCTAACACCGCAGAGTTAGGTCTCCTCTTGAGTGAAGAGCTGCAATGCCTGTTTTATCTAAGACACCAACAAGTCTGTTGACAATGAGCCCATTTTGTGAGCTCCCACAGCAGCACAGTTCAGACAGTGTCAATCATGACCTTTGTGCAATCTCTCCTAGACGTGGATATTTGCCATTAAAGCATGATCTCACCTTGAGTTATTTGTTCTTGAAGTGAAACATTGATCTATAATAGTTAGATGGCTGTCAAATGCAATTTATTTCTCATTGATTTTGGTTTATAAGTAGCTCATGATCTGATGGCTTTCCTGTGTAGTAGAGAATGGGTAGAAGTTTTAACCTGTTCTGCATTTGACTACTATCAAATGCTGAAGTAGTTCTAAATATTAGGAAATCTGTTTTCCACATCTGCTAATTTGCTGATCTATCAAATGAATCAGAAAGGTTAGACATTTATATTGGTATAAACAAATTCTGTTGCATTGTTTGATTGCTTTTAGGAACTTCAAATCTTCTTAAGTTGTGTGACTATTATTGGGATTTTTACCTCCTTGTGCCACTCATTTGGCTGCCTGGTTGTGTTCCTTGTTAATTGATTTTGTTGAACCTTTGTTGTTGGGAAGATTGATGCTGTAATACTAAAACTGAAGTTTCTGCCAAATTAAATGTGAAGTCAGTTTTCCTTTACCAGTATAGCTTCTTCATAGAGCGGAATTGAAGATATTCCTTTTCCAAGTTGGCTGAAGTTTTTCCCAAGAGACCTATGGGTAGAAACTTCCTACAATGCTTCACTCAAAGATTCAGTGGGCTGAATCGTATTTTTGGCTAAATATCGGTTTCTTTGTGTTCCATGGAGAGCTTCTCTCTGCAAGAGTTGGTGAGTTTTCTCGTAGCATCTTACCAAACTTCTCATTAACTACCTACATCATTCCTATGGGGCTCTTCTCATCTGATTTCAGCCCCATTCCACCACATGCTGTACCTAGAATAATTCACCAATGAAGGGATATCCCAAAATGGACCAGCAAGCCTGATATCAGTGCCATCTTTAAAAGGCTGATGTACACTGGGGCAAAACACTATTATTTGTCCCAAATATGGCAGAGAAAGAAAAATTGGTACTTTACTTTGCAGACAGAGCCCTGCAGACCCTGCTATAGGGCTAGTACAGAGGCAGGTCCAGCAGTGGAGTCCACAACGCTATACCATGCCAATGCAGTCTAAGTTTGCAATCCAGGTCAGTGCAATCTCAGCCATCTGCAGGAATGCACAGCAAAGTAGCAAGAAGTTCAATGATACTCAATCACACTCACTTTTTTCTCTGTTACTGCATCCAAATCCCACCAAGACTCATGCTCTACCACACACACAATTGTCAGCAACATTTTCCCTCTCACGCTTCCTAAGCCATGATACCACTAACCTTGCATGCCCTTTGTGCTGGATAGTCACTTACTCAGGACACCTTCCCACTTGCAACAACAGTAACACCTTATCACAATTATACAAATTGCAGCAAATTTAACAGACAAGATAACAGGTCAGAAAGCTAATCAAGAACTCACTGAATTACTGCTTTCCACAATGAGGAAGTGGTGCTCAAAAAGAACAAATGTTTCATAGAACAGGAAGTCTTCTCCAAAATTAACAGCAATCCAAATTTTAAAAAAAAGTGTGAAGCAATAAATTTTGCTTATTATAGCTGAAAACCTTAAACATGTAAAGATGAAACCAATTCATTCATAAAAAAGACAAAGCATTGCAGTTACTTCACAGAAATCCAATAATATACATCCATGTTGGAATTAAGAAAGTGAGTGTCCCAGAATGGGATTACCAGCTGTTTTTAACATAGCCTTTGGATGTTTATGTTGTTATAGACATGATATATTGTAACATTCGAATTAAATGACTTCAGTAATTCTTGGTCATTATTGGGCACACTCACAGTACACAATGAGAGATGGCCAATCCCAGAAATATTTACTTTTGGGCCTCAATATAACTAAAGTGCCAGGTTTCTCACTGACTCCACTTGCTCAACTCATGCCAACTTCAAAGAAACGACTTCAGTGAGATGGCTTGAGGCCTTCTTAAAAGAGGTTTCACTCTCTTGTGGCCTCTTTTCTTTCCAAAACATTGGAAGTAAGTAACATGAAAACCTTAAAAATCCCAGAAGTCTCCTTGGAAGTGTCTGTGGAAGAAATGTGGGTGAAGTGTGAGCACCTCTTTCTTAGCACTGTTGAAACAAGAGTCAGTGGGAGTTGGTTATCATGCATGACGTAGAGACAAGAATTCTATCATTACTCAAGTACAGCTCATGCATTTGGGAAAGGAGTGGTCATAGTGATGGAAGCTCACATGGAACTGGAGTCTTGGTCTGTAGGATTCCTGACAAGATGTTATCTCACACTCACTTTTCTATATGGATAGTTCAATAAATACTTAAAATTCAGTGATGACAGTGTGATGCTGGAAAAGTGTAACAGGTCAGGCAGTATCCAAGGAGCAGGAGAATTGATGTTTTGGGCAAAAGCCCTTCATGAGGAAAGTAAAAAAATCCTTTTGAAGGGTTTTTTGCCCAAAACATTTGATTCTCCGGCTCCTTGGATGCTGTCTGACCTGCTGTGCTTTTCCAGCACCACACTCTCAACTCTGATCTCTAGAATCTGCAGTCCTCACTTTCTACAAGTATTAAAATTCATTTAGGTGAGTGCACACATCAAACCACTTGACGCATGTAGTAATATGAAGATATCAGCTCCAGGAGTTTCTATTCATGACCTGACTATAATGCAAAAAGTGCTTAATCAAATTAGCAACTTTGAGAACATCTCTTTACTAACGTATGTCTAGAACAAGCAAGAGTGATCTTTCAGTCCCACTTCCCCACCACCTTCAAAAATTCCCTTCTTGCCCTCGGCATCACATACCAGAATATCTCTCGGTTCCATTCTGAACAGCTTACCTCTTCCTTGTTCCCTTCACATCAGCCACTGGTAACATTTCCCTTCCATTCAGTAACCTTTGTACACTCCCGAGCTTGGCTGAAAATGTGTTGCTGGTTAAAGCACAGCAGGTTAGGCAGCATCCAAGGAACAGGAAATTCGACGTTTTGGCATAAGCCCTTCATCAGGAACGAGCTTATGCCCGAAACGTCGAATTTCCTGTTCCTTGGATGCTGCCTAACCTGCTGTGCTTTAACCAGCAACACATTTTCAGCTGTGATCTCCAGCATCTGCAGACCTCATTTTTTACACAATCCCGAGCTTCTCAAATTCCATCCTCACTTCACACACTTGCTTCCTCAACACCACCTCATCCTATTCATGTCTTGTTTCTCTTCCCATTCAGCATGGGTGTTAAAGGAGGAGCCCCTACAGTTAAACATTTTCTTTTTGAGTATGCATTCATTAGCTTTCACCCTCCCTAATCAAACTAAATGGAGTTCAATAATTATTAGATGAGCAGGGCTGATGGACGACCAACAAACATGCTCCTCAGCGAGTTGGAACGTCAAGCCTGTAAATATGTGTGCCTGCTGGATCAGTGTTTATTAGTTATTTCAAAACTAAATACTTATCTGGACAGAATCTCTGACAATTACTTATCTGTTCGGTGAATAGTACTCATTATACACCTCAACCATTCTCCACTATGTTTATCATACAGCTACTACTCACCCTGCTCATTAAAGCCCATCTATTTGTCACTAATTCATTATAGATCATTATAAACCCTGCCAATTAGTCAGCTTGTGCAGAATGCACATTATCCATTACATAAGCTGCCATGATAAACATTATTAACTCGGTGAGAAATACAACTTGCCCAATAGATACGTTGTCTTTATGCAATCCACCATTTAAAAACCTACCAATATACAACCCGCCCATTATTCATTCAGTTCATTATACACCTCACCCATTATACACTCTTCACATTATGCACAATATCTATTAATCACACATGGGTTACATATTTCACCCATTACAACCCCTCGCTTATACTATCTGTCCATTATACACGCTCCAACGTTCATTCTACATTGAATAGAGCAGAATTTATACTCGAATATTTAATGAATGACAGATTTTTACCAAGCCTAATTTACACTCATGCCAGAGTTGAATTATATCCCTTTATCCAATTATTTTAGTGACCTAGTAATACGCATCAGGCAAATGATTTACTGCGGTTGTATCCATAACTTCACTTTCTAAACCAGTGACTTCCCTGGGTTTCAGTTCAAAGTGCAGACCAAATAAACATGGATCTCATTAAACTGAAATCGTCTTTGTGATAAAATTATGCTGAAATCAATAATTTTACAACACAGCAAATAAGTGAACTGTTATCCATGCAGAGTGTTTGCTGTTAAAGAGGAAGAGGATTTTAGCCAAATTACGGAAATATTCTACGACAAAGTCATTATTTTGCAACATATTGCCAGATGTTCTGCTTACCCCAAAATTTCCATAAGTTGCATCAATAGTGGCCAGCTATGCAAAAGGTTATAATGATTTAAAAGAACACTAAATAATGTTCACTCAAAAATTTATATCAGGTATGTATATTTGTCAACTTAGTAAAAATGCAAAAGCTGACAAAAAGTCTCATGAAATGTTCCAGTTAAAAGCAGTCATGAATAGAGGATTTTAACTCTTGCTTCCTGATGGAAATTGGGCAGAATGAGAGTTTCACGATTGTAGGGGAAAGTATCTGATGGTTCCGGGTGGGGTGGGGGCATTGGTGGGGACAGAGTGTGAACCAAGGATAGGTGAAAGGAACGGTCCATGTGGAAGGCAGAGAGGGGTGGGGTGGGGTAGATGTCGGATGCAGAGACTGGTGGGATGGTAGGTGAGCAAAAGCGGAACCATGAAAAATACAAACCTGCCAGCACACTACCACCTTCACCTCCATCCAGGGCCCCAAACATTTCTTCCAGGTGAGACAGACTTGGCTATCCTCCAACCTAGTTTACTCGATCTGGTACTCCTGATGCGGTCTGCTCTACAACGGTGAGACCAAATGTAAACTCTGGGCATGTTTCGCTGAGCATCTCAGCCAGATCTGAATGGGCTGACCTGACCTCCCTGTCACCGTCCATTTTAATTAACCTTCCCATCCCTTTTATGACGTGACCATCCTTGGCCTTCTCCATTGCCACAATGAATCGGACCACAAATTGCAGAAACAACACTTCATCTTCCACCTGGGCAGCTTACAACCTGGAATACTTAACATTGAGTTCTCCAATTTCAGAAACTTAACATTCTGTTCTCCAATCTCCCTTCCCAGCCCCTCCCCCTCCATTTCATTCCTCTGACCAACCCTCCCTTCCAGCTACCAACTGGATTCATTCCTCCCATCGAACAACCAAGTTGTACTCTCTACCTGTGTTCACCTATCCCTACCTCACCACCCTGACTCCTCCCTACCCAAAGCCTCCCCTCCTTTATCTGCAGCTCCCTTTGCATCCACCCCCATTCCGGAGAAGGGTTACACCTGAAATGTTGATTTTTCCACCGCCTGATACTGCCTGGCTTGCTGTGTTCTTCCAGCCTCATGCCTGTATACCTTGGATTTCAGCATCTGCAGTTTTTCTGTCTCAAACACTGTCTAAATATCCCTCATATTTATCTAGTTCATTTCCAGTTATGAGATTGTATGTGAAACAACAAGTGTGCAATGTAATAATTTAAGGGCGGCACGGTGGCACAGTGGTTAGCACTGCTGCCTCACAGCGCCTGTAGACCCGGGTTCAATTCCCGACTCAGGCGACTGACTGTGTGGAGTTTGCACGTTCTCCCCGTGTCTGCGTGGGTTTCCTCCGGGTGCTCCGGTTTCCTCCCACGGTCCAAAGATGTGCAGGTCAGGGGAATTGGCCATGCTAAATTGCCCGTAGTGTTAGGTAAGGGGTATATGTAGGGGTATGGGTGGGTTGCGCTTCGGCGGGTCGGTGTGGACTTGTTGGGCCGAAGGGCCTGTTTCCACACTGTAAGTAATCTAATCTAAAAAAAAGTATCTCATATCCTTTTGTCATTGTCAAAACCAGCACTTGTTGCACATCTGTAACTGCCACTGAAGTGAATGGCTTACCAGGCCATTTTATAGGGCTGACTCTTAACTACCCTATTGCTGTGGATCTGGAGTGACATGCAGGCCATGTTGTAACTGTAAAGGAGTTTAATGTATCTTTCACAGTTGCTTCTTTTACTTACTTTTAATGGCACTTTTCGACTTCCTTGACTATCTATGCTACTTTATATAAAGCCCTGTTTGAGGCAGTCTCTGAAGTGTTTAATGAATTCCTTACCAATGGCTTGGCCAGCAGTGAAGATGGGCCTTGGGTGTTTGTTTCATAAGTGGTCCTGATAGCACAGAAGAAACCCTGCATATCAGGGTAATCACCCATTCGTTGGGCCTCCAGTCCTTTCTTCACTCACCACCTATTCTCTATGTTGTGGCTTGTTGTTGGACCTCAGCCCTCAGTCACCTGTAGGCCTCCTCTTCTGAGTGTGGCTGTTATTTTACACTCAGAAGTGGCATGCGCTTCTGGCTTAAAATTTCTTCGATCTCCTGATCATTCTCACCAACCTGCCGCAGTGAGGGAGAAAGCACTGGCCAGCTAGATGAAAGGACTTTGAAATGCAAGTAAGAGGCCCCTTCTGTAAGGTTTGTATATTAGGACCTCTCTTCTGTTTTCTCTGGTCTCAATTACATTGTGCAAACCGGATACTTCGGCAGTAATTATAGTGTAAGATGAGAAGTTGATAATGCTAAGTTGGTGCAGTATTTTGCTGTGGGGAAACCCCAAAATTTCAATTTCAGCAACAGACGATTTGAAAAACTCTTTCCAACCATAATTTATCAGAAAGAGCACTTCATTGAAATTGGGGAAACAGCACAAAATTAGCCTCAATTCAAAACGGCTCAAATTTGGAGCAGCAGATTTTATTTTGTATGCTTCCAACATAAAGGCAGCACAGTGGCTCAATGGTTAGCAGTCCAAAGATGTGCAGGTTAGGTGGATGGGCCATGCTGAATTGTCCATAGTGTTCAGTGATGGGCAGGCAAGGTGGGTTGGTCATGGTAAAAGCAGGGTTCTGGGGGCAGTGTGGGGGTGCTGCATCTGGGTGGGATGCACTTCGGAGGGTTGATGCAGACTTGATTGGCCGAATGGCCCCTGTCTGCAGCGTAGAGATTCTAATGATATTACAGTATATGTGCAAGTCTTGAATTTAGCCTGACTGAGAAAGGATGGCTTTGTGTCAGATCTCAATGAAAAGTAACTCTGAGTGAGATTTACTGAAATTTTACCCAAATCAACCAAGTTTATTTGGTTAGAATTATAATAAAGCAGAACTGAAGATTCTGATGAAAAGGTTAATTTTGCTTTCTTCCCATAGATGCCACCAGACCTGCTGAACTCACCAGCAATTTCTGCTTTTGTTTGGTTGATTGCTAACAAGAGAAGTGAGTGCTTAAAGATATCTCGATCAGTCAACACACTAAAATATTAGTGTTATTAATTAAACCAATCCTTACACTTTTTAGCAAAGATAATTATGCAATCAACAAACATTGTATATATAAAAATAACACTGTAGGAAAATATGTTCAATGAACCATTGTTGAGAACTTACTATAAACAGAGCATTGAAAGCCATAGAACTCTTCCAATAATGAAACAGTTAATCTATTGCAGTACCTTAGGGGTCTTATAGTAATGGTAATGATCCTACTTCTGGGCCAAGAGGCCTGGTTTCAAGTCCGTCTGCCCTGGAATGTCACGTCATGACTGAACAGTTTAATCAAAACAATAACAAAATCTGACAACATCAAACCTTGGGTTGAGAAGTAGTAAACAGCATTGGTGTGATATAAAAGTTAAGAGAAACCCATTTCTGATATGAAAGGTTCAACCAGCTAACTGATCTTCAAACAGTATCATATTGCTGAATGCCCCAATCATCTCTGTGACTCTTATTATTGGCTGAAATCTTTAAAATAAAGTTAGCCATATGAACAGCTGCAGAGATGCAACAACTGAGTACTCTGTCATGAGCTGTTGACACCTTTCGCCCACCCAGCCCCATCCCTTCCCCAAAACCTCTAATTTACAAAGTTCAAGTCACAATTGCAATGGTTTACTCATGATTTATCGGGATGGGTACTGTCACAACATCACTGAGGAAGTTTGACACCAACCAGCATATAACAGCCTTTGCTCCTCCTTCCAAAGCTTATCAGAGTAACTAGAGATGCACAATAAGTATGAATTTGTCAGAATGTCATACCTTCAGAAAGATTTGAAAAAAAAGATGCTTGTTAACAAAGATTACATTAGTAGTCAGTCATAGAAAAAGTGAAGTTATGGGGATAAAGGCCACCAGTGCACTATTAATGCCTCAAGTTGATCACTTACAATTGTATCTAGGAAGTGAAGTGAATTAAGTCAGTAAGGTAAGAGGTTGTTTTAGAGGACAATTTAATAGAGATTTAGAAGATGGTACAACCTAGAACTCACTAGAAAATGGTGTTGTATTGAGGTCCGAAAGAGAATAGAAAATTGCCAGATATTTGAAAGCAAATGTACGCAGTGAATTTCGGAGAATCAAGTACAGGTGCACAGAAAATAAAATTTGTTTTAAGTTAATGCCTATGTTGGGCAGGAAACCTGGGCCAACGGAAGCAACTTGAGATGAGAGAGTTTGAAATCATGAAGAAGCAACAGTTTGTCAGAGAATGAAAGTGCAACATTAAGCAGGAGATAAATGGAATAAAACCTGGCATCCACAAAGTTACAGATGGCTTTTCTGAAAGGTTGTGTGACTGAAGCAGGGGAGACCTGACCATATGTGTGCAGTCCAGAAGAATACCCTGCTCCTTCTGTCCTCACAAGGAAAGAAAGAAACAAAAGTTGAAAGATTTGACTCAACAAAACATTTGTCACCCAGGCTCATCTTTCCATTGGGCTGAAAATGTGTTGCTGGAAATGCACAGCAGGTCAGGCAGCATCCAAGGTACAGGGGAATTGGCGTTTCGGGCATAAGCCTTTCTATTGGGCTGAAAAGCTACTTACTCTTCTCAGAAATATGTTTATCATATAAGTTAGTTCAAAATGATGCCTTATCAACATTAAAGGGAAACAGCTCGGATTCCCAGCAGGTAGCCTTCTTAAACTCTCAAACACAGGTTAAAAGTGAAGCATGTGGCGGGTTAGCAGGTCAGTTATTCAGGCAATTGCTATTGCCTGTCCAATCTTTACAATGGCCTCACATATCACCCTTGGGAGGACCTGAATGTAAATATGATCATGCAACTTTAGAGTTAAACTTAGTTTTCAAAGGGTTAAATATTCAACCTGTCAGAACTGAGAGAGTAAGGTTAGAATTAAAGCAGGTTGGTTTTTTTTCAACTTGAAACTGACATGAGAAGGAATGAAACAAAAGTGAATAGAGAGTCCGTCGTGTAGGAAAGCATAGCATGTTTTGTCATTACAGGAAACGATGTGGAAGACCTTTATAATCATCAGCCACTGTTATTTTTGTTCATTCTGCTTCAAAATAAATCAGCAACTTGACTTGACATCAACCTCAGCTTTAACAGAGGCATCTTCAGCTCTGCTCATTGAAACACTGGAAAAGCTTAAACACTCAGACTAATGTGCAAAAACCACAACGTTGTCACTGAACCCATGAAATTGTCCAGCAAAGACATCTCCTTTGTAACAGCAGATTTTTTTAAAAAAAAAATGTTGCAGCTAACTTTGTTGTTTATTCGCCAAAAATGGAAGTTTGGGAACTTGGGTCATGTCTCCCATAGAAATGTCTGGACAGTTTTAACATGGACCTTGTACAAAGCCTTTTTAGCTCTTCAGCAAGGTAGCAATGTGATGGACACACAAGATGGTGAGAGATATTTAAAATGTGGTGTTGACAGTTGCTCAGAATAGAAATCCAATCAGTGAACAATTCATCCACAAATGTCTGGCCACTTAAGAAGGAATCTAGCATTTTGTTGTCGTCAACCACTTTGGATCTCCACTAGCCATTGAAGAAAAGGTTTTAAATAACAAGGCAAAGACATAGTAGGGACAGCACAATGGCTCAGTGGTTAGCACTACTGCCTCACAGTACCAGTCTTGGCAAGTTGAGTTTGCACGTCCTCCCCGTGTCTTTGTCAGTTTCCTCTGGGTGCTCTGGTTTCCTCCCACAGTCCAAAAATGTGCAGGGATGTGCAGGCTAGGTGAGTGAACCTTGGGAAGTGCAGAGTTACAGAGATAGGGTATGGTGGTAGGTCAGGGTGGGATGCTGTTCAGAGGGTCAGTATGGACTCGATGAGCTGAATGGACTGCTTCTGCCTGCAGGGATTCTATGAATTTTGGGTAAGAGGCTATAAGTGGGGATGAGTTCATGGGTTTACATTAGCTGAAAGACCCACTGAAGTTAGTGCTCATGTGTATTACTGTAATATCTGTGGACTGAAGCTAATTGCACCACGTTTTACAATGAATGAAGAAAGCAGTAGATTAATCAAACCAAGTGTTTCTGTGTATACTATTAAAGTACTATTAAACAAGCTGCCCTCAAAGAGTGAAGAAGCAATAATAGAGTAAGATATGAAAGATCCAGTCTAGAACACAAGGGATTATCATTGCTACATTCCTGATGTCTTCTCCTGTATTATTCAATATAAGGCAATGTGAGTCACTGTCTTCACAGCGAACCCGAAGAGATATCTGCGTGGCAGATCTCAACTTATAACTACATGCTCTGAGCAGAAATTTTAGCGAAACATGATCAATTAAATCTCATGAACCAGGAAAGTTTAAAACTCCTAATAAATACCATTCCATTGAAGCAGTTGCCAAAAGCCCAATTTTGACATAGTTCAAGAATTGTGGAGTAGTTCAGCAAAAAGTTAAGGTGAGTGAAATAAAACCCAATGTCTACATTTTTCACTAAAATGAGCAAAGACAGGAAATGAAGCCACTTCATGTCTCCTATCTGCACTTTTGTGTTCTATTACTTCCTTACTGAGGCAGCAATACACTTGACAAATCTTTATAAGTCAACATAATTATTCTGGGAGCCAGTTCACATACTTGATGAATCTTCAACTTGTGGTATTTTAATCATTTGTTCTTGTTCTAATGCTTCCATCACAATGTAATCAGATTTAATTTAGTTGGATGTTGAACTTTACACAACAAAGCAGCTTAACATCATTCTAAAATTAGAGGAACTTGAAGGGAAAGTAGTTACGGTGCAATGAGGAAAGAGCAGATGAGTGTAACTAATTGGACAGTTCTGCCAGAGAGCTGGCACAGGCACAAAGGCACAAATTGCCCGCTTGGTGAGGCACAATACAATGAACTATTGTGAGAATTATTTCAGATTATAAAGCCGGTATTGATAGAGAAATGGCCAGAGAATGGTAACAAAGCACTGGGGTTCAGAGTGTTTGAAAAGGGTGCATTTGAAGAGTCGAAATGTCAGGGCGACGCAGAGCAGAGCTTTATGTCTGCAAGAGCAGAGTGTGTATACCGACTGAATTAGGAAGGGGCTGAAGTGTTGCTTTCCCTGTGGCAGTGTGGAACGCAGAGATTAAGCCAGCGGTGTGTTTGTGACAGGCCTCATGCTGTACTTGTCAGATATTTGCATGTCACAAACACTCCTTCATTGGGAGGCACATCAAATGCAGTCCAACCTTCAAGATCAAGTCAGTGGTGGGCAGGAATCTTGTGCTTCCTGTTTCCTGACAGCTTAAATATGGCATGCATCAGCCCAAGGTTGTTCAGTTATTAGATCACAGATGAAGTTTTTGTCTCAGCAGCACAGGGATGGTACCAGCAGGAAATACTGGGAAAGACCAACTGGGATTGGAGACCCTGGTGTCCATATCTTCAAACGATGCATCAGTCGGGTAGGCAAAAGGGTGAGGTTGTGTCAGGGTCCTGAAGCAGTAGCACAGCAAGGCACTGGCAAGTTTGGGATAGACATGTGAAAGCAGCCAGGCTCTGGTCTACTGGGTGAGATCCATCACTGCAGTAGTTTCATCCTGTGTCTTGAAGGAATGCAGTGAACCACAGACAGCAACTCAACAGACAAGGCAGGAACACGGAATCTGAAGCAAGGCACAACCAATATTAGCATCACAGTGTTATCATCCATCAACGTAGGAGGACAACTTGAACTCAAGCCTTCTGCCTTTGAGGTAGGGATGTTACCACTACATCACAAGAGCCCACTTGGAAATGGCTGCTAAGAAACTGCTACATTGATGGAGATCAGGTGCTGCTCATAGATATTCACTTTCAAAGAGACCAGAGGTCACAAGACAAGGCTATTGTGGACTGAGTAGAGTTCTAGTTGTGATCCATGCAAAGGTCACTCTTTCTCATTGGTTCCACTGTATCTGCTCAAGGCGTGAAAGCCTTGTAACAGAGATGCTTACAGTATTGCCTAGCATCCCCTCCCAGTTCATTCTGTATTTGCAATGAGCCTTATGCACTCAACCCTTCTGCAACTCGGGTGATGTAGGAGAGGTTTCACCACAGTAGGACCTTGGTTACACAACAACATAGGCCACAATGCCTTCAATCAACAACAGGGAGGTTCAGAAGGAGACACCGAGGTCTGTGTTCAATGGTATTCAATTGGCTGGTCAGCACATTTTCAGAAAATACACTAGTTGGAGATGTCTAAGGCTTTCATGGGAGGCAGTCACTGACTTGAGGGCACTCCTGCAACAAGATGTGCAGCCCTCTATTGCAGGGAAGTCTACACCAGTCACCCTCTAGGGAACCAAGGCCCTGAACTTCTACACATGCAGCTAATTCCAGTGCTCCAGAGAGGCATGAGTGGCATTGCTCAGACTACAACACATTGATAAGTATGGGATGTGACAAAAGCCCTGTTCAGAGTGCCGCTACATTCATCAGATTCACAACAGATGCTGATAGCCAGGCCACCAGGGAAGAGCAGTGGGACCACAGTGCGATTTCTAGACGTACAGGGTATATTTAACTGCACACACATTTGAGCTCCTTGAGACCAGCCAGCCACATTTGTAACTCAGAAAGGATTTCCCTCCCTTCACATTCAAGTTGGCTGTGACCCTGGGGAAGCAATGTGCTCGTTTCTCATAGCACACACATCTGAAAGATACTCATAGATACCACAGATATTTGAGGCCCCTGACCAAATGCAGGATTGGATCCCGGCTGACAAGGGCTATCCCCTCAGATTGTGGATAATGATAAGTGTGTCATTGGGGGAAGGAGTGTTACAATATGGTACACTGCTTTTCAAGGTCAAGCATAGAAATTGCATAAAATGGGTCTCGGTATTTTGACTGGTCCAGCAGGCTTTTACAATATGCACCACAGAAGGTGTCCAGAACGGTCACATCTGTTGTGTCTCGCAAAAAGTGGCACTGCAAAGGGAAGAAGAATTGACAATCAAGGATGTGGAGGAGCAGTTAACCTCCTCAGAGGAAGAAAACAAAGAGGAATGTATGCTAGCCTCTATCCAGAGCTATCTCACTCCAGTAGGTTGCCAAGGGAGTGAATTTCACGTCAGATAAAAAGAGATAATGCCCCTGGGGTACCAGCTTTGCACTGAAGCTCAAAATCACTGACATCACCATGTGCTATGTCTTAGTTCTTTGCCCATACTCCTAAGACCATGATTGCATGATGAACAAATTACTTCTTACACTTATTGGTGATCATTCTAGTTGTCAAGCCATTTGTGGGGATGCCATCAGATGTACTGCATGCAGATATTCTGTGTAACATTGGGATGAAAATTCACATCACACACGTTACCATCGAATAAATGAGATGTCCCTCAGACTCTTTCGTTCAAAGACTGTCAAATTGGAAACATAAGTGAAATATACTTCCAAAGGAGGATGTCCCAACAAATTAGCATGACGCACCTGACAGTCAGCTGTAAAAAACATATTTGGAATGCTATATATGTGTTCTATAACAGTATCTCAGCACCCGTGGCACTACTGCAGCCTCAATACTACTTAACATTTCTTCTATGATCACTGCACCTTCTTGCAATCCCAACATAAGGTGTTAGGCTGCCAAGAGTGATCCCCAACTGATAATTACAAATGGGACATGTTCCCACCACACACACTTAAAATTTACATTGAGATTGTGAGCAGTGTGCTCCTAGCATGGAAGTGGAAGTGGCACCCAACTTCTGTCCCACTGTTGGGAGCCACCACCTTCATACTAAATTTTGTCTATTATGTTAAATTTAGATAGAACTTTGGTTCAGGTAAAACTGTTCAGTTTTACCTGAACCAAATCGAACTGTGCACAGTTTTGGTCTCTTATCTTGCAAAACAAAAGACATTCAGGCACTCCAGAGGGTGCAAAAATGACTTCTGTTCCAAAATTGTGAGGTTATACACATTAGGGAAGACAAAATAGACTGGTGATCCTTTCTCCAGTGAAGGCAAGCTGGCAGGATGACCCATTGGTGTTTAATGAAGGTTTTTCATAAGTTAAACATAGCAAATGTGTGTGTATAAAAAGTGAGGTCTGCAGATGCTGGAGATCAGAGCTGAAAATGTGTTGCTGGTTAAAGCACAGCAGGTCAGGCAGCATCCAAGGAACAGGAAATTCGACGTTTCGGGCCAGAGCCCTTCATCAGGAATGAGGAGAGTGTGCCAGGCAGGCTAAGATAAAAGGTAGGGAGGAGGGACTTGGGGGAGGGGCAATGGAGATGTGATAGGTGGAAGGAGGTCAAGATGAGGGTGATAGGCTGTTGCAAGGACTATTGCATCCGCTGCACTCGATGTGGCCTCCTCTATATTGGGGAGACGGGCCGCCTACTTGTGGAATGCTTCAGGAACACCTCTGGGATGCCCGGACCAACCAACCCAACCACCCCGTGGCTCAACACTTTAACTCTCCCTCCAACTCCACCGAGGACATGCAAGTCCTTGGACTCCTCCGTCACCAGAACATAACATCACGACAGTTGGAGGAAGAGCGCCTCATCTTCCGCCTGGGAACCCTCCAACCACAAGGGATGAACTCAGATTTCTCCAGTTTTCTCACTTCCCCTCCCCCCACCTTGTCTCAGTCGATTCCCTCAAACTCAGCACCGCCCTCCTAACCTGCAATCTTCTTCCTGACCTCTCCGCCCCCACCCCACTCCAGCCTATCACCCTCACCTTGACCTCCTTCCACCTATCACATCTCCATCGCCCCTCCCTCAAGTCCCTCCTCCCTACCTTTTATCTTGGCCTGCCTGGCACACTCTCCTCATTCCTGATGAAGAGCTTTGGCCCGAAACGTCAAATTTCCTGTTCCTTGGATGCTGCCTGACCTGCGGTGCTTTAACCAGCAGCACATTTTCAAATGTGTGTGTGTGTGTCAGGAAATCCAAAACTAGTAATAAATACAACTGTCATTAGTATAGCTAATGAGATACTCAGGAGAAACATCTTTACCCACAGAATGATTTAAATGAGGAACTAGCTGTCACATGGAATGGTTAAGGCTAATAGCACTGATATGTTTAAGAGGAAGCAAGATAATTATGAAGGAGAAAGTTTTACTAAGGTATTCTGATAAGGTTAGATAATGTCAGATAGGAGGAAGCTTGTCATGGAGCAAAAATGTCATGGTCTAGTTAGATATTAAGACAGAGGCAGAAATAGACCACTCAGCCTATCAAGTCTGCTCCACCATTAAATAAATCCACGGCTGATCCGATAAACCTCAACTCCTTGTTTCTGTCTTTTCCCCATAACCCCGATTCTCTTACCAATTAAAAGTCTTTCTTAGCCTTGAATACACCAAACAACCCAACCTCTAGAGCCTGCTGCAGTAAAGAATTCCATAAATTCACTACCCTCAGTGAGAAGAAATTCCACCTCATCTGTCTCAAATGGGCAACCCTTTCCTCTGAGATTATGTCCTTTGGCCTTAGATTCTCCCACAAGGGTAGCCAATCTCACTGCATTGACCCGGTCAAGCCCCCTACCAATCTTGTTTGTTTAAATAAGGTCACCGGTCATTCTTCTAAATTCAAACAAGTTGGATCAATGACCTATTTCTATGCTGTAAACTCTACAGAATTCTGTGTGCTCTCTGGCCATATTATTGGCAAGAGACCAGTGGTTTCCATGTTGAAAGAGATGTTTAAAGCTTCTTCATGCTGTTTATCCAAATTTCTGTTCATCGTTTGCTGAAAAATATTTGCAGGATTTCCATGCATTGGAACTTCATCTACAAGTGGTACACAGTGACATTGGGGGTTTTACTCTGATTCTCAGTTGAACTATAAATGCAAAAGTAATTGTTTTTTCACAAATGTTCAAACTTGTAAGTCTACAGTATCTGGAAAACATCGGGCTAGGTCGTGAACTGGTGATACTGGTGTTGTCGATTGGTTGTTCTATTATGGAAACTTCTGGAATTTTATTCTCACAACGTCTGGCTCAGAAGTTGAAAATCTAACAGCAAAGTTCTACACAGTGCAAATATGCAAACAACAATGACTGGCGCAATCCTCATGAACCTAAGGTGCCACTGCACCTTCCTGAACTGGAGTGCAACTTCAGGAGATTGTACTTGAATGTTTATATTTCTTCATAGGATGAGCTGTTTTTGTGACTATAATCATATAGAAATCACTGAACTATTGGAAATTTGCCTCTTCACAATTTTAGTCTCTAAGTTAAAAAGAAACCTTGAGCAAACAGTAACCTGTTGAATGAGTTATAACTGCTTTAACGGCGAACTGATCTGATAACCGCTGAACAGGCTCCACTGACCCAGAAAAATTAACTTCATATTTGTGGAACAGATTTATGACTAAACCAATTACAATTTTAATTTAATGCTTTTTAAAAAAAAGTTTGTTTCCTCTATTTCAGCTTCAACCTCAATCCCCCATATAAGTCTCAATTATATATTTCATCCTGTTAAATATTAACTAAAATCAAAACACATTCCTGGTTTCCTAACTGTGCAAGTACATCAATGACCTTGTCTGTGGATCCTGCTTGCTGACATCATTGTTGTTTCATACCTGATGATCCAAATGACTTGGTAATAGATTCAAGGGGAGATCACAAAATGGGAAATCCACACCATAGAGAGCATTAGATCTTTGTGTGTGTGTTTTTATACAAGAGGCTGTGTGTGAGAACTCCTAATTTTTCCTGACCCTTATGTTTCTCTAGCTATTCATCCTGTTCAAGCAGGTTGAATGTTCCAGCATTTTTATTTTACTGACTTTGAAAATCTATTCCTAAGTCTTGAACATATGGGAAAACAATATGGCATACAAACAATATAGTTACCTAAAAAAGAATCATTTAATTGATTTCCCTTTTTATTGAGAACTGTTAACTGAGTGACAATTCTTGATCGCTGGTCTCCATTCTCATGCTCATAAATTTCAGGTCACTCAAAACTAACCCCTTTCTCCTAAGTCATACTGGACTCACTGATCAGCACTGACTCATGGTGAAGCAATGCAGAATTGAACAATTCTTGTTCTTGAGTTTTAAACCCCATGATAGCCTCTTCCCTCCTGATCACTGTATTGTCCTCTCACCCCACAACCCTCTGAGACACCCATGTACCTGCAATTCTGCAGCCTCTCTGCAGTCTTGAGCTTCCCTGATTATAATCACACTGGTAGTCTTCAGCAACCAGGACCCTAATATCCAACATTCACTCCCTAAACATCTCCCCTTCTCCTTCCTCCTTTAAGAATCTACTTAAAACTTATCCATTTGATCAAGACTTTATTTAAATCAGCTCTATTATCTACTTTTTGTCATTTTCATAAATGATTTGAATGCGAGCACAAGAGGTATAGTTAGTAAGTTTGCAGATGACAACAAAATTGGAGATGTAGTGAACAGCGAAGAGGGTTACCTCAGATTATAACAGGATCTTGATCAGATGGGCCAATGGGCTGAGAAGTGGCAGATGGAGTTTAATTCAGATAAATGCGAGGTCCTAGGGAGTGTTGCTGAACAAAGAGACCTTGGAGTGCAGGTTCATAGCTCCTTGAAAGTGGAGTCGCAGGTAGATAGGATAGTGAAGTCAGCATTTGGTATGCCTTCCTTTAATCGGTCAGAGTATTGAGTACAGGAGTTGGGAGGTCATGTTGCAGCTGTACAGAACATTGGTTAGGCCACAGTTGGAATATTGCGTGCAGTTCTGGTCTCCTTCCTCTCGGAAGGATGTTGTGAAACTTGAAAGGGCTCAGAAAAGATTTACAAGAATGTTGCCAGGGTTGGAGGGTTTGAGCTACTGGGAGAGGCTGAACAGACTGGGGCTGTTTTCCCAGGAGCATCGGAGGCTGAGGGGAGACCTTAGAGGTTTACAAAATCATGAGGGTCATGGATTGGGTAAATAGGTAAAGTCTTTTCCCTGGGGTGGGGAAGTCCAGAACTAGAGGGCATAGGTTTAGGGTGAAAGGGGAAAGATGTAAAAGAGACCTACGGGGCAACTTTCTCACACAGAAGGTGGTACATGTATGGAATGAGCTGCCAGAGGAAGTGGTGGAGGCTGGTACAATTGCAACATTTAAGAGGCATTTGGATGGGTATATGAATCAGAAGGGTTTGGAGGAATATGGGCCAGGTGCTGGCAGGTGGGACTAGATTGGGTTGGGATATCTGGTCGGCATGGACGGATTGGACTGAAGGGTCTGTTTCCATGCTGTACATCTCTATGACTCTATCTCCTTAAATAGTGCAGTGTTAAATTTTATTGTATTACAATCCTGTGAAGCATCTTGGATGTTTAATGACATTAGGAATTCAGTAAAAGTACAAGTTGTTGTTAAGTGGGGTATTTTATATTGTAGAGCTGCAATGTAAAAAGAAGAATGTTTTAACAAATGCTATATTGTACTGTACCACGTGCAATACTGTGAAATGTGATTCTTTGAACAATGCATGAAACATTAACCTCTGGTTTACTCCCAGTGCCAACCTTGAAAGAGGGAAAGAATAAAAGGATAAAAGAAGATAATTCAATGGCTGAAGAGATTGTATAATGTTCAAGGATTGAGGTTCTTAGATCATTGAGGTCTCTTCTAGGGCAGAAAAGACCTGTTCATAAAGGATCAGTTTCACCTGTCCTGGAGAGAGACTAATATCCTAGCAGGAAGATTTTCTCATTCTGTTACGGGAAACTCTAAACTATTAAGAAAGAGTTGGAGGGGATCAGACGTAGTGTCAGAGTAAAAGAAAAGTAGACGAGGTGGTTTTGAGCCTGAAAAGAACAATTTACTTAGATAAGTCAGACAAGAGGATTTCAGATGACAAAGTAACTCTGCATTAAACTGCATTTATTTCAATGTAAGGGGTCTTACAGGTAAGGCTGATGAACTCAGGACATGTTTGGGATTGGTATATCATAGCTATTACAAATATCTGCCTGAGGGACAGACAGGAGTAGCAGCTCAATGTTCAGTGTTTCAGAAACTATAGAAAAGATAAAAAGAGAGACAAAGAGGAGGAGGGGGTGGCATTTTCGATTAAGGAAAATATTACTGCTGTTACTAGAGAAGATATTTCTTCTAAAAAATCATTTTGTGAAAACATATGGGTTGAAGTTAGAAATGAGAAAGGAATGACCACCTTGATGGGATTGTACTATAGTCCCCTTAATAGCCAGAGGGAAATTGAAGCACAAATACGTAGAGACCCCAGAAACATGTATGAATAATTTGGGAGAAAATTTGTAGCTCGGGTGCTCGTTGTTGTGGTTCTGTTCGCCGAGCTGGGAATTTGTGTTTCAGACGTTTCGTCCCCTGTCTAGGTGACATCCTCAGTGCTTGGGAGCCTCCTGTGAAGCGCTTCTGTGATATTTCCTCCGGCATTTATAGTGGTTTGTCTCTGCCGCTTCCGGTTGTCAGTTCCAGCTGTCCGTTGCAGTGATCGGTATATTGGGTCCAGGTCGATGTGCTTATTGATTGAATCTGTGGATGAGTGCCATGCCTCTAGGAATTCCCTGGCTGTTCTCTGTTTGGCTTGTCCTATAATAGTAGTGTTGTCCCAGTCGAATTCATGTTGCTTGTCATCTGCGTGTGTGGCTACTAAGGATAGCTGGTTGTGTCGTTTCATGGCTAGTTGGTGTTCATGGATGCGGATCATTAACTGTCTTCCTCTTTGTCCTATGTAGTGCTTGTCCTACAGGCACTACATAGGACAAGCACTACATAGGACACTACATTCCTAGAGGCATGGCACTCATCCACAGATTCAAATCAATAAGCACATCGACCTGGACCCAATATACCGACCACTGCAATGGACAGCTGGAACTGCCAACTGGAAGTGGCAGATTCAAACCACTACAAATGCCGGAGGAAACATCACAGAAGCGCTTCACAGGAGGCTCCCAAGCACTGAGGATGCCACCTAGACAGGGGGCGAAACGTCTGCAACACAAATTCCCAGTTTGGTGAACAGAACCACAACATGTATGAATAATAACATTGTAATAGTACGTGATTTCAATTTTCCTATCATTGACTGGGACTGCCATAGTGTCAAATGTCTGGATGGTGAAGAATTTGTTAAATGTGTACAATCAAATTTTCTTTATCAATATCTAAGTGTTCCTAATACAGAAGGAGCAAAATTTGTCCTTCTCTTGGGCAATAAGGCAAGGCAAGTGACTGAAATAATAGATGGGGAACATTTTGTTTTAAAATAGTTATGACAAAGGATGAGCCTTCTATAAAAGTTAAAGTTTTTAATTGGAGTAAGGCAAATTTTAATAGTTTGTGACAAGAAATTTCAAGTTCATTCAAAGTTCACACAGTAGTGGGGATTTCTTATGAGTAGGAGGCTTGATAACAAGAGCTCAGAGTCATTATATTCCTGTTAAAGTGAAGGGTAAGGCTGGTAGGAGTAGAGAACAATGGATGAATAAAGATATTGAGGTTCTAGTCAAGAACAAAAAAGGATCATATATTATATAATCAACAACTGGGTTCAAATGAACCTCTTGAACATAAACAGTTTTAGGGCATTTTTAAGATGGAGATCAGGAAAGTTTAAAGAGAGGATATGAGATAGCCTTGGCAAATAAGGTGAAGGATAACATTCTATAAACACTAAGAATAAGAGAGCAACTAGAGAGAGAGAGTAGGGCCTTTTAAAGACCAATGAGGTCTTCATGGTGTTAAATTTCAGGAGATGGGGCAGATATGATAGGAATATTTTGCATCAGTTTTTACTGTTGAGAAAGAAATGGAGGCTAGAGAACTCCGGAAAATAAATATTGATATTTTGAAAGCAGTTCACATTACAGAAGCGGAAGTATTATAGGTCTTAAAAAACATAAATGTTCAGGACCTGATCGAGTGTATTCCAGGACATTGTGGGGCCCCTTGCAGAAATATCTGTATCATCCATAAGCACAGGGGAGGTGCTGGATGACTGGAAAGTGACTAACATTGAGCCTTTGTTTAAGAAGGGATGTAAGGACCTGTGAGTCTGACTTTGATATTGGGCAAGTTGTTTGAGGTGACTCAGACTCAACAGTATTTATATGCATTTGGAGAGGCAAGGAATAGTTAGGGATAGTCAGCATGGTTTTGTGAGGAAAATCATGTCTTATAAACTTGATTGAGTTTTTTGAGGAATTGATTGATGAGGGCAGAACGGTAGACATTGTTGACGTGGACTTTATTAAAGACTTTGACAAGATTCCACATGGTAGACTAATTAGTGACATTAGATCACATGGAATTCAGGGTGACCTTGTGAATTAGATACATGATGATAGGAGGCAGAGTGTGATGGTGGAGGGTTGTTTTTCAGATTGGAGGCCTGTGACCCGCAGTGCTGGGTCCACCTTTGTTTATCACTTACATAAATGATCTGGATGAAAACAGAGAAGGCATGTTTATTACATTTGTGGATGACACCAGAATTGGTGGCATAATGGACAGGTTATATAAGATTATAAAGAGATCATCTGGATCAATGGACTAAACAGTGGTAGATGGAATTTAATTTGGATAAATAGGAGGTATTTCATTTTGGTAAAACAGAACAAGGGCAGGACTTATAAAATTAAAATTAGAGTCTTGGGTACTGTTGTAGAACAGAGAAATCCAGGGTTCAAGTACATAATTCTTTGAAGTTTGCATCACATGTAGACAGGATGGTTAAGAAGTTGTTTAGTACATTTGCCTTCATTGCTAGGCTCTGAGTGTAGGAGTTGGGTCCTAATGTTGAAGCTGTACAGGATGGTGGTGAGATTTCTTCTGGAGTACCATGTGCTGTTCTGGGCTCCCCGATATATCAAGGATATGAGTAAGCTGGAAAGGGTTCAGAAGAGATTTACCAAGATGTTCCCAGGTCTAGACGGTTTGAGTTACAAGGAGAGGCTGGGCCTTTTTTTCACTGGAGTGCAGGAGGTTGAGGGGTGACCTCATGAGGGTTAAAAACATGAGGGGTATAGATTAGGTGAATGGCAGGTGTCTTTTCCCTAGGATGGGGGATTTCAAGAATGTGGGCATTTTTTAAAGGCGAGAAGAGTAAGATTTTAAAAAATATGGAGGGCATTTTGTTTTACACGGAAAGCGGTTTCTGAGTGGAATGAACTTCCAGAGAAAGTTGTGGATGCGGATACAGTTATGATACTTAAAAGGACATTTGGATAAGTTCAAGAATAAGAAATATTTGGAGGGATATGGGCCAAGTGCAGGCAGGTGGAACCAGTTTAGTTTGGAGTCATGGTTGGCATAGATTGGGGGCCTGTTTCTGAACTGTATGACCCTATAAAGAGGCAGGTAAGTTTAAAACCTCACCAAGGACAAATAAAGGTGACATTTCAACTTTACTTAGGAAAGTATACTTTTATCATTAAACTTACCAAAAACATTGTCCCAGATATTTTTTGCCTTTCCACCACACTGGCAGGTTCACTTAAATTATTCTGTGTATAAATGAGGAACAAGGAAATGTTTAGCTTCAAATGTTAGCTGGTCCAAAGATTAGAAAACAAATCATAATTGATTTAAGGCCAGAGATATACTGGAGACAAAAACTTGCATAATTGACAATATGCTTTAGGTTAACAAGTGGAATAACAGCGCTGTCAACAGAAGTCATATCTCTTCCTCCAATGACACTCCTTGTCCACAGTAATTTTTTTATCCCTGAACAATTAAGTAACCTTGCAGTACTTCCTGGATTGCCTTAAATACTTAAACATTTATTGACGTTTTCTCTGTTTACTCTCATTTATCTTGTCCCCTTTTTGTGATCAATCGCAGTGCATTAACATTTTCCAAAGAGAAATGAAGACAATGTTTTAACGGTTATTAATTTATGTATGAAATTTGTCTTTAAACGGGAAAAAAGTTCCGTCTTACCAGTCGCAGGAATTCTGCTAGTTCCCGAGGTCTCCAACTTTCAAACTCTTCTCGAGTTGGTAACTTTGTGGCCATTGTACACCTCAAAGAACAGTCTCAACCCTTTGATCTAATCGTTGTGTTTTACTTCTGGTAACTTATTCCTGTTCCACTCTTTCCCAGCTCAAGGCGGAAGTTTTTAAGATTTGAAGTTGTCAGTGTGCAATGGGACTCCTCCACGCCTATTTCACCACGACGCAATCATATGTTAATCTGACCTAAGTGAAGGGCAGTGAAAAGAAAAGATTGGAAATCATACCTGCAATTGGACAGAAAAACCGCTGGCTGCTGGAGTGAGGGGTGTTCATCATTGCGTTTGTTATACATTACAGTTAGAAATATTGACATTTTTCTAATATCATGCTTTTTCGCTGATTTCATTTTCATCGTGAAAACGAAATGCGCAAATAGTTTTCGAACTGCTTTAATTAAATATAGCTATTTGTGTTTTCTTTTAGTTGTCCGTCTAAGTTGGCACTTATACGCCATTTACTGTATATGTAATAAACCTCAGCCTTAACTTGCTACAGTGCCTGTGGTATATGCTCCCTCAAAATGCTCTGAAGAGATTTCGGGAGGTGAACGTGCACTAAACTTGCGTAAGACGAAATTGAGTAAGGTCACACCGCTTAGATTTACTGCACTTTTCTAACAGTTCCCCACTGTCAACATCCTGCAGGTTACAGAAACTGAATTGATCAATCATGGAGATTTGGCTACAAGAACAAGTCAGTGACTGGAAATTCCAAAGTATTTACAAGTCATGAATGCGATGCAAATTTCTTGCATTGTAGAGTGCTGCTCCTGCAACACCCAAGAAGCTCTTGACACCAAGCAACCATATTGATTGGCATCCCATTCCCCCATGATTAACATTCATTCTGTCCACCACTGACCCACAGTGCCAGCAGTGTCTACCATCTACAAGATGCACTGCATCAACTTGTCAAGGCTCCTTCAACAGCATTTTCCAAACCAACAGACTGTCATCAAAAAACACGACTAGTAGATGCACAGGAACACCACTGCATGCAATTTCCTCTTGAATCCACACACCATTCCTGACTTGGAACTATATCACCATTTCTTCACTACCATTGAGTCAAACTCCTGAACTCGATTCCTGAAAGTTTTCTGGGTATGCATACTCTCAAGGATTATAGCAGTTCAATAAGGCAACCCACCACCACTGTCTCCATGGCTATTAGGATGGGGCTTTGATGTTAGCTCACCCAGCAATACCAACATCCTGTGAATGAACAAAAAAAAATCATATATACCGTTATACAAACAATTCCATTTGCCAATTCCTAAGTGGCTTATGCAGCATTCCACAGTGACTTCAATGTCCTGTGCAGGTGCATTCTCTGTTGCATCTGAATACCATGAATAGTCACTATCACGAGTACACTGGTGTACATGGGCTAATATGATCTAATGTCACGTCAGGTGGCTGGCAGCATATTTGTTATTCACTGCTGAAATATCAAATATTATGAACCAAGAGCATCCTGTACTGGTTCCATTTAAAGAATCACTAAGAAAATGCAGGTGAGGTGTTTTAACTAAGTTTATGGAGACACAAATCATTTGCTGGAGATTCTTGTTCTACAAAGGTCAGGAGGAAAAAGCAGTGCATTACATAATTATGTGGCAGTCATTGCAGTAACATTTGGTCTGCAACATTATCAGGTTATGGAAAGGAAGAGGCAGAGAGGAGACCACATGCTCCCATGCAACTGGACATGATGCATTTGCCTGCTACTTCTCCCATTGAATCCAAAAATGCATCAAAGGCATGGCTGAACAAATTTCTCTTGCATTTTTATGGGCTGACACATTAATCCAGATCTCACTTTCTCACTGCCATGTGGTAGTGACAACTGCTGTGCACTTTAAGACTTTCCGTGATTTGCCGCAATCTTTGTTATGTGATATAATTGCTTTTTGCATCCATTTCTACTGTGAAAACTAACGGCATCTGTGGAGATGATAATATTTAAGTGCATGGTGTTCCATTATTTGTTATGATTGATTCTGCAGCAATAAGTAAGAATGTTTTCATAGGTCAGTCAAATCAGTTCAAGGTCCACTGGACTGTGGTTAAAGGGTCAGTTTTAGTCATAGAGAGAGGAATAGTCATTGAAAAAGGTGACTCCATTTCAAATTGTGCTTTTTAGAACTCTTGACTTTTTTTTGCATGATTATATTGATATTGGGGTTTCTTTTAGGATTTAAGCAGCTTTTTACTCACTATCTTTTTTTGTGGATGTACTCATATAGCAACATTAGTTTCTGAAGTTGTGTCAACATATGGGGTATTTGGGCTCACAAAGAAGCAGAATTAAAAGAATTCATCAATATCCACAATTCTCCTTTGTGCTCCCTTAAACATGATGCTACAACTCTGAAGGAAATAATTAACTCTCTTGACATTATAGTAATTAAAGGTAATAGGACTAAGTTAGCAACTTTTTTTCTCAAATAATCATTCTGAATTATACTTTTATGCAGAAATAGCCATCAATTAGATTAGATTAGATTACTTACAGTGTGGAAACAGGCCCTTCGGCCCAACAAATCCACACCGACCCGCCGAAGCGCAACCCATCCATACCCCTACATTTACCCCATTACCTAACACTACGGGCAATTTAGCCTGGCCAATTCTAAACATACTTCCCATGGTCTTGTGAGATCAATGCCATATAGTTATACGTATGGCTCCAACATAGTCAAAACATTTCTCATATTTCACAGCATGTTGAGATGTTTTGAAATGTGGTAATGCAATCAGTTCTGCTATAACACGACAGTTCCGTTCTTGTGCAACCCCGTGTTATGAGAAAACTGTGCAATAGAAGCACCATTTAAACTAATCGGGCTAGAATCGCATTATAATCAATACACACTTTAAAACTTTGCGCTTTAGAAACAGTGTCCCCAATTCATCAATCATGTTATAGCAAATTCACATTAATGAAATGCGTGTTATAGCAGAACGTCCTGCACATTGATTTATTATTGTCATGTACTGAGATAAAGTGAAAGTTATTATTTGATGTGCTAGCAGGTTTTAAGTGTGCTAACCAGATATTTCATACTTTACATAAGTACATCAGGGTAAGAGAACAGTGTAAAATAATGTTACAGTGACAGAGAAGGTGAAGATAAAGATCAACTTTAATGCATGAGAGGTCCCTTCGTAAGTCTGATAAGCTATCTTGAAAATCTATCAATATGTATTTTCAAACTTGTGTATCTTCTGCCCAACAGAAGAGAGTATATAACCAGGGTCGGAGGGGACTTTGATGATGTTGGCTATTATATCGAGGGCTTATGCTCGAAACGTCGAATTCTCTATTCCTGAGATGCTGCCTAACCTGCTGTGCTTTGACCAGCAACACATTTGCAGCTATTATATCGAGGCAGCAGGGAGTGTAGACAGTGTCAATGGAAGGAAGGCTGTCTTTTGTGATGAACTGGGCTGCATTCAGAATTCTCTTGGGCAGAGCAGTTGCCACACCATGCCAGGATGCATACAGATAGGCTGCTTTCTATGGTGCATCTGCAAAAATTGGTAAGAGTCATTGTAGACATGCTGAATTTCCTTAGCCTTCTAAGGAAGGAGAGGAGTTGGTGTGCTCTCTTGACTGTAGCGTCGATGTGGATGGACCAGGATAGATCTTTGGTGATATTTACTCCTAGGAAAATGAGATTGAACAACTGGAAGGTGAGCAGCCATTGAGTTGATGTGAGTTGGGCCTACCTTTGAGGAAATCTGGAGGTTACATCATCAAAAGTGAAGAATTGAATTGGATTGTGAAGGAGGCAGTTTTAATGAGCTTTTGTATTGCACAGTATCATTAAGATTTGGGTAGGTTGCTGAGAAAGCCTTGCATCTGTCACAACCACATCTGCCATTTGATAGGGATTGTGGGGTTGTTCAACTACAGCTTTTCTGTTAATTCATATTTTATCAAATGTTCATTGTAAGTGTTAGAAGATAAGCCATATATATGTTGTACATTGTTTACTTTTCAAGTTGTATATTCTGATGTTTTTTGTTGTTTTGTTTAGAGCTGTAGAATCTTGTGCCTTAATAAGTATTTGGGATTTTAACCCTTACCTAATTTAAAAATATAGTTATTGTTCACTAACCAGATTGTAACTGTTGTCAAATACTTACTGACTTAGGTTTTTAGAAGTCTGAGATGTTAATCCAGGATCTGTTCATCAACAGTGGCCTTTTGAAAGAGGTGGCTGTCTAGGTGTGGGAAGTGCTCAATATATTTCAGCATCTCTCCTGTGACTTATATGGGACACGGGCTATTTAACTGACCAGCTGTAAGTTGATATGAGTATTACTTTGGCAACATTCAAGGAAAGGCTATGTTTCTTCTGTGCAGAATTGAAGAGATCTAAAATGGCTTGCAGATCTGGAGCAGAGTGGGCAGCAGTACTGCCATCATTCACAAACTGTGGATCGTACATGGCCACTGTAGTCAATTTAGTTTTGGCATGGAGATTACTGAGATTTCATGCCTAGGTGGTATTTCATACTGACATGAGAGCAGTTGATCTTTGCTGCGATGATTTGCCACTATCAGGTAGATTGTAAATAGAATGGGAGCTGTCTCACAACCTTGCTTGACAGGTCCATATTTTGAAGACTATCCATTTCAGATCTTTGAATCAACATTACATCATGAACCAATTTTAGGATTGTGACGACATTTCTTACACATCCTTTGGAACTGAATCCACAGAGATGCACCATGCTCTGAGTTGAATACTTTGGTCAGTTTGTTTTCCTTCCAAATTTGCAGCATGAGTGCATAGAGTCTTGATGTGAGTAAAAATTCACAAACTTTGAAGATTTCAGCTGAAATACCATTGGCGCTGCAGGCATTGTTATTAGCCATCTATTTGATTGCACTTTAACTCTCTTCCATTGATGGTGATCTACCCATGGATTTCACCACAGGGTACACAATAGACAATAGGTGCAGGAGTAGGCCATTCTGCCCTTCGAGCCTGCACCACCATTCAATATGATCATGGCTGATCATCCTTAATCAGTTTCCTGTTCTGCCTTATCTCCATAACCCTTAATTCCACTATCCTTGAGAGCTCTATTCAACTCTTTCTTAAATGAATCCAGAGACTGGGCCTCCACTGCCCTCTGGGGCAGAGCATTCCACACAGCCACCACTCTCCTCATGAAGTTTCTCCTCATCTCTGTTCTAAATGGTCTACCCTGTATTTTTAAGCTGTGTCCTCTGGTTCGGCACTCACCCATCAGCGGAAACATGTTTCCTGCCTCCAGAGTATCCAATCCTTTAATAATCTTATATGTCTCAATCAGATCCCCTCTCAGTCTTCTAAACTCAAGGGTATACAAGCCCAGTCACTCCAGTCTTTCAGCGTAAGGTAGTCCCGCCATTCCAGGAATTGACCTCGTGAACCTACGCTGCATTCCTGTAATAGCCTGGCGAACATTGATTATCATTGTGCATACCCAGTTGAGAAGTTGTTGAAATGATCCTTCCGGCATTAACAGATCCCTAAGAAGAGAAACCCCATTCTGTGAATGAAGGGGACTTTATCGATCTGATTTGGGCCTATATATAGTCTGGTATCTTTCAGAAAATCTTTATTATTGAATTTAATGAGCATTATCTTTTGATATCATCATAGAATCTTAGACATCATAGAACTCCTACAGTGTGGAAACAAGCCCTAAGGCCCAACAGGTCCACATCGTCTCTCTGACCAGTAACCTACCCAGACCCATTCCCCTACCCTATTATGTATTTACCCCTGACTAATGCATCTGACCTACATATCTGTGAACACTATGGGCAACTCAGCATGGCCAATTCACCTAACCGGCACATCTTTGGATTGTAGGAGGAAATTGGAGGACCCAGCGGAAACCCACGCAGACACGACGAGAATACGCAAACTCCACACAGACAGTCACCTGAGGCTATCTTTGGGTGTCACTCTTGAGCTGTTGGACTGCTGTCTTCTTGACATGTAATCTTGGGTTGTTTGCCAGGAAACTAAGGAAACTAAGGTGCTTTGTATCTGGTTGAGCAAGTTACACATATTTCTGCACTGCTTTCACAAACCCATGGTTTGAATGTGGGATTTGAGTACAGCTGACTGTATTTGATTCCACAACAGACTAGGTGGATTAGCCATGGGAAATGCAGGGTAACAGGGGTAGGGTAGGGTAGTGGGTCTGGTGGGATGCTCTTTGGAAGGTCAGTGTGGACTCGATGGGCTGAATTGCCTGCTTCCACACTGTAGGAATTCTCTCATTTTAGAGATGGCACACAGCAACTTTGTGTTGGTTGGAAAAGGAGTGATTAGTTAAGGCATGTTTGGGACCTCTAACAGTTTGCCTTGTCTTGGTTCATACCATCATTGCTGTAAAATGTAAATAATCAAGTTGGCAACCCCAACGAAAGCAACCACCCCAACACATACAAAAGAAGTTGCATCAAGACACTATTCAAAAGGGCCACAAAACACTGCAGTACACCAGAACTGTATAAAGTGGAAGAAGAACACCTATACAATATATTCGTCAAAAACGGATACCCGCGCAATTTCATCAACAGATGCCTAAGGGAAAGACAACGGAATGAGGACATGCCACAATCCAAAGGACTAGCCACACGACCATACGTCAAGAGCATTTCTGAACTGACAGCCAGACTACTGCGACCACTAGGACTCATAACAGCACACAAACCAACAGCCACTCTCAGACAACAACTCACCAGAACAAAGGACCCGATACCCATCATGAGCAAAACCAATTTAGTGTACAAAATCCCATGCAAGGGATGGGACTACATAGGGCAAACAGGAAGACAGCTAACGATCAGCATCCATGAACACCAACTAACCACGAAACGACACAACCAGCTATCCTTAGTAGCCACACACGCAGATGACAAGCAATGTGAATTCGACTGGGACAATACTACTACTTTAGGACAAGCCAAACAGAAAACAGCCAGGGAATTCCTAGAGGCATGGCACTCATCCACAGATTCAATCAATAAACACATCGACCTGGACCCAATATACCGACCACTGCAACGGACAGCTGGAACTGCCAACTGGAAGTGGCAGATTCAAACCACTACAAATGCCGGAGGAAAGATCACGGAAGAGCTTCACAGGAGGCTCCCAAGCACTGAGGATGTCACCTAGACAGGGGACGAAACGTCTGCAACACAAATTCCCAGCTCGGCGAACAGAACCACAATAACATTCATAGCCATGACTAAGCCAGGATATTGCTAACTAACGTCTCAGGTCTATCTAACATCTTGAGAACACCCTAAAACACCAAACTGCCCATTTTCTTTTTGTATTTTACATTATCAGTCCTGTAACTTTGTAACTGTGCTTGCATGTGATTTTGATATTATATCTATATCATTTTCCTTGGGATTAGTGAGTAATAAAATTATTGTTTTTGTTAAACCTTGTAACTGGTTCCTTATTGTTTCTACTGGACTACTCAGCTGCATTTCAATGAGAGTAAGATATGGTTGGGTGCTGGCAGAACATAACATCTTTGTTGCTCCCAAACGAGGAGGTTAAAAAGAATGGAGTCGATTCATCGCTCCTTACCTGGTTTTAACAGTAAAGTCTAGCTTCTTGGTTGCTCATAGAGTGAAGTCAAGTGGAGAACGTTCCATTACTAGTTTGACTTGTGTCTTGTAGATGGCTTTCGGGGAGTGGAGAGGTGAGTTATTTGCCCCAGAATTGCCAGGCTCTGACCTGTCCTTGAGGCCACAGTATGATTGTTTCAGATCAGTTTATGACCAACTGTAACTCCCAGCATATTGATGATAGGTAATTCAGCAAATGGTAATGTCAATAAACATTAAGGGGAAATGCCTTGATTCTCTCTTGGTGCTCTCCTGGCACTTGGATATTGTAAACTACTTGCTACTTAATCGTCTAAACTTGGATGTTGTCTAAAGTCTATTTGTGAAGAATACACTGAGACTTAAATGCTTTGTTGGAGATGACTAATTGCTTACCACGGTACTTAAAACACACTCTAAACATTTATTCCCCCTATCTTATTCAAAAGGAATGTAACTAATCCTCTTTACTTTCCGTCCTGAATCTGTGAGAAGCAAGAGATTAGATACAGTTTAGATTTTCAAGAGCAATTCCTATGAGTTAGTTAAAGGTCCACATGATGTGATTTTGTTGTCTAACCACCATGCCTCCAGCCTCATTTTGAAGGGCAATCTTTTCTTGATTTTCATAAACTTCCATCTGAGCTCTTCAACCTACTCCACATTTTAACCACCCAAAATTATGGTGGTGTCATTACTTGAATCTGCAATTAAGGATAGGATAGTGGAACATCTTGACAGCTTTCACCCATTCAGAGTGCATCACACAGGGGTTTGTAATGCATAGACTGGCCTGATGGATGAGCTTGAATTCTTTAAAAGTTGCCTTAAGTAATGGACAAGGGACTGTTTGAAGACATATTATGGTCTTCCTGAAGGCATTTGATGAAGTCCCTCTCAAAAGACTGATAGGTAATGTTGGAATTCATGGAATTGAAGGCAAGTTATTGGTCTAATTAGTAAAGTAATTGAGTGTGGGAGATAGCAATTAGTGATAATGAGCAGGCAATCAGGAGGTGGTTCATGGTGTGTCGCAATGTGCTGCAATATTTGTAATGATTTAGATTGTGGGATAGAAAGTCTCATATCCAGACTTATTAATGACTGAACACAAGTAATATAGTTTAAAGCATAAAATTATAAAGATATATTAATAGATTAAGTGAATGGATAAAACTGGCAAATGCATTTCAGATAGGAAATGTGAGATAATTCATGATGTTACTGAAAAGGATAAAACAAGTCATTTTCTAAGTGGTCTAAAAGTAAGGACAGTAGAAGACCTCAGAGATTTGAGAATCCCAGTATAAAGATAATTAAAATGCCATTAAATGATATAAAGAATAATCAAAAAGGCTAATGGATGGCTAGCTTTTTTTCTCTTGAGCACAGTATATGGAACTTATATTCTAATATAAGGGGTAGAAATAAATGTGTGCAACACTGGATGGTGTTTCAAGGCTAATTTCCAGGTTGTGACCACACTAGCAACTCCAGGTCACTAACTTCATTCGTCATTGACATGTCTTAGCAAAAGTAAATGATGGTGAAAGCTAAGCGCTACTATTGTTGATTAGAAAGGATTATTTTGTTTAATCAGTGTAAATTAGAATAGTGATTGTATATTTTAAGATTCAGCTCAATGGGCACTCTTATGATCTATTCTCCTGTGAACCAGTATGTCTTTCACTGGTATTGTCTAGAAAAATATTACTAGATTTGGAGATTAAACAAGGTATCTTTGCCACTATATTATAGTTTATGGAAATACAACATGTGAGTCTCTTATCATCAGTAGGTAAGTGAATATATACAATTTATTAGCTCTGATCCACCTGAGAAATTGGAAAATACTTCTATTAAGACTGAATAGGTAAATGAACATTATTCAGTGCAGACGTCTTTCAAACTTTGATATCCTTCTCTTGAAGATTCCCAACTTGAAATGTTCTGCTTTTGTTTTCCCACCCTAACAGCAATAGTACTTATTTTTCCCCAGCACCCATGTCGTGTGAGTGCAGGTGTCAGACACAGTGAAGAACAACCGGTGTTTAAATCTTTATTTGTATTCCACCACCAGGAAGAAAGGAAACACCCGAGTGGCCAGTGACAAGCCGTGCCCTTATGAAAAAAGTGAAGGAGACGGCATGGATAAAATTAAAATAGACTTGGAGGGAGAAATAAAACACTGAATTGTTCTGCTATTGAAAGCTGTGATGTCAGCTGCTTGGGTCTTAAGCTCTGGAATTTCCTCCTTGAATTTCTTTGACTTCTCATCCTTTCAGGCATTTCTTTAAAAACAGTATTTTTGGTTCAGTTTTTGGCCAACTGCCCTAATTTTTTTTGGTGTCTTTGTTCATATTTTGTTTGATAATGCTCCTATACTGAGCTCAAGTATAAAGGAGGTTACAGGAAAATCTTTGCAACAGAACCTTCCCTGGCTGGAGGTGATGGTAAGAGAGGACACTGAGCGGGACAGTGGGAGCAGTTGAATAAAGGAAGCCCGATGAGAGAAGATCAGACAAATAAAAGATTTCCTCAACTGGATGTAAACCACTGGTTTCCAATTTAAATACTGTGCCTTCTTTCTTAACTTTAATTTCCCTTCATATTTGTAATGACCTGATACCAGTGGAATAAAGAATCCTGGCTTCATGATCTTTAGGCTGTCTATACATTCATATCTCATGGGTGAAATCTTATGGGGGGCTGAGCGCAGTGAGCTATGGTGTGGTCTGTGGCAGAATTGGATGAGAAATCTGCTAAGGTCCATCTCAACGCTGTGAACATTTTACTGCATGTTTAATGCTTTCCACAAGTGGTCTGCTGCATTACTCGCTGGGCAACGGTGACCTGCAATTATAAGGGGGTTATTGCTTGTTAACTGTCTCATTTATAGCTCCACTCACCTCCGTGACATTCAGCTTTCTGTCTTACCAAACAAGTCAAGTGTAGAATAACCAAGGTGGAGGCCAGAGCAGACCTGGCACCTTCAGCTCATCGATTACTCTGAATGACCTTCACATTGGATACTGGGCAGCAATGTCCCAGGGCGTGCGGATATGCCCCACATCCAAAGACATTGACAGCTTCCAGGTATCCTCACAGCACATCTCTGATCCAATTGTAGCTCACTTCTGCACTTCAATGCTGCACCTCTGGCTGCAGCAAGAACGGTTTGAGCTTGGGCATGCACCCAGCTCATGAACTGGACCAGACTGCATCCCTGGGCTCTTTGCTTGCTGTCATAGTGCTCACTCACTCTGAACCTACCTGGATGATCGCAGTCTCTCTGCCTTCTACTGCCTTGCCCTGTCATGTCTGTTACTACATGATAGTGAACCTTCTATTAATTAAACCAAACACACAGTAAAGCTCATCTTGCCTTGTAATCTGTTAAAATATCAGTGACAAAGAACTCCCAAATAGCACTATTTATAGAAATAACATCAATTTATTTTTTAACTCTAAAAGTGGGCATTAAGCAAATATTCTAACTCTAAGCCTCCCCTTTCTCTTAACTGCTTATTATCTGTCTCCAACTTGATAACAATATGCTGTTCCAATAAGACATTTATTAAAACTACATCAACTTAATTTCAAAACCACACAGCTGCTGTCGTCTTCTGTGACTTAACTCTTCCAGCTGCTGAAGTCCCTGGGTCATCTTCTTTCTTTTTGCTGCAACTATGTTTCGTATGAAAAGAATCTTTGATAGAGAGGGTTTTCTAATCTCTTGGGTCTCTCTTGATGGCAGTTGCTCTCTCTCCAATTTTCAAAATGCCTACATTTTCATATCTCCAACATCATCTCATTGGTTTGATGTTGGCGAAACAATAAATTCAAACTCCATTGGGTTTAGTATACTGGGGCATAATTTAAACTGATTGGTTAAATTCAAATTATTGTCAATACAGCAACCAAAATTCAGGTATCCATTTCACAGCCAAATTTTACATATTTTCAAATTTTCCAGTACACTCTGGGAGTGCCATTTAGTCATATACACAGGTGCTTATAAGCTCTCAGTTCAGAACAACACTCACTCTCTCTTAAAGGTACAATACATGTCTTCAACTTCATAACATGTCTTTCTGCACTTTGTTTCCTCCACCAAAGATGCCAGGTTACTGCTGTCACACTCACTCTATCTGTGTTACTGTTTCCACATTCCACAAAGACACATGTTTCACCACTACTTCTGTCTTGTTTTGTTGCTTGTCACAAATACAGAGGAAAGAAGCTTATTGTGGTTGTCAGCAGTCCTCTGTTAAGTCGAAGGGATAGTTTTCACTTAGCGGGTCCTGGCGCAATAAGTAAAAGGAAGTTTTCAATTCCAGTCCAGGGGCTTGGACATGATCAGTCAGCCACTCAGGGCAGTCAGAGCCAGGATCTTCCCGACATAAGTGGGGAAAGAACCAAATGTCAGGCAGCCCACCACCAGTCTTGACTCTGTTTCTCTTTCGGTGGCTGTTTTCCTCCTGGAATGAGAGAGAAGCAGGTACAAAGCGTGATGAAAGTGGGTACTTCTGGTGCAGGTGGGAAGATACCCTGAACAAGTGAGTAGACAGCATATAGGGCATGCAGGGTTAGTGTGATGCAGCTTGATGGGTGACAGTGAATTGCAGGCAGTTATAAGAGCAGTGGAATGTGGGTGCAGTAACAGAAATAGAGTGCATATGAGGTATCAGAGAGAAAAAGGTAGAGGCGAGGAGACTAACCTTCTTCCAAGCATTTGGCAAATTGCAGCAAGAGAACTGATCAGGCCTCATCAAAACCCTCCAAAAACTTTCACACAAACTCAGACTTAGCCTAAAAAAACATAAGATTCAGCTCCATTTTACCTCTTCTAACAGTCAGGCAGTGTCAGTATGGTTCTGACAAAATTGTGTTGATCTAATTTATTGGAATGATTAAGGATATAACAAATGAGGTAAATAAAGGGGAATATATGGATGTGGTGATCTTAAGATTTCTAGAGTGCATTTGGTAATGGGCTCATCAAAAAGTTACTACATAAAATAAGAGTCCATGCTGTAAGAATTAATCTATTGGCCTGGATAGAGGAATTGATTAGCAGAGAGGAGGAATAAGTGGGTCAGTTTCAGGTTGTCACGATGTGACGAGTGCCACATGGATCAGTGCTGGAGTCTCAGCTCTTTGCAATCTATGTTAAATGGCTTAGACGAAGGCTCTGAATATGTAGTGGCTAAATTTATTCATGACACAAAGGTAAGAAGAAACTATGTTGTGAAGAGAACTTCACGAGTCTACAAAGGTAGGTTCTGTGAGTGCATAAAAGATGGACAAATTAAGTATAATGTGGGAAATGTGATTTTGTCCATTTTGGAAAGAAGAATAGAAAACAGGTTATTATTTAAATTGAAAGAGATTTTAGAAATCAGCAGTGTGGATGGACCCGGATATCCTAGTACATCAATCACTGGTACGCCCGGATATCCTAGTACATCAATCACTGGTACGCCCGGATATCCTAGTACGTCGATCACAGGTACGCAGGTACAGAAAATAATTAGAAAAGCAAATGGAATGTTGGCATTTATTGCAAAGGGAATGGAATAGAAATGTAAGGCCAGGTTGCTCCACCTTTCCAAAGTCTTGCTAAGATGGCATCTGGCATTTTGTGTGCAGTATTGCTCTCTTACGTATGGACATAATTACATTTGAAGCAATTCAGGGAATGCTCATTTGGTTGATTCTTTGGATGAAAGAGTTATGAAGAAAATTTGGGCCTTTCCCCATTGGAATTTAGAAGAATGAGAGAGAATCTTATTGAAACAAGTTAGCTTCTTAGGGGAGTTGACAGGGTGGATACAGAGAGGATCTTTCCCTCTTTGGGAGACTCTAGCACTCGGGTATTCAGTTTAAAAAGTAGACCGTTTAAGACCAAGGTGATGAGAAATATAGAAATGCAGTAGATAAAAACAGGAGTAGATTATTCAGCCCTTTGAGCCTGTTCCGCCATTCAGTATGGTCATAGCTAATGATCTAACTCAGTACCTTGTTTCCACTTTCTCCTCATACGTTTTGAGCCTTTTAGCCCTAAGAACTATATCTCACTCCTGCTTGAAAATCGTTAATGTTTTGACCTCAACCGCTTTCCGTGGCTGAGAATTCTGCAGCTCACCATTCTCAGGATGAAGAAATTTCTCCTCATTTCAGTCCTAAATGACCTATCCCACATTGTTAGACTGTGATTCCTGGTTGTGGACTTCCCAGTCATTGGGAACATTCTTTCTCTGTTTACCCTGTGTAGTTCCGTTAGAATTTTTAGACACTTCTGTGAGATCCCCTCTCATTCCCTTCAACTCCAGTGAGTGTAATCTTAACTAATCCAGTCTCTCTTCATATATTAGTGCTGCTAATCCTGGAATCAGTCTGAGAAACCTTTATGACACTTCTTCCATAGTCAGACCATCTTTCTCCAGGTAAGGAGACCAAAACTGCACCGAGTACTCCAGGTGTGATCTTACCAAGGCCCTGTGCAATCACACAAGATATCCCTGCTCCTGTATTTGAAACGTCTCGCGAGAAGGTCACCATACTATCTGCTTGCTTCATTGTCTGCTCCACCTGCTTGTTTACTTGGTGCAAGTACTTCCTGGTAAAACAGAAATCTTTTCTCTTGGAGTCATTTGTCTGTGGATCTGTCTTCCCCAAAAAGCCATAGAGGCTGGATCAGTGAATATATTAAAGGCTGAGTACAGGTTAGTGGGCAAGCAGGTAGGAAATATGATTTGAGGCCAATCAAATCAGCCATGATTTTATTGAACAACAGAGCAGATTCAAGGGACCAAATGGCCTGCGTCAGCCCATATTTATTCTGTTCTTGCGTTCTTCATAAAAATGCACTAATACCACACACAGGGCAATGCCCATGGAACTCAGGAAAATTGTGTCAGATTTGATTTACATTGATTTTAATGTTAAACTAATAAGCAAACATCTGTCTGTTATCTTTTCATAACATTGTGCTGAAATTAGCTATAATTGAACATGAATTTTAAGATTATAAAAATCAGAATACGTATATTCATATTTAAAATACTGACTTGCTTAGTGTCAAAGGAGTAAATATATATTAGATTCCCTACAGTGTGGAAACAGGCCCTACAGCCCAACCCAGCCCTCTAAAGAGTAACCCACCCAGACCCATTTCCCTCTGACTAATGTACCTCGCACTATGGGCAATTTAGCATGGCCAATTCACCCAGCCTGCACATCTTTGGACTGTGGGAGGAAACCAGAGCACCCAGAGGAAACCCACACAGACACAGGGAGAATGTGCAAACTCCATACAGACAGTCACCTGAGGCTGGGATCAAACCTGGGAATGTGAAGCAGTAGTGCTAACCACTGAGCCACCCTGCCACCCATAAGATGCATGTTCTAAGTAGCAAGCCTTTAATTCACCAGAAGAACAAATGGAATATGGTTTATTTGTAATCTGAGATCAATTATTTTGAGAATATTGACTATAGTAAAATTGAAATTTTTCTTTGGACTTAAGGGGGAATAAAAGAACCCAAGGCAAGTCTATGGATCTAAAGAGAACAAAATGTGTAAGGATAAAGGAAACACTGATGTTGGACCTGAGAGAGGAAAGATGGACCTTCAGCAAAATAGTGTTCTTTCCCTCTTTGCAGAACAGTTGCCAGCCCGACCTTTAAGCTCTGGTTAACCGCTGAGCAATATGTGGCTCCTTTATAGCATTCAAGAATTGTAACAAATTTTAGCTGTCATTAGACTGGTTTTGGTTGTCTTCCAAATAGTTCTATTGCAGTTATGGTGGTCTGTCTTTAGGGCTGGAGGACGATGAGGAACAGAAAAGATTACAAAATAGAACTGAGGATAAGAGGGGACTGGAATAGATGGCATGGACTATCAAACATTCATTAGATTTTCAGCAAGCATTTCTACTATATCAGGGTCAACGTGTAAAGTGATTCCACTTCACCAAGGCATTTTACCATAATTGGAACCTTAAATTCGGCATGGAGCATCCTAGCTGAAACAGTCAGTCATTGTAGCTTAGAACATTCAGATAACGAGGTCATTTCAGTTGCAGTAAGTGATGTCAGATTAATTTCATGTGATCTGGTGCAAATACAATCCTTCATACAACTTCATTCAGTTTTATTTTCTGTGTAATTATGTACCTTGAAAAAATTAACGTGCAGTAATACAAGGCAGAGAGATAAATGTTCAATTGAATTTTGATTGCAGGAAAAACACTGAAGCATTGGCAGCCAGAACAAGAATCTGTTTTGCACTTTAGATGAGTACCTTGCCTTATTTCTATCCTTGATCTTGAATCAATAGATTTTTACTTCAGCCACTCTAAGGGTAGCAAAGAAACAATAGAAGAGTAGGTATTGGCAGAAGTATGTGATATTTTGAAACAAAGAATTTTCCAAGTAATATGCAGAATTAACAGTGAACTCAACAGACTGAACATCTAAGAAAATAACTTCCAAGTAACTTTTAAAAGGTGATATGTTATAATGAATAACTGAAGGAACAGGAAGTAATTGAATCTGGTTTTTGGTTATGAACCTGTGGAAGGGTAATTGTATATTACAAAAAACTTAAGTGGCACAGAAAATTGCATGGTTGTGCCCAATTAAATTAAGTGATACTGTATTCAAATAGAAGCTTGAGTACAAAATCATGGATGTCCTGGTTTTATGACTTGTTCAAGGAAGGTTGAGCTTTGAGCCATAGACTCATTTATCTCTGCATGTGGTGACTTTTGTAATTATTCAGTTCTTATTCATCATTGGAAACTGAAAAAAATATTGGTATGAGGAAGATAATCATGATTTGAACTCTGGGGAAGCAAATGAGTGAAGAATTGTAATTCAATGACCTGAGGCAGAGGCACGCATCAAACATCAGTTTCATGTAAAGAATGAAAATCAGACTTATGAACTTAGGCAGAGGGCTGGGAATTGTGCAGAGATCTCAAAGCGGAATGACTTAAGATATTAAATACGTAATTTAAGGCGACAATGTGTCACTTATGGAAATGGAATGCTGCAACCACGAGAAACTAGATTTTGTGTAAAGTTAGCAATTGATGTGAGATTTTTTTAAAAAATCTACTCGGGGCCGAAAATTGGCTAGCTGTATTTTTTTATATGCTGAAGTTGCAATCTGAGATCCGCTGCACCTGTTTAGATAGAGGAGGCAGCACAAGATTTTACTGCACCTATCTCATCGGAATGATTGTAACATTGGTCCAAGTGGAGCTTGAGATTTCCCAAACACTGCTGCAGCATTTCTGCTGTGTGGAGCAGAGAACAGCATTACTTGAAAAGGATGTGATCCAGCTGGTCTTCCCTAATATAAAAGGCTCTCTATTAAATAGAAGCTTTACAGCTGAAGTGAAGGAAGCTGGGACAGGAAACTGTGCAAACTGCAGGAAGCAGAATGTTGCAACTCACAAAGTGAAGTTTGCCTGGCACCAAGAGTGAAGCAGCATTTCCAGAAAATGTACCTGAATGATTTTTGAGAAGATTTGTAGCTCAGGTTGATGGTAAGTATGTAAGTTAGCTTGTTGAGCTTGAAGGTTTGTTTTCAGATGTTTCGTCACCATACTAGTGAACATTATCAGTGAGAGTCTCTGATGAAGCGCTGGTGGTATGTCCCGCCTCTCTGTTTATAGGTCTTGGTTTCTTAAGGTGGGTGATGTAATTTTGGTTCTTTTTTTCAAGGGAATTCAGATAGGATCTAAATTGATATTGAGTTCTGGTTAGAATGCCATACCTCTGACAACCACCTGATGAAGGAGCAGCACACCGAAAGCTAGTGTTTCCAAATAAACCTGTTGGAATATAACCTGATGTTGTGTGATTTTTAACTTTTCACACCCCAGTCCACCCCGATCCGGCATCTCTAAATCATGCCTCTAAGAATTCTCATGTGTGTCTTTGTTTTGCCTGTTGTGTGTATTGTCCCAGTCAAAGTGGTGTCCTTCTTTGTCTGTATGTATAGAAAGGAGTGATAATGGGTCATGTCTTTTGGTGGCCAATTGGTATCCTGGTGGCAAATTTCCTGCTAGTTTGTCCGATGTAGTGTTTTTTACAGTTCTTGTACGGTATCTTGTAAATGATATTTGTTTTGTGGTGGTATCTAGTGGATCCTTTAGGTTTATTAGTCACTGTTTAAGTGTGTTGGTAGGTTTGTGAGCTACCATGAATGCAAGGCATCTGAGTAGTCTGGAAGTCATTTCTGATATGTCTTTGATGTAAGGTAGTGTGGCTATAGATTTTGGTTGCATTGTGTCTGCTTGTTTGGGTTTGTTTCTGAGGAATCGATGGATTGTATTTATTGGGTACCTGTTTTTCTTGAAAATGTTATATAGATATTTTTGTTCTGCTTTTTATAGTTATTGGGTTCTGCAGTGTGATGTAGCTCATTGAAATAATGTCTTGATGCAGCTCTGTCTGTGAATGTTGGGATGATTATTTGTGAAGTTAAGTATTTGTCCTTGTGTGTTGTTTTTCTCTAGACTCTGGTTTGAAGCTCTCTGTTAACTATACATTCAACTGTCACGTCGTGGATGGGAGTCTGTTGTCGTTCTCCTCCTCTTTTATGTATTTTATGCCTGTCAGGATGTTGTTGATTGTGTTGTATGTTTCATCTAATTTGTTCTGTTGGCAATGACAAAGGTGTCATCTACATAACAGACCCAAAGTTTGGGTTGGATAGGTGGGAGGGCAGCTTGTTCGAGTCTCTGCATTACTGCTTCTGCTATGAGCCCTGATATTGGTGATCCCAGAGATGTTATTCAGTTGACTTGTTTCTACGTATTGCTATTGAACGTGAAGTGAGTGGTGAGGCACAGGTTCACTAACTTGAGGATGTTGTCTTTGCTAATGAAGTTGGTGCTGTGTAGTATTTGTGGTCTTGGTTTTCCTAGGAGTTATGCCAGAGTTTCTTTGGACAGGTCAATGTTACTTGATGTGAAAAGGGCTGTAATATCAAAGGAGACCATTATTTCATCCTCTTTTATCGTGTTGTATTTAGTGTTCAGGAATTCTTCGGTGGAGTGAATGGAGTGGTGTGAATCTTCAATTAGGCGTTTTAGTTTTTGGTACAGTTCTTTGGCCAGTCTATGTATATTTGATCAAGGTCTACCAATCTCTTATTTTGTTCAGTATAGAGGGCTATCATTTATCAACAAGCAGTGCAGCCTGGTGCTCATCACTCACATCTAACATTTACCACATTACAAACTTGCACACATTTACAAATGCTGCCAGCATCACATTGAGTGTTCCCTCTAACTTTTCTGGGGCATATGCAGAACCTGAATTAGTCTGAGTGGCACATTGTATCCATTGAGCTGAAATCATGTTGCAACTTTTCTCAGTTGATTTACTGACAATTAAAAGCATGCGTTTTTGTTATTTTACAACATTCCACCTGCATGTTGCAACTTTTCACAGGGTTAATTATTAAAGTTAGTATTTATGTTATTTTACAATTGCAAGTATTCTACCTGCTAAAATTATTTGTTTAGCTCAGAAGTCTGAGACCTGTATGATGGTGGTATGTGTATACCACATAAACTACGTGACCAAAAGAGGACACAAGTAACTTATTTGTTGGCAGCTTTTCACACCTGTCTTTATTTGCGGCATAATGATTACAAACGGGTCACCGGACTCGAAACTTTAACTCTGCTTTCCTTCCACATCCAGACCTGCTGAGTTTCTCCAGCAAACTATGCTTTTGTTTTCAGATTTCCAGTATCCACAGTTCTTTGTATTATTGTTGATTGCAAATTTGATATTTAGTCCAGATGAAATATACGACTTGGTATAATGAGTCAAATTGTCCATGTGATCTATTTCTAATCTCTTTTTGGATTTACTTTTAATCAAGTTCATGAGGCTAAATTCACACTCACTTGATGCCTGAAATGTTGTACAAATGTGCTGAAGAATGGACACTTCTTGAAACATTTTTTAGAGCATAGACCACCAAATCACTGACTTTATGAATGGAACCAGTTGAGACTTTTCCCACAACCATAAATTTGAAATCAGAATAGTCCTCATGTATCTTTGTGGCTAAACTTTCACCATTGATTGGCATAAAAGTAGAATGTTTCAATATCAATCACACAGCCCTGTCTGTTCCAAATTCATAATATTCTGTCCTGGTGATTGCATCCTGATCAAATACGTGCCACTCTCGCAATGTCGGTTCTGGAAGTCTGCTTTTCAGATAGTCACATGGCAGTTGAATAAACTGAAGGATTGCAATAGTGTCCACATCATTGTCGAGGGCAGCCAGAATCTTCATCACTCCAATAAACGTTCACCTTAATACTGAATCTTCAGTTAATTAATCTTGGCCTTTGCAAATTGTGTAGCTTCAATCTTTGCCAGACAGCTTCTTTGCAAGAATTTGCACAGAGATGTCAGTTCTTAAGGACATAGTTCAGCGCTGTCAATGCAATGTGCTATTGTGGTTTTGTGAGCATTTTCAGGCAATATTTATTTATTGGATCACTGCACCTATTCACCTGTTTTCTACAGGACTCAATCAAGGCATTGCAGTTTCACATTAGTGCACACATTGCAAAGTGCCTTGACTGCCCTCTCTCTTCATTCAGAGGTTGAAATACCACTGCATCACATGCTGTGACTTTGGGAAAACCTTCAAATTACCCTTTCTTCACAATTGTCCTGCTGAACATGCACCATTCTGAGAAAGAGTTCAATACCTTGTATAATCCACTCCTGTGTCCAAGCATCATGCATTCCCAGATTTTCTCTGTGAACAATACAATGCTGTTCTGAGTAATGTTTGATTTTTACTTATTTATTCATTTTGTTGGATGTGGGAATCACTGGCCACAGTTTTATTGCCTGTCCCTAGTTGCCCCTGAGAATGTGGTGGTGGTAGTACCTTCTTGAACCGCTAGAGAGCACCTGCTGTGGGTTGACCCAGAAAGCCATTAAGGAGGGAATTCCAGGATTTTGACCCAATGACAGTGAAGGAATGGTAATACATTTCCAATCCAGGATGGTGAGTGGTTTGGAGGGCAACCTGAATGTAGTAGTGTTCCCATACATCTGCCCTTGTCTTTCCAGATGGAAGAGGTAGTTGGTTTGAAAGGTGCTCTCTGAGGATCTTATAGATAGTATGCACTGCTGCTACTGAGCATCAGTGATGGAGGGAGTGAATGCTTGTGGATGTTGTGCCAATCAAGCAGGCTGCTATGTCCTGGATGTTGTCAAGCTTCTTTAATGTTGTTGGGACTGCACTCATCCAGGCACGTGGGGAGTATTCCATCACACTCCTGACTTGGGCATTGGAGGTGGTGGATAGGCTTTGGGGAGTCAGGATGTGAGTTACTCACTGCAGTATTCCTAGCCTCTGAGCTGCTCTTGTAGCCATTGCATTTGTGTGATGAGTCGAGTTGAGTTTCTGATCAATGATAACTTCTGGGATGTTGATAGTGGGGGATTCAGTGATTGTAACACCACTAAATGTCAAGTGCAGTGGTTAGATTGTCTCTTATTGGAGATGGTCATAGCCTGGCAATTGTGTGGTATGGATGATTCTTGCCATTTGTCAACCCAAGTCTGAATATTGTCCAGATCTTGTTGGCATTTGGACACATATTGCTGCAGTATCTGAGGAGTCATGAATGGTCTGAACATTGTGCAATCATCAGCGAACCTTATGATGGAGGGAAGGTCATTGATGAAGCAGCTGAAGATGATTGGGCTAAGGACACTACCCTGAGGGACTCCTGCAAAAATGTTCTGGAACTGAGATGGCTGACATCCAACAACTATGACCATCTTCCTATGTGCCCGGAATGACTCTAAGCATCAGAGAGTTTGCCCCCTTATACCCACTGATTCCAGCTTTGCTAGGGTTCCATGATGCCACATTCATCAAATGCAACCTTGATGTGAAGAGCTGTCACTCTCACCTCACCTCTGGAATTCAGCTCTTTTGTCCATGTTTGACCCAAGGCTGTAATGAGGTCAGGAGCTGAGTTGTCCTGATGGAACCCAAACTGGGCATCATTGAGCGGGTTATTGTTGAGCAGGTGCTGCTTGATAGCACTGATGATGACACCTTTCATCACTTGACTGATGATTGCCAGTAGATTGATGGGGCTGTAACTGACTGGATTGGATTTGTCCTGCTTTTTATGTACAGGACATACTTGGGCAACTTTCCATATGTGGGGTAGATGCCAGAGTTGAAACTGTACTGGAACAGCTTGGCTAGGGGTGCAGCATGTTCTAGTGCACAAGTCTTCAGGACTATTGCTGTAATATTGTCAGGGCTCATTGCCTTTGCAGTATCCAGTGCCTCCATTCATTTCTTGATATCATGTTTCGTGAATTGAATTGGCTGAAGACTGGTTTCTGTGATGCTGGGGACCACCTGAGGAGCCTGAGATGGATTATCCACTCATCCCTTCTTGCTGAAGATTGCTGCAAAAGCTTCAGCCTTATCTTTTGCACTGATATGCTGGGCTCATCCATCATTGAGGATGAGATATTTATGGAGCTTAATCATCCACCACCATTCACAACTGGTTGTGGAAGGAATGTGAGATTAGTTCTGATCCGTTGTATGTGGGATTGTTTAACTCTGCTTATTGCTTCTTGTTTATACTGTTTGGCATACCAGTAGTCCTGTTTGGTGGCTTTACCAGGTTGACACCTCATCTTCAGGTATGTCTGGTGCTGCTCCTGGCATGTCCTTCTGCACACTCCATTAAAGCAGAGTTGATCTCCTGGCTTGATGGTAATGGTTCAGAGGGGATATGCCAAGCCATGAGATTACAGATGGCTCACAGCACCTCATGGATGCCCAGTCTTGAGTTGTTAGATCTGTTCAAAATCTGTCCCATTTAACACGGTGATGGTGCCATACAACACGATGGAGGTTATTCTTAATGTGAAGGTGGTGGCCAATGTTACTAATACTGCCATTGACAGATGCATCTGCAGCTGGCGTATTGGTGAGGATAAGGTCAAGTATGTTTTTCCCTCTTGTTGGTTCCCTCACCATGTGCTACAGACCCAGCCGAGCAGTTATGTCATAGAGTCATAGAGTTGTACAGCATGGAAACAGACCCTTTGGTCCAACCTGTCCATGGCCAACCAGATATCCCATCCCAATCTAGTCCCACCTGCCAGCAGCCGGCCCATATCCCTCCAAACCCTTCCTATTCATATACCCATCCAAAAGCCTTTTAAATGTTGCAATTGTACCAGTCTCCACCACTTCATCTGGCAGCTCATTCCATACATGTTCCACCCTCTGCATGAAAAAGTTACTCCTTGGGTCTCTTTTATATCTTTCCCCTGTCATCCTAAACCTATGCCCTCTAGTTCTGGACTCCCCCAACCCAGGGAAAAGACTTTGTCTATTTATCCTGTCAATGCCCCTCATAATTTTGTAAACCTCTATAAGATCACTCCTCAGCCTCCGATGTTCAAGGGAAAACAGCCCCAGTCTGTTCAGCCTCTTCCTACAGCTTAAATCCTCCAAACCTGGCAACATCCTTGTAGATCTTTTCTGAACCCTTTCAAATTTAATACCAGCTTTCCCGTAGGAAGGAGACCAGAATTGCACATAATATTCCAACAGTGTCTAATCAATTTCCTGTAGAGCCGCAACTTGACCTCCCAACTCCTGTACTCAATACTCTGATAAAGGAAAGCATACCAAACACCTTCTTCACTATCCTATCTACCTGCGACTCCACTTTCAAGGAGCTATGAACCTGCACTCCAAGGTCTCTTTGTTCAGCAACACTCCCTAGGACCTTACCATTAAGTGTATAATCCTGCTAAGATTTGATTTCCCAAAATGTAGCACCTCTCATTTATCTGAATTAAACATGATCTGCCACTTCTCAGCTCATCGGATCAAGATCCTGTTGTAACCTGAGGTAACCTTCTTCGCTGTCCACCAAACCTCCAATTTTGGTGTCATCTATAAATGTACTGACTATACCTCTTATGTTTATATCCAAACCATTTAAATAAATGACAAAATGTAGTGATCACAGGCCTCCAGTCTGAAAAACAACCACTACAACTACCCTCAGTCTTCTACCTTTGAGCCAGTTTTGTATCCAAATGGTGAGTTCTCCCAGGATTCCATGAGATCTAACCTTGCTAACCAGTCTCCCATGGGGAATTTTGTCGAATGTCTTACTGAAGTCCATATAGATCACATCTACTGCTCTGCCCTCATCAATCCTCTTTGTTACTTCTTCAAAACTCAGTCCTTTAGAACCTGATGAGCTTGATCAATAATGCTGCTGCCGAGTCACTCTTGGTGGTGGACATTGAAATCCCCCACCCAGAGTACATTTTGTGCCCTTACCATCCTCAGTGTTTCCTTTGAGCGTTGTTCATCCTGGAGGAGTACTGATTCATCAGCAGTGGAAGGACGGTACATAGTAATCAGCAGGACGTTTCCTTGCCCACATTTAACCTGACATTATGAGACTTCATGGGATCTGGAGTCAATGTTGAGGACTCCAGTACAACTCCCTCCTGACTGCATACCGCTGTGCCATCACCTTTACTGGGTCTGTTCTGCTGTCCTGATGGGACAGGACATCTCTAGGGATGGTTATGGTGATGGTGGTGTCTAGGACATTGTCCGTAAGGTATGATTCCATGAGTATGACCTGTCAGGCTGTTGCTTGCGACAGCTCTTCCATTTTTGACACAAATTCCCAGATGTTATTGAGGAGGACTTCGCAGGGTTGGCAGAGCTGTTTCTTTTCGGATGTCTAGGTCAATGCCAAATGATCTGTCCAATTTCATTTCTTTGATATGCTGCAGTGATTGCAAATGAGTGGCTTGCTAGGGTAATTGAGAGTCAACCACATTACTGTGGATCTGGAATCACACGTAGGCCGGACCATGTGAGAACGGCAGATTTCCTTCCCCAAAGGACATTAGTGAACCAGATGGGTTTCATGCTACCAGGTTGCAACTACTCCATTTCTCTTTCCTAGCAGAAAAGAGACTTTGTATGAGGTAAATAGGACCATCTTCTGTAAATCAAAGTCATTGCTAACATAAAGTTGCATAATTGCTGTCACAAAGGAGGCACTGTTGCAAGCAGTCAGTTCCTGCAAAGGTAGTCTTTTAAGCTAGTTTAGATTTTGGTCAAAATTTGATGTACAAAATCAACACTTGCTTTACGGAAATGTCCATATCAAATCATGAAAAGGAGATTTGCAAAATTCGTCAGGAGTTCAGTGTAGTGAAGATGATATACTTGGAAAATTCTAAGGCATAATTCTTGCTGTGCCAGCTCTCAGTAATTCCTGTGCACTTCATCGCATGATCATCAATGTTTTGCAGGAAAGTGTGGATTGTTCATCTTTCTCACAAGTATGACATTATCAGTGAGAACTTTCACCAAATCATGATCATCCATTTCAGGATGAATGAACATCTCTCCAATTCATTTATTCTGTTTCTGCATTGAAGACTGCATTTCAGTTTTGAAGAATTCTGAAAGCCATTCCCTTTCAATATGTGCACAGGATTTCTTTTTTGAAGATTGATTTGCTTTTCTTTTGGACGTGTTTTAAACTTACGAAGAAAACAAGCTTTAAATTCGTAAAAATAAATAAAAGCTGCCATTTGAGTCAATGGTTATTTCCTTCTGGAGTGGATGCCTGCTTCCTTGGAGCTAGCTCCTGATCCTCCAGGTCACTGCTGAGATGATTACAAGCTCCCCAGCAATCTCCGACCCTGTCCCTGCAGGATTCAACTTGGTTCCCTGACTGGGGGTGATGTGACCTGGCATTTTCCCCTTCCCAGAGCTGCTTCACTGACCACAAGTTTATGAAATTTGTCTGGAGCAGGAAGCAATTGTGTGGTTGAGGACTGAATTGTGAAATCCTGAGCTTCCTTCTGGAGATGGTGCTCCAAATCAAGAGTCTCAAGGTTGCACAGGTCTTTTGGCCATTCTGAGCTTCCTCCTGATCCTTGTTTTGAGCTGTGGTATTAAATAGTAGCTACAGATAGAGTGACTTTGGAATGTTTGCTTTCCTCCGCATTGACATCCTACACCCCACTTCAACCATTTTCTACTCATTGTATATTTTCAGATACTCAAGTCCTGGTCTTTGGACATAACTCTTTGCCGTTTGTTAAATTGGGTGTGTTGTTTAATAAAGATGTTTGTGCAATTTTTGTTGAAGACTTCTTGTTGACCGATGGCCAAGGGAACATTGTGTTAGAGAGTGTGAAATGAATATGTCGGTTTTGACTGGTGAGCCCATGATTGAATGCAGATGCTATTGAAGTGAAAGCAGAGTCTCAACTTTTTATATACAATCCAACATTTTCTCCAGACAGTGGATGCTCCTCACTGCCACTTCTTCCTCCCTACCCTCCTAGCCTTATCCTTTTGTGGTCATTTGCAGCAACTGTGCCCATCCCTAGGTCAGATTATCCCCTCTCCTCCTCAGCTGTGTTGGAGACTGACCAAAGGAATCTCCAGGTTTATCTAAATAAAAGTGATTCAAAAATACCTCGCCATAAACTCAAGGAGTGGCCCTTTCATTAGCCCAAATTCCGATCCTATCTTGCAGATACCAGGTCGGTGAATGTTGCACAGATTCATAACTTGGATCTGAAATGTCTAAGGTTAGAACCATGTGACTCAGTAAAACTGTTTGAAATCAAATGCTGCTGATTTGAGTGCAAATCTGAGTCTGTAACAATCAGAACTTACACTCTGGAGATATCCGTATGTGTCCCTTCTCATTTAGAAAATCTCTTCAGGTCACACTGAGAGCAGATAACAACACACACAGCACAAAAAGACATGTCTATTCTGCACAACACCACTTTCTCCAAAGCATTGCAACAAGTGGTGCTAGACAAGGAAATTTCCAGCTTCACTGTTTTGTGTGAAGATATAAATAAAACAATTCTTTCAAAATTTTCCTGTAATGTTTTGGATGGATTACTGATTATAATTGATGCAGTATTAGAAAAATGCTTCTTAGAGCGATAACTTTGATTATTAATTATGTGTTCACTAATTCTAAGTCATTGCAGCAGTATTAAACAACCAGAACAATATCTATATTGACATAAACATCTCAAAGCTTTTCACAAAAAACCTGATCAAGGAGATGGGTTTTAGGCAGCTTCTTAGAAGAGACATACAGAGCCTGAGAAGTTCAGGCAAGAAATTCTTCAACTTATAGATCTCAGACTCCTGAATTTAATGGGAGGTTTATTTGTATGTGTGTGTTTTTATGTGTGCCTATGTGTTAATGTTTATATTGATGTGTGTGTGTGTGTGTGTGTGTGGTCACTTATGTATAGTGGTTAGGTGGAGTTATCATGAAACTTACAATAAAGTAACCCAAAGCTCACACTTAAAGAATGGCTACATGACTGAAATGGATTGTCTACCCCCATGAGAATTCAATGTTATTGAGATAATGGGAAAGGAACATTGATATGGAAAGCATTTCTGTAGTAATCCTGTCTCAATTCAAATGCATTTGTTTTGGATTAAAACAAACTTTTTGCTTGATCTAACTTTTCTGCATACACATGGATATTCAACATATATCCTATAAATCACCTTTCCAACACAGAAAAGAAGAAAAGTTGAAATTTTTGTTGACATCCCAAGATCTGCAAGGTTATGAAACAATTATGTAAATTAGTTTTCAAAAGTTGTAGAAGAAGACGTTTTTTTCTGAAGTGATGCTGCAGGAAACCCCAAAGGGTTGAAATCAATAAACTTTCTTCTGATGCTTGTGCAAAAACTCAGTGACCCAATTCTTTAATTGGTTTGCAGAGTTTGTTTAGAAAATCAAGGGAGGTGACATCACTGAAAGACGTTTAACTAAGTGCAGAGAAGTTGCAGGTGACAGAGACAGTTGAGAGCAGATAGTGTAACTTATATTAAAGCAATCCCAAAAAAATGAGCTCAACAGGAAACCTGGGAGGAATCGGAATCATACCAAAGAGGAAAAGGCAAAAAGTGACAGAAGTCTGCAGTTCACAAAGTAAGCACGAAGTCAGATTTCAAGATCTGACCATATTCGTTGTAGAAAGAAAAATGGGATCGAGCAGAAGAATGTTTCTGATGGATTTAGCACGCAAGAAAGGATTCAGAGTCGACGATGTCATGAGGTACACATTGTGGTTGATGTACTAGCTTGTGTATTATCTTCTTAAAGTACCTACCTAAAATTATGTGATGGGGGCAAGCAGATAGTGTGATGATATTGATCAATTAGAATTTTAAACATGTTATTCAAAACATCTATGAAAATGCACAGCTGAAAGAGATTTGTCGCAAGCTGAACATGACTACACTTGTACATTTTGTTACTTGCGATTTTTAAGTATGATCCATGACACATTCTCTAAATGTAAAGAACCTATTGAATATAATGATATTAACCATGCCTTGTCTCACTTTTTTTTAATGAAACAAAACAATTGATATGCATTCTGCAAGTGTACGGTGATATCAGGATTTTTCTCAGACCAAAAAGATATGTTTTTCTCCAAAAGTGTAAGTGGTTTGAAACTTTTTCTGATATATGAAGATAAACTCAAACCACAATGAGAACCATTCTGATCTCTTACTCATACCTTGTGAATCCATTACTTGTAGTCAAGGGAGTCATTTGCTTCCAAGTACTTACTCTCCTTTCAAAGGAAATTTATCTGACAAATTGACTTTTTAAGGATTTACTCCTGAAGAATGTTTACACAATACATGAATGAAAAAAGATAGTTTGATTTGAATTGGTTTTGCAGATAATAATAAAATATTTCATTATCTCAAACATCATTGGTATGACCAGTAGATTGCTTAGCATGATGAAAACTATGCAGGCATGCTTTTGTTTTCCATGCATGAGAGAAACGCTTGCAGTTATTTGGTGTCTTTTTTGTGTTTTCTTCTACACAGTTTAGAATGTTGCCACAATGCTATATTTTGTGCCAAGTACAACCACAGACATGAGTGCAATGTAGAAATGATGGATCAAGCCAGATGTCAAAATCCCCAGTGGTATAGCTGGGGTGTATGTGACAGGAAGATAGGGGCTTAATAATTGTAAATTATTTTTCTCCAAATAAAACCACAGGAAGACGCACTATGAAATTTCAAACTGTAATTTTACACATGAAGTATTACTTCAAACTGAAAGAATTATTTATCTCACTGAATTTTACCACCTGGCATCAAGGTAATCAAACAAATATGATTTTTTTAAAATTAAAATTACAGCAAAAAAATTACTTGTACAATTTTAGAATATTAAAATGTGTGAGAAAAAGCAGACTAAATATTACGACATTATGACTTTCCATTTTACCTTTCTTTCAAATTATAGTTTGTTTATTTGCAGTTCTCATAAAACTGGGAAATGTTAGTGATGGTGAAATGTAATATATATGTCCTTGAAGAAAGGCAGCAATGGTTTATTAGAATGTTTCCTGGCATGTGGAATGTTTTTTGAGAAGGTATTATAAAAGCTAGACCTATATTCATAAAGTTTAGAAGAGGTGATTTTGTTAAAGAGGATTGATTATTAAATGTAAGGTTCTTTGATGATTGAGTGGGTAGTGACACGGGACTTAGGAGCAAGTGTAGGCCACTTGGCCCTTCAAGGCAGCTCCACCAATCCATAAGATCACGGCTGATCTCGTTGTGGTCTCAACTTCGCTCTGCTGTCTGTCCCCTATAACCCTTATCAATCAAAAATATGTCCAACTCAACCTTGAATATATTCAATAATCCAAACTTCATTGCTTTCTGAGGTAGCTAATGACACTCTGAAAGAAAAATAAATCTTCCCATCTTTAAAAGTGAGACCTGTTACTGTTAAACGAGGCCCCTAGATTGAGCCACTCCTACAAGGTGGAACATTCCCTCAGAATCTATATCCTGGGTAATTTTTGCCCTTGTTGGTATTCTGGGCACTGTCCCAAAAATGGGCTATGTCTGCATCCAATCCTGGCCACCACTCATAACATCAATGCCAACATCTTCATTTTGGAAACCCCTTGGATCACCCTGGTGGAGTTCAGCCAGTATCTGGGTGGCGAGCTTTGCTCAGGATAATCACTCTTGTTCTCCATAATAATATGCTGTCCTCTACTATGATCTGGTTTTGCTGGGTCCAGAAAGATTTCTATTCTAGCTGTGATGGCTGTTTTGTTTCCGCTATCACTACCATCTGTTTTGGTTTTGCCAGGATGGGACATTTTTGTACCCACAGTTTGATATTGTCAGCAATGACTGAAACGGTGTCCAGAATGTTTAAAACCAGAAAGGATTCTTCTAATGGAGAGACCACCTGTGGTGTATTTGCCTGTGGTGGCTCAATCCATCTGCATTTACCACTTGGCCTCCCAGATGGTGTTCCACTTGTAATTACACACTCAGAATAAGAGCCCACCACTGAATTCAACCTGAAGCTCTGGGTGGCATGGCCCTGTCCTCTTTAAGTAGCCTTAGCAGGGGTTTGTGGTCTGTTGCAATTACAAATTTACATCCAGAAAGGTATTGGTGGAACTTTCTCACACCAAAGATGACATTCCTCTCCTCTGGGCCACTGGTGAGCCTTCACTACCCAGATATGGAAAGTGAGGCATTGCATGTCAGCAGCACACCTCAGCTGGAATCGTAGTCTGCCAACACCTTTGACGATAGCTGCTGCGTCACTTCAGTAAAGGCTACATCTTGGCTCCATGACCATTTCCAATGCTGACCCTTTTTCAATAGCAGCTGTAAGGATGGCAGGTTGTAGGCCAGGTTTTTATGAAGCTTGCGTAATAATTCACCAGCCCGAGGAAAGACCTACACATCAGTACAGACATGGAAGCAGGAGCACCTTTGATCACCCTCACTTTATCTTCCTATGGGTGTAACCCAGTCTAATTGGCTCTGTAGCCCAAGTAGGTCACTTGGGTTTCCTGGAGCACACATTTCTGTCCTAAGATGTACACCTGCCTGGGAGAAATGTGGGAGGTGTTTTCATGCATAATAGTGGTATCTATGTCCACAATCTGACACGTCTTCCAGCGTCCACCATGACAGGGTTGTATGGAGTTGTCCTGAGAGCCGGGCAGTTTGCTACAAACAATGATCTGTTTGAGGTTTGGCGGTTGTTTAAAGGCAAGTAGTGGAGGTGTGGGGAAGGTCTTAGTGAGGTGCTCATCCTCATTGATAATGTGTTGCAGGTCACGAAGAAAGCTATAAATTCTGTGTTATGATTGAGCCCTCCACTATCACCTGAAGAAGGAGCGTCGCTCCGAAAGCTAGTGTGCTTCCAATTAAACCTGTTGGACTATAACCTGTTATTGTGTGATTTTTAACTTTGTACACCCCAGTCCAACACCGGCATCTCCAAATCTTGATTAGATTAGATTACTTACAGTGTGGAAATAGGCGCTTCGGCCCAACAAGTCCACACCGACCTGCCGAAGCGCAATCTACCTGGACCCATTCCCCTACATTTACCCCTTCACCTAACACTACGGGCAATTTAGCATGGCCAATTCATCTAACCTGCACACATTTTTTTGGACTATGGGAGGAAACCGGAATACCGGGAAGAAACCCATGCAGACACGGGGAGAATGTGCAAACTCGACACAGTCAGTCGCCTGAGGCGGGAATTGAACCCGGGTCTCTGGCAGTGTGAGGCAGCAGTGCTAACCACTGTGCCACCCACTAAATTTAATAGGTTAGATTAGATTAAATTACTTACAGTGTGGAAAAAGGCCCTTCGGTCCAACAAGTCCACACCGGCCCTCCGAAGAGCAACCCACCCAGATCCATTCCCCTACATTTACCCCTTCACCTAACACTACAGGCAATTTAGCATGGCCAATTCACCTGACCTGCACGTGTTTTTTTTAACTGTGGGAGGAAACCGGAGCTCCTGGAGGAAACCCATGCAGACACGGGGAGAATGTGCAAACTCCACACAGACAGTTGCCTGAGGCGGGAATTGAACCCGGGTCTCTGGCGCTGTGAGGCAGCAGTGCTAACCATGCCGCCCATAGGTACAATTTAATTAGGACTTCACTCAAGCAGCCATTTTCTAATTGAAAATTTTCAAATTAAGCAAGGTGAATCTTTCTCAAGCAATTTTGCCCCATCAGGCTTGGGCCTGAGCCTTTTACCATAATCAATAGCAACTGAACCAGCTGCTTCTCATAAGACTCTGTAACAAAGTTGTATCCTTAATCTGTAGGGGTTCCCCAGTGTAGGTTCTCAGCCCAGCTGAGCTTTACACAGACTTAATGGTTGGAATTCAGAGCAAATTTTGTTAAAAAACTGGTTCTGCGATCACTGATACAGCTGCTTCAGGTTTGACCTCCATTGGAACTAGACCATTTAATCAGACATTTATTTTGATTGCTTCTGATTTGGATGTCACTAAGCAATTTCATTGTTCCAAACAAACTATAGGTGGATTTTCCAGGTTGTGCACTCTCCTAGATACTAGCCTATGAGTTCTCTTTACTCAGTTTAGGCCCTAGTGGGACTCTTTTTGCTGTCTCAAGTCCACATAATGGCAGAAACTACAATGACCCGCTAGCCTGGATCCTCGAGAAAATCATTTGGCTGAGGTTTGGATTTGTTTTGGGGCTTTGCAATAGGCTGACCTAGAGTCCCACTGTTCAGAATATGTCTAGAGTGAGTCTATGCAATTGCCTTCGCTCAACAGCCATCCCCCAAGCTTTACCAACACCTTCCACCCCGACCTCAAATTCACCTGGACCATCTCAGACTCTTCCCTCCCCTTCCTAGACCTTTCCATTTCTATCTTGGGTGACCGAATCAACACGGACATTTACTATAAACCGACTGATTCCCACAGCTACCTAGTCTACACCTCCTCCCACCCTGCCCCCTGTAAAAACGCCATCCCATATTCCCAATTCCTTCGTCTCCGCCGCATGTGCTCCCAGGAGGACCAGTTCCAATACCGTACAGCCCAGATGGCCTCCTTCTTCAAGGACCGCAGATTCCCGCCAGATGTGATCGACGATGCTCTCCACCGCATCTCCTCCACTTCCCACTCCTCCGCCCTTGAGCCCTGCCCCTCCAACCGCCACCAGGACAGAACCCCACTGGTTCTCAACTACCACCCCACCGACCTCCATGTACAGCGTATCATCCGCCGTCATTTCTGCCACCTCCAAACGGACCCCACCACCAGGGATATATTTCCCTCCCCTCCCCTATCAGCGTTCCAAAAAGACCACTCCCTCCGTGACTCCTTCGTCAGGTCCACATCCCCCACCAACCCAACCTCCACTCCCGGCACCTTCCCCTGCAACTGCAAGAAATGCAAACCTTCCCCCACTCACCTCCTCCCTTACTTCTCTCCAAGGCCCCAAGGTATCCTTCCATATCCACCACAAATTCACCTGCACCTCCACACACATCATCTATTGCATCCGCTGCACCCGATGTGGCCTCCCCTATATTGGGGAGACAGGCTGCCTACTTGCAGAACGTTTCAGAGAACACCTCTGGGACAACTGGACCAGCCAACCCAACCATCCCGTGGCTCAACACTTCAACTCCCCCTCCCACTCCACCAAGGACATGCAGGTCCTTGGACTCCTCCATCGCCAGACCATAACAACACGACGGTTGGAGGAAGAGTGCCTCATCTTCCGCCTGGGAACCCTCCAACCACAAGGGATGAACTCAGATTTCTCCAGTTTCCTCATTTCCCCTCCCCCCACCTTGTCTCAGTCAAATCCCTCGAACTCAGCACCGCCTTCCTAACCTGCAATCTTCTTCCTGACCTCTCCGTCCCCTCCCCACTCTGGCCTATCACCCTCACCTTGACCTCCTTCCACCTATCACATCTCCAACGCCCCTCCCCCAAGTCCCTCCTCCCTACCTTTTATCTTAGCCTACTGGACATACTTTCCTCATTCCTGAAGAAGGGCTCATGCCCGAAACATCGAATCTCCTGTTCCTTGGATGCTGCCTGACCTACTGCACTTTTCCAGCAACACATTTTCAGTTCTGATCTCCAGCATCTGCAGACCTCACTTTCTCCCCCAAGCTCAGTCAGCCTGGCAAGGGTGTTCACATCCATTGGAATCCATCTGCTCCACTTGCCTCATTTTTTAATGACAAAGCCAGTTGTAACACCTGTTTGAAGTCCAGTTAGGCTTCAGCTAGTAAGTGTTTTTGCATGGTCACATCATTAATTCCACATACCAATGGTTTCTCAGCACCTGACTAATATTCAACCAAAGTCACATGCCTCTGCCAATCATCAACCAAATCCGTCAACTCTTGAAAAGTCTTAGTATCTGGTGTCTCAGGGAGAGTTACGCTCCTAATAACCGAAGAAACTGCGAATATGAAAGCTGTGAGGAGAATTACTCATTGCTTTACGTCTGCCCCAATGTCAGAAAAAAAACACATTCTATCCATAAACTGGGCCCAATCTTCATCGGCAGATTGAACAAGTCAAGCTTCCCAGATAGTGACATGATGCTGGAAAAGTGTACCCAACTCAAAGATGACAGGGGCGTCTTTTTCTCTCATTGCCACTGAAAGAACTCCACAAAGGTCGGTATCCCATCACTCAGTCACCCTTTATTTACACATGCTTAGTACATGACACTGACCCAGCTAGCTCAGAGCCGGCTCCTTGAGTGAACATAACTCCTGACACTCCTGTTCGTATCTGTCAGCCAGGGCTCCCTGAACAGACCAGCCCCAATCAGAGAACGGATATTCTATGAGGTCAACCTGGCTGACCTTGTTCCAGTCACTTCACATTGAAACATAGGAACACAGGAATTAGGAGCAGCAGAAGGCAATTCAGCATTTCAAGCCTGTTTGCCATTTAACATGATCATGGCTGATCTTCACCTGGTCTCAAGTCAACTCCACTTTCCTGCCTGCATCCCCCCCCCCACCCCCCCCACCCCTCCCCCACCATAGCCCTTTATCCTGCTTTTCATCAGAAACATATCTATTTCTTTCTTGAATCTATTGATTGATTCTCCCTCCACTGTACTCTGGGACAGTGAGTTCCACAGATCTATAACCCTCTGACAGAAGTAGTTTCTCCTCATTTTGAACTTTCCTCCTGTCACTCTACATCTATGACCTCTTGTTCAATATTGTCCCACAAGGGGAAACATCTGTCCCATATCCACCTTATCAATCCCCTTTAGCATTTTATATTCCTCAATCAGATTCCCCTCTCATTCTTCTGAACTCAAACAAATACAAGCCCAAATATTCAATCTCTCCTCATACAACAGTCTTTTCATCCCTGGAATCAATCTAATGAACCTTCTCTGAACTGTCGCCAGTGCCACCACCTCCTTTTTCAAGTCAGGAGATCAGAACTGGATACAATATTCCAGATATGGTGTCAACATAATTATATAATTGTAACAACACTTCTTTCCTTTTATAATCCAGTTCTTTTGTCAGGATTTAATTTGCTTTTCTTATTATGTGCTGCATCACATACTCACTTTCAGCGATTCATGCACTAAAGATGCCTAGATCCCACTGTACTGATGCACTTTGAATTTGCTTCCCATTTAAATAATAACCTGCTCTTTTATTTAATGACTCAAATGGACAACCTCACATTTACCCACATTCAACTCCATCTGCCATGTTCTAGCCCATTCTCCAAGCCTGTCAATATCCATCTCTAAACTCTTTTAGCTCTTTAGCCTGCTTTCCCACCTATTTTAGTATCATCCATTAACTTTGCAATGTTGCATTCTGTCCCTGCTTGCAGATCATTTCTATAGATTGTAAATAGTTGAGGTCCCAGAATTGAACCTGTAGCACTTCACTAGTTACAGTTTGCCATCCATAGAAGGACCCATTTATCCCAAGCCTCAGTTTCCTGTCAGCCAGTCAATCCTCTATCTAAACCAATAGTCTCTCCTTAACTTTCTAGATCAGTCTTTTTATGGCACTTTGTCAAATGCGTTCTGGAAATCCAGATGCACCACATCCACCGGATCCCCATTATCTACCTTGCTGGTTACATCCTCAAATAACCTTCAAAGGACACTTGACAGGATAGATACAGAAAGGTTGCTTCCCCCTAAGGGAGAGTCTAGGGCCAGAGGGCAGAATCTCAAAATTAGGGCTCAATCATTAAAGGAAGATGAGGAGGAATTTCTGTTCTAAGTGGGTATTGAATCTGTGAAATTTTTCACTACAGAGGGCTACAGAAGCTCAATATATTCAAGGCCGAGATACACAGATTTATAATCAGTGGGCGAATCATGGGTAGAGGGAAAAGGCAGGAAAATTGACTTAAGGACTATCAGATCATAGAAACATAAAGGTGTATAGAATAAAACAGGAGTAGATCATCCAGCCCTTTGAACCTTCTCTGTCATTCAATATGATAATGGCTGATCATCCAACTCAGTACCGTGTTCCTACTTTCTCTCCAGCCATTTTCATCTCTTTATACCTAAGAGCTATATCTAGTTCCTTTTTGAATGCATTCAGTATTTTCTCAACTGCTTTCACTTGCAAAGAATTTGCAGACTCATCACTTTCTGGGTAATAGAAAAATTTTCTGCTCCTCTCAGTCCTAAACAGCATCCCCAAAAATTATTCATGTTCTCATTGAATGATAGACCGGATGGCTTGAATGGCCCACCATTGCTGCGACGTTTTATGGTCTAATTTAACATGAATATGAGGAGAAACGTCTTCACGTAGTCAGTGGGCAATCTTTAGCGTTCACTTCCCCAAGGGTATTTAGAAGTTGAGTCGGTGCATTTTTTAAGACTGAGATTGATACAATTTTGGGCAGTAGAGGAATCAAGGAATAGGGAAGAAAAATGGAAATTGTGTAGGAGTTTAGCCACCATCTTATTAAATGGTAAAGGGAGTTTGAAGAGCCCTATGGCCTACTCTGCTCCTACTTCTTATATTTTCAATTTTTGCTTCATAACTTACGTGTAATATTCAGAGAGAATCCTCAATTGAGCAAAGACAAGATAGTTCTGTGTTCATAGAATTTTTCTTGTAGTTATTATGTAAGTGAGAGCCATGTATTTGAAAAATAGAAATCCCAATCTTAATACAGATTATTACATTGTGCGTTGCATGATGGGATAGTCCTTCTTCTGAAATGTTTTCTAGCTTTGCCTCGAGAGAGAGAAAAATAGAAAGAAAAATAACTCATGCATGTTTCAGAGAAAATAGAAAAAAAAGAGGAAATAGAATGAGAGGACCAAAGAAGCTACACTTTTGATGGCATTCCAATATTACTGCAGTAAAGTGAACAAAAGGCACAGACTAAGGAAAACTTCCAGCTGATCACTCTCTAAACCTCAGCAGTTGCAATGAACTATAGCCTAACAACACTGAAGAACTTAGAAATCACATGGTATGCTTGATCCTTGTTCTCATTATGTGGGATCAATCACTGTTCTTCAGCTATCCATAAATTGGAGGTGAGTCCAATATATGGGTTTTCACATAAATATGTAAGGAATTTACAAGGTATCATTTTGAAGACCAAGTTGAATATCTTTAATGCAAAATGTCCCCAACTCTTTGTTCATCTGCAAGATACATGACATATTACAATGGCTTTGGGAAGAAGCTACACAAATTCCATGCATATAACTTATGACACATGTGTTGCATACAAGGCTGTCTAAAGAAAAGCAATAAATCACAGGGATGTACGAAAACTGTATGGCGATACTTCAGTTAAATAAATATTAATTTGTATAATGTTAGAATAAATAAATATTCAAGGAGAAAGTGAGGTCTGCAGATGCTGGAGATCAGAGCTGAAAATGTGTTGCTGGAAAAGCGCAGCAGGTCAGGCAGCATCCAAGAAACAGAAAATTCGATGTTTTGGGCATAAGCCCTTCATCAGGCATGAAAGGCTTATGCCCGAAACGTCGAATTTCCTGTTCCTTGGATGCTGCCTGACCTGCTGTGCTTTTCCAGGAACACATTTTCAGCTCTAAATAAGTATTTAGTATGTTCTCAGGTTAATAGAAAAGGAGGTATTGCTAGTGTTGGGAGAGTAACTGAGGGGAACTTTGTTATGTAAGAGGGATCATCATACCATAAGATTTAGATTAATGGTGGAAAAATAATAAATGTTAATATAAATTAGAAGGTCAAATTGGAAGGGTACTTTGGAAATGAAAATGAACTCCTTTCAATGACATGAGAATGGACCTAGCCAGGGTAAAATTGATTCAAAGGCCAATGATGATAACTGTAATGGGGCAATTTTTCTTTAAGGAAGAAATGGTGCAGGTGCAAGCTAGGTACGTTGCAACAAGAGAGAAAGGCAGGGAACTCAAAGCAGCACTTCCTGAATGAAGACAGAAATCAAAACAGAAAAGACAGGGTCTACAATGCATGTAAGCTGAATTCTTCAAGTGAGAACCAGGTTTGGTTCAATATTTTGAGAGGTGAATTGAAGAAGAATATAATACTGGCAAACAGAGAATATGACAATAAGAATATGAAAATAGAATAGCTGCTAACCTAAAAGGGAATCCAACAATCTTCTACCAGAATGCAAAGAGGTGAAGTGGCTCCTACCAAAAATAAACAAAGTGACAAATTGTTAGAAATGTTGGAAAAAGTTAAAATACTTAATGAATATTTTGTATCAAAGTTTATTAAGGAAGAGGAATCCTAAAAATATTAATAGAAATAGAGATAGTAGATGCAATAGATAGATAAAAATTGAGAGAGATGAACCACTGGAAAGATTGGCTATGTTTGGGTTAGGTAAATTACCTGGTCAGGATAGATTGCATCCCAGTTTTCTAAAGGACATGGAAATGCAGTTCATGGAAGGTGAAAATGTATAGAATCCCGACAGTGTCATCTGGCCATTAAGGCAAACCAACCTCCTGAACAGCATCCCATCCAGATCCATCCCCCTAACCTATAACCCCACATTTCCCATGGTTAATGTGCCTAACCTACACAAATCTGAACACTGTAGGCATAATTAGTATGGCCAATCCACCTAATCTGCACATCTTTGGACAGTGGGAGGAAACCAGAGCACCTGGCACAAACACCGGGAGAAAGTACAAACTCCACACAGACAGTAGGACTCAAATCCAGATCTCTGGCACTGTGAGGCAGCAGTGCTAACCACAGTGCTACCATGCCACCCTGAATGGTCTGCCATCATCTTCCATATGGGTGTTATCAGCGTATTGGAGAGTGACAGATGTGACATCCTTATTCAAGAAAAGATGTAAGAACATTCTCAGAAACCATAAGTAATTAACTGAGGATAGTCAGCATTGATTTCTAAGCAATTTGATGAAGGAGCAGCCCTCCAAAAGTGAGTACTTCCAAATAAACCTGTTGTGATTTTTTAACTTTGATTTCTAAAAGGCATTTTCTGATGAAGTAAGAGAGAAGGTTGACTTAAAGGAGTGTGGTGTTTGTTGTCTCTACAGAATTTTAAAAAAGCATTTGACAAAACACCATATAATGGCAGGAAGTGAGGCTTGTGGTATCGGAGAGTCACTGCTCTAATGCATAAAATACTTCACTGAGGGACAGGAGACAGTGAGTTATATAAATGATTCTTTTCACACTGAAGGGGTGGTTGACAGTAGAGCTTTTTCAGGGTCAATGGTGGGACACTGTTTTTCTGAATATAAAGTAGAATTTCAAAATTTACCGACTATATCAAACCTGGAGGAGTTATGGAAGACGGCAGCCACTAGAGGAGGCAAGCTGGGTGTATTGGTGCAAGTCCTGAATCTGCAAAAGTAGAGAGAGTTAGTAGCAGGATATATATTCTGTTTTTTTTTCTGTCAGTCCCTGAAGTGAGGAGATTCTGAATCCCCTGTTAAATCTACTCATCAAAACTAAAATTATTATTAATGTGAAAGTGATTGGCCAGCTTTCTGGTTACCTCATTGCAATATGAGGAAACGGGAAAGAGGAACCAATCAAACTAGGAGAAGGGACAAACTGTTAAATGAATTGTCAGTACAGGATTATCTTAGATTAGATTAGATTCCCCTACAGTGTGGAAACAGGCCCTTTGGCCCAACAAGTCCACACCGACTTCCGATGAGTAACCTACCCATACCCCATTTCCCTCTGACTAATGCATCTATCATAATGGGCTATTCAGCATGGCCAATTCACCTAAACTGCACATCTTTGGACTGTGAGAGGAAACCGGAGCACCCGGAGGAAACCCACGCAGACACGGGGAGAATGTGCAAACTCCACACAGACAGTCACCCGAAGGCTGGAATCGAACCTGGGTCCCTGGCGCTGTAAGGCAGCAGTGCTAGTCACTGAGCCACCATGCCACCAAAACACTTTTTTCACTGAATCGTCATGATATATTACAGCAATTGAGTCCCTACAGTGTGTATGCAGACCATTCAGCCCATTGGGTCCACACCGACCTTCTGAAGAGCATCCCACCCAGACTCACCCTCCTACGCTATCCCTGTAACCCTGCATTTCTCACGACCAATCCACCTGACTTGGACATCTTTAGACTTTGGGAGGAAGCTTGGACACGCAGACATGGGAGACTATGTGAAGTTTGCACATTCTCCCGTTGTGGGTGTAATACTGTTAAAAGACATTTGGATAGTTACGTGAATAGGAAAGGTTTGGATGGATGTAGGCCAGGAGCAGAAAGGTGGGGCTAGTTTAGTTTGGGATTATGTTTGGCATGGACTAGTTGAATCAAAGGGTCTGTTTCCATGCTGTATGACTCTATGACTAAGTGACAGATGGGATTTAAAATAGAGAAGTGCAATGTGATGCTATTTGGCAGAAAGGATAAGGAAAGGCAAAATAGGATTAATGGCACAATTCCAAACAGTATGCAGGAGCAGAGGGATTGAGGGTGCAGGTACATTGACCTTTGAAGGTGATAGGACATAATAGGAGAATGGTTAACTATGCATGTGGATCTTTGCCTTCATAGATAGAGGCATTGTGTACAAAAGCAAGGAAGTTATGTTGACCGTCTATGAAGCATTGGTTAGATTCCAGCTGGAATTCTGTATCCAGTACAAGTCACAATGTCTGAATGTGAGGATCCTTAAGAGGGTTCAGAAAGATTTTGTAAAATAATTCCAGGGTGGGGACTTTAGTAAAAAGGTTAAGTTGAAAAAGCTAGTGTTGTCTTCCTTTTTGATAATATTGAGGGGAGATTTGATAGAGGTGCACAAGAATATGGCAGATTTGGATAAAGTAGATGTGGAAAAACTGTTTGCATTAGCTGTTCGAACAAGGACAGGGGGATACAGGATTCTTATTCTTGGGAGGCAAGTGTGAAATACAACATTTTTTAAGCAGTAAGTGCCAGGAGGGTAGTGGAAGAGGAAACAATGATTTCAAAAAGAAGTTGATTAAGCCCCTAAAGGAAATAAAATTGCAGAGCTCTGGGGATTGAGTGAGACCCACTGGGTTGCTCCACAGAGAAGTTATATGAACTGAATGGGACAAATGGCCTCTTTCTGTGGTGTAAACATTCCTGGACATGAAATTCCTATTGTTCACTGTTGTAAAATCTTCCCACAGTCAGTGAAGGTATGAAAGGCTTGCTAGGTGTAACAAGATTCCTCCTCTTCTCTCCCGTTGTCTGAGCCAGGGTCACCAATGTGACATCAGAGAACCTGAAGCTTTCAGCCATTTTGTCAATGTCAAAAGTTCCTCTGCAACCAATGTATATCCCCTTTAAGAGATACTCACTGCCTCAAAGTGATACAGTGTGGACATGAATGGCTGCATGTTTGAATTGTTATATTGGTCTGTAGCTTTAACATGGTCTCTGGATCAATGTTAAAGCAGCACATTCGGTGTACACCCTATATTCCTCTTTTCCAATCTCTTGGCCATTACAGAAAATCTAAATCACAAAGCTAGCAATCTCATACCCATCAAGTTAATCTGAGGACAAAAATTGTTCATTTGTTTTCGTAACTTGTGAGCCCATTTAAAATAAATAGGCAGCAAGTATCAGCACCAAAGCATGAGGTTACATCCTGATCACTTTCAGCACAACCCATGTCGATTGCTTCACTTTTGACATTGATAATATCGACATTGCATACAGTCACCAGAGTCTATATAAAATGCTAATTTGACACAGGACCTGCCATTTTCATCACATTAGTTAACACCCTCTCTTAAAAATGTACATCTTAACAAGCAATCACCTGCATCAAGTATATCCCTGACCCTTAAAGGCATTCACCCTCAAAATTCTAGGAATTCTATAGCAAGTAATTCATTTCTTATCTCCATAAAATCTGTCCAACATCCACAAAGCACAAGTCAGGAGTGTGATGGAATACTCTCTAGATGAGTGCAGCTCCAACAACACTCATCAATCTCAACACCATCCAGGCAAAGCCGCCTGCTGGATTGGCACTCCAACCATCACCATAAGCATTGACTACCTCCATAATTAAAACACAGTGACGGCAGCAGTGTGATCCATCTACAAGATGCACTGCACTAACTCACCAAGGCTCCATCAACACCACCTTGCAAGCATGTGACCTCTACCACCTAGAAGGGCAAGGGCAGCACATGCATGGGAGCATTACTACATGCACATTCCCTGCCTAGTCATATACTGTCCTGACTCAGAACTATATCACTGTCCCTCCAGTGCTGCTTAGTCAAAATCCTGAAGCTCACTTCTTAACAACACTATGGTTGTCCCTACACACAAAGAGTGAACAATTCAACAAGGCAGGCCAATTCTCCAGGACAATTAGGGTTAGGGAGTAAATGCTGGCCCAGTCAGTGATGCTCACATCCCATGAACTAACCAAAAACAGTTAGGTTATTTGCTAGCTATTTGTTTTGTCTCAGAGGATCATAAGTCTTTGGAATTCTGTTCCTCAAAAGGTGGTGGCAGTAGAATCTTTGAATATGTTTAAGACAGAGATGGATAGATTCTTGGGAAGGGGGTGAGAGGTTAACGTCTCATAAACGAGTGGCCTGGGTCATTTGATCTCCCATTTACGTTGCAATGTATTTAGGCTTACAGTGATAGAAAATGATCTGCACTCTTCCAAGTTGCTTAACTGCTTTATATTCCCAGTCAAGTGAACTGATTTTAAAATTACCTGGTAAGTCCTCAGTAATTAGAACCAAGATATGATTTTGGCTTACCTGTGACTAAATAAAAGAGGTGGTCAAGACTCAGTAGGTTGTTCTGCATCTTTCTCAATTTTGATGTCCAGTGACTTCAGTAACTAGTCTATAAAAAAGCAAATTTTTCTTTATGTCTTGTTCAGGATGGCTGCATGCAGATCAGGGGTAGATAATGAAAGGAATTGCAGATGTGAGTGGTGGTGTGTAGAAGCTACATTATACAAAGATAGAAGAGGCTTGATGGACCAACTGGTCTTTGTTCTATTTCTGTACGTTCCTGTAGTCTGGCAAATGGAGTTGCAATTCCCTGTCTAAGATCATGTGACTTTGTCACTGGCACCACCAGAGTCAGGAGGTCTGTGGACTTTAGAAAGGCCTTTGACTAGATTCCACAAGGTGGACTGGTTAATCAGGTTTAGATCACGTAGGGTTCTGGGCTTGATCGTAGGAAATAGAGGATGATGGAAGAGGGTTTTTGTTCAGACTAGAGGCCTGTGACCAGCAGTGTGCCACAAGGATTGGTGCTGGGTCTACTGTTGTTCAACATTTATATAAATGATGTGGATGAGACTATAGGAGGCATGAATAATAAGTTTGCGGATGGTATCAAAATTGTTGGTATAGTGGACAGTGAATAAGATTATCTAAGAGTATAATGGGATCCTGTTCACCTAGGGCCAGTGGATGAGGAATGGTAGATGGAGTTTAATGCAAATAAACATGATGTATTGCATTTTGATAAGACAAACCAGGGCAGGACTTATACAGTTAATGGGGAGTGTCATTGAAAAGAGAGATACATAGTTCCTTGAAAGTGGTGTCACTGATAACCCCGGCTGGGTGAAGAAGGCACTTGGCATACTTGCCTTCATTGGTCAGAGCATTGAGTATGTTGGGATGTCATGTTTTGGTTGTACAGGACTTTGGTAAGGCCATTTTTGGAGTACTGTGTACAATTCTGTATGCCCTGCTCTCAGAAGGATGTTATTAGACTAGAAAGAGTGTAAAAAAGATTTACAAGGATATTACCAAAGCTAGATGGTTTGAGTTATAAAGCGAGGCTGGAAAAGCTGGGACATTTTTCCTTGGGGCATATGAAATTGAATGGTGATCTTATACAGGCTTAACGCTGGTAAGTGGAGTTGAAATGCCAATCAGCCATGATTGTATGGCGGAGTGGACTTGATGGGCCGAATGGCCTTACTTCCACTCCTATGTCTTATGGTCTTATGGTCTTATCATGAGGGGCTTGGCTAAGGTGAACAGCCAAGATCTTTTCCCCAGGGTAGGGGAGTCCAAAACTAGAGGGCTTAGATTTAAGATGAGAGGGCAAAGACTCAAAAAAACCTGAGGGGCCACTTTTTTCATCAGAGGGTGGTACGTATATGGAATGAGCTGCCAGAGGAATGGATAGAGGTGAGTACAATTACAACATTTGAAAGACACCTGGACAGGTACGTGGACAGGTTTAGAGACATTTGGGCCAAACGCAGGCAAATGGGACTAGTTCAGTTAACGAAACTGGGTCAGCATGGTCAAGTTGGGCTAAAAGGTCTGTTTCCATGCTATATGACTCTATGACTGACAGGAGTAAGAATTCAGTGCTTTAGTGCAATGGATATGGAAGTACCAATGACAGCTGGCTTCTGGGGAAATACCATCTACTCTCCCTTCTCTAAAGAAATATCTTGTGCCCACTTTGTCCCTTTACAAAGTAAACTATTTTTAAGTCCTTCAGTATTTTTTTAGGCTCCTCACAATTGGAGGTCTCAGCACTGGCCAAAGAATGGAAATTGAGAGCAGAGCCGAACTAGCATGTATGGGAAGTATGAAGGCCAAGTCTCAGATTGCAGGTGTGTCATGGACCTGCAACACCATAGGGAATGTACTCCAGATATTCTAAAGAACTTGCCTGATTTATGAGGGCTTTGCTATTTCTATGGGTATTTTGGTGTTATTGTGTGAAACTGAGAGAGCTAGCAAACTTTTCAGAGCCAACGTATGGGTAAATTTAATTAATCTGGGTTTTTCTTGTTCTTATGTTATAAATAGTTGTTTTTAAATTTATAAATTTGGTTGTCTCATAATAATTATCCATTCAAGGGTTTTGGACAAGTTGTTTGATAAGCTAGTTTGGGGTGTTTTGTAAATAACAGCTTTTTTTTAAAATGTGCAGGAATTTTCAAGATTACTTGTTCTTCATAGGTATATTTCCATCTGCAATTTATTCGCATTTAGGTGGATTATTAGATACCTGGTCATTTAATGAAAAGTAGCATCAATTTTGTTACCTTCTCTGGATTTGTGTCATGATAAACAAATGGCGTTACTCAGGGTCAGATGGCTTTAAGTGCTGTGAAACTCGAAATATATAATGCACTTAACACATTTAATTATGGAAATAGAAATATTCTATTTTTACATGCATTTGAAGGACTGATTTTGCATGATTGTGTTGTCAACAGGGAACTTGTTATGCATGTAAAGAAAGGAGAAGTATGCAACATTTCATTTTCCTCTGTGCGAAAACTGAGAACTGGCACAGGCACACTGTGCCAAATGGCCTCCTTCTGTGCTGTGAACTTCAAAACTTCTCTGGTCCTGTAGCTACCAAAACCCCCTGCTGCCAATGTGGATCAGGAACGTTATCACAGTATTGAACAGATTTCTCATGTGCAGATGCTTTGTTTTAATTATTATGTAATGAGATCAAGAAGGAGATGAGAAGTACTGTTATATTTGAGGAACTGTCAGTTATGAAGGAAAGACATGTGCCACTGTATAACTAAAACATGCTATATGCACATATTTATTTTGGTAAGTCTGATGTGTTTACGTACAATGACAATATGTGAGAGACACCAATATCTGTAGGTTAAAAGGCTTGTATATATGCATTTTGTGTTTTTTTTTCATACTTCTGGGCACTGATGAAGAAACTCCACATGGAGTTCTAACTACCATTGCTAAAAGTATTTTTAGTGGTGTTATTCAATCCTTGTTTCTTAGATCTTTGATATCCTTATGTTATTTATCTTCAAGAAACTTCTCAATAGGATTTTTTTGTCTACATAACACCCCAGTGTACTGCTATTTAGCATTTAAGATCTTTAAGAAGATGTTGACTCAGGAAATAAATATGTGCACCAATGAAAATATGAAGGTCACTGATATAGAGGGGAAAATAGTGAAAAGAGATATACATGTTTGGGAGAGTGCAAAAAATACTAAAGTAAGTTTTGAGAAGATGGGAGATGACAATAAGACAAAGTATCTGGGAAATAATGAAGATTAGAAAGGAAGGATGGAAGCTAGACTTTTAATTCTTTCTGTGAGAAATGTGAAAAGAGTTAAGTTTGTTTATCATGTAAATGGAAAGTTAAGTACTGTCTGCTCAGGTAATACAGTGCTAATTTAGTTTCCTGCATACCAATGAAAGCTGAAAATAAACACCGTATTCTGCATCCTGTCTGATAGAGTTTGAATGGCTAAAATTAAATTGTGGTGCTACAACGTTTAGCTTGAATCATAAGAACGTAAATTTATTGAATTTTGCAATCCTTAGTCTTGACTTTGCATTTTACTGCATTTCCTTCAGTAATTTGTTCTCTGACAAGTTGATTTATACATACATGTCCCTAATTTGAATAATTATTTTTAAAAAGTCAGTTGCAGCTGTCTTGGATCATTGCTGACAATTAAATTGCAAAATTGTCCCCATCTTTTTTTTGCAGTTCTAGCAAAACACAGTGACACCTTAATAGATGCATGACCTGAGTAGAGAGTGTAGACTTCAGGGCAGCTATCCTTCGTGGTTATGATGCTTCAGCTACTTTCACTCCAGTAATAAACTGCACTTTTTCCTCTGAAGGATTACCTTAGTGACTTGCATTGATGTTGTAATACCATTCACTACAAGTCACAAAATGACAGATAATATTCTAATTGTTATGCTTTCCTTTCAATAGTGATTCAGTCACGCATATTGTGACAGAGAATAATTCTTGGAATGAAATTTGGGACTGGATTCAAAACCTGAAGCTGTCAAACGCAGACAAGCTTAAGATGCTCAATATCTCCTGGTTCACAGACAGCATGGCTGCTGGAAAGCCTGTGGAGATAGAGGAATGGCATAAGCTTCAGGTAAATTTTACCTTCCAGAACTAACTGTGGTGTCTAGTATAATGCATGTTTACTGTAAGGTTTGTCAGCATTCTTGAGTGCGTTAGGTTATTTTATTTCTACACCAGAGAGATTAAAGGCAGCTGATCATTCTGCACAAATCGAGCGTGTGCTATAAAATAGCTTAAACTGAATAAAAATGGGATCTTATTCTGACAAATCAGTTGTTAATGGCTTCTAATCCAGATAGCAATAAGTTCCAAGCATATTGATAAGAAAGAACAACTGAAAGTATATGTGCAAACAATATTTATATGACAGATTTGAGATTATTAAATATTACTCAGTGTCAGGCAACTGATGCACTTAAACAGTAAAAGAAGTTATTGACATAATGGTTCATAGCACCATCCTCCAACACCTGTCCTCCATTACCCAGTCTTGTCAGTCTGTCATTCCTCCTTCCATTCCTACTCAATCATAATCAGAATATCATTTGTAATGGCTTCTCTTTGACTCCTATAAAGTTGCATCGCAAGCTCCTAAGGATCTATCCTTGGCTCTGTCCTGTTTTTCATCCATTAGCTGTTCCTTAGTGACACTATCTGAAAACACAGTGCCAGTTTCCACAAGTATGCTGTTGATATTCTAATTCAAACTCACCGCCAACTGTCCTAAGCTCTCCACTGGCTTTAATTTGTCATGCTGCTTGTCAGACTTCCTCTGCTGGATGCAAAGAAATTTATTCTAATTAAATATTGGAAAGGCATGGTGGCTCAGTGTTAGCACTGCTGCCTCACAGCACCAGGGACCCAGGTTTGATTTCAGCCTTGGGCGACTATTTGTGTGGAGTTTGCACATTCTCCCTGTGTCTGTGTGGGTTTCCTCTGCTTGTTCCGGTTTTGTCCCACAGTCTAAAGATGTGCAGGTTAGGTGAATTGGCCAAGCTGAATTACCCATAGTGTTCATTGTAGGTTAGATGCATTAGTCAGGAGAAATGTAGGGGAATGGGTCTGGGTGGGATACTCTTCAGAGGGTCAGTGTTGACTGGTTGGGCCAAATGGCCTGTTTCCACACTATAGGGATTCTATAATTATATGATTCACTCCTTGTCACAAACTCCATTCACTAGCCAATCATTCCATCCCTTTCCTTGGCTACTGTCTCATGCTCAACCAGAATTTTTGAAATTTGACACTAAGGTGAAAGTTCAACCCCATTGCATTTCAATTATCATGATGTGATGGTGCTGGTGTTAGGCTGGGGTGGACGAAGATAAAAATGACACAACATCAGGTTATAGTCCAACAGGTTTATTTGTAAGTGCTAGCTTTTAGAGCATTGCTCTTTCATCAGGTAGCTAGTGGAGCAGGATCATAGGACATAGAATTTATAGTAAAAGAGCAAAGTGTCATAGAACTGATGCAATGTATTGAACAAACTTAGTCTGCTGTTAAGTATTTAATCAATTAGAATGGGTTGCAGGGTTCCATTCATTAATATGTAAATCCCAAACGTCTTTCAAGTCACATTCCCGAGATAACTTAAGGTTTCAAAAAAAAGGTGACATCTCAGCTCAGAAAATACATTAAAGGTGTGAGATTAGAGTCCGTCTGTATTCCAACCTTGAGTCAGACTGGTTCTATTTCCAAGGTAGGAGTTTATAAAACTGCCTTCACATTGTGTGCTTTGTGAACAAAATAGAATGTACCTGCAAATACAAATCTGCAAATGCAATTTCACCTCCTAGACTTATATGTGTGGGTGTGGGAGAGAGGGAGTGTGTGTGTGTATGTGTGTGCGCGCGCGCGTGTGAGAGAGAGTGTCTGAGCTGAGATGTCACTTTTTTTTAAAACCTTAAGTTATCTTGTGAATGTGACTTGAAAGAAGTTCTGGGGTTTCTGTGTCCTATATTCCTGCACCATTTGCTACCTGACAAAGCAGCAGCGTTCTGAAAGCTAGTGTTTCCAAATAAACTTGTTGGACTATAAACTGGTGTTGTGTGATTTTTAACTTTCAATTATCAGGATTGCCTAGTTTCACCTCCACTACACCACCCTCTCTGCCCTGTCTCAGTTCATCTGCTGCATCTAGCTTTGACTATTTCAGGGCTTTTAGCTCCTTCCCTCCTTAAACTGGATCTCCTCCAAAATGTTACTTCTTGTGTCCTAACTCACCCCAAGTCCTGATCATCTACCATAATGGGCGGCATGGTGGCACATGGACGGCATGGTGGCACTGTGGTTAGCACTGCTGCCTCACAGCGCCTGAGACCCAGGTTCAATTCCCGACTCAGGTGACTGACTGTGTGGAGTTTGCACATTCTCCCCATGTCTGTGTGGGTTTCCTCCGGGTGCTCCAGTTTCCTCCCACAGTCCAAAGATGTGCGGGTCAAGTGAATTGGCCATGCTAAATTGCCCGTAGTGTTAGGTAAGGGGTAAATGTAGGGGTATGGGTGGGTTGCGCTTCGGCGGGTCGATGTGGACTTGTTGGGCCGAAGGGCCTGTTTCCACACTGTAAGTAATCTAATCTAATCTAATTCTTGTTCATTAATATCCCTTACCCCCTAACAATGCCTAGATTTTAAAACCCCCATCCGTGGCTTCAAATCTCTTGGTCACATCAATCCCTGTAACCTCCTTCAGCCTCATAACTTTCTGAGGCATCTGTCCACCTCAACTTATGGCCTTTTGCATATCCCCAAATTCTCTCTCTAAAATTCTCCAACTTTATTCTCTGTTCTCTTTTAAAATATTACCTAAAAATTAACCCTTTGAAGGTCCCAGAGGACTGTGCTTCGTACAGGCCCATTTCACTCATATATGGACTTTAAAATCCTCTCTAAGATTCTTGCGTTAAGGCTGAAAACTGTGTTACCTTCTATTGTTAAAGAGGACCAGATGGGCTTCATAAAGGGCCGCAGATCCTCCAATAACATTAGGAGGCTGCTTAATATAATTCAAGCATGTCAATAACAGCCAATATAGGGATTGGTGATTTCTCTATTTGCAGAGAAGGCATTTGACCGAGTTGAGTGGCCGTAACTTTTCTATACTCTGGAGCGATTTGGCTTGGGCGAAGTCTTTGTAGGATGGGTAAAGGTTCTCTACAGTGACCCTCTCGCTGCGGTCATCACCAGTGAGGTATGATGAAGCAATTTTAACAGTTTTAGGAGCAGCCAGCAGGGTTGTCCCCCTTCGCCATTGCTTTTTACATTGGTGATTGAACCATTGGCGGAGGTTATTCGTAGGGATCCTAATATATCCGCTCCAGAATTGGGGTCAAAATTACATAAGATTTTGTTGTACGTGGACGATGTCCTAATTCTTTTGTCAAATCCAGCAGTTTCGGTGCCCTGCCTGTTACAATGCATTTGGCGCATTTTCGGGGATACTAGATTAATCTTGCAAAGTCAGAAGCTATGCCTATGGATGGTCTTATGAAGGAGCTAGGTTTTGAGGGTGAACATCGATTCCCATTTTGGTGGTCACGGGGGTTTGTGTATTTGGGCATATTCATTACTCCAATTCTTGATCTGTTGTTCAAAACTAATTTTGTTCAATTATTTGACAAAATCAAACAAGATCTTCAAAGATGGGAGGCACTTCCGGTCTTGTGATTGGGTCAGATAGTGCTTATTAAGATGAATATTCTCTCCCGTTTGTTCTACGCTAGGTAGATGCTCCCCCGATTTCAATAAGCAAATATTCAGGAGAATGAAAGGCTCTTATTTGGTATCATAAGCGGCCCCTCATTAAGTTAGCTAAACTGCGATTGCCTCACAGATTGGCGGGGAATGGATGTCCCGGACATTAAAAGCTACCAACTAAGCTCACTTTTATCCTATGTGAATGATTGGGCCTGTGGGGGCGTCTTTCAATACGGTTAGGTATTGAAACCGCTGAGGCTGGGTGGCCCCTTACTAGCTCGCTGTTTTTGGACAAAATGAGGACAATCAGGGAATATTGCCACAACCCAATAGTTATCAATACTGTTAAGGCATTTACGGCAACTCGGCAGAGGGATCACAATATTGGCAAAACATTTTCTCTTTCATCTATAGTTGGTATGCTGGGTTTTCAACCAGGAATAATAGATTCAGGATTCGAACATTGGGCAGCTAGGGGTGTGTCTTGCATGGGCGATTTATTTGAGGGAGACACAATGATGTCCTTTTGATCAGTTAGCATGGAAATACGAGCTATCTAACAGGGGCCTCTTCTGTTTTTCTCAAGTTAGGGATTTTATTCAAAACAAAATTACACTTTTGACAGATCCTTACACATCTGACGTAGACAGGAGAGTGCTCAGTGCTAAGAGTACACTTTCTGTCAGCACTTTTTTCATCAATTGGGGGTGCCCCCTCAGATGAGTTCGATCGACTCCACAGGGCGTGGGAGAGAGAGCTAGGTGTTGAAGTTTCCTCAGCAGCGTGGGAAGATATTTGGGAAAATGCAAAAAAGATATAAATTTGCCATAGGACCCATGCTTTACAGTTGATGATTCTCCACAGTGTCCACATGGCTCTGAACCATTTGTCAAAATTTAAACCAGGGGTATCTTCAGCATGTCCCAAGTGCAAGGTCTGTATGGGCACTCTTACCCATTGTCTCTGGTCCTCTGATCCTTCCTACTTCACACTGTCCAGTGTATTCCCTGTAGATGCATGTACGAAAACACTTTTCAACATCCTCACTTTCTACACAAGAAAGAATATCTTGCTCGGTTGGTTATCCGTAAAACCTCCCGTGCTTGTCGGGTTGGCGGAAGATTGTTATGGAGCATATCCCCTTGGATTTTCTCACAACTATGGTACACCATAAAACTGACACTATTTCTAAGATATAACAGCCCTTTTTGGATTACCTGGACACAGATTTATCTGCCATGCTAATAAGGGCTTTTAAATAACCATTACAATTGTAATTTACGAGTCCAATAACCAGAGAGGAGCAACTGCAAATGTATCACTGTCTTATTTGGCTGGATTGAGTTATTACTATCTATCAGTTTTGTTGTTGGTTATTATTTAGTTAGTTAAATAGTTTGTTTTGTTTTCTTATTTTTTTTATATATATTTATACATTTGTACAAGAGGGTGAATTGGGTTTTTCCTTTTCTTGTGTTCTTTCTTTGTATTGTTTTGAATTGTATTGTTTTGAATTTGTGGTAATATTTAACAAATAGATTTTTTCAATAGAAATATATTTAAAAAATAAAATTATCCCTTTAATTATGCCTTTGCTCTCATGACCAAATGTTTACTTGTAGAGTTTGGTGTTAATTTTTGACATCATGCTCCAGTATAATTGGAAGTGAGAAGAATCATAGGAGCAGTAGCCCATTCAGTTGCTCAAGCATCCGCCACTGAATGGATGGATTGTATCATACCCCAACTGATCTGCCCCTCCACTCATAATCCTTCATGAGCTTTATTCATTCATAGAATATGGGCATCATTAACAAGTGAAGGATTTATTCCCAAGTTGCTTTTGAATGTGTTTTGTTAATCTGTCTTCTTAGACCATAATCATCAGTATGGTAAAAGTACTCCTCCGATGTGCCGTAGCTTGTTCCATTGGGGATTGGCCCTGGGATTTTCACTCAGTGACAATGAAGGAATTGTGAAATATTTCCAAATCAGGATGATTTGGTGCATTGTGGAGGAAAATTTGGGGATCATAACATTTCCCTATGCTTGTTGACTATGTCCTTCTGGATGATAACTGTTGTGGGTTTAGATGGTGGTATCAGAAGAGTCTTGGCAAGAGGTGACACACACAATGTAGCAGCCAAGGAGCACCATTGCTGCAAGAAGTGGTGAATTTAAGTTGGTGGATAGGGTGCTAATCAAGTGGATTGCTTTGTCTTGGATGAACACTCCTCTAGAAGGTGGAGGTCTGGGTGGAGGTCTCGCTGCAGAAAGCAAATCATAATGCTACCAAGCAAGTTGGTTATCAATGTGTAAATCTTTCCAATATGCCAATGCCAGGCAGTAAGAGTAAGATGGCTTCCTGGCCAGCCAGAAGCCAGCAGTAGCTGCATTACAACATCTATTCCCCTGTTAAGAGATTCTGTATGCAGGTTTTTGCCTTGAGCAAACATCATTCTCACTCCTAAAATCTACAATACATTCAGTCAGACAAGTTGAGAGTATTCTGTCAGACTCCTGACCTGTAACTTTTAGATCACGAGAAGGCTTTTGAATGCCAGATACTATAATGACCAGGGAAAGAGCTCAATTAGAACTAAAGACTCACAATTTAAGACTTTGAAGACTCTGAATTTTAAGATTTTGTCTTAAATTGTCTTTGTCTTTTAAATTATTTTTCTTTATTATATCATCATGGAAGGACTGTTATTCTGAATTTTTTATTTCTTTATTTTTCTAATTTATTACTATGACTTCTCACTATTGAAGGTCTGAAATGCTAGACTGTTTTCTTCATTTTTTTTCCTGAGAATTTTTATTTAAGAATCTGTCTCTAGGTACCTTGGCACCTAAGATGGCGACATAAGGGTAACTTGTAAACTTTTCACTATGAGTACAAATGATAATAAACTTAATTCAATTCAATTCAATCCAAATGACAGGGGAAAGAGCTCACTTAGAAATAAAGATGCATAATTTAAACTTTTCACTATGAGTACATATGATAATAAAGCTAATTCACTTCAATTCAAATCCCCAGTACCTGTTCCAAGGGTATTTAAAAAAGTGCCGATTGATTGATAAATGATTGTAATTTTCCAAAATTCTAGATTCTGGAAAAATCCAATCATAATTTTTTTCAAGAAAATATGGATACAGAATTTAAGGATTTTCAGGGACATTATTAACATGGATTTGGGACTTCCTTACCAGCAGAAATCAGGAATGAAATGGAATAAGAAATCATCCTCTCTGAAAGATGTACTGATGGGTTGCTCCTGGGAGTTGTGCTGTGAACTTTCCTTATCTTGGTATACAATTAGTTAACAAGCAGTTTGTGACTATTCACAGAAGACTGAATGGTTTACGTGTCAGAGAAAATTGAGATCATAAAAAATCACTGCGAAATGATCTTCTGGAATGGAAAAAATGAGGGGTGGTGCTCAACAAGAAAAAAATGTTGTGTCATGCGCATCCCCAATTAAAAAAAAACAACAGATATCTTTAGTTTGTGTAAGAAAATTCTCCAACAGGTAGATATGCGACCATGACTGAGGGGTTTATGTTAAAAATAATCTTCAATGAAAATTCCACATTCTGCAGATAAGTTCCACAGTAACCAGAGGTCAGACTTCTTCGGAGGAATTTTTGTTATTGCATCAAAAATATCAGAATTACAGCTTATGACACACTGGTTTGTTCAATGGCAGAATATGTAAGTGTTTGTGGGATCCGTGTACATTGCGAGATATAAATAAGATTGAAACAATTCAAAGCTGTGCTGCATAGTTCTGCATGAAGCAGTATGGGAGATACAACAGTGCTGCATCATTGATCAAAGATTTGGAGTGAGATTCACAACAGCAAAGGAAGAAGAACGTGAGACTGACCATTTTCTATAAAATATGGAACAGACAGGTGGGAATTGATAGAATCATGTGCCTTCTAGCCTCTGATAGTGATAAAGAACAAGGCAGGTATCTGCACAAATTTCAAAGAGTGGTTGTTTCCAAGGTAGTGCATCAAAAATCTTTCTTCTCAGGGCTATTCCCAAAATGGAACAAGCTGCTAAAGGAAACAGTCACAGCTTCACTACTTCACATTATCAGAATCCAACTTCAACTTAATTCCATTTAAAAGTTTTCAATATCAGGACTATCCTTTCAGCAGCTAATACTAAAGAGTCAAATATGATACGAGAGAAAACATTTCAGACAACAAGTGGCTTGGTTTTGGAATGCACTGTCTGAAAGTGAAGTGGAGGCAAATGCAATCAATGAAATGAACATGGCATTAACTGATTGTTTGAACAGAAACACTGCGCAGGGTTACAGGGAAAGAACAGGGGACTCAGTTATGGTGCTCATTTGAAGAGCTGATGCAGAAACTGGTGGGATGGGGAGCTAATTGGCCTAGGGCACTGTGACAATTCTGTGATGTACAATTTTGCTCTCTTTACTTAACAAAGGATATACTTGAGTTAGAAACTGTTCTGAGAATGTCTACTTATCTAATTCTTGAAATGAAGGAATTATTTTATGAGGAAAGTTTGGGTCTATACCAATTACAACTTGAAGAATGAGAAGTAATCTTATTGAAGCATATGAGAACATTTGAGGGAGTTTGATATTGACAGGATGTTAACCTCTTGTGGGGCATCTAGAACTAGAGAACATATTTTAAAAATAAGGGGTCTTCCATTTAAGATGGAGTTGGGAAGAAATGTCTTCTCAAAGAGAGTTGTTAGCCTTTGCAGCTCTTATCCATTGCAATCAGCAGTGACACGATAATGAATATTTTTAAGGCTGTGATAGATACGTTCTTCATGAGAAGCCAGCAAAAGGATTTAGTGGTAAGGACAGGAAAGTGGAGTTGAGACCATAAACAGCCACAATCTACTCAAATGATGGAGAAACACAAAGGACTCAATGGCCTACTCCTTCTCCTCAGCATATGTTATTCTCTACATAAGTGCATTGGAGAGTTATTCACCACAGGATATTTGACCTGCTTTCATCACAGAATTCCTAGCCTCTAATGGGTCTTGTCACCAAAGTGTTTATATGGTTGACTGTTGTCCAGTTTTTTTGACGTGGACAGTGTCATTGTTGAGCAACTGCGAATGGAATGGAATATTATACAATCATCAGTGAATATTCCCACTTCTTAACTTGTGGTGGAGAGAAGAGCATTGAGGAAGCAGTTGAAGATGGTGTTCCAACCCACTGGGATAGTGTGCCATACATTGAGCTGGAGTTGTATTTAAGGTTTTTTTAAGGCACATAATATTCTCATTTACCAAACTTTCAGACCAAGGTTGATAGAAATTGCAGACCAGGTTTCAATACTAAATAAGAATGATTATTTATTATAAGTAATTACACTACAGCTGCAAGTAAACAGATATAACCCACATTTTAAAAATCCCCTTATAACCGCCCCCTAACATACAGCCAGACAAATAAATAGATTATTGGTGGAGCTAGAAAAACTGGGCAGTCAGTTCAGTTTTCTTTGCTTTCTGATTTTGATGTTGAAATGACCCATCGTTGGCTGCCAGGCCCTGATGTTCAGATGCCTTTCTCTGGAAGCTTTCACTTGTGCAGTTTGCAGACAGACTAATTACTTGCAAAAATATCTTGAATTTGTCAGTTCAAAGTCACAGCTCACAACAACTACTCGAGGAAAGGTAACTGGTTTTCTTCTAGGGCTGTGTTATTCTGCACTCAGACACATGTGGCCTTGATGTCAAGGACAGTCTCTCTCACCTCACCACTGAAATTCAGCTCTTTAGTCTATGTTTGTATCTAGACTGTTAAAAAGTCTGAAGCAGAATGATAGCTCTGTCAATGACACCTTTTATAATTTTGCTGCTAGGGTGATGATTAGCTGGTGTGGATTTGCTGTACTTTTTGTGAATAAGACATTGTTGAGCAATTTTGCACTTTGTGTGGTTCATGTTGCAAATGTTTGGCTTGAGGTGTGGTTCTTTCCAGAGCACAAGTCTTCAACACAGCAGTTGTCAATTGTCAGGGTCCATAATTTTTGCTATATTCAGTCACTCCACTCTATCTCGATATCCCATGGAGTGAATTAGATAGTTGCAAAAGCCTCAGACTTGCCTTGCATTCATGTACTAGGTTCCAAATTAATTTAACCTTCTCCTCTCAGCTGTTTAATTTTCCATCTTCCCTGTCTGAATATTGCAGGACTACAGACCTTTGATTTGATTTTACATTGAGCAACCAGTTAACTGTATCTAACGTTTGCTGCATTCACTGATGGGTATGCACGTTAACTAGTGTTGTAGTTTCACTGGGTTGAGATCTTAGTTTCATGTGCACCTGTAGCTGCGTCTTGCATGTTCTTTTACTCTCCTCACTGAGACATGATTATATTGACTGTAATGAGGCATTTACCAGGCAATGAGTTTACAAATAGTGGTGGATTGAAATTCTGCTGATCCTTAAAAACCATAGCATTTTCTGGAGGTACGGAAAGATTCATGATCCTTTGAGAGAGTAAAGTCCTCATTACCTGTGTTTGAAATGGTGTTTGTTCTGAATGGTCCTTGTTCTGAAACTATGCTACAAGCTCTCAATTTCCCATTGAGGGGATATATCCCCTCGGCGTCTACCCCGCTGAGCTATTTCAATAAGATCGTCTCTCATTCGCCTAAACTCCAGTGACAGAGGCTTAATCTACTCAACCTTTTCTCAAAAGGCAACCCTCTAACTTCAGAAATCAACTAAGTGAACCTTCTTTGTATGGTCTCCAAAACAAATAAATCATCATATAATAAAACTGTACTCTAGGTGTAATTTCACTAATGTTTGGTGCAGTTACATCAAGAGTTCTTCCTTTTACATCCATCCTCCTTGCAATAAGACCAACAGTTCATTTGCCCATTTACTCACTTGCTTTACTTGCATACTGTAGGAAGATTAAAGTTGCCAATTCACCAAGTCACAATGGCAATAATTCTGATGGGAGAGATGCTCATAAGGGCTATGTGAAGCATTGCTGTTGGATATAATATCTTGGGACAAATACAGAATGTAAAGTTGCGGCTGCAATTTGTCACTTTGTTCCTGGCACAGGCACAGAAGGTAGACTACATGCTGACAGTTCTTGTGGTTTTATTTTGATCACAGCCTTGCAAAAGTCTCAACAATCTGGCTCACCTTTCAAAGTTACAGAAAATTATTTTTCTTCCTTGCTCAGTGCATCTGGATTTGGATTTCACTGAGTCTGGATGTAAGAAAGGTTTGGCAAAGGTTTTTGCAGAATGACAAAATGACTGCAAGTGATGGAATTGGGTGTCCGCCTACCAATCAAGTATCTTGCTCTTAGTTTTCCTGGAAAGCTTGTATATTGCCACCAAGGCAAACAGTTGAATAATTATAAAATCATACAATGATTAAAGCAAAGGAGAAGTGCTTCAATCGTGTTAGTCTATTGCAAAAGAAACTTTGTTAGTTCCAGACCTCTGCCTTTTCCCTTTCCCCTTGTAATTTTTGTTTTTTCTTCTGCTCATAAAGCAGAGGAAAGTAATGTACTGCTGCTGTTTCTGTTTCAGAGTTGTTGGAATTGATCTTTTTATTTCCCACCTATTGCTTACAATAAATTGTAGGTGAGCTCAGGGTTTCAGCATTCTAGCTGTGGCTGGAATCACTGTTGTGCCTCTGTGAAGCAGAGAACATCGTGGATAACACTTTTAGGGAGGTGGTCACACTGGAGGATGGTAGAATACAAGCAGAAATTTTCTAATTTTCAATCAGATATTGTGTCTTTTATATGTACGTCACATGTTTCAAAATTCTTATAAAAGGTGGAAGTAAATTTGCGAGGTGAGAGCAGAGACTGGTACGATTACATTTAAATGGCATCTACATCAGTACATGAATAGGAAAAACTTAGAGGGATATGGTCCAAGTGCTGGCAAATGGGATTAGGTTAATTTAAGGTACCTGGTCGCTATGGATGAATTAGACCGAAGGGTCTGTTTCTGTGCTGTACACCTCTATGACAAATTATTAAACTACTCAATTTCACAGATGACAAGTGAACATAGACAGAACTAAACAAAGGGAAATCTGAATACTTACTTTAAATTAATTTGTCTCCTTGAAACATAGGAAAATAATCAATCCTGTGCTCTGTCAATTCCTTGGGCGTCTGGCTTGTTTTTGACATTTTTTTTTATTTTCAGATTACTTCTAACTGCAAAAAATGAGCTTTTGCTGGAGGTTAAGGACTCTGCGTCCTGGGTCTGTCAATTCCTTGGAATGCTATTGCTCCCTTGGTGTTGTTGAAAACACATCTCACTGTTTACATTTTCTGACGAAAAGTAATTGAACTGAAATTTTCAGCCTAGTTTCCTTGTTCCACAGATGTTGCTGTATACAGCTGAAGGTTGCCGACATTTTCAGATTTTATTTCGATTTCCATCATTCATGTTTTAACCATTAATTAAAAATGGTTACTCAAATGCCCTCTTTCTTAGGTTGTGAGATTCCAGAGGGTATATCATTACTATTCTACAGATAACTGGCAACTAGCCAAATAGTCCTGGGATAAACAAAATGCAACCTGGGAATTCCACTTCAAGTCATTCATCATTCTGACCTGAAAGTATATTGTTGTTCCTTCACTGTCCCTGAGTTGAAATCCTATACCTTCTGGCCCTATCAGCACTGTGGCTAATCCTATACCAGGTTGATGGCAGTGGTTCAAGAAGGTAGCTAATCAAGGAATTTAGGGCTGGGCACAAAATGCAACACTGCCATTCTATATATAAATTAATGAAAAGCCAAATGGTTGTCACTGTCTCTGTTGTGAATTCCACAATGCTGTATCTTCTGGCTTCAGTATATATATAGTAAACTTTTGCTTTTGGACTTGTACAAATTAATTTTGTGTTCAACCCTTCAACTTAACTCATCCAGTCTTTGCCATTAGGAAAAGAACTGTTAACAAAGTAGTAAAGTGTGACAAACATATTAAGCCACCATTGATGATGAGAGTCGCCCTCAAGGTTATGTTTCCATTCAGCTCAGGCAAATAGAAATTTTGTCTCTTGTTTAACTGTAAGAACAATCTTTGAAATGATCTTGGCTGGTTTTGACCCAGTTCCCAATAGGCATAGCCCGACAAAACAATGTACTAGAATTTTACAGCAAGTTGCATTAAGTTGGGAATCTCATTCCAAGAGGCCATAAGGTCAGAGTTTTGTAGCAAGCCAGTAAATTTACAGTGATGCATCATGGGATTTAAGGTATATTTTTGGAACTGACTAGCTGAAGCAACATGAGACATTTGGCTATGTGACACCCAGGACTCTCATTGTTTCTGTTGTTGAAGTAATCAAGAACATGAAACGTAGAAGCTAAATATAACCACATGGATATCAGTATGCTTAGCAGAAGTGAAAATTCTGTCTGAGCAATACTGTTAAAAATTAGCTCTAGTTGTCATCATACAAGGCAAAACAATGTTTTGATAATCACCAGTACTTTGAATTAAAATATATTTAGCTGTCGAATGAAACGTCATTGACTAACTTGGTCAACTGAGACTGCTTGATGTAAAATGGGGAAAAACTGATTGGTGAGCAATGGATAAGTCATTCTAAGTTATTCCGCTTACTGAAATTGTAATAAAACATTGATAAAGTTACTCACCAGAAGGTCAGCTCAGCCAAGTGGAAAGTACATCTGGATAATATGGAATGTCATAGGTGCACACCCTGTCCCAGATGATCAAATCTACAGAAGTTTGAGCTTAGGATTTTGTAATTTCAGCAGTGGCTGGAGTCACTGCTGTGTTTTTGTGAGGCAGAAAACTTCATGGATAGTAGGTTTAGGGAGGTAGCCACACTGAAGGGTAGGAGCATGCCGGCCCAGAGGGAATGGGTAACTGCCAAGCAGTCTAAGACATTGAACTGAACAAGTCACCTGAGTCTACTTGCCTTGCTGATCTGAATTTCCATTTTGGTTACTGGTGAGTGTGATGACTCATGATGGGAGTGCAGGTGGAGGCATGCCTGTGGCACTGTGAGCATCTCAGCAGTATGCAGGAGGGGAAGGAAGAAGAGTGGAAGAGCATGACTTATGAGGCTTCCATCATCTCAGAGTCAGAAAGGATGCTCTGTGGCAGCAAAAGTCCAGGGTGACTCTTTTGCCTCCATGGTACAAGCATCGTGATGTCACCGAGTTGCGACAGTTAATCCTTGTGTGGAGTGAGTGAACTGCCAGAGGTTGTGGCGTGCATCGGTACCAACGGTATCGGTAAGAAGGGGGAAGAAGGCCTGAGAGTAGATTTTAGGAAATTAAGAAAAACTAAAATGCAGGACCTAAAGAGTAGTAATCTCAGGACAATTCCCAGCGCTATGGTATTAGTGAATTTTGGGACAGGACGATTGATCAATTGACTTCATGTTGGAGAGTAGAAATAGGAGGAAAGGCAATGGATGTCTGTGGCAGTGGGACTGATATTTGGACAGACAGGCTGCACTTCAACAGGACTGGGATTAGTATCCTCTCAGGGAGATTTGCTACTGTTGTTTGAGAATGTCTGAATGAAACTATCAGGAGATTGGGAACCTGAGGGGTAGCTCAAATTGGAAGTAAAACTGAAAGCAAGGAGTCGAAAAATGGCATTCAGGTGAAATGAAGACAAGTATCAGTAATGCTTAGAATGTGGAATAATGGCTAAAGGTAAAATGGTTAAAGGCATGCTACCTGAAGGCACAACAAGGTAAATGATTTAAAGGCACAAATAGATTTAAATATGTCTCATCTAATTGCTATTATGGAAAAATGGCTGAGGTGTGACCAAAAGAGTATTGAGAATAGGAGTTGTGAGGTCATGTTGCAGCTGTGCAGGATGTTGATTAGGCCACTTTTGGCATATTGCGTGCAATTCTGGTCTTTCTATCGGAAGGATGTTGTGAAACTTGAAAGGGTTCAGAAAATATTTACAAGGATGTTGCCAGGGTTGGAGGATTTGAGCTATAGGGAGAGACTAAATAGGCTGGGGCTGTTTTCCCTGGAATGTCAGAGCCTGAGGGGTGGATGGGTATATGAATAGGAAGGGTTGAGAGGGATATGGTCTGCATCGACGAGTTAGACCGAAGAACCTGTTTCCGTGCTGTACATTTCTATGACTATGACTATATGCCTAGGAATTGAATATTCAAGCATTTTGGAAGGACAGTAAAATAGGAAAAGGAATTGGAATCACACTGATACTAAGGGATGGGATCAGTACATTAATAAAAGAGAATCTTGAATTCGAAGAACAAAATGTGGAATCTGTTTAGGGGCAGCTAAGAAACTGCATGCGGCAGCAAGTATTAAGATGAGTTGTTCATCAGCCACGAGACTGTAATGGTTAAGTAAGCATGGTATTAATCAGGAGTTTAGAAAAACATCTGACATGGGTAATCCAGTAATAATGGGTAATACCAATCAGCACATAGTCTGCATAACCTAATCAACATTAATGCTGTAGTGGATAGGTATCTAGGGATGTTAATCTAGAGCAGTATGTTGAGAAATCAACTGAAGAACAGGTTAGGAATAGAGCAGCTTCGGATGCTGCCTGAACTGCTGTGCTTTTCCAGCACCACTCTAATCTAGAATCTGGCTTCCAGCATCTGTCGTCATTGTTTTTACCTAAAGAACAGGTTATTTTGGTATTATATTATATAACAAAAATGATAATATTCTTCTTTTAAAATAATCTTTAAGGATGAGTGACTACAATATAACAGAACATTATATTATATTTGAAAGTGATAGTTTAATCAGAAGCCTGAATGTTAAATTTGAACAAAGGTGTGAGGAACACACTGACTGATTTGGATTGGATCACTACACTAATAGCTATGATGGTACATTGCAATGGATAGTCTTTAAAGAATTATTCTACATTCCTTCAAGGTGCAAAAACTGTAAAAAAAATGTCCGTCAACTGTGACGAACAAAGAATGTTGAGGATTACATATGGCTAAAAGAAAAAACTATAAAGTTTCCTGAAAGAGTAGGAAACATGAGGATTGGGTGGATTTCAGAACACAGCAAAAGTGGGTCAACTGATAAAGGCAGAATAGAAAATGAGTGCACACCATCAAAAAATATTTGAAAAGATTGTAAGCTTTTATAGATATGTAAAAAGAAAATGTTAGCTAAGACAAATATGGGTCCATTGCAGACAGAGTTGAGAGGAACATGGAATAGAGAAATGACAGACAACCAAAGTTATTACTTTGTGTCTGTCTTCATAGAGGAAGAAACAAGAAATCTCACAGAATTAGACGTCCAAGAGTCCAGATAGAATAAAGAAATGAAGAAAATCTTTAAGAAAGTTGTGCTGGAGGGATTAATGGGTCAGAATTTTATGAAGTTGCTGGGACTTGATATCTCCACCTCAAAGTGTTGAAGGAAGTACCTATGAAAACATTAGATGCATTAGTCCTTCTAAAATTCTATAGATTCTGGAAAGGTCCCTGCAGATTGAACTGTAAGCAGGGAACTACTGCCCAGGTCAACTGACATCTGTAATAAGGAAAATGCTAAAATCTATTCTAGAGCATGTGATAAGTGGACACATAATAATAATGATCTGTCTGGACATGATCAGTATGAATTTCTGACTGGAAAATAATGTTTGATGAATTGTTGGAAGATTTTGAAAATGTCGTTAACATAATTGGCAAGGGATAAACTCAGTGGATATATATTACACTTGGATTCTCAGAAGCTCGATATAAGGTCTCAAAGAAGATTGGTTAGCAAGGTTAAAGTGCATGGGATATGAGGTAATAGATAGCATAGAATAAGGATTGGCTAATAGAAAACACAGAGTAGCAATAAATGGGACATTCTCAAGTTGGCAGATTGTGAATAGTGGGGGAATGCGATGATCAATACATTGGGCCTCAGGTGTTCACAAAAATATCAATGGGGACCAACTATACTACTTTCAAATTGTACAATAAGGCAAAGCTAGGTAAGAACGTGTGATATGAGACAAATGCAGAATGGCTTCAAGGGGCTTTGGACAGGCTTAGTAAATGAGTAAGTATGTGGCAGAAAGAGTATAATGTAGAAAAATGTGAGATTATCCACTTTGGTAGGAAGAACGAATGCGCAGAATATTTATTAAATCCAAAAAAATGTCCCGACAGTATGGGGACAGGCCATTTAGCCCAACAGGTCCCCATCAACTCTCTGAAGAGCATTCCATCCTATCCCTTTAACCCTGCATTTCCCGTGGCTAATCTACCTAACCTACACCTCCCTGGACACTATGGATAATTTAGCATGCCCAGTCCATCTAGCCTGCACATCTGTGGACTGTGGAAAGAAACTGGAGCCCCCAGAGAAAACCCATTTAGACACAGGGAGAATGTACAATCTCCACACAGACAGTCACCCAAGGCCAGAAATGAACCTCAGTCCCTGGCACTGTGAGGTAATAGTGCTAGCCTCTGAGCCACTGTGCCATCTCAATGACGATAAGACATTAGAATGTGGAGATGTGCAACGGGCCATGGGACCTGGTCAAAATTCACTGAATGCTGATTTGTAGCTGCAGGAAGCAATTTGGAATTAGGAAGGTATGTTAGCCTTTGTTACAAGAAGATTTGAGTACAGGAATAATGATGTGTTGTTTCACTTGTATAGGATATTAGTTGACCTCAATTGGAATACTGTGTGCAGTTTTGGACCCCCTACATTAGGACGGACATTATTGCTGTAGCTGGAGTGCAAGAAAGATTCATCAGTCTTGTTCCTGTGATGGTGGGTGTGTCCTGTGTAGAGATTTGACAAGCTAGGCTATATTCTTTTGAGTTTCAAAGAATAGAAGACAATATCTTGAAACTGACAGAATATTTACAGGTTTAGGCTGAGTAGATGCAGCTAAAATGTTTCCCTTGGTTGCTGAGTTTAGAACCATGAGACACAATTTCAAAATGAAAGGGAAACAATTTAAGATCAAAATAATGCGAATTCCTGTCACTCAGAGAGTTGTGAATTTTGGAATTTTCCACCACTAAGGATTGTGGAAACTCGGTCATTAAAGGATAGATTTGTATTTAGAAATCTGTCAGTGATGAAATTGGATATGAAGATAATGTAGCAAAATGTTGATGATCACTGATGATTGTGTTGATTGGTGGAGCAAGCTTGTTGGGCTGAATGGCCCATTCCTGTTCCTAATTTTGCAGAATAACCTTGGCATAATTTTGTAACTCTTCAAATTGAAGATAATTGTCGATTGTTGTACTGTTGCATCAATAGCATGTTAATGGCCCAATTTTTCCAATCTGTATCAGAATCCCTTTTTCTGACCCAGATCAGGCTATAAGTTGTCCACTTGGCTTTGGATGAGTTTTCCAGACAAACCAATGGACCTGGAGTCTTCACAACAAAAGCAATGTAGTCCAGTCCAGGAATCCATGCAGGCAGATTGGTGCTAAAACCATTATTGCAGTAGCTGTCATATCCATAGTTTAAAGGGCCCAGCCCCACTTTGACATCTACTAAGAGAAGTTAAGTATGTAAGATAGACTGATAGGTGGATGAAGTTGTGTGATGTCAGCTGGTTGGAATGCTAGCATACCCAGTGGTTGAGGGGACAATAGAAGTTTGGATGGGCATGGGGTTGGAAGCCGGTTGATTCCATGTGAGGTGGGGTTGGGTGCTGGATGTTACGTTCTGTGGGGCTCAGAGAAGAATCACAGGTTGTCAGGTTCAGGAAGTTTGATGGTTGGATGGGGAGAGGTTGAGCAGGGAGTTGGGAATGGGATCAAGTGGAGGTAGTATCAATGATGTATTTGGGCAGGGTATTGTTACATAGACATTGGAGCGGGTTTTAATTTCTCTAACCTTTTCTGGCTACATACTCAGATAAGTGACTCAGAACCATGTGACGTCTCCAACTCTGACTCAGATTTGGGACCTCTTTGGAGAATTCCAAAATAATTGCCCACTGGACATTACAATTTTCCAGGCAATTCCTTCTGAGTTAGCTGCATCAGGACATCCATATGCCCCCAGTGCACAACTCCTGCCTACAAAACATCAATAAGCATCTTCCTAAATATTAAACTGTAATTTCAATTTATTCTGCTCAATATTGCACCATACCATTCTCCCAAAAAGTCTGCACTGTCATCCAACTGTTTACGACTGTGTTTGCTTGGTTCCATTCTTATCCCTTCAGTTGTAGCCATAAAATCACGTGTAATGTATTCTTTTTCTGCCTCTAAAAACTGGCACCTCTGATATCCTTCAAGGATTTATCCTCATCCCGCTCGAATTTCTCACTTACATCATCATCATCATCATCTGATAATGTTCACCTTTATTGTATGGTGTCTCACGATCAGTATACCATTTTACCTTTACAAAGATACAGAAATCTACCTTTAGAGACATGTTCATGATATCATTTCTGTATTGTAGCACATGACTTCAGGTTACAGACTCCATGTTCTCTGGAATTGCTAGCAACGTGATTGAATGCATCATCTTTGTTATAACCAAATATTCTAATACTAGCCCAGAAACTTACATGCCGATCAATGCAATTATTAAAGTCAAATGTAATATACATCTATTGGATATTTCATACCGTATTAGACATGTCTATTTTCTTATGTTATAAGGGATAACATAATCATTGCTGCATCAAGTTATGTACTCTGTTGGTGACAAAGAAATGTATGAATCTCCGCCTCTCTTGACCTTCATACCATCTCCATTTTGTCCAACATAAAATGCTAGGTGAACAATATTATCCTGCAGTTAAATATATGGAAGACTGAGGCAATTGTTTGCATCATTGCCACAAATATGTTCCATTGTCACTTATTCCATCCTTCTCTCTGGTAGTTGTCTGAGGCTAAACTGGACATTCAAAATCTGGGTGTCATATTTGCCCTGGAGATGAGTTTCCTATCTCATATCCATGTCATCTCTTAGACTGCCTGTTTCCAACTATGTGACATTGCTCAACTCTGCTCACTTCACCTGACGAAGGAGCAGCACTTTGAAAGTTTGTGATTTTTAATAAACCTGATGTGAAGATGCCGCTGTTGGACTGAGGTGGACAAATTTAAAAATCACAGCTGCCTGATGAAGGGCTTATGCTCGAAACGTCGAATTCTCTATTCCTGAGATGCTGCCTGGCCTGCTGTGCTTTGACCAGCAACACATTTGCAGCTGTGATCTCCAGCATCTGCAGACCTCATTTTTTACTCGAAATTTAAAAATCACCCAACACCAGGTTACAGCTGAAAATGTGTTGCTGGTTAAAGCACAGCAGGTTAGGCAGCATCCAAGGAACAGGAAATTCGACGTTTCGGGCATAAACCCTTCATCAGGAATGAGGAGAGTGTGCCAGGCAGGCTAAGATAAAAGGTAGGGAGGAGGGACTTGGGGGAGGGGCGATGGAGATGTGATAGGTGGAAGGAGGTCAAGGTGAGGGTGATAGGCCGGAGTGGGGTGGGGGCGGAGAGGTCAGGAGGAAGATTGCAGGTTAGGAGGGCGGTGCTGAGTTGAGGGAACCGACTGAGGCAAGGTGGGGGGAGGGGAAATGAGGAAACTGGAGAAATCTGAGTTCATTCCTTGTGGTTGGAGGGTTCCCAGGCGGAAGATGAGGCGCTCCTCCTCCAGCCGTCGTGTTGTTATCCCAACCTCAAATTCACCTGGACTGTCTCAGACTCCTCCTTCCCCTTCCTAGACCTTTCCATTTCTATCTCGGGCGACCGACTCAACACAGACATCTACTATAAACCGACTGACTCCCACAGCTACCTGGACTACACCTCCTCCCGCCCTGCCCCCTGTAAAAACTCTATCCCATATTCCCAATTCCTTCGTCTCCGCCGCATCTGCTCCCAGGAGGACCAGTTCCAACACCGCACAGCCCAGATGGCCTCCTTCTTCAAGGACCGCAGATTCCCCCCAGACGTGATCGACGATGCCCTCCACCGCATCTCCTCCACTTCCCGCTCCTCCGCCCTTGAGCCCCGCTCCTCCAACCGCCACCAAGACAGAACCCCACTGGTTCGCACCTACCACCCCACCAACCTCCGTATACAACGTATCATCCGCCGTCATTTTCGCCACCTCCAAACGGACCCCACCACCAGGGATATATTTCCCTCCCCTCCCCTATCAGCATTCCGCAAAGACCACTCCCTTCGTGACTCCCTCGTCAGGTCCACACCCCCCACCAACCCAACCTCCACTCCCGGCACCTTCCCCTGCAACCGCAGGAAATGTAAAACTTGCGCCCACACCTCCTCCCTCACTTCCCTCCAAGGCCCCAAGGGATCCTTCCATATCTGCCACAAGTTCACGTGTACCTCCACACACATCATCTATTGCATCCGCTGCACCCGATGTGGCCTCCTCTATATTGGGGAGACGGGCCGCTTACTTGCAGAATGCTTCAGAGAACACCTCTGGGACGCCCGGACCAACCAACCCAACCACCCCGTGGCTCAACACTTTAACTCTCCCTCCCACTCCACCGAGGACATGCAGGTCCTTGGACTCCTCCACCGGCAGAACATAACAACACGACGGCTGGAGGAGGAGCACCTCATCTTCCGCCTGGGAACCCTCCAACCACAAGGAATGAACTCAGATTTCTCCAGTTTCCTCATTTCCCCTCCCCCCACCTTGTCTCAGTCGGTTCCCTCAACTCAGCACCGCCCTCCTAACCTGCAATCTTCCTCCTGACCTCTCCGCCCCCACCCCACTCCGGCCTATCACCCTCACCTTGACCTCCTTCCACCTATCACATCTCCATCGCCCCTCCCCCAAGTCCCTCCTCCCTACCTTTTATCTTAGCCTGCCTGGCACACTCTCCTCATTCCTGATGAAGGGCTTATGCCCGAAACGTCAAATTTCCTGTTCCTTGGATGCTACCTAACCTGCTGTGCTTTAACCAGCAACACATTTTCAGCTGTGATCTCCAGCATCTGCAGACCTCATTTTTTACCCCAACACCAGGTTATAGTCCAACAAGTTTATTTGGAAATACTAGCTTTTGAAGCATTGCTCCTTCATTAGGTAGTTGTGGAGAAGGATTGTAAGACACAGAATTTTTACCAAAAGATCACAGTGTCATGTATGCAATATACGATACAATCATTAATGAACCAAAACCCACAACCCATTCTAAAAGATGAAGGACCTAACAGCCATCAGGTTTGTTTAATATATCATATCAGTTGCATGACACTGAGATCTTTTGCTGTAAATTCTGTCTCCTGTGATCTTACTTCACAGCTACCTGGTGAAGGAGCAGCGTTCTGAAAGCTAGTACTTCCAACTGAACCTGTTGGACTCTTACCTGGTGTTGTGTGACTTCTGACTCTGTTGCTGAGTCTTTCCTGCACCTCAGATGCTGCCTAACCTGCTGTGCTTTTCCAGCACCACACTCTAATATCCAGCATCTGCAGTCCTCACTTTCGCTCAACTGCTGCTGCAGCTAACATCTATTTCAATACCAGTTTTAGATTTGACAATATCGTCACATTTTCCCCACAGCCTAACTTCCTTAATATTGGGGTCACCTAAAACCCTGTCACCTAAGTCCTGATTTCAATTGCTCCACCATTGCCTAAGCTTTGGCATCCTTCCCAAAGCTTCGCTGCTTCTTTTATTATTTGTCTTAAGAGCGTGGTCATGATATCCCCTTATTTATAGATTTTCCTGCTCCTCGGATGCTGCCTGACCTGCTGTGCTTTTCCAGCATCACTCTAATCTAGACTCTGGTTCTGGTGGTTTCCAGCATCTGCAGTCCTTGTTTTTACCTATATCTCCTTATATGACATGTGTTGAATTTGGTTGATGATGCTCCTGTCACGCCTTGTGATAATTTACAAAGTTAACAGTGGTAAATAAATACAAGCTGTTGCTGTCAAGTCTAATTCCTTTACATTTTAATTGTTGTTTGACAGTTATTCGAAACTGTACCTTTTGTTTAGCTTTTCTGTCTATTTTTAGTTTCTCTCTTTTCCAGTTCTTTCTGTCCCTTTATTTCATTTGCTGTACCTGCTCTGACATTGAATTAAATATTCCAGCTGGTACTTTTTGACTCAGACTAAATTCTGTGCATTACTGGTTTTGGGATTTCAGTGGTTAAGAAGGGCCTCAATTACTGTTTACAGATGTCCTGTAGAGGGCAGTGCAATATTTTGATGGTTAGTGAGAGACAAATTCAATGAAAAAGGCCCCAAAATAGCTGTGGAAAAGTGCATATGTAACAATTTGAAATGAGATGTACCATTCATTCACTGTTGACTGAAAAATCTGGCTCATATTTCCTTGAAATCGAATGTGATTATATGTTACTTTGCAGCACCCTCACTTACTTAGTCTACGTAAATTATAGCTTGTACATAAGACTCTGTGATGTATTATCTATCCTGAAGTAATTAATCTGCACTAATAAGTGAGTCCAATGAGAGACATTTTTCATAATGCAAATTTTGTGTATTTCCAGAGATAAAGGGATAAACAATATTTCAAAATAGCAGCACCTCTATTTATTTTGGGTCTTGATAATGATTTGAATAAACATATAACATTTTGCAAAAAATCATGAAACTAATGCCGTCATAAGAGTTCTGGTGCTGTGAAATAAATGAGATGCTGTTTACAAATATAACTATGTAATGGCACAGTAGAATGCAAAGTAAAGCTGACTGAGAGAGAGAGAGAGAGGCTATTTGAATGAATATCACTATTTATTTCATTGGTCCCAATAGGATTTGAAATTCACCAATACTTCCATCAAACTTCCTGCATGACTTAGAATCATAGAATGGTGCAGTGCTTAAGAAGGTAATTTGGCCCATCAAGTCTGTGCTGGTTCTTTTGACAAGAAAACCAGTTGCTCCCATTTCTTTACCTCCATCCCTGAAATTTGTTGTTCTTCCAGTATTCATCCAATTCCTTCCTGAATCTGTATTCATCACCCTATTACTTCCAAATTCTAAGTATTCATTGTGCAAAACATGTTTTTTTTCTCAGATCACCTCTAAATCTTACTGTATCATGTTTAAGTCAGTGTTTTCTGGCTGTTAAGCCTTCAATATTTGGAAACATTGGGAGGAGTCTTATAGGGAGTCTGACACAAGCTATGACAAGATGTGTGACAGAATTGGGAGACAAGGACCATCTCATTCATGGAGATGATCTCGCTCCATCTTTTATGCTTCTTACAAACATCATGGCAAGAGTCTGGCTAGGCTGCAGCGAGATGCCACTTTACAGTCATTATTGCTTGTGAAACACTTTGTTAATGCCACATCTGACCTCAATAATAAAACATGTCAAATAAGTTTGATGTTCGGGAATTGTGACAAAAGCGTGTACCTAGTAGATTCCGCTTGCTGTTTGCTACAAACTACCTCCATGTTGGTCACTGGGCAACAACATCTCGAGGTATGATCCTCATGCACCCTCTAACGTATTACTGCTCTTCCATAGACGTTTGTATCCCCTGTCTGCCAACACAACATGACCATCCTGGCACCTCTACTCTGCAATGGCAGTGCACTCTGGAAGCACAGACTTGCATTGCAATGCTCACTGGCTACTAGCTGCAGTGGGGTCACTTTGCACACAAACTGAGGCACCAGCTCACTGACTGGACTCGGCTGTATCTCAGGACTTTTCACTTGCTCTCTTAGAGCTTGCTAACTTAATACCTACCTGCATTCTCATGGCATCCCTGCCTTGCCATGCCAGTTAGAACCAGGCAGCTTGCCTTGCTGGTCAGCAGTGCTCAGATAAGGAGGCGTACATCTTACTGTATGACAGGGTGCTACATCAATCTCACACCTTCCTCATGTGCCAGCACTTTACACAGAAACCACACTACATGTGCAGCAAGCAGGGATCCAACTCTTAGGGGAGTAGTCCTCAATGAAGTCCATGGAGCTACTTGTCTATCAGGGGCTCCCAGTGCAGTGACTCAAGGGCAGGTCCCATTCTAGTCCAGGGAATGGGTCATGGTCATTCCTCTGGTTGGGATGTTCTCAGCCAGAGAACCCGTGACTTTGTGTCTAAGTCCAAGGGAATGGGTCGTCAATCCATTGGCTCCGTAGTAGCAAGTCCAAGTGAATATGGATTAATGTAGGAGGGAGCTGTGTAGGCCCCAGTCAAGGGACTGGGCACATCTTGTCTGGTCATGTTAGTCAAGGGATGGACCACAGTTAGTCCATTGGTTCTTTCCTCAGTAACTAAGCAGGAAGTGTATGGTGAGCAAGTTCAGCTGGAGCCAAGGCACTGAGCCTTGACAGTTTAGTCCTTGGGAGTGGTGGCTGCAGGCAGTGGGCAATTGTGAAGTGGGCTGAAAGGATTACAAAGGGTTTAGTGCTGCAAAACAAAGGGTGGCTGACAGGGGCAGTGTATGACCACATCTGGCATGGTCACCTCAAATCCCAGGGACAGCTTGGGAAAGATGAACAGGTGTAGCTAGTTTGGGTGGAGACATTGGTGAGTCTGATGTGTATGGGATTAATGGGATGGGCTACTTGGAAGGAGGAATGGACATTTTGGAGGCTTACTGAGGTAAGTGACTCAACCTGTGAGTGAGGGCCTACTACAATCACCCCGTGCTGGACTTAAAATGGCAACAACATTGGTTATAAACTGATGTAGGGTATACAGGCTGCCTACTGCTTGCCCATCCAACAGTATTCACCCTCTCTGTACATGGTGCCTCCCTGACAGTGCCATTGCTGGACTAATCTTTGACAATGACACATTTTAACACAGAAGGGGATGTAGAACCAGGAGAGCCTAAGGTGTGAGAGGTACCTAATGCCTGGCATTCACATTGTACACCCTGCAGTGGGTTGTCAGCACAAACCTTCATCCATTAAACATTGTGTGGTTGTAAACTGCTATTGGCTGGTGTGGAAGTGTATTGAGTGCCTACACAGAGATACAAGCAGATGTATGATTGTTAATGTTATCAACATTGTTTACAGTTATATTTACATAAAAGCTTCCTTCACTCATGCTCCCAAAGTGTCCCCAATATGGTTTCCTCTTTCTCCCCTTCCCACTCAACGCAGTCCCTGGTGCAGCAGTTAGGGTGCAGGGAACCTGCTGTGATGTGGAGGCCTTTAACCCCGGAGGTTTAATAGGGTTGTCATGGAGCTAGACAGGTCAGACATGCTGACGCTGGAAGGACACAGCAAGCCCGGAGCATCAGGAGGTGGAGAAGTCCACATTTCAGGTGTACCCCTTCTTCAGGACTGGGGGTGGGTGTGGGGGTAACTGTAGATAAAGGGGGTGGTAGAGGCAGGGTGGTGAAGTGGGGATAGGTGAAACCAGGTAGAGGGTAAGATCTGGTTGGTCAATAGGAGGAATGAATCTGATCAGTGGCAGGGAGAAGTGGAAGTGATGGGGAGGGACTGGGAAGGGAGTTGGGCTGCCTTATCTTCTGCCTGGGCAGTAGGAACTGGAACCCACTCTTTAATAGAGAATTGTTTGTTTGCGATGTTTGCAAAAACTTGTTCATGAGTCATAAGCTGCTCCCAAACTGGTGTGTGCCATTGGGCCTCGGAAAAGGCTTCACGAGACAGGGTGCCTGGAACTGCTTGGACATAGTGCCTGTGAATGATGAAGGTTAAAAAAAATCACACAACATCAGGTTATAGTCCAACAGGTTTATTTGGAAGTACTAGCTTTTGGAGCGTTGCTCCTTCATCAGATGATTGATGGTCAGGTGATGATGATGATCAGGTTGACAACCACCTGATGAAAGAGCAGCACTCCGAAAACTCGTGCTTCCAAATAAACCTGTTGGACTATAACCTGCTGTTGTGTGATTTTTAACTTTGTCCATCCCAGTCCAACACCAGCTCCTCCATATCATGAATACAGAAGTCAGTGCACAATTGACTGTGATCATCGGCAAACCCTGTACTGCCACTAGGATGAAGCAGCAATTACCATCCCTGAAATGCTACACATTCCACTTTGTGCTAATAGGTTTCTGAAGCATTGTTTTGATTTTGGGGAGATGTTTATTGGAAGGACAAAGTTAATTCTGGTGAGTTGTGCTTTTAATGAGATGTGAATGATTACAGCTAGACCTCTCCTCACCTATTCGTGACATACTTGACCCAGTACCTGAAGGGGAGGAATAAAATACTTTGTTAAATTAACGAGTTTTGAGAAGATTTGTAGCTCAGGTTGTGGTTTTGGATGTAGGCTTGTTCACTGAGCTGAAAGTTTCATTTCCAGACATTTCGTTACCTTATTAGGTAACATCTTCAGTGGGCCTCATGTGAAGCAATGCTGAAAATTTCTGCTGTCTATTTATATGTTTGGGTTTCTTTGGGTTGGTGATGTCATTTCCTGTGTGGATGTTATTTCCTGTGGTGAAGTCACTTCCTGTTCCTTTTCTCAGGGAGGGGTAGGGACTAAGTCGATGTGTTTGTTGATAGAGTTCCGGTTGGAATGCCATGCTTCTAGGAATTCTCATGCGTGTCTTTTGGCTTGTCCTAGGATGGATGTGTTGTCCCTGTCGAAGTGGTGTCCTTCCTCACGTATATGTGAGGATACTAGTGAGAGAGGGTCATATCTTTTTGTGGCTAGTTGGTGTTCATGTATCCTGGTGGCTAGCTTTCTGCCTGTTTGTCCAATGTAGTGTTTGTTACAGTCCTTGCACAGTATTTTGTAAATGACGTTAGTTTTGCTCATTGTCTGTATGGGGTCTTTCAAGTTCAATAGCTGCTGTTTTAGTGCATTGGTGGGTTTGTGGGCTACCATGATGCTAAAGGGTCTGACTAGTCTGGCAGACATTTCTGAGATTTCTTTGATGTAGGGGAGAGTGGCTAGGGTTTCTGGATGTGTTTTGTCTGCTTGTTTGGGTTTGTTGCTGAGGCCCACTGAAGATGTTACCTAGCAAAGTAACGAAATGTCTGGAAATGAACCTTTCAGCTCAGCGAGCAAACCTCAACCTGAGCTACAAATCTTCTCAAAACTCACTAAGACCTGTGGGCGCAATACACTAAAACTGGCCTGAAAATGGGAAACGAATGCCATCCGACAGAGTGCCACCTGCAAACAGCTGTACCTCCTGCACGAATGCCTAAGGAAACAGGCACGACCTAAATGTCTTCAATACAAGCATCCCCTTAACACCCCATTAGCCATAAGAATAGCAGAGCAAAAAGGTCGCAGAATGCTTAGGGAAATGATTAATGATGCCCACAACAGACTCCATAAATACAACCGGGAAATTTTGCATCAAAAATCTTTATTCAGTCATGCAACAGACCATGAGTACAAGCCGTAGATATTAGACAGCGACAAACACAGAAAATGACAAAAACTAGATCTGCAGAAAAAACTAGACAAACTTAGACAAAGTAACAACATTGACAACACAGAAGCATGGATAAAAAACGTATCTGACCAACCCCTAACAGACACTGAAAAAGCCGTCTTACTAAGAGGATTAAATTACAACTGCCAGGATGCTGACAAGAAAGATTTCTTAGCAGCATTAGAAACAACATTACAAGACAACCAACTCACAGAAGAAACCCAACAATCCATCAAACAGGTAGTTGCACCAACATTAAGCAGAAACAAGGAAGGAAACACACTCAATGCACAAGAAAGGAAAGCGCTGGAAAGACTAAAAAGAGATAAAAACACTGTTATCCTACCTGTAGACAAAGGACGCTTGACAGTCATTCTAAATCAAAGAGACTAGATTGAAAAAGGAAATGCACTACTTACAGATACCAACACTTACCAACAAGTGGCGATAGACCCGACCCCACAACTAGACAACCGAATCACAGCTCTACTCAAAATACTTCAGAAATCTGGACCAATAAATAAGACCATATGGATCCAACACACCACACTTCTACGGATTACCCAAAATTCACAAACCTGGAGCCCCCCTCAGGCTCATAGTCTTGCTACCTGGAACACCAACTTACAGAGTGGCCAAGGAGCTACACCAAAGACTAAAGCACTTAGTAGAAGGCTCACACCACTCCATCCTCTCCATTCAAGAATTCCTGAAGACCAAAGACACTAAGATAGAAGAGGATGAAATAATGGTCTCCTTTGATGTAACAGCCCTGTTTACTTAAATCAACATTAACATGGCCAGGGAAACACTGACTACACCATTAGAAGACCCAAAGACACATATACAAAACACCACTAACTTCACCAGCAAGGAAAATATCATCAAGCTAGTGGACCTATGCCTTACCACCCACTTCACCTACAACAAAAAAAATCTACAGACAAACCAATTGAACACCCATGGGATCTCCGATATCAGGATTCTTAGCAGAGGCAGTAATGCAGAGACTTGAGCAAACAGCTCTGCTAACCATCCAACCCAAATCCTGGTTCCGCTACGTGGATGACACCTTTGTCATCACTAAATGAAACAAGTTAGAGGAAACCTTCAAGACCATCAATAACATGCTTACTGGCATAAAATTCACTAAAGAGGAGGAAAACACCAACAACCTGCCATTCCTTGCACAATAGAGTGAACAGCCAATGGGGAACTTCAAACCAGCGTCTACAGAAAAACAACACATACGGACCAAATATTGAACTCCAGAAACAATCATCCCAACACCCACAAACGAAGCTGCATCAAAACATTACTTCAACAAGCCAACACACACTGCAGCACAGAGGAACTACACAGAGCAGAGGAAAATCATCCTATACCGTGCATTCAAAAGGAATGGGTACCCAATGAACACATTCCGCTGATTTCTCAGCAACAAGCCCAACCAAGCAGAGTCAGATGTTTTACTACTTGCCTGATTAAGCTCATCTGCCTGCCATTATTGTCACCTTCTACGAGACTGGAAAATGCCTCCTATAGTTTACGACAGCAAGAATTACTTCCTGGTCAGCCCTGAGGTGTTGGAGCTAAAGACGTTGAGGAAGAACAATCTGAGGAGGCGAGAACACCAACACTTGATTAGTATTCACAGCCACCAGCTTAGATACTGGCACTACACAAACCTTGGTGGATAACAGTGAGGCACAATTAACATAAAATACTGGGCAGTGCAGTGTTAGATAGAAAGACTATGTGCGTGCCAGCCTTGCCAGAGTGTGAGTTTGCAGATTGATTAAGCTGTAGAGGAATTGGGTGAAGAGCATTCTTAATGAGTCAGTCATCTTGTTGACAGTCCTTGTCCTCCTCTTCCACGGCCATCTTGACTGTTTTTGCTCTCTGTGCTCCATCTCATTCCAAGGTTACAGTCCAGGAGGGCACAGCAACTAATGTCGCTATGACCAAGAGCACGTGGAATGCTCAAGGCTATTTCCCAGGCACCCAACACCTTCCCAATGTCCAGGGTTACTTTACACAGAATTTATTGACTTTTCCAAATTCCTCTGAAAGCCTAGTATATACATAAATACAGCAAGAGCCAGGAGTCAATAACAGTGTCTTTCTGCATCAAATGATTAAGGTCTGGAATGCATTGCCTGAAACTGATGGAGGCAAATTCAGCTGAAGCATTCTAATGGGAATGAGGCCATCATCTGAAAAGGAAAAATGAGCAGGAGGGAAAGGGGAGGGAATGGGAAAGAGGAGGGAATGGGAAAGGGAAAGGAATGGGAATGTACTTAGAGAGCTGTTCAGACCTGATGGGCTGAATGGCTGCTATCTATGCAGGGCTGATACCAGGACTTTGTGATTCTACAACTTGCAAGTTGGATGATACACCCTTTGTTTAGCACTCCTGGAGTTTGTTCATGCATCTGGTCACATGTTCAGCTATGTCTGTTTACAGGAGTGTGTTAATCAGAGTAGCAAGCTGGAAAATAGTAGATTGGGTGCCAAATCGTCACTCGTCTCTGACTGGCTCCGCAGTCTACCTACTCTGCCTGTGTTACTGTTATCAACAACATGACAATTTCTGCAGACAAGGCCACAAGTGGCAAGGAGCAGTTTTGAATGTATTTTTCACCTGATCTGGCATCCCTACACCAAAACTACAGCACCATTGAGTTGGGAGTCTGTGACCAACAAATGATCCAGTGACTTCAAGTATATATTGAATGTGCATTTAATATGGCAGCAAGCTCTTGAGATGAAACATGTATTCCAAGAAACAAAAACAGAAATTGCTGGGAAAACTCAGCAGGTCTGGCAGCACCTGTGGAAAGAAAGCACAGTTAATGTTTTGAGTCCAGTGACTCTTCTTCAGAACTGATTAGAGCTAGGAGAAAGAAGGTTGGTATAAATGCTGAAGGTGAGGCAGTGGGGAGGGGGAAGGACTAAACATTAAGTGGAGATGGAGCCCAGACAGAGAGAAAAAGTTGGACAGACAAATGAATGGATAAAGGTCAGCCTGAGAAAATCAATAGCTGACAATGGGTTGTTTCTAGTAGCAGTCCATATGATGATAAGGCCTGGTTTTGTGAGGGTTGAGGTAAAGGAATAGGAGAAGGTGCTCAGGCTCTAACAAACTTATTATACAAACTTAATAAACTGATTATGGAGTCCAGAAGGCTGCAGGATTCCCAAATGGAAAATGAGATGCTGTTCTTGCAGCTTGTACTGAGCCTTGCTGGAGCATTGCAACAAAATGCTAAACAGAAACATTGGCCAGAGAACACGGTGATGTGTTAAAGAGGCAGGCAACTGGAGGCAGAGGGTCATTGTTGTGGACAGAACATGAGTTTTCTGCAAAGTGGCTACCCAGTGTGTGCTTCATTTCCCCAATGTAGAGGAGACCACATTGTGAGCAGTGAATACAGGAGACTAGATTGAGTGAAATGCAGATAAAATGCTTTCGCCTGGAAATTGTGTTTGGGAAATCAGATACTGAGGAGGGAGGAAGTGAATGGGCAGGTGTTACGCCTTCTGCGATTGGGAAGGTGCTGTGGAACTGTGGGGAGGTGTTGAGCGTGAAGGAGGAGTGGAACAAAGTGTTTTAGAGGGAAACAGTCCTTGCAGAAGGGGGAAGGGAACATATCTGTGTGGCATCCTGCTGGAGGTGGCGGAAATAGCGGCTTATGATCCTCTGGATGTTGATGCTGGTGGGATGGTAGGTGAGGATGAGGGAGACCTTATTGCAGGAAGGTAGAGAGGGGGCAGGGCCTAAATGTGAGACATGGGGCTGACTCGGCCCTATCTACCATGGTGTTTGGGAAGAAGAAGAAGGATGCTCCTTTGTTGAAGTTGACATCATCGGTACAGATGTGATGAAGATAGGGGAACTGGGAGAATGGAATAGAGTCTTCGCAGGATGGAGGGTGTGAGGATGTATAGTCCAGATAACTGTGGGAGTCGATCGGTTTGTAGTGGGTATTGGTGGCCAGCCTATTCCCAGAAATGGAAACAGAGATGTTGAGGAAGGGAAGGGAGAAGTCAGAGATGGACCAGGTGAAGGTGAGAGCAGGTTGGAAATTGAAAGCTAAATTGATAAACAATTATTATAAGATACAGTTAAAGCTTCATCTTTAAGGCTATTGCAATTTCTTATCCATAGTTTAGATTCCCTACAGTGCGGAAACAGGCCCTTCAGCCCAACAAGTCCACACCGACCCTTTGAAGAGTAACCCACCCCGACCCATTCGCCTACTCTCCATTAATATACCTATCACAATGGGCAATTTAGGATGGCCAATTCACCTGGCCTGCACATCTTTGCATTGTGGGAGAAAAGCCACGCAGACATGGGAAGAATGTGCAAACCCCATACAGACAGTCACCTGAGGCTGGAATTGAACCCAGGTCCCTGCTGCTGCGAGGCAGCAGTGCTAACCACTGAGCCATCATGCCACCCTTTTGTGTTGGTTCTTTTGTGTTATTAAGTATATCTTACTTGCACGGTAGTTGAAGACTATTTATCTCTCTAATAGAAACCAGAACAGAAATGGGGTGGACATTCAGGAATTGCCAGGGTTTTCTCAGCGAAGGGCCGAACCAGTTCTAGCACGCAAATTGTCAACATTAAAATAATGGCACATCTTGTTTCTGTTTGCTCTTGTTTGCTTGCTCATTGCCAGTAATGCTCGAGAGACTGAGCTGTAAGCCTAGCGCCATTTAGCCATCAAAAGTAAGGCAGACAGAAAGAAGAAGGATACAGGGAAATAGAACTTACCTTTCTTTGATGGTACCTGTTAACATCTGGGAAGCGGAAGGGCTCTGGCTACTGTTTTCTCAAAGAAGCTTCAATTCTGGTTTCAGTCTAATCCAAGGGCTAGGTCCTGCCTACAATGGCAATATATTAAACTAAAGTTAACGGTTTATACCCAGAGGCAGTTATAATCTAGGGCAGGAAAAGCACGCTTTTCATATACTGTGCTGGATTGGTCCCCAGATAAGAGCAAGAGAATCTGCTGGATTGTGTCCTAACTCTCTTGTGTAAGTCACTGATATCTTCAGCTCAAGGTCCAAGCACTAAAGCACACAGCACTAATTTTCATACAGGGTACAGCACACTCAAAGAAACAGTGGAAGATTTGGACAGTGTGTTAGTGTTAATGCTTCCAAGTAACTTGACTGCACCAAATTAGGCAAATATCATAATATCTCAGGCCTAAATGAGAATAACAAAATGTTAAGCCAACATAAAAAACATTCTCTTGCTGCATTTTAAGGCTGCTCAATAATAAGGGAACAGTAGGAGGTTTCAAAGCCATAGCATTGAGTTTATCACTTCCAATTGCAGGCTAAGCTGACATAATTGCATAATACAGTGGAACTGTACACACCACATTATGTTCTGGCATTTGTCCAACTTCCCTTTTTTGTTGTTGCAGCTGATTAGGTGGGAGAACTAGGAGACAGGCAGCCTGATCCATAACTTCTTATTTCCATGTTGCTTCTGCATTTCTATCCAAGTAGAAAGTGTGCTCATGTTTTACTTGGTGCAAGAATGGTTGAAGGACATCCCATATGCAAAAGCCTGAAGTTACTGATTATCAATTGTTCAATGTATTACTGTCTTGTTTTTAATTAATCTTATTATAAAACTGGAGATGAATACTGCATCCTGGCTAAATTGGCACTGCCATTTAAGAAGCCTTCTGTCATGTGGAAAATCGTTTACACAATCTGAAATATGTTCAGCAATTTTTTGTTTGGAGAGTTGCTGGTAACATTTTCTGAAATCAACACACTTGAAAAACGAGTGAACTGACATCTTCATACAAGTGGCAGCCTGTCGCCGTGCTAAAAATATATAACAAGCAACTGCTATCGGCTTTATTCTACCTCACAGCATAAACCATCTGGTGCCATGCATCAGAAGGCAACTACACCGTACTTTAAATGTAATGGAAGAATTGAAGGATGAGCCTGAAAAACAAATTGGAGAATGCACCTCTAAAAAAAGTAGTTCCCATCAAAAGCATCCCAAAAATTAACAAGATATTGTCTTTAGGCTGAATATGGGACCCGATTCATAAACATGTTACCAGCTGGTAAAATCATACATAGATTTAATAGAAATATTTTCATTTCAAATTCAAACTATGTTTACAATAATCTTGCCACTACTAACCTAATGTTGACAAAGTCAGAAGTCACTTGACACCAGGTTATAGTCCAACAGGTTTATTTGAAATCACAAACTTTTGGAGCGTTGCTCCGATCAGGTGAAAGTACTTCCACATTTCATGTCAGTTCTGATGAAGAGTCATTTGGATCAAAATGTTAGTTTGATTTCTCTCCATGGATTCTGCCTGACCCGCTGTGATCGCCAGCATTTTCTGTTTTCAGGATTTACTAAATCATATTTCAAACTTGGTTGGTGCCACTTTGCCACTTCTGACAATCCAGTTGAGAATGATTGAGTTCATTTAGATTCTTGTGATGGAATTACAAGAATTCTGTTTCTGATTCTAATTTCTACATTTTTTTCTATTTTAGTTAGCAATACAACAAATTCCATTATCTTCAATGAGAAGGGATTTCAGTGTCTTATTTTATAATTGCATGTGTCTGAGTGAAATGTTGTCCAAATCAAGTCTTTAGTATTGTTTAAATACAGTTTATAAAACTGAGTGCTCTGTTTTTCCAGTTTTCTCTCCTTTCTTGAATGATAATGTCACATTTGCTACTTTCCAAACCACCAGGATTGTTCCAGAATCTAGGGAAATGTGAAATATCATAAGCAATGCATCCATTATTGCTGTGATCACCTTTTTTAGAATACTACAATGCAAGCAGCAAAAATGGGTTCAGTAGCTCCCACTTCTTGGGCAAACCCGAACCCTCTAACTTTCCAGCACTACAATTTTGGAGTTCCCCACTCTGAATCACTGCCCTCTCTTATTCCTGCATATGATATTAAGCAGAATTGGTAAGCACCAACCAATATTATTTGTGGGGATCATAGATCACTTGAAGGTCAGTTGTTGATTTAGACTAGACTTACAGTGTGGAAACAGGCCCTTCGGCCCAACAAGTCCACACCGACCCGCCGAAGCGCAACCCACCCATACCCCTACATTTACCCCTTACCTAACACTACGGGCAATTTAGCTTGGCCAATTCACCTGACCCGCACATCTTTGGACTGTGGGAGGAAACCGGAGCACCCGGAGGAAACCCACGCAGACACGGGGAGAACGTGCAAACTCCACACAGTCAGTCGCCTGAGTCGGGAATTGAACCCGGGTCTACAGGCGCTGTGAGGCAGCAGTGCTAACCACTGTGCCACCGTGCCTCCCACTAGTTCTTCCAGTTGTTACAAATCTACTTTATTTTGGTGCTGGCAAGCTTTAGGAATTTACAGAAATGTTGTGGCAGGTACTAAAGTACAAACCAATCATGTCCAAACATGAGAGTACAGGGAGGCCTGTATCGTGAAACTGAGCATGACTGAGAGATTGACCAAGGGCACACAGAGTGGTCCAAACTGCTATAAGAAGGAGGAGACTTGAAGGACTCACTGGAGGTTGTTTAGGAATCAATTCCTGCAGTTGAGCCTCAGTTTGTATAATGTTTGTATAATTGACATCTACATCTCAGTAAATAGATTATTAGAACTCTTGTGATACATTGGGTAATGTAACTTTGGGCCAGGAGGACTGTGTTCAAATTCCATTTGATCCGGTGTTTGCAATAGCGGGTTAGTTAGAAAATATCTATACTCACCTTTGTTCCAGATACTTCAACACCTTTAAGGGAAAAGGAAATGCTACAGTGGTAATGGAACTGAGCTAATCATCCACAAATCCATTCTAACTTTCTGGAGACATGGGATCAAATCCCACCAGGGCAGATGGAGAAATTTAAAAGGGGTTTTGAGGTGCAGTGGTAGTTGTTATACCTTTTGACCAAGAGCCCTGTGTCCCACCAGCTCTGTATAATAACATCTCTGAACAAGTTGCTCAGAAAATATCTAACCAGGTTATTTCTGAAAAATGCCTCCTGCTGCAGTCACAACTCTAACCTCAGAACACAGCAAGGCCTGTGTTATTGGGTGAAGGTGACATGCCTTAATGTTTTGTACATGTTAAAAATTTGCTAATTAGACATTAACATTGCTGGCTTAGCCAGCATTTATGGCCCATGATTGATTTGCTAATCTTTTCTGAGTCAGTTAAGAGTCAACCATATTGCTGTCGGTCTGGTGTTATGTTATGACTGAGTAAAGATGGCAGATTTCCTTCCCTGAAGGATATTAGTGAACTAGATGGTTTTTATGACAAACTGTAGTGGTAATTGGTTCCTTCCAAGCTGGTGCAAGAACTATTAGCAACACTGAGCAGTTTGCAGTCCACTATTACATAGGGGAGGCCACTAAGGCTCTGTGTTCAAAAGAAGATAATTTCATTTTAAGGGTATGAAAGGGTTGCAGGCTTTCTTGTGGTATCATGCTCATTTGATGCTTTGTCTGAGCCTCTTGGCACCTCTGGTTTGTAGTTGAAGTGGGGGCGGGTTCTACTCCCTCAATGTCAACTGATATGTGATTATAGACAGCATAAAGGTAAAGTTATCATGGTCCTACTGGACCATTGGGCAGCTCTCTCAGTAGAGAGTTGGTGTTTAACTGGAGGCCATTGACAGGAGAGGCTGAGAAGGAAGGTATTTCATGGTAATCTCAGCCGATGTGGGAATTGAACCCATGCTTTTGGCCTCACTCGGCATTGATAACCAACCTTTCAAGCTAAATGACTCCTCACAAACGGTGTATCACGTAGGTCAATGCCCAGTATGTTGACAGCAGTCATGACATATTCATTCTGTGGCAGTTTACTACTCTAGCTGTATTTCAGTCCCAGGGACACGCCAAAGGATGGATACTTGGCTGCAAGAGCTATCTGCTGATGCATGTCTCATGAGCTGGTTAACAACACCAGTATTTGTATAATCAGAACTATGCTGTTGCACAATGTATAAAACAGCAGCAGATCACTGTCTTGCTGAAGGAGCCATTTTGCTCCTTAGACTGCTCCAGTGTTGATCTGGAAAACATGACTGTGGGTCTCAGGATTGATGGCCACCTGTACCATGTTGCACCATATTATCACCATGAGGCAGCAGTCCTTCCCACACCCTATCAAACAAGAAACTGAGGAACAGGAACACAAAGAGAAGGAGGGGAGGATATGGGCAAGGTGCAGGCATAAAGACAGGAAGTCAAGGGGGAGACTGCACCTCAGCAGCCCCTTCTGCCTGAACTGAACATGAACACCCTCTTCAAGTGTAACATCAGTCATTTTATCCCAATTCCCCATTCATCAACAATCCCACGATATTTATTTTCTATCTGTGAAAATCCATTTCATCATTCTATTGGTAACAATACAAAAATAAAAGCCTGCGTGCAATATACATTCAAAGTGAGATTTAAACATTCACTCATGCTATATTGCACACAAAATTAAACACTTCATCCTGTGCATTTCCTAAGTGTTTGTTTTATCAGTGCCTTTGGCCCACGCTGTGTTCCTATGAAATGTATAAGAGCATAAGAACATAAGAAAAATAGGAGCAGGAGTAGGTCACATGGCCCCTTAAACCTGCTCTGCCATTCAATAAAATCATGGCTGATCTTTTTTTGTAGATTCAGCACCACTTACCTGCCTGCTCACTGTCATTCTTAATTCCTTTACTTTTAAAAAATGTACCTACGTTTGCCTTAAGAACATTCAATGAGTTAGTCTCAAATGTTTCACTGGGCAGGGAATTCCACAGATTCACAATCCTTTGGGCAAAGAATTTCCTCTTCAACTCAGTCCTGAAGCTACTCCCCTTATTTTGAGGCTATGTCCCCCTAGTTATAATTGGAAGCTTCTTAGTTCGGAGTTGGAGCATTTTCCCATGATGTTGTAGATGACATACAGCAGCAAAATATCTGGTTTCAGGCTGCACCCCATCTTGGCATGGATGGCAGCAGTCTGGTCTGGTTGGCTAACAGGCAACAAGTGCATAGGAGGGCCTGTGCAGTTGGGATCACATCCAATCAGAGAGAGGGCAGTAGGTTCATGCTCCAGGAATTGACAGTCACTCCCTCTGGTTGGTACTTCGATAGTCCTAATATGTTCCTAGAGAACAGATTGATTTACTCTGAGATTCACATCCATGCCAGGAGCAGTTTGAAATTTACCTGCAGAACTCAGATTACCTGGCAGCTACAATTTTGGAAGCTGAGACGTCAGATGCAGTGACAAGGATAGGGTCTGAAAAGTGCTGCAAATGTTGGACTTCAAGCTCCACACAAAGTTCTGTGCCCACTTCCTGCCAGACAACTCCATGCTCTTTGATATTGAACACAGACCTTGTGGCAGACTAACCACATATAATTTGTGCAGAATTGTAAAATCAGGTGATGGTGTCTCTTCATTATCACTATGGTCTTGGCCCTCTTTCAATGAGGATTGCTGCCTGTATTAGCACAATGCTGAGGTATCTGAAAGGCATAAAATATAAGTAGAAAAATTAAAATAGGTGTGTGTATACACCTGTATGTTCCAGTATGAGGAAGGATGTGGGATGAGAGAAAAAGGATCATGTGTGAGAATACCGTCATCTTCGTGAGATTCAATCCAAGTAACAGACCTTCCCATAATGGATAGCATTAACTCTTACTTAGCATCAGAACATTAGTCTTGTGACCTCCCACACTTCAATTAGCTCCAGTCAGCTGCTAGCTTGCAGCATTTTCTGTTGCAAGAAATTGAAGTATAATAACGAGTGACGTTTGGACAATATGATTGTCATGGTTGAATAGTGGTGTGTGTAAGGTGTGAAATATAGGCTTCAGACTTGCAACTAAGTCTGTGAAGGTGAGGGGAAGCATGTATTTGTTATGCATAAGTTGGTAGGATAAAGGCACAAGTATATTTACTGACCTTAATTAGCCATGTAATTTTAAACCTTTCACAATATCATACCCTTGAGACAAATCTAGTGGCATTGATCTCAGCAAATAGTTTTTCCCCTGTCTTTTCTTCACATGTTTGGAGGTTCCACCATGGACAAAGACATGTCTTCTCCTTTGCTCCTCCTCCAACAAGGACTCCAGTGTAGTTGCAATACCATTGTGCATGTTTCCTTTCATTGCCAACCATTTGTTCCACAACATCTCAATAGTTCTTGGGGTCATGGTGAACCTTTCCTTTAAGTGGGGTAAGCAAGCTCTAAGTGGAGCTAGGAAGTAACAAAGTGGGCCCTCTGCTGAAGCATGCAGGTTATGAACAGTACAATGTAAGCTTTACACAGAAAGCATTATATTCAGCAAGCAGCTAAAAGGATGTTGTCTGCATTACACTGAATTGGGGTGGGACAATTGAACATCACAATCCCCAGGCTAGGAAACAGCTGTTTCAGGGGCTGTCCAATTTAAATCCTTTCTCTTTTGTCAACTAGAATTACACTGGGGAAATTACTATGACATTAAACTGTATTAAATGGAAGTTCAGTTGTTTGGAAGATGATGGCAAAGTCATATCCTATTTGTAGGCTGCAGGCCAAATGCTTTGTTTGGCAAGCCAACCAACTAGCTGTTTATATGTTGTCAAGCATTAATTGGATATGTAAAATCTGACTGAGGTGTTGATTGGTATTTAATTCATCCAGCACTGTGGCATTTCAACAGCTTAAGCATTATTCTGAAATCTTTGAAATCCATTTTGATACTGTTGCTTCATTACAGCGGTTATATTTTATTTTATACCGTTTGGATTATACAAAAAGAGACTTAACAGCCAAGCCTGTTTCTATTTAACTATCTCATTATGTGAGGGAGAGCCCCATAATAGATCCCATGATGCTCGTTTCTCATGCGATCCTTTGAAAGACAAATCAATAACCAAAGCGAACTGATTAAGAATTTTAATTGCTTTGAAACAGATAATATGAAAGTAAATACAATGTTTGTTGTGTCCATATTTCTCCAGGGCAATCAGGGATGGGCAATAATGGCTGACCTCGTCAGTGACACCTACATTCCAAGAATAGATTCCTTTCTCTGGACTGTTAGCACATCCACAGGTCTAAACATTCTCTGTGGTCACAAATGTTTAGATAGATTTCGCACTCCCATGACCCAATGCTTGGGAGTGCAGCTCCACTGTTGCTCAGTCTGCATTAAGCTTTGGCCACAGTACTCCAAGCATCCGAGAATCTGTCACACTTCTGCTAAAGCTTGAGCTCTCAATCCAGTGAAGTGCTAGAATCTGGATTACAAATTACAAATTTCAGTTTCATGCCCAATGGGATGTTAAATCAATATCTCCAAATAATATTACTTGCCAATAACACCCTTAAAATACTGACTTGCTTTGCCATTTAAGTCCAATATTACTGCTTCGCCACCTAATATTGCCATTTATTATTTCTGTTTTACAGGTTTTGCAAGATAAGATCCAGTCTTTAGTCTTTTTTACCTGTTTATATATTCACTTTAAAGGGGAGAGGATATCATGGCCGTAACATTGGAGAAAAGATTTGTTAGAATCCATCCTTATGAGATTATTTGTTTGTCCATTACGAGGAAGCTGCTTAAACTGCTGTACTAAGCAATAAACAGCAAATAGATTCTTGGTTATCATTTGATGTGTTAACAAATCTTTGATCTGTAATTACATACTGCAAACCATATCATATGTGTTCATTTGACGACTTGGTAACTCAAGGTGGCCCAACAAGAAGCCACAAACTTTAACCTGAACCAGCAATGAATTTGATTTTGTTTTATTTCTTTAGGTGCAGAAGATGATTCAATCAAATTTGCCATTACCTGCACCGGTGGTAACTATTTCCCAGTATGCATGTCAGAGGAGATCAACCCTCAATAATAGAAACAAAATATTTACGGTAATGCTTTAAGTAGAATTTTTGAAATAAATCTTATTTTTGGCTTTGGCGTGTAGTTCAAACCTGTGTAAGAATTTACCGACTTTGATATTTTGTTCAAGCACTGGTGCTCAGTATGATCCAAGACAACTGTTTCCCCTAATGATACACAGGGAACTTCTGACTGTCAGGTGCACTTCGTTCACAGACAATTTACTCATCTCAAAATTCATCCAAACTCATCCTTGCTCAACCTATGGAAGATATCGGTCTCTGTAGCCAATTGTTTTCTGGGTATCATAAGGCTTCAGAAATGACTGAATGGGGTCCACGATGAGTATATGCACTTCAGTGAGGAGTGCAGCATAAGCCATGCTTGTAAAGGGATTTGCATGCATGTACCCAATGCCTGTTGGTGGTGCACAGAACAGTCAGATCGTGTCTTTGGTGTGGAGCACTGACTTAACACCACTTCCCATGAAGGAGCTCCAGGCTCTAGACTGTGCTCCCTGAATATAATCTTAAATAGCATGAAGGACTTCTAGCCATTGAGTCATAGATGAGTACAGCACTGAAACAAACCCTTCAGTCCAACTCGTCCTGGCCGACCAGATATCCTAAATTATTCTCGTTCCATTTACTAGTACTTGGTCCACATTCCTCTAAACCCCTCCTATTCATATATTCATTCAGATGTTGTGGTTCTGTTCGCCGAGCTGGAAGTTTTTGCTGCAAACGTTTCATTCCCTGGCTAGGGAACATCATCGATGACACCTTTGTAATCATCAAAAACACAGAAATAGAAAAAACACACCGAATCATCAACGCCACACTCACAGGAATACGATTCACGAGAGAAGAGGAAAAGGATAGCCAACTCCCATTCCTAGACGTGTTAGTAGAGAGAACACCCAACGGAGAATTCACCACAAGGGTACACAGGAAACCAACACACACAGACCAAGTCCTAAACTATGAAAGTAACCACCCCAACACACACAAACGAAGCTGCATCAGGACACTATTCAAAAGAGCCACAACACACTGCAGTACACCAGAACTGCGAAAAGAGGAAGAGGAACACCTATACAAGGTATTCGCCAAAAACGGATACCCGCACAACTTTATCACCAGATGCCTAAGAGATAGACCACGGAACGAGGACATGCCACAACCAAAAGGACTAGCCACACTACCATACGTCAGGAGCGTCTCAGAACTGACAGCCAGACTACTGCGACCCTTAGGACTCATAACAGCACACAAGCCAACTTCCACACTCAGACAACAACTCACTAGAACAAAGGACCCAATAGCCAGCACGAGCCAAACTAACGTAGTTTACAAAATACCATGCAAGGACTGCACAAAACACTATATAGGACAAACAGGAAGACAGCTACCAATCCGCATCCATGAACATCAGCTAGCCACAAAATGACACGACCAGCTATCCCTAGTAGCCATACACTCAGACAACCAGGAACATGAATTTGACTGGGAAAACACTACCATCATAGGACAAGCCAGACAGAGAACAGCCAGGGAATTCCTAGAGGCATGGCATTCATCCACAAACTCCATTAACAGACACATAGACCTGGACCCCATATACAAACCACTACAGCTGAAACTGACACACGGAAGCGGCAAGAACATCCATCAACAGACACATCGACCTAGACCCCACATACAAACTACTACAGCTGAAACTGACACCCGGAAGCGGCAAGAACAAACCACTATAAATACCGGAAGAAACATCGAAGCAGCGCTTCACAGGAGGCTCCAATAGCACTGATGATGTTCCCTAGCCAGGGAACGAAACGTTTGCAGTAAAAACTTCCAGCTCGGCGAACAGAACCACAACATCGGACACCCGAGCTACAAATCTTCAACCAGACTTCATTCAGATGCCTTTTAAATGTTGTAATTTTACCAGCCTCCTCCAATTCCTCTGGCAGTTCATTCTAAACATACACCACCCTCTGCATGAAAAAAATTGCCCCTTAGGTCCCTTTTAAATCTTTTCCCTCTGACCTTAAACCTATAGTTCTGGATTCCCCCCCATCCCAGGGAAAAGATCTTGTCTATTTACCCTATCTATGCCCTCATGATTTTACAAACCTCTATAAAGTCAGCTCTGACCCACTGACGCTCCAGGGAAAACAACACTATTTAAACTGATCATAACCTACTTGCACTGAAAACAACAAATGCTGGAGATCACAGCAGGTCAGGCAGCATCCATGGACACACAGCAAGTTAACATTTTGAGTCTGCTAATGTTTCACGTTGAGTGACTCTTAGCAGACTCAAAATGTTAGCTTGCTCTCTCTCCATGGATGCTATCTGACCCTCTGTGATCTCTGGCATCTGTTGCTTTCAGTACAGATTCGAGCATCTTCAGTAATTTGCTCCTAAATAACCTACTTGCAATTCAGTTACTACTTGTTTTTCTGGTACATGCTACATTTTATATATTTTGGATGTTTCCCAAAATTGTTAATATTTTTAATAGTTTACAATGCATGATCTGACTGGTGTGGAGGCACTTTGTTGTTCTCTTAACAGTTTATATGTAAGCTATTTGTTTCTAGATATGGGTAGAACTAATTTTTTGGTATTGAGCATGACAGGGAGAATGAGAGAAGGTCACACAGAGCTGGACATGTCGCTGGAGGAGGAAGGAGGTAATCCTGTGTGACTTCCATGAGCTGACACCTTTAATATTCCTTGTCCCAGGCCTGACTCTAGCATTCTTGAGCATGCAGCCCCATATGTAGGTCCCATCTCTAATGCTGTTAAATATTTTACATGCAGTGTCAGTACTGGAGCTGATGTATACAACTGTGAAAATGCCTTACTTCAATTGCTTTCCTCTTTTTCTTCCCTGACCAATTGCACAGATTCTAGCTTTAAGTACCTAAAATGAAGAAGGGGAAAGGATTGAGGTGTGATAAGAGATGAGAAAGTCAGTAGTGGATCCTTACATATCTGCACTTTATTGACCAGAATAGATTGAGAGATGAAGAAAAGTTTTAGATATGCAAAGGAGGGTAAAAATTGCAGATATTCTCCTGTTCAGTTGTTTTATCCCTGCTAGTGGTCACTGCATTCTCATAATGGCCAATACCTTCTCCTTCATGGCTCTCAAAGCATATAGTCATGTCTCTTGACATTTGGTTAATTCCTGTTTTGCCAACACCTTCTGCAAGGAAGTAGTAAGTGTGCTACTGAGTGTCATAAAACTGGTGAATGTGGCTGTCATGACTGAATTGCTGATGGTGTATACAAGCAATGTAGATTCAGCGCTTTGAGCAATGTTATATTCATGTGGATGGGATGAAGCAAATGAATGGTGCATATGAGTCCTGATTGACAGAGATCATTGGACTGTTGACTTGATTTATATTGATATATTGATTTGAGCAATTAATGAGGCCCTAGTGGTGAAGATGGTAGAATGTGGTATGGGAACGTACACTCACTGACAATGAAAGTCTTTACCTTCTTCCTCTACTGTAATCAGGCACTTTGAACTGCTCTTAGCATTGATGTCCTTCTCTACATCTTGCTAAAGCCTTTTTATTTCTAACATTTGAGGATTCAGGGCATCTCTGCTTTCTGTCTCTTCCACCAAGTTCTCCAATCTGATAATCTAATGCTTATTTCATGGTGCAGCACAACCAGCAGTCACAAGGTATCACTTCTGTAAGAGGTGTAGTGCCCAGGGTTTGACCTCTTTCAAGAACAGTAGTCTACACTTAACGCAATCTACTATCTCAATGCAAGAATATCATACCTACTCCAGAAATAGAATTTCAAAGATAGCCCAGCTTACAGTATGGTTACCCTGATAGACTGCTCACCAAATTGAGACTAAAAGTGTCTATCAACATTTGCTGCAGGATTCAAAACAATCCAACAAACAATACACAATGCTATGACTTATAAAGCTGCCAGATACCAGAAGTTAAAAGGCAAAGCACTGCATGTGTATACAACAAAGGAACAACAAGAAATATGAGTAAGAATAAAAAAATGCTGGAAAACCCTAAGCAGATTAGGTGGTATCTATGGAGAAAAACATTTCAGGTCAATGACCTTTTCTGAGAACTGAAGAGAAACAGAAATGGAAAGGTTTTTAAGCCAATGGAATGGCCTAAGGGGCAGGAAGAACTTTACTGTCTTCAGGTCATGCCAATTATTCTGCATGAGTGAGGAAAGACTGTCCATCGGTATATTGCATTGTGTTTGTGATCCTCTTATTGTAGCTGAATGGTTAGAAACAAACCGAAGCTGCTAAATGTGACTTTGAAACTGTGTTTGGTATGTGAGGCTGAGGTGCAGTCTCTGAATGTTAGACTTGCCCGCTGAAGGGTGAGTGGTGGTTTGGTGAATTGAGCTATGGGAATTTATTGATGCAAAGTGAAGGAGATGACTTTCGAACGTGCATTCACTGATCTTAACCGGTCACGTGAGCGTACCCTTATTACAGACATCAGCCATATCCTTGGGGCCTGGCTCCTTGGAGCTGACCTCCTTGGTCAGCTGCTCCCATTCTCTTCAGTGCACTTGCGTGGGGACAATCCTAGCCTTCTGCAGTCAGATGATCTCTCGCCTTACTTTCACTTCTTGGACTAATACCTCCAGCATTGCATTAGAGAAGCAGGGAGTCCACCTTTTGGCTTGTTGCTCCACTGGCAATCTTCTTTCATCTCAGAAACATTTTTGGATGTGGTTCTGCCCTTTGCAGAGGTAGCGATACCTTTAAGAATTGTAGGCTAGTATGTTAGGCATGCATATATCTGAGTTTGGCCAGCCAGTACACACCATTTCACTGAGTAAAACATCATTTGCATGCCGCATACGTCACCCTACTTAGGTATGGGGTAATCAAGCATGGCAATCTATGTGCCTGCTAATGGACCTCATTGGCATTTTTTCCCCATGGGTTTTATTTTATGTTGCACACAATACCTTTTGCAGTTCATTTTATGGAATGTTTGCTCAAAGGTGAAGTTGAAGAAGCCAGACACCAAGTGAGAATGCTAACTGCAATTAATATGATGAATGTACTAAGTTTTTCATCAAATGCGGAGTGTGAGACAACTTTTTGCACTCCCAGTGCGCGACATGCTTCAGCATGTTAGAAAAACTCATCAACACTGTTATTTATTTCCTCTTTTCTTTTGTGCAATCTGCATGCTGGGTTACATTTCAGAATACATTTAGTACCGCATATACATGCCAAGAAAAGGTGCTGTAGGATCCTGCAGTCATAAAATATGGCAAGTAATTGCTGGATCAAATATCAGCTGTCATTGTTTGCACATCTAGTGAAGACTGTAGTTGGCATGTAAATGCAAATGCAAAACTTAAATCAGAAGCCTAAAATTCCAATTACATTCAAGTAAAGGAGGAACAATACCTAGGTTTAATTTAAGATTGACTGCACTTCTTACAAAATGTTCCTCAAGCTTCTCATATGTTTGAGCTCCAGTTAAATATTAAGGATGATCAATGATATGTAACAATGTCGCTGATCATCTTGCCATGGCCTGAGGCAAAAGAAGGCATGTTAATCTTCAAGGAAACAGTAAGGTTCGGTCAGCTGAGATCTTAAAATGTAAAAAACGTCAAACATGCACCAATCACCAAGTCTCTCAGTCATCACAAAATCCCCACCCCAGCCTTAAGGGAACTCTGTCCCACTCCATCCCACCCCCAGTATGGTCACTGGGCACCCCAACGGTTAACCTCTATGGCTATCACACAAGCCAGCTGCCATCATTACCATGACTGGCCATCCCCTCCAAGCATTCATCCCTGTAACCACATTACCCGAAATGCCCCCAATCCTTGCTGTTCCCTAAACACTAATGGCTCCTTCACCATCACTATCCCCCTCCAAAATGTGTCGAAGTAGGGTATTAGGCAGTGAACAGAAGTTGCAGATACACAAACCTCTAAATGTAGTAGCAACAAATTAAATTTATGTGATGCCTTTAATACAATAAAATGGTCCAAGACATTTTAGAAGAACGTTATAAAAGAAATATTGAGTCACATTAGGGAATGTTAAGTCAGATTACCAAACGCTTGGCCAAAGAAGTAACTTATAAGGAGTATCTTAAAGGAGGTAAGTTAGGGAAAGAACTGGAGACATGTATTGCAGAACATTCATCCTGGGCAAATCAAGATATAACCTTCAGTGGTGAAGTAATTCAAATCAGGGATATAATAACAAGCCAGACCTGGAGCAGTTCAGATTGGAGCATTCTTGGGCTGAAAGAAATGCCTTTTAATTCTGCACTGACGCATAAGAGGAAACATAATTGTCGCGTCCACTTATTTAAAACTGCTCGTAAGCCTATAAGAAATAGGAACAGGGTTGGCTGTTTAGCTCTTGGACCCTGCTCTGCCATTCCAGAGGATCATTGCTGATCTAACATTTCTTATGCCCACTTACGCACTAACCCTTGATCCTCCTACTAATCAGGAATCTATACAACTCGTCCTTAAATAAAGACAAGGTCTCTGTCTCCACAGCCCTCTGTGGCAGCGAGTTCCAAAGCCTCTAAACCTGCTGAGAGAAGAAACTCTTCCTCATATCAACCTTAAATTAGCACCTCTTTATTCTGAGACTTTGTTCTCTTTCCTGGACTCTCCCATAAATGGAAACAATCTGTCAGCAGTTCAAGTCCCTAAAGAATCCGATATGTTTCAATGAGGTCACCTATCATTCTTCTAAATTCCAGCGAGTGGAATCCCAACCTCTTTAACCTTATAAGACAATATCTCCATTCCAGGCATCATCCTAGTGAACCTTCTCTGAACTGGCTCCAATTAAACAATATCTTAAACAAGGGGACCAAAGCTGCTTTTACAGCTCTAGATGTGGTTCCCCCAAGCACCTTGTACAGTTATAGTAAAGCTTTCCTACTCTGATGTTCCTTTCCCCAGGAAATAAGGGCAGACATTCTATTAATCTGATTACCTGTTGTACCTGTGTCCTAGCTTTCATGCATGAGTACCCTCAGCTCCCTTGGCGTTGCAGCTTTCTGTAATGTTTCTCCATTTAACTAGTAATGTTCTTTTGTTCTCTCCTCCAAAGTGAACAAGTTCAAATTTTCCTACATTATACTCCATTTGCCAACTTGTTACCCTCTCACTCAACCTATCAATATCTCACTGTAGCTCCCTTTTGCAAATTGCCTTTCCACTTATTTTTGGTCATCTGCAAATTTGGCCAGAAGACATTTGCTTTCTTCCTCGAGGACATGAACATATATTGCATACAGTTTCAATCAGAATCTTTTTTTTACATCGAGACACCCCACACTCTTCTGAACTCCATTGTAAACAAGCCCAATCTGTCCAACCTTTCCTCATAGGACAACTCTTTCCATGTTTCAATCTAGTAAACCTCCTCTGAACTGCCTCCAATGTGTTTACATCTTTCCTTAAGTAAGGAGAACAAAACTGTACACTGTATTCAAATGTGATCTGAAAAATAGAAGCATAAAATCCTTACATTTATGTTCAATTCCTCTTGTAATAAACGATAGCATTCTGTTAGCCTTTTAAATTATTGCCGTACCTGCAAACTAATGTTTTGTGAGCCATGCTGAACACCTAGATCTCTCAACACCTCAAATTCTGCAGTCATTCTGCTTGTAATGCTCTGCCCTTTTATTCTTTCTAATTTGAGGGGATAGCCAACGTTTCTCCTGCATGAGAGGAAAGTGTTAGTTGTTTAGCAAGTGGATTGTGAGGTGTTGGCATGGACTATGCACCAATTAATGAAGATTGATAATTAACAACTAAGCTTTGAATAAATTTTAAACCAGGCAAGTTGACTGATTGGTCAATTCATAGCCCTGAAAAATAAACCTGTGAAAAACTTGTTGCATTGAAATAAACTGTGTGTCAATATCCTATTTGTCACCAAGTGTATTAATTTATGTAGCTTCCAGTTCATGTATCATGCTGCAAACCAAACTGACAATCTTAAATTGTTTGTCACTTTAATTGTTAACATTCAGGATTATCTACTAAATGTTGTCTGGTTGCAGAATCACATCAAATACTGTGGGCTGATTTGGTCTAGTCAGTACCTTGCTTGTTGCGAACAACCAAAGAGATATGTTGTCTGATGTGATTTGCTATATTTTGGGGATATGTGGTCTACATAACTGGCACCACGCTGGCACTGATATTCACAATACACATTAACGATTGCGTGATTGGCAGAAAATACATTTCTCTTGATGGCAGCATCCTCTGATTGGGAAGAACCACTTGTGTTTCTGCCACATAGAATCACTAGTTTCACCTTTTATAGAGTCATAGAGTAATACAGAATGGAAACAGTCTCTTCATTCCAACCAGCCCATGCCAAACATAATACCAAATTAAACTAGTCCCACTTGCCTGCTCATGCCCCTTATCCCTCCAAACCTTTCCTATTTGTATATCTATCCAAATGTCTTTTAAATGTTGTAATTGTGCCAACATACACCACCTCCTCAGAAAGTTCATTCCACAAGAGAACCACCCTGTGTAAAACATTTGCTTCTCATGATTTTTTAAAATCTCTCTCCTCTCATCTTAAAAATGTGCACCCTAGTCTTGAGACTCCCCCTCCTAGGGAAAAGACAAATGCCATTCACTCTATCTATATCTTTCCTTATTTTGTAACTTTCTATCAGGCCGCTTCTCAACCACTTATGCTGCAGTGAAAAACCCCAGACTATCTCGTCTTTCTTTATAACACAAAACTTCCATACCTGGCAACATCCTGTTAAATTTCTTCTGAACTCTCTCCAGCTTAATAATATCCTTCCTATAAATGGGCAACCAGAACTTGTCACAGTACTCCAGAAGAGGCCTCACCAAAGTGTTGCACAGCCTCATCATGTCTTTCCAACTCCTATACTCAAAGTATTGAGCAATGAAGGCAAGCATGCCATATGCCTTTTTAACCACCCTATCTACATGTGATGCAAACTTCAAAGAATTATGTACTTGTACCCCATGTTCTACAACACTACCCAAGGAGAAAGTGGGGACTGCAGATGCTGGAGATTAGAGTCAAAAAGTGTGGTGCTGCGAAAAAACAGGCAGCATCTGAGGAGGAGGAGAGTCGACGTTTCGGGGGAATGTGGGGGACTGGGGGGGAGGTGCCCAAGGGGGCTGAGAGATAAATGGATGGAGGGTGGAGCTGGGGGGAAGGTAACTAGGAAGGTGATAGGTAGATGATGGTGGGGGTTGATGATGATAGGTTGGAGCAGAGGGTGGAGTGATTAGGGTGGAAATAGGATGGACAAGTAGGACAGTTCAAGAGACTGGTGCCATGTTGGAAGGTTGGCACTGGTATAAGGTGGAGGGAGGGGAGATTAAATTGGTGAAATTGACATTGATTCTGTGTGGTTGGAGGGACGCCCTGAACAAACCCACAGTCCTGTGGCTGAACACATCACTCCCCACGCCCCCACAATGCCAAGGACATGCAAGTCCTGGGCGTCCTCCACCACCAAATCGCTGTCACCCGGTGCCTCATCTTCCACCTTGGGACCCTCCAACCACATAGAATCAATGTCAATTTCACCAGTTTCCTCTTGAACTGTCCTACCTGTCCAGCTTCCTTCCCACCTATCCACTCCACCCTCTCCTCTGACATATCACCCCCCCACCTTCATCTACCTATCGCCTTCCTAGCTACCTTCCCCCCAGCCCCACCACCCTCCCATTTATCTCTCAGCCACCTTGCCTTCCCCCTTCAACAACCCCCACATTCCTGATGAAGGGCTTATGCCCAAAACATCAACACTGCTGCTCCTCAGATTCTGTCTGACCTGCTCTGCTTTTCCAGTACCACACTTCTGAATACTGCCCAAGGCCTTACCATTAATTGTATAAGCACTACCCTCGTTTGTTGCAATATTTTGCATTTATCCAGATTGAACTCCATCTGGTATTTTTCAGTTGATCCTATTTGACCAAGATCCCTTTGTAATCTTAGAAACCAATTTTGGTGTCATCCACAACCTTACTAACCATGCCTTCTACATTCTCATTAAAATCATTTATATAAATGACAAACAAAAGAGGACCCAGGACTGATCCCTGTGGTACACCACTGGCTACAGGCCTCCAGTCCCAAAAGTAATACTCCACCATCACTCTCTGTCTTCCGCCGTTAAGCCAAGTATCCAATTGGCATGTTCACCCTGAATCCCAAAGGCTTTACAAAGATCCAAATAAACAATGTCTACTGCTCTGCCAACAGTAATCTTTTGATAACTTCCTCATAAGACTCAATCAAGCCTGGGAAACATGCTATTCCTCGCACAAAACTCTAAATGTCCATAAATCTTATCTTTTCTAATCACCTCAAACAACTTACCTACAACCTTGTTCAAACTTTAGCGATACCTTTCTGGAGTAATTTTAGGTAGACTGGACACTTTTCCGAGCCAAGAGTGACTAACTTAGGGCCCTTCATGAGTTTGCGCAATGTACAGCAAGAAATTATCTGATCACAGTAGTCAACATTCTGTTGGATGGTTTGGAAGGCAACAACATCTGGTCAGACATACATCTTACATATGTGGGCAACCATAAGCCTGTAAGTCTTCATCCAGCATAAGATCCTACTGTGACCTGCAAAAAATCCTAATTTAAATATTTGAGCAAGGTTCCTGCTTCTTATGATTGGGAATGCTAACTGCTTATTGCAAAGTGAGCTAGAAAATTGAGTTGTTGGACGAATTTTTTCCTTGTCTGTTTATTACTTCATTCTCCAAGTAAACAGGGCAGTACATATGAGAAAGTCACACCCCACTATGGTTGAGATAGTTCCAGTATTATAGTTAATCAAACATTCACAAGCTTTAGCTGTTACATTGAGTGGCCATCCCCATTTCCTTTGGGAAGTGGAATCTTCAGATATCCTGAGTGATATGTTGTTCTCCAGACGTGGAAGCAAAGGAACAGTTGTTTTATCTGAAAAGCATAGCTGAGACAGGATTTAAAAAGTAATTCCTCATACAAGTTAATGGTAATGAAAGCATCATAAATTTCTCTTGAGGAAAATAGTGTTAAGTGCTCAGTGCAAAATTGCTCACACCTCTGATTTGAAAGGCTTTGGGCTCAATTCCCATAACAGAGACTTGAGCTCATAATCTCAACTGTTACTTCCCTGAATTATCAAAGGAGGACTGCACAGATTATGATGCTGTCTTTTGGATCAAACTCGAAACAGTAGCTAGGATATACCTACTCTCTTAGGTGAACAGATCCTAAGACTGTTTAAAAAAAAAAGAGATTGGGGGTGCTTTGAACTTTATCCTTGGCAATATTTATCTCACAATCAACATCACTGAAAAAAAATTATCTGACCATTATCTCTTTTTGTTTATGGGACCATGTGTATGAGTTATCTGTCTACATTATAGCACATTTCTTAAATACTTAATTTGCCATGAAGAGCTTTGGGATTGAGTTCATGAAAGGTTCTTTATAGTTTAATTATAGCCATTCAAAATGTTTGAGACAATGAGAAAAGTTGTAACAAAATTAGTATGAATCAGGCATAGAATTAGTTCCTGCCTAATGAAGACACCAAAGACATAAGGTCACTAAGAAATGGTTAAGACTCAAAAAAAACATTTCCTCATGATGGCTAATGTTTGATTTGGGAAATAACACAGTCAGAATATCTAAAATGAAACCATGCATAAATAGGCTAACACATAAAATTGTTGTCTTGGCAATTGGTTAAGCCCAGGTGCTATTGTTGTAACGAACAGCTCTTTATGAAAAAGGATGAAAGTGCAAGACGACATTTTGGTTGTTGACAATTAAATCACAGACCTCTCCTTGACATGCAGTTTCTACCATAGGTATAGACATGATTATGACCTGCGATGTTACTTGTGGTTGTCTATTTTAAAAGCCAGTTAATGTGTCCCAAGATAGAGTTGTGTTGGACCGAGCACAATGATTGTATTATGAAGATTGCATAAATACAGCAAAAACTATTTATGAAAATTAAACACATATGCTCAATAATTTATCTTACAATTTTGCAAATATTTTTAAACAAATGCTTTCATTCTGGACACTGTTGGAGTTGTGACTCCAATAACCATGCACTCCAGCTGTGTGTTCTTATGGCAACATGACTGAATTGAAAGATAAATGTTTGTTTTACAGTTGCCTGCTGTTAGATCAAAAGGTTCTCTAGCATTGTTCACCATGTCAGGCTTTGATATTGTGTGGAAAAAATGATTATTAAAATAACTAGCTTATCACTGGAATGACAAAGTGGTGTTTTGAGAACTGATGGTAGTCATTATGCTGAAAAGAGCCTTACACTTCAGATAGGGCAACTTATTTTTGTAATTTATCTGTAACCCATTCTACCATTATCAACCAGAGAAAAGTGAGAAAAACTTTTGATATTTCAAAATGAAAATATTTCATTTTGATCAATGACAAGCTTGCAGTTATTTATTTCCACCCAATCCGACTGAATTTCTAATTTCTCAATTTGTACTGGACGGAGTAACACTACTTTTGAAGATTTTCTGAGACTGTGATGAAAAGTGGGTCCCGACTTTACTGATGATTCGTGGCCATTCACTTATGCAATCTTACTTGGGGCACCAATTAGAGGGTAAACTCTGGAAGCAGTGTGCAGATAAGACAATGAGGTGAGTAGGCATTTAGCTGGATCATGATCTTAAAGCCGACAATATTGATGACGCTTATTTCCAGCTACAAATGACCACACTCCCATCACGCATTTCCCCATTATCTCTGTCAATCATTATTCCTCACTCAGATTCAGGTAGGAACACTGCTTCCTGAACACTGTGAATAGCTCCCTCTCTTTCTCATTCCCCTATAGCAGAATTTCCTGCTTTTTGTGCTCTTTGCAACTTATGGCATTTTGCAAGATATGGGTGAGACTGGCTAAGTCAGCTTTTATTACCCACCCCTAATTGCCAGAGGGCAGCTAAGAGTCAATCACATTGCTGGAGTCTGGAGTGACATGTAGGCCAGACCAGGAAAGTATGGCTGATTTTCTTCCATAAAGGACATAGTGAACCAGATGGGTTTTCCCAACAGTTGATCCAATGGGATGCTTGCTGGTGTGTATTTGTGTAGGGGAATCTGATTGGTGCATAAGCCTTGAAATCAGAGCAAAAACACATTCAACATCCATCATATTACTCCCTTGTGGACCTTTTCAACTTAAAACGCAGAAAGCACCTAACACTTGTGGAATCAAAGTAATCAACAAAGAATACCAACCACCTTGCAATCTAAAATACTTTAACAATTCCTTTCAATAGAATTATTATAGGAATCCTTTCTACTCTTTAATTACATTTAAGCATGTTTGGGACTAAGGGAGGGGGTGAGCTGGAGTACTGACGTCTAAAATGGTCATGTTGACATCAAAGTAACATTCATGTCGTTTAATATCATGATCTTCCTGCTCCAGGTACACCCAATCTGTATCCAATACATGAGGATAAACACCGTAAGCAATATTGATTCTAATAACATTTGCCTGAAAACAGTGCATCTACAGGCCCTGTTATGTAACTGTATGGAACTTGTAGCTGGATGCTACTGGGCCCAATTTCTCCTTAGAAATCTCAAATTTGATTTTTGGAAAATCATAAAAATCAATGTTGGTTCACTTCAAAATGCTGTTATTCTGTGAATTATCTCTGTGTCTTTGTATTTTGCAAGGTAGCGTTGCCGATTTCTAAAACATTTTTTTCTCTGCAGGATGCCCTGGACATTTTGGCAGAAAATTTTGAGTTTAATGAAAATGATGGCGCCTATGTTGCATTTTCAAGAGCAACTTCCTTGTTAAAGTCCCTTCCATTCACAATAAGCAAAATGACAAACTTGGAGGGACTACCCTGTTTTGGAGACCAGACAAGAGCCATAATTGAGGTACAAGACTGTGAAGAGGAAATTTTGAATTAATCACAATAATTTCTGTAAGAGTAATTAATACATTTTATGATTAATGTCAAGCACATGAAATGGAGATGATTGACTTTATAACTTTACAATGTCTTTGTTAATATTAATTTTCCCTCCAAAACTAGGTAGGGCAAGCTCTGCATGAAAAGCATGCCAAAATTTCCTCAAGGCCTCAATGGTGCAACTTGCACAGATGGAAAAATATGCATGAATATGATTTTCGGTGAATTTACAATGGCTGAGAATACTTACAGAGTTAGACCATTTAAGCTCTACCATTAGCTATTAGCTCTCCCTCCACCTAACTCCATCTATATGCCTTGCTTTTGTATACATAAAACATTTTTAAAAATCTTTCAGTTTAGAAGTTTGACATTTATCCAGGCCCAACAGTTTATTTAAGTGGAAAAACAGTCTAGATTTCCAAAACTATTTGAGTGATGAAGTGCTTGCTCTCAACACCCACATGGCGTAGCTCCAGTTTTAAGGCTCCACCCCCTCTTTTAGACTTGGTTTGCTTTTAGTATTTTACTACAACTTGCCTCTGAAGTTAAGCTTCTTTTAGTCTTAGCTGCAAATGTGTTGCTGGTCAAAGCACAGCAGGTTAGGCAGCATCTCAGGAATAGAGAATTCGACGTTTCGAGCATAAGCCCTTCATCAGGAATAAGAGAGAGAGAGCCAAGCAGGCTGAGATAAAAGGTAGGGAGGAGGGACTAGGGGGAGGGGCGATGGAGGTGGGATAGGTGGAAGGAGGTCAAGGTGAGGGTGATAGGCCGGAGTGGGGTGGGGGCGGAGAGGTCAGGAAGAGGATTGCAGGTTAGGAGGGCGGTGCTGAGTTGAGGGAACCGACTGAGACAAGGTGGGGGGAGGGGAAATGAGGAAGCTGGAGAAATCTGAATTCATACCTTGTGGTTGGAGGGTTCCCAGGCGGAAGATGAGGCGCTCCTCCTCCAGCCGTCGTGTAGTTGTGTTCTGCCGGTGGAGGAGTCCAAGGACCTGCATGTCCTCGGTGGAGTGGGAGGGGGAGTTAAAGTGTTGAGCCACGGGGTGATTGGATTAGTAAGGGATGTACAAATTCCCTACTGTAGAGACAATTACAGTTAATTCATTAATTAAGTAGCTTGTTTGAACAAATTTTTCTAATCAGTGACACTGATTCACCTTTGTAGAATTTCAGCTTGTATAAATGTGGTGGGTCTTGGTATGTGTTCAAAGTAAGATACTAGACCAGACAGACTTATGCCTTTCAGACATGTATGTGACATGAAAAGTGACGTCCAATACAACAGTATCTTCTTCAGTCACTCTCTCTATATAATGTAATGAACGGAGTGTGTTCCGCCAGTTAGCTGTATGTGTGTGTATAATGTGCAGTAATAATAGAAAGTACAGCCCAGATTATTTACGTCTGTACCATAGCAGTGTAAATAGTTAGCATTGTTAATAAACTTCAAGACAGCTGTCTCAACAAAACCCCAACTCTCTGTGAGATATGTTATCTGGGCTACGGTATGGAAACCTGCAAAGTGTATCACAACGTAATTCATGTTTTCATGCAGGAAATACTGGAAGATGGAGTTAGCTCAAAGGTTGAGAATTTGCTCTGTGATGAGAAGTACAAAGCAAGAAAGGTAAGCAGATGTAAGAGGTGACAGCACATCAAGCCCAAAGCATTTAAAGTTAGTGCAGATACATTGTGGAGACATTTTAAACTTTATGTTCTCTGGCCTATTTTGATTTTAAGGAAAAGTAATAAGGGTCTATTGCACGGGCTGCAAAATGTTGTGTAGAGATCAGGGCGTGTCAAAGTCAGGATGTGTAATGGTCAGTGTGTTTAACAATCAGGGTGAATGAGTGTATAATTGCCATGTCTGTGATGGCTAGTGTATGTAATGGGGTGGGGAGGGGGGGGGGGGGGGGAGGTGGTGGGGGAACTGTCAGAATGTGTAATAGTTGTGTGTATTGGTAGAGTCTAGAGCAAGTATGTAAAGTCAGAGCATGGGAGAGCTAGACTGTACTGATATCATGCTGTGTTATTGTCAGGGTGTGAATGTAGAGGACAAAGTGTGGAATAGGAAAACTGTTAAATGGGCAAATTTTGTAATAGTGAGAGGGGTGGAATCATCTAAGGGTCTGAGCATTGTAGTCTATGGCAAGGTGTGCTGCAGAATACGATCAGAATTCTGGTAAGGATCATCTCGACATTAGGAGCATCTCACTCATACAGTGTACAGCATGGAAACAGACTCTTTGGCCCAACTCATCCATGCTGACCTAAATTAATCTAGTCCCATTTGCCAGCTCTTGGCCCATATTCCTCTAAACCCTTCCTTCTCACTTCCGCATCCAAATGCCTTTTAAATGTTGTAATTGTGCCAGTCTCCACCACTTCCTCTGGCAGCTCATTTTATACGCACACCACCTTTTACATGAAAGTTTTGCCCCTTGGTCCCTTTTAAATATTTCCCTTCTCACCTTAAATCTATGCCCTCTAGTTCTGGACTCCCCCACCCCAGAGAAAAGATCTTGTCTATTCACCCTATCTGTGCCCCTCATGATTTTATAAACCTCTATAAGGTCACCTCTCAGCCTCCCACGCTCAGGGCAAAATAACCCCAGTCCATTCAGCCTCTCCCTGTAGCTCAAAACCTCCAACTGCGGAAATATCCTTGTAAATGTTTTCTGAACCCTTTCAAACTCCACAAAATCCTTCCGATAGGAGGGAGACCAGAACTGCACACAATATTCCAAAAGTGACCTAACTAGCGTCCTATACAGCTGCAACATGACCTCCCAACTCATATACTTAATACTCTGACCAATAGAGGAAAGCATACCAAATGCCTTCTTCACTTCCTATCCACTTGTGACTCCATTTTCAAGGAACTATCAGCCTGTACTCCAAGGTCTGTTTGTACAGCAACACTCCCCAGGACCTTACCATTAAGTGTACAAGTCCTGCGCTGATTTGCCTTTGTAAAATGCAGCACCTTACATTTATCTAAATTAAACTTCATCCAACACTCCTCAGTCCATTGGCCCATCTAATCAGGTCCCATTATACTCTGAGGTAACCTTTCTCGCTGTCCTGCATTGACATTGTGAACTTGGCCCTATCAGTCAGAGACACTAGGCTGATATTACTGCTGTCTTAAGATGTTGTTTAGCTTAGAAGCAAAACCTGCCTCAAAGCCATGAAAGTTGTCATAATTGTCAGGAGGCTTCAGTCAAGCCAAGGCAGGGAGTCTTGGCACAGTGAGTCAAGGGAAGCCTCCAGTAACAGACAAGGCACTATTTGGTCAGAGTCAGAATTCTATCCTCATAAGGGGTGATATGATCGATAGTTAACATACTCCGTCATGGAGTGTGAGAGAGGCAGCTATTCCAAAGATGAAAGTAGATGACACAGTTTTTACTGTTTGTGTAGGTGTGGAGGTGTCCTGAACGAGTGAGTAAGCAGCCCAGAGGGCATGCAGGGTTTGTGGTGTCTGGGGTTTGGGGTGGTTCAGGGTGAGTGGGGAGATGTTGCAGGCAATAGAGAGAGGAGTAGAGCATGGGTCTTGGTGGGAGGTAAGTATAGTAACAGAGATAGAGTGACTGTAAGGTATTCAAGAGAAGATGGAGTGGAGAAGGATATTAACCTTTTTTCTATAATTATGGGCATATAGCCTTAATATGGGCATATAGCACACCAGGCTGCCACAGAGTGGTGTCATGGCCTCCACTGCTGGGTCTGGGGCTGGAAAGGAAATCCAGTATCTGTATTACCCTGTCCAGAAGGACCTCCATAACACTGCCCATAAATCAGGTTGCCAATTACCCCCTGACTGCCTTGTCCAGGGCAAATGTTCAGGGTAACTCCAAACTAACAGCACATATTGGGATATATTATGGTCTTTTGAAGATGGTGCAGGTCAAGGGAATGCTGGGATATCTGCCGAGTGACCAGTTATTCTGTGAATGATGCAAGATAAAGTGGGGTAGGAATCGGAGGTAGGGAGATGTCATAGGGATGAGGCAGGTAAGTAATACGTGATTTTGGTAAGATACAATGAGGCCTATAAAGAGAGAATCTCTCCAAAACGATTGACACAATTTGAACTTAGTCAAAAAAAACAGTAAGTTTCAGTCTAGAGTGTAACATTCAGAGTGATTATTGGTCAGAATGTACAAATGTCCACTGTGTATATTGAACAGCATGTGTAATAGACAATACATGTAATAGTCAGAGTATGTATTGGTTAGAGCACTTAGAGGATAAGGGGTGTAACAGTCAGGCTATGTAAAGATCATTGTGCATGATGGTCAAAGCATTTAATAGATGGGATTTGTAGTGAATGGGGTATGTAATGGATAAATTGTGTAATGACCACATGTGTTATGGTTGTAAGATAAGGACATTAATGATGGAAAGATTGGGGGTGTGCATCAATACTCTGGGCAACATCAATATGATGAAGAAGGTGGTGTTGGGTGTCTTGAAAAACATTAAAGTAGATAAGTCCTCAGAGCCTGATGGGATCTGTCCTAGGATACTAAGGAGGCAAGGGAGGAGATTCCATAAGCCTTGACAGAGATCTTTGTATCCTTTGTAGCCACAGGCAAAGTTCCAGAATATTGGAGATTAGCAGATCTTATTCCTTTGTTTAAGAAGGGCAACTGAGATAGTCAAGGAAATTATTGACCGGTGACCCTTATGTTAGTGGTTAGGAAATTATTGGAGAAAATTCTTAGGATCATGATTTAGTTGCATTTGGAGAAGAGTAGACTTATTAAGGATAGTCAGCATGGCTTTATGCAGGGGACATCTTGTCTCACAAATTTGATTTGAGTTTTTTGAGGAAGTAACAAAGATGATTGATTAGGGTAGGGCAGTGCATGTTGGATAAACGGGTTTTACTAGTAAAGCATTTGACCAGGTCACTTATGGTAGGCTGGTCCAGAAGAATCGAATTGACTTGAATTAATTGTCACGTGTACTGAGGCTCAGTGAAAAGCTTTGTCTTACGAGCAATACAGGCAGATCGCATAGTTAAATAGCATAGATAAATAAATAATAGGCAAACAGCGGCAAAAACAAAAACACAAGTACAGGCAAATGCTAAGAGTTTGTGAGTCCATTCAGTATTTTAACAACAGTAGCGTAGAAACTATCTTGAAATTGGCTGGTGCATGTGTTCAAGCTTCTCTACCTTCTCCCCAATGATGGAGGTTGTAGAAAAACATTACCAGGGTGGGATGGATCTTTTGAGAATGCTGGCTGCCTTTCCTTGACAGCGGGCCTGGTAGATGGATTCTATAGATGGGAGGTTGGACTTTGTGATTGCCCGGGCTGAGTTCACCACTCTCTGTAACCGTCTTTGATCTTGAATGGTACAGTTGCCATACCAGGTAATAATACATCCAGACAGAATGCTCTCAATGGCACACCTATAAAAGTTAGCCAGTATATTCACCATCATGCCAAATTTTCTCAGCTGTCTAATGAAGAAGAGATGCTGGGCCTTTGTAACCAGTGCATCCACATGAAGAGTCCAAGAAAGCTTATATTGATGACCACTCCCAGGAGTTTGACACTCTCCACTTATTCCACCTCTGTGCTGTTAATGTATAGGGGGGCATAAGTAACATCCCACCGAAAGTTTCTTGGTTTTGCCGGCATTGAGAGCTAGGTTATTCTCAGTGCACCATTTTTTCAGGTCTTCTACCACCCATCTGTAATCTGTTCCATCACCATCTGAGATTCGACCAACTATGGTGGTGTCATCAACGAACTTGTAAATGGCATTAGTCTGGTATTTGGCGACATAGTCATGGGTGTGCAGTGAGTACGCACCCCTTGGGGGCTCCAATGTTGAGTATGCACCCCTTGGGGGCTCCAGTGTTGGGCGTTGGTGAAGATGAAATATTGTCCCCAGTCTTCACTGATTGTGGCCTGTGGGTCAGAAAACTGAGGATCCAGTTGCAGAGAGTGTGACTTAGTCCGGGATCACTAAGTTTAGTAATCAGTCTCTAGGGGATAATAGTGTTGAAAGCTGAACTATAGTCAATGAGTAGGATTCTTACGTAGCTGTTCTTGGTGTCAAGATGTTCTAGGGAAGTGTTAAGGGCAAGTGATATGGCATCTGACATGGACCTGTTGGTTCGATAGGCAAATTGGAGTGGGTGGAGAGGCTGTAGTTGATTAATGCCACGACCGGCCTTTCAAAGCACTTCATGACCCCTGAAGTTAGGGCCACTGGGCAGTAGTCATTGAGACATGCTGCATGAGCCTTCTCAGGCAAAGGGATGATGTTGGAAGATTAAGTTACAAGGAATCCATAGTGAGTTGGCAAATTGTATACAAAATTAGCTTGATCATAGAAGACAGAGGGTAGTTGTGGAGAAGTGTTTTTCTGACTGGAGGTGTGTGACCAGTGGTGTTTCACAAGGAACAGTGCTGGAATATCTGTAATATTCACCTCTGTACAACTGCCCATCTTAGCCATGCCCTTCATAACTTTATACATTTCTATCAGGTCGTCCCTCAGCCTCTGATGCTGTATCGTAAACAATCCAGTTTTGTCCAACCTCTCCTGATAGCTAATGCATTCCAACCCAGGCAACATCCTAGTTTTGCATCCTCTCCTAAGCCTCAGGATTCAGTTGAACGGAAAAATTGTAATATTTACAAATGATTCGGATGAAAATATAGGTGGCCTGATTAGTAAGTTTACAGATGATACAAAAATTGGTGGAGTTATGGATAGTGAGGAAGGTTATCAACAGGTACATCAGAATATAGATTAGTTGGAAAGTTGGGTAGAGAAATGGCAGATGAAGTTTAATCTGGGCAAGTGTGAAATGATGCATTTTGGAAGGTCAAATGCAAGAGAAAAATATACAGTAAATGATAGGACCCTTGGGCACATTGATATACAGAAGGATCTTGGGGTGCAAGTCCAAAGCTCCCTGAAAGTAGCAACGCAAGTGGATAAGGTAGTGAAGAAAGTGTACGGCATGTTTGCCTTCATTGGCCAGGACTTTGAGTAGAGAAGTTGGCAGGTCACAATGCAGCTATATAAAATTTAATTTAGGCCACATTTGGAATATTGTGTGCAGTTCTGATCACCACACTGTTGGAGGATGTGGAGGCTTTGGAGAGGGTGCAAAACCAGGAGGTTGCCTGGAATGGAATGCATTAGCTATCAGGAGAGGTTGGACAAAACTAGATTGTTTACAGTACAGCATCAGAGGCTGAGGGACGACCTGATAGAAATGTATAAAATTATGAAAGGCATGGCTAAGGTGGATAGTTGAAGATATTTTTTTCCCAGGGTGAAAATTTCAAATGCTAGGTACAGAGGAGCCCCATTTATCTCTCCACCCCCAAGGCTCCCAGCCTCATTCCTGATGAAGGGCTTTTTCCTGCACCTCAGATGCTGTCTGACCTGCTGTGCTTTTCCAGCATCACACTGCAGAAAAAAATTAACCTGCTGCTTTTTTTGGTGAGAATGTGTGGGGTCCAGTTATTGGGAGGAGACAGAAGGACTGAAGTAGTTTGATTCTCAATCCAGAGGAGAGGATATGGTCAGATCCCAGAAGTGAGGAATCTTTGACTGTGGTCTGGGCGAGGTGTTATCTCAATGGTGGGGTTGGGAGTTCAGTGCTTGGCAAGTGGATAACTTGGTGGACTATCCCTACTCTTTCTGACCCACAACCTCACCCTGCCTCCCAAGCTGTAAGGAATCGAGATTTGACAACCTCAAAGTTATCGAGGTTGAATACATAAGACAAGTTAAGTGTGAAATGTCTGAGGTCAATAAACTATTCAAGTGAGAATCTGCTTCCTATAGCAGGCCTGCCACCTGTCCACAGATAGAAAGTTTGGGATCTAGTTTGAAGTTTTAAAAATGTATGTATTGTGTTCAGTCTAATCCACTTGTATATGCTTTTTAGCATTAGCCACGTTATGTAGCTATTAAGACTAATACAGCATAAAGATGGATACATGCAAGCAAATCAGGAAGACTTTAGCAATTAATATTTCTTATCACTGTGGTTAATTTATATGCAAAACAAAACTTTGGGAATTTAGTTTAGAAAGTAGCATGAACAGGGTTATAAGAGCTATTTATTTTAATTTAGTAAAACCTTATCAGATAAAGGTTGCATTTTTGTTTAAAGCTTTTTGTCTCCCGATAATGTTTTGATGTAATTGTTTAAAAATCACTGTCAAAGTGAAAGCAATGAATGTGTAGTACAATGATGATGCATGGCAGAGTATATATATTCAGCCAACCATTTATTTAATCGTAGCTATTCACCAGTGTCTTTGGTGTGGGATTGAAGACTGCCGATAAATGGTACGTACAAGGATTTCGCACACTAGAGGAAGTAAAAGCATCCAAGGATTTGAAATTTACCAAAATGCAGAAGGCAGGTAATGTCTGGAATTGTATATTGTTCAATTATTCTCCGCTGTCATAACTTCATGGTTAAAAAAGTTATACATAATTGTACTTCTAATTGCCTTTTATTTCTCAGGTATTTCCATGCTGTACATATGTGAAACTAAGAAGCAAAGGTAAAAATTGTGTCCAAACTGTATAGGACTGAATTCATATCATGATTTTCATTGGTATTACTCACCGGTTGTGCTAGGATTCCATGATCCTGCTCAAAATTACCATCACCTGACTTCAATTTTCCTCCCCAAATTGGCAGGACCACTCCTGAACAATCCCCCATTCCTGCCCAGTAGATATACAGATTGGCTGAGCCTCAGTTCCAGGACTGTTTCTGTGCCAATCACTGTGGTTACTGTTGCTCTCCATGAATTCCTAGGTGCAGATGGCTCTGGGCTGGGCTGCTGGCTGGATAGCTCCATGATTCTTCTGAAGAGGAGTGAGGGCCTCTGTTTCTGTCCCAAACCTTTATCTGTGTAAATCTTAGTATCAGCAGAGGCCTTCAAATAAATTTTCTATTTTGTCTGTCCGGCCCTTTTTTTGGAAGTGATTCTGTATTGGAAGCACTGCAGTGTGTCATGATTTTTCTGGTTGACTTCTGTGTGGTGTTTCAAGTCATGTCTTTAAAATTATCTCAACCTGGGAAATTGACTCGGGGGCTGAGGTGGGGTAGGAGATGTAAACAGAAGACTCACCTCACCAGAATATTGTGGAATCTTCTCTTTGTCTCTAAATTAACATGGTGGTTACATCTTCTCATTGTGGAATTTCTGTTTCAACCTGTAACATTTTAATGTAACTTGCAGCATAGCAATACATTAAATTATACTGATATTGCTAATTATATTGAAATAGAGTAATTGTACAATTAAATCATCAAAGTGGTTAATTTGTTTGACTTTGATTGCTAGCTAAGACAATCTCATCAGGTTTCATCAATGAGCAAAAAGATTTATTCATTATGAACGATCTTATTCTCTGATAAGTGGCAAAATGGTTATTAACCACTGCTACACCAACTTAAACTGTATCTCATTTAAAAGCAAATGCCCATGCATTCGAGCACAATTAGGAAGAGGCAAGATTTACAGCTCTGCGGCAATGATATGGGCGGCAAAAACAAACGCAGACAAAATGGAAAAGTCCCATGGATCAAGATTCCAAATCACAAGAGTGGAATAGGTGACGTTCTCCACAGTACTTGGTAGCTTTCTGCTGACTATGATCATGTTATTGCCCAGTAACCAATCAGTTAGACTCCAGGTCCTTACTGAGTTACCACTTCACCTTTCAGAGTCTTTTCGAATGTTGTCCTTTACTCAGAGAGAGAAATTGTTTCCTGGTTAACTTCTCCATCACTGTGAGGACTTTTTCCCCCACCCCAGGGCAGAGATGTGTCTTTGGTGTAGGTTTCTTTACAGGCTCTTCTTTGACAACTAGTAGGTTTTTGTTTTTCAGGCTAAAGAGAGCTGTCTTTTGCTGCAGACTTCTTGGCAGTCTGTTTTCAAATGCCTCACTCACAGGTCTGTAGCAAACTGGAAGCAAAACCCAAAGCTGTTGCCAGGCAACTTTCAGCCCAAGGCTCTTTCCACAGGCTGAACTAACAAAAGTGTCAAATCCACCTTACTTCTCATCACACTGCTTCAAGCAGTATGTACAATGAATAAACCTACTGCTACTTTTTGTTGTATAAGGAGAGCTGGAGAAAGACAGAGTAAGGGGCGGTACGGTGGCTCAGTGGTTAGCACAGCTGCTTCACACCGCCAGGGACGCGAGTTCAATTTTAGCCTCGGGCGACTCTGTGTGGAATTTGTACATTCTCCCTATGTCTGCGTGGGTTTCATCCCACAGTCCAAAGATGTGCATGTTTGGTGAATTGGCTCAGCTAAATTGCCCATAGTGTTGTCAGGGATGTGTAGGTTAAGTTCATTAGTCAGGGGTAAATGTAGAGTAGTAAGGTAATGGAATGTATCTGTGTGGGTTACTCTGCATAGAGTTGGTGTGGACTTGTGCCAAATGGCCTGTTTCCACATTGTAGGGTCTCTATGATTCTAGACCCCAAGTCCTGGTCACTCACTAGAGAAGGGGAGCTGACTGGGGCTGAGTTATGGAGCTCCCACAAGCTCACAATGATCCCCTATTTGTCTCTGGCAACATGCACTCTGAGGTTATTACAAAGTCCCAGGACACCAGTTTTGTGTGTACTATGCTTTTATTGAACAGGTTGTAAGATGACTGCTTACATTGAGTGCCTCCTGGCAGAGGTCACATAACTAGGAACCACATTAATGTGATCTCCACCTTGAAAAACCCTTCAAAAGAAATCAAATTTGCTTGTACTACCATTTACACTATGAGTTACCCAAATTATGCACTATGCAAACTGTTCACATATATTTTCAAAATTGTTTGTTATTCTAGTTAGCCCATCTTTTATCAGTCAAAAGGCTTTTTCTTTCTCCTGCTTCTGTTATTTGGAATAACTTGCTCTCTGGTTTTGCTTCAAAATCATCTGAGCTGAATCTGCAGATTTTTTTCTGTTGTCTTTATCGCCTTTCCTTTAGATATATTAGTTGTGTCCAGAAAAGCAATCCTTTTGATTTTCTTGACTACAGCATCAAGGTTGCTTTGTTTCTCTGTCACATCGTTTATTTAACTATTCATCGGATAAAGTGACCTGGTAGCAATAAATCTCGACTGACAAATTTGGGATTACTGGTCCAATTTTTTGACTAGCTTCTGCTGAAATGATTGACTCTAGTTTTGTCAGGAATTCCAGACCATCAGTCTTGTAATTGTGTTGGGCTCTGAGACTAATTTGTCCTCTTGTGGTAAACTTCATTCCTTCACAAGGCCTCAGCTTCACCTTGCAGAGTTTCATTCTGGGTTGACATCTGGTCTAATTTTACACACGTCTGTGAAGATCATAATGTGTGGGACACAACTTTGTCTCTCTGGCAATTCATTTCTTTTGTTCTACTATCCTTCAATGCAATTGTTACAAACCAATTTTCTGACATCAAATTTGAAGTTGCTAACCTGCTTTAAGGTATGTGTTGAATTGTCCAAAATTGTTGTCTGACATCTCTATAATATCAATGCTTGATTTGTCAGAATCTCTGGAGTAATCATCTTGATAGGCTTTACAGCTTTTGTTTACATTCTTTGCAGTTCTGTGCAAAGCGATTTAGCTTCTTGCAGTTAAAATGCTGTTTTTTCTTCATGTTGGGCATTTGCTTTAAATAGCCACAACTTATCTGTTAACCTTGATCTTTTATGCTGACCTTTTCACAGATAATTCTTGTTGCTTTCCATATTTTTGCACTTGAAAGGTCTAGATTGCTTTTCAAGATTGTGAACAGATCTGCACTGCTTATCAATGTCGGGCACAGAATTGGACTGTTTTTACACATAATGGACAAGCTCATCTATTTTCATATATGTGTGTTAGCTGTTGATCACAAGCTCAGAGCTTTTGCATATGCTTATGTGTTCTTTGAGAGCCTACTCTCTTCTCTTAACAGCCATACTGTTATTGCAGGATCACTTGGTCTAAAATAATCCTACCTTTAATACAATCACCTTTCAGGTGCCTGAATTCACAGGATTCTGAGAGCTATGTTAATGCAGTCACCTATCTATCAATCTGCTCTTTTTCGCCTTGCACTGTAAATTTGAACACACATTTTTGTGCTATATTCAATTCAGTTTCAAAACTTGCCTTCAAGGCTTTTGAAATTTCTGCGCCGAGCTCTTGTGGTTCTTTCTTAACCTCTTGCTGCATGGTTTTGCAACCTCTGGCTGTTCTGATCTCCAGCCTGTCCGTCAATACAGGTGATCAGTTCTTTCAGCCTAACGAAATAACGCTGCACACCACAATGAGAGTTTGCAAAATTCTAATGCAGTGTAAGCACATGTGTCACTCGGGAAAATAACAGGCAACAAAATGTAATCTTGAAATCAGAGTTTAGTGACTGCCATTTGGGTTACTTCTACTGCGACTAATAAGGTACTCTAATCTATAGAAAACTACACTGAAATACTGCTGCTTTTTGACAAATCTATTCAATAATCAGAACTCTTTTTTTCATTCGCTGCTTTGACATCGCAGGAACTGCACATACAGACATGTGCGTTCTGTAGTTGCCATGTCACCAAACACAGCCTAGAAACTATGGGTTGTACTAATCTGTATGGAATTGGAACTAGGATTTTGGAATTTAGTGAAATTCTTGGAATTAGTCCATCATATATTACATCTATTATTGGCATAAGAACAATCCCTTCCAAGGCTGACTGGCAATAATGAATTTTAACATACCTGGACATGAATTTCCAGATTTGTGCATTCAGCTTGGAATTTTTAGAATCCTTGTCTGAATGATAAACCAATATCATCAAATTTATTCCTCAACTCTGTTTCTCTATGCATTCTAATCTGCTTGAGGATGTCTTCTCCTGTGGTGATGTAAAATAAAACTACCCAGAGTCTAAAACTTAAGGGTTGATGTGTTTGACTTTAACTATGGTTTAATTTGCCAGTTGCAGCCACACACTAAAGTGCTTAACAAAACTTTTCCCTCTTTAGGTTTTTTGCACTACGAAGACATCAATAATGCTGTAACAAGATCAGAGGCAGAAGCTGTAGCTCAAATTATAGAAACCACCATCCATGACTACAGACCTGATGTCAATGTGACTTTAACTGGAGGGTTTAGAAGGTAAGTAATATGGAGACGTGTTAGCAAGTCCTAACCATATTATTTTTCTATGTGATTCTGTTATGAACTTTATTTCTTTGCAACTGCAAAGTTACCTGAGCAATTTGATAGACTGATGTTGCATACATTAGTTTGTGAATCATAACTTTGATTGCTCAGATTTTAGTGGATAGCTACTTGCTATCAGTTCATATTGTTTTGAAATAATATTTGATTGTCAGTTTAAGGACTGGGTATCTTGTTTTCAGCTAATCACTGATTTTCAATGTTCGGTTGTATGTTGCTTATAAGTGGGGGTGCTTTTCAAAGACAAGCAATAACTGAACACTAGACAGAGCTTTAATTATGTAGCAATGCTGGATTTTATATATTGTAAATATTTCTGTTTCAAATATTACCATCCATGCAAAGCACAACTAAATTATTTCCACTAATGCATTAGAAATCAATTGCTCTTGTATAATTTACTGTATATAACAAGATCACATTTCACATTGTGTAGGAGGAAACTGTATTCACACTTTTATATAATATCCTGACACCAATTAAAATGTATCCATATTCAAGTTTTTAAAAACTTTATGAAATAAATAATTCTGTTTATTTGTGTAATTTTGAGCCTATTTCATGGGATTGCACTAATATTTTGATACTTTTGTGGACTTTGCTTTTTTTTTTGATGAACAAAGTTTGCCATGGTTGTTGATCTAAGAAATCAGATATGCTGAATTCTTCAATGTGAATAATGCAACACTTAAGAGTCTGAGAAACTCAGTATTGAATCTAATGTTGCTAGTTTATATCTTTGTAAATTATTGAGAAGATGTATGCGAACCAACACAATTTCGATTCAGCATTGAATAGTACTATTACGTAAACTGACCAAGGCATTATTATTTAATGCATGTTATTGAATTTTTCACTATTAATTATAGGTAATACAATGCTGTAACTCTTAAGCAATGTAGCGAGAGAACCAACAATTGAAGCTGTTGCAGTGTTAAGCAAACATTCTAGATACCCTGTCAGGAATGGTGCTTTGCCAAAGGGAATTATTAACTGACAGCATTGAGTTAAATAACTTATTTTCACCATTCGCTTGTGAGAACACTGAAGACCTATGCCATTTATGTATGCTCAAGAGCAGTCAGAAAACTCACTTTCCCACTGCTGCCATTTTTAATGTATTGAAACTATTATGACAAGCTGAATAGAAGTTCCAACTTTATGTTTACTTTCATGACTTTTAAACCTCATCCTCTTCTCTCCCCATGGGCAGTATTCCCACCCCTAGGCTTATTCTAGAAAAAAAATCATTCCTTTGGGAGAAGATGAGGCAAATAAAGACTGATGACTTATTCTAGATCACAAACTTTGTACATAACCTCAGTTATTTTGTTACATTGGGTGGAATCTTACCCTCTGTGGTGTAGTTTGACCATTGGCGAGAGAAGTGAAAACATCAGGAGAGAGTGAAAAGAATTAGATGTTAGTGTTGAGGTTTAGCATCTCCTCAGCATTTTAATGAACTTTAGCATCATGCCCTTGAATGGTGTTTCACTTATTTCCATGCAGTTGCATCTCATTAAATCCCCAACGCACTTTATTGATTTCCACAGAGTGGAGAAGATCATTGACATTTTTCCAAGACTGTTAGGCATTTCCCTGCATTGTTGAGTCTCCGGTGACCTAGGTGGCAGCAGGCTGGCAGGGTTCGATGTCTTGGCTTCCTCTGCTGGTGGGGGCGATTCCAACTGTGCTGGGCATCTCCGGCTGCCAGTCCTTGATTAGTGGCAGAACAGCCTTTTAAACATAGCATCGGCACCAGGAATCCTGGGATATCCTGGTAGTGGTGAGTACTATTCATATGCAGCCCACTTGCTGTGGGAAACATAGCAATTGGGAAAAAAACGAATCACAAAAGGACCCACATCAGTCTCCTTGATTCATTCGTAGAATCATAAAACCCCTACAGTGACGGGCCATCAGGTCTGCACCAACCTTCTGACAAACATCCCATTCAAATCCAGCCTGCCACCCTATACAGTAACCCTGCATTTCTCATGGCTGATCCATCTAGTCTACACATCCCTAGACACTATGCAATTTAGCATGGCCAATCCACCTAATGTGCACATGTTTGGACTGCAGTAGGCAACTGGAGCACCTGGAGGAAAACCACAAATATATAGAAAAACATGCAAACTTCACACAGTCACCCAAGGCTGGAATTGAACCCTGGGCCCCTGGCATTGTGAAGCAGTAATGCTAACCACTGAGCCAGCATGCTGCCAAAGAGTGAAAGGGGCCTGATGAGTGGTTGTCAGAGGCTGACAATGGATTTAGCTTATTAATGAATCAATTAACATCCATTGGCTCCCACCCAATAATTCAGTAGTACCTGAGGAATGAATAGTGTCCTCATGGCTTGTTGAATTTACTGTCCTATTTCTAGAGGTGTCCATTATGATCAGGCAATCTGCTGAAAATCATGTCTGTATACCCTTGCTTGCAAATCCCCATCCCACCCACAAGCCGCACTCTGCATTCCATCTTCACTCACCTTCTGAAGGGCCCTTCTATTTTGCCTTCTCCATAGAACTGAGGGGCTTCCTCACTGTGCATTGAACAGTTGGTGAGATCCATGTTGTTTCATCAGAATCCTGGTCAGTATCTTTAGAACTGGCTTGAAAAAGAAATGGATTTTCATAGAGGTAGCATCCTGTTCCAGCAAAGTTTTCAGCTTCAAGCTGAACCTGTTTGAAAATTTTGCTAAATTGGATGTCAATGTTCTTTAAAAATTTATGGACATATTTTCTTCTTCCTGACAATAAAAGGCTATTGATGCTGATTTCAAAATGTTGGATGTACACAGTTTTCCGGCAGACAATTTTAAGAAGTTCAACATGAATTGTGAATGTCTAGGCAAGCTGGTCATTCCTAGCTAATGATGTCTGGTAGGAACTGCAAACACAGGCAGCTATAGCAGTTTATAAAAGGCCTGTAGAACTACCAGGATCATTATTGTGCATACTAATATTTCAGATAGTTGAGACCATTAAGGATACCTCATAACACAGACTTCCAGGACTATCATTATTTCTGCATGCTAGACAACTTTGCTTTTCAAAGACCTGGGGATAAATTTACTGGAACGGGCATGATGGTGGGTGCTAGGAAAATCTGGCTGGAATATCTGCACGTGATTCTTGGCAGTAGGAAAGCTGTACTGAATGTCAGCCAAGGCCTGATGTGGGAATCCCATATACTGATGGAACCCTGTCAGTTAAATAGTTCATTTATGACCACTTAAAGCCAATTATCCTTGAGCCCACTGGGATTTAATAATGGCTTGGGGACTTTTTTGGGTCTCGCACTAGTTTGCTGTGCCCCTGGAAAGCTGTCCAGCAAACCCTGTTGAGGAAAGGTCACCGGACCCGAAACGTTAACTCTGATTTCTCTTCATCGATGCTGCCAGACCTGCTGAGCTTTTACAGCAATTTCTGTTTGAGTTTTCCTGTGGCCTCAGTGTGGGGATTTTTCTTCTTATCAGGCATTCCATGCCCAGCTGAGGGAGCCAGCACAAGGAAGCTTTCAGCTGCTGAAAAGTAACACTGAAGAACATAAGAGTTAGGACCTGGAGTGGGTCACTGAGCCTGCTGAGCCAGCTCTGCTCTACTATACCATTGTGGCTAGTCTGATTGTAACTTAAAAATCTCTTTCTAGCCTGCCCCCTTTAATCTTTGACCCCCTCCCTCCACCCCAGTTGATCAAGAACTCTTCTCGCTCAACCTTGAATGATTTCAATGACCCAACCTCCATTGGTCTCTGTGGAGGAGAATTCAACAGACTCATGACTCTCACTCTGCCTTAACTTTTTTTATTCACTTGTAGGACATGGGTGTCACTGATGGGCCAAGTTATCCTTGAGAAGCTGGCGGTGAATTGCCTTCTTGACCGGCTGCAGTCCATGTGGTGTAGGTTGATCTTAGGGAAAGAATTCCAGGATTTTGACCCAATGTCAGTAAAGGAATGGTGATATATTTCCAAATCAGGATAGAGGTGGCTTGGAGAGGAACTTGCAGACCGTGGTGTTTCTTCTGTCCTTGTCCATCTAGATGGAGTTGGTGTGGGTTTGGAAGGTGCTGTCAAAGGTTCTTTCATGAATTTCTGCAGCGCATCTTATAGATGGTATACATTGCAGCAGCTGAGCGTTGGTGGTGGACTGAGTGGATGCTTGTGAATGTGGTCACCAAGAGTTATGATGGCTCAGTAGTTAGCACTGCTGCCTCACAGTACCAAGAACACTGGGTTTAACTCCAAACCAGGCTACTGTCTGTGTGGAATTCGCATCTTCTCCCCATGTCTGTGTGAGTTTCCTCTGGGTGCTCTGGATTCCTCCCACAGTCCAAAGGTGTGCAGATTAGGTGGATTGGCCATGGGAAATGCAGGGTTACAGGGATTGGGTAGGGGGTGGGTGGGTCTGGGTGGGATGTTCTTCAGAGGGTCGGTGTGGATTCGATGGGTCGAATGACCTGCACCCACACTGTAGGAGTGTTCCTAGCCTCTGACCCACTCTTGTAGCCGATGGGAAACTCAGAATTTTTTAACAATGTCCTTTAGATCCAGAGTTGGCTACAAGAGTAGCATCCTCTCAGCATCCACCCTGTCTCCTCAGAATCATATATAAAATAACCTGTCATTCTTCTAAACTCCAATGGATATAAACCAAACTGTATAAGTAAATGCCATCATTCTGGAAATCGGTTGTGTGAACCTTCTTTGAACAATTGTACGGCATTTTCAACATTTCTTAAGTTGGGAGGCCAAAGCTATACACTGTACTCCAGATGCTGACACATGATGACACTACCATTGTGGCAACACGTCTCCCCTTTTATACGTAATTCCCCTTTAATAAACATCAACATTCCATTTGTCTTCTTAATCAACTTGCTGCACCCTCATGTTTCTTCTTGTGATATCTGTAACAGGACACCCAAATCTCTTTGCGCCATATTGTTTTGCAATTTCTCTCCATTTAAACATGTCAACTGCTAATGCATCCTTCCTGCAAAAGTTGACAAGTTCACATTAACCCTTGCGTTATATTCCATCTGCCAAATTTTTATTCACTCAATTAATCTGTTTGTATCCGTTGTGTCCTTTTGACAGCTTACCCCCACACTTTTCTACTTGGCTGTGTGTCTTCAGTGAAATTAGCCACTTTTGGTCCCTTCATCAAGGTAATTGATATAGATCATAAATAGTGATGTCCATTACTAATTTCTGTAAGCGAAAGTGGGTACTGCAGATGCTGGAGATTAGAGTCGAGATTAGAGTAGTGCTGGAAGAGCACAGCAGGTCAGGCAGCATCTGAGGAGCAGGAGATTCAACGTTTTGGGCAAAAGCTGATGAAGGGCTTTTGCCCGAAACGTCGATTTTCCTGGTCCTCGGATGCTGCCTGACCTGCTGTGCTGTTCCAGCACTACACTAATTTCTGTAGCACTGTACTAGCACAACTTTCCATTGAAAAAGGAGATCTATTTATCCCAACTCTTTTCTCCCTCTTACCTAACCATTCCTCTATTTTATGCAGTAACCTTTGATGTGGCATGCTATCACATAACTCCTGAAAACACATCACATCTCCTTGATCCACCTTGCTTGTTACTTACTTAAAGAATGCCAATAAATTAGTTAAACATGGATTCTCTTGCACAAAACTAGGTTGACTCTGTCTGATTGCATAATGGCTTTGAACAATTCTCTTTATGACAAATGGTGTGCTAACTGGCAGATAGGATCTTGTGTTCTGTCACCCTCATTTGTCAAATAGAGAATTGACGTTTGTGATTTTCCAGTTTGCCAGGACTTTTCCAGGATTTTGGGAAATTTGGAAGATCATACACATTGCATCTACTCACTCTGTAACCACTTCTTAAAAGACCATAGAATGCAGGTAATCAGTTCTAAGGCATTGTCAGCCTTTAATTATAATAATTTCCCCAGGACTCAATCCTCACTGATTGCAACAGTTTAAATGTCCGACCCCTTGTCTTTCCCTTGCCCTTGCAATTGATCTCCCTTACAAACAATCCACTACATGCAATCCCCACCCCATCCAATCTCCAGAGATTCCCTGATGTTTTGTAATGTCTCAGAGTATGACTGGCAACACACACTGGCTCTGCAATGCTGCTGGTACTGGAGAGCTGCCAGCCTCTGATTAGCTGCCAATTCTGGGAGCAAGATTTCCACTCGACTGGAGCTTTGATCATGTGGGAAGCCTGATGCTGCCTAGTTGAATGTCAATAACATCAGCCCATTCCTGGGAGAAACAAAATGGGGCTCCCACCATTTCCCCACTGGTGGCATGGGTGAGGTGTGGGGGGGATTGTGGTTGAGGTGTAGCTGGTGTTGGTAGACAGACTCTCAATGAACAGAATAAGTTCTACCCCTGCATTCAAGGCCAATGTTGGACATGGACAAGAGGATTGCCAAGAGATGTAGCAATGCTTCACTCATAAATGACTAATTAGCCTTACTTTTCAAAGAATCATAAGTAACCCAGAAAGAGTCTTAAAATACCTTCTGTGACATTTCCCACAACATCTCCTTCAATATCATTAATATCTATAAATTGTTGCTTTTTTCACACTAAGTTCAAAAATGAGTGTTCATGAGATAAGTTACTAGGAGGCCATTAAAATATTAAATTCATATAATTCTCTAAACATTTCTCAATGGCCTACAATGGAAACTGTCACTTGTGCCAGGGTCATCATTTCTGTTCATTGTTACAAAGTGAATAAAAGAGTACTCCAGGGTGGAACTCCCATCTGTTGAAACTTCCAATGTTTAATGATAAAGTGGCTTGTTGAAGCCAGGCCACTGTTGTGGAGAACCATAAGAAGATGGCTCTTATTAGTGATTGGAGATCATTGCAGTACCCAGGGAGGCAGGGGAGACCTTGAGGTCTCCAGAGAGAATGCCACCTGTTAAACTGGCCTCTGCCATCCTGCAGATTAAATGGAAAATCCCAATTGGTTTAACAAATCTTAAAGGGCTGTTGATCATTATGAGGCTGCATTTATGCTACTACTCCCTCTCCTACATCTGGGAAATGGCTGTGGGATGCCTATTGTAGTGCCGATTGTAACGAGGTCAGCCAAGTGGACCTCATAGAATATGAGTTCCCTGATTAGGGCTTTTAATCTTGTCCAATCAGGGAGCACTGGCTGACTGATACAAAGCGGAGTGTCAGACATTCTGACACATTGAGACCTAACTCTAAGGGATCTGGATCAGTTGAGTAGGCCGGTATCCAATAGAGTGCACACCCTGGAAAGTGTATCTATATCTGGTTTGGAACAGTTAAGTTGCTTAGCAACATTCAAATTGGAACTAATCCAAATAAACTCCTGGTTAAAAGATCATCCAGTTCTAATGGAGGCTAATTTTGGTGTGGCTAATTCTGAGCTCGCAGAACCAGTCTTTTACAGAATTTGCTCTGGGCTCGAACATTTATGCAAGACCTCAACTAGACTAAAAACCTACACCAGGGAACCTATACCCCTACAGATTAAGGGTAGAGCGTCAGTTCCAGTCTCACATGAGAAGCAGCTGGATCAGTTACTACTGAAGGCTCGGGCCCAAGCCTGATGGGGCGAAATTAGTTGAGATTGACTCAATATTTTTCATTAAATTTGCTGCCTGAATAAAGTCCTAATTAAATACTTTGAAGTTTTTCATAAAGGTCTAGGTACTATTAAAGGAGCAAAGGTCACCTTGCATGTTGACCAGGAAACAATTCTATGATTCTGCAGTGCCATTTGCCTTAATCAGAAGTCTGGAAAACAAGGGATTCATCAAACCAATGCAGTTTGTGGAATGGGAAGCACCAGTCTTACTGATTGTGAAGTCTGAGGGGTCAGTTTGCCTTGTGGGGAATTTAAACAAGCAGCTGGATAATTAACCAATCCCTCATATAGAAGATTTAAGCGCAAAGCTGCAGAGGAAAGGGGGGTGGGGTGGATGCCAGAAGGGTTGGGGCTGTCCTTCACAAAGTTGGATATGATAGGATTCCCAGAAGTATGCTATAATTAATACCCACAAGGGTTTGTACCAATACACAAGACTGCCACTTGGGATATTGTCAGCCTATGCAGTGTTTCAGTGGATGGCGGAGAACATGAGCAAGGTTTACCCCAGGTCATCATTTATCCAGATGATGTGCTAATAACAGGGAAGACCAATAAGGAGCACTTAGAGAGCTTGGACATAGTTGTTAAATGGTTTTCCCAGGCAGGCATATGCCTCAAGAAAGAGTGTGTTCCAAGTACCCTAAGTACCCTACCTGAGCTGCAGAATCGACAAGACCCAGTTACACCATTTGGAAGACAAGATGAGGGTGATCAAAGGTGCCCCAGCTCCCATATCTGTACCAAAGCTTACGTCTTTCCTTGGGCTGGTGAATTATTATGGAAAGTTCGTACATAACCTGGCTTCCATTCTGGCACCTTTGCATCAACTCTTAAACAAGAGTCAGCATTGGAAATGATTACGTAGCTTTCAGGGAAGTGAAGAAACAGCTGTCATCTTCTATGGTGTTGGCATATCATGATTCCAAGCAAGATATAATATTGACGTGTGATGCTTCCCCTTATGGCATTGGGGTAGTATTAGCTCATAGGTTGTCCAATGGAAAGAAACGCTCAATAGCATATGCATTCAGGACTTCAGATAAGGCAGAGTATAAACACACTCAGATTGAGAAGGAAAATTTGGTGGTCAGGAAGTTCCACTAATACCTTTAAAGACATACATTTGTAATAATGATGGACCACAAACCCTTGCTAGGTTTACTTTAAGAGGGCAAGAAACTGCTGTCCATAACTTCAGGTGAAATTCAGTGGTAGGCTCGAATAGTAGTGCTTATAATTACAAGTTGGAACAACATCCGGGTAGCAAATATCAAATGCAGATTCATTGAGCCACCTCCTGTTGGCAGATATACCACTAGTACTACCGCCACTCAAAGAGTCCGTAATGGTTTTGAATTTTCTGGACACATTTACACTCAGAGCTGACAAAATCAGACTTTTGACACTAAAGGCTCCTGTCCTGGCAAAACTAAAATGACTGGTGGGGGTGGGGGAAACCAAAGAGCCATCACAACCAGAATTGAAACCATGATTTGGAGATGCCGGTTTTGGATTGGGGTATACAAAGTTAAAAATCACACAACACCAGGTTATAGTCCAACAGGTTTATTTGGAAGTACTAGCTTTTGATGCGCTGCTCCTTCTTCAGATGGTTGTGGAGGATAAGATTATAAGACACAGAATTTATAGCAAAAGTTTATAGTGTGATGTAACTGAAATTATACATTGAAAAAAAAACCTGGATTGTTAGCTGAGTCTCTCATCTTTTAGAATGAGCATATTGGTTTCAGTTCTTTCATATGTAAATTGTAGAATATTTAAAACTTACATTCTCAAGTGAATGTAACTTTTAAATGTTCTGCGATTTACATATAAAAGAATCGAAACCAACATGCTCATTCTAAGAGATGAGAGGCTTAAACAATTCAGGTGTTTTTCAATATATAATTTCAGTTACACCACATTGTAAAGTTTTGCTATAAATTCTGTGTCTTACAATCTTATCCTCCACAACCACCTGATGAAGGAGCAGCGCATTGAAAGCTAGTACTCCCAAATAAAGCTGTTGGACTATAACCTGGTGTTGCGTAATTTTTAACTTAGAACTGAAACCTGTTTGGATCTGTATAGACTGGATCATTATAGAGGATGGCATATTATTATGGGGAAAAAGAGTGATTATCCTAAGCAAAGATAGCCAGCAGATACTGGTGAAACTCCGAAAGGGTTATCCAGGGATTTCCAAAATGAAGATGTTGGCAAGAAGTTATGTCTGATGGCTAGGATTGGATATGGAGACAGCTGTATTGCTGGGGAGTGCCCAGAGTGCCCACAAGGACAATAATTACTGCCAGCAGCTCCTCCACACTCGTGAGAAGAGAGTCATAGAGATATACAGCACAGAAACAGACCCTTCGGTCCAACTCTTTCCATGCCGACTAGAAATTCTAACTTAATCTAGTCCCATTTGCCAGCACTTGGCCCATATCCCTCTAAACACTTCCTATTCATATACCCATCCAGATGCCTTTTAAATGTTGTAATTTTACCAGCCTCCACAACTTCCTCTGATAGCTCATTCCATACATGCACCACTATCTGTGAAGAAGTTACCCCTTAGTTCCCTTTTATATCTTTCCCCTCTTACCCTAGACATCTGCCATCTAGTTCTGGACTCCCCCCACCCGAGGGAAAAGATTTTGTCTATTTATCCAACCATACCCCTCATGATTTTATAAACCTCTATAAGGTCACCCCTCAGCCTCCGATGCTCGAGGGAAAACAGTCCTAGTCTGTTCAGCCTCTCCCTATAGCTCAAACCCTCCAACCCTGGCAACATCCTTGTGAAACTTTTCTAAACCCTTTCAAATTTCATAACATCATTCCAAAAGAAAGGAGATCAGAACTGCATGCAATATTCAAAAAGTGGCCTCACCAATGTCCTGTACAACCTCAACATGACCTCCCAATGCCTATACTCAATGCTCTGATCAATAAAGGAAAGCATACCAAACGCCTTCTTCACTATCCAATCTACCTGTGACTCAACTTTCAAGGAGCTATGAACCTGCACTCCAAGGTCTCTTTGTTCAGCAACACTCCCTAGGATCTTACCATTAAGTGTATCAGTCCTGCTCTGATTTGCTTTTCCAAAATGCAGCACTTTATATTTGTCTAAATTAATTTCCATCTGCCACTCCTCAGCCTATTGGCCCATTTAATCAAGATCCATTGTATTCTGAGGTAGCCTTCTTCGCTGTCCATTACACCTCCAATTTTGGTGTCATCTGCAGACTTATTAATGAAACCTCCTATGCTCACATCCAAATCATTTATATAAATGATGAAAAGCAATGGACCCAGCACCAATCTAGTTTGTGAGGCATGATTTCCCACGCACAAAGCCATGCTGGCTATCCCTAATCCGTTCTTGTCTTTCCAAATACATGTAAATCCTGTCTTTCAGGATTCCCTCCAAACGCCTGCACACCATTAACATCAGGCTAGCCAGTCTATAGTTCCCTGGCTTGTCCTTACCACCTTCCTTAAATAAACCATGTTTGCCAATCTCCAGTCTTCCGACACCTCAGCAAGGGGCCCAGTAATCACTTCCCTACCATCCCACAGAGTTCTTGGGTACACCTGATCAGGTCCTGGGGATTTATCCGCTTTTATGCATTTCAAGACATCCAGCATCTCCTCCAATGTAATATGGGCATTTTTTAAGACGTCACCATTTATTTCCCCACATTCTATATCTTCCATGTCCTTCTCCACAATAAACAATGATACAAACTCCTTGTTTAGTATTTCCCCCATCTCCTACGGCTGCAAACATGGACTGCCTTCCTGATCTTTGAGGTGTTCTATTTTCTCCCTAGTTACCCTTTTATCCTTAATGTATGTATAAAATCCCTTTGTAGTCTCCATAACCCAATTTGCCAAAGCTATCTCATTTCCCCTTTTGCCCTCCTGATTTCCCTCTTAACTATACTCCAACTGCCTTTATATTCTTCCGTACCTGACATATGCTTCCTTCTTTTTCCCAACCAAAACCTCAATTTCTCTAGTCATCCAGCATTCCCTAAAACTACCAGCCTTTCCTTTCAGTCTAACAGGAATATACTGTCTCTGGACTCTCATTATCTCATTTCTGAAGGCTTCCCATTTTCCAGCCATCCCTTTACCTGAGAATGTTAGCGTTTGAAATTTATTGCATAATACCATCAAAGTTAGCATTCCTCCAATTTAGAGCTTCAACTTTTAGATCCGGTCTACCCTTTTTCATCACTATTTTAAAACTAATGGAATTATGGTCGCTGGCCCAAAGTGCTTCCCCACTGAAACCTTAGTCACTTGCCCTGTCTTATTTCCCAAGAGTAAGTCACATTTTACACCTCTAGTCGGTACATCCACATACTGAATCAGAAAATGTTCTTGTGCACACTTAACAAGTTCCTTGCCATCTAAACCCTTATCACTATGGCAATTCCATATGTTTGGAAAGTTAAAATCCCCGACCATAAGCACCTTATTATTCTCACAGATAACTGAGATCCCTTACGAATTTGTTTCTCAATTTCCCTCTGACTATTAGGAGCTATAATACAGTCTAAGTAAGGTGATCATCCCTTTCTTATTTATCAGTTCAACCCAAATTACTTCCCTGGATGTATTTCTTGGAATATCCTCCCTCAGTACAGCTGTAATGTCCTTTCCATAGCATTTGTATCCCGGAACATTATGCTGCCAGTCATAGAGATGTACAGCATGGAAACAGACCCTTTGGTCCAACCTGTCCATGCTGACCAGATATCCCAACCTAATCTAGTCCCACCTGCCAGGACCTGGCCCATATCCATCCTGTCCATCTCTGAACCATATTTCTGTAATTGCTATGATATTCCAGTCCCATATTCCTAACTATGCCCTAAATTCGTCTGCTTCCCTATTAGACCTCGTGCATTGAAATAAATGGCAGTTTAAATAATCAGTCCTTCCTTGTTCTCTGCTTTATCCCTGCCTACCCTGACAGTTTGTTTGGCTCCTTTTCCCAACTGTACCAGTCTCAGATTGATCTCTTTCCTCACTATCACCCTGGGTCCCAACCCCTCCATTTTACCCGTTTAAATCCTCCCGAGCAGCTCTAGCAAATTTCCCTGCCAGTATAATAGACCCCTTCCAATTCCGGTGCAATTCCTCCTTCTTATACAGGTCATTTCTAAACCAGGAGAGATTTCAAAAATCCAGACGTGTGAGCCCTTCTCCCCTGCACCAGCTCCTCAGCCATGCTTTCATCTGCTCAATCCTCCTATTTCTACCCTCACTAGCTCATAGCACCAGGAGTAATCCAGACATTATTACTGTCAAATTTTTAAATTCCTGTCCAACTATCTATATTCTCCCTTCAAAATCTCAACCTTTTCCCTTCCTATGTCGTTAGTTTCAATGTGTACAATAACCTCCTGGTGGTCCCTCTCCTCTTTGAAAACATTCTTCGCCCTCTCTGAGACATCCCTGATCCTGGCACCAGGGAGGCACCACACCATTCTGATTTTTTGTTGCCAGCCACAGAAACATCTGTCTGTGCCTCTGCCGAGAGAGAGTCCCGTAGCACAATTTATTGCTTGGTACCCGATGTACCCCTCATTACACGAGAGTCTGTCTGGAAACCAGAAACTTGGCTGATCATACTACATTCCCCCAAGAGTCCATCACCCCATTCATTTTCCAAAACAGCATGCTTGTTTGAAATCGGGATAGCCACAGGAGACTCCCACACTACCTGCCTACCCCCTGGAGTTAACCCATCTACCTGACTGTATTTGCGGCTTTTCTCTCTTCCTATAACTGCCATCCATCTCACACCTCCTTGCTCTTGTAAATTCTTTACTGGCTCTAACTGCCACTCCAACCGATCCATGCGATATTATAGGATTCACAACAAAAGACACTTCTTGCAGACATAGCCATCAGTAATATGGAAAATCTCTATAAACTCCCACATCCGACAGGAAGAGCATATCACTCTTTTAAAGGCCATCTTTGCTCCTTCACAATCTCCAGACCCAGAAAATAGCATCGTCTTTTTGCTCTAAAAACAGTGCTCTGTAACTTAGTACTTATGGTTTATGTTTTTTTTTAAATTTAATCAAGGGACAGATCTCAATAACACATATAATCAAGAAAGAACCCACTGTACTCACTATTGTAGACCTACAGTAAGGTTACACTTAAAAACTGCACTTACCTGTTCCTGTGCTGTGAGCTCTCCCCCACAGGTTCCTCCAAGGTCAGCTGTGAATTTTGCTGTTTGATAATTTTTCCTAGACACCCTCCGTTGCCTGGAGATACATGAATGGCCTGGCAAATCCTGGACTTGGTTACATGTTGACTGTGCATGTACTTTCATAGGCTCAATGTTCTTTGTCATTCTGGATACCCACTCAAAGTGACTGGATTTGTATGGAGTTCATTCATCAAACATGGGGACGACAATAAAAAACTGTGTGCATCTTTTGCAATACTCAGACTCCCAGACATGTTGCTTACAGATAACGAACCATTGTTTACCAACAGGGAATTTGAGTATTTCCTACAGTCCAATGGGATTTATCATATAAGGACAGTTCCATACATCCATCATCCAATGGCCTGGCAGAAAGTGCAGTCCAAATGTTGAAAGCAGGTTTAAAGAAGTAGCCTACAGCTTTGCTGGAGACCAAACTGCCTCAGTTCCTATTTGATTTTAGTACCATTCCCCAGGGTGGCACCAGCAGAGTTGCTAACAGGGAGAATATTCCACGCTAGGTTAAATCTGATCTTCCCTAACCAGGAGTGGAGAAGGGTAAACAGCGAAGGATGGATTGCACCTGAATTGTAAGGGGACTGATATAGTGGCAGGAAGATTTGCTAGAGCTGCTCAGGAGCATTTAAACTAGTAAAGTAGGGAGATAGGACATAGGCAAATAGTGTCAAATGCTAGACTCTGCGAAGTGAGATCGTTCATTACAGGGAATGACGTTTGGTGTAGGAACCACAGCAATGGCCTTCCACGTGTAAGAGATACAGTCGCTGCAAGGTCAGATAGTGACATATAAAGTTCGAATAGGAGTGATGGTCCTGAACAAACATGTGGACCATATGAAAGCCACAAACATGAAAATGGTGTTGGAGTAAAATGTGCCCTGCTCCTTGGAACAATGTGTGCTCTTTCTCTTCATCAAGCATTGATAAGACCCCTGAATTTGAAATGGATATAGTGGATCTCACTGCATCGATGCCTTTGCCATTGGAAGAAGAGGATGAATTTCTCCCAAGACACACTGGATGCTTGAAGCGAACTCCTATGTGTTACACACCACCCGTGTTTGGATGCTGAGTCAGAGAAAGCTGACCTGGTGTTAAAACATCGCAGGAGGTTCTTTGAGAAAAATGACTGGCCTATGTCCTTGGATGTAGAGGAGGACAGATGTAGTGATAATAATGAGGTCAGTCAGGTGGACCTCATAGAAAATGAGTTCCTTGATTGGGGCAGTTAATCTGTTCCAATCAGGGAGCCCTGGCTCTCAGATTTAAAATGAATATCAGACAATCTGACACTGTGAGAGCTGGCTCTGAGGGAGCTGGATCAGTGTCAAGGACTCTCCATGTTAAATAAAGGGTGGCTTGCTGAAGGGATGCCGGCCTCTGTGGAGTTATTTTACCCATTCTCCCAATCCCAGTGAGGTTGAGGAATCAGATCCATGAGGAAACAAGAACTGATCAGGCTGTCAACACCCTCACTTTCATCTGAACCCTACCATCTCTATCATCTCTGTTAAAAGTGGAAGCAGGTCATAATTCAAGTGAACACCTCTGTGCACTCAATCCTGAATTGCTGTTTTTTCCTGGACTCTCATTAAATATCCATGATGGGTTTACAGTGGTAAAACCTTTGCTCGTTACATTCTCACCACTGGGAGTGAAGAAAATTAACTAATTAAAATTGCTGCGTGTGTGTGGGCCACTGGAAAAGTGCATCAGCCAGAAGCTGTGAAATAGTAGTCACTTCACTGGGGGAGGATTTCAGCAGTAGACAGGCTCCCGGGCTTTGGTTGGTATCTATGGAAGCGTGGGCTATGGAGAAAAATTACTCCCTGCGAACTAAGGGTAGGAAGACCCTCAAAAAGGTGGTACAAACATGAAGGAGCTGGGTTGCCTAGGCAATAAGTACAATACCATCATGCTCTAGAGACCGCTGCACAGTTTTTTAATGCCTTATAATGCTGACCAAGGTAGGTGAGAACACTATTCCCCAATCATAAGCTGTGAAAGTTATATTGGCACTTCCTGATCTCACAGATCACAGTAATCAGCTGACTAGTTCAGGTTGTGTACAATCTAACTAATATTCACTGCTGACCACAAGGTGCAAACATTAATGAAACATGGGAAGAAGCCCATCTTAGCGTCATAACTTTCACCATAGAATAAATAAAAACATTTATTTTGCTTTTTAGAATCATGGAATTGTTTCCGCTCCTACCTGATCATTGTTATTGTAATTGTGTATCTTGATTGTTTCAATATTGTGGCTCACTGAGTTAAGTTGAAAATGGTAACTCTTCAGATTCTCCTCTCTTTCACACACACATTCAACTTATCTGCAGGTACTGGGGATCTCTTGGCCTTTTTACCTTGCCACATGACACAGGGATATCTGATTTACTGCATGCGTGGCCGGTGCACACAGAATTTGTCAATGGCAGTAAAAGCCTTCTAGCAATTAAGGTCAAGTGAAAGATTTAACTCATAGCTTACCTTTCAGCAGTAAGGCAGGCAACTACAGACATTACTAATTTTTTTAAAGTAATTTGTGGGCAATTTCATCATTTGATGAGAATTATACAGCTTTTATTTTTGTGTCAAAAATTTGTAATGGTTTGGATGTTGTCTCGATTAAGTTTCAATTTTCAAGCAATTGAATAAAACAAAAAGTTCAGCACTTAATCAATTTAATCACTGAGTTTGATTACTTTTATCCATTGTTTGTCTATGTGTCTTGCAATGCCTACATTGCAGATTTTATTCGGAAGTTTTAGTATGCCATCCCAGCATTGTATTGTGAATGTGTTTTCTTTCAGAATGCCACTGCATGTAATCATTGCATCAGCATGAGTTGGTAGGAATCTTGGTATGTTCTCTCATGCTGTGAGGAGTTGACTGCTTCCGTAGAGATTGAATTTTCAGAGTTTTTTATTTCAGGCAAATGATGAATTGGTGGAAATGCATTACAATTTGTTTTTATAAACAACTACAAGAAATACTGAACAGTTATTATCATGAGAAACATCACTGAGTAAACTTCATTGAGTGTTTTTGTTGATGCTTGGAAAGGAAAACACATACTGTTAATGGACACCAAATTTCACTTGTCACTTTTGATTGGATTAAGCTTTTAAATAATTCAAAACCCATCCATTGGCATAGAATTACAACCAGATCCTATTTTTATTTCTTACTTTTTGATAGACTGTGGGAGTCTCTGACCAGGTCCTGCCTTTGTTACTCTCCCTAATTGCTCTTGAACTGAATGCTTCACTAAGTCATTTTAGAAAAACTGTTAAGAGTCAACCATGTTGCCATGGATATTGAGACCAAATGCAGAAAGAAAGATCAAATTGTTCCAAGGAAATAAAACTATCAATCAAACAAAGCTGGCAATTTCCATGGCAACTGTGTAGATAGTCCCACAAAAAACTGATCGAATCCATCATTCTTTACATTCAGGAGAAAGTGAGGACTGCAGATGCTGGAGATCAGAGTTCCTGATGAAGGGCTTATGCCCAAAATGTCGATTCTCTTGCTCCTCCGATGCTGCCTGACCTGCTGTGCTTTTCCAGCACTATACTCTCAATTCTTAGCATTCAGCCAAGCATTCATAGTGCTTGGCTGTGGGCAGCACGATGGCACAGTGGTTAGCACTGATGCCTCACAGCGCCAGAGACCCGGGTTCAATTCCCGACTCAGGCAACTGACAGTGTGGAGTTTGCACATTCTCCCCGTGTCTGCGTGGGTTTCCTCCCAAAGTCCAAAGATGTGCAGGTCAGGTGAATTGGCCATGCTAAATTGCCCGTAGTGTTAGGTAAAGGGGTAAATGTAGGGGAATGGGTGGGTTGTGCTTCGGCGGGTCTGTGTGGACTTGTTGGGCCGAAGGGCCTGTTTCCACACTGTAAATAATCTAATCTAATCTAATAATGAAGCATCTCTGTAGAAATGGGCAGACTGAACTGAGGGCTAGACAGCTGTTTTCACAGTGGTCTTTTACAGTAACTTGCAATGGCTGTGTATTTATTTGGACCAGATGGAAGGCTTCTTCAATGGGATCTTCACTTACTGTACTTGAATAACAGGTCTATAAGATTGCAAGGGATAAGTTTTTCCCAAAGGAATGTCGAATGGCTGATTTATTTTTAATTTGGTGTGTACTTTTAAGAGCTGCCAGTGTAATTATGAATTCTGTACCTAAGTGAGCATAGATGATGCATGGAGAGCATGGGTTATATAATGTGCCATGGAGAAAGCATGGGAAATCTGAGGAATAATGTGAGGTATGGGTGAGGGGGAAAGATAGAAGTTAAAGGGCCTAAAAACTATCACTAGAACCAAGTTAATATCCCAGAAAATGCTGAAGTGCCTTTGAACCAACTGGTCTCATCTTCATTGCTATCTCAGACCTTCTTCTAAAGGTGGGAGGTCTGTCTGCAGCTCATTTCACCTTCAGTGTGATGAGGCAGATGGGCTCCTCTTGGTCAGAGATGTAGTTGTAGGATCTGAAAATCCCTGATTCATATCGCCTGTCGTAACCCTGAAACTCTGGCCCTCAGACTTCAACTGATTTATGGTTTTATTACCAAAATCCAAATGCAGAATCAGTTCCAATAGCTGCTAGTAGGATAGTTTTTTAGATTATTACGAAACACAGACATTAATCCAAATGGTTCGCTAATGCAGAAAGCTACTCACCATGGAACCATTAGGAACTGGCTATAATGTGTAAACGAACATCTGTCATAAAACTGACAAATAATCATAGCAGATGTCTTCACTGGATTTTTTAAAAAATGAAACTTTTTTTTATTAAATGTTTGATTTCACCATATCATTTATTTACTCTATCATGGGATATGCATGTTGCCAGCAAGACTAGCCTTTGTTTTCCCTACCTAACTGCCCTTGAACTGAGTGATTTGCTAGATCATCTCAGAAGGCGGATAAGAATTCAACATTGAGGGTCTGTAGAGTCATAGCAGGTAAAGACAATAGATTTCCTGCAGCCATACCTGACAATCCATTACAACTGTTGCCAAATGAATGCAGAGAAAGACATTTTGTCCCTGTGTGTCCTGTGTGTTTATGGTACCACATTCTTAAACTGCTGCCAAATTGTGGTGATAAGCAAATCAATTTAAACTAATTCAAATCCAGTTCTGAATAAGCGTCACGGGACCTGAAACGTTAAATCTGATTTCTCTCCACAGATGCTGCCAGAACTTCTCAGCTTTTCCAACAATTTCTGTTTTGTTTCGGATTTCTAGCATCTGCAGATTGTTTGGTTTTTCATTCAAATCCATGTTACTTCAATTTCACTTTAGGATTAAGTGTTCATCTCTGTGACTTATGTGAAAAAGACAATCAAGATCTGGAATAAAATTAGAAAGAGCTGAAAAAGCCACCGAACCTCAGGCAGCATTAATGGCGAGAGAAATAGTTAGTACTTTAGGTTGACCACATAACTGCATGACAGTTGAAAAACTGAAAGTCCACTGTATATTTTCCAGCTCTTACAAAAGATGACCGACCTGAAACATTAACAGTTTCGCTGTCCAGGGATGCAGCTTGACCTGCTGAGTATGACCCAGCATTTTCACCAGTTTGTTTCAGATTGACAGAATTGTCAAGATTAGTCATTTGCAATATTAGTGGAAGTTATTAAAACAGTTGAGTTTAAATATTGCTCATAGGGTAAAAAGCTTCATTGTAAGTTTTGAATACTACAGTTTTCCAACAGGAAAACATAATATTATCCTTTAAAGGTCAATAACAGTTGACCAGAAATGTTAGCATGTCTACATACAAAACATCAACTGCAATAAGCATGTTGACATTACTTTGTATTAATGAAGTTGGGTGAGTTTTCAATTTAGTTTCCTAGATTATTGATAACAATCATGTGGAATGTTATGATGCCACTAAAACAAAATCGTGCTAAAGTGCATTACTACAGTGGGAAAACTTTAACATCATATAAGGACACTGGAATTTTGTCAGAGACGTTACAGATAGAAGGTAAAAATGAATTATCTGTTGAAACTGGTCATTTGTTAGCGTAAAATCAGAGACCATCAATCTTGAAGAAAAACCCACAAGACCATAAGAAATAAGGATGTGGAGAAGGCTATTCAGCACTATTCAATAAGATCATGGCCCTTGGCAAAAGGATTGGGTTTTGAGTCTTTCATGCCACATTTAGAAATTAATTCAGTATTTTATTTCTGTTGCATGACAGCAAAAATAGAACTAATGCACGCAGCTAGTTGTCAGGCTGTTCAAGTGGAGTGATGAGAAACACATAAGCTTCATTTGCAAGCACAGCATCAAAGACGTCAGCATCAAATGCAATCTGAAGTATTTGTTACCTTCCTGGATTCATGAAAGAGACAGGAGGGAATATGTTATGCTGTGCAGGCAATAAAATCAGTGGTGACATAAGCTACAGAATGTCTCTCTCCTTAAAATGTGTTTGCTATGAGGAAACATCCTGAACTTTAGATTGCAATAGCATTTCATGAAATCTTTTTAAAAAGTCTCATGGCAGAAGGGCAGTTGAATTTAAGGTTGCTGGCTTGTATCTCTTACATATGTAGGTCTGGTGTTGTATATAAGTCTGAAAGGATTAGCATTCATTTTGCATTGGCTCCACCTATTCTATGATATCACATGATGTAGAGCGTTTTGTTTCCACTCACTCTAGTTTTTCAAGGGATTTGGTGTATAAACATATATTTAGACATATGAGACACTAGGTCTCTAAGATTCCAATAATTATGCCTCACCAAATGTAATTTTATTTATTGTTATCATGCAGTAGACCTTGTTGTTATCTAAGGACAGTGCCTCCTTTATGAATACTGTTAATTACTAGATATGCCCAAGACAAAGTGAAGACAAAGGTGATTCAGTGCTAATGAACTATCCTAAACAATCCTTATGGGAGAAAGTGAGGACTGCAGATGCTGGAGATCAGAGCTGAAAATGTGTTGCTGGAAAGGCGCAGCAGGTCAGGCAGCATCCAAAGAGCAGGAGAATCGACGTTTCGGGCATGAGCCCTTCTTCAGGAATGAGGAGAGTGTGCCAAGCAGGCTAAGATAAAAGGTAGGGAGGAGGGACTTCGGGGAGGGGTGTTGGAAATGTGATAGGTGGAAGGAAGTTAAGGTGAGGGTGATAGGCCGGAGTGGGGGTGGGGGCGGAGAGGTCAGGAAGAAGATTGCAGGTTAGGAAGGTGCTGCTGAGTTCGCGGGTTGGGACTGAGACAAGGTGGGGGGAGGGGAAATGAGGAAACTGGAGAAATCTGAGTTCATCCCTTGTGGTTGGAGGATTCCTAGGCGGAAGATGAGGCGCTCTTCTTCCAGCTGTCGTGTTGCTATGGTCTGGCGATGGAGGAGTCCAAGGACCTGCATGTCCTTGGTGGAGTGGGAGGGGGAGTTGAAGTGTATGAGCTACCGGGTGGTTGGGTTGGTTGGTCCAGGTGTCCCAGAGGTGTTCTCTGAATCCTTATCCAGATTTATAAGACTGAGTGATGGAGATAGCGTGAGGGCAAATACCACAAGTTACCAGGAGTGATCATCTGGAAAACACCATCTCAGGTTCTCAGCATTGCAGCTAGGATTAATTGGTTAATCAAGAGGACATGCAGTCGCTTTAGAGAAAGGAGAAAAAGTCACTCTAGTTTCAAGCCAACATTGATGGAAGCCTGAAAGTGTCTAATCTCCCTGGTGTCCCAGCTGGAAGGAGACATGGAATATTGAAAGAAGAAAGTAAACAGAAAGCCTTATAAAATGGATTTTTCACCTCACAAAGGTAAATACTGAAAACATCAAAGTCTATTATTGTGTTAGATCTATATCATGATTTGAACTTTTACTGTGTTGTTATAACTTAAAATATTTAACTCAAAACTTGATAAGCTGATAATTAACCAATGTGGTTTTTGAAGGTATTTGGAAAGGATATGCAGATCAATTATGCATTTTGTGTTCAAGTGTTGATTGATTCACAGAGTTTTTTTTGTGTTTTTAATTTACTGCTGGCAAGAAGTTAATCTATTCCATAGGACATTACTTGGAATCATGCAAATTAAATGGATCATCAATCAAACATTAACCATTTGATATTCAATAAGTCAAACTTAACTTCCACAGATTAAAACAGAAATGAACTGACATGAATAAACTCCACTAAGTGCTGTTTCAGGGAGCGTAGTGAAATAATTTATTCAGAGAAAAAGGCAAACTATGACTGGGGAATGTGTTCTGAAAATGGAAGTTTGAGAAAACATTATCCATAAAAGGAAGTAACACAATGATCTTAAAGGGAAAATGCGTCTCATTATAAAACTCTGCAAAGCAAAGGTTATGGTTTTGAAATAGGTTGTCCATGTTAGTGAGTTCTTTCACCAGAATCCACAGCTTATACTTCTGATTGCCAGTATGATCCCATATTGACCTAGTTGAATTTTACTTGATGGCTCTGATTAAATATTTATGATGGTCCCCCATTGTTATTTATACTCTGTTGGGAGCTCACTGTGGACTTGGATGTGTCGTGTTGGGAGCAAAACATTTAATGCAATCTCTGAGTTCTGTAGTTCTTCAGGTCACTGAACCCTAATGTATTTACTCGATTTGAAATGTGGTCAAGATATCCAGCAAAGGAGCCCTTTCCCCTTGGCCCTGAGTAAACCAAGCTCAAAAAATGTCAGATCCAAATGGGAAATTGTGGCCTTAGTACTGAATGTGACCTCTACAAACGTTTAGTCAATGTTGACAATTGTTCAGTTAGCTCACAAGTCAGCCAAGGAAACATGAAGCAGACTTACCTTGTAATGGCATGCTGTCTTCAGCATGTTTCCTGCTTCCAGTCACCTTTCCCTTAATCCATTGATTACTGACTGTAATGTAGCACCAATGCACTGGAGATACTTTGGTACCCTTCAAACCCTCTTCCTTTGTCGGAAGGCATTTCTTTGGTCAAAGGTGTACGTTGCAAGGTTGCAGTGCAAATCTTACATGATGTTTTTATATATTTTCATGAGAATGTGTTCATTATTGATAACTCCACCATTTGTCATCCCTAATAGTCTTTGAGAAGGAGATGGTAAGTTGTCTTCTTGAACTACTGCAGTGTGTATGATTTAAATATGTTAGATAGGATGATTCAGGCTTTAAGACCTAGTACAGTGAAGAAATGATGATATTATTCCAAATAACATGTGTAGCTTGGTGCGGAACTTGCATATGGTGTTGTTCCAGTCTGTAAGCTGCTCTTGTCTTAGGTGATCGAGGTCACATGTTTGTGAGATGTTGCTGAAGGAGCTTTGGTGAAATGCTGCAGTGCAACTTGAAAATACTACATACTACTGCCATTGTGTGCCTGCAGTGGAAGGAATAAATGTTTAAGTTTCTGGATGGGGTACCAATTAGTGGGGCACTAGTATGTATTATCCTGTATCCTCCATCTGTCATTGTCCCATGAAGGAATGCTTTTTGACTTGAGTTATATCTCCTATGAGAAGCAGATTACCTTTGATCCTATCACTTCTTGTGAAAGAGGAAATCAGAGCTCAAATTATGACACAACTTCCACATTACTCACCTTCAGGGCTCCTGCTGAAGCTTTGGGCATTAGACTCCACTGTATTGGATAGAATATCAAGGAGAACAAGAAATTAGGATTTTACCACAATTGTAGGCACCAAGGTGTGACAGAGTGGTGAAAAGACAATAGGAAAGCTAACAGGCTTATTTGCCTTGTAATTGTTTTTTAATTACTGATGGCCCACATAGAGAATAATTTGGAAAGCAAAGTGAGTGCATGCTTGCAAATGTTTGAGTGGGCATAATTGTCAAAGCAGAACCATGACGGCGAAATCTTGTTGGAGTGAGGTTTAGTTGCACGTTATGTCAGCTTTCCTTACACCCTTCAGCTCAAATATAATTTATGCACTCACTTCCTGGAAATGTAAGCTAATAATGGTGCAATTTGATCATCTGGGACTTTATTGTCTGATGGGACCAACATTCATCTTAACCATTGAGCTTTGATGATTTAGAAAGAGATTTAAAAGAGAGATGAGCGAGTGAGCAATTGGGTTGGAGTCATTTGGATTGAGAGAGGAAAAGAAAAGTCAAAAGAACATAAGAAATAGGATCTGGTACAGTCTATTCAGCCCCTCAAGCCTGTCCTGCTCTTTAAAAAGATGATGGCTAATCTGCCTCAGGGTTCAACTACTCTTTCATGTCAACTCAGTATAGATGTTAACACCCTGATACTTCACAATACTTTCAATCAGCCACTGAAACTCTCTGGGGTAGAAAATTCCAGACATTTGCTGCCATCTGGAAAAAGAAATTTTTCCCATCTCTGTTTTAAATGAGGTCCCCTTATTCTGTAACTATGTCCCCTAGCTTAGACTCCATCACAGGTGGAAATATCCTCTCAATGTCTCCCCTTGTCAAGCCCCCTAAAATTCTTACATGTTCATATACAATCACTCCTCATTCTTCTAAGCTCTAATGAATAATGGCTTAGCATATTCAATCATTCTGGATAAGTCAACCCCTTCATCCCAAAAATCAGTGTAGTGCATCTAATTTGAATAGTGTCCAATGCCAGTGTAAACATTTAAAAAAAAATAAATGGATCAAAACTTTGCACAGTAGCCCAGGTGCAGCCTCAATAATGCCCAGGACAGTGATAATAAGACTTCCCTGTTTTTAAACTCCAGCCCCCTTTCATCAGAGGTCAAAATTCAATTTGTTGTCTTAATTACTTGCTGCACCTGCACATGAATATTTTATGATTCATGCACAAGAGCATCCAGATCACTCTGCACTGCACTTTCTTATAGTTCTCTCCATTTAAGTAATGGTCTGCCTTTTTGTCTTCCTACCAAAGTGCAAGATGTCACACTTTCCTACACAAATCTTCATCTCCTGGGTTTTTGCTGCTCCATCACCCTATCTATATCCCTTACAGATTCCTTATGTCCTCATCATAATGTGTCCTCCAACTTAAATTTGGAACATCAGCACATTTGGATACAAAACACTCAGCCCCCTCTTCTAAGATACGAATAAAGACGGTAGCAAGTTGAAGCCTTAGAACTAACCCTTGTGCACGCTACTCATTGTGTCTTTCTAAAATTGCACAGACCCATTAGTACCAACTCTTGGTGTCATGTGTGCCAACCAATCCTCAATACATGCTAATGTGTCTTGTGCAATCGCCTTTCATGGGGCACCTTATTTAATGCCTTCTGGAAATTGAAACACTCTACATTTACCAGTTCCCATTCATCAGTTCTGCTTATTATATCCTCAAATTTGTCACCATGATTTCCCTTTTTCAAAACCATGTTGATTCTATTTGATTACATAAACTTTCCTAAGTTCCCTGTTTCTTCTTGAATAGTATGCTTTAGCATTTTCCCAATGATAGATATATGGCTAAGAGGCCGGTAACTTCCAGCTTTCTGTCTGTCACTCTCAGAGTTATAGAGTCATAGAGATGTACAGCATGGAAACAAAGCCTTCGGTCCAATCCGTCCATGCCAAGCAGATATCCCAACCCAATCTAGTTGCACCTGCTAGCAGCTGGCCCATATCCCTCCAAACCCTTTCTATTCATGTACCCATCAAAATGCCTTTTAAATGTTGCAATTGTATCAGTCTCCACCACTTCCTCTGGCAGCTCATTCTGTACACGTACCACCCTCTGCGTGAAAAAGTTGCCCCTAAGGTCTCTTTAATATCTTTCCCCTCTCACCTTAAACCTATGCCCTCTAGTTCTGGACTCCCCGACCCCAGGGAAAAGACTTTGTCTGTTTATCCTGTTCATGCCCCTCATAATTTTGCAAACCTCTATAAGGTCATCCCTCAGCCTCCGATGCTCCAGGGAAAACAGCCCCAACCTGTTCAGCCTCTCCCTATAGCTCAAATCCTCCAACCCCGGCAACATTCTTGTAAATCTTTTCTGAACCATTTCAAGTTGCACAACATCTTTCTGATAGGAAGGAGACCAGAATTTCACGCAATATTCCAACAGTGGCCTAACCAATGTCCTGTACAGCTGCAACATGACCTCCCAACTCCTGTACTCAATACTCTGACCAATAAAGGAAAGCATACCAAATGCCTTCTTCACTATCCTGCCTACCTGCGACTCCACTTTCAAGGAGCTATGAACCTGTACTTCAACGTCTCTTTGTTCAGCAACACACTCTAGGACCTTACCATTAAGTGTATAAGTCTTGCTTAAATTTGCTTTCCCAAACTCAGCACCCCGAATTTATCTGAGTTAAACTCCATCTGCCACTTCTCAGCCCATTGGCCCATCTGATCAAGATCCCGCTGTAATCTGAGATAATCTTCTTCGCTGTCCACTACACCTCCAAGTTTGGTGTCATTTGCAAGCTTACTAACTCTACCTCTTATGCTCACATCCAAATCATTTATGTAAATGATGAAAAGTAGTGGACCCAGCATCAATCCTTGTAGCATTCCACTGGTCACAGGGCTCCATTCTGAAAACCAACCCTCCACCTCCACCCTCTCTCTACTACCTTTAAGTCAGTTCTGTATCCAAATGGCTAGTTCTCCCTGCATTCCATGAGATCTAACCCTGCTAACCAGTCTCCCATGGGGAACCTTGTCGAATGCTTTACTGACGTCCATATAGATCACATCTACCACACTGCCCCTCATCAATCCTCTTTGTTACTTCCTCAAAAAGCTCAATCAAGTTTGTGAGACATGATTTCCCACACACAAAGCCATGTTGACTATTCCTAATCAGTCCTTGCCTTTCCAAATACATGTACCTCAGGATTCCCTCCAACAACTTGCCCACCACTGGAGTCAGGCTCGCTCATCTGTAGTTCCCTGGTTGTCCTTACCACCCTTCTTAAACAGAGGCAAGGGTGTTTTAATAGGAGCTTTCCAAACCATTGGAACCCTGACAGAATCTAATCAGTACCTGAATATTTTGACTAATACCTCCACCATCTCTGAAGCCAGTTCCTTTAAATCCTCTGGTGTAGGCTATCAGTCAGAAAGAAAAAGTAAGAAATAACATTTCAAGTTGAAACTTGTAAAATCTCCAAGAACAATTTACTATCTTCAGGAATGAATTTCAATGGATTATTTCTAGGACACATACCTTTGATTGGCATTAAATTTGCAATTTTCAATTTGGTAGAAATGTACTTGATTATTTTAAGAATGAGCCTTAACTATGCCGACTCTTTAAGGTACAGGTTGTTCTGCTATAATGCATATTTGGTTAATGCAAATTCGCTTTAATGTGATTAATGAATTGGGCACACTGTTTTCAAAGTGTGAACTATTAAAATATATGTTGGCTCTAACATGATTACATCGCCAACAGTTTAAGCGTTGCTTCTAAAGTGTGGTTTTTCTACAATGCACACAAATGCAACCATCATGTTGTAGAAGAATTACCTGTATGTACAGTAAATTTGGCAACTTAACAATTATGTGAATCTGACTTGTATGCAAATTCAATTGTGGCAGTTCGTGTGAAGGCCATTGGGGCAACACGATGTTGCTGTGGAGATCTGCATTTCCATCAACAATTATCCTGTCTACTCCATTTTTTCTTTCCCACCATTCTCCAAAGATCTGTCACAAAACTGGCAATAAATAGGAGGATCCTTTGAGTCCAATCAACATCTACACATTACTTCCTATTATTGTGTTAAGAAATGATCACTGCCCAACTTACAGCTATCCCTTCATCTGTTTCTGCTGACTGGCACAGAATTTATTTTTGTCTCTGCATTATGCTCTCTCCCACTCTACATGCTTTTCCTTGGTTCACAATTTACTTCTCCTATTATTGTCACTATTTTAATGAATTGCTACTGAATGCCTTGAAGTCAATGCCATCCTTTTCACTGACATCTGTTTCTTGTGTGTCTCTTGAGAGAGAGCATTATTTGGTTTCTCTACAACCTCCTTGTCAACCATAGAAGTAAAGAGCCAAGTTTATTTTGAAATGTTTCTGTAAGGTTACTTACTCAACCTGTCCCAAGTAATAACTGTTGATTTATAGATTAATTGAGATTCATATCCTCAATCTGATTGTACAAATATATAACAGATATGAACAGATCACTGAAATCAATGAGTTTCAGTTACAGGAAAATAATTCCATTGTTAACAGATCAGAGCAAGTCTCAGGGCTGGATTTTAACTTCCAGATGCTGGCTGTAAAACTTTAAGACTCAAGACTCATCAAGTTTCACCAGACAGGAAAATTGGATGGCTGGAGGCTAGTCAGTGAAAATGACATGGTCATTTTCTATACCTTTGAGAGCCCACGACAGTGGTTGTTGCAAACTTCCTTCATATAGTGCGGGTATTAGAAGCAATGCCTGAGTAATTCAACTGCTGGCTTTGTGATGATTCATTTATCGCCCTTTCCCTCATGTGGCTCCTCAGTACAGCATTGCAGAGGCTGCCAACAGGAATCATGTACCAATGCATGGAAGGGAGACCTGGAGATTTAAAATCTATATATCAAATAAAAAAGCAGAGAAGCCCACCACACATTGAAAGACTTGTGACTGCCACCAGTATAACGGACATAGATCTTCATAACGTACAGCCTGTCAGCCTAAATCAGTTGTCCATTGAGGAAGTGGAACCCCTTGTGATGGAGAAATAGTCCAGCCTGCTGATGTGGACTATGCAACGCAATGTGCATTGTCATGAACCCTGAACTTATCTTGTTTTGGGCTCCAGCAAGGACTCCATTTCTTGGTAGAGTACAATGTCTGCTGCATGCTCAGACCAGGAGCAGGAGAGGTTGTGTCTGCTCAATGTCCTGTTTTTCATGCTCATTGCTTGGGATTTTTTTTAGAAAAAGTTGGAACAATAGAAGCAGCATGAAGGGGTGGGTGTCAAGCTCTCACAGAACCTGGATATTATTTTAATTTTCAGGAGCTGTTGAGGTTTGGAATCTGCTAAACATCTCTCCTTGCTACAGCAAAATGGTTGAATTCTCTCCATCTCTGTCTCCAAGTTTTCTCTTGATGCTCTTTCCTGTTGGATTGGAGCATTTCATAACAGACAATCTATTTTACTGAATTTGCCTTTGCCAAGGGTGTGTTTATAGGATGTTACTGTACTTGAACAGTAGTTCAATAATGTACTATTCCGTTAAGTTTTCCAGTAGAATTGTTATTCCAATTTTTCCTTTTGTTTGTATTTTAACTATAGGGTAAAAATAAAGTGTGTTTTTCTTCAAGCCTTGTAGTTCTCCCAATTGCATTGCACCTGGAACACAACACCTTACATTTGCTATTTTTAAAATATATTTTGATAGGGTTTGGTCTGGTCCATAACAGATTGCACCATGAGTATATGCTGGAGCATCGCCTGAGGATTCCAGGGTAATGCAGGTTCAATCATTCAGGCAGTCTATGATGGAGCAGCTCAAAAGTGAAGAATTAGAATCCCTTTTAAAATCAATAAAGATTTAATGTGATTTGGTGACCCACAGACCATAAGATGTCAGAGCAGAATTAGATCTTTTTGTCCATTGAGCCTGCTCCACCATTCAATCATGGCTGATTTGTTTCTCAAGCTCATTCTCCTACCTTCTCCGCATAATCTTCAATGCCCTTACTAATCAATAACTTATCTATCTCTATCCTAAATATATTCAAAGACTTGGCCTCCAATGTGTTCTGTGGCAATCAGTTCAATACCCTTAGTTTCTTTGTTCAGTCCATTAATGTATAATGTGAAGAGTTGTGGTCCCAACTCTGACCCCTTCAGAACTCCACTGGTCACCTGCTATCATACTGAAAAGATCCCTTTATCCCGACTCTCTATCTTCTACCAGTTGGCCAATCCTTATACATGCCACCACCTTGCCCTAAACACCATGGGCTCTTATTTCATTTGGTAGCTTCCTGTGTGGCACCTTGTCAAATGCCTTCGAGAAATAAATCACATCCCCTGGCTCTGCTTTGTCTAACTTGCTCATTGCCTCCTCAAAGAATTCTAACAAATTTGTCCAGCATACCCTCCCACTGATGAAGCCATGCTGACTCAGCCTCATTTTACCATACACTTTGTAGTATTCTGCCAATTCATTCCTAATAATGGACTCTAACTTCTTACCAATGACTGAGATCAGGTTAACTGACCTATAATTTCCTGTCTTCTACCTCCCACCCTTCTTATACAGGGGCGTTACATTAATCATCTTTCATTCCTCTGACCCAGCTCTGACTGCATTGATTCCTGGACAATCATCTCCATCCCTCTAACATCTCCTCAGCTGTCTCCTTCAGAACCTGGAATGTAGTCTGGGTGATTTATCCATTGTCAGACCTTTCAGCTTCCCCAGCATTCTCCTAGCATTGGCCACTGTACTCACCTCTGTCCTCTGACTATCTTGAAGTTCTCCTATGCTACTGGTGTCTTCCACAGTGTTACTAACTTCTAGAGAGTTGCTGAGAAATCCATGGAACTGTGATTTGTTTTCCTGCTCTAACTTTGTATAGAAAAGTTTATTTTTGTTTGTCTGAAGCTGTGGAATCTGGCAGCTTTATTCTTTTTAGTAAGTATCTTGAATCTCTAACTTTAAACAAAATATGTTATTGACCCCTAGCCAAACCATAACTCAAATGTGATAGTCAAGTCATGAATCAAGCTTTCAATTGCAACCTGTAGAATAGGGTTGTCTCCCAAACTGTGAAGCCTCATGCTTTCTCATTCCTGATTCTCTCCTAAATATAGTAAGTGTTTCTCGTGGTGTAGAGTGTCGTATGTGTACCTTCTCTTTAGGAGAGTGCACTTGAAGGACACCATGTGCTCTGTGTGTATGATTTTACAGTTCTGTTGGCATGCAGTCTTCTATGTCTCTGCAAGCTGCACAGACAGCAATCAGTTGGTTTGCTATATCTCCTTTAAAACCGAAATGAGTTTGCTAATGTTTAATAAACTAATTCAGGGAGTTAATCAATTCCTGATTGATTATTAGCCCATTATCTTTAACATGGCATGGAGAGTCATGATGACTTTCTTGATACATCATTAAAAATCACACAACACAGATTATCGTCCAACAGGTTTAATTGGAAGCACACTAGCTTTCGGAGCGATGCTCCTTCATCAGGTGATTGATACATCATTGTTGGGTTAACTGAGATACTGTTGATATCACCCACTGAGCCTTCAAAGAGCCTCTGCTTGGTTTGATAATGACCATATCATTGTTTGAGGTGCCAGCTGTACCCTATACTTTTGTTGGTGAAGTAAAGGACATCCTCAATTTCAAGCAGTCTCCTCCACACATCCACCCTTCAAATTTTCCCTTCCTATTTCCTTTCCCGAAAGTCACTTAACTTTCAAAATCCAACATTAGTACAAGTTAAAATAGGGAAACAAAAGGTTTAATTTCGATATGTTTTCTAAATGTTTAAATTAGCATCTTTGTCTCATAGATATAATCCATTAGAACAGATGTTACTGTCAATAAAGCACATGGCAGGTAATTAGTTGGCTTCAAATTTTAGTTGCTTGTTTGTGACAATTGAAGTAACGCCACATGAAGAAAAATGCTTTGCTCTCATGTCTATTTGTGTGAGGCCCAACCCAACCATGACCTTCCTCTCTTTGCCCTTGAGGCTAACCACTCATTCATTTCTCTCAGTTTTTAACACACACAGTGAGGGTTTCCAAGGGCATGAAATCACTGACATTTTTTCCCTCTCACTCTGTCACACACAGGAAAAAGGTCTCTGTTGTTTTTATGCAAAGTAGTCGCATTTTTTGAAATTTAGCCTTTAACATTCCTTTAAATAATTTTGAAAACCTTTTGAAGCTAAAGTCAATAAAGATTCCTTAGTATTGTTCATTGAACAAAAGTATTGGAATCTATACAATTAGGCAAACCACACATACTTATGCTATATAACTCTATAGCCCCGAGCCAAAATATTGACCCAGTAGTTCTGTAGGAGCTTACCAATTTTCTGCCATTATGTCGATTTGAAGATGGATAGAAATCATTCAGGAATGCTGAAATTGGTTTTGCTTCAGCTTCTCATATTTTTTCCAGAGTTCTGCACAAGTTTCACTTCTAACGCTGTGAAATTTCAAGACCACCAACTCCATGCCCAAACTTTTAGTGAAACGGACGCCATGGTACAACACGATTGAGGAACACAACAGACAATTTAACAGATAAATTTAATCATGTTATTGTAAAATATGTAATTTTTAGTTTTGGTTACATGCTTATTTTAGACATCAGAAATTTCAGTTACTAATGGAAACATTTTTGGATTAAATCAAGATTTGGGAAGTATTGTGAGAAAAGTGGGTTGCCCAAGATCCTAAAGGCCAGATTAGGCAAAGAGATTTTAGTTTACATAGATGGTTGCACAGTAAGTATGGATACATAATTGAAAGAAAACATTATAAAAATGTGACAATTATAAGTAAAACACAATTAGTATGTCATAATGAGATTGTTTTGCATTATAGGTAGGTTTGTATCAATGGCTGGTATTCCTTTGTATGCGGGGGTCAGTCAGATCAATAGACTGAATGGTTAGAACATAGAACATAGAAAAATACAGCGCAGTACAGGCCCTTTGGCCCTCGATGTTGCACCGATCCAAGCCCACCTAACCTACACTAGCCCACTATCCTCCATATGCCTATCCAATGCCCGTTTAAATGCCCATAAAGAGGGAGAGTCCATCACTGCTACTGGCAGGGCATTCCATGAACTCACGACTCGCTGAGTAAAGAATCTACCCCTAGCATTTGTCCTATACCTATCACCCCTTAATTTAAAGCTATGTCCCCTCGTAACAGCTGACTCCATACGTGGAAAAAGGTTCTCATGGTCAACCCTATCTAAACCCCTAATCATCTTGTACACCTCTATCAAGTCACCCCTAAACCTTCTTTTCTCCAATGAAAACAGCCCCAAGTGCCTCAGCCTTTCCTCATACGATCTTCCTACCATACCAGGCAACATCCTGGTAAACCTCCTCTGCACCCGTTCCAGTGCCTCCACATCCTTCCTATAATATGGCGACCAACCACATCCTTCCTATAGTATGGCGACCAATTCAGAGTCATGCCAACAGCATGGGTTTCATTCCCACATCAACTGAGGTCACCATGAAGGATTCTCCTTCTTGACCTCTCCCCGACATAAGGGGTGGTGACCCTTAGCTTTAACCACAGCTGCAAATGTGTTGCTGGTCAAAGCACAGCAGGCCAGGCAGCATCTCAGGAATATAGAATTCGACGTTTCGAACATAAGCCCTTCTTTTTACTTAGCTTTAACCACCACTAGTCATCTCTGTAACGAGAGAGCAGCTCAATGATCTGGGAAGACTATCAAGATTTTCCCTTTACCAATTTTATGTGTACATTTTCTTTTTGATCCTGTTCATCTTTTTAAGCTACAGGCTGGATCCGTTTCTCACTATTTCAGCTTCCTTCTTTGCCTCTGTTATCTGTTTATTTTGATTTTAATTTGTTGCATTTATCAGTTCTTGCCCATGTTTCTCTGCCTTCTGTTTTCTTCGAAGTTAACAATTTCTATTTTCAGTTTGTTTTTTCTTCTCACAAGGCTTGTTCTCAGAAATCTGTTTGGAAGTATAAGTGATGGATTACAAATTCTCCCATTGCTATAAAAATGTGCTTCACATGAACAGGCAAAAATGACCTTTTCACATTATGTAATTGTCAATGCACCATTGCTTACATATTTGCTTCTTGTGTAAAGGTGTCTACTGTAGCAGCTGGAGCACTTTCATCAGTGCATTATCTTTAACAGATCCATCTGCTATCATACAAACTTTTTAATTAGTGTGAATTATCTTATAAATAATGGTATTCTGAAAATTTATGCTTGGAGGACATGCCTGTTTCTGACAAGATGAGTACTCACAAATTCTAAGAAGTAAAAACTGAAGCAATTAACTTGCTGGGCTTGTTAATTATTCTGAAACTGGATATCTTGAACATTGCAAATCAACAACAATTTATTGCAGATTTCTTCCTTAAGTTAAAATAGGGCGATGCCTGATTAAGCTTGTGATTATTATAAATGAAACAACAGATACTTACCATATTAATATGTGCTCTAAATCCTATCAGGCATCAGGACAGAGACAATTCCTATTATGAAATAGAGATTGAATTTTCTAGTCATATTCTGCTCAATGCAAATTATGAGTAATTCAAATATAAAAACAACATACATGGCAGTTTTCAGACATTACTTTAAGGACTGATGTGGACAAAAGACATACATATTGGCTTAAGGTTTATGTTGAAAATGTGTTGCTGGAAAAGCGCAGCAGGTCAGGCAGCATCCAAGGAACAGGAGATTCGACATTTCGGGCATAAGCCCTTCTTCAGGAATCATTCCTGAAGAAGAGCTTATGCCCAAAACGTCGATTCTCCTGTTCCTTGGATGCTGCCTGACCTGCTGCGCTTTTCCAGCAACACATTTTCAGCTCTGATCTCCAGCATCTGCAGACCTCACTTTTTCCTTAAGGTTTATGCTATTCACATGAGGTTGGCTTACTAGCATTTAAAAAAAAGAATTTTAAACGCGTATTGTAAACCGAGATCCACGATCTTTCACTTTGGTTTAAAAATATCCTATCCTGGGAACTGTCTTCACCCACAAAACTGAAATACTGACCACATTGACTTACATTGACTTTGTTCTTGTAGTGCAACAAAAAAAGGAGTCTCTTAGTTTTGTTTCTGTTGCATAGACTTCAAAGACGTTTGCACAACAATAAAATTAATGCTCAGTGTCACTTTTTAAGGTCCTTTTCAGTTATTTATAATCAAGTTACTCACAAGTAGCAGGCGTTTTAATGGCATTAAAATACTTCTTTCCTGAAAGAAACACATTATTAGCTGTATTAATAAAACTACACTCATGGCCACCTTCTCCAGGGCAACTAGGGATGGGCTATTAAGTGCTGGCCAGCCAACGATGCCCACATCCCACAAATGAATAAATAGAAAAACTATGTTATTGTTGAATATATCAAGGTATATCTTTCAGAGCAGGGGAAAATGTAAACAGTCAAGCTATCTTGTAACTGGTGGGATATTTTTAGATTTGAGACTATACAAGTGAATTAACTTGAACAGTAACTTCACTTCTGAAAACTGTGAAAGACAATTGCATCAGGCTTACCAATTGCAGCAAAAGCATAACCACAATGCCTGGGAGTTTTATAATTAAACCTGGGATCTTTCTGCCTTTTAAAATTTCCTTCTGTTGCTTGAATTGTCCATATACCTAGATTATTTTCCTTCGTTTCCTTCTTAATTTTGTTCATCCACCACACTTGGCAAGAATGATGAGGCGTATTGCTCAATGAGTTGGTTACTGAGAGATCTTGTGGCACAGACCTTGTGGGCAGAAGTTCCAGGTATAAAACTGATCTGTTGTTGAGGGTGGCGCAATATATTCGAACAATCTAAAATACAAAAATAATGGTTTGTCACAACATGATCCTTTTCCCAATTTGCTTCTGCATATTGCTTTGACTAAAAACTCCCATGAGTCAACAAAATAAATTGAACCCCTAGAAAAGTCATTATTGTTGGCAGGATGCAGGTGAGTGGAGGCTGGGAATTTGTAAGCAGAAATCACGAGCTAGTTATTGCTTCTAATCTACAGCAAAGAACCACTGCATTCATATTAGAATTAGATTATGTAATGGTACCATTTTCTCCCATTCCTTTTGTGAGTCAATCTTATTAATGATGTAGCATGTACAGATCAGGCGCCAATAGGTCTTTTTCTGTGGTTAGTTGTTTCAGAACATTAATTCATTTTCTCCACAGATGTAAGGAAACCTGCTTGGTGTACAAATTTGTTTCTGCTCTGCCAGGATCGATGTGACAGGGCCAGCAAGATAATTCAGTTGTATCTCTCTCAACTGTTAATTGGATAGTCAGATTAACACTACTGACATTAAAGAGGCTGGGCGAACCTCTGGAGAACATTTAGTACATCACATCTCCTGCTCCTGGAAGAGGATGTAGGTTTATCATTTCTAGAATCTAGAATCCCTACAGTGTGGAAACAAGCACTTTGGCCCAACAAGTCCACACTGACCCTCTGAAGAGTAACCCACCCAAACCCATTCTCTAATACTCTACATTTACCCCTGACTAATGCACCTCACCTACTCATCCCTGAACACTGTGGGCAACTTAGCATGGCCAATTCACCGAACTTTGGACTAACAATTGTTGGATTGTGGGAGGAAACCTGAGCACCTGGAGGAAACCCATGCAGACACGGTGAGAATGTGCAAATCCACACAGACAGTCACCAGAGGCTGGAATTGAATCCAGGTCCCTGGCACTGTGAGGCAGCAGGGCTAACCACTGAGCCACCATGCTACCCATGTTGTCATACGTTGGACACAAAAGTGTGGAGAGCATAAAGGCTGACAACTCCGGGGTACCATGGAAATGTCACCATTTGATTTGAGAAGGGACAAGTGGCCCTTTCCACCAGCATTGAAAGTGCTAAAGGATTGGCGAGAGTAGTTGATATAATCGCATTCTGACTCATGTAGTGACTTTACCACAAGCCTTTGATACTGGATTTTCTTTTCCAAAGTCATAGATTTCTATTTTTATAAAAATCAATAACCATTTAATGGTTCGGTCCTCCCATTATCAAATGCAAACTCACCAGATGCAAAGCTAGGTCGACCTATTGGCCTCAAAGTCACCAAAAAAAAATTACAGAGAGGAGGATATAAACTTGGCACACAATAAAGGCAGATAACTTAACATATTTGATGCTCATGTCCTAATTTCTATTTTAGAATTTATGGCTTCCAGTAATACTCTTTGCCTTCATTTTACCATCCAGTTGTCCTTGTTTCCAGAAAAGCTACTTTGAGAATAGTTTAAATTCTGTTTGTTTTATTTCAACCCAGTTCCCTTTTCAGTTGTGTGGGTCCAGCAGTTCTGACTTTATAAGTGAGTAATTTTCACTCCTTTTAATCATCATCTTGCTGTTCATAATATCAGCCACTAACAGTGAACCTCAAAATAGAGTCCACTATATTACTGACAGCACAAATGGTGTTATCAGGATATCCACATGGCTTCTGTCAAATGGGCTAAGGCATTAATTTAACAAAGATGCATTTTTAGTACCAACAAACATGTGGACTGTAAGTTTATTTTTCATCTGTTTGAGGCAGAAATCGCTTTGATTTCATGCAGTGTGGTCCTGTGAGATGGAACACTTTATTTTGCCTTCTAGCCTGATGACAGAACAAATTCAATTGATTTTTTAAAAAAAGACTGAAAGGTAGCTTCCATTAAATCAATTGAGGATAATGTTGTACACCATATGATTAACGAGTAATGGAATTAGAGTCTGAAAGTACTGTGGGCGCAATGGCTTTGTAGGGGCCACTGGTGGTGCAGGCAGAAATTGCAAGTAGGGGCTGAATTTAATGGCTTTGGTAGTGACCCAGTTAATGACCAGAAAAACAGTGATAATCCCATTTCTGGGAACCACAGTGGAATTAAATTCCAATTAGCTACTCTCAGCCTGTTACTGAGATTCCTTGGCTTTTGGAAACAAAGGTCTCACCTCCAAGTACTGCTCACCACTTTGAGGTTTGGAAGCTTGTTAGTCACAGCAGCACCACCAATGGGTATATATCCACTACTGGAACTGTGCTGAACCCCTGGGACCATGAGAGAAACTAGAGGAGGGGTAAAAGGTGCAGATTTACCAAGGCCAGTCTGACACATCCTCCAAGGAAACAGCTGGGGGAGGAGGGGTCCATTTGGAAACTAGAGCTGGGGCCTTTCAGTAAAAACTACTTTGCATCTAGCTGGACTCTGCCCATCCTAACCCCCTCCTCCACCCCTCTCCCCATAATTGACCTTCTAAAGACCTCTCTTGACCCTAGGATAGTTGGGAAGACTGACTTCAGACTTCTGAATTCATTGGGGGATTGTCAGGAAGGTGAAAGTCATACCGTCCATATCTTGCAGCCCAATTTAAATATCCTTTTGTCTGCTATCCAACTATTGGGTGGCACAGAGAATTAAGTTCCATCCGGCGTTTAGGCCACTTTTGGAATACTGTGTTCAGTTCTAATCTCCTCACTTTAGGAAAGATGTTATGAAACTCAGAAAGGTTCAGAAAAGATTTATAAGGATGTTGTCAGGGTTGGAGAGTTTGTGTGATGGGGAGAGGCTGAATAAGCTGGGGTTATTTTCCCTGGAGCATCCGAGGTTGAGTAGTGACCTTACTGGTCATGAGGGTCATTGATGGGGTAAATAGTCATGTTTTTTCCCAAGGATAGGGGAAGACAAAACTAGAGGGCATAGGTTTAAGGTGAGGGAAAATATATAAAAAGGACAAACGGGGCAACTTCTTCACATAGAGGTTGGTGCATGTATGGAATGAACTGCCAGAGGAATTGGTGGAGGCTGGTACAATTTCAACATTTAAAAAGTATTTGAATGGGTATGTGAATAGGAAGGCTTTAAGAGGGGTATGGGCCAAATGCTGACAGATAGGACTAGATTAATTTAGGATACTGGGGCAGCATGGACAAGTTGGACTGAAGGGTCTGTTTCCGAGCTGTACATCTCCATGACTCTGTGACTCTAGTGTGTTCTTTGTTCATCCCGTATTAAAGGATTAATTAGTTTTGCAAAAATATGTTTTAATCATAAAATTTGCAAATGAATTACAAAAAATATATCAATGTAAACATTACAGGACTTACAAGAAAACTTAACACGTACAATTGTATTGGTCTTTCTATTTAACGTGCCAGGTATGTGCAAGGAAGCAAACACCAGAACCTTCCCCACTACAGCCAACTTTGAGGGGAATATGAAGAGGGGTGACACTTTAGGTATGTACAAAGGATCTGATGGGAAGGTCTTGCTACAACAGTAGACAATATTAGGAATTTGTGCCTGGAATACTGCAAAATGTTTGGACTCCTTACTTAAGGAGGAATACACTTCTGTTGGAAGCAGTTCACAAAAGTTTCACTCAGAAGGGTGAATATGGAAAAGGTTGGAAACATAGGCCTATATTCACTGGAGTTTAGAAATGAGAGGTGACCTTATTGAAACCAAAGGTTAAGAATTCCACAACAAATAACTCGGTTTCTGCCTCCCTATGCCCTGCCCATCATCTAGAAGGTACATGTTAGGAGTGTGATGGAATACTCTGCATTTGCTTGGATGAACGCAACTTCACAACTCTCAAGAAGATTGATATTACCCTGAAAAAAAACCAGCCTGCCTCATTGACATGACACTCATTCACCACCATCATCAACATTCAAGCCCTTTACCATGATGCAGAATAGCAATGATGGGCACCATCTACAAGGTGGAGTGTGCACACTCACTAAGACTTCTTGAACAGCATCTTCCAGTCATGGAACCTTAACCACTGGGTGAAATAACAGAGACGAGTATCTATAGTCACCAAGGCACCCTTTATTGACATGTGGAGAGTCCTTGACACTGATCCAGCTTCCTCAGAGCCAGCTCTGAGTGAACAGAGCCTCTGACATAGGAAACAGTGAGGTCTGCAGTTATAGGAGATCAGAGTTGAGAATGTGTTGCTGGGAAAGCACAGCAGGCCAGGCAGCATTCGTGGAGCACAAAAATTGACGTTTTCGGCTGGAGCTCTTCATCAGGAATGAGGCTGGGAACCTCAGGGGTTGAGAGTCTCTGACATTCCTATATATATCTGTCAGTCAAATTGGGGTAGTTATTCTGGTTCAATCAGGGAATTCATATTCAATGAGATCTACCTGACTGACCTAGTTACAATCACTACACTAAAAGGCATGAAGGCAGCAGATGATGGCAACAGCACCATTATCAAGTTCCCCTCTCCAATCCACTCACTATCCTGACTTAGAATTATATCATCATTCCTTCACTATCATCAGGAGAACCTTAAGGAACATCCTTCCCAGAAGCACTGTGGGTCTCTTTATAACCCATGCAGCTGTTCAAGAAGGCAGTTCACAACTACCTTCTCTAATCTAGAATGGGCAATAAATGGTGGTCTAGAAAGTGACACTCACTCACATCCCATGAATGAATTTAAAAAAGTTCCGATAGTGCTTGCCTGGGTGGATTCTGTGAGGGTGCTTCCTCTTGTAAGGAACTCAGAATCTGAGCTGCTGAATCATGATATTGGTGTTCCCTTTAAGATGGATACATGTAGAAATTTTCTTCTGAGGGTTGTTAATCTTTGGAAATTCATCATTGCAGACTGGAGAGGATGCTGAGTTGTTGAATATACAAAACGATCATGGGATAAGGTTGGGGTGGAGTTAGGAAAGTGAAAGTAAGTCCACAATCAGTCCCACCTGAAGTTTATAGAATGGAGGAGTATACCCAATGGACTAAATGGCAAACTTCTAATTCTTTTCTTTTAATTCATGAATGGGATGTGGGCTTTTCTAGTTAGGCCAGTATAACCCCATTGCCAAGAAAACAGTTAAGAGTCAACCACATTGCTGAGGGTCTTGAGTCACATGTAGAACTGCACTTTCATTCCCTAAAGGGCTTTAGTGAATCAGATCAGTGTTTCCTAACAATTGACAATGGTTTCACAGTCATCATTAGACTTTTAAGTCCAGTTTTTAAAACTTCAGTGCAAATCCCATCATCTATCATTACAGGGACTGAAACCAGATCCTAGAATACTCCCTTGGTTTCTGTATCAATAGTCTAATGATAATCCCCTTATCCTAATCCGGTTTCTTATATTCTCTTTAGTGTTATTTCGATTTCTAAACTCTTGAGCCAAATACAGTTACTTATTTACTCTCATCGGAGTAATGTCACTCACCACAGCTTCTAATCCCAATTCCTCTTACTCACCAGCATGTCACTCAGTAAATGCCATTCTAATTACTTGCGGTGAGTTGCCGCAATGTGTTGGGAAGTGACAATGATTGAGGTCATGGATCTGGCAGCAGCTTCCCCAGTAGAAGTTCCAAGCCAGCCTTTTCCTGCATAGTAACCCATATAATGTGAAATACAGAGGAGGTCGCTTAGCCGTCTGTATAATAGCATCTAAGAATTAGATGCTGATTATAATGATACTTCCATTCCTTGTGAAAGCAAACAAATCTGAAACTAGCAATCATCACTATTTTGTAGTTTCTTAAAATCAATCTTCTGCTCCCAGTTTCCTTTTAAACTTACAATGTCCCAGGAGTTTTTATGCTTATCCTTCCTTTTTCTATGGACTTATGGTTTAGAAGCACTGCCTGTCCACTCCTAACTGCATTTGGCTGCTGGTTGAAGGCAATATTTTGCATCACTCACATACTGCATGCTCCTAGAGTTATTTCTATTCTTGACAGAGAGCCCCCATTAAAGTGAGTGAGCAATTGCCAATGGTGCAGCAGGGATATGACATTGAAATACCAGAACATCCTGTGAGGCAAAGGGAAACTTCCTAAATGTCAGAGAAAAAACTCTCACTGAATATCAGCAAGTAAAGAGCTTGCAGATCCTAGACAAGCAGAAGAAGCATTAGTACCACTGCCAATTTTTGGCATTCTTGTGTTTGTCCTGATGTGTGCAAGATGAAAAGCTTCAGCAAAGTATGTTATTTTTTTGAGCAACATTTAAATTGTGTATGACTGCACCACTATTAATAAATGGATAATCCTGAATTGGTATTGGAATCAATCAAAAATGATGAGACTTGGTGATGGTTTGTCAGACTGCTTCACAATCAAAAGAGGACTTCACCAAGAATGTGATTTGTCCTCAAAACTGTTCATTATGTTCACTGGAGCTGTCTGCAGGCACATAGAACATCAACTAGATTGCAATTTTGGGAAGATTGGACATCAACCGCTTGAAATTCACAAATGGCACTGCAGTGATTTTTGAATCAGAACAGGATCTGTTGGAAATTGTGAATTAAGTGGAAACAAGGAGTGTGGAACATATATTAAGAATAAATGTAAAGAAGACTGAGGTAATGACAATAAACAGAGACCTAACTCTAGAAGGACAAATTGAAGTGCATTGCCAAGTCCTGGGATAAATGAAAAGTTTTATGCATCTTTGGCAGATCATCACAGATGATGGGAGAAATGATTGCAAGATCCAAGAAGAATTCAGAAGTCCAGTTTTTAGATGGAGGATATTCAAACATCAAAAATATCCAACCTGAATCTTACAAAAAAATTGCTGAGGTTCTACACATTGTCATCTATGTTATAAGACCAGGAGGCATGAGCAGGGATCAAAGAGACAATTGATAAGACAAATTCAATTGAGATGTTTCATCTTGGAGAATGTTCTGCTTATTCTACATGGGGACACACACGAATAGAGATACTGTAAATGGCTAGAGAAAAGAGGAAATCAAGTGGAAAACATTTAAGAGTAAGATAATACATTTTGGTAATGTCATTAGAGGAGGCTATTAACAGAAACAATTATGCAGCAAAAGATCAGTGGAAGACAGAGATAAAAAATGGATGAGACATAAAATTAACTAATTGTGGCTGAGTCACGTTGATGGCAACACAGGACAGATAAAGATGGAGTCAATGGCAGTCAATCTTCTGGAAAAAGAATGATACCAATGAATTAAGCGATAGAATCATCAACAACTGGAACACCTAGGCCATTGAACTTCCAGAATGCACAACACAACTATTACATGTGGCATTTGACATTTGCACTGCAAAACAGAACAAATATGTGCAATAATAGCTTGAGGAATAGGAGCAGGATTAGTCCCCTTAAACTTGTTCTACCATTCAATATTATCATGGCTAATTCGATCTTGGCCATCCATCCCACTTTTCTGCCTGTTTTCATACACCAAACAATACAAGTCAAAACTGTTGAAAATTTCCTCCTAAAGATAACAATTTAATCTCAGCAATCAAGTTAGTGATCTTCTCCGAACAACCTCTCATATAATTACATCCTGCTTTAAGGTGGATTCCTGTGGTGCAATGATAGTGTCCCTTCACTGAGCTTGGAGACTTGGGTTCAAGTCCCACCTTTCCCAGATATGTATCGTAACATGTCTGAACAGACTGATTTAAAAACAAGTATTCCCCTTTATATAAGGAGACAAGATCTGTCTACAGTATGCTAAATGCAGTCTCACCAACATCCTGTACACTTGCAACAAATCTTCTCTACATTTACACTCCATGCCTTTGCAATAAATGCTACTTACTAATTACTTGCTGTACCTGTACGCTAATATTTTCTGTTTCATGTGATACAGGGAGCATTTAATACTTAACGATCCATGTCACATTTTTATTTATGTACAAGTATCACAGAAGCTGTGGTCATGCAGCACAACTTCAGTTCCTGCCTCAGTGACTTACAAAATATAAATATTTGTTCTCAAGTCTTACTCAGTGCCAAGATTAGTTAATGTCAAGTTTTAATTTGTAATACCGCATTAAGGCACAGAAAACATTTTTGATGCTTTGCTTGTAATTTTAGCTCTGGCAGTGCCTCCAGGACGATAAATGTTTTCAATCTGACACTTTCTGCCTACCTTTATAGTTGACATACTTTGCTGTGGAAAATCTACTTCTCAAACATAGAATTGTGGATAAAATCAATGGAAAGGAAAGTTGGGAATGATGTAAAATGGTTGGTTGAATCGTTATTATCCATTTCTTGCCAGATAAAGTCAAGCTGACCCCATTCACTTAAGGTGAAGTAAAGAGGTTCTTGAGTATCAAGGGTAACAAGGAGAAAATGGGAGAATGGGGTTGAGAAACTTATCAGCCGTGATTGAATGGTGGAACAGAATCGATGGGCTGAACGGCCTAATTTCTGCTCCTATGTTTCATGGTCTTATGGTCTTACTTTTACAGTGCTCCCTTTTCCTTAGTGGGTGCATTCTGTTCAAAACTCTAGAGGACTTTGATGTGCAATTTCCTCATACATATTGAATATGAAGAATCTGCAACCATTTTTCATTTGTAACATGTAGTCGTGAACGGAAAAAGGTCATGATGTCGAGGTGCTGGTGTTGGACTGGGGTTATTTGAAATCGCAGACTGAAGTCACTTCACCTGATGAAGGAGAAGTGCTCCAAAAGCTTGTGATTTCAAATAAACCTGTTAGACTATAATCTAGTGCTGTGTGACTTCTGACAGAAAAGAGTGAAAACTCCCCATGTTTTTTTATCGGATAAGATAATGTATACCCCAGGCCATTTGCTTTAATATTCATTAAAGAGTAAGCACAGGCCAGTTATCATTTCTGTACATTTTACAAAACTACAGGTTTGTTCACAAAATATGCAAGAAGGTTAAACCTAATATGCTTGAAGTAAATTGTGGAACTATTTAGATATTGCATTGAAATTAGACTTAATAGCATAGTATTGACCTCAAACACTGTGAGCTGAATCTTATGACATTTTGGTTGTTGTTTTTGTTGAAATTCATGGAGAAGTCCTCTCCATGAAGCCTAGTGCAAAAAAAACCCTCCAACCACAAGGGATGAACTCAGATTTCTCCAGTTTCCTCATTTCCCCTCCCCCCACCTTGTTTCAGTCGATTCCCTCGAACTCCGCACCGCCCTCCTAACTGCAATCTTCTTCCTGACCTCTCCGCCCCCATCCCACTCCGGCCTATCACCCTCACCTTGATCTCCTTCCACCTATCACATCTCCATCGCCCCTCCCCCAAGTCCCTCCTCCCTACCTTTTATCTTAGCCTGCTGGACACACTTTCCTCATTCCTGATGAAGGGCTTATGTCCGAAACGTCGAATTTCCTGTTCCTTGGATGCTGCCTGACCTACTGTGCTTTAACCAGCAACACATCTTCAGCTCATTATTATCCCAAACATGTCTCATTAACTACCTACCCTGCCCCTTTGACACCCCTCTTATCCGATGCTGTCCCAATTCATCTACTCACAATCGCTGGAAGTATTTGCCACAGTTGGGATATTCTAGAATAGACTACTTTAAACAGCCATTGTGCACCTGGTGAAGCACCATCAATCCAGAGCTGGCCTGTGTGGCTTGTGACACTTGCCCCAGGCAGGTAAGTCAAGGGCAATTGGCATTCCACTTTGTGGGCAGGGATCTCAAGATTCTGGTGGACAGAGCAGGAATGTCCTCTTCCCACAAGACCAGCAGAGGAGGCCACAATGCCAGATGCTGCCAGCTTGGTCAAAAGGCTGCCACCCAGGTCAGAGCCATGCCAGTCATCTGCCCAGCAGTGTATGAAGAAGCTCAATGATCTTCTCTGTACCAGGGTAAGTGTCACTATCTTCTCCCTGCTACAATGCACTCACTCTGTTTCAATTACTGCACACATCTCCCAGGAAGCTCATGCTCGACCACTCTTACTATTGCCTGCAGCATCTCTTACTTGTTCTCACCCTCCCAATTGCCTCACATCACTAACCCTGTGTGATCATTGTGCTGCCTACGCACTCGCTCAGAACACCTCGCGAGTTGGCTCCCACCTGCCCCAGCAGTAACAACTTGCATCTCACTACCTCTTTCCCTTTGTCTCACGCTAGGAACAAACAAAACACAATCCAGTAGAAAGAGCTGGGACAGGTGGTCGACATTTGGTTCCTCACCTGCTGCATCAAGGTTATCCTGACCAAAACCTCTCTGATAACCAAGTGACTGTGTGCAAACCCCTTGACTTTCTGTGCTAGGTCCCTTCCTTGACTTGACCAAGGACTTCTCTCCTTAGACTTTGAGAATTAGCCATTTGTTTGAGGCACATGCAGTGTGTTTGCTGCATGAGCTGCAGCCACATGGTGAGATTACCTACAGCAACATTGTCACTCCCTGAACTAATGACTGCATACAACCACGGTGCGTCTTGGCTTTACCTCTGCATTAAAAGGCAAATCCACACAGATATGTTGTGTACCTGTGAGCGCTGGCTGAGGGGGCAACGTGCTACATGGCAAGACATGACTGTAAGCATCTAGGTAGGCATAAAGTGAATGAGCACAAAGAAAATAAAGCACGAAACCCTGAGATGCTCTCTGGGCCATTCTGAGAGCTTGGGTGCCTGTCCCTGCTCTCAGAGTACTCTTGTAGCAGCTTTGCAACAGATTGTGTGCCATTAGGTTCATTCCATAATGCAGCACTGAAGTGCAGAAATGGACTGTAAGTGGATTTGAAGCGGTTGCTGGTCTGGAGCGTGCCCTGAGGTGATTGTGCCAGGGTCCAGGGGAGCAAATGGTGAGTTGTCGAGTCATCAAGCGCCCACTCTGATTTTGGTATTGAGATTTCACTTTATCTAGTTTCTCTCCATCAGAGGATTTGATTACTGCTGTGGGTGATAATAAGTGATAATTCCTGTTAATAGGCATCATACCGCTTTCTAGCAAGAATCTCATCTTGAAGTCTGGAGCTCAGTTGGAAAATGTGATTTGCTGCTCCCAATGTTGGGAAAGGCCTCAATTGACTTCTCATCTAATTCTTCCAGCTTTCTTGTCATAGCCCACGTAATTCAGGGGCCTAGAAGATTCCACCCGCTGAGACTATTCACTCTTGGAATCTTATGCAGTTTCTGCAGGAGTCAAATCAGGATCCTAATCTCGTGCAGTTATGTCATTTTCACATCTCTGACGGTGCATTGTGTTTTGAAGCTGAAGCTGCAGTATCAATGTATCAGAGAGGTTTCTCAGCCAGAACTGATATGATTTTCTCTAGACTTTAAATTTTGGCTGAAACTTTCTGCTTATCAACGTAAAGGATAACAGCTTTCATTTCTATTTCCCATGCTAGGCATCTTTGCATGCTTTCAGAATAAGATGGCCAATTAGTACTGAAATATAGGCAGCTTTTTGAAGTGAATTCATGCCCGTTAAGAAATAGATGTGGACTTTTCAAACTGATTTCACTTGGGGACCTTTTACAGTTGTCAGAAAAAGGAGAATATTATTGCCTGAGTTCAGAGTAGATTGGAACACAGTTCCCAGGGGCATGAAAAGAATTTTTTTATAGAGCAATGGATGTTTTTCAGTATGGGAGCATTGGCACTGAAAAGTGTTTGTTTTTCTCAACCGGTAACATAGTTTACTGTGTATAAGTCAAACTAGCATATAAAATGACAATTATTTAGTACTAGAATTCATGTTTGTGTACATATGCAGCGCTTAGTTCAATTATACCTTGACAGCCATACTATACTATACATATATTAAAAACCAGCTTCGATTTTACACCCTGCAAAGGGATATTTTATTTACTGGTACTTTATAGGGATTAGGGATAGTCAGCATGGATTTGTGCAACTGAAATCATGTCTCACAAACTTGATTTGAGTTTTTTTGAGGAAGTAACCAAGAAGATTGATGAGGGCAGAGGGATAGGTGTTGTTTATTTGGACCTTAGTAATGTCTTTGACAAGGTTTCATATGGTAGACTAATTAGTAATGTGGGATCACATGGGATTGAGGGTGATCTTGCCAATTAGCTTATAGGCAGGAAACAGAGAGTAACTGTGGAGGGTTGTTTTTCGGACTGGAGTCCTGTTACCAGCGGTGTTCCACAGTGATCGGTACTGGGCCCACTTTTGTTTGTCATTTATACAGATGAATTAGATGAGAACATAGAAAGTATCATTAGTTGGTTTGCGAACAACACCAAAATTGGTGGTATAGTGGACAGTGAAGAAGGTCATCTAAGATTACAAAGAGATTTTGATCAATTGGGTCGTAAGGCTATGGAGTGGCAAATGGAGTTTAATTTGGATAAATGCGAGGTACTGTATTCTGGTAAAGCAAACAAAGGCAAGACTTGGACAGTTAAAAGTAGGGCCTTGTAGAACACAGAGACATAAGAGTTCCGGTATATAATTCTTTGAAGTTTGCGTCACATGTAGACATGTTTAGTATGCTTGCCTTAATTTCCCAGACCTTTGACTGTATGAGTTGAGATGCCATATTGAGGTTGTACAGGATGTTAGTGAGGCCTCTTCTGGAGTACTGTGTCCAGTTCTAGTCGCCTTTATAGGAAGGATGTTATTAAGCTGGAGAGGGTTCAGAAAAGATCGACCAGAGAGGTTGCTGGGAATGGAGGGTTGATTATAAGAAGATGCTGGGTGAGCTTGGACATTTTTCTCCTGGACTGTGGGAGGTTAAGGGGTGACCCTTAGAGAGGCTTTTAAAATCATGAGAAGAATATATAAGGTGGATGTCAAATGTCTTTTCCTTAGGGTTGGGTGTTCAAGACTAGAGGGCATTGGATTAAGGTGAAAGGGAAAAGTTGTAAAAGAGGCAACCCGATGGGCAACTTTTACACACAGACGGAGGTGCACACATGGAGTGAACTTCCAGAGGAAGTGGCAGATGCAAGTAGTCATAACAATTAAAAGACATTTGACTAAGTACATAAATAAGAAACATTTGGAGTGGATGTGGGCTCAGCACAGGCAGATGGGACTAGTTTATTTTTGGATAATGGTCAGTGTGGTCTGTTTGGACCAAAGGGTCTGTTTCAGTCCTGTATGACACTATGATGCTATAACTAGGTGCAAGAAATTAAACAAGCGATACATGCTGTGATGTGAAGTGTGCAGGGGTTTAAGATAAGCCCACACTTTTCTTTGGCTGTTGAAGAGAAATCATAGTGGTAACCAATGTTACCTACAGCAACAATGTACACTTATACTCTGGTTATAGATCAAACCCATTTTTGAAGGATTTTTTCTTGAGGCTTCAAACGTAATCCAATGCTATGGTAAATATGAGTTCTTTTCCCCCAAGTTTAATCTTTGGAATAATAGAGCCAATTCTTTCTATGTTATGCTCCAAATATAGCCTTGCATAAAATTGGACAGGTCTCCAAATAGCTGCACTGTGTGATTCTTTACTGTGTGTGCTTGGAAGAGACATTGCAATTCAAATTGAAGTTAGATGGATGTTGAATGGTGCATCTGTTCCAGTCAAACATTCCTTCAGATGAACATCTCCTACTGCTTGTTGGTCTGTTGTATTTAAATTATGTTTGATCAGGAAATTTAGTCAATAATTTAACCTATCAGGTTCCTTATGTATAATGAGTTTTAGCAGCACCGATTGTGTTCTTGCAATTAATTAACTATGCTATTGTCCCAGTGGTGCAATGTGAGCGCAGATTGCGACATTCAAAATCATACAACACCATATTATAGTCCAACAGGTTTATTTATAAGTACTAGTTTTCGGAGCACTGTTCCTTCATCAGGTGGTTGTCAGTCACCTGATGAAAGAGCGGCACTCCGAAAGCTAGTGTTTCCAAATAAACCTGTTGGACTATAACCTGGTGTTGTGTGATTTTTAACCTTGTGCACTCCAATCCAACACTGGCTCTTCCAAATGCAGATTACGACATAAGTGGGTGTTATGGTGTGGGAATTCTCAGTTTTCAGAAGCCAAGATAAAGTGAGCTTTGATTTCAAACTCAGTCATTATCGTGTTAACAAACCAGAAGTTACTTGAGCTTCTTTAATCTCTTTTTTTTCAGAGGTAGAGTTTGCAGTTTCAGTTGTTCAAGTGCAGTAATTGGTAATTGTTTTGTACTTGTCACTAACACTTAGATTTTATGTGACCAAGAAATGTTTTGAACTTGTCCAACTTAACATTTAAGGTCTGAATCATACAATTTCAACTTTGACCAGTTTAATCTTTGAAATTAATAAAGCTTATCCTGAATATAAGAATTGTCATTACCATAGCTTTGTTGTGCCTGGGTTTTAAAAGAAGTAGAGGGAAAACATAGGAGATGCCCTAACTATAAGTTCCCAAATTTATCTTGATTTAAGAATCTCGCTATTGGATTTTAAAAAATGGAGCATGTTACTCTGTTATTGAAGAAAACAAAAATCCAGACTTTATAGGCCAGATAGCTTAGCATCTGCCAGAGTGAAATTACAAAGATCTATAATTACAGATTGACTGACTGAACGTAATGAAAAGTTTGGAGAGCCAGCATGGATTTGAAAAAGATAGGTCACGCCTGATGAACCTGATTGAATCTTTTGGAGATGTGTAACATTTTTAGATTGCTTAATTCTATAATTATATATAGAAGAGAATGCACAGATACTTTCTAAATAGATTTCCAGATCACTTAATATCCTTCATAAGGAACTGTTGGCTGTAGTTAAAATGTGTGGAAAAGTATTGACCAGGTTAAGAATAAGTTCCTGGATTATCTGAAGGGACAGAAATTGTGTCAAAGGTTCATTATATATTAATTAACTGGAATGGAAAAGGAAAAAACAGACTTGAGTGACAAACAAAACAATGATACATTCAAGCTTTTAGGTTACTTCATTTCTCAATTCAATAAAGCTAGATTATCTTGCCCGAGGTCTATGAATAGAAGTTCTGGCCTGATATTGAAATTCAGAAATAGAGTCAATATTGCATCTGGTCAATGTTTAAATGAGTGCATTTCCAACAGCATTGATTTTTTAACCTTTCTTGGTGAGCATATTTCCTGACAAATTATTTTGCAATGTAGTTTTAGGTGTTATATGAAACAATTTGGTGTTATTATTTGGATCTAAAAGGGTTAATAGTGAAGCATTGGGATGATGTCAAATGTTCTTTGGGGTAGAACATCTGGGATCTCTGAGGAGTGGGATCTACGTCTGGCCCTCATCAAAATCTCTGATTGCTTGTATTAAGTCAATATAACCTGTAACAATTTCCTAACATACAAAAACTATATCACAGCAGGAGGGAGTGCAAGGGTCAGTGCTGGGTCCACTGCTTTTTGTCTTTTATACAAATGATTTCGATGCGAATATAGGAGGTATGGTTAGTAAGCTTGCAGATGACACAAATATTGGAGGTGTAGTGAACAGCGAAGAAGGTTATCTCAAAGTACAATGGGACCTTGTTCAGATAGACCGAAGAGCCAAGGAGTGGGAAATGGAGTTTAATTCAGATAAATGTGAGGTGCTGAATGTTGGAAAGGCAAATCAGAGCAGGACATATATACTTACAGGTAAGGTCCTGGGGAGTGTTGCTGAACAAAGAGACCTTAGAGTGAAGGTTCATAGTTCCTTGAAAATGGAGTCGCAGATAGATAGGGTAGTGAAGAAGAGGTTTTGCATGCTCGCCTTTATTGATCGGAGCATTGAGAATAGGAGTTGGCAGATCATGTTGTGGCTGTACATGACATTGGTTAGGCCACTTTTGGAATACTGCATCCAATTCAGTCTCCCTGCTATTGAAAATATATTGTTAAACCTGTCAGGGTTCCAAACAGATTTACAAGGATGTTGTCAGAGTTGGGGGGCTTGAACTATAGGGACAGGTTGAATAGTCTAGACTTATTTTCCCTGAAGCGTCGGAGTCAGAAGGGTGATATTATGGAAGTTTATAAAATCATGAGGGGAATGGATAGAATGAATAGTCAAGGTCTTTTCCCTAGGATAGGGGAGTCCTAAACTATAGGGCATAGATTAAGATGAGAGGGGAAATATTTAAAAAGGGCTTGAGAGGCAACTTTTTCACACAGGGGATGGTGCATTTATGGAATGAACCACCAGAGGAATTGGTGGAGGCTGGTATAATTATAACATTTAAAAGCCATCTGGAAAGTTATATGAATAAGAAGAGCTCAGAGGTGCATCGGCCCAATGATGGGAAGTGGGACTAGATCAATTTAGGAAATTAATTCTGGTCAGCATGGACGAGTTGGACCAAAGGGTCTGTTTCTGTGCTGTACATCTCTATGACTCTAAGTGAATTGAATAATCTTTACTATTGTCCTCTTCTGTCTATAATAGAAATTTTTCACATTTTCTTTTAACTTCTTAAAATAGGCAGCGGCATGTTTCACCAAATCTATTTGTCATGTACAATTTAAAAATAACCCACAACAAATCTCTCAGGGTGTAAATAAAATAGGATTTAATAATTCATTCAAAACATGCTGAACACAGGTTCATACATATAGCCAAGGATGGAAAGAAATCACAAAATGCTGAAATAATAAGAAAACCAGAAGTATTGATATAAGTTCATGTGATTTTGTGTCCAGTAATTAATGTCAAATGGAGGTCCTTTTCTCACTTGGCAGTGTACAGATGTCCATTTTAGTTCAAGGTGCAACCATTGCAAAGTTGGAATTTACTGACAAAATACATGGTTCTTTCTAAAATTCAGACTTTGAAGCAGATTGAGATCAGAGGCATAGAGTTAGCATAGTAGATAGGGTAGTGAGGAAGGGGTTTGGTATGCTCGCCTTTATTGGTCAGAGCATTGAATATAGGAGTTGGCAGATCATTTTGTGGCTGTACATGACATTGGTTAGGCTATTTTGGAATACTGCATCCAATTCAGTCTCCCTGTTATAGGAAAGATGTCGTTAAACCTGTCAGGGTTCCAAAAAGCATAGACTAAGTCTCGTCTTGTGTAATAGTCAATGCTGTATAATTAAAGCTGCTCACAACCCAATCATTTCAATCACCTGATTGGAATTTTGGTTGAGCCACCTCAGTCAAAGGATTTCTTTGATCCCTCGACAAAACCCATTGTATGTTGCAGAAGGAAATTGAGGGGCTGTTAGTACCAAATCAAGCAAAAAGAGTTTTGATGTCTTTCTTTCAAAGCATTCTAGCAGGAAACACAGCTTATGGTGACACCAACCAATTTGGTTGCCAGGTAATCCTAGAGTCTCCATGACCCTTTTTACCTCAGTATCTAACAGCCCATGACCCAGGTAGTGACCTATCATATTCAACTTTTCCTCCAAATGTCTTCCCTAGGCTCCAATATTACACTTCAATTTCACTCACCTCGTTCATTTCCGCTCCTTTTGTGGAAGCCATGGTAGTGGTCACTGCCAATAATCCCCTGTCACATGGTCCATTCGTCTTTCCATGCTGTTCTACTTAAACCTTCCTGACCCCCACCATGGCCTTGTCTACACTTCAATGCATGCAACTGAGTACTGCCCACAGCTTTGAATCTGCCCCCCCGCCTGTAATAGGCGAGAACCCTCTCCCCCAGCAATCAGATGCCTGACTGTTGTAGTTGCAGATCTCCAATTGATGATACACAATTATCCTGATTGTTGCTGCTGCTGTTGGCCGTCCAGGACTGCTAGTTGGCCACCGTTCAGACTGTGGTGGGCTATATCCCCTGACCAAGAGAGGTCCAAGTGGGTGAATGATCATGATGGAACAACTGGACTCTGTGTCCAAGACTGACATTACCAGGATCTTGTGACCCTCAGTGGCACCCCCTCTTGACTGAACAGCACAGAAACAGCCCCTTTGGCCCACCAAGACTAAACTAACAGATGATGTCTTTCTAAATCCGCTTTTGCCTCTATATTGTCTGAATCCCTCTATTCCCTGTGTATTCATGTATCTGTCAAGATGCTTCTTAAACATTGTTGTTACCTCCACTTCCATTACCGTCTCTGGCAGCGCATTCCAGGTACTTATCACTCTCTGTATAAAAAACCTTGTCTCACACATCGCCTTTGAACTTACATCTTTTTACTTTAAACTTAGGTTTCCTAGTAATTGACATTTCTACCCTTGGAAGAAGACTCCATTATCCATTCTATCCAAGCCTCTCATAATTCTGTAAACTTGCTTCAGGTTGACCTTCCACTCTATCCTTTGATGTTCACATGAAAACAATCCAAGTTTGTCCAATCTCTACTCATAGACAACACCCTCCAAACCAAGTGGCTTCTGCACCCTTTCCAAGGCCTCCACATCCTTCTGGTATTGTGACAATCCGAACTAGCTGCAATACTCCAAGTGTGGCCTAACTAAAGTTCTATACAGCAGCTCATGACTTGCCTATTTTTGTACTCTGTGCCCTGACAGATGCTATATATTTTCTTGACCACCTTATCCATTCGTGTTGCCACTTTCAGAGAACTGTAGACCTGTGCCCTTGTACTCCACTGTATGTTGATGTTACTAAGGGTACTGCCATCTACTGTATACTTCCACCCTGCATTAGATCTTCCACAATGCATCACTTTGCATTTGTCGGAATCAAACTCCATTTGTCATTTTCCTGCCCAACCTTCCAGTTTATCTGTATCCTGTTGCATCCTTTGGCAATCCTCTTCACTAGATGCAGCTCCTCCAATCTTTATGCCATCCACAAACTTACTAATCAGATCACTTACATTCTCCTCCAAATCATTTAAAGATATCAAAAACACCAGAGGTGCTAGCACTGATGCCTGGACTAGAGTGAGGCTTAGACCCCACCCAGTTTCTGGCATAGCAATTTGATTGAATGAACATGCAGCGGGCTTGCTGTGCAGGAGCTGGCACATACTGTTAGTGTTAGTTTGAAGTCTTGGTATACTGTATATCAGACAGATTCCTGCTGACAAACGCAACAAGCATCCTGTCTGTGTGCCTGTGCAAAAGAGCATGTCACTATGACAGTACTTTATAACCTTTAGTCTCTGGCTAAAACATCCATGCTATTACAGCAGAGCAAGGCATGAATGCTGTGAACATGCAGGTAGGTGCTAAGTGAGTGAGTGCTAAGAGAGCAAATGAGCAGCCCTGATATAAAACCTGGTCCAATCCTTGAGCTGGATGCTTGCCCCTCAGTGCAAAGTGTTCTCATAGCAGCCTTGTCAGCACTGGTTGTCAGTACATCCTGCCTGCAATTCAAGTCTGTACTTCACGAACATCTTGCAGATGCATTTGGGAGGTGCTATGAGGATTCTGAGGGGTTGACAGGTCGTGTTGAGTAATGTGGAGGATGTTCACTGCTGAAGCTGCCAGGTACCTGCTCAGATTTCCATATTGAGAATTCTTAGCATCTAGGATTCTTGCAGAGGTGGTAGGATAGGAAACCGTGTGTTGAAGAGATGAGCTGTGCAATTAGTATTGTCAACAATCTGTATCCCTTATTAGGCAACTCACTGCTCCCTAGTGAGAACCTTGCCTCAACATGTGGAACTTGCTTAAAGTTGCTGCTGACATTGACACAGAGTCCTGACCGGAGTCCTGGCTTGATTCTGCCCTATTTCCCACCATAGCCAATGCTGTTCAGGACGTTGCAGGATTCCAGCCATTGTCTCAGGTTCCTTTGTTTTTGGCCTGACTAGATCTTCAAATGGGACATGTGGGACATTGTTTGTTTGTTTCTAATCTGTTAATTATTGAAAATTTCTAAAAGTAGCCGACTTGACCATACTGCTTTCAGTAGAAAGTGAGGACTGCAGATGCTGGAGATCAGAGCTGAAAATGTGTTGCTGGAAAAGATGCTGCCTGACCTGCTGCGCTTTTCCAGCAACACATTTTCATACTGCTTTCAGTCCCAACTATTTTCAATTCAGCAAGAATTCACTTTTAAAAATAGTGCCTTTAAACAACGTAATGTAGACTTCAAAACTTTAAGATCCTCCTCTTCTTTAAGATTAAACAAAGATGTATGGATGCTGAAAATCTGAATCAGAAGAATAAATTGCTGGTGAAACTCAACAGGTTTGGCAGCATCTGTGGAGAGAAAAACAGAATTAGCATTTTGAGTCCAGTGACCCTTCTTCAGAAAAAGGTCTCAATGTTTTCTCTGCACAAATGCTGCCAGATTGCCGAGTGTCTCTAGCAAGTGGAGATGATGGCCAGTGGTATCATTGCAAGACTATTAGTCCAGAGACCCAGATAATGTTTTGAGGACCCAGATTCGAATCCTGCCATGGTAGATGGTGGAGTTTAAATTCATAAAACAAATAAGAGCCTAATGATGACCATGACTCCAATGTCAATTTTTGGGAAAAATCCATCTGGTTCACAAATGCCCTTTTAGGGAAGGAAATCTGCCATACTTACCTGGTCTGGCCTACATGTGACTCCAGACCCACAGCCATGTGATTGACTCTCAACTGCCCTCTGGGCAAGTAAGGATGGACAACAAGTGCTGTTCTAGTCAGCGACATCCCTAAATTGTGAATGAATAAAAAAAATTCTGTTTTTGTTTCATCTTTCTCTTCACGCCTTCTGGACACAACAATTTCACCTTGTTGTCCACAAGAGGCTCTTCTAGTTGAACTAGGAAATGGTTTCCTTGCACCAAATTAGATGAGGCAGGCCCTTTACTTTTCTACACTTAAAGAGGATGGTGGCAGCAACCTTCACTAAGAACAGCAGCTCATACAGCGCAGTGAGCAGACCCTTCCCATGCAACAATCCCAATGATGAACATCTCCTCAGTTCAGCCTTTGATTTGGTTCCACTTGCCTGTTCCATTGGTTCAGGCAGGCATTAACAATCCCATGGCACTTTTTGTCAACAAGTACAGATTTCTCCCTGTGTTCTGGATGGCATTTCTTCCTCAAGGAACAACAATAAAATCGTAAAGAACAGCACTTTTTCCACTTCAAAATTAATTAACTATATGAGAAGTGCTTTGTGATGTTTTTGAGCAATATGGTGAAGTACTTTACAGGTGGAATCCTTTCATTTCAAGCATTTACTCAGGGGGTTAAATGAACTCTACACTACACTCCTTTCAGAATTAAGTGCTACAGTCTCTTATAAATTACAGTGGAATGTCCACTTTGCTGTAGATATTTCTAGACACATCTCTCTTACAATAGCTTCCACTCTATCTTTGGATTTTCAATTGAATAATCTTTTCATAGTGTTTTGGAAGGAAGTAAACAAGGTCATTAATCTACACTATGGATGAGGTGTCTCCTACTATAATAAATTTTGTTCGGAAAGGACACTAAGTACTCGAGAGCAAAGTTTATTTTATGTTTTGTTTTAACGTTTTCAGTGCTGAATTTCTTTTTTTTTACAATGTTTTCATAAAATCTAAAAGAAGAGAGCTCTTTGTGAAATTTAGACTCACATTTCACATAGTCTGCATGTTATTTCAGATTTGGATATTAACCGTAATATGATGGGATACTGTGATAATTAGTGGACAATGCTATCAGGTCATTTGGAACCAGGACTTGAGTTTGCAGTTTCCAATATTGCCTCTCCAACCCTCTCTTGTGTTTATGTTCAATAAAGCCATTTGATGTTCATTAATCTGAGTGTCAGCCTTCCACAACCACCTGGATCTAATCTAACTGATGACAATGGTTTACCTTCCACCTTTTGGGAGAACTCCCAACCAGTTAAGTTACTTAATATAGAAAAACTTTGGGACATTTACACAGGGTGTGGGTGTGTGAATGTGGAGATGGGGAACATGGTGAGGTAACTGAGCAAGGGATAAGGTGATAAATGGGTAGTGTGATTGGTTGTATCTTTCAAAGTAAATGCATTTGAACCGTCTGACTCAGAGTTGTGTACTTTTTTGGAGTGTCCTAGAGAGCAAAGGGATTGTCCACTGAAACTTCAGGTGTCCTGGTCAATTTCCACTGAGGCACTGAGATGGGACTCGAATGGGGACTGACATCCTTCTCTGATTTTTCTTCTGGTCTGTGATTTCTTGGAGACCAGAGGATCTCTGGTCGTTGTTTGAAGTTGGTGATCCTTCATCAGAGCAAGTAAATCTTAGCAGTGCAACCGACTTTAAAGCTTTTTTTTAAAGGAGAAGAGGTAGGAAACAAAGAGCAAAGAGGTGGATGGCAGGAGAAATTAAATAACAAAAGGAGTGTGAGTGAACGGCAAAGATCTATTGTAATAGGACAAGTGAAGAAATAAAAATTAGAAGAGGCATAAGCAAATCATCAATGACATCCAAACAGAAAAGGGGGAGCAGTTGTGACTTGAACTTCACAAAGCTTCTCTCTCAGCACCTTCTAAACCCATGACCACTGTAACCTAGAAGGACAAGAGCAGCAGACACATGGCAATACTATCACATACAAGCTCCACTCCAAGTCCACACAACTAAACCATCATTCCTTCTCTGTCCTTGGATCAAAATCCTGGAACTCCCTCCCTAATAGCATGATAGGCATCCCTATACTCAAGGTTCTGCTGTGATTCAAGGAAGCTGGAATACTATGAACAGTTTTGGGCCCTTTATCTAAGGAAAGTGACATTGGGGCAGTTCAGGAAAGATTCTCTGGGCCAGTACGAGGAATCAAGAGACTACCTGTCTTATGATGAGCGGTTGAGTAGATTGAGCCTGTACTCATTGGAATATAGAAGAATGAGAGGCAACCTATTGAAACATACAAGATTCTGAAAGGACTTGACAGTATTGATGAAGGTTATTTCATCTCGTGGGGAAGTCTAGGACAAAAGGGCATAATCTCAGAAAAAAGGATCACACATTTAAGTCACAGATAAGGAAGAATTGTTTCTCTCAGAGGGTTGTGAAATTTTTTTGCTGCAAATGGCTGTAGCAATTGGGTCATTAATTTTATTCAAGCCTGAGATGGACAGATCTTTAGTCAGTGAGGGATCAAAAGTATGGACAAAAGCAGGAAAATGGAGTTGAGGGTTATCGGATTAGTCTTGATCTCATTGATGGTGGAGCAGACCTGATGGGCTGAATGGCTGTTCCTGTGTCTTAAAAAGCAGCTTGCCAGTAACTTGTTTGGGGCAATTTGGAATGAGTAGTAAATGATGGCCAGCAGTTGGAAAACTGCTGTGATTTCATGGAAGAGGCTGCAGATGTTCCAGCTCTGGATGTAAAACACCTGACTTGAGAATGCATTAGTACCTTGACATGATGGCCGTGGTCTGGGCTGACTGGCTGGCTAACAGCAAGGACTCTTATTGAGAGAGTGAACACTGCCATCCTCAGACAGCACTTCAGTATGTCTCCAGGGAATGACAGCAACAATCCCTCCACACCACCCCCACCATGTCCTCTTTATGGCTGTACCTCTGCAGCTCTTGTAATGCAGGTAAAAACAATAGTGCAGATGCTGGAAACCAGATTCTGGATTAGTGGTGCTGGAAGAGCACAGCAGTTCAGGCAGCATCCAAACAGCAGTAAAATCGACGTTTCAGGCAAAAGCTCTTCATCAGGAATACAGAGAGCCTGAAGGGTGGAGAGATAAGTGAGAGGAGGGTGGGGGTGGGGAGAAAGTAGCATAGAGTACAATGGGTGAGTGGGGGAGGAGATGAAGGTGATAGGTCGGGGAGGTGAGGGTGGAGTGGATAGGTGGAAAAGAAGATTGGCAGGTAGGACAACTCATGGGGAAGTGCTGAGCTGGAAGTTGGGAACGGCAGTGAGGTGGGGGAAGGGGAAATGAGGAAACTGTTGAAGTCCACATTGATGCCCTGGGGTTGAAGCGTTCTGAGGCAGAAGATGAGGCATTCTTCCTCCAGACGTCTGATGGTGAGGGAGCAGCGGTGAAGGAGGCCCAGGATCTCCATGTCCTCGGCAGAGTGGGAGGGAGAGTTGAAATGTTGGGCCACAGGGCGGTGTGGTTGATTGGTGCAGGTGCCCTGGAGATGTTCCCTAAAGCACTCTGCTGGGAGGCGTCCAGTCTCCCCAAGTGGTAGTCTGGCGCACTGACCTCTACACCGCTGAAGCCAAACGCCAGCTCGAGGACACCTCTTCCTACCACCCCCTCGACCATGACCCCACTCCCCATCAACAAACCATCATCTCCCAGACCATACAGAACCTCATTACCTCAGGGTATCTCCCAACCACAGCTTCCAACCTCATGGTCCAGAAACCCCGCACTGCCCGGTTCTACCTCCTTCCCAAGATCCACAAGCCTGACCAACCTAGATGACCCATTGTCTCAGCATGCTCCTGCCCCACTGAACTCATTTCTACCTACCTTGACACTGTCCTATCCCTCCTCGTCCAGGAACTCCCCACATACGTTCAAGACATCACCCATACCCTCCACCTCCTCCAAGACTTCCATTTCCCCGGCCCCCAATGCCTCATCTTCACCATGGATATCCAATCCCTCTAAATCTCCATTCGCCATGACTAGGGCCTCCAAGCCCTCCATTTCTTCCTCGCCCGACGTCCCCAACAGTACCCTTCCACCGACACTCTCACTTGTTTGGCTGAACTGGTCCTCACCCTTAACAATTTGACCTCCGAATCCTCCCACTTCCTCCAGACCAAAGGGGTAGCCATGGGCACACGTATGGGCCCCAGCTATGCCTGTCTCTTTGTTGTCTGCGTAGAACAGTTGATCTTCCGTAAATACACCGGCACCACTCCCCACCTCTTCCTCCGCTACATTGATGACTGCATTGGCGCCACCTCGTGCTCTCACGAGGGGGTTGAGCAATTCATCAACTTCACCAACACATTCCACCCTGACCTAAAATTTACCTGGACCATCTCTGACACCTCCATCCCCATCCTAGACCTCTCCATCTCCATTAATGATGACTGACTTGATATCGACATTTTTTACAAACCCACCGATTTCCACAGCTACCTGGATTACACCTCTTCCCACCCCACCTTCTGCAAAAATGCCATCCCGTATTCCCATTTCCTCCGCCTCGCCGTATCTGCTCCCAGGAGGACCAATTCCACCTCAGAACACACCACATGGCCTCCTTCTTTAGAGACCGCAATTTCCCTTCCCCCGTGGTTAAAGATGCCCTCCAATTTATCTCGCCCACATCCCAGACCTCCACCCTCAGACCTCACCCCTCCAACCGTAACAAGAACAGAATGCCCTGGTACTCACCTTCCACCCTACCAACCTTTGCATAAACCAAATCATCTGCCGACATTTCCACCACCTCCAAACAGACCCCACCACCAGGGATATATTTCCCTCCCCACTCCTTTTCGCCTTCCGCAAAGACCGTTCCCTCTGTGACTACCTGGTAAGGTCCATGCCCTCCTTCAACCCATCCTCCCATCTTGGCACCTTCCCCTGCCACTGCAGGAATTGCAAAACCTGCGCCCACACCTCTTCCCTCACCTCCATCCAAGGCCCTAAAGGAGCCTTCCACGTTCATCAAGGTTTTACCTGCACATCCACCAATATCATTTATTGTATCCGTTGCTCCCGAAGCAGTCTCCTGTACATTGCAGAGACTGGGCGCCTCCTAGCATAGCGCTTTAGGGACCATCTCTGGGACACCCGCATCAATCAACCACTCCGCCCTGTGGCCCAACATTTCAACTGTCCCTCCCACTCTGCCGAGGACATGGAGGTCCTGGGCCTCCTTCACCGCTGCTCACTCACCACCAGACGCCTGGAGGAAGAAGGCCTCATCTTCCACCTCGGAACACTTCAACCTCAGGGCATCAATGTGGACTTCAACAGTTTCCTCATTACCCCTTCCCCCACCTCACCGCAGTTCCCAACTTCCAGCTCAGCACTGTCCCCGTGACTTGTCGTACCTGCCTATTTTCTTTTCCACCTATCCACTCCACCTACCACCCCCCCGACCTATCACCTTCATCCCCTCCCCCACTCACCTGTTGTACTCTATGCTACTTTCTCCCCAACCCCACCCTCCTCTCACTTACCTCTCCACCCTTCAGGCTCTCTGCCTGTATTCCTGACGAAGGGCTTTTGCCCAAAACGTCAATTTTACTGCTCCTCGGATACTGCCTGAACTGCTGTGCTCTTCCAGCACCACTAATCCAGCTCTTGTAATGTGTTAATTGCTGGACAACTGTGAAAGCCCTCAACCCTTTTGCACTCTGTCTTTGCAGTGGTCTGAGTTTATGTGACTCCAATCTTGCTCATTGCAACAAGCATCCATGTGCGGTTTTGGGACTTCCAGTGCTGCTATTATTATGCCTCTACTTCACGTATTCAACTTGTAGCATTTGTGTAAGAAGTAAGAACTTTTATTTCTTTACTTACCCACTCAAGTCTTTCCTTTATTGGATACATCATTATCAAAAATGCTTTTCCCCATCTTCCCACGATAAATATGCAGTACATTTTGGAGCTTTCAGCCACACAAGTGTTTTCAAAGCAGCTTATACTCCAACACAGATTCTCCAATGGCCAGTACATCAAATGTGATGAATCGTTATGGTCAGAGCCTAATTAACTGACTGAGCATCAAAATATCCCAGAAGCAGATCCTGAAGCCAGCTGTAAGGGTAACAAATACAACCTTATCCCCAACAATAACCTTTGCTCAGACTTTTACCGTGTAGCTTACATCGCTAAGGGCTGGGTTTTCATTGTCAGGTGTACTTTGCAGATCATAAAAATGATGCAAAAAATCTCACCCTTTATTCTGAGAAATCCAAATTTTGGTGGCTGGGGCGGAGAGTGGGGTGTGATTCACCCAAGAGGGAAACAGAGACTCAGACCTCTGTACTGAATTCAAACATTTGTGGTTGTTGTGAATTGTGATTGATGGGGTTGTCTTTGGGCTAAAATTTACCAGAAATCAGCAAAAGATTGTTTTGGCAAGTTTTATGGATGGTTTCTTTCTATGAAGCCTAGCAAGTTTTCTTGTGCTAATTTCCCAGACTCGCCTCATTATCATGTAGGAGCAAAGATTTGTACTGGGGATTATAATGGGTCAGGTGGCATCCTGAGAGAGAGAGCAAGCTAACATTTCAAGTCTAGATGACTCTTCATCAGAACTGATGTGAAGTGTGGAGGAGGCAGCATTTATGCACTATTGCAACGTTCTGGACTCAGTATTGAATTCAATGACTTTAGGGTCTCAGCACCTTTTCCCATATCGTTACACAACTCCCACACCCCAATCCTTGGTATCACATGGGCTGCTACCAGTAACAACCCAATTGTTATTGATGCCCCCAGGCTGACCATTACTCATTCCTTTGTCTGCGCAAAAGTTGTTCTCTCTCTGTCTCTGTCTCTCTCTCTGATCTCCATCTCACCTACTGTTTTCTCCTTCCCCCTCCCCACACCCATCTTCAGCATGTGGACCAACAATTTCTTGGCCACATTGAGTTTTTAAAAAGATCATTGGACTTAAAAGGTTAGCTCTGATTTCTTTCCACAGATGCTGCCAGATCTGCTGAGTTTATCCAGTAACCTCTGAATTTTGCCCCTATTTTTGAAGTATTAACTTCAACGCCATGAACTCCTGTTTCTGATGTGACACCTTATTGAATGCCTTGTGGAAAACCAAATACTGTAAACCTACTGATTTCAAAATTGCTCATCTCATCATAAAAGAACTCAATTTTTTTAAAAATTGCAAGCTGGGCCATTAATTCCTAGACAAAGATGATAGATTTCTTTTCCTGAAGGACATTAGTGAACCAGACAGTTTCTTTCAACGATGTACAATGGGTACACAGCCCACATTGGTCTAGCTTTTAGTTCCAAATTTTCATTGATTCAAGGTTCATACACTGTCATGTCCCTAAAATGTTTGACTTGGTCTCTAGATTAATAGTCTAGCAACAATATCACTATACCACTACAATGATAAGCATGATTTCTGTTTCACCAAATCATATTGACTTTGTTTTATTTTATTATGATTTTCTGACTGTCCTGATATTATCTTGTTTGTAGTGTATTTTAGAATGTTTGCAATGACAGACTAAGTGGCATATAGTTTCTGCTTTCTGATGCCCTCATTCCTTAAAAACAAATGTTCAATTTACTGTTTTACAATTTGCTGTGGCCTTTCCCAGATTCTAGGGGAAAAGAACAAGCTCACTGTCTCCTGGAAAGCTGTCACACTCTCCACTGATCCCAATCAGGTGGAAAAGGCTTCTTTGATATCACATCATTAGAACCAACTGAGCAAACTAAGATTCCTGTCATTTACCACATCCTGGTGATTGTCATCAGAGGCTGGAAAAACCACGGTGTTAGTCAAACATTCCTTTTCATAGAAGAATTTTTTGTGTCATTTGCTCACTTATCCTAAGTTGTTCTGCTCTCCTTTGTGTCCCAAATCCCCGAACAGTCAAGATTGTCTAACTTTACCTTGAGATTTAGTGAAGCTTTCTGTAATGCCCAGGATACTGACAGCAAATGTAGGCTGGTAATTGCTTTTAGTACTGGATTTATGCCTGCATAATATCCCACTTTGGTCCTTGAAGATAATAAAATGTCATATCAGACCTTGCTTGTGATTTAGAATATCAATTTATTTTACAAAGAAAAATAAACACAAAAGAAGCAATGTTATAATATGTTGATATATTTACAATGGATAACTTTGCAAGTAACCCATCTGGTAACAGTAAAGATGTGCAGGTTGGGTGAATTGACCATGCTAAATTGTCCACAGTGTTAGGTGCGTTAGTCAGGGATAAATATAGGGTAGGGGAATGGGTTTGGGTGGGTTTCTCTTCGGAGGGGCGGTGTGGATTTGTTGGGCTGAAGAGCCTGTTTCCACACTGTAGAGAATCTAATCTAATCCAAATTCAATTGCATAAGACAATAGTTTTGGAATACTCTTTTGGTGAAGATTGGATCTTGTGCTGAGTGCACCAGTTTCCATTACAGCCCATGTGACACACCACACTGGCGAGGCATTAGGGTGGGCATTAACAATGAATGCTGAAAGTACACAGTAGGCAAATTTTGATGTTAGTGAGCAGATAATGCCATTGCCATTCTCAAACTTAGAGCTTTGGCAAAGGCCTTCTTTGCACTATTGATCACGCATGGGAAGTAGGAGGAATCGGCCCGTGTTATTTAAAAGGATCAGAAAATTCTTTGAGTTTAGTTGACAGATCTGGTTTTGTCAAAGTGTTTCAGTGTTGTTTACAGTTGGTAATGCTGAAAGGGAGTGCAGCTGCACATTCTGATTTCAGATTATTATTGACTGCATCCATAATGATTTGTGACTAGGAGCAGGAAGAGGAGGAGGCTACAGCATATCCCCTTTCCAGTTGGACTATCTGTGATGCACTTATTCAGTTGTAGTACTGATGAACATGTTCCTATTCAGTCAGAGTCTAGCACATTGCCTCTCACTGGCCATCATAGTGTCCTCTTGGCCACAACTCTAAAGTTAAATACCACCAGAAAGCAACCTTCCAAACCAACAGTATAAAAAACACCTTGTTTATCACGTTCATGCTCAATGACTCACCATGTGTGGATGCTGCCTCTGTACTACCTTTTAAAAGATTGTCAGTATCTGAGCAGGAGTCTACGAGTGTGTTGCCACAAAACTGGTCTTTTATTCTAAAAGCAGTTCCTGTTCTCAAGGAGACTGTGTCCTTGGTGTTTTTCAGAAGGGTTGTAAACAATTCCCACTTCTGATGAGACTGGTTTGGTACAGTGATTAAAGTGTTTTGAGAGGCCTTTTTGTTTATATGTAAACAGTTGAGACTTCAGGCTAAAGTGATCTTGTTTTAGAAGTGACCTGTATAATGAAAGGCGTGTGGTCAGCTCTCTAGCTCAGCAGTTCAGTTCGGAACCAGTTCAGCAGTGTGGAAACAGGCTCTCTCTCTCCTTCTGCCCTTCTGACTTCAACCTGTAAGCATTTGTTTCATTTTTACTGTTTTTTAAAGGGGGAGTTGTTTATTGGGACTGTTGTGTATATTTGGAACAGCATAATTAAGTTTAGTTTGGATAAGCTGCACTCTGTAGGGGTTCTTAATTCTGTTCTTTGTGTTTTATTGCGTTAATTTTGTGAATAATATTTTGTCTGTTTTAAAAGCTAGTAGTCAACCTAGCTAACTTACTCCGGGTAATTTTCACTGTATACTTACCGAAACAAACTGCAAAGTTATGGTCTGAGCTGCCTGCTTAAAAATGTTTTGAGCGGTCTGGTCTAGTCCATTAACAGTGTGATCAACTGATCATCTTGGGGTTTAAACTCCTGCAATATTGTTGATTATCTCTAGTTTTTCCGAAAAAGGAAATGTGTAATTGTAGCTTTGCGGTGAGGAAAGAACTGCATGTTTGATAAGATTTTTTTGATTAAGTTAGATTCCCTACAGCATGGAAGCAGGCCCGTTGGCCCAACCAGTCCACACCGACCCTCTGAAGAGTGACCCACACAGACCGATTTCCCTCTGACTAATGCACCTCACACTACAGGCAATTTAGCATGGCCAATTCACCTGACCTGCACACCTTTGGACTGAGGGAGGAAACCGGAAGAAACCCATGCAGACACGGGGAGAATATGCAAACTCCACACAGACAGTTGCCCGAGGCTGGAATTGAACCTGAGACCCTGGTGCTGTGAGGCAGCAGTGCTAACTACTGAGCCACCATGCCACCCAATATTTGCAATACCTGTGGCTGTAAATTAGAAAAGATTAGGTTGAGGGGGAAATAGACTGTGAGAAGAAGATTAGACAGGAGTACGCTGTCATTTTCAGTCCTTTCATTCTCTCTGCTGGTCATGACCAGTTACAGCTGTTTCCTTAAGTTGTGGTTGTGTCTGTGTCCCACTGGTTAAGTGCTGATATCATTGGTTATGCAATACTTTGTCCTGCAAGACAGAGGGGAGTGCGTTAGTGAGTGTGGTCCAATGTGCTTGGATGATGTTCTCTTAGTTGAATGGATTGAAATATGAGCAATTTGAAGAATCTGGCTGTGAGACTTGTACTGTGGGAGGTGTGATTGGTAATTTTGGTCAGTGAGTGATGGGGCCTCTGGTACATTGCTCAATGTATGAAGGTCATGGTGCATTTGGTGTATTGTGGCTTTGGGGGAGTATTCACTGATTTTGACCAAATGCAAGGACTTTTGAACCTCTTTTAGCGTTGCATCCAGATCCTCAGAGTTACATGCCTGGCATTGAGTGCTTGGCTTACTCCTTAAGTTAGTCTATCCTCATGTTTGCCTTGCAGGTTTTGTGCCCCTTATACAACAATGTAACTACTCAACAGTGCATTTAAAGCTGCACACTGTATCCTGTAAATGAGCAGGCAGCACATATTTTGCCTGCATTGTCATAAATGATGTGAGTTAACACAAATACCACTCATTTTTAGACCTTATCAAATTTTCACGTTTAATTCTGCAAACTGAGATGAGCCTTTGTAGATAGCTTTTAAATGGACACACTACTCTTGGCTGCCTTCTACAAGTGTCCAATTGCAGCTTTGAGACCTTAAACTATCTGGCAATTTCTCTGGAATTTCAATCTGACTATATTATAGGCTTCTGATCCAGTTCAGTCTGTAATATCCTGGAAGATCGGTCAGCTAGTAATCAAGGCCTCTGGGAGAAAAGAGAAAGGAAACATGAGGTAAAACAGTATTAAAAATATATTGAAAAGAATTTTATATATATCCCTCCTCCTACTAACGTATGTGACAGGTTTAGGTACGATAGACAGGGAAAACCTGTTCCAATTGGCTGATGATATAAAGACTAAAGCAGACAGATTTAAGAGAAGCACAACTATTTTATAAAATGAGTGGTACTTACATGGAATTGTGGAAACCGAGACAATCAGTAATTGTGAAATGAAGCTTGATCGACAATTGTAGCAAATAAACTTGCAGGGCTACAGAAAGAGAGTGGAAAAATGAGGCTGACTGAATTACTCCACAGGAACTAGCATTAAAGCAATGGGGAAATGAGCTCTTTCATGCTATTTGAATGATTCCACAACTATATGTTTCATTAACATAAAATCAACGACATGCAGAGATTTTATCTCCCTGAGACAACATTAATTGTACGCATTATTTAGCACACAAAGTGTGTACATTTCACCATTTCATACAATAGATAACTGACAGTTAAAATAGTATGAATGCATGGGAAAACATGGTTAAAAATCACACAACACCAGGTTATAGTCCAACAGGTTTAATTGGAAGCACACTAGCTTTCGGAGCGACGCTCCCTCATCAGGTGGTAGTCATAGCTGTCACTTGCAGAAGGACATTGGACACAGGTACAGAGAACAAATTTCTATTAAAAAGTTTGCATGAGTATCTTGCGATGCATGTATTGTTTGTCAATCAGAAGAAGCCCAAACCCTGGAGCTGTCATTTAGAATTCTCCCTGATCTGTTCCCGGGCATTGTCAGTGTTTGATGTACTATGGAATACCTCTTCAAACAAGACAAGAAAATCTGCTTTTAGAAGCTTTCTTTTCTGCTCAGTTTTGTTTCTCAGTTTGTGGTTTATTTATTTTCATCTTAAGACAATATACTGGCCAACTGTGTATTGTTGTTTCTGAAATTATACAGAATCCATTTCTTTGTCTCTTTCCTAGATGCTTTGCATTTGTCTTCTAGCTTTTAATAGTTCCTGGTCTAACCTGTAGAATTCTGAAAACAAGGTGTACTGTTAATATACTGATTTATATTGAATGTCGTAGTATTTTGTGTGGGTGGAAAGCAGAAATAGGGTTTTCAGATTTGTCATGTATTAACATCTCTAATTTATGATGCTGCTGTTTCTCATCGAGTGTGCAGAATGTCACATCAACAGCTGAATATCATAGTTTCAAAGTTATTTTTTGCTTATGTTTTATGCACCCCTGTGTCCTGATATCTGTTTGATTTGTCTTTGAGCGCTTATCTAAAGTGTGTGTAAGCTGACTGGTTTGTAAGTCTGTTTTGTGGTGAACGAAATGTGTGCTGGAACATTGACAAAGTAAAAACTTTGCACATAATTATTTGCTAAAAATGGTCCACTTTACCCATTTTTTATGTTCATACAATGAAACACAATAACATAGGAATTAGAAACAGGAATAGGACAGTCAGCCCCTCGAGTCTGCAGTGCTATTCAGAAATATCACGGCTAATCAGGTTACTCCATATTCTTGTCTGCTGTCCCACTTTCCTATAATCTTTCACCTCTTTGCTCATCAAAAACTTACCTATTTCTTCCTTAAAAATATTCAAAAACTCTTCTTTCACAATCTTTTGAACGACAGAGTTCCAAAGATTCATAACCCTTTGTGAGGAAAAAAAACTTCCTTTCTCCTGTCTTAAATGATAACCCCTTAATTTGTATACAGTGACCTTTGGTTCTAGGGTCTCATGCCAGGGGACACATGCTCTTCATAGCCACCCTGTAATGGTCCCTCAGATTGTTATACAAGTCAATCAAGTCACCTTAAACTCCAATGCATACAAACCTAGCCTGCCTGATCTTTTTTCTCAGAAGGCAACCTGCCCATTTCAGATATTAGTCAATTAAACTTTCATTTCCAATGTATTTGCATCCTCCCTTAAATAAAGAGATGGATAAAGAGACAGATGCTGTATATAAAAATCCTGACATGGTGCACCAATGCCCTTTAGTTATGTTACATTTCTCATATACTTTAGTAATCAATTCCCCTTGCAATAAATGAGAACATTCTGTTAGCTTTCCTAATTACTTGCCCAACCTCCAGACCAACCTTTTGCAGTTCATGCATTAGGATCTTTTGATCCTTAAGTTTCTCTGAGCTGTGGAATCTCTCACCATTTTGATAACCCACTTCTTCTTCCCAAAGTGGAAAATTTCACATTTTTCTATTATACTTCTTTTGGCAGACCTTTGCCACTAATTTGAACTATTTATGTGCTTCGTGACCTCCTCTTGACAACTTACTTTTTTATCCATGTTTGTATCTTCAGAAAATTTTGCAACCATACCTTTGGCACCTTTTATCCAAGTCATATTTATTTAAACAATAAAATGTTGAGGATATTGAAGATATAAAAGTTAAGTTCAGAAGAAGAGATCATACTGGATTTGAAATGTCAACTCTGTTTCTTTTTCCTTAGATCTGCCAGACTTGTTGATTTGTTCCAGCATTCTCTGTTTTAACTGAGGACCCAGCACTGATTCCTGTAGCACACAACTTGTTAAATCTTGCCAACCAGAAAATGACCCATTTATGGCTATTCTTTGGATCATGTTAACTAGCCAATCATCTATTCATGCCAATATGTTATTCCTATATGTTGACCTTTTTATTTCCAGCAAGAACCACCTTATCAAATGGTCTGAGTATCAAGATATAGTATAAAAACACATTTTTCTTTCTCATGTATTGCTTCCAGAAAAACTCCAATAAATCTGTTAAACATGAAATCCCTTTTGCAGAACAATGTTGACTCTGCCTGATCACCTTAAACTTTTCAAAATGCCCTGCTCTAATGCCTTTTAGTAAAAGCTTTTAACATTTTCCCTTTGACAGGTGATAAGCTAACTAGCCTGTCATTTTCTACTTTCTGTCTCTCTCTCCTTTCTTGAATGACAGTGTTATACTATTTTCGAATGCAAAGGCACCTTCTGCAAATGAAAGGAAATTTTAAAAAATTAAAACTTACACATCAACTTTCTCACTTGTCACTAGATTTTATGATAAAATCTATCAGGACTTGTGGATTTGTCAGCCCACAACACTAATTTTTACAATTAGTGAGTACCCATCAACTGCTGATTGTAATTCTATTGCGTTCACCCCCTCCTTCCATTTCTTGAATTGGAGCTTTTTTGGGGGTGTTATTTACATCCTGTATCATGAAGTAAAATATCTTTTCAATTCATCTGCTATCTCCTTCCCCTTTTTAATCTCCTAGGCTTGCATACTGTGGGACCAATGCTCACTTGTTAACATTTCTTCTTTAAGTATATATCGAAATTCTTAATATCCATTGTTATATTTCTAGTTGTTATTCTCTAGTACTCTGTTTCTCTCCTTATTAATCTTTTACTCAATCTTTGCTTTCAGTTTTTATATTCTGCCCAATCTCTGACCTGTCAACTATCTTTGCACAATTATGTTTGTCTTCAAGTCTGATCTTATCCTTTGTTTTTCTTTTAGTTAACCGCGATGGAGTATCCACACTTAGATGTTTTATTTCTTGTTGGAATATACCTATTCTGTGCAATCTGGAATATCCCTTAAGTTTCTGTTTGCTTCTCTACAGATTATCCCTAAATCCAAATTGTCAGTTCATGTTAGCTACCTTTCATGCCTTCATAATTGCCTCAAATACTAATCTTGGACCTTTCCTTTTCGCCTCCAATCTGAGTGTAAAATTCCATCCTATTATCAATGCTGCTGCTGTGCACTACCTTCACTAAAGTCATAAATTCATCCTATCTCATTGAGCAATACCAGGTCTAATATAATTTACTTCCTTATTGGCTCTGTTGTTAAATCTGTTATTTTTGTATCCACTGTGCTAAGTAACTGATTGTATTTACATCTAACACTCTTGGAGTATTGTGTTCAGTTTTGGTCACCTTGCTACAGGAAGGATGTTATTAAACTGGGAAGAGTGCAGAAGAAATTTACAAGAATGTTGCCAGGACTCGATGGTCTGAGTTATAAGGAGAAGTTTGATAATCTAGGACTCCTTTCTAAAGAGCGTAGGAGACTGAGGGGGGATCTTTTGAAGCTAATAAGATCATGACAGGCCTGGATAGGGTGAATGTACTCAGTCATTTTCCCAGGGTTGGGGAGTCGAGGACTAGAGGACATCAGTTTAAGGTTAGAGGGGAAAGAATTAAAGGGAACCTAAGAGGCATCGTTTTACACAGTGGGTAGTAAGCACATGGAATGAGCTGCCAGTAGAAGTAATTGAGGTGGGTACATTGACAACATTTAAAAGGCATTTGGACAAATACATGGGTAGAATAGGGTTTAGAAGGATATGGACCAAGTGCAAGGAAATAGGGTTAGTGTGGATGGACATTTTGGTCAGCTTGAACTGGATTGGTGTGAAGGGCCAGTCTCCGTGCTGAGGACTCTATGACTGTAATAACAAATTTAACAATTTATGGAATGAGAAAAAGCCATGAAGCTCTCTCCTCAATGAATGTGCAACTTTGCAGCAACTTTGCAGTCTCTGCTTAATTATTTTCAGTTTCCTAAGACAGTTGGAGAGTGGGAGTAATCTATATGAGAGTATATCTCTCTGAAATTTCAGTCATATCCTAAAGCTTATTACATAATAATAATCACTCAGAAAACTGCCTCAAGCTGTAAATGATTTTATCAAGATTGATGTTTACAAGTCCAATGGAACTTATTACATTGGTCAGTGTCTGTGGTAATCCTATTGAAAGACATTGATTACATGTTGTTTTGTACTAATGCAAACTCCACAACAAATCTGTCAGATGACACCATTGCACACTGCAAACCAGAAGAGATGGTCTACTTTAATTGCCAAAAGCAAAAAATATTCAAAGTTGTAACTGTGAGGGATGGGTTTTGGTATGCTAGATAAAGAATTAAGCCTCTTGGCTGTACTTCCAATATGATTTAGGAACATAGAAATAAGAACAAGAGTAGACCTTTCAGCTCCTTGAGCTTGTTCCACCATTCAACTATAGCATGGTAGATCTTCTGCCTCAGAATAATTTTACCATATTATCCCTATATATCTCGATACCTTTAATATCTAGAAGTATGTTGCTCTTTGTTTTGAATATGCAGAATAATTGAGTTTTGACAACCCTCTCAAGTAGACAATTACAAAGATTCAACACCTCACGCTGTACATCTCTATGACTCTATGACTCTGAGTGGAAAAATTACTTACCATCTCAGTCACCTCATATTTTGAGATTTTCTCCCCTGGTTCTATTGACATCAGTCAGGGGAGACATCTTTCATCTACCCTGTCAACTATACAGGTGGTTTGAAAGTGACGTATTAGACTATAGTAGAGATGGCAATCCAAGAACCCAATCCATGGAATAGAGTTATTGCACCAAGGTATAAATTTAATATTACCAACATTAATTTTAATGTTCTTTAATTTTAAAATAGTTATGGAGAGGGACAAAACTAGTTCACAGATTCAAGATCTAAATTGGGGCAAGGCAAATTTTGAATGAATTAGACAGGAGCTTGCAGGAATTGATTGGAATAGTTAGTTTGCAGGCAAAGGGACCTCCGGCAAGTAGAAGGCCTTTAAAAGTGAGATAGCCAAAGTTCAAGGTCTAAATGTTCCTGTGATGGTGAAGGGCAAGGTTGACAGGAATAGAGAACCCTGGATGACAAAAGATATTGAGGCTTTGACCAGAAAAAGGAGGCATGGCTCAGGTACAAGCAGCTGGGATCAAGGGAATCCCTGGGTATTTATAGGGAATACAGGAGTTTTTGGAGAAGGAAATCAGGAGGGCAAAAAGGGAGCGTGAGATAGTCTTGGCTGAGAAGATTAGGGTTAATCCAAAAAAGTAATTTAAGTATGTTAAAGGAAAAAGAATAACTAGAGAGAGTATAGGGCCCCTCAAGGACCAAAATAGACATGTATGTGTGAAACCGCAGGTGTTTACCATGGAGAAAGACATGAAGACTAGGGAACTTGGGCAAGTTTGTGATGATGCCTTGGGGGCATTCCATATCACAGTAAAACAGGTGTTTGATGTATTAGAATGTATGAGGGTGGATAAATCCTGACCAATTATATATATGTGAACACTGCAAGAGGCTAGAGAAGAAATTACAGGGGCCCTGGCTGATATTTTTGCATCATCGTTAGTCACGGGTGAGGTCCCAGATGACTGGAGGGTAGCAAGTGTTGTGGCCTTATTCAAGAAAGGCTGCAAAGGAACACATAGGAACTACAGACCAGTCAGCCTAATATCAGTGGTGGGGAAGTTACTTGAGAAGAGTCTGAGGAATAAGATATACATGCATTTGGAAATATAGGGTTTGATTCGGAATAGTCAACATTTTGTGAGTGGGAGATCATGTCACACAAATTGCAGAGTCTTGTATGTTTAATTATGATCACCCCTCATTCTTCTAAACTGTATTCAATAAAGGCAAACAATTGGACAGCATGGCGGTGCAGTGGTTCTTTGGTGAAGTGACCAGGAAGGTTGATGAGGGCAGGGTGGTAGACTTAGTCTTTATGGATTTCACTAAGGCCTTTGGTAAGATTCCACATGGTAGGCTGCTCTGAAAGGTTAGATTGTGTGGAATCAAGGGTGAGCTGGCAAACTGGATACAAAATTGGCATGTTAGTAAGAAGTAGAAGGTACTAGTGGAAGGACACTTGTTGGATTGGAGGTGTGTGACTAGTGGAATCTCTCAGGGTCGGTGCTGGGTCCATTGCTGTTTGTTATCTACATCAATGATTTAGGTGAAAATGTACAAGGAATGATAAGTAAGTTTGCTGATGACATTAAAATAGGCAGCATCGTGGACAGTGAAGAAGGTTATTAGAAATTGCAGCAGGACCTTGATCAGCTGGGGAAGTGGGCCAGAAAATGGTAAATGGAGTATAATATAGATAGGTCTGAGGTCTTGCATTTTGGAAAGTCAAATCAAGATAGGTGAATGATAGGGCCTTAAGAAATATAGTGGAACAGCGGGATCTTGCAATTCAGGTTCACAATTCTCTGAAAGTGGAGTCACAGGTAGACGGAGCAGTAAAGAAGGCTTTTGGTGCATTGGCCTTCATCAGTCAGGGCATTGTTATAGAAGTTGGGAAGTTATGTTGCAGTTATACAGGATATTCATGAGGCTGCGCTTGGGGTATTGTGTTCAGTTTGGTCACCTTGTTATAGGAAGGATGTTACTAAACTGGAAAGAATGCAGAAGAAGTTTACAAGGATGTCGCTTGGACTCAATGGTCAAAGTTATAGGGAGGGGTTAGACAAGCTAGGAGATTTTTCTTTAGAGCATAGGAGACTGAGAAGGGACCTTATAGAGGTGGACAAGATCATGAGAGGCATGGATAGATCAAATACACTCAGTCTTTTTCCCAGGGTTGGGGAATTGAGGACAGAGGGCATCAGTTTAAAGTTGGAGGGGTAAGAATAAAAGGGAACCTGAGGGGCAACTTTTTTACAGAGAGGGTGGTACACATTTGGGATGCACTGCCAGCAGAAGTGGTTGGAGAGGATACATTAACAAGATTTAAAGGCCCTTGTCATATACATGGATATGAAAGGATTAGAAGGATATGGGCCGAATGCAGGGAAATGGACTGAATGCAGGGAAATGGGATTAGTGTGGACGGACGTTTTGGTTGAGATGGAACAGATTGGGCCAAAGGGCTGTCTGTGCTGTAGGACTCTATGACTCTATTACAAGAGATGTAAATAAATGTTTCCTGCTGCTATTTTAATAAGGCATGTTAGAAAGGATGACAATGCGGTTACTGATCAATATTTGTTTATCAAAAACATTTGTGTGCTGCGATGTTTATAAGTACAGTTATCTGAGAATGAATTGACCAAAAGTAGGGGTTGCTTCTGAGAGCTGCAGAACCACAGATGCTCAGAAAGAGCTCACACACTCCCAACCTTTGATAAATCAATCCCATTTTCTTTCACCACTATTTTTTACATGACACTTATTGAAATGTGTTTCTAATTGAATATCATGTTTCCAAAAATCACCCTGGTAGTGGATATTTTAACAAGTAGCAGTTAGAACCTGAGAATGTTTAATCACTAAAATGGGACATATAGGACACAGTGAGAATGTCTGTATGGAGTTTGTGCAGTCACACTTGAGGTTAAAATTGAACCTGGGTCCCCAATGTTGTGGAGCAGTAATGCCAACCGTTGAACCACCATGCTGCCCAATGTTATACCTTTATTCAGGAGAGTTTAGAAGAATGTGGGGTGAGATATTATTAAACTGGAAAGAATGCAGAAGAAGTTTGCAAGGATGTTGCCTGGACTCAATGGTCAAAGTTATAGGGAGGGGTATACTAATGCAAACCTGCTTGGATCAAAACGTGAACTGTAGTTGGTAATTTCTTCAGTTGGGGCTTATTTGGTTCCTTTGCTTTATGGTTCTCAGGTGGAGTTTGTAATGTTAACATGATGCTCATAAATACAAAATCTGCATGGTTACAAGTAGAAGAAACTCCAGTGACCCCCTCAGTACTCTGCCCAATGTGTTTGTCTATAGTAGAACAGAAGAATGTAAGAAATACGAGCAGGAAAAGACTGTTCAGCTCTTCATGCCTACCCTGTCATTCAGAAAGATTATGGTTGATCTCCTCCCGGCCTCAAATCCACCATGTTTATAATCTCTTTGCGGTCCTCAACTTCTCGATTGCAGAAATCCATCTACATCCTCTTTAAATACTTTAGGTGAACTAACCCCCACAACTCTTTGGTGTACAGCATATGCGGCATTCACTACACTCTGGGAGGACAAATTGATTTGCATCTCAATATCAAATGAATGTCCCCTTGTTCAGTAACTATGTCCTCTAGTTTGAGATTCCCTCACTGGAGGAAGCATCTACCTTGTCAAGCTCCTTCAGAGTCTTGTACGTTTAATTATGATCGCTCCTCATTCTTCTATACTCTACTGAATAAAGGAATAACATTTGGCAGCATGATCGCACAATGGTTGGCATTACTGCTGCACAACACTGGGGACCCAGGTTCAATTTTAACCTCAGGTGACTGCATAAACTCCATATAGACTTTCTCCTTGTGTCCATGTGGGTTTCTACTGTGTGTTCTGGTTTCCTTCCAAAGATGTGTAGGTTACATAGATAGGCCATGCTAAATTCCCCTGTAGTATCCAGGGATGTGCAAGCAAGGTGGGTTAATCATGGGAAATGTGGGGTTTAGGGAATGGGGGAGAGGTGTGTGAGATTCTCTTCAGAGGTTAATGTAGATTTGATGGGCTGAATGGTCTCCATCTGTGCTGTAGGAATTGTATGATTCTAATCTTTCATTCCAGGAATAAGCTTTGTGAACTATTGAACTGCCTTCATTGCCAATATATCTGCTTTTTTAAAGCATGGAGGCCAAATGAGTACAGTACTCCAAATGCAGGTTCACCAGCATGCTATACAGTTGTAATAAGTCTTCCTTCATTTTAAACTTCAACCATTTTGAAATAAAAGTCAAAGTTCCATTTGTCTTCTTATTTGAATTTGGATAAATTACACTCTTGCCCCCTCCTCTAGGTCATTAATAAATGTAGGAAATAATTCAGCCCCCAGACATAATCCTAGTGTCCTTCTCTAGTTACATGTTTTCAACTTGAAAAAGATGTATTAGTACTGACTCTGTCTCTGTATATGAACCAGTCTTCAATGTTTGCAAATACATTACCACCAATACTGTGAATTCTTATCTTGTTCAATAACCCTTTTATGTTGCACCTTACTGAAATCCCAATATTGCACACCTACTAGTTACCCTTTATCAATTCCACTTATTATTTCTTCAATGAACTTTAGTAAATTTGCCAAACATGATTTCCCTTTTCACAAAACCATGTTGACTCATTTTTATTTCTAAACGTCCTGCAATTTCTTCCTTAATAAAAGACTCTAACATTATCCCAATGACAGATGTTAGATTGCCTGGCCTTTAGTTTTTTGTTTTGTGTCTTTGTTCCTTCTTGAACAGGGTGTCACATTAACAGTTTTCCAATTTGCTGGAACAGTCTTAGAATCCAGTGAGTTCTTGAATATTTCAACGAAAGCCTTCATTATCTCTGCCACCACTTACTTTAAAACCCTGCCATGCAGACCAACAGGTTCTAGTGGCTTGCCTGCCTTTCATCCCATTAGATTGTCAAATATTTCTCCCTCAAAATAGAGACAGTTACAAAATATTTTTTCCCAATATAACTTTGCTTATCTATTATCTTTGGGGTGTTTACAATGTCCTCCATCATAAAAACCAATACAAAACATTGCTTGATCTACAGTCATTTCTGATATAATGCGACAATCCCGTTCTCATGTAATCTCAGAAATTTGTGCAATAACCATGCCATTTAAGCTAATGGGGAAGGAATTGTGTTATGGCTAATAAAGGTACAGAAAGTTCATGTTTTACAAATAACTATCTAAATTCTTCAATTGCATTAAAGCCAATTCATGTTGAAGAAATAGGCATAATAACAGAACCAACTATATCTGATATTTCACTGGTCAATTTCATTAACTTCACCGGTACAATGCCTAAGGATTCCACACTAATTTTAGCTACGACTCATGCTTGTTAGATACTCATACAGACTCTTGATTTTGTTTTTATATTTCTTGCCAATTTACTTTCATAATCATTTCCCTCCATTTTTAGTAGTTGTTCCTTAAAAAAGATTCCCAACCCTCCGGTCTACCACTAGTTTTCATCTCTCTGTATGCCTTAGCTTTTGATTGGATACTTGCCTTGACCACTTTTTTGGCAGCCACAGGTTGTTTATCCTTCTCATGGAGTGTTTTTTGTTTCGAATGGACTACATTTTTGCAGACCATCGTAAAATATCTGCATCTAATGCCATCCACTGCTAATCCATTGACTTTCCCATTGTCTCTTTTATAGAGCAATAGAGATTCCAAGCACAGGGAAAAAAAAACCTTCGGCCCATCACTTCCATGCTGGTTAAAAACAGTCAGCTAACTATTTTACTTCCATTTTCCAGCACTTGGCCCATATTCTTGTATGCCTTGCCAATGCAAGTGCTCATCTACATACTTCTTCTGAAACATTATGAGGTTTATTGCCTCTCACACCTTACTAACAGTGAATTCCAGATTCTTACCAGCTTCTGGGTGAAAATGTTGTAGCTCATATCTCCTCTCAATCTTCTGCCCTTTACTTTAAATCAATGCCCCTGGTCATTGATTCTGCTACCAAGGGGAAAAGATTTTTACTGTCTACTCTGTCTGTGCTCCTCAATATTTTATATATCTCAATCTCATCCACTCTCAAACTCCTCTGCTCTAAGGGAAACAATCTTAATCTCTCAGTAACTGAAACTCTGCAGCCCAGGCAACATTCTGGTAAATCTCCTCTGCACCCTCTCTGGTGAGCTATTCTTCTGATTGCCCAGATTGTTGCTGCTTAGGGTTGGCCCTGAGATGGCCAATGGAGAGCTCTTGTTCAAAACCCTGAACCATCATTGCACACACTTCATCTCCTATGGTCTCTCATAGCCACAGGGAGCTCCAACAGCTCTTGCTGCTGGCCTCCGTACAGCTGACTTTCTGTGCCTCCTGAATACCTGCATCTGTGTTGAGTTGATCATACCTTTGTCACAGAATGGATACAGGCACAGAAGAAGATCACTTAGCCTACTGTGTGTGTTCCTGCTCCCAGAGGGAGCAATTCACCTAGAGCCGTACACTCTGTTTCCATGCTGTATGACTCTTCACTGCAACTAGTCCATACCGACAATAATCCCAAAGTAAACTTGTCTCGCCTGCCTGCACCTGGCCGATATCCCTCCAAATATTTCTTATTCATGTACTTATCCAAATGTCTTTAATATGTTGCAACTGTATTCACATCTTACCACTTCCTCTGGAAGTTCATTCCACACATGAACCACTATGTGTAAAAATAAATGCCCGTTATATCTTCATAAATCTTTCTCCTCTCACCTTAAAAATATTTCCCTGAGCCTTGAAATCCCTCAAGCTGGGGAAAAGGTATCTGTCATTCACCTTACCTCTATCCCTCATTATTTTATAAGCCTCTGTAAGGTCACCTCTCAAGCTCCAATGCTCCAGTGAGAAAAGTCCCAGCCTATCCAGCCTCTCCTTATCACTGAAACCCTCCATTCCTGGCAACATTCAGGTAAATCTCTTTAAACCCTCTCCAGCTTAATAATATTCTTCCTATAACCTAGTGTCAGTTTTTCACTTCCTTCCCCTTATCCTGCATGTTCTTCATTTTCAAATATGCCTCTTCATTTCTCTTGAATACTTTGACCCTGCCTGCACCACACTCTCAGGCAGTGGCCAACATCAGAGCTGGAGATCAGAAACATGAATAGAAATTGTTGGAGAAACTCAGCAGGTTTGGTGACATCTGTGGGAGAGAAGGCAGAGTTAATATTTCAAGTCCCGTGACCTTTCCTCACTTGCTGTAAGAATAATCTATTCCTCCTGTTGTCAATTTTTGTTTGCTTTATCTCAGATCTATGCCTTTTGTTTCTCAATTATTTCAACAATAGAACCAATTTGTCCCACTTCATTCATCCAGACTCCTCATGATTTTGAACATGTCAATCAAACCTCCTCTCCAACTTTCTTCTCCAAGGAGAACAGTTATAGTTTCTCCAATCTATCTGCATAACTGACATGATTTGGAGATGCTGGTATTGGACTGGGGTGTACAAAGTTAAAAATCACACAACACCAGGTTATAGTCCAACAGGTTTAATTGGAAGCACACTAGCTTTCAGAGCAACGCTCCTTCATCAGGTGATAGTGGAGGGCTCGATTGTAACACAGAATTTATAGCAAAAATTTACAGTGTGATGTAAATTTTTGCTATAAATTCTGTTTTACAATCGAGTCCTCCATTATCACCTGATGAAGGAGCGTCGCTCCGAAAGCTAGTGCTTCCAATTAAACCTGTTGGACTATAACCTGATGTTGTGTGATTTTTAACTTTGCATAACTGAAGTTCCTTATCCCTGAAGCCATTGTCATGAATGTTATCTGCATCATCAGTAAGGCCTTCATATCATTCATAGAGTCATAGAGATTTTACAACATGGAAAAGGCCCTTTAGCCCATAATTTCCACTCTGGTCATTAAACATCCATCTATTTGAATCTCATTTTCAATCACTGGGCTGGAACCTTTTATGTTATAGCAATTTTCAGTGTTCATCTCATTAATGTAGTTCCCAGAACCGTTATATTTTATACATGTTAAACACAACTTCCTTGATTTTATAATATGTGTTGCTAATGATTAAGCCCAGGATAATGTACACTTTATTAATCGTACTCTCAATCTGTTCTACCACCTTCATTGATTTATACACATATACATCCAGGTTCCTCAGCTCCTGTACTCCCTTTAGAATTGTATATTTTGTTTCATATTGTCTCTTAGCATTGTTCCTACTAAAATGAAGAAATCACTCCACAATTCTCAGCCTCTACATTATGGACTAATAAGCAATTCATCACCACCTACTTGAAGGCATTTAGAGTTGGGCAATAAATGCGGCACAGTGGTTAGCACTGCTGCCTCACAGTGCCTGAGACCTGGGTTCAATTCCTGACTCAGGCAACTGACTGTGTGGAGTTTGCACGTTCTCCCTGTGTCTGCGTGGGTTTCTTCCGGGGGCTCCGGTTTCCTCCCACAGTCCAAAGATGTGCAGGTCAGGTGAATTGGCCATGCTAAATTGTCCGTAGTGTTAGGTAAGGGGTAAATATAGGGGTATGGGTGGGTTGCGCTTCAGCGGGTCGGTGTGGACTTGTTAGGCCGAAGGGCCTGTTTCCACACTGTAAGTAATCTAATCTAATCTAAATATTAATTTAGCTAGTGATGCCCAAATCCCATGAATGAGTGTGAAAAAACCCTCTGCCTTATCAATTGTAAACCCCTCAATTGGCTAAAGAATCTCCATCTTCACCATAATCTGTGTAGTACCTTTTGTCTTGGTGAAGGCAGATGCAAGCTATTCAATTTGTTGTCTCAGCCATGCTTTTGGCCCCATATATAAAATTTCCTTTTGAAGCCTAATCAGCGTCACTCCCTTCGTTTTTATAGAAGACTTTAAAGTGCCCTTTATGTTAACTGCCAGTTTATTTTCATATTCTCATAGATTCGTAGAGTCATAGAGATGTACAGCATGGAAACAGACCCTTCGGTCCAACTCATCCATGCCGACCAGATATCCCAACCCAATCTACTCCCAACTGCCAGCACCCGGCCCATATCCCTACAAACCCTTTCTATTCATAAACCCATCCAAATGCCTCTTAAATGTTGCAATTGTACCAACCTCCACCACTTCCTCTGACACCTCATTCCATACACGTACCACTCCCTGCATGAAAAAGTTGACCCTTAGGTCTCTTTTATATCTTTCCCCTCTCACCCTAAACCTATGCCCTCTATTCTGGACTCCCTGACCCCAGGGAAAAGACTTTGTCTATTTACCCTATCCATGCCCCTCATAATTTTGTAAACCTCTATAAGGTCACCCCTCAGCCTCTGACACTCCAGGGAAAACAGCCCCAGCCTGTTCAGCCTCTCCCTATAGCTCAAATCCTCCAACCCTGGCAACATCCTTATAGATCTTTTCTGAACCCTTTCAAGTTTCACAACATCTTTCCAATAGGAAGGAGACCAGAATTGCATGCAATATTCCAACACTGGCCTAACCAATGTCCTGTACAGCCGCAACATGATCTCCCAACTCCTGTACCAATAAAGGAAAGCATACCAAATGCCTTCTTCACTATCCTATCTAACTGCGACTCCACTTTCAAGGAGCTATGAAGCTACACTCCAAGGTCTCTTTGTTCAGCAACACTCCCTAGCACTTTACCATTAGGTGTATAAGTCCTGCTAAGGTTTGCTTTCCCAAAATTCAGCACCTCACATTTATCTGAATTAAACTCCATCTGCCACTTCTCAGCCCATTGGTCCATCTGATCGAGATCCTGTTGTAATCTAAGGTAACTCTCTTCGCTGTCCACTCCACCTCCAATTTTGGTGTCATCTACAAACTTACCAACTGTATCTCTTATGCTCGCATCCAAATCGTTCATTCTCTTTGTTTCTGTTACCTGCCTTTTCAATCTTCTTGGAATTTTGTAATCAGGCTGGCTATTGGTTGTTTTTTCCACCTGACACCTGTCCACAGTATACTTTTTCGTATTCATCTTCAGTTTTTTTTAATCTAAAGGTGTGGTTCTTTGTTCGCCCAACCTGTTCCCTCCATGGGTGTTTACATTGACTGTGCCCAAACAATCTCTTCAGCGACAGTTTTGATTCCAATTTATCCGGATCAGATTCATACAGCATTGAAATTGGCTAACACACTTACTATTGCGCCAGATTGTTCCTTGCCAATTTTTATCTTAAACCTTATTATAAAATTATCACTATTTTCAAAATGTTCCTGTACTTGATATGTGTGACAACTTGACATACCTGATTCGCAAGAGCAAAGTCCACAAATGCCTCTTCTCCCATTGGACTAGAAACTTACTGCCATTGAAAACACCTCTCAACACACACTGGGAACTTTTGACTGTTGTTTACGCTATTATCCAAGTCTATATTTAGATAGTTAAAGTCCCCCATTATAAATATTCCATATTGTGCACATCGCTGTGATTTCCTTGCTAATTTGTTCTACTTCTTTCCCATTAGTTGATAATCTAAAGACCTCACTGATCAATCTAGTTGCTCCTTTTTTGTTAAAACATAAAAGCAAATTGCTGCGGATGCTGGAATCTGAAACCAAAAGAGAAAATGCTGGAAAATCTCAGCAGGTCTGGCAGCATCTGTAAGGAGAGAAAAGAGCTGACGTTTCGAGTCTAACTGACCCTTTGTCAAAAAAAAAGCTTTTTTTTGACAAAGGGTCAGTTAGACTCGAAACGTCAGTTCTTTTCTCTCCTTACAGATGCTGCCAGACCTGCTGAGATTTTCCAGCATTTTCTCTTTTGGCTCCTTTTTTTGTTGTTGCATACTTCTGGGACCTGAGCCTGGCTGCTCTGGGAAATCTGCTGTCTCCTTTTGTTCTCTGAAGCAACAATTTCTCCATTTTTCTTTCCTTCCCCATCTTCCCTGAAAACTTTATACTCCAGGAATATTTATTGCACAATCCTGAAACTTGTTGGGATTATAGAGTCATACAGCATAGAAAGAGACCCTTCCATCCAACTCATCCACACCAACCAGACATCCCAATCCGATCTAGCCTCATTTGTCAGTATTTGGCCCGTATCCCACTAAATCCTTCCTATTCATGTACCCGTCCAGCTGCCTCTTAAATTATACCAGTCTCCACCACTACCTCTCGCAGGTCATTCCTTACATGCACCACCCTCTGTGGGAAAAGTTATTCCTCAGGTGCTTTTGTAAATCTTACCCCTCTCACTGTAAACCTATGTTGTATAGTTTTGCACTTCCCCACCCTAGAAAAAAGGCCATTAACCTTGTCAATATTCCTCATGTTTTTATAAACCGCTAAGGATTACCCCTTAGCCTCTAACACTCCAAGGGATAAATAGCCCCAGTTTATTCAGCCTTTCCTTAGAGCTCAAACCCTCCAGACCCGGCAATATTCTTGTGAATCTTTTCTGCACCCTCTCAAGTTTAACAACACCCTTTGTATAGAAGGGTGACTAGAATTTGTGTATGCAGTATTATAAAAATGGCCTCACCAATGTCATGTACAACCACAAAATGACATCCTAACTCCGATTTTCAATATTTTTTCCAATGAAGGCTTGCATACCAAATGCCTTCTTCACCACCGTGTGTCTACCTGCGACTCCACTTTCAAGGAACTACTAGATGAAAAGGCTTGAGAGTATGGAGCGTTAATGTTTATATAGATGCATTGTGTCAAAACAAACTGTTTCTTTAAAGGTGTTGAAATTTTGTAATTTAATAAATTTATCAAAAGTCAAACATACATGTTCAGAAATGCAAATTGGAATGTCTCATGACAAATTCATTCAAAGTCAGTCTAAATAATTTAATTTCAACATCGTGGAAAGATAAAGAAGCAGTTTTTTGTGATATTATTGATTTTGTTTCTCTCTTGATAATGCTTTTCATATTGGTGTCATAGTTTGAAACATCAAAGTCTCTAGCATTTTATTATATAATGATGCCACAATTGTGACATAGTTCATGGAGAAAGCAGGCAGCACAGCTTGCTAATCTTCAGTGTATCATTGATATTGCTTATGCTTTATGAGACAACAGAATCAGATTCATCACAAGTAATATTACTCACATCAGTTTCTCACATCAGTTGAAACATCTGAACTATGCCCTTTAGGATGAAAGGTAGAACACTTCCTTTTAGTTTTAAGATAAGAGCTGTGTTTCATCGTTGTTTCAACTTGCAGTTATCGATACACACAAAGTCATTATTGAGCACAAAAACTCCAGGATCCAAATAGTGAACTCAATGTTTCTCCATTTGTTGTTTTTGGAGAAGAATGTAAGACTATTTCATTCACAAAGATTGTATGAGTTAAAATTATATAACTGAATTACTTGCAGCTCTTTCTTTTGACCTTTTTGTATTACAGAGGTAAAGAGATTGGCCATGATGTGGACTTTTTGATAAGCTGCGCAGAAAACTTGGATGAAAACTTTCTTTGTAAGATAATCAATAAGCTGGACATTCAGGTAGATATCAACGCTGCTAAATTACAGTGACTTAGCAATAAGCAACTTAATTTATGTTGTCCTCTGTATGTCATTTATTTTATGCTAATAGCAACATCTAACGGAAAAACTAGAACCGCCACAAGTTAAAAATTAGCCAAAAATCAGCCAATGCGTTAGGAACATTTGCTCAGTAGATTCAAGACAGAGCAGATTTATAATTGCAATTATATGAAGAATAAAAGTTAATTAGTTTTGAGATTCAACCTTGGAATCTAATTAGAAAAGGGAAGAATTATATTAGCTCTGATTTTAACTCCAGGCTGGTTCTGGGTCAGTGGTGAGTAACATGACTTCAATAAAGATTTTACCTTCTGGTACAGAAAACAGACTTGAGCATTTTATCTCCTAGGCTTTGTTAGAATTCTATGTGCAGTTTCCCCACTCAATTCACAGGGAAATAAGTTGAATATCATCATGGCACAGTCAAAGGTTTAATAAATGTGAAAAGATCTTGGGCCACAACATCATTACACAATGTGGACATCAACATTGCACCAGCTTTGCTGAAACTACTGAGGACATGCCTTACAGATGTAGTAGGATTAGTAAAGATACTTCGCAAGGTAAGCGTGGTAAGTGCAATCTAATGCTGTGTCAAAGTGTGTTGGTATAGAGGAAGCATTGTGATTGACTGGGAAATCCCAGTGCCTTCATCCTGTTAAGTCAGGGTCAGGGAGACTTTCAGACTACCTTCCCACACAGTGGTACACCACCTTAAGTGCTTTGTTTAACTAGTGATGGTAGAGGACTCATTGTCCAAGGAGGGCTAGCCAACAAACCCTGTTTAGTTATCTTGTGGCCTTTTAGGGTCACGTGTTTGCCTGTGGGATCTGACATCTGAAAGGGGAAGTCCATGGGATGCCACTCTCTTTGTCCTTAATGTTGACACCCTTCTGTCCCCACTGGCACAGCCACCACCTTGCAATACCTGTCCTGCCCACATTCACTTCAATCTCATTACTGATCCTTTGCATTGGAAATACGAAATAATAAAATATCAACAGTTGCCCACACTCATGGTCTGCACAACAGCCAGTATCTCCTTAAACATAGAAATGGGAGCAAGGGGAGGCCATTTGGCCCTTCCACCCTGCTCTGCAATTCAATATGGTCATGGTTAATCGCCCAACTCAGTACCCTGTTCCTGCTTTCTCCCCATACCTTTTAAATCCATTTAATCTTTAATGTAGTAAAATGAAGGAATGGGTGAATGTACCCTGATCAGTTTGTAGTAACCCTTTTTAACTTAAGTTTGTTGCACAGTGAGATAGGGAGCAAGAGTCAGGGGAAGGTCCAACACAACTTTATTGAACATTTTATCAAGATAAAACAATATTTATCAGACTGTACTGTTGTACTTTAATTAAATGCTACCAAACTCTATCAATCACTTCATGGGACTCCTCAAGAAACAGTCTTAAATCTCTAAGTAAACAGTCTCAAATCTGCATTAGCTATCTAATTCTGACATACATTTCCAAGGATTTACTATACCCTATCCATAGGTGCCTACGACTGTATTTGAGCTGTTTGTCTAACAGGACTGCGAATACTCATTCAATAATGCTGGGACAAGGTTGAGCGATGTTTCAGGATCTGCAGTTGCTGATTTAGACCTCCCCTCTCCTCAAGGGCTGGTTGTGGTCTCAACATGTTGGTCTCTCCATTGAAGAAGGTGCAAAAAACAAAAGCTGCCCCTTTATCCTCTCAAAGAAACTATGGCCCATGTCCAATACTAGCATTGAGTGGGGCAGCTAGACCCAATGAGATAACTACTTTAATATTTGGAGGTTGCAGAACATGGTTATGATCCTTCAACTGTTGAGTACTGTCCTTGCCACACTATTCCTCTGGCTTTCCTACTGAGCTGGGTGCCACCAGGTCTGTGTAGCATTCTTCTAACAGCACAGGTTGACTGGATATGAAAATACAGCTTGTTCTGAAACAATGTGGCTTTTAGCTCCTGGTCAGGCTGATCGGGCCTGCCTGGTTTCCATGGGATTTGATTGTCCAAGGCTTAGCTGCATGAACACTCTGTTCCAACTCTGCAGCTTGCAAAAAGTTCAAACTTGGCTTCCACATTTTGAGTTATTTTATCCATGCTCACGACACGGTATCAATATTTCTTTAACAATCCTGGAGATCATGGGTCACCTGACCATAGTAAGAACTTTAGATATTTTCCTACCAGCCTGTCTAAACATGTAAGTACACACGTCCAGAGCAGGTAGAACTTCAATCTGAGACTCCTAGCTCAAAGATCGAGACATTACCACAACACCACAAGAGCAATGCCCTAACAACTAACCTTAATCATATCTAATGAGCAGCAGGTCATACTGAGTGGAGATTTTCACCTTGTCAGGGCCTGAATTCAATGGGAGAACTGATGTTACTGTCCAGGTGAATATTTGTTACCTTGGATTGTCCTGGGCTACCCCTGGAAAGAGAATGTGGGGCGCCCACTGGATATTCACTGGTTTAAGGCTACAATCACCAGCCCTATTATCTTCTCTGATCACTTAATGACAGATTCCACACAAATCTGGGGCTAAATTCATTAACTCTGAAAACGTGTCAGGAGCACAACGAGAAGTTCACCTTAAAATGATGTTAGCGATGAAGGAGGTAAACCAGTTTTGTGTAGTATTCTGCTGATTTGAATGATTTCAGTGTCTAGTCAATGTAAACCATACTGTTGAATGTATCATCTGTGGCCTGTGAAATTGGTGAACGTGACATTATCCACTTTACCAATGGTCAGGCATCAGTCGGACACAAATGATGTGGAAATTTACCCTGCACAGCTGAGCTGGACCTCCTCTGGTGCCTTGATGATAACTGCAAGCCACATACCGTCCTGACTTTGAGATATATTGCCATTCCTTTAGTATTGCTGGGTCAAATTCCCGGAACTCTCACCACTCGTAGTTTTACTTGCACCAAGTGGACTATAATGGTTCAAAGGGGCAGCTCACCATCACTTTCTCAACTCAGGGTCGATAATAAATCCTGGTCCAATCAGCGAGGCCCATCCATTGAAGGAATAAAAAGTAACAGGTGATGTCTCTTTATAACAGCCTGACAAGAGCCAATAATAAAAAGCTTAAAGCAGTGGTGAATTTACAGCCATGTCTTAGCTGCAATACATTGGAGTAGAATGGAGAGATAGAATAGACTAACAGTAATAGTGAGGGTAGGCAACGGGGAGTCGGAACCGTGTTGCAATGGAAATGTGTCTGATGGGTGTTGTTTATCGCCAGTCATCTTGAATGTGTCTGCAGAAGCATCTGTGCGGAGAGGAGGGCCACGTGTACATGGCCTGCCCAAGACGAGGGGCCGCCACCTACGCATAGATGGCCGGAGGTGGCAATGCGAGCCATGGACTGCAAAAGGCCAACAAGGTACCACAAACCGGCAGGGGAACAGTGTCTGAGGGCACCCAGAAGGATGGAGTGGAGCAGACGGCAGCCAACAGGGAGGTGCAGCAGCCAATCCAAGCTCCCACAGGACAGACGGAGGAAATGGAGGAGGAGCAAACCGAGGAGGCAGAGGAGTGGATTCCTGTAAAAACCAGGAAGAGGAAACCTCGCCAGGCCCCCAAAGCCACCCAGCAAAGGGAGAAACGACACCTGCATGAGGAGGATACAGGCAGCTCTTCAGATGGTGAGGACGGGTGTAAGGAGGGTCATCACCAGAGGAAGAGACAGAGTGCTGCGGGGAGAAAGGAGGGCAGCATCCGCCAAACAGGAAACGATGAACCCTCTGAGGGAGCTGGTAAAGACGACCCCCCCCACCCGGTGAGAACCAGGAGGTACCCATCGCCCCACAGCTCCAGGTAACTAGGAGCAGCGATCCTCGGACAGCCTCGCTGTCAGACAGAGTACAGGACTGTGTGAACCCTGGTCCCGACCCAAAGAAACCAGAGCGGGGAAATGCCTGCAGCGTGGAGCCAGACAGCGACCTCAGCCCTGCGAATGTCCAGGTTAAGGAGGTGGTGGGCAGGCACCTCCTCGTCGCTGATGTCATGTACAAAAACGCTCCGCTGAGACTGATTAATGTGTACACTCCAATGATGAGAGTGAACAGTTGGCTGTCCTGCAGCAGCTTCCACTGTTGCTGGCTACGTTCAGACCAGTCATTCTGGCCGGAGACTTCAACTGTATCATTGATGCAGATGGACGATCCGGCGGGGGGGACAGTAAACTGGACGCCACGTTCAGAGCCCTGATGGAAATGGTAAAAGATGCCAAGCTGTACGATGTCTTCAGCACCCCTGCAGACGGAGCGCAGCGTAGATACACCTGGTCATGGGCAGACGGGTCTATCCGCTCAAGGAAAGATTGCTTGTTTGTGTCCTAAACGTTCTTGGTCAGATCCACTGACATCAAGTCAGTGTTCTTTTCTGACCACTGCCTACTGCTGGCCGATTGGTAAGGGAACATGGAAGCTGAACACCAAGCTGTTGACCCCAGGAAACATTGAGGAGCTCAAGAGGGACTACGCAGGTTGGAGAACTGTGAAGCCCCTGTTTGAGTCCCCAGTGGACTAGTGGGAAACAGTAAAAAGGAACATCAAGATGTTTTTCATCCTCAAAGGTGTTCAGGAGGTGAATGAGAGGCGGGGAAAACTGTCCCAACTCAAGGAAAGTATGCAGAACCTGCTCCTGCTGTAGACGATGGGGGTTGATGTCACAGAGGACCTCCAGGAGGTGAAGGGCCAGCAAGCCTTGACCTTTGCCTCGGAGGCCTCCAAGATAATCTTCTGGTCCAGGGTCCACTCCATGGAGCAGTTCGAGACGTGCTCACATTTCTTCTTCCAAAAGGCGCACAAAGAGAGTTCCGTGCTCAGCAGCCTGAAGGAAGAAGATGGCTCGGTAACATCATCTCAGGCTGACGTCATGAGGATCAGCAAATCCTTCTATGACAGTCTGTATGACTCGAAGCCAACCGACAGCGCGGCCTCCCAGTTGTTCCTGTCCTCTATCACGGAAGTCTTAGACAACAGAACACGGGAGAGTCTGGACCAGCCACTATCTCTGGACGAGCTGACCAAGGCCCTCGAGTCCTTCGAAAAGAATAAAACTCCCAGAAGCGATGGCTTACCGGTCAAGCTCTATTCTGCTCTGTGGGACTTGATTGGCCAGGGCCTGCTGGAGGTGTATGTCAGTATGCTTTGGGCAGGTACCATGAGTGAATCCATGAGGAAAGGCATCATCACCCTCATCTACAAGCAGAAGGGGGAGAGGGAGGAACTCAGAAATTGGAGACCAATCTCACTATTGAATGCAGATTCGAAAATCTTGTCAAAGGTCATCGCCAACCGGGTCAGGTCTGCTCTGGGGTCGGTGATTCACCCTGACCAAACCTGTGCTGTACCGGGCAGGAAGATCGCTGAGGGTCTCGCACTCCTCAGGGATACGATCACCTACATGCAGGACAGGGGGCTGGACACCTGCCTCATCAGCCCACGACCAGGAGAAAACCTTTGAAAGGATATCACATACGTATACGAGAGATGTTCTCTCCCAAATGGGCTTTGGGGAGGGAATCTGCAATTGGATCAGACTGCTCTACACCAACATTGTCAGTGCAGTCTCAATCAATGGGTGGGAATCAGAGTGCTTCCCAGTCAGATCTGGAGTCAGGCAGGGCTGCCCTCTCTCTCCTGCCTTGTTTATGTTCTGCATAGAGCCATTTGCCGAGTCTATCAGGAAGGATGTGAGCCTGAGAGAGGTGACTATTCCTGGCAGCAGGAGCCTGCAAGTTAAGGCCTCCCTGTACATGGATGATGCCGCTGTTTTCTGCTCGGATTCGCTGTCCGTGCACAGACTCATGTGCATATGTGACCAGTTTGAATGGGCCTCGGGAGCCAAGGTCAACCGAGGCAAGAGCGAGGCCATGCTCTTCAGGAACTGGGCCGACCAATCCTCCATCCCCTTCACTGTCAGGACTGACCACCTGAAGGTGCTGGGTATTTGGTTCGGAGAGGCTGAGGCGTGCGCCAAGTCTTGGGGGGAGCGTATCAAGAAAGTGAGGCAAAAACTGGGCAGATGGAAGCTACAGTCGCTGTCTATCACGGGAAAAAACCTGGTCATCAGGTGTGAGGCATTGTCAGTGTTGTTATGTGTGGCACAGATCTGGCCTATTCCCAGAACCTGTGCCATCACAGTCACCCGGGCCATCTTCCAGTTTATATGGAGATCAAAGATGGCCAGGGTCTGAAGGGATTCGATGTACAAAGATCTGGGCAATGGGGAAAAAACACACCAAATGCCACCCCACCCTGATGGTCACCTTTGTGTGTGGCTGCTTCAAGCTGTGCGTGGATCCCTTGTACACAAACAGAAAGTGTCACTACGTACTGAGGTTCTACCTGTCCCCGGTGTTGCGAAGGATGGGCCTGGCCTCGCTGCTGCGGAACGCTCCAAGTAGTTGGACCGTTCTGTATCACCTGTCCTTTGTGGAGAAGTTTATGAAGAAAAACCCCTTTGGCCACAAGTCCATCAGGAAGTGGTCAGCACGTAGTGTCCTTGCGACCCTTCGGGAAAAGAGAGGGCGGATCCTGAGCAGACTGTCAAAGTCATTTGGCAAAATGCCTCATCGCCAGAACTTTCCAACAAGCACCAAGACATGGTTTGGCTGGTAGTGAGAGGACTCTGCCTGTGAGATCCTTTATGCACGCCCAGACTCTCTGCCACACCGCACGATGCCCGCGAAGCGGCTGTGGTGGGGATGAGACCATCACACACCTCCTTCTGGAATGTGCCTACGCAAAGGAAATCTGGACAGGAATGCAGTGGTGTTTGTCGAGGTTCATCCCGAGCAGCTCTGTGATGTGGGATTCCATGCTCTACGGTCTGCTCTCTGGGACGCACACCGAGACCAACATCAACTGTGCCTGGAGGATCATCGACTTGGTGAAGGACGCTCTCTGGGCGGTCCGAAACCTGTTGATCATTCAGCTGAAGGAGTTGACCCCGACAGGGTGTTGCATACTGGCACATTCCAAGGTCCAGGACTACGTGTTGAGGGACGCGCTGAAGCTTGGAGCAGCTGTCGTCAAGGCATGGTGGGGAAAGATCACCATGTAATGTCTGCCTGTCAAAGAACAGGGGCCAACCGCAGTAAAGTGGGCTCCGCTGACGCCTCAGCTAAATATATGGATATATGGATGGTAAATGTACAAACCTGTATATACGAATGATTACTCAATCTCTGTATGCAAAGAAATGGAATGTTTACGTATGTATGGCATGAACAATTGTACAGATCATCAAAATATTTTATGAATAAAGTATATTTTTGAAATTAAAAAAAGTGTCTGCAGAAGCACAAATCAAATAAGTATTTGAAAACCAGTGTTAAGATTGGGGGAGGGGAGCAAATGATAACTTCAATTAGATTTGCAAATAACAAAACACTTGAAGCAAGCGCAGGGAGAGGATGACACGTGCCAGTAGGTAGACCAGTAACAGTGGGCAGGGCCTTTGGAATATAAAGGAACCTTGGAAAAGCCAAAATGATGCAAGTTTTAAATCACCAAGAAACATTCATATGTGCATGGAAGGAAGAGAACTGGAACAGCTGCAAGAATTCAAATGTTTATGAAACAGTCTGTGCAGATGGAAGGTGCAACAAAGAATTAAGATCAAAATAACAATGGGCAAAATGATATTTAGTCAGAGATAGTTGCAAATCAGAATATTGAAAAGACAATTCAAAAAAAGCAATGTGTAGAGAGCTTGATTCAGAGTGTCATTTCTTATGGTTCTGAGACTGGAGGAGGAGAGTACCTAATTAACTAACTTTGAAATGGAAGTTTGGAGGAGAAAGGAAAGGATTTGCTTCCATAAAAAGTAACAAATGTTGAAATGTTATGAACAGCAAATGAACTTGTTGAACACAATTAGATAATTAGGAGAAAGAGGGAAACTGGGAAGGATGCATTTTAAAAGAAACAAAGTTGTATGAGATGTTATGGAGGAGAGATTTCAATGTGAAAGATGATGATGAGGAAAGACAATATTAATGCTAGCTGCTTGAACATTGAAGGAAATTATTGTCAAATATAAAGGAAGGTGTGACATATAAATCTATGGAAAGACTGCATCTAGTCAAAGACCTCCCTTTGGGCAAAGCACACATGCTAATGTTATATTTGGTAACAAGTCCTGTTGTGACAGATTGGCAACTGTCTCCATGCAAAATTACAGCATCTTTGAGCGCTACATCTCAAAAGTATCCAAGACACAAACTCTTACCTTATAACCAATGTGGGTACATAAGTAAGATAAGTTGTGAACAGTTCCCTTTAGCTGCAGCCTTTTAAGAGACCCACTTGTTTCAAGCCCCAGGTATTGAGACTACAGCTCCTCTTCTTCATCCGTCCAAATGAATGAAGCCACAAAGGCGTGCATATTAAATAATGAATGTTTAGGGTAGAAATGTAAGGATATGATCAGGAAGTAGCAAAGAAGCTCAAGCCAGTCTTAGAAATGCATTAATCACTATTGTGGTTCTGTTCGCCGAGCTGGGAATTTGTGTTGCAGACGTTTCGCCCCCCTGTCTAGATGACATCCTCAGTGCTTGGGAGCCTCCTGTGAATGTTCCGGCACTTATAGGAAACATCACAGAAACGCTTCACAGGAGGCTCCCAAGCACTGAGGATGTCACCTAGACAGGGGACGAAACATCTGCAACACAAATTCCCAGCTCGGCAAACAGAACCACAACAACGAGCACCCGAGCTACAAATCTTCTCACAAACATTGAATGCATTAATCCCAATGGCTCACAGATCCTAATGGGCTTCAGATTAAAGTCATATCAGATTTGTGAAACTAATTCCATTGCTTTTCACTGAGGACATTTATTACTGACCAGCTCCATCATAAAAGTCAGAGTCAATGGGTTTCCCACAGGGATCGAGCAGTAGGCCAATTTTACACCATTTCATTTATCTTGTTCTTGCTGGTAGATTGGTTTCAAACTGTGACCATAGATTATGAAAACAAAGGAAGGTCATTTATAACCAGTAAATTCTGCACAGCCCCTGAGGATAATAGGGGTGCTTTCTTATTAGAGAGAGATGACTGGTGGTGGTTCAACCTGAGGGTCATCACACCTCCGGCAAGGTTGAGGAAGTGCATCTTCATGGTGACCTCAGCCAATACAGGAACTGAATCTGTGCTGATGGCATTGCTCTGCATCGCCAACCAGCTATATTCAGATTAAATCTCAAAGCATCATGTTATTTGTCCTTTTTTAAGGATATACATTTTATGAATAGCATGTAGGTTTTTTTCTTTCCATTTTTCACTTTCTTTTGTGTTGTTCTTGTTCATTCTGGCTGAGTACATTCCAGGCCATTCTTGTTTGTGTACAAAGGTTAAAGAACATAAGAATTGTAGATTATCAAGTTTATAACACATAGGGAATTCAACTGACCCATTATTCCTCTGTATGTGCTGGATCATCAACAGGATTTATCTATCATAGCAATTTGTAGCACCTCATTCCCGACTCTGGCGACTGACTGTGTGGAGTTTGCACGTTCTCCCCGTGTCTGCGTGGGTTTCCTCCGGGTACACCGGTTTCTTCCCACAGTCCAAAGATGTGCAGGTCAGGTGAATTGGCCATGCTAAATTGCCCGTAGTGTTAGGTAAGGGGTAAATGTAGGGGTATGGGTGGGTTGCGCTTTGGCGGGTCGGTGTGGACTTGTTGGGCCGAAGGGGCTGTTTCCACACTGTAATGTAATCCAATCTAATTATTGTAGAAAAATATCCTAAAGTGAAGTTCCAAAGAAGACTCATTATTTCAAAATATTAATTTTACAGATGTTGTCAAACCTGCTGAGTTTCTCTAACATATCCTGTTTTTATTATCCAAAGTATTTTGCAGGTTTTGAAAAAATAGGTTCTAACTAATGTGCTCTAATTGTAACTCAGCATTCTTTCACCAAACTCTAAAGGTGTTAATCACTTGGACAGCATTCCTGGATATGTATTGAAAATTATTTTAGCTTTAATTTTAAGGAATTTTATGTTCTCCATGCAATTCACTCATGAGTTTTCACATTTGATTATAAAGTTACTACAAATAGATTCAGATTAAGTGAGGTGAAACAGTCTATTTATTCATATTGCATCTGACCTGCAGAAATCTCACCATTATACTGTTTGCTCAAACTGCATTGCTGTGAAAAACAATGTCTTTTTGCAGTCAGCTCAGAGTGTGACAGTCCTCTGGAGGCCTGGAAACCAATGATAAAGTGAAGGAGGCACAGGTTGACTGTTTGCATCATAACCTTGTCATAAGAACTAACATCTTGAAAGGATTTAGCATTAGCAATTAGGATGGCTTGATACTGCTGCTCTGGCCTTAGATATGGAAGATGAGATTTGTCACGAGGGATGTTTTTACAAAACCATTTCTTCGATTCACTGTTTTGTCAAATAACATCATGTGAGCTGTCACAAGTATGGAGGAAAAAAAATGAGTTTCACTAGCTTGACAACTGCTGTAAAAATGTTGAACTGAAGGTCATGTCCAGTTTTAACTTTCTTCATACCTGAGATGTCTCATTTTGTAAACCTGACAATTTTACATTGGACACCTTTGCTTCTGATATTAGTCGACAATTTGATCGCAGTTTATTTTCCCTTTCCTCAGGGTCTGCTTCTGTACTACGATATTATGGAGGCCACATTGGAAAAGAGAACATTCCCCAGCAAAAAATATGATGCCATGGATCATTTTCAAAAATGCTTCCTTATCCTAAAATTGAAAAAAGCGCTTGTGAAGAACCGAGTCCTCGATGTGTCTTCTGTGCCTGCAGTGAGGCCAATAGATAATGGGACAGAACCTGAAGTCAAAACTCAGATTAAAGATTGGAAGGCTATCCGTGTGGACCTGGTCATGGTGCCTGCTCAGCAATTTGCCTTTGCACTCTTGGGATGGACTGGATCAAGAGTGAGTCGGCTTTTTTTTTAATATAAAGATTGTGTTAAAAGCCTGGAGACAGTAGAATAGATATCTCTTTTAGTTTTGGAAATTGTCATTCACCAATAGATCTCAAGCACTCTCACATCACAGTCAATAAATACATTAACGGCTCATAAAAAAAAGTATCTTCTCCCGATGGTGCTTCCATCTTTCTAGCTCATCCAGTTCCAACACCAGAGTAAATTACATTTTCAGATTGCCAGTCAGATTGACAGGAGTAGCAATCCCAGATAAATTGGTAATTTTTGACAGCTGGCCATGAATTGAAACAACTGTAAAAATCCACTTAAGACAGATAGCGACATCAAATAATTTGATGAGAATAATTTGTAATGCAGCCAGCCTTGTCGATTGAACTCCTGAGCTCCACTGCCAGATATGGATCAGTTGGTAAATATTCAAACATAAGAACCAGGAGTAGAAATAGGCCAAATACCTGTCAAGCCTGCCCTATCTCTCAATGTGATCATGACAATCTTAAGCATCAACTTCACTTGACCCCTCTTTTCCCTATATCACTTGGTTCCCCAATCAAATCCCAACCAAGAATCTGTCCATCTAAGTCCTAAATAGCCAGAGGCAGTGGCAGAAGCAGATAAGATAGCAATGCTTAAGAAGAATTTAGACAGACACATGAACAGGCAGGGAGTAGAGGGATATGGACCATGTGCAGACAGGTTTAGAATGGCATCATTGTCAGTACAGACATGGTATACCGAAAGGCCTGTTCTGATGCTGTACTGTTCTGTGTTCTATGATGGTGCATTCACAATGCTCGAATTTGCAAAGTTCGTAACCCTTTGAGTGAAGTAATTCCTCTTCATTGCAGCCATAAATTATCAGCTCTGGAAACCTTACCCCATTGTTCTGGCTGACCTCTGGCTGAGGAAAGAATCCTTCAGATGAGAAGCCCCTTCATAATTTTGAATGTTTATCTGCTACCAAGTGATAGATTACATCTTGTAAGGCAATGCCACTTCCCATTTAGGCTCAACAGTGTTCATTCTCTACCATGATTAACCAAATAAGTCCTTAGACCCAAAGCACTGCAATGGTAGTGTGCCTGTCTGCAGACCAAGTGTCCTGGGTTCAGGTCCCACCTGCTCTAGAGGTGTGTCATAACATCTATGAACAGGTTGATTTAAAAAATACCTACTTGTGAGTTTTCATTGAGGAAAGAGGATTGTTGGCAGACGTGATCCCAAACATTGCTGAAAGCTCTTGGTTTCCCAGTGCGTTACAAAAACATTTAGTTATTGTGAGTAGATGTCAAGCAGACAACAAGCACTTGCTCACAGAGGTAACTTGCTCACATTGATATTCACACTGTTTTAAGTGTAGACGCAGGTTTATATGCCACTATCAATACCAAGAAAACCCCATGTGTCAGATGTCATTAACCACCATCAGAGCTGTTGGCAGAGTATAGGCATGGTTCTCAGCCTATTACAGGCCTTGACCCAGGCTTGCTGGGCTGTCAGAAGCTGGTGGTGCATCAGAGGCTTGCAGGTCCTGGGTGTTAAGGCCTACTGCTTTGGGGATCTGGTGACAAGAAGGTAAGTCATCTTTATAAATTTCTGCAGAGTGGGGGTTTTGGGGACAACATATGTGGCGTAGCTTTCAGAGGCCACCTCCACTCCCCCATCCAAGTCTTCAATTGCTCCCAGGTTAGAGCAATTGGAGGCCATCCGTATCCCTGCAGGAGGGTTGTTCTGGGAAATTAGCTAACTTTCTCATTCACCAGGATGACATGCCATCAGGCAGTTGGTGAGTTAAAACCATTAATTGACAACTTAAGAGCCTTTAATTTTAAACCTCTTGTGGCCTCCTTCTTCAAGGACAAATTTTCCTCCCATGTGGTCAATAATGCTCTCCAACGTGTCTCCACCACTTCTCACACCTCTATCCTTGAAGCTGCAAATGTGTTGCTGGTCAAAGCACAGCAGGCCAGGCAGCATCTCAAGGCCACCCCTCCAACCGCAACAAGGATAGAATCCTCCTAGTCCTTACCTTCCACCCCACCAATCTCTGGATACAACACATCATTCTACGCCATTTCCACCTTCTACAGTCAGAACCCACCACCAGAGATATATTTCCCACATCTATCAGCATTCCGCAGAGACCATTCCCTTCGCAACTCCCTTGATAGGTCCATGCCCCTCACTGACCCAGCATCTACTCCCGGTACCTTGCCTTGCCACTGCAAAAGGCATAAAACCTGCACCCACACCTCCCCCCGCCTCACTTCCCTCCAAGGCCCCAAAGGATCCTTCCACCACTGGCAGAGATTTTCTTGCACCTCCAAACACCTCACCTACTGTGTTTCTTGTTCTTGATGTGGTCTCACCTACATTGGGGAGACAGGACGCCAACTCATGGAATGTTTCAGAGAACATCTCCAGGACACACGCACCAAGCAACTCCACCACCCTGTGGCCAACCACTTCAACTCCCCCTCCCACTCTGCCAAGTCCTGAGCCTCCTCCACTACCAAATACTAGCCATCCTACGCCTGGATGAGGACCACCTCATCTTCCGCCTTGGGACCCTCTAACCACACAGCATCAACATTGATTTCACCAGTTTCCTAATTTCCCCTACCCCCACCTCATCGTACAGCCAATCCTCCAACTCGACACCTGCCCTCGTGAACTGTTCTACCTGTCCACCTTCCTTCTCACCTATCCGCTTCACCTTCCACTCCAACCTGCATCTGCCTATCATCTTCCAAACTATCTACCCCCAGCCTCACATCCCTCTCATTTATCTTGCAGCCCCCTTCCACCACTGACACACACCGCACCCCCCCCCAATTCCTGATGAAGGGTTTATGGCTGAAACATCGACTCTCCTGCTCCTTGATGCTGTCTGACCTGCTGTGTTCTTCGAGTGCCACACTTTTCGACTGTGATATCCAATATCTGCAGTGCTCATTTTCTAACATTCTTAGCAGACGCACGTGCAGGGTGTGGTGAATTCTATGTTCTATGTTGTTTTATTTCTATTTTCCTCAGCAATGTTTTCTTATTCAATCCTTAATTCACACTTTGATCTCTCCCCACACCACCCTTGCAGCCTTCCCCTCCCTTTGACTCGCTTCTTAAAATCTCCGTCTCTGTCCTTCCTTTTGTTCCCTCTTTGTTTGTCTTTGTCATCCGTCACATTTTAGTGTCGGAGAATTGAGCCCAATGGATCAGAGACCACCAACAAGGATCGTAGTGAAATTGACAAGCAGTTTATTACACAAAGCGATATCGCATTAGAGAAATTAACCAGGCTGACACAAAACTGATTCTCTGCACAGATGGCCAAATCCTCTTTTCAGAACAGAAAATGTAGGCATATTTTATAGGGGTACAACACAAAGGTGATGATTGTAAAGCAGTTAAAGTACAATGGTGAAAATTGTGAAGAGATTAAAACAAGAATAAACTAAATGGAAGCTAACCAAGCGTCCGACAGTAGCAATTTATTTGTAATTAACACAGGAGATTCCAGCCATCTCTGTGAGTGGGTGAGAATGTCTTATTCTTCATCTGTGCAAATATGTGTAAATGTTCCTTCTCCTGGCATCCAGGTGTGCCCATTATGTTCCTCCTGTGAGCGAAGTCTTCTGGGGCCTCTCGGTCTGCCTCTTCGCTAATGCGGTATCCGTTTCAATAGGAAAGGAGCCTGCCCTTAGGGTGTTGGGACTGCAATGCTATTCGGGGCTGGGAGCTGATTGTGAATGCTGGTCTAGGAAGTGTATTCTCTGGTCTGGGAGTGCTTTGGCCATGTCTGGTTTTATGTTAGCCTGTTTTGCCAAGACTAGAGCACTCTGGGTAGTTTGTGTATATGTTATCAGGCTTAATTTCTGTGTTTTGCAGGCCAACTACTGTGTTTTTATGTGGCAATGCTATGGGTCTTCAGGGTGGCACAGCTTTTCCCCAGATTTTGTTTCACAGACTTATTTGTTTTTGCCATCTATTCAGTCTCCCTTCAGAAATGTCTCGATTGACTTTACGTTGTGATTATGCTTATTGTTTTCTTTCCCATATTGTCGCAGTCTTGACAAATATTTTTACTTGGTCTCTTTGCTTCCTTATTTCTTTCTTCCTCCTTCCTTCACTTCATTTTCACTTCTGTTGGTTCATCCACACAAGTTGTTTCTAAGTGTCTGATAAACATCACTGGTTACAGATCATTCTCCACTGCAACCTGAGAATCTCTGGGGCTCTTAAGGAAGCTCTCCGAGATGATTTACGTTAGATCTTCACGAACAGCTGAACTTTATCATGCAGATACTTCAGAAATTGACAAATTAAATCTTTATTTTGAAGCACAAAAGACTTCAGGAGGTATTCAATACATTTGGAGATTGCTGCAAACATTGGGATATTTGCCAGGTGTGCAGATTGTCCAGTCAGCTCACCTTGACATCCTATTTCTGGCTCACTTTTATTTTGCAAAGACAACAAAGGAGAAAGTATTTGTAAGATGACACAACAGATGGTCAAGAAATGAAGTACTAACATGTTTAGTTCCTTGATTGCTTTGGGACTTGTAGACCTTCAGTGATGACATGGTATACAGTTCTCCACTCCACATTTCAATCTTGTTCTAGCGGTAATCCATAAAAGGTAAATTATTATCTCTTAACATGAGTTTATTTATTTTTAGTAGCTCGGATATTGGATGTTTGCTATCCTGTTATATTAATGGCTGACATTTGTTGATTTAGATTGAACAATAGATGGAAGAGCTGAGAAAAAAAAGGCAAATTGATCACAGTGGCACCACAATCCTTGGTTTCTACTCTAACTTATCAGATTGAAATGTTGAGCATGAAAAGACAGAATGCTTCAGCTAGTAAAAAAAAACATTTATTTAAGAGGTAATCCATCTCTTTGCTGACACATAATGATTGTTACAGTCTGTCTTGCTAGGCTGGATGCCCATGAGCATATTAAAGCAATTAACTAGGTTTCAGTTTTAATCAGCTCCCCATATTCCCTTTTTTTTTGCTTAGAACACACCAAAAGCTCATTATACCACTTTAAAATGCTTACTGTCACATAATACTGATATCAACTAGCCCCATGTTCACGGTTACTTTGAAATCATGTTCTTTGCCAGTTTGTGCAAACACATCATTATCAGCTTCAGGGCACCCATGTCACACAACAGTTGAGGTGCCGGAAGACTGGAGGTTGGCAAATGTAGTACCACTGTTTAAGAAAGTCGGTAAAGCCAAGCCAGGGAACTATAGACCGGTGAGCCTGACCTCAATGGTGGGCAAGTTGTTGGAGGGAATCCTGAGGGATAGGATGTACATATATTTGGAAAGACAAGGACTGATTCGGGATAGTTAACATGGCTTTGTGCATGGGAAATCATGTCTCACAAATTTGATTGAATTTTTGGAAGAAGTAACAAAGAAGATTGATGAGGGCAGAGCGGTAGGTGGGATCTATATGGACTTCAGTAAGGCGTTCGACAAGGTTCCCCATGAGAGACCGATTAGCAAGGTTAGATCTCATGGAATACATGGAGAACTAGCCATTTGGATACAGAACTGGCTCAAAGGTAGAAGACAGAGGGTGGTGGTGGAGGGTTGTTTTTCAGACTGGAGGCCTGTTACCAGTTGACTGCCACAAGGATCGGTGCTGGGCCCTCTACTTTTTGTCATTTACATAAATGATTTGGATGCGAGCATAAGAGGTACAGTTAGTAAGTTTGCAGATGACACCAAAATTGGAAGTGTAGTGGACAGCGAAGAGGGTTACCTCAGATTACAACAGAATCTTGACCAGATGGACCAATGGGCTGAGAAGTGGCAGATGGAGTTTAATTCAGATAAATGTGAGGTGCTGCATTTTGGGAAAGCAAATCTTAGCAGGACTTATATACTTAATTGTAAGGTGCTAGGGAGTGTTGCTGAACAAAGAGACCTTGGAATGCAGGTTCATAGCTCCTTGAAAGTGGAGTTGCAGGTAGATAGGATAGTGAAGAAGGCATTTGGTATGCTTTCCTTTACTGGTCAGAGTATTGAATACAGGAGTTGGGAGGTCATGTTGTGGCTGTATAGGACATTGGTTAGGCCACTGTTGGAATATTACATGCAATTCTGTACTCCTTCCTATCGGAAAGATGTTGTGAAACTTGAAAGGGTTCAGAAAAGATTTACAAGGATGTTGCCAGGGTTAGAGGATCTGAGCTACAGGGAGAGGCTGAACAGGCAGGGGCTGTTATCCCTGGAGCATCGGAGACTGAGAGGTGACCTTATAGAGGTTTACAAAATTATGAAAGGCATGATAGGATAAATAGACAAAGTCTTTTCCTTGGGGTAGGGGAGTCCAGAACTAGAGGGCATAGGTTTAGGGTGAGAGGGGAAAGATATAAAAGGGACCTAAGGAGCAATTTTTTCACGCAGAGGGTGGTATGTGTATGGAATGAGTGCCAGAGGATATGGTAGAGTCTAGTACAATTGCAACATTCAAGAGTCATTTGGATGGGTATATGAATAGGAAGGGTTTGGAGGGATATGGGCCGGGTGCTGGCAGGCGGGACTAGATTGGGTTGGATATCTGATCGGCATGGACAGGTTGGACCGAAGGGTCTGTTTCCATGCTGTACATCTCCATGACTCTATGACTCTAATTGGGAGAACATTATCAGCATTGGGAGAACACAATGATGTCAGAAACATTCCTCTAAGTGCCAAGAAGATTTTAAAACTTGCCATGTCCACAGGCCATGAGCATCAATAGAAATCAAAGGCATCAGACCAGCAGTGACAATTTTATCTTAAATGTATTTCAAAGTGAGCAAAATATGCACTACTGGAATAACAATAAAGTAACTCCGATGTAGATATTTTAAAATCCAGTTTGCTCATAAATGATAAAAATTAAGATGACTTCTGATTAATAATTGCCTATATAAAAGACAGAGACTGGGAATGACTCTAAAATATTGCTGAATAAGTAAAATTGACAGTCCTCTGCGATATTCAAACTGACACAAGCCTTGATTAAAATATCACACAGTTGAATATTGCACAAATTAGTTAAGAAAATGCAACAATTTTATATTTATGTTCAAAATGTACTAAGTACTTTTGTTTTAACATTTACCCAGCAAAGTCCATGTTACACTTTTGCACAGTCAATGTCTAAAATGTGTTTGTTGGTTTCCTATAGTTGAATAACAGGGGAGTACGGGAAGGATTACAGGCTGAATGTTAACTTGTTCAACCTGTGTCATGATTGCTCCTTCTATGGCCTACATATTCTCATGTGGAACTTGAATTCAATTTCTGGTTTCGAGGCAAATTTATTACTTGCTGAGTCACAGGACCTCCATGTAAAAATATTAATAGTGAGTCATCAGCTTGTTTCATATTGCCTTCAAATTTTATTTTCATGGGACTTCATTCCATTCAGTCTTTAAAGAAATGGAACACAATGTGATCCATATATGTGCTGTTAGGCAGCTTGGTGGCAAAATGGGTATCACCAATGAGACCTTGTGTTTTGGAAAATGCAGCCACATGGTAGAAGTTCCACAACCTCTTTTGTTGAAGTATTCAGGAACTGTTTGATACTTCAAGGAATAAACGATTGACTTACCTGGAAAATATTAGCAGCATTGGTTTAAAATGAAACACAAAAGAGACACGAACGTTTAATATGTTGATGGTTTCCATTGTAATGGGCAAAACTATTTTCTGGATTTCATTATCTCAGACATTGATCAAACCCTAGTAAGTAGATTTTAGGGTTGTATTCTGCTGTGTTGGTGACTAATAGAGAGTATTATTAAACTGCAAGGCATAATTTCTTTTCTTAAATCTAGTTTTGCTTGCTTGCAAATTAAGATCTTACTTAACTGTATTGTTTTTAAGTTTTATGTTTTTTTTCAGGATTGGGTGGGGCTAATCAAGCTCTATGCTGTAGAGATGGTGACACCAGTTAAAAATAAGGAAATATCATATCTGGTTCTGCAATTGCCTAGCATCAACTTAGGAAGCTGAAACAACAATGGCAAAGACAGCTCTGTCAGACTTTGCACAAGCCTTCGCATTTACATCTCTGGGCTAGTGCCAAAACTGAGAGAGCTGTCTCACTGACTAGTCAAGCATCAGATTGAAATAGTCATACTCACAGAATCATACCTGACAGACAGTGTCCCAGACATCACTATCTCTATCTCTGGATATGTCCTGTCCCACCAGCAGGACAGATCCAGTAGAGGTGGTGGCACAGCCAGATGCAGATAGGGAGTCCACAACATTGATCTGGACCCCATGAAGTCTCATGGCTTCAGGTCAAACATGGGCCAGGAAACCTCTTGCTGGTTTTCACGTAACGTCCTCCCTCAGCTGATGAATCAGTGCTCCTTATTGTTGAACAACTAGGAGGAAGCATTGAAGGTGCCAGGGTGCATTCCAGTGGGGAATTTCAGAGAACAGCCAGAGAATTCCTAGAAGCATGGCATTCATCCCCAAACTCCATTAACAGACACATTGACCTGGACACCATATACAAACCACTACAGCTGAAACTGACACCCAGAAACGGCAAGAACATCCATCAACAGACACATCGACCTGGACCCCACATACAAATCACTGCAGTTGAAACTGACACCCGGAAGCGGCAAGAACAAACCACTATAAATACCGGAAGAAACATCAAAGCAGCGCTTCACACGAGGCTCCAACAGCACTGATGATGTTCCCTAGCCAGGGAACGAAACGTTTACAGCAAAAACTTCCAGCTCGGCGAGCAGAACCACAACAAGGGAATTTCAATGTCCAGCACCAAGAGTGAATCAGCAGCTGATCAAGCTGGTCGGGTCCTAAAGGACATAACTGCTAGACTAGGTCTGCAGCAGGTGATGAGAAAGCAAACAAAAGGAAAAACATACTTGACCTCATCCTTACCAAGTCGCCAGCTGCAGATCCATCTGTCCATGAATTGTTAAGAGTGACCACAGGACAGTTCTTGTGGACACAAAGTCCCACCTTCATATTGAGAATACCTTCATGTTGTGTGACATTATCACTGTGCTAAATGGGACAGACTTTGAACAGTCTGAAGACTGGGTATCCATGAGGTGCTGTGGGCCATCAACAGCAGCAGAACTGTACTTTAGCAGAATCTACAACCTTATAGCCCCCCACTACCATCAAGGCAAAGGATTAACCCTGGTTCAATGGAGAGTGCAGGAGGGCATGCCAGGAGCAGCCCCAAGAATACTTAAAAATTGTGTCAACCTGGTGAAGCCACCAAACAGGACTACCTACATGCCAAACAGCATAAGCAGCCAGTAATAGACAAAAATAAGTGATCCCACAACCAACAGATCAGATATAAGTTCTGCAGTCCTGCCACATCCAGTCATGAACGGTGGTGGACAATTAAACAACTCACTAGAGGAGGAGGCTCCACAAACATCCCCATCCTCAATGATGGAAGGTGAAAATGTATTGTTGGAAAAGCGCAGCAGGTCAGGCAGCATCCAAGGAACAGGAAATTCGACATTTCGGGCATAAGCCCTTCTTCAGGAATGAGGAAAGTGTGTCCAGCAGGCTAAGATAAAAGGTAGGGAGGAGGGACTTGGGGGAGGGGCGATGGAGATGTGATAGGTGGAAGGAGGTCAAGGTGAGGGTGATAGGCCGGAGTGGGGTGGGGGCGGAGAGGTCAGGAAGAAGATTGCAGCTTAGGAAGGTGGTGCTGAGTTCAAGGGATTTGACTGAGACAAGGTGGGGGGAGGGGAAATAAGGAAACTGGAGAAATCTGAGTTAATCCCTTGTGGTTGGAGGGTTCCCAGGCAGAAGATGAGGCGCTCTTCCTCCAACCGTCGTGTTGTTATGTTCTGGTGATGGAGGAGTCCAATGACCTGCATGTCCTTGGTGGAGTGGGAGGAGGAGTTAAAGTGTTGAGCCACGGGATGGTTGGGTTGGTTGGTCCGGGTGTCCCAGAGGTGTTCTCTGAAACGTTCCGCAAGTAGGCGGCCTGTCTCCCCAATATAGAGGAGGCAACATCGGGTGCAGCAGATGCAATAGATGATGTGTGTGGAGGTGCAGGTGAATTTGTGGCAGATATGGAAGGATCCCTTGGGGCCATGAAGAGAAGTAAGGGAGGAGGTGTGGGCGCAAGTTTTGCATTTCTTGTGGTTGCAAGGGAAGGTGCCGGGATTGGAGGTTGGGTTGGTGGGGGGTGTGGACCTGACGAGGGAGTCACGGAGGGAGTGGTCTTTTCGGAACGTTGATGGGGGAGGGGAGGGAAATATATTCCTGGTGGTGGGGTCCGTTTGGAGGTGGCGGAAATGACGGCGGATGATACGCTGTATATGGAGGTTGGTAGGGTGGTAGGTGAAAACCAGTGGGGTCTGGTCCTGGTGGCGGTTGGAGGGGCGAGGCTCAAGGGCGTAGGAGTGGGAAGTAGAGGAGATGCGGTGCATCTCCTCCACTTCCCGCTCTCCACCGCATCTCCTCCACTTCCCGCTCCTCCGCTCTTGAGCTCCGCCCCTCCAATCGCCACCAGGACAGAACCCCACTGGTTTTCACCTACCACCCCACCAACCTCCATATACAGCGTATCATACGTCGTCATTTCCGCCACCTCCAAACGGACCCCACCACCAGGGATATATTTCCCTCCCCTCCCCTACCAGCGTTCCGAAAAGACCACTCCCTCTGTATCTCCCTCGTCTGGCCCACACCCACCACCAACCCAACCTCCACTCCTGGCACCTTCCCCTGCAACAGCAAGAAATGCAAACCTTGCGCCCACACCTCCTCCCTTACTTCTCTCCAAGGCCCCAAGGGATCCTTCCAAAGCCGCCACAAATTCACCTGCACCTCCACACACATCATCTATTGCATCCACTGCACCCGATGTGGCCTCCTCTATATTGGGGAGACAGGCCGCCTACTTGCGGAACGTTTCAGAGAACACCTCTGGGACACCCGGACCAACCAACCCAACCACCCCGTGGCTCAACACTTTAACTCACCCTCCCACTCCACCAAGGACATGCAGGTCCTTGGACTCCTCCATCGCCAGAACATAACAACACGACGGTTGGAGGAAGACCACCTCATCTTCCACCAGGGAACCCTCTAACCACAAGGGATGAACTCAGATTTCTCCAGTTTCCTCATTTCCCCTCCCCCCACCTTGTCTCAGTCAAATCCCTTGAACTCAGCACCGCCCTCCTAACCTGCAATCTTCTTCCTGACCTCTCTGCCCCCACCCCACTCCGGCCTATCACCCTCACCTTGACCTCCTTCCACCTATCGCATCTCCATCACCCCTCCCCCAAATTCCTCCTCCCTACCTTTTATCTTAGCCTGCTGGACACACTTTCCTCATTCCTGCAGAAAGGCTTATGCCTGAAACGTCGAATTTCCTGTTCCTTGGATGCTGCCTGACCTGCTGTGCTTTTCCAGCAACACATTTTCAGCTCTGATCTCCAGCATCTGCAGACCTCACTTTCTCCTCAATGATGGAAGGACCAAGCAGTACAAAAGGTAAGGCTGAAGCATTCACAGCAATCTTCAGCCAGAAGTGTTGAGTGCACGATTCATCTCTGCCTCCACCAATGGTTTCCAACGTTACAGATACCAATCTTCAGCAATTTAATTCACTCCAAGTGACATCAAGAAATGGGTGTCAACACTGGGTACTGCGAAGACAGTAGGTCCTGACAACAATAGTATTGAAGACTTGTGCTCCAGAACTCGTGACACCCCTAGGCAAGCTGTTCCAGTACAGTTACCACACTTGCATTTACCCGACAATATGGAAAATTGCTCAGGTATATCCTGCACACAAAAAGCAAACCAAGTCCAACCTGGCCAATTACCGCCCCATTAATCATCTCTAGATCATCAGTAAAGTGGTGGAGGGTGCCGTCAACAGTGCTGTCAAGCAGCACCTGCTTCAGCCATAACCTGCTCAGTGACGCCCAGTTTAGGTTCCAACAGGACCACTCACCTCCTGACCTCATTACAGCCTTGGTTCAAACATGGACAAAAGAGCTGAATTCCAGAGGTGAGGTGAGAGTGACAGCCCTTGACATCAAGGCTGCATTACTCTGAGTGTGGCATCAAGGAGCCCTAGCAGAACTAGAATCAGTGGTTATTGGGGGCAAACTCTCCGCTGGTTAGAGTCATATCTGATACATAGGAAGATGGTCTTAGTTGTTGAAGGTCAGTCATCTCAGCTGCGGAACATCACTGCAGGAGTTTCTCAGGATAGTGTCCTAGGCCCAACCATCTTCAGCTTCTTCATCAACGACCTTCCCTCCATCCTAACGTCAGAAGTGGGTAAGTTTGTTGATGATTGCACAATGTTCAGCACTAATCTCAATTCCTCAGATACTGTATCCGTCCATATTGAAATGCAACAAGATTTGAATCATATCCAGGTTTGGGCTGACACATGACAAATAATATTCATACCGCACAAATGTCAGGCAATGATCACCACCAACAAAGGGAAATCTAACCACCGCCCCCTTTGGGACATTTGGTGGTGTCACTATCACTGAATCCCTCACTATCAACATCCTGGGGGCTACCATTGACCAGAAACTCAGCTGGACTCACTACATAAACACAGTAGCTACAAGAGCAGATCAGAGACTAGGGACAAAAGGACTGCCCTCAAAACCTGCCCATTATCTGCAAGGCGTAAGTTAGGAGTGTGATTGAATACTTCTCAGTTTCCTGGATGGGTCCAGCTCAAGTTCCAGCAACCCTACAGAAGCTTGACACCATCCAGGACAAAGCAGCCCACTTAATTGGTATTATATCCAGAAACATCTACTCCCTCCATCACTGATGCTCAGTAGCAGCAGAGTGTACTATCTATAAGGTGCACTGCAGAAATTCACCAAAGATCCTTAGTTAGCACTTTCCAATCCAGCAATAACTTCCATCCAGAATGATGAGAGCAGCAGATATAGGGGAGCACCACCACCTGCACATTTCCCTCCAAGTCACTCTCCATCCTGACATGGGAATATATCGTCATTCCTTCACTGTCATTGGGTCAAAATCCTGGAATTCCCTTCCTAATGGCAGTTCATGTCTACCTACAGCATGTGGACTGCAGTGGTTCAAGAAGCCACCTTCATAAGGGTCTAGTAGGGACAGGCGATAACTGCTGACCTACCTGTGACACCCACATCCCACGAAGGAATGATTTTAAAAAGTCAATGAATGAAGTCTGGAATTAATTTTGATGAGCAATATGCATAGTTTGCCATGTGGAATTATGATGTTGTGGTGATAACGCAGATCTAGCTGAAGGAAAGGCAGGACTGTATGTTAAATATTCCTGGTTACGGGGTGTTCAAAACATCTAGGAAAGGCAGAAAGGGACGTGGGGTGGCAGTATAGGTTAACAAAGCTTTGCAGGATTGGAGAAAGAGGATGGCTCCGAAGTTTCAGGGACAGAACCAATTGAGCTAGAGGTAAAGAATAAGGACAGTGCAATTGCCTTGCCTTGTGTGAGCTGAAGCCACCAATTAGCAGGAAGAGCAAATAAAGGAACAAATCTGCAAAGTAAGTACTGTAAGGTGCCAGTACTGCCGAGTAGTTATAATGGTGCAATTTCATTACCCAAATATAGTTTGATTTGTAGTACTGTAATGGGCAAAGAGGGACAAACATTCTTAAATTGTGTTCAGAAGAATTTACTTTTGCAGATTGGTGTCCAGTCCAACAAGAAAGGCAATACTGATTAACCTGATCCTTGGGAGCACGGTGATCAGGTAGAGCAAGAGTCAAGGAGGGAGCAGACAGTAATTGTTGGGCCATAGGGATTAGGATGATGGGGCAAGAATAACATGGGCTGCATAGAATGGAGCAAAGGTTAGCAAGAGAGATTACAACTAATCAATGGGCTACGTTTAAAGAAACAATGGATCAGATGAAGTTTAGATGTATTCATTCAAAAGGGTAAGGTAGGAAAAACAACTTGACAGCATGGTGGCTCAATGGTTAGCTCTGCTGCCTCACAGTGCCAGAGACCTGGGTTTGATTCCAGCCTTGGATGACTGTGTGAAGTTTGCATGTTCTCCCTGGATCTGCATAGGTTTTTGCCTGGTGTTCTGGTTTCCTCCCACAGTCCAAAGATGGCTGGATTGGCCATGCTAAATTCCCCATAGGGTCCAAGGATGTGCAGGCTAGTAGCCATTGGAAATGTGGGGTTATGGATCTATGGTCACTGGCTAGGTCTGGGTGGGGTGCTCTTTAGAGGGTTGGTGTGGACTTGATGGGCCAATTGGCCTCTTTCCACACTGTAGGGATGCTATGATTGATTCTATAAAATCCAGAGCGTCCTATTGAAACAGAAGGAAGAAACTAAGATAAAGGAGGGAATGTATGTTTATTAGAAGTGTCAGGTAGAAAATACAACTGAGAACTTAGCCAAATATATAATGTTCAGAAAGGAAGTGAAAAAAAATAAACAAGCATTGAGGGATTATAAAGAAAAGACTGACAGCAAAGATAAAGGGGAATCCCAAAGCCTTTGTTACCATGTCAACAGTAAAAATGTGGCAAGAGGAGGAGTAGGGCTGACGAGGGATCTAAAAGGGGATTTCTGTATAGAGGTAAGGGGCATGGCTGAGGTCTTAAACAAACATCCTGCAGGTGTCTTTGCCAAGGAGCATTCCTTACCTGGGCTATAGTGACAAAGGAGGTAACTCAGTCACTTGATAGAGTTTGATATTTATAAGAAGTGGTATTAAGTTGTTGGTATTTCGAGATGACAAGACCCCTGAACCAAATGAAGTACCTCCGCGTCTGTGAAAGGAAGTGAGGGTTGAAATTGCAGAGACATTATTCTTAATCTTTCAGTCTTTTCTGGACATGTGGATGGTACCAGAGTACTGGAAAATTAAAAACATTGCAGCTTTATTCAAAAGGGTTGTAGGGAAAAACCCAGCAATTATCTACTAGTCAGTTTAAACTCAGCTTCGAGGAACAATGGTCCAGCATAGGAGTAATAGTCACGTGGACAAATTTTAGTTAGGGAGAGCCATCATAGCTTTCTTCATGGAAAGTCTTGTTCAACAAACATGCCCTGGATTTCTTTGAAAACATAACAGAGAGAGTTGATGATGGTAATGCAGTTGATGTGATGTACATAGGCTTTGAAAAGGTATTTGGCAGTGCTCCACAACAGACTTGTGATAAAGCTTACAGCTTATGGAATAAAAGGAACAGTTACAACGTGGATGCAAATTTGCTGAGTGATAGGAAGCAACAATCATTAAGTACTATTTTTCTGGCTGAAGGTAGGTTTGTCCTGGACATTCCTGGGAAATGTTGAGACCTTTTGTTTTCCCTGATTCATAGAAATGATTTACATCTTGGTATGCAAGAGGCAATTTCCAGGTTGTGGATGATACAAAATTTGGAAGCATTGTAAACTGTGAGGAGGGTTTCCAAAAGATATTGACAAATTGGTGGGCGTGTGGATAATCAACAGGTGGAATTCAATGTCTAGAAATATGAAGCAATATATTTTTGTAGGAAAAACATGGGAGAGAAAATGTAAAATGCAAGGCATTCCTGTAAAGATTGTGCAGGGGCCGAGCAGTCATAATGCACGAAAGGTAGCAGAACAGATGGGGAGCTCAGTACAGAAGAGATTTACAAGAAAGATTCCAGGGATGAGGAAGTTCCTAAGAAAGATAAATTGGAACAGTTGGTACCATTTTCCTTCGAGAGAAGGATCTTTAAGCCCTTTTTCATTACACAGTATTGGATCTAAAAGAACATGCCCTCTATTGGCCCTTTAATGTACTGCTCTAGAAAACCATCTCAAATACATCCCAGAAAATCATCTTTCACAGTTTAGTGCTCAGTTGTTTTACCCAGTCTATATGCAGATTGAAGGCATCCACGATCAGTCTGCTGCTGAAGCTACAAGGTTCTGTCATCTCCTCATTAATATTAGGCTACACTACCATTGCTATTTGGTTCCTATGAAGTTGGACTATGTGGGACCTCATAGTCCCACAACCCCGCACCGCCTGTTTCTACCTCCTGCCCAAAATCCACAAACCTGACTGCCCCGGCTGACTCATTGTCTCAGCCTGCTCCTGCCCCACTGAACTCATCTCTGCATATTTCGACACGGTCCTGTCCCCGTTAGTCCAAGAACTCCCACCTACGTTCGGGACACCACCCATGCCCTCCACCTCCTCCATGATTTTCGCTTCCCCGATCCCCAATGCCTTATCTTCACCATGGACATCCAGCCCCTGTACACCTCCATCCCCAATCATGAAGGACTCAAAGCCCTCCGCTTCTTCCTTTCCCACCGAACCAACCAGTACCCTTCCACTGACGCCCTCCTTCGACTGACTGAACTGGTCCTCACTCTGAACAACTTCTCTTTCCAATCCTCCCACTTCCTCCAAACCAAAGGAGTAGCCATGGGCACCCACATGGGCCCCAGCTATGCCTGCCTCTTCATAGGATATGTGGAACAGTCCATCTTCCGCAGCTACACTGGCACCACCCCCCACCTTATCCTCTGCTACATCAATGACTGTATCGGCGTTGCCTGGTGCTCCCACAAGGAGGTTGAACAGTTCATCCACTTTATCAACACCTTCCACCCCGACCTCAAATTTACCTGGACTGTCTCAGACTCCTCCCTCTCCTTCCTGGGCCTCTCCATTTCTATCTCGGGCGACCGAATCAACACGGACATTTAATATAAACCGACCGACTCCCACAGCTACCGAGACTACACCTTCTCCCACCCTGCCCCTTTAAAAACGCCATCCCATATTCCCAATTCCTTCGTCTCTGCTGCATCTGCTCCCAGGAGGACCAGTTCCAATACCGAACAACCCAGATGGCCTCCTTCTTCAAGGACCGCAATTTCCCCTCAGACGTGATCAACAATGCTCTCCACCACATCTCCTCCACTTCCCGCTCCTCCGCCCTTGAGCCCTACCCCTCCAATCGCCACCAGGACAGAACCCCACTGGTGCTCACCTACCACCCCACCAACCTCAATATATATCACATCATCTGTCGTTATTTCCGCCACCTCCAAACGGATCCCACCACCAGGGATATATTTCCATCCCCTCCCCTATCAGCGTTCTGAAAAGACTACTCCCTCTGTGACTCCCTTGTCAGGTCCACATCCCCCACCAACCCAACCTTCCCTCCTGGCACCTTCCCATGCAACTGCAAGAAACGCAAAACTTACGCCCACACCTCCCCCCTTACTTCCCTCCAAAGTCCCAAGGGATCCTTCCATATCAGCCACAAATTCACCTGCACCTCCACACACATCATTTACTGCATCCACTGCACCCAAAGCACCCGAAGCACCCGAAGTGGCCTCCTCTATATTGGGGAGATAGGCCGCCTACTTGCGGAACGTTTCAGAGAACACCTCTGGGACACCCGGACCAACCAACCCAACCACCCCGTGGCTCAACCCTTCAACTCCCCCTCCCACTCCACCAAGGACATGCAGGTCCTTGGACTCCTCCATCGCCAGACCATAGCACCACGACGGTTGGAGGAAGAGCGCCTCATCTTCCGCCTAGGAACCCTCCAACCACAAGGGATGAACTCAGATTTCTCCAGTTTCCTCATTTCCCCTCCCCCCACCTTGTCTCAGTCCCAATCTTCGAACTCAGCACCGCCCTCCTAACCAGCAATCTTCTTCCTGACCTCTCCGCCCCCACCCCTACTCCGGCCTATCACCCTCACCTTAACCTCCTTCCACCTATCGCATTTTCAATGCCCCTCCCCCAAGTCCCTCCTCCCTACCTTTTATCTTAGCCTGCTTGGCACACTCTCCTCATTCCTGAAGAAGGGGTCATGCCCGAAACGTCGAATTTCCTGTTCCTTGGATTCTGCCTGACCTGCTGCGCTTTTCCAGCAACACATTTTCAGCTCTGATCTCCAGCATCTGCAGTCCTCACTTTCTCCAATGAATGAAATGATCCTATCCCTAAACAACCCAGCCTCCTTTCCCTTCTTGTCTGTCCTTCTTAGACATCACATATCCTTGAACATCCCAGAGCTGATCAACATGCAGCCATGTTTTTGTAATGGCAATTGGATCATACCAATGCATCTCTAATTGTACCTTTAGAATTGGGGATCATGAGGAACTACTCATGTTGGGTGCATAGTCATGAACTTCAGTTAGTGGCAACTTGAATGTTGTGCTGGAAGTGGAAAGATAAAGAAGCAAAATTACAGAAAACAATGACAGTCAAAAATATGTTATATTATCTATGATACACAAAAGTTAGTTTGGCATAAATAACAGGAAGAACCTAAAAGTCCAAACCAAGCCTCAGGAAGTATTGTTCTGTAAACAACAATATGGAGGTGTCCCACTGACCTTTCTAAATTGAAAATGAGGAATTATAAAAGATTGTTGGAAGATACATTTTTGGTGGGTTATTCTGCATAATTTTATAATTTTGAAAACTGTAATGATGCTAATACACATTGAAGCATAACTGCAAATCAACAAATTATTGCTTATGGAGCTGGGAATGTAATGTCAAATCCACTTGAGCCAATATGCTCAAATGTGCTGGGTCTGCAGGCAGGGTGCACCATGTGTATGCACATATATCAGGGGGGAGAAGCTCTCAAAATCCAAATGAAAATAAATCAAAGTTTTTCTTTCACTAAATCTCAATATTTTCTCATTTTCAGATGACTAAGAATAGATTCACACACAAATTAATGCAAATTAATGCCAGAATTTAAGGTGTTTGTGTCTTGTATACTGTAGGTGTGAAATAGTGAAATCCTTTGAAAATTCAGGGCTATGAAACTGCTTTATTTTAAAGTTAAATTCCCAATGTACTGTTACAGCCACCTCTAGGATGTCAATGAAGTTTCAGCGGCAGGAGGTACATGCAGCTGTAGATCCTTCTGTAATTATGCAGAGTTTAACTTGGCTGGATGGACGTGAGAGAATCTGCTGTTTTCAGATGAACATGTCTGCATAGCTTAGGCAATCATTATTAACTCTTTACATCACCACAATCACTCATGAAGAACTGTGGAAAGAAGTCTTTCATTTTAAGTCTATTTTTAAAGAACCTAAGTACAAATCTGCACATATAAAATTAGTTTAAGACCATAAAATGTAGGATCAGAATTAAGTCATTCAGCTCATTGAGTCTCCTCTGTCATTCAATCATGGCTCTTGTATGCCTCAAACACATTCTCCTGCCCTCACTCTTTAACCCTTGATGGTCCTTACTAATCAAGAACCTGTCCATCTCTGTCTTAAATACATTCGATGACTTGGCCTCTATAGCCTTCTCTAGCAATGAGTTCTACAACTTCACCACTCTCTGTCTGAAGAAATTCCTCTTCATCTCAGTTCTAAAGAGTTTTCCCTTCACTCTGAGGCTGTTGTCTTGGGTCCTAGTCTTTCCTACTGGTGGAAATGTCTTCCCCATATCCATTTTATCCAGGCCGCTCAGTTTCAACCAGATTCTCCCGTAACCGTCTAAATTCCATTGGATACAGAAACAGAGTCCTCAACTGCTCTTCATATGACAAGCTCTTCATCCTGGGGATCATTCTTGTAAACCTCCTCTGGACTCCCTCCAAGGCCAGCACATATTTTCTTAGATACGAGATTCAAAACTACTTACAATATTTCAAATACAGTCTTTCAGAGCCTTCTATAGCCTCAATATACATCTTTGCTCTTGTATTCTAGCCCTCTTGAAATGAATGCTAACATTACATTTGCCTTCCTTACTGACAACTGAACCTGCATGTTAGTCTTAGGAATCCTTGATCAAGATTCTCTTAAGTGCCTTTGTGCTTCAGATTCTCAAAGCCTTTCCCCATTTAGAAAATAGTCTGTGCTTCTACTCTTCCGACCAAAGTGCACAACCTAACACTATCCCACACTGTATTGTACTTCTTTTCTCCCTCTCCTAGCCGGTCCAAGTCCTTCTGCAGCCTTCCCGTTCCCTCAACACTACTTGTCCCTCCTCCTATCATTGCATCATCTACAAACTTAGCAAAAATGCCCTTAGTTCTTTCATCTAGGCCATTAATGTATAATGTGAATGGTTTTGGTCCCAACATTGACCCCTGCGGAACTCCATTAGTCTCCAACTGCTGTTTTGAAAAAGAGCCCTTTTATCCCCATTCCCTGGCCCCTCCAGTTTATCCATCCAGTACCTTGTCCTTAAACCCATGGGTTCTAATCTTATTTAACAGCCTCCTGTGTGGTACCTTGCCAAAGGCCTTTAGGAAATCCAAATAGATTACATTCACTGCCTCTCTTTTGGGTAACTTATCTGTTATCTTTTCAATGAGATTCTAGCAGATTTGTTAGGCATGACAAAGCCATGCTGACTCAACTCTATTTCACCATGCACTCCCAAGTATCTGCTATCTCACTCTTAATTATGGACTCTACAATCTTACAATCACCAAAGCCAGGCTAACTAGCCTATAATTTCCTGTCATCTGCTTCCCTCCCTTCTTAAACAAGGGTACTGCATTCACTATTTTCCAGTCCTCTGGAGCCCTCCCTGACTCTAGTGATTACTGTAAGATCATCACCAGTGCCTCGACAATCTTCTTAGCTACCTCCTTCAGAGCTGTGGGGTGCAGACCATCCAGTCTGGGTGATTTGTCCACCTTCAGACCTTTCAGCTTTCCTAGCATCTTCTACTCAGTGGCAGTCATCACACTCACCTCTGCCCTCTGATACTTTTGAGTCTGAGATGTACTTCTGTCAGACTTTATATGTTTCATGTTCCACTGTCCTGAGAATGCATCAGCAGAACTAAATTGGCAACATTCAATAAAGGCTCACCAAGTGATAAACCATGAAGACATTGTATGAAATTTTACCAGTCCCTGTTGGCAGGGATGAGATGCCAAAATCCCCTTGATGAATTTCCCATTATCCTCACACTAGCCCCCAATCTGTTTGTAATATAATTTGCCCTCACTCCAATTGAGACCTGTAATTGGGCAATTAATGACCACTGAAGGGCCACACTGTACCTGATTTGTTTGTTTGGGAGGAGTTCAGGAGGAGGGTAGATGGCCAAAGGGTTGCCTTGTCAGGACTTGTGCTATCAGGGTGGGGCCCATCTCCTTCAGTGGGTTTCTTTCCCAAAAGGTCAGTCTCTCACATCCCCTCACAGCCTACTGACCTTTCCATGAAGGCCCACAGTCTCTCGCTGCATCTCGCTGTGCCTCACCTCTCTAGCCAGTTAAGGATCCTTGAATGATTACATGTCTTTAATAAAGTGGGGAGATATTACTGACTCAGGTGGAGGGACACAAAGTCCTGTCCTGTAAAAAAATCTTCACGCAGATTTTCCACATCAAATGCACAGTTGATGTTAACATTAGATTTCTACCTCTTGTGGTTAATCAGTTATGAACTTTTTGACTGAAGCAAATATTTGTCAAGTAATTCCTTGGAACTGCTCCCATTCCACTGGCATCACATGTAGTCAGGAATTCTATTGTATCAATGGCAAGGCAACATATGCAAAGCAAAAGCAGGATTAGAGTGGTGCTGGAAAAACACAGCAGGTCAGGCAGCATCCGAGGAGCAGGAACATTGACGTTTCAGACAAAAGGATGATGGGCTTTTGCCCAAAACACTGATTTTCCTGCTCCTCAGATGCTGCCTGACCTGCTGTGCTTTTCCAGCACCACTGTAATCTTGACTCTAATCTCCAGCATCTGCAGTACTCACTTTTGCCACAGCAAAAGCAAGTCTGAGGAACTGCTTAGCCATCATTCTTTCATAATAAAAAGATTGTCAGATACTATAAGGAGTGTTGTTGCATTAATATATATTCAGGGACACTGCCCTATTGGGGATGCTCCTTTTAAGATAGTAAAGTTAAGTCCTCTCTTCTTTCCCTTTTGATCATGAATATCCCTTGGTACTGGATCCCAACATGGGATTTCTCCCTGACTCACTGCCAATATCCACTCCACAATCACATTTCTCAAACATACTGTTTTGCCATGATCACGTTTTTGTTTTGGGAGCTTACTGTGCACACTTCAGCTGACTTCTCTCCTACATTTCAGGACTGTGTTTCATATGTTCTTCATCAACTGTAAAGAGCTTTGAGGTGCTCTGAAGCCACGAATAGTGTATTATAAATGCTAATTCCTCATTCTAACATTCAACTAACAGAGCAAAAGATATCAAGGGAAATGCAATTGTACTTCCCTCATTTTATTTTCTTTATTATGATTCTATGCAACTCACCTAATGATACAAGTGATGCAGTCTGGCCAAACATTGCTCAGTCCATTGACTTCTTGAAGGTAAATATCTATGCTCCATCTACTAGAAGAGGCCAAGTCAAACTATTAATTCCATATAACACTGTAACTACAGCAGTTCTCCAAGAGTTGCTAAAATTTAAACAAAATTAATACCAGTGTAAAATCACTTCCTTTGCTTTTTGACATCTGTCTAAATGGTCTATACATAATGGCAGTATACGCTAATGTGAATGCTCATCAATGCACGATGCTTTTATTCTGGCATTTGTATTCCAAGGATCAAGTATGGATTTAATCATGGTTTGCTGAACCAGGGTTACTGGAGCATCTCTTTGCAAAAATTAAATTGGTTACCTGCCCATTGTAGCCCAAACCAAATTTTCAAGACTTTTTTGATATTTTTCTAAGCACTAGCATTAATTTAATGAGGCATCTGTTCTTGTTCCAATTGTGTTTTGTTGCACATTGTTTTTGTACTATCTTATCTATAACATCTGCAGTAGTTTGAAATTATAATTGCAGCAGAGGTTTTAAAAGATGCACCTTCTGCTTGTTCCAGGAATTTAATTCAAAAGAAATCATAAAACTAAAACTGCCAAAACGGCTTTTTAAGAATCTGAGCTAGTTGCAACTGAGTTAACAGTGGATAATATTCAACAATATCCTTAATCTATCACTAAATGTATTGAAGGTGCTATTTGTTTCCAAGTGACAACAAACTCTGAAAACCCACCTGGTCTAAATGCTTAAAGATTATTTCAGAATCTCTGCTATTCAGTGGATGCATTAAGCCATTAATTTTAAACATGTTCCGGATGTCACGGGCAGAAGTTATGTATTTTCTCACTTCTAGTGATCATTGAGTTTTGCATATGGGGCCTGAGTGTCTACTCACCTTCAGTGTGCCCCAATTTAAATGATGCCGACAGTAAGTTTATTTTGATTGGTTTGAAATGAAAAGTTCTTTTAATACCCCATACTTGCCCTTGAAGTTTATAAATGTGACATCTAACTCATTTGCCTGACACAATTATTCACACAAAAACTGGATGCAGATGGAGAAAAAAGGACACTGCAGTTACAGAGCATAATTGTCTCTGTTTTTCATTTGTGACAGGCCTGTAGTTCCTTAGATAAGTGTATGTTTTAGCTATGGTGACATTTTTGTAATGTAAAGGATTCTCACTAAGCTGCAAGGCCTCCGTTAGTCAAATTTCAAGTAAATTTAGTTCTCAGTTGAGCTTGAAATCGTAATACGCTGGGAAGAATTTTCTTCCACTTTCAGGATATTGCTGTTTGTTATTTTGGTTGATTAAGTGACTTGCAGCAGGTTCAATGTATTTGTAATGAACTCTGTTGGATCTCCTATCACTAAACAGCTTCTTCCTATATTTTAAAAGTGAACAGAAAGCATGTCTCTTTCATATTGCATTCTTTCATATTGATGATAACATTCAACTCTTTTATGGTATGATCGCATAAACTGATAGGGTGATAATTTGCCTGACTGAATTTGTCCTGTTGTTTCTGTGTGTGTAGGATGTACCTTGGCAATTTTCCACAGTGCTGGATAGATGCTGGTACTGTAGTTGTATTGGAACAGCTTGGCTTGGGGCATAGTCAGTTCTGGAGCATAAGTCTTCAATACAGTTGCCAGAAAGTTGTCAATTGCAGTATCGAGTGCCTTCAGCCGTTTCTCAAAAAACATGTGAAATGAATCAAATTAGCTGAAGACTGACATCTGTGATGCTGATTAGATTTGTAGGAGCCTGAGATGAATCACCAACTCAGCACTTCTTGCTGAAGATTGTTGCAAACGTTTTGGCCTTTTCCCCATCATTGAGGATTGGGCTATTTGTGAGTGTCGTGTTCCAGCAAGTTGTTTAATTGCTCACCACAATTCAGAACCATATATGGTGGGTCTGCAGAGCTTAGATCTGGCTTGTTGGTTGGTGTTAGATGCATAGAGTGATACAGCATGGAAACAGATCCTTCAGTTCAACTCATCTATGCCAACCAGATTATCTTAAACTCAACTAGTCCCATTTGTCTGCATTTGGTCCATATCCCTGTAAACCTCCCTTGTTCACGTGCCTATCCAAATGTCTTTGAAATATTGTAACTGTTACTGCCTCGATTACTTCCTTTGGCAACTCACTCCATACACTGTTTGTGGAAAGGTTTGCCCCTTAGGTCCTTTTTAAATCTTTCCCTTCTACCTTAAACCTATGCCCTCTAGTTTAGTTTTGGACTCCCCTACTTTTGGAAAAAGATCTTGGCATTTCATCTTTATCTATGCCCCTCATGATTTATAAACCTCTGTAAGGTCATCTTGTTTTTTTCCCTGTAAGTAGTCCTGTGCTGTTGCTTTAGCAGATGACACCTCATTTTACTACTGTCTGACACTGCTCCTGACTTGTCCCCCTACACCTAAACCAGGATTGATCTCTTGTCTTGGTGGTAAAGGTGGGGTGGGGGATACGTTGGGCCATGAGGTTACAGATTGTGTTGGAGTAAAATTCTGCTAATGATGATGCATGGTACCTCATGGATGCCCAGACTTGAGTTGCTAGATCTGTTTGAAATCTATCCCATTGTGCACGATGAGACTGCTGCACAACATGATGGAGAGTTTTGCTGGTGAATTATCATGTTCATAAGGCCAACTTTTCTGTTATTGACTTTGCAAGCTTCGGTATTGAACTTTTAGTATGTTGTAATAGTTTTTGTTCCTATTTTGTTATTTATTTAGCAGTTTGAACGTGACTTAAGAAGATACACCAATTATGAGAAAAACATGATGCTGGACAACCATGGTCTATATGACAAAGCGAAGGTACTACTGAATTGTTACATTGTTAATTGACTTAAACATGTTGTACATGGCTCAAGCTAAATTATAATTGTGTGTAATCTAGACCATTTAACAATTTGTCTGTATTCGTCTCATCTTTGCTATCTTTCACAAAGTGTAACTCAGCTGTTGTTCTGGATGAATGATATTTATGGTAGGTGCTTAAAATTCATGTACAACCTGTTGAATGTATTCAGATTTACAAAACAGCAAAGTAACTTCAAAAGGTGTGATATAAAATGTTCGTGAACACTCCCAAAAAAATCAAGAACTTTGTTTTCTTCATCAATTTGCGGGAACAAGTCATGCGACCACTGAGTTATGCACTGTCGAGAAGAGGTCAGCCATGATCGTATCAAATAGTGGAACAGGCTCGAGGCTGAAGTAGTCTGATTAGGCTGAATTGCCTAATCCTGCTGCAAGTTCTTGTTATAAACAATGGGGTAGATTTTAACGTGATGCTGGATTTAAACTGTCCTGGTGCAGTAATGATTTCTGTCACATCCTGCGTCTGAATAAGGGCTCAGCAATTGTCAGGTTAGGACTGTATGAACATGCTGTTGTAAGTCAGAATAATTGATGAAAACTGCCAGTCAGTGGAAAATCAGACATGTCTTGCCTACCCATTATGATTCATGTAAGTGGGAAATGGAATACTGCGGAATCTTACAGTAGACAGTGCCGATGGATGTTGTATTCCCAAAAGCCAGTTGGTGAACTATTGAACTTTGATATCATTTAACAGAGTTATGCATTGCAAATGTATACCTTCTGAAATAACAGCTACAGTTTTAGTCTGAGTTCATACAAAATAAATTAATCCTTAGTTAACACCTACCACTTGCATTAAAGTAAACACAATTCAGGTACACTTAACGATTTCCTTCTTTCACTTGAAATAAAAATATGAAGTGAATATTTGCAGCAAAAAACTTAATTTTACAGATTTTCTTTCTCTCAACATTGTTCAAAGCTAGCAAGGTGAAATTCATAACCTTTTCTCATCCATAATGTATGCATAGAGTACGTTAGCTCACAATAAGTGATGACCTAAATTACATGGAATGGGTGTACTATCATCAGTGCACCCATTGTATAGACTCTCATTTTATATTTGACAAACATAATTGTTTATTTATTGCCCTCAAAAGAGTCATGGCAGAAACTTGCTGTGATGACCCAGTACAAATAAGTAGGGAGTGACATTCTCTAAATAAGATTACAACAAAATAAAGAACTGCAGGTGTTGGAGATTTGAAACATAAACATAAATTGCTGGAGAAACTCAGCAAGTCTGACAATATCTATGGAAAGAAAACTGAGTTAACTTTTCAAATGCAGCTCTCTAACACTTTAGCTTGGCAACATTTGGAGTATTGTATGCGTTTCAGGTTAAAAAATGAGGTCTGCAGATGCTGGAGATCACAGCTGCAAATGTGTTGCTGGTCAAAGCACAGCAGGTTAGGCAGCATCTCAGGAATAGAGAATTCCTGAGATGCTGCCTAACCTGCTGTGCTTTGACCAGCAACACATTTGCAGCTGCGTTTCAGGTTGCCATACTATAGGAAGGATGTGGAGTCTTTGGAAAGGGTGAAAAAGAGGTTGACCAGGATGTCACCTGGATTGGGATGTACTAGCTGTAAGAAGAGAAGGGACAAACTTAGATTGTTTTCACTAGAGTATTGAAGGCTGAGGCGTGACCTAATACGAGTATATAAAATTATGACAAGCATTAACAGGATGGATAGTTAGAATACTTTTCCCAAGGTGGAAATATCAAATACCAGGGAGCACAGTTTTCAGTGAGAGTGGGAAAATTTAATGTGTGAGACAAGTGTTTTATGCAAGGGATGGTAGGTGCCTGGAACATACTGCCTGGGGAAGTTGTAGAAGCAGATACGATAGTAATGTTTAAGAGGAATTCCGACAGACCCATGACCAGGCAGGGAATAGAGGGATATGGACCATGTGCAGGGAGATGGATTAATTTGGAATGGCATAATGGTTGGCAGAGAGATGGTGAGCTGAAGGGCCTATTCCTGTACTGTACAGTTTGATGTTCTGTATTCTATTTTCTCAGCGACATGGTCTATTAGTGGTGGATTCGAATGAGAGATCTGTCAATGTAATGAGCATCTTATTGCATCTTTATATTTTTGACAAGCAGCATGGTGAACTTCTGACCAGGCAGCAATGAGCTGCTTATTGAGGAGGACTATTGCTTAATCACCCTGTTGGTGGCACATCTCAGCTCATTGATATTAGCTTTCGATTTTACATAATGCACCATGCAAGTTAGACCTCGAGAAAACGTGAGTTGGAAGTCAGAACAGGTACCCGGCAAATACACTTTTTCTGAAGGACCACGATATTGGACTGGATGGCAGTGTCTCAGACATACTCCATTGGCTCTTGTCACACACATCTCAATTAACGAACATTAACTTCCAACATAACACTAAAAACCCTCATGGCACATCTCTTATCCACTTACAGCATTCTTCTGCACTTCAATAATTCAACTTGAGTTCCACTGGCTGAGTGTAATGCTGCCGCAAGGGCAATACACTCAGGGACATGCTCCCAACTCCTGGAGTGGCCAAGGCTGTGTCTGAGGGCTTTTTGCTCGTATCATAGTGCTCACTCACCGTAAGCCTAGCTGGATATTTGCAGCATTCTGCCCTGTGTTACCTTGCCTCACTATTGTGTACTTGGCCCCTGTAGCCAGAGCTTAACCACCCTGTCTACATGTGACTATTTAATAGGAACTCTGCATTGTCTTAATATTGAAATCGTTTTCTTTTTTTGTTTCTTTCTAACTTATTTCTAAATACATGAGGCAGTAATTATCTTAACAGCATCACATCTCTACATTGCACATTCCTCCCCCCTTGGGTAATATATTGTGAATTCTGGGATAAATTTCTTATTCTTCACTTGTCTTTACAGTTGTGCCAGGTTTGCATCTTTCTGAAAAATATCAACTGCCTCCTCTACCCTTTCTGAACTCCCTGCTCCAGTCTCATTTATTTTCTGACACTGGATCATGCACGAAAATAAGAAATATATTCCACTCATTTTCTCTGTAGTGTGACGTAATGCATCTCATAAATGTTCTCTTCTCCCGTTTTTCGGGTATACTTTCTTAGTCAACTCCACTTCATCATCCATAGATTTAAGTAGTATTAAGAATGGACATACGTGTTCTTGTTGAGGATTTTCTGAAAGCTTAAGAAAACCTGTGAAATTCCTCTCTTTGCTTCTAATCGTCTGAATGAGGATACTTGTCATACCAATTCTCCCTTTTATCTTAGTGCTGATGATGCTTATTTTTTATGGTTTTACTTAGGGTTTCTATTGACAACAGCATTTGTGGAGACCTAAAATGAGTTACTTTGTCAGGTGCCTGGACATCCATCAGAACTGAGACAAATGTAACAAGTTTCAAGCCAATGAATGTGAAAAGATGGGCTTGTTGTAGATAAATAAAAGTGAAGGTGAAGCCTGTGTGAGGGCAGAAGGCAGAATAGATCAAATGGAACAGATTGGTGGAGGACAAAGGGAGTTTGTAATTGAGACTTATGGAGAAACAAATGATCTGTTGAGACGAGGTGTGAATGCCAAAATCATGAACAGCTGACATCCAAAGAGGGAAAAAAAAATGTATAATCAGGAAGTTGTGAAACAAAATGGGACTAAAGATTACAGTCTGTAATCGTTCAACTCAATTTTGAATCCAGAAAGTTGTTAATTGCCGAGTTAAAAACGGAGGTGTTGTTCTTCACTGGCACAACTGAGACAGAGATGTCTGAGTGAGAGTGGGAGGACAAGTAAAATGTCCTAATTCTGGGCTTTGGTTGCAGAGTGAATGAAGATGTTCTGTGAGACAGTCACCTAATCTGCAATTGATTTCCCCAGGAGGAGAAAGGCACATTGTGAGCAGTGATTACAGTATAATAATTACTGAAAGAAGGATAAACAAATCTCTATTTCATCTGGAAGGCATGGTTTAGACTCTGCTGATTAGGTGAAGATGTGCTTGGTGCTGGTGTCACTTTGGAGCTGTTGCAACCTGATCTGTTGCATGTGGAGGGTGCTAGGGTGGAAGTTGAGGACACCGGGTGCCCTATTATGATTCTAGAAGCACGACCACGGGACAGAGGAGAGATTTGGGAAACAGCGTTGACAATGTTGAGCACCCTGCCAACCATTGCTTAGTTGATGAGAGAGGAAGATGTGGAACTGGATTTTTCCATTTACTGTTAAAGTATAGCGGGGAGTGCATTTATGGGATCTGGTCTGCTACAGCCCAGGGTTAATTTTCACATGCAATCTTGTTTTTATCTTAATCTTCTATGCAGCCAAGGTGTTGAGCACATATCTCACAAAATTGCTTTGACGCAGAATTGGAAGTTTTCACCACTGGTGAGATTGCTGGCTTTAGATGCCTCTGGCACAACATTTAAAACCCAGCTGCCTACCATTCTGTGCAATGCAACCCAAGATTTACACCTCAAACAGAGGTGCTGGACCATAAGTTAGGAAAGATGTTGCAGAGGAAAGGCAACCTATCTCCCTGCTGCCAACACAGACACCTGGAGGGCCTGGTGGACAGAATGATGGATTCCTACTGATTGCACGTTGCTCTCAGCTTGGCTACAAATGCAGCACATCTCTATCAAGTCTCCAGTACTATTGCCAGGATGTTGCCAGAGCACAGAGTCCTTGCATTATCCTGAGCCTTCATTCATATAATCATATTATTTTCAGTGAACCCAAGTGGCTAAAGATTAGCATTTAGGATAATGGAAACCTCAGGATCACCAATTTGGTACTCTGGTTAAAGATGGTTGCACTGTCTTTTGCCAGGTTTATGTCTTTCATGTCTGTCTTTATATGTCTGTCTAATTACACATAGTTGACATTTGGCAAAGAAATGTGTAGAATCAACCAGATCTTCATTGGAAATAGTTAAATTAATGTTCACTTAGATAATTACCTCAAAATTTACCTCAGAATGTAAATTATTTATTAAGTTTCGCATGATTGTGCATTGTTGAAAACTTGGATCTGCCATAGAAAGTATGAGTGAGGACTAAATGATGAGAAGAGTAGTATGGAAGTTGGAGTAGTTTATATGTTTCAGTTTTTAAATTTTTTTTGTTAAATTTGAATTCAAATGCTGCAACTCTAAATTCAATTATCAGTCAAATGTTTGTGTAAGGCTGTGTGTTTGTTTGCCCAGGTAAGGTAATACTGAGTTTTGATGATAATAAAGGTATACTGAACCAAATTTCAGTAATCTTCTGTGTTGATTTGAAATATTTTTAATCCCAACCACCCAAGTTGTTTGAAGTATAACATGCGTAATTAGTGGGAGGAATAGTGGAAGCCATTCGTAAATACAATGTACAGAACTAAGAGCATAACATTCTTAGAACAATTATAAGGAAGTTCTTTGTTTCAACATAAAAATATTGAGAAAATTAGAGCACTTGCTGTGGAAATTGTGCCTGAGTTTAGGAATCAATCTGAGTTTAGGGGTGATTTATAACTTCACCTTTATTAGATTCGTTCTATGCTGTCTCTCATTATCTAGGATAGTTTTGTCAGGGAGTCAGAACTGATGCCTTGAGAGACGTTTTGAATTTTATGCTACATTAACTTGCCAACAAAAGAGTGAAGGACAGTGAAGCCAAAAGTGATTGTGACATCATATACGTAAATTTTGTTGCAATTATTTCATGTTTGAAATTCTAGCTATATGATACATTGCATCTTACAATGAATACCCTACTGAGAAACAACTGTGTGTAAGATGCAATGACAGCTGAAACGTTGTTAGAAGGCTAGCTTTAGTAAATATGGGACACATCGACTGGCAGTATTTTGTAGCATGAAATTCTGGGACTTCTGCCCTGGGACTTATTAGTGTTTGGTAATTGTCATGATGAATGTCATTTTCTCTCAATCTCTCCCACGTCTTGTAGAGACAGTAGACTGCACCCAACCAAGCTACCTCTCCTTTTTAGAAATGATGTACCATCAGAGGAGGACAAAGAAAGTTTTCGCAGGCAAACAGGCGTTGATTGGGTGCACTCAAGGAAATAAATTCTTCCAACTAACAATGGGATAAAAGATTCTGGGTATTACCTGGGTAGGTTTGTAAATTAGCATGGCTTCCTCTTGTTGGATAACAGTTTTGGGTAAGACAATAAGACATAGAAGTCAAAGTAGGCCATTCAACCTATTAAATTTGTCCCATCAGACTTGCTGATCATGCCTTATCTGACAATCCTCAACTCCACTTTGTTGCCTTTCCCCAAAATCCTGGAATCCCTTAATGATTAAAAATCTGTCTTTCTCAGGCATGAATATACTTAATGACCTCACCTCAACAGCCCATTATATAAAGAATATAACAGATTATCAGGTAGAAGTAAAATCCTTATCATCTATGTCTTAAATGTGTGACGCCTTATTCTGAGATTATGCCCTCTGTTCCTTTGCTCTCCCATAGGGGAAACAATCTCTCCACATATACCTTATCAAGTCCTCCTAGACTCTTATATATTTCAATAAGATCATCTCCCAAACTTCTATATTGCAGTGAGTATAGGCCCAATTTACTTAACCTCTCCTTATAAAACAATCACTCTATATTGCTTGTCAGGTTCATGATATCAGCTCTTCTCTGGGCTACCTCCAATGCCAGTGTACATTTCCTTCGATAAGACACCTAAAATTGTTCACAGTATTCCAGCTATGGGCTAACTAGTGTGTTGAATGGTTTAGCAAACCTTTCCTACTTTTAATATTCCATTCCTTTTGGAATAAAGGCCAACATTCCATTTGTGTGCCCATGTCCGCTGAACTTGGATATAAACTTTTTGTGATTCATGGACAAGAACTCCCAAATCCCTTTGTATTGTAGCTTCCTGCACTGTTGCAGAGTTGTGGGAACGAAAGTAGTAGGTCAGTAAGGGCAATGATTGAGGTAGAGCTTAAGTCAAGTAAGTTTAATAGGGAGAGCAAGCAGGGCCAAGTTAATAAACATGGTGGGATTGGAGATTCTGGAGGTTTATTTCAATGCAAGGAGTATAAAAGATAAGACAGACAAGCTTAGAACCTGGATTAGTTACCAGAACTATGAAACTGTAGCCATTACAGAAACTTGGTTGAAAGAAGGGCAGGACTGGCAGCTCAATGTTCCAGAGTTTGGATGTTTCAGTTGTGATAGAGAATGATGTAAAAGGGATGGGGGAGTTGCATTACTGATTTATGGAGAATGCCATAGCTGTAATAAGTGAGGATATCTGGGATGACTCATCCACAGTTACTATATGGGGGGAGGAATAAGAAAGGTTCAATCCTGTTATGCCAAATTATAAGCAGGAAATAGAGGAACAGATATGTAAGCAGATTATGGAAGGATGTAAAAACAACAAAGTTGTTGTAGAGGGTTATTTTAACTTCCCCAATATTGACTGGGACTCACTTAATTCCAAGGGCAAAGTTGGTGCATCCAGGAGGGTTTGTTGAAACAGTATGTAGATAGTCCAACTAGGGAGGTGGCCACATTAGATGTTGTTTTAGGGAGATGCCTGACCAGGTGATTGAAGTTTCAGTGGGAGACCATTTTGGGAACAGTGATCATAATTCCAGTTTTAGTTATGGATAAGAATAAGACTGGTCTTTTGGTGAAAGTGCTAAATTAGGGGAAGGCATATTACAGTAATATTAAGCAGGAACTGGAGAAATTAGATTGGGGCAGCTGTTTGAGGGTAAATCTACATCAGACATGTGAGAGTCTTTTGATCACGGTGTAGGACCAGCATGTTCCTGCGAGGATGAAAGGTGAGGATGGCAAGATTCAGCAACCATTGATGACAAGTGATATTGAAAGAAATTAGTCAAAAAGAAAGAGAAAAGGTGTAAAGTTTAGGAAACTGAAATCAGACAAGTCCTTGAGGAATGTAAAGGAAGCAGGTAAGAAGTTAAACGAGGAATTAGGAGAGATAAAGTCAATTAAATGCCCTTGGACAAGTAGGATAAATGAAAATTGCAACTCATTTACAAGTATATTAGAAGCTAGAGGGTAACCAACGAAAGAGTAGGTCCATTCAAGGACAAAGGATAGATTTATGCCCGGAGTCAGAGGAAGTGGGTGAGATTCTGGATGAGTTAGGACATGGATAATGGTAACATCAGTGAGGGCTAACTGAAGTTGCCAAAATCCCATTTTGACTTCCATGTCAGGAATTCTCCGCATCCAGCTTACTTGCCTCAGCTGGTACAATGGGAAACTGCATATTAGTGAGTCACGATTGGCAGTTAATAAGATTGCGAGTGAAAAATGAGGTCTGCAGATGCTGGAGATCACCGCTGAAAATGTGTTGCTGGTCAAAGCACAGCAGGCCAGGCAGCATCTCAGGAATAGGGAATTCGATGTTTCGAGCATAAGCCCTTCATCAGGAATGAGAGAGAGTAGCCAAGCGGGCTAAGATAAAAGGTAGGGAGGAGGGACTTGGGGGAGGGGCGATGGAGGTGGGATAGGTGGAAGGAGGTCAAGGTGAGGGTGATAGGCCAGATGGGGTGGGGGCAGAGAGGTCAGGAAGGAGATTGCAGGTTAGGAGGGCGGTGCTGAGTTGAGGGAACCGACTGAGACAAGGTGGGGGGAGGGGAAATGAGGAAACTGGAGAAATCTGAGTTCATTCCTTGTGGTTGGAGGGTTCCCAGGCGGAAGATGAGGCGCTCCTCCTCCAGCCGTCGTGTTGTTGTGTTCTGCCGGTGGAGGAGTCCAAGGACCTGCATGTCCTCGGTGGAGTGGGAGGGGGAGTTAAAGTGTTGAGCCACGGGGTGGTTGGGTTGGTTGGTCCGGGCGGCCCAGAGGTGTTCTCTGAAGCGTTCCGCAAGTAAGCGGCCTGTCTCCCCCAATATAGAGGAGGCCACATCGGGTGCAGCGGATGCAATAGATGATGTGTGTGGAGGTACAGGTGAACTTGTGGCGGATATGGAAGGATCCCTTGGGGCCTTGGAGGGAAGTGAGTGTGGAGGTGTGGGCGCAAGTTTTACATTTCCTGCGGTCGCAGGGGAAAGTGCCGGGGGTGGAGGTTGGGTTGGTGGGGGGTGTGGATCTGACGAGGGAGTCACGAAGGGAGTGGTCCTTGCGGAACGCTGATAGGGGAGGGGAGCCCATGCGGGTGCCCATGGCAACTCCTTTAGTTTGGAGGAAGTGGGAGGATTGAAAAGAGAAGTTATTCAGGGTGAGGACCAGTTCAGTCAGTCGAAGGAGGGTGTCAGTGGAAGGGTACTGGTTGGTGCGGCGGGAAAGGAAGAAGCGGAGGGCTTTGAGTCCTTCGTGATGGGGGATGGAGGTGTACAGGGACTGGATGTCCATAGTGAAAATAGTGAAAATGCCTGCCTCTTCGTAGGATATGTGGAACAGTCCATCTTTCGCAACTACACTGGCACCACCCCCCACCTTTTCCTCCGCTACATCGATGACTGTATCGGCGCTGCCTCGTGCTCCCACGAGGAAGTTGAACAGTTCATCAACTTTACTAACACCTTCCATCCCGACCTTAAATTCACCTGGACTGTCTCAGACTCCTCCCTCCCCTTCCTAGACCTTTCCATCTCTATCTTGGGCGACCAACTCAACTCAGACATCTACTATAAACCGACTGACTCCCACAGCTACCTGGACTACACCTACTCCCACCCTGCCCCCTGCAAAAACTCCATCCCATATTCCCAATTCCTTCGTCTCCGCTGCATCTGCTCCCAGGAGGACCAGTTCCAACACCGCACAGCCCAGATGGCCTCCTTCTTCAAGGACCGCAGATTCCCTCCAGACGTGATCGACGATGCCCTCCACCACATCTCATCCACTTCCTGCTCCTCCGCCCTTGAGCCCCGCTCCTCCAACCGCCACCAAGACAGAACCCCACTGGTTCTCACCTACCACCCCACCAACCTCCTAATACAACGTATCATCCGCCGTCATTTCCGCCACCTCCAAACGGACCCCACCACCAAGGATATATTTCCCTCCCCTCCCCTATCAGCGTTCCGCAAGGACCACTCCCTTCGTGACTCCCTCGTCAGATCCACACCCCCCACCAACCCAACCTCCACCCCCAGCACTTTTCCCTGCGACCGCAGGAAATGTAAAACTTGCGCCCACACCTCCACACTCACTTCCCTCCAAGGCCCCAAGGGATCCTTCCATATCCGCCACAAGTTCACCTGTACCTCCACACACATCATCTATTGCATCCGCTGCACCCGATGTGGCCTCCTCTATATTGGGGAGACAGGCCGCTTACTTGCGGAACGCTTCAGAGAACACCTCTGGGCCGCCCGGACCAACCAACCCAATCACCCCGTGGCTCAACACTTTAACTCTCCCTCCCACTCCACCGAGGACATGCAGGTCCTTGGACTCCTCCACCGGCAGAACACAACAACACGACGGCTGGAGGAGGAGCGCCTCATCTTTCGCCTGGGAACCCTCCAACCACAAGGTATGAATTCAGATTTCTCCAGTTTCCTCATTTCCCCTCACCCCATCTTGTCTCAGTCGGTTCCCTCAACTCAGCACCACCCTCCTAACCTGCAATCTCCTTCCTGACCTCTCCGCCCCCACCCCACTCCGGCCTACCACCCTCACCTTGACCTCCTTCCACCTATCCCACCTCCATCGCCCCTCCCCCAAGTCCCTCCTCCCTACCTTTTATCTTAGCCCGCTTGGCTACTCTCTCTCATTCCTGATGAAGGGCTTATGCTCGAAACATCGAATTCCCTATTCCTGAGATGCTGCCTGGCCTGCTGTGCTTTGACCAGCAACACATTTTCAGAGTTAATAAGATTGCATCAAGAATTCCTCCTAAATAAGTACCTCACTTCAGTCTGGCAAAAATCTCACCTCACTGTCTGGAATTGAGCTGTAAGATGTAACAAGTTGTTCCTAACAACGGGGTAGGCCTCACTGGACTTCTTATCAGATTCTGTGAAACATCACCATTTCCAACATTATCCAGGCATCTATATTCTATCAATAGTATTTGTTACTGACATAACTGGTTTTAACATGCTACCAATGCACAAAAATGAAAATTCAGAAGTGCTGGACATGGTCGATTATTACTTTGCAAAAATATTTTGTAGTAGAAGGAGAGACCAGCAAGCTGACCTCTCCAAGAAAATTAACAATTGTACCAGAATCAGAGACAGACCAAAATTAGTGTCAGAATAATGGAACAATGAATAAACTAATGGCACTAAAGATTAGATTAGATTAGATTCTCTACAGTGTGAAAACAGGCCCTCCGGCCCAATAAGTCCACACTGCCCCTCCGAACAGAAACCCACCCAGACCCATTCCCCTACCCTATATTTACCCCAGACTAATGCACCTAACACTGTGGGCAATTTTAGCAAGGTCAATTCACCTGACCTGCACATCTTTGGATTGTGCGAGGAAACCGGAGCACCCGGAAGAAACCCACACAGTGAGGCAGCAGTGCTAACCGCTGAGCCACTGTGCCCTCTGATCACTGAGATCAGATTATTTCCATTGCAGGTGATTTAAACTGAGGCAGATGAGAACATTACAAATGTCCTAACAATAATTTTCCAACTTGCCCTCCATTCAGGAAACATTCCTTTTCACTCTGTAAATTTACATATATTTTCCATCATTTCAGAAAAGTTGAGAATGGAAACCCAGGGAATTTTCAATCAGTTAACTTAACATCTGTTGATGTGAAATTATTATAGTCTGTAATTAAGGATAGCATGATAAATCGCCTGGAAAATATTCAGCTGCTGGGAGACAGCCAGTGTGGATTTTTAAAGTGTAAGTTATGCCTGATGAATCTGAATTTGTGCGGAGACAACTATAATAATGAATAATGGAATGTCAATAGTTATTATCCATGTGGACTTTAAAACAGCATTAAATAATATTCCTAAAACAAGACTGTTCACTGAGATTAAGCTCACGGAACTGAAAACAAATTGTTTTCCGGGTCGGGAGCCTTAAATGAGCAGCCAATGGCAGATAATAGGAATAATAGTTAGGTGCTCCAAGTGAGAGGATATGACTAGTGGTGTTCCACAAAGACCTATATTGGGGCCTCAACTATTATAGAGTCATGGAGATGTACAGCACGGAAACAGACCCTTCGTTCCAACCCATCCATACCGACTAAATATCCCAACACAATCTAGTCCCACCTATCAGCACCCGACCCATATCCCTCCAAACCCTTCCTATTCATATACCCATCCAAATGCCTCTTAAATGTTGCAATTGTACCAGCCTCCACCACTTCCTCTGGCAACTCATTCCATATACGTGCCACCTTCTGCGTGAAAAAGTTGCCCCTTAGGTCTCTTGTATATTTTTTTCCCTCTCACCCTAAACCTATGCCCTCTATTTCTGGACTCCCTGACCCCAGGGAAAAGACTTTGTCTATTTATCCTATTCATGTCCGTCATAATTTTGCATTCATCATGTTTATTAACATATTAAGTAACAGAATAATGAGCTGAAAACGTGTTGCTGGAAAAGCCCTTCAGGAAGAAGGGCTCATGCCCGAAACGTCGATTCTCCTGCTCCTTGGATGCTGCTTGACCTGCTGCGCTTTTCCAGCAACACAATTTCAGCTCTGATCTCTAGCATCTTCAGTCCTCACTTTCTCCTAACAGAATAATGAGTCATATACTTAATTTTACCAATGACACAAAAATTGTAAACAACAGAATGACAAAGCTACAAAGACATATTAATACAGTGGATTAATTAAATGGTAAAACTGGGGTAAATAAATGTCAAAATAGCAAAAATGAGGTTATCCACTTTGGATTGAAATAAGGAAAGAAAATCTAAAAACAATGAAGGGCCAAACAGACTTAGGGGTCTACATATTGTTTAAAATATTATGAACAGGTACTGACATTCATTTTTAAAATGGTCAATGAAATGCTTACTTTTATATCTAGTGGTTTTAAATATAAGGGAATCAAAGTTGGAGTACTGAGAGTGATACCATGCACCACACCTTAGGATGGATATATTGATCGAAGAGGGTGTTGTGTTGTTGTGTTATTGTGTTATGTCTCATGAGACGTTAGTTTGCAATATACCTTTAAGAGACATACTCGTGATTTCACTATTGCATCATAGCATGTGACTTGAGAATATAAAGTCTTGTCTCCATCCCTTTGGGGACAGTAGCAGTATTCATGCAGGGAAGCATGCAGCGGTTTGTTAATATTAGCCCAGACATTGCAGTGCCTGTAACTTTCATTCACTTGTGGAACATGGATGGTGCTGTAGTTGGATCCATCATTTTGACCCAGTGACACTGAAGGAATAGTGATATATTTCCAAGTCAAGATGGTGAGTGGCCTGGAGGGGAAACCTGCAGGTAGTGGTATCCCATGTATCTGCTGCCTCATCCATTTACAGGGAAGTGCTCATGGGTTTGGAAGATGCTGTCTCAGAATCTTGTGTGAATTTCTGCAATACAGACTGATCTCAAAACTCCATGACCTTGATCTTGGCTCCATCCTCTTGCAACTAGATCTTCAGCTTTCTGACCCATAGACTGCAATCGGTGAAGATAGGTAACTGTACCTCCTCCATGGTAACTGGACCCTCCCCCACTCCCTCCAAGGATGTGTCCTCAACCCCTTACTATACTTCCTCTACACCCATGACTGTGTTGCCAAATTCTAAACAAATGGCTTCTACAAGTTTGCTAACGACACCACCATAGTACTTTGGATATCTAACAACATGTCAAAATACAGAAAGGAGATAGAGGGCTTGGTGATGTGATGCAGTGAGAACAATCTCTCTCAATGTCGGCAAAGCTAAAGAACTGATCATTCACTTCAAAAAGGAAGGAGGAGAACACATCTCCATCTACATCAAAGAGTGGAAGTTGAGAGGGAGGAGAACATCAAGTTCTTAGGAGTGACGGTAACCGATGACCTGTCCTAAACTTCCCAAGTAGGTGTAATGGTCAAGAAGGCACAACAATGCCTCTTCTTCCTCAGGCAGCTCAGGTAATTCAGCATGTCCATAAAGACTCTCGCCAATGTCTATAGATACATCACAAAAAGCATACTGTCTGGGTGCATAACGCTCTGGTATAGCAACTGATCTGTCCAGGACCATATGAAATTACAGAAAGTTGTATGCACAGCTCAGACCATCACAGAAGTCAAACATCCATCCATGGACTCCATTTACATGGTTCACTGCTGTGGAAAGGCTGTCAATATCATCAAAGACCCATCGTATCCTAGTAGTGCTGTCCTACAACTCTTCCATCAGACAAAAGTTACAGAAGCCTGAACACACAGCAGGTTCAAGCTTCTTCCCAACCATTATTAGCCTAATGAATGGTCTCTATAGCCTTAATAAGCAATGTAACCTGTATGCCTCTGTCTAAGTCTCTTTGATCTGTCAATCCTTGCTTACACTGATTTGCCTGTACTGCTTGTAAACAAAGTTTTTCACTGTACTTCGGTACATGTAACATTCAATTAATCAATCAATCTTGTAGATACTACTCACTGCTCTACTGAATGTCAGTGGTGGATGGAATGGATGCTTGTAGATGTGATGTCAATCAAGCGAATTAGTTTACAATGTATGAAAATACCAGGAACCATAGTAAACATCAATTGAACCTATCAGTACTATATTGTCCGCAGCTAGTTCTAATGCTCTGACTGAATCAATGTAAATAAAGCCTCATCAGGTACAAATGCCCTGCTGAAGATAAAAAGCCCACCATTGTATTTATGGAAGGTCCTGAGGGCTGATCATATCAGAGTGATATGGAGTGTATGTTTACCAGGATGATTTCTGGATTTCAATTGTTAAACTATCAGGAGACATTTCCTACTTGAGTTGCATTCCCTGAAATTGTGAAAGTTAAAGGTAAATTGGTCAAAGTTTTCAAGGTATTAAGGGAAAGATTAGATTAGATTACTTACAGTGTGGAAACAGGCCCTTCAGCCCAACAAATCCACACCGACCTGCCGAAGCGCAACCCACCCATACCCCTACATTTACCCCTTACCTAACACTATGGGCAATTTAGCATGGCCAATTCACCTGACCTGCACATCTTTGGACAGTGGGAGGAAACTGGAGCACCCGGAGGAAACCCACACAGACACAGGGAGAACGTGCAAACTTCACACAGTCAGTCGCCTGAGGAGGGAAGTGAACCCGGGTCTCTGGCGCTTTGAGGCAGCAGTGCTAACCACTGTGCCACCTTGCCACCCACAAACTGACATAGTAAAAACTATTACTGTTCAAAATAGAATACTTCATATAATGAAATTCTGAAACAAAAACAGAAGATGCTGAATAAATATTCTGCAGGTTAGGCAAGGTCTGTGTAGGGGCAGAAATCAATCTGAGACATTTTATCGGAACTAGGAAAAGTTAAGAATACAAGGGATAGCTGGTGCTGTGACCACTGCTGCCTGCCTATGATGGTCAACAGTCTATCCACATCATCTGCCTCTTTGCTAAATGATTGGCTATTTCCACAAATTTTTGAAGATGCTGGACCAGTTCTGGAATTGGAAATTCTGTTATGGTTATTGTCATTTTTGGATCATTTTATTTGATAATGTGTCCCAAGAAATGAATGGACATCATGGAGAAGTCACACATCGTTAAATGTGTGGCCTTCTTCCTATTGATGAATCTGAACTGCTCTGCTCATTAGCCTGCAAAGTCTTTGAAACATATTGAAAATTTTCTTCGGAAAACTCCTGGTGCTGATCCCATACCAAATGGTAAACAATTGAAGCAAAATCTTCCAAATGGATTTTCAAAAGTTGCTAGCAACCCTGCTTGCTCGTTTAATGGAACCAGTCAAAAACAATATTCACATGAAGCTTTGTGAATACTTTGTTTTTTGATAATCATGCTAGATTTTCATTTAGGATATTTAGTTGACATAGGATAGATTTCTCTTCCTGCTGCTTCCTTAGGTTAGATCAACAAAAAACATAAACTATACCTTTATATTTTGCGTAGGGATTTTGAGCCAGTACACTATGGTTGCACGACAGAGGAAATTACTCCTAATCTTGTCATCTCTTCCAGTTCACTATTCAGTTGCTTCATTAATGGGTGTAGTATTTTCCTAGACATACAAAGACACATAGAATTAGCACCTATTTTTGTCTTCAGTTGTCTGAAAACTTTGAACAGTTTTGGGTAGTCCTTTTCCTTCTATTTATGTATTTGCTTCATTTACTGAATAAGGTTCAGATCAATGCTTGCTTTTCTGCTCAAAAGTGAAACCTTTGATGATAGAAGACACGTAGATTCTCTGTTATCTGATGTCTGCTATGTTGAAGAGTTACTTGTAATGTATCTTTGATGTTTAAGTTAGTTCATCTGGACAATGTAATCGAATTTTGGTTGGTTCTAGGCAGTGTCCTACCAACCCAGATTCTCTGTCCAACATAATTGTTACATTTGTGCTGTACCTGACTTAAAATTTGTAAGGTGCCATTAATATGTGTCTACATGCCAGAATAACACCTCACCAGGTAAGAATTTAGGTTTATCTTCTGGTAAACTTTGTTCTATTTTATTGATAGCTTAGTGGGTGAAGGTTTTGTGGTGTCATGATTTTGCTTCAGCACACCTTATGAAAATGACCTGTTTTCTTGCACTGAAAACATTCTCTTAAATGGCTGGACACTACTGTTCACAGCTGAGAGGTATTATCTGCCAAAGCCTTGCCAAAGATTTCTGACCTCCTTGTGATTGTTCTATCAGCTGTGTCATTTTCATTTGTGTTTATTTTATTGTCTCATTCTTAAGAAAATGAATACATTCTCTAGATCTCACCTAACAAGGTTTTTCCTCTTCTCTGAGATTGATCTCAGATAAGAGGTGTAGATGGACATCTACACCTCTTATTGACTGAATGCCTTTCTCCACAGCAGTATCTTCTTTTCCCTGCAATCAATCTGACAAAGATTCCTGAGCAAAACGTACAACTATGCGGTTACTGATCAATTCTGTCTTCAAATTTCCATATTCAAATTTTTCAACTCGTCTGCAGGAATAATTAATGAAATCATCTATTGATTCATCAACTTTCTGAACTCCTCAACTGGATTTTATTAAAGTAAAACTTCTAAAAGCTTATTCAAAATTTTTTGAAACTTCTTCAAATTTGTCTGATGTTCCATTGTCATTTGATCAACACCTAAGCATCATCCTCTATGATGCTAGTGGAACAAAGAGATGTATTAACTTTACAAAATACTGAAAGAACTGTGGATGCTGGAAGTCAGAAACTAAAACAAAAACAGAAATTGCTGGAAAACTTCAGGAGGTCTAGCAGCATCTGTGGAGAGAAATCAAAGTTAGCATTTTGTGTCCAGTTCTTCAGAACATAACGTGTTAATTTATTTTGCATCAGTCTTGCTGCCTAATTTTGAAGCAATTTTGTATCTTAAAAATTGCCTTTCTCATGATGCCCAATTCGGTGTCTGATCTTTTCCACTTCTAAAATTAAATATTCCTGGCAATTAAATATATTATGCCACATCTTTCTTTGTTTGCTAGGCATTGCTATTCTTTGTTTTACATTATCTTGCAGTAATGGAGGTTTTCTCCACACTTTTTACGGAGTGATGGCTGAAATAACTCCAAGAGGCTGGTATCCCATCACCAAGTCACCCTTCATTTACACGTACAAAGTCCTTGACACCAATCCAACTTTCTCAAAGCCAGCTCTCAGGGTGAACAGAACCCCTGGCAGTCCTGTTATATCTGTCAGTCAGGACTCCCTGATTGGGACTGTTTATCTGATCCAATCAGGGAACTCATATGAGGTCCACCTAGCAGACTTTGTTTCAATCACTACAATGGCTTAGTGATATTATTGCTAGACTGTTAACCGAGAGACCTGGTAATGTCCCGGGCATAGGTTCAAATCCCATCATGGCAAATGATGGAAGTTGAATTCAATAAAAGTTTTGAATTAAGGGTCTAATGATGACCATAGGACTGTTGTCAATTGTCCAAAAAGTCCACCCGGCCCATTAATGTTCATTACAGAAAGAAACTGCTGTCCTTAGCTGGTCCAGCCGACATGTGACGCCAGATGTTAACAATGCGATTGACTCTTAATTGCCCTCTGGGCGATAGCAATGCTGAATCTTGTGCCAATTTGACTCCACTACAGTCTCTTTTCCCATTGAAAAAACTCCCTGTTTGACTAGAAATGTTTCTATAAAGTTTTGAAAGTGAAATGATGAATCTACTTTCTCCGGGCTGTCAAGACAGTTCTCAGCTCTTTGCTGTTGCTTACCTGCTTCTTGCCTTTGAGTATACTGGTGTCATTCCAAGTTGGAGTTGTAGAAGTTTTAATTTTGAAGTTACCCGTAAAGTGTGAGCATTTTTGCACCGTGTGCTAAGTCTTTCCAAGCCTATCAAAGATTTTCTCACCTCATCCGTATCATTCCTTAGCTTACCAGCTCAAATCTAAAATCAGGACCATTTGCACAAAACACCTCCCCCCACCCCCACCCCCACCTCCCCACAGCCTGGATACCCGAGTTGTGGATTTTCTTTATCCTCTTGGCTCCATTTCCCCTATGGATCTGTTTGCTAGTCCTTCAGCTCCTTTCAGGTTGAGGTTGGACCTTCTGGAAATGACTTTTTTTTTCTAGATTCATTGTTGTTTGTAACTTCCAATGGCCACCAATGTTGTTGCCATTTTGAGATCATTGTTGCCTATCTGTGGTGGATGAGAATTATCCGCCTCTTGGTCTAGCCTGTAGAGATATAAAGAGTCAGGTAAAGGTTATAATAAGATATGTTGTATTAATGCACTATATGCAAGTATTGTAAAACATTCCATCTCTGTGAGAGATTGTCCATGTGAGTGCCTGGATGACTCTTCTCACTTTTTTCCAGTTAGTAAACCTTTCAAGTTCATATATAGCAGGTGGGACAAGAGCAAAAGAAAAACCTGTGATAGGATCCAGGACAAGAGAGGGAGAATGGCGGAACAGTTGGGTCTCCAGGGCAAAAGGGAAAGGATATGAGGCAAGAAAAGAAACAAAATGGAGATTAGAAATTGTAGTCTAAAATTTTTGGAATCAGTGTTGAATCCAAAAAGCTGTACGGTTCCTGGTTAAAAGATATTGTTCCTGAACCATGTGTGGAGACTCTCTGGAAAACACAGCAGGTCAAGGACAGAAACGTCAATTTTTTTTTTTGATTTCTGTTGATTGGGGAGTCCACGACTAGGAGACGTAGCTTAGAAATTAGAGGCAGACCTCTTCAGGGATTGAGTTAGGAAACTATTTTCTACATAGGAAGTGATAGAAGTTTAAAACTCTCTGTAAACATTGTTAATTCTAAATCTGGGATTGAAAGCACTTTTGTTAATCATTGATGTTAAGAAAAATAGAGCAAAGGCCAGTATAAAGAGATCAGCAGTGATCTTATAAAATAACAGCACAGGCTCAAAACTAAATCATCTGCTCCTTGTTGCTATGTTTCTGATTGTTTCAATCAAATAATGTGAGATGAACCATGGCTAAACAATTATTTTTGTAGATATATTTTCTTTCCCTCTTGTGAAGAACTGCTGAGTAAAACAATAATTTATAGTATTTTCAGTTTATTTTACATTTGATTAAACTTGTAAAAAAATATGATACATCAAAACAGCATATTGGTATAAGGGATGAGATGGTTCAAGGGTCTTAAAGCTTAATGTATTTTTACATTTGTGTGTTTTCTAAGTTAATAAAGCAGTTGTTCTGGAACTAAACTCTGTAACTACACAAGATTCCTCTACACTGTTTTGAATGGCATGCATTGATGTATAGAAGTTTGGAATTCATGTCGAGGTTGTACAGGTCATTGGTGAGGCCTATTCTGGAATACTGTGTCCAATTCTGGTCACCCAGTTATAAGCTGCTGGAGAGGGAACATAAGAGATTTATCAGGATGTTGCCAGGCATGGAAGATTTGAGTTAGAAAGAAAGGCTGGATAGGCTGGGACATTTTTCGTTGGAGTGTAATAGTTTGAAAGATGACTTTATAGAAGTTTATCTATACCCTTCATTATTTTGTACAGTTAGAGGGGATTTCAAAATTAAAAGGGGGGGGGGAAAGGAGAAAGAGTTAAAAAAGACATGAGAGACAAATGTTTTACACAGATGGTAGTTCGTGTGTGAAATGAACTTCCAGAGAAAGTGGTAAATGCAGGTACAATTACAACATTTAAAAGACATTTGGATAAGTACATGAATGGAAAAGGTTTGGTGGGATATAGTCCAGACGCAGGTAGGTGTGTCTAGTTTGGGATTATGTTCAGCATGGACTGATTGGACTGAAGGGTCTGTTTCCATGCTGTATGACTCTATGACCAAGTCAATTTTTTAAAACACTACTCCTAATTTCACCACTAGTATTTGCAGACCAGTCACCCACAGCTTATGATAGTGTATACACTCTTCAATTCATATCAATTACTTCTGAATTGTGGTCAGCACTGTTCTTTGGCCCAAGTTCCTGTGGGATCCGAATAAGTTGACAATGCCCAAATTTTCTTATTGTGGAGGCCTTAATAACATTCAGAAAGTGAGGGCTTTCATCTGATACATACCAGGCTATGTTTGAGCGCAGATCCCAGAGGTACAAAGATGATGATCTAAAACATAACACCACTCAATTCTTTAAGCCTTTAAAAGCATTTTAAAGACTGCCCTTTCATTCTGCAGGTTAATAAAGTCCAAGGCAAGAATTGACAGTTTCTTCTCTGATGGCGATTTTTAAAGAAAATTGCAAGTGAAGTGAATTTCAGCAGCCTCGATCCATTTTACGTAATGATTTCAATAGAAACATTTCACTTGACAGTTTCTATGATGTCAAAGAAATACTTAGCCGAAGAAGAAAAATTTCATACAATCACTGTTGGACCTTTCAAGGTTGAACCTACAGTGCACTAATGGTAAAGATGTATTAAGGAATGCTAACAATGTGCCATTGTTGACAGAATGTTGACATTGAGGATCAAAACAAGTTTCCTTCGGAAATGCTATACGTGGGCCATGCAGCCAGGCATGTTTTACGTAAATGTATTAATATTCATTGAGATGCATTTATGAATGACAAGAGTTTGACTCAAATTAATCCAAAGACTAGTCACTTAATTATAGTACCAAAAGGCCTGAAATCCCATGAGATTCCCTCTTCCATTAGTATAATGGAGTGAAACTCTGAACCAGCAATGACGGTGACTATTTACTGCCTCTGAAATTAGATCATTTGTATGTTGGGACAATCAATCATGAACAACAATGATGCATCAAGGAAAGTGCTCCTGTCTGGTGGGGAGCAGAGTGGTCCATAGACAAAGAGAAGCAAAGAGAACCATTTGGCTTTTAAATAGGTAATTCAAGTCCCACAAGATTGATGAAAAAGTCCAGGCTTTTTCAGTCTTCAGTACAGCTGCATTTACTCTCAGCTCTTGAGAGTTTGTTTAAAACCATTTAATTTTGTAATGATGAAAATTTCCCAAATAGCTACCCCCAAAACATATCTCTTTATTCTGTTTGAATCTGGCCAAAGACTTCTCTGCTTCTCTCTTCTCATTTCAACTTCCTCTCCCACTCAATATTGCAATTTCAGATGGTGCTTCACAAAGGGTTGAAGTCAGCTTGCTTTCCAAATGCTTATCTGTCCCACCAAGTTACCACCTGATCTGGAGAATGCAGCATTAATGTTTTGGGTCTGGTGAGCCTTTTCCAGTTCTGAAGAAGGGTCACTGGACCCCAAATGTTAACTCTGTTCTCGCTCCGCAGATGCTGCCAGACCCACTGAGTTTTCTCACCAACTTCTGTTTTTGATGGTTATTTCCAATATCTGCCATTCTTTTTTTTTAAAACCTCCTTGTCTATTATCCTTTCAGTTCAGGAGCTTTGTCCCTTAGATTTATAGAAGGAGAATGTCCAGTCCATTGGCTCTGTGCCAGCTCTTTGCTCAAGCAGGCCCAAATTATTCCCACTACCCAGTAATATCCTTTGTTTCAAATGTTAGTCCAATTTTCCAGTGAAAAGAGGCAGTAGATTTTTCCTTAATTGGTTTGTAAGCCAAAGTATTTCACATGGGAATGATCCCTTGTATCAAAAATCCCCAGACATACCTCCTTGGTGGCTTAGTAATAATTTTATATTGACGATCCCTTATCAATAATTCTCAAGGACGGATCACAATTTTTCCTAATTTATTTTATCTAAGCCTTTCATAATATAAAATTCTCTGTTAACCACCTTCATAACCTTCTCTGGTCAAGTCAAAATTGTTCCAGGATTTCCATCTCTCCTCATTATGTAATTTCCAATTCCTAGCATCAAGCTGCTGCATCTACTCTGCACTTTATCCACAATGAAGCAGTTTAACGATACAGATCTTGAAGAAAGTCAGTCCGGCCTGTGGGAAGGATGTCAATCTGACATCTGCTGTTCTTGGAGCAGGAAATAAACATTGTGGGTAGGGTAAATACATTTCATGTTGTTAATGTCGACCTCAGCCAAGCTGTGGACACTGCCATCAAGACAATGGCCCACAAGATTCAATGACATAGGGAGACACCCATCTCACATTTTGAAGTTTTACCACTTTTGATCTTCTGTTCATCTTACTCAACCATCTGTCAAGTTAAGATGGCCTGGGTCTCCCTGATCATGTCTTTTTCCAGTTCTGCATGTTGACTCTTCATTACGCCCGACAATCCATTGGCCTTTCCCCTTCTTCAGGGTCTAAATCATCTGTCTGCAAAGCACATTGACCTTGACTTAAACAGTGGCATAACAATGCTCCCTGCCCTGATGCAGCCGTACAATGTCACAGCAGTGTCACTAAAGTGCAACCGAAGAGATCCAAGATAAATCCAACAGAATGAGAAAAGATCCAGAGGTCTTCAGTTCTCAAAGGATTGGTCAAACCAGTCCTTCAAATGTTTTAATTCCCTTGAATGGCTGATGGAGTAGAATATTCTGTGAAGGACTACAAATTACCCCATTAGATGAGAAATGCAGGAATGTCCCTCACCAGAATTTCTTAGATATTTTTCTGCATAACAGATTTGGTTCTGTCTCATTTTTTGGTTCCCTCCTAAAATGTATTCTGGAAATGCTTCCAGTGAAGCAAAGCTTATTCTTTATCTGATTTGATACCTACTAATCCAGCAACCAGAAATTCATAGAGTCGTACAACACAGAAACAGACCCTTCTGCCAACCTCAGCCATACTGACCAAGCATCCTGAACTGAAATAGTCCTATTTGTCTTAAGTCAGTTTTGCATTATTTATATTCTCATCACCTGTTAGCATCCTTCATTAGTGCTTCCTCTTTGCTCTTTTTTTTCCTCCCTGTTTCTCCTGAAAATGTTGTAACGGATTCTATTTTGTTGCATGCACAGTCAGTTGGCATAATCTACATTCCTGCTGTTGTGCAGACTTCCGATGTCAGTAGGTGGCACTGACCTCCAGAACTGGAAGTCAATGCATTCCTGCATCGGTCATCGTGTGCATAGTGTACAGGTACCCTCTAAGTAGCCGTGTGCCTTAGAAGAAGCATTGGTTATGATCCCTACAGGGCTGATAACTTTTAAAAAGATATTTAAATCTCCAGTGACTGACTGTAAGGATCACATGGCTCAATTTCAAGTTTTTAAAACTTTTACTGCAATTAGCAACCTGAAAGCAACAATGCCGAAGCACTGTTCAATAAGCCGCTTAAACAGTGAACTACACAAAAGACACTCAATAAAATTACTGAAAATCTCCCTCCACTTGTTTTTATGGCATTGTCTAGTCTAACAACAGGACATTTGTAGCGCTTTTTGTTGAGGTTTCTTCCCGTTCCCTCTCCCATCGTCAAATACCTGGATAGGTCCTTGATCTGATGCACATGAGGTAAATTAAGACTGCATCCACTTGCTTTAGCTGATGTCCTCTGAGAACTTTCAGAACAGATGTTGATAGTGCTTTAGTGCTGTTTTAACAAAATATCCCAAAAGTGCTGCTGTTGTGAGTTGAACTTGTTTTCAATTTCAGTGTAGTGATGTGCTCTCCAGTAGCAATGAAAGCTTAAAATAGCTCGGAAAATCCTCAGTCATCATTAGTTTCCTACTATTGGGCTGGTTGCTATTAAGAGAAGTGAATGTTGTAACACAAGTTTAAAAAAGATAGCATTTTGCTGCAGTAATGAATGTTTGGGATTGCATTAATTGGTCTTCTGAGCCTTTATTATCCTTGGGGTGGCTGTTTCTGGTGTGTACTTCAACCTCTTTTCCAAGATGGTGGACTGAATTTTACTAAAAATTGGCAAAGTGTCAATTTCATGGAGGATTTCTCTCTGTGAACTTCACCGAGTTCTCTCACACAATTCTCCACTGCTCACCTCCCAGTGTAACATCAACCCTGTATGGGTGCCATTTTCATGTGAGTGTGTGCTCAACAGCAACAGGCGTACTTGCCACTATCAGGACCTTCTCGGCTCTATGCCACTGACATTGTATTTAATGCTCAGCTGGGCACCAGGTTAACTGCTGTCAGCTAGGAATAACTCTTTACACAAAGTCTGGTGGGACATAAGCAATAAAGCCATATTCCTGAGGGCACTGAGGTTGATGGGAAATAGGATCTCACATTTGTAAATGTATTGATCATCACATCATCACCTTCCTGATCAACTGTCATAATAACTACAAGAATGAAGTTACAGTGGCTGATTTTTTACACGATGATATTTTAGATCACTGTCAAAGAGGAGCCTTAAGCTTTCTCCAATACCCAGCAGAGCGTAATAGCTTGTCAGTGTTCAAAATGGGAGAATCACATATTGTAAAGCCTTCAGTTGTTAATGCTAGCTCTTATTGAATAGGAAGGCCAGTGAATATAAAACTTACCGAAAAAGCTGCATTTTCTTCTGGAGATCAACAACAAATCAGGATTTGTATCTCAGATAATTGGTCATTACACGTGTTTCATTGTAGAATTCTATGATTACAGATATCTGAATCCTGGACTGTGGAACAACCTGATGATAATGATTGCCTCTTGGAATGGCTCACAATTAAAGCCCACGTCTTCATACAGAAAAAAATGCTCATGCTGATCACTCTATGTGTGGTGGCAGCCATTCTTTCTTTCTATTGGATATTTGTGAATTGAAAATGAGGGTGGAAGGCAACCAAATCCCACTTCACAGAGTAAACCTTTGGCTCACCTTGATCTGGGTGACACCCCAAATCTTCATATTCCTTTCTTCTTCGCATTCCATGTCAACTCCATCAGTTCTGAGTTTCCCCATTTTTCCATCCAACTCTTTCAGTTCAGTCTTCATCTACCATGTTACTTCTGAGGCCCTGCCCTACATCTTAGATATGCCAAACTATTGTGATGCACCATTTACTGTCCCTCCATTAAAGCCAGGGTGAAATTGACCGTTGACGAATCTTCAAACCCACATTAATCCATGTCCTTCAATGCACTGTCATCTCCCACCCTTGCACATTCAGTTAGCACTCTGTCATGATTATTATGTCCTCTCCATCCTAGTATGCTGCCTTCAATCCCTACAATTTATTTTCCTAATTTGCCAGCCACAGCGGTATCCCTGATAATCCTCCTTCACTAGCAATGAACATACCTCTATGGTTGACCGTGGCCTATTTCGTTAAATGACTTGGAAGGACAGCTCCAGCTCATGAGTAACCAGAGCCCTGACTGATACCTATGCAGTTGTCGATGGATCTATCAACACTACCTGGTCTGGTTATACTGGACCGGCCGGACTGACCATGTCCATTTCCCCAGATTGTAATCAAATGGAATTCCTGGATCCTCACAGTCCAGGTCAACTCACTGTCTCCAAGTCCCTGGTTTGAGATTAGATAATGTCCTTGACTGACTATGACTGCTAGGAGAAAGTGAGGACTGCAGCTGCTGGAGATCAGAGCTGAAAATGTGTTGCTGGAAAAGCACAGCAGGTCAGGCAGCATCCAAGGAGCAGGAGATTCGAAGTTTCTGGCATGAGCCCTTCTTCAGGAATGAGGAGAGTGTGCCAAGCAGTCTAAGATAAAAGGTAGAGAGGAGGGACTTGGGGGAGGGTCGTTGGAAATGTAATAGGTGGAAGGAGGTCAAGGTGAGGTGATAGGCTGGAATGTGGGTGGGGACGGAGAGGTCAGGAAGAAGATTGCAGGTTAGGAAGGTGGTGCTGAGTTCGAGGGATTTGACTGAGACAAGGTGGGAGGAGGGGAAATGAGGAAACTGGAGAAATCTGAGTTCATCCCTTGTGGCTGGAGGCTTCCTAGGCGGAAGATGAGACGCTCTTCCTTCAGCTGTCGTGTTACTATGGTCTGGCGATGGGGGACGCCACATCGGGTGCAGCGGATGCAGTAAGTGATGTGTGTGGAGGTGCAGATGAATTTGTGGTGGATATGGAAGGATCCCTTGGGGCCTTGGAGGGAAGTAAGAGGGGAGGTGCGGGCGCAGGTTTTGCATTTCTTGCAGTTGCAGGGGAAGGTGCCGGGAGTGGAGGTTGGATTGGTGGGAGGTGTGGACCTGACGAGGGAGTCACGGAGGGAGTGGTCTTTTCGGAATGCTGATAGGGGAGGGGAGCGAAATATATTTCTGGTGGTGGGGTCCGTATGGAGGTGGCGGAAATGACGACGGATGATACGATGTATATGGAGGTTGGTGGGGTGGTAAGTGAGGACCAGTGGGGTTCCGTCCTGGTGGCGATTGGAGGGGCGGGGCTCAAGGGCAGAGGAGCAGGAAGTGGAGGAGATGCGGTGGAGGTCATCGTCGATCACGTCTGGGGGGAAGTTGCGGTCTTTGAAGAAGGAGGCCATCTGGCTTGTACGGTATTGGAACTGGTCCTCCTGGGAGCAGATGCGGCAAAGACGAAGGAAATACCCCTTAGTCGGGCGCAGCAGTTCAGGCAGCATCCAAAGTGCAGCGAAATCGACGTTTGGGGCAAAAGCCCTTCATCAGGAATAGAAGGGCCTTTGCCCAAAATGTCGAATTCGCTGCACTTTGGATGCTGCCTGAACTACTGTGCTCTTCCAGCACCATAGAACATAGAACATAGAAGGATACAGCGCAGTACAGGCCCTTCGGCCCTCGATGTTGCGCCGACCGAGTCCTACCTAACCTATACTAGCCCAATAACTTCCAAATGCCTATCCAATGCCCGCTTAAATGAACATAAAGAAGGAGAGTTCACCACTGATACGGGCAGGGCATTCCATGAACTCACAACCCGCTGTGTGAAGAATCTACCCCTAACATCTGTCCTATACCTACCACCCCTTAATTTAAAGCTATGTCCCCTAGTAACACCTGACTCCATTAGCGGTAAAAGGTTCTTAGTATCTACCCTATCTAAACCCCTAATCATCTTATACACTTCTATCAGATCTCCCCTAAACCTTCTCTTCTCCAATGAGAACAGCCCCAAGTGCCTCAGCCTTTCCTCATACGATCTTCCTACCATTCCAGGCAACATCCTGGTAAACCTCCTCTGCACTCGTTCTAAAGCTTCCACATCCTTCCTATAGTATGGCGACCAAAACTGCACACAATACTCCAGATGAGGCCTCACCAGAGTCTTATACAACTGCAACATGACCTCAGGACTCCGGAACTCAATTCCTCTGCCAATAAAGCCCAGTACACCATATGCCTTCCTCACAGCACTATTTACCTGGGTGGCAACTTTCAGAGATCTGTGTACATAGACACCAAGATCCCTCTGCTCATCCACACTACCAAGTAGCCTACCATTAGCCCAGTAATCCATCATCTTGTTATTCCTACCAAAGTGAACGACTTCGCACTTAGCTACATTGAATTCCATTTGCCACATTTCCGCCCAGCTCTGCAACTTATCTATATCCCGCTGTAACCTACCACTTCCTTCCTCACTATCCACAACTCCACCGACTTTCGTGTCATCCGCAAACTTGCTTACCCAGCTTTCAAGTCCTTCCTCTAGATCATTTATAAAGATAACAAAAAGCAATGGTCCCAAAACAGATCCTTGTGGTACACCGCTAGTAACTGCGCTCCAAGATGAACATAATCCATCAACTACTACCCTCTGTCTCCTTCCAGCCAGCCAATTCCTAATCCAAACCTCTAATGTATCCTCAATGCCATACCTCCGAAGTTTTAGCATTAGCCTACCATGGGGAACCTTATCGAACGCCTTACTAAAATCCATATACACAACATCTACTGCTTTACCCTCATCCACTTCCTTAGTCACCTTCTCAAAGAACTCAATAAGGTTTGTGAGGCACGACCTGCCCTTCACAAAACCATGCTGGCTATCCCTGATCACGTTATTCCTACCCAGATGTTCATAAATCTTATCCCTTACCATTCTCTCTAAGACTTTGCCCACCACTGAAGTCAGACTCACTGGCCTATAGTTACTAGGGCTATCCCTACTCCCTTTCTTGAACAATGGGACCACATTCGCTATCCTCCAATCCTCTGGTACTATTCCCGTTGACAATGACGACATAAAAATCCAGGCCAATGGCTCTGCTATCTCCTCCCTAGCTTCCCATAGGATCCTGGGGTAAATGCCATCAGGCCCAGGAGACTTATCTATATTCATCCTTTCCAATATTCCCAAAACCTCTTCCCTGCATATTTCCAGGGCATCCATTCTAATTATTTGTGATTCCATATTCACATCAGCAACAATGTCCTGTTCCTGAGTGAATACTGATGAAAAGTACTGATTTAATGTCTCTCCAATCTCCTCCGCCTCCACACACAACTTCCCACTACTATCCTTGACTGGACCGATACCTACCCTAGTCATCCTTTTATTCTTGACATACCTATAGAAAGCCTTTGGGTTTTCCCTAATCCTACCAGCTAAAGACTTTTCATGTCCCCTTCTCGCTTTTCTTAGCTCCCTCTTTAGCTCCTTCCTGGCTACCTTATAACTCTCAATCGCCCCTACTGAACCTTCACGCCTCATCTTTACATATGCCGCCTTCTTCCCTTTCACAAGGGACTCCAATTCCTTACTAAACCACGGCTGCCTCACAAGGCCCTTTACACCATGCCTGACTGGTACATACCTATCGAGGACACGCAGTAGCTGCTCATTGAACAATCCCCACATCTCATTAGTGTTCTTCTCTTGAAGCCTGTTTTTCCAATCCACACAACCTAAGTCATGCCTCACTGCATCATAATTTCCCTGCCCCCAGCCATAGCTCTTGCCCTGCGGCGCACGATTATCCCTCTCCATCACTAAAGTAAAAGTCACCGAGTTGTGGTCACTGTCCCCGAAGTGCTCACCTACCTCCAAGTCTAACACCTGGCCTGGTTCATTACCTAGAACCAAATCCAATATAGCCTCCCCTCTTGTTGGCCTGTCGACATATTGTGTCAGGAAACCCTCCTGCACACATTGTACAAACACCGACCCATCTAATGAACTCGAGCTATAACTCTCCCAGTCAATATCTGGGAAGTTAAAGTCCCCCATAACAACCACCCTGCTACCTTCACTCTTTTCCTGAATCATCCTCGCAATATTATCCTCTACTTCTCTAGGACTATTAGGAGGCCTGTAGAAAACACCTAACAGGGTGACCTCACCTTTCCTATTTCTAACCTCAGCCCAAACCACCTCAGATGGCAAGTCCTCTTCCATCGTCCATTCCACTGCTGTGATACTGTCTTTGACAAGTAATGCCACGCCTCCCCCTTTTTTACCCCCATGTCTGATCCTACTAAAACATTTGAACCCTGGAACATGCAACAGCCATTCTTGTCCCTGTTCTACCCACGTCTCTGTAATGGCCACAACATCGAAGTCCCAGGTACCAACCCACGCTGCAAGTTCACCTACCTTATTCCTTATACTTCTGGCATTGAAGTATACACACTTCAATCCTCCTTTCTGGTTACAGGCACCCTCCTTAGAGATCGCTGCATTATTCCTAACCTCCCTACACTCAAGGTCCTGTACCCTAAAGCTACAGTCCTGGTTCCCATGCCCCCGCATCACCACTAATCCAGAATCTGGTTTCCAGCATCTGCAGTCATTGTTTTTACCCCTTAGTCGGTCCTGTCCCCCTTTGTCCAAGAACTCCCCACCTACATTCGGGTAGTAGTTTGGCGCACCGACCTTTGCACCACTGAGGCTAAACGCCAGCTCGTGGACTCTCCTCCTATTGCCCCCTTGATCATGACCCCACCTCCCACCACCAAACCATCAGATCCCAGACCAATCATAACCTCATCACCTCAGAGGATCTCCCATCCACCGCCTCCAGTCTCATAGTCCCACAACACCTCACCGCCCATTTCTACCTCCTGCCCAAAATCCACAAACCTGACTGTCCCGGCCGACCCATTGTCTCAGCCTGCTCCTACCCCACAGAACTCATCTCTGCATACCTCGACACAGTCCTGTCCCCCTTAGTCCAAGAACTCCCCACATATGTTCGGACACCACCCAGACCTTCCACCTCCTCCATGATTTTCGCTTCCCCGGTCCCCAAAACCTTTTCTTCACCATGGACATCCAGTCCCTGTACACCTCCATCCCCCATCACGAAGGACTCAAAGCCCTCTGCTTCTTCCTTTCCCGCTGTACCAACTAGCACCCTTCTACTGACACCCTCCTTCGACTAACTGAACTGATCCACACTCTGAACAACTTCTCTTTCCAATCCTCCCACTTCCTCCAAACCAAAGGAATAGCCATGGGCACACGCATGGGCCCCAGCTATGCCTGCCTCTTCGTAGGATATGTGGAACAGTCCATCTTCTGCAGCTACACTGGCATCACCCCCCACCTTTTCCTCCGCTACATCAATGACTGTATCGGCGCTGCCTCGTGCTCCCACGAAGAGGTTGGACAGTTCATCCACTTTACCAACACCTTCCATCCTGACCTCAAATTTACCTGGACTGTCTCAGACTCCTCCCTCCCTTTCCTAGAATTTTCCATTTCTATCTCGAGTGACCGAATCCAAACGGACATTTACTATAAACCGAACGACACCCACAGCTACCTAGACTACACCTCCTCCCACTCTGCCCTCTGTAAAAATGCCATCCCATACTCCCAATTCCTTCATTTCTGCCGCATCTGCTCCCAGGAGGACCAGTTCCAATACTGTACAACCCAGATGGCCTCCTTCTTCAAAGACCACAATTTCCCCGCAGACGTGATCGACGATACCCTCCACTGCATCTCCTCCACTTCCTGCTCCTCCACCTTTGAGCCCCGCCCCTCCAATCGCCACCAGGACAGAACCCCACTGGTCCTCACCTACGACCCCACCAACCTCCATATACATCGTATCATCCATCGTCATTTCCGCCACCTCCAACGGACCCCACCACCAGAGATATATTTCCCTCCCCTCCCCTATCAGTGTTCCGAAAAGACCACCCCCTCTGTGACTCCCTCGTCTGGCCCACACCCCCCACCAACCCAACCTCCACTCCCGGCACCTTCCCCTGCAACTGCAAAAAATGCAAAACTTGCGCCCACACCTCCTCCCTTACTTCCCTCCAAGGCCCCAAGGGATCCTTCCATATCCGCCACAAATTCACCTGCACCTCCACACACATAATTTACTGCATCCGCTGTACCCGATGTGGCCTCCTCTATATTGGGGAGACAGGCCGCCTACTTGTGGAACCTCTCAGGGAACACCTCTGGGACACCCGGACCAACCAACCCAACCATCCCATGGCTCAACACTTCAACTCCCCCTCCCACTCCACCAAGGACATGCAGGTCCTTGGACTCGTCCATCACCAGACCATAGTAACACGACAGCTGGAGGAAGAGCACCTCATCTTCCGCCTAGGAACCTTCCAAACACAAGGGATGAACTTAGATTTCTCCAGTTTCCTCATTTCCCCTCCCCCCATCTTGTCTCAGTCAAATCATTCGAACTCAGCACCGCCTTCCTAACCTACAATCTTCTTCCTGACCTCTCCGCTCCCACCCCCACCCCCACCCCCACTCCGGCCTGTCACTCTCACCTTGACCTCTTTCCACCTATCGCATTTCCAATGCCCCTCCCCCAAGTCCCTCCTCCCTACCTTTTATCTTAGCCTGCTGGACACACTTTCCTCATTCCTGAAGAAGGGCTCAAGCCCAAAACGTTGACTCTCCTGCTCCTTGGATGCTGCCTGACCTGCTGCGCTTTTCCAGCAATACATTTTCTGACTGTGACTGCTGACAGTCTCCCTTTGATTTGTCTTAGGACTGGTTCCACTGGGCCTCAAGACATGGTAATTTGGTTAAAGCACATGCAGTGTGTTTGCCATAAAAGCTGCTAGCACATGTTGTAGGTGTAACATTGATGTAGTACAGTGCCACACAGCAATAGGTCCATCCCCTTGACTGATCACTGTAGATGTGTTTTTGTATGATATTGTGTATGCACTAAAAGGCAAGGCAAGACAGAAGTGATGTGAGGCTGCATGAACTGAATAGAGTGGCAAAGCACAAAAAGGCATGACAAGGTTAAGCAAAGCAAAGCAAAGCAGAAATTCCAATACAGAGAATGCTGGAGAAACTCAGCAGGTCTGGCAGTATCTCTGGTGAGAACAATAGGGTTAACATTTTCTTCTGAGCAGCTCAACATACAATTTGAGCACCTCAGAGACTCTTTAGCATCTATCACACCTGGAGAAATCACTGCTACTGTCTCTGGCTAGCACAGAATGAGCAATTAAATTACAAATACCAGGTTACAGTGAATGTTCATATAACTAGTGAAATTTTATCATTGAATTTGAAATTATTTCTATGTTTGTGTTAAGGATATAACAAAAATACACTTTGTATGTCAGACTGTTTACAATGATTACCTTACTTCTTTTCTTTAAGTTTCTTTGTTACTAAATCTCAATAGTATTTTTAATTTATCATACTCCTGACTCCTGTTAAAATGTGCAATCGAAAAACTACTCAGCAACTTTAGAATCAGTGGTTTATGATATTTAACAGATCTCAGGTATCCGTATTTATAAATAATATTGAGGCTTTCATTATATAATCTGTAGCTTTTCTTGTAATGCGTGTACATGGATTTTGTGCCTCAGGACATTTATTTAATGGATAATGCTTATGCTATTACTTGGCAGTGAAATTACATGCTGCAATAATGACATTTCAGGGAGACATGTACTCTTATGAATAGCACATAATATATTATCTATGATTTATTATGAAGCTGTAACTAGGTACAGATGAATTCATTGTATTTTACATCAGTTGGGAAAATGTGTCTGCCATTGTACATTTTATATTAATATCAAATTATGAAATCTTGAAACATTTAATAGAAAGCCTTTATTGTCATTATAAATTCTCAATTTTCCTCCACAATCATGTGACACTCTCAGTAATAGACTGTGTATTGAAGAAAAAAGCAAATTAGTTCTTTGTATGAGTAGATTTATTTTGCTCAGGGCATATCCTAATTGGGTTATATATTCCAAATTGCAATGAGAAATTAGCCTATCTAATTACAAAATTTTTAGTTTGTTGACCAGACCGTGAATTAAGATTCTTATAAATTTAATGTACAGTGACCAATGTCATAACATTGTTTTGTTTTTGACCTGGCACTAATCATTAACCCATCATTTAAAAACTTGTTCCTTTTATAATGCGCTCTCAAACACATTAATATCCTTTGACCACTTTTGTAACGTAAATTTTCCTTTCGACATTGTCTATTGCTTGAAAATTTATAAAATATAACATAACATCCATGGACTAAATATTTGTCTCCATTTTGGGTGATTATGGAAGTGGACAAGTGTGTACAGTAACACAAGACTATTTTCCCAGAGGCTTAATCAGAGGAGGTTGTGGTACACCCTCCCTATGTGGCAGCTAGCTAACCAAGTAGACTTAATTAGCCTTGCAAAGTGCAGTAATGTGAGGTATGTTGTACACTTGCATTGAGTTCTTTAACATAGAATTACCACTCCCTGTCTGAATTGATAAGTAGTTTAGATTCATTTTACTTGAAAATCACAAACGGGTTTAGTTAACAGACAAACTGATGAATTGCAGTAACAGAACAACTTGTTGACCACATCCTTACTCTAATATGCTGATGGCTGCAGTTTTCACACCAATCATGTAGCTTCACTTTGGTCATTGTTTCATTTGTTTATCTGCTTTTAAAGCAACATGGCTCTTAAAGAGCTAACACAACATCCTTTCTCACCCAAAATAAAATTACATACGCTAAGGTTGAACATATATATACCTTCAGTATTTGCAAAACTTTTCACACGGATCTAGAACTGAAAAATAATAGTTTGAGTCTGTCTATCATGCAGTTGGTTTGACAATCCTTCCAACCTTTGTGATGTTTTAACCTGCTGGAGATCTCAACACCTGGTTGTCCTTTACTTGCACAAATGTTGCTGTCTTGTGTATTGTTAGAACATGGTTGTCACAATGATCCTCCCCATGTTTATTATCTTTGTGTGTATTCCATGCACCAATTAGAGTATCCTACAGACCCCTGAGTTGGCTTTTGTTTTTTCTCAATGTTGTTCCATTAGGTGGTGCAATTTCATACAAATTAGGTTCACTGCACATTTTGGATAGCTCTGTCAGTAATCAGGTTCCATGGGTAGGATTTATCACTCTGACGTTTTCTCCTACACATAAACCAGGCTGCTATGCCCCTTCATGTTGGCCAAGCAGATCTTCAGTCTGTCTCATTGTTTGAGAAGTTTGTCTTTTATTTCTGAGAACTTGGACAAGTGGTGGCTTGACTGGCTTACCCTAACTTGACTTCCAAACAAGTTATTGAGTATATTTAAGACAGAGATTGTAAGTTTTTGATTAGAAAGGAGCATCAAGGGTTATGGGGAGCAGACAGGAGGATGGGGTTTTAAACATATCAGCCATGATCGAATGGCAGAGCAGATTCAAGGTGCCAAATGGCCTAATTCTGCTCCTACAACTTATGGTCTTATGCAGCAATTTCCAGTTGGAAAATGACTTCGTTCCATTTTTCTAGTGTTGACGTTTTATTTAGGCAACTCTTTAGAGAAAGCTTTAGGGTCCATATTTCTTTATCATACATGTAATAGAACCGCACCAGTATATATGTTCATGTGCATACAGAAAGCACTATTACAACTGTATCATCTAGCTCAACTCTAAATGTCTTTTGTATGTGAATACTCGCTTTCTGGGAGGGTCAGTTGACAAAATTGCATCTTCTTTGAGATGCAAAACAGCATCACCTTTGAAGTTTCTTATGGCATCAAATCTAATTAAACCAGTCCTGGATTATGACAATGTGAGTATGCTTGACTTCGTCTGCTGTGATTTGTTACTATTGACAAAGTCACCAAAATACCAACGTTGAGTTCTGTACATGCTGGTAGTCCTGCTATTGCTGGTCCATTCAAGACCAACAGGCAGAATGCATGTAATCTCCATGCAGAATTATGGTGGTTGAATTTCATTGTCAATTTACAAATGCACGATGTTGAATGAGCGATCCATACTGCTACTCATTGTGATATATGAACCCTCTGTGGTATTGCTCACTCACATTTCTAGAGTGACATTAGTAAGAAATCTATTGATGTATACATCTTTCTGCTAGAAGGCTAGGTCTAGATCACCCATTTGGACAGCAATACCTATTCTTCTATTATAGGCTGTTCTACTTCATGAACTACTCTTTTGTGAGCAGCTGCTGAACTGCTTACCGCTGTGTAACTATATCCTACTTTAGAACATTTTCTGAAAATTATCTATTTACAGATAAAGCATTTTTTTTTAGTTGCTGAGCACTGCTTGTACCTGTGAAGTTTCTTTGCTCTACAGCACTGACAATGACTGTTAGCATCTGTTGTCTGTCTGACTCACTGTACTGGTTCTTCTATCTAGCTCTTATTACCAGGAATATTTAACCATCAATATTTAACACTTTTAATCCACCTTCTGCCCCCCCCCCCCCCAATCTCTTTTACTTGAGGTACTAATAGTTCTGTTGTCTTTGTGACATGCAGGACCAATGTTCTGTCTTGAAGTCCTTGAAGGTTGAGTTTGTTGGTATAACAGCTCTTGATCATGTGTGCGTTGTGACACTGGTGAAGACTTGAATGGAGACTCAATGAAGATGATTCATGAAAAACTGATTTGAAAAGGAAACTTCAGGATTCATTTGAGCATTGTTTCTTGTAAAGGAAGACAAAGAGTCAAAATTCTTGAGTTCCCTTCTGTCAGCTTTGCTCTCTGATCTAAGATTGAATGTAATGATGAAAAGAAGAATAAAGAGTTTGTTGAAGACAATGCCAGAGGAGAGGAAATTAAGCCTATTCTGTGACTTCTAGGGCAGAAATTTCTCTTTCTGTCGGTAATGGCATCACTTTGACACTTGCTGAAGTGTGAGCCCTGTGAAATGTAAGCAATAGCATTGGGAAATAGGACTACCCCATCATGGACAGCAGAATAAACCTCTGGCTTGGCATAAACAGGAAATTTCTGTGTAGTTTGCTGAGGTAAACTTGAATGGTCTACCTCATCTGCCAGTGATCTTTGCCATTAACAAGGGGATGAAGATTCCTGTTCTCTTTCCATCTCTTCAAGTTTCCTATTTGCTGTAACAAACAGTTTTCTTCAGCTTGAAGTTCTGAGCATTTCTGCAACAGAATAGCTATTTTCCTGCATCTTTAAATCTCTTTGTTATGTCACTTGGGTGAAAGCACTGTTGCCTGAGTGAAAATGATTTTGTATGTCTTCTGAAAGGTTCTCAGTTTCAGCCTGTAGGGCTTGATTGTGCTATGCGGTGCTATTAGCTGGAATATTAGTAATGTTGTTTGCCAGAGGTAGTTGGATTGTATCTGTTACTTTCAAAATTTGATATGCTCAACCCAGTTCTGATGCTGACCTTTAAGCTTTGCCAAGGTATTCTGCATCTCTAGGAGTTCAGTGGTTTGGTTTCGTAGACTCACTTAGTCATCAGTGATATCCTATCCCATCTCAACCTAAACTGGGTTTCATGAGCAAATTATTGCTTGACAACACTGTTGATGGCACCTTTCACCACTTTATCAATTAATAAGAGTGGACTGATAGAGGCAGATTGAATTTGTCTTGCTTTTTGTGCATAGGATATACCTGGGCAATTTCCCACATTGTCAGGTAGATGCCAGTGCTATAACTGGACTGGAACAACCTGGTCATGGATGAAACAAGTTCTGGAACTGTGGGAGACTGGCATCTATGATGCTGGGGACCACTGGACGAGTCCAAGGTAGATCATTCACTTGTCACTTATGGCTGAAGATTGTCCTGAACGTATTGGCCTTATGTTTTGCACTGATGTGCTGGGTTCATCCATCATTGAGAATGGGAAGATTTGTGGAGCTGCCTCCTCCAGTGAATTGTTTAATTGTTCGCCACTTTTCATGATAAGATGTGGTAGCACAGCAGAGCTGAGATCTGATCTGTTGGTTGTGGAATCACTTAGGTCTATCTGTTCTTTACTGCTTATACTGTTGGCATACAAATAGTCCTGTTTGGGTAATGTCACCAGGTTGACACCTTGTTTTTAGATTTTGGTGCTGCTGCTGGCATGCTCTTCATTAAGCTGGAGTTGATCCCCTAGCTTGATGGCAATGGTAGAGTGAAGGATAGGAGACTGCAAATTGTGCAGGAGTGCAATTCTATTGCTGCTCATGGTCGATAGCACCTCTTGGGTTCCCGTCTTGCATTGCTAGATCTGTTCAATTTCTATTCCATTTAGCACAATGATAGTGCCACACAAGAATATGAAGGGTTTTCTCAATGTGAATACGGGACTTTGACTCTGCAAGAACTGTGCAGTGGTCACTTACCAATACTGTCTTTGACAGATGCACCTACAGACAGGTAGATCCATGAGGATGAGGTCATGTATGTTTCTCACAGTTGTTGGTTTGCTCACAATCTGCTGCAGACCCAGTTTGTCCTTTAGGACTCAATCAACTCCAACAATGATGCTTTGAAGACACCCTTGGTGATGGACATTGAAGTACCCTATCTAAACTACATTCTGCACCCTTTACACCCTCAGAGCTTTCTCCAAACGATGTTCAACATGGAATACAGATTCATCCATTGAAGAGATGGAGGCTGGCTCATCCACAGTTGAGGCTTCCTTATCCATATTGAACTTGGTGTCATGAGACTTTGTGCGGTCAGGGGTCAATGTTGTGGACACCAGGACAACTTTCTCCTGACTGCAAACCATTGAACCTGATCAGTGGACATGACATAGGCAGGGACGTCAGGGATATTGTAAGCTATGATTCGGTGAGTATGACTATTGCAGGCTGTTCGTAAGCATAGAAACAGCAGTAAGTCATTTGATTTTGAACCTGCTTCACCATTCAATATGAGTATAGCTGATCAACTATCACTGTCCTGTATTCCTACTTGCTTACTATATCTCATTACCAACGGGGTAATGCTGCACAGCTGTTCTAAGATTCAGCACATGTTGATCAGTAGGCCAACACACTGATATTTGGTTTTGGATTGTCAATTGGAGTGCTCAGAAACTATGCTTCCAACCTGTGTTGGAAGAGTAACTAACCATAGGATGTGAGTTGGCTGAAAGGCATTAGAAGTATGCTCAACAAACAAAAAAAACTATAATAGGTAAAAAGGCCACATTTTGAAATGTATTGCAGGAGACAAGGTGTTAGTGCTGCTCCTGTCTCTGGGGAAACTACTAAATGCAATATTCACTGGAACTTATCAAATCAAAAAGAAACTCAGTGTTGTGAATTATGTAGTGAGTATTCCAGGCAGGTGAAAGTACCTATGATTGTGACATGTTGAAAAAATGTTATGACAGGAACAATGGATAGGAGGGAAGTGAACTTAGGGTAATGGAAGAAGGAGGGAGCAAAATCAAACATCAGAACATTTGGAACATGAATCAGAAATTGAAAATTCACAAGTTGATCCTCCAGCAATCAGAACGAAAAACACTGAGGTGCTTAAAAAGTTAGGTAGCATCGTATTGTGACTTATAGAAAACCACCAAAGTGACTTATGGAGGCTATCGCAGAATTCTAAATCAATTTGTCAGCATGTGGATTGTTTTCAAATTTCTTCATGGGATGCGGTATCATTGGCTGTGCTAGTATTTATTACCCATCCCTTTCTTACCTCTTGATCTGACTGGCTTGCTAGGGTTATTTCAGAAGGCAGTTAAGAATCAGCAATGTGACTGTGGATCTAGAATCACATGTAAGCCAGACCAGATAAGGATGACAAATTCCTTCTCTAAAGGACACTAGAGAAGCAACTGAGTTTTTGTGACAATCACCAATTGTTTTATGATCACCATTTGGCAAGCTTTTTAAGTGCAGAATGTTCTTGAATTCAAATATCACAATTTTTGCCATGAAGGATTTGAACCTATCACCCCATTGGATTGATTCCATATCTTAGATGGCCAGAAGTGGCACCACAAGCCGTGGACTCCAGAGGACATTAAGGTGTTATCCTCCAACAGTAAAACTGAAATGATGAGCATGCAGAAGGAAGGACAGGCTGCAGAGGAGGAAAAGGTCGTCATCACACAGTCATAGCAACTGATTCAACCTTTACCTGAATAGACAGAGTCAATAGAGGGGAAGGGACCAAAGGAGACAGGGGAGTGGATACCGTTGGGAAGCAACTGCAAAAGGAAAGCACATCAGGCCTCTACACGCCCAGAGCAAAACGGAAAGAAGCAGCTGCAGGATGGACACACCAGCAGCTCCTCCGATGATAAAGATGTGTGGAGAAATGGCTATCAACAAAAAATGAGGCACAGCACCATGGAAGAGAAGGAGAGAAGCACCCCTCAGCTTGTAAACACTGGACATCATGAGGGGCCCACTGAAACTTTACCTCCAGCCATCAGGTACCAAGGGTACCCAACACACCATAACTCTGGGCAACCGGGAGCAGTGATACCCCAAGTCAGGAGCAGAGCATGGCTGGCCCTCTGTTGGACTCCAAACCAGACCTTCCTGGCTTCGTCTTCACTCTGACAACACTGGATCAGGGCAATTGCTCCCAGGGAGGAGGCAGATGGCTGCCTCAGTGTAGAGAGTTCACTCACACCATGGGTTGCAGGGAGTTCCCCAGTGACAAATGGGTTTTAAAATTGCCAGTGTTAATGTGCGTAGTGTTAGATCTACTACGCAATGTGTTTCCATGATGGCTAACCTGGCCTATGTCAACACGGACCTCCTGTTTCTGGAGGAGTGTGGGATACTGAACCTCAGCAGCTACAGGAGATGGTTGAGTTTATGGTGCATGGGCGTTTGATTTCTTAGGGTCGTTCCTCCGGCCTGGGTATTCTGCTAAGGAGGCAACTTCACTATCTCCGAGGATAAGGAGGTGATGGCCTGGCTCTTCCTTGTAGCAAATGTTACAGACAGAAGTACTCCTCTAACACTAATTAGCGTGTACACCCTGTGGGTAAAGAGTGTGTGACTGACTATCCTGCAACAGCTCTCACTGCTGCTGGCAACATCCAGGCTGGTCATTCTGGACGGAGATATTAACTGCATCATCAATGCGGGTGGACAATCCAGAAAGGCTGACAGCAAACCAGACGCCATGTCCAGATTCCTGAAGAAGGGCTTATGCCCGAAACATCGAATCTCCTGTTCCTTGGATGCTGCCTGACCTTCTGCGCTTTTCCAGCAACACATTTTCAGCTCTGATCTCCAGCATCTGCAGACCTCACTTTCTCCTCCCAGATTCCTGATGGCAATGATTAAAGTCATCAAGCTGCATGACATCTCCAGCAGCCTTGCAGATGGAGTGCAGCGTAGGTACACCTGGTCATGGCCAGATGGGTCTATCTGATGCTGGATAAATTACCTATTTGATATTTCGTATATTCCTGCACGTTCTTTGTCAGATCCACCTTTGTCAAGCCAGTGTTCTTCTCTGACCACTGCCTCCTGCTGGTCCACTGTCACCTACAGGACACCAGCGGGCCGGCTAGGGAACATGGAAGCTGAACGTGAAATCTTTGACCCCAGAAAACGTTGAGGAGCTCACAAATGATTCCACAGTTTGGAAAATCATGAAAATCCTCTTTGAATCTCCAGTGGACTGGTGGGTAACAGTCAAGGAGAACATTAAGAGATTCTTTATCCTCAGGGATGTACAGGAGGCAAGAGAGAGATGGGCAAAAGTGTCCAAACTCCAGAAGAGCAGAACCTACTCCAGCTGCAGAAAATAGGGTCATTGTCACAGGAGGTGAAGAGCCAGCAAGCTTCGTTCTTTGCCTTGGATAATCTTCCGGTCCATGGTCCATACCCTGGAGCAGGATCAGATATGCTTATATTTTTTCTTTCAAAAGGTTCGCAGGGAGAGTTCCGTGCTCAACTGCCTGAAGGAAGAAGATGGCTTAGTAACGTCATCTTAGGATCCCAAGGATCAGTGAATCTTTTTATATCAGGTTATATAACACAAAGCTGACCGATAGCATGACCTCCCAGTCATTCTTGTCCCCAATCACAGAGGTCTTAGACAACAGCACATGGGAGAGGCTGGACCTCTGGATGAGCTGAATCAAGACCCTTGAGTCCTTTGAAAATGAACTCTCAAAAGGGACGGCTTACCAGCCAAATTATATTCAACTCTGTAGGACATGATTTGCAGGATCTGCTGGAGGTGTCTTACAACATGCTTTGGTCGGGTAGCAGTGTGAATCCATGAGAAAACGTATCATCATCCTCATCAGCCTGGACCAGGAGAAGGCCTTAGACAGGACATCACACACCTACATGTGGGCTGTGCTGTCCAAAATGGGCCTTGGAGAAGAAATCCACGTTTTGATATGACTGCTCTACACCAACATGGTTCATGCAGTCTCAAAGACAGGGTGGGAATCAAAAAGCTTCCCGATCAGATCCGGAGCCAGGCAGGGCTGTCTGTCCTCTCCTGCCTTGGTTGTGTGCTGCGTAGAAAATCTTGCTGAATCCATCAGGAAGGATGTGAGCCTGAGAGGGGTGACTATTCCAGGCAGGTGAGGCCTGTAGGTCTGTGTATTGGATGATGTCATTGTTTTCTGCTCAGATCTGCTGTCTGTGCACAGACACATGAGCATCTGTGACCAGTTTGAACAGGCCACGGGAGCCAAGGTAAATCAAGAGTGAGGCCATGTTCTTTGGGAACTGGGCCGACCAATTGTTTATCCCCTTTGCCATCAGGCCAGATTACCTGATGGTGCTGGGGAGATGCTTCAGAGTGGATGGTGCATGTGCAAAAACTTGGGAGGAGTGCATGGCCAAGATGAGGTAGAAACTGGGGGAGCACCAATCCCTGTCCATTGTGGGTGAAAACCTGGTCATTAGGTGTAAGATACTCTCTCCATTATTGCACATTTCCAGAACTTGAGCTGTTTTGGTCCACCTTCCAATTCATCTGGAGGTCTAACATGGACCATGTCCACAGGGGCACCATGTACAAAGGTCTAGATAAAGGGGGAAAGAACGTACCTAATACCGTCCTTATCCAGATGGCCATTTTTGTGTGCAGCTGCATCAAGCTTTTAGATTAGATTAGATTAGATTCCCTACAGTGTGGAAACAGGCCCTTCAGCCCAACAAGTCCACACCGACACTCCGAAGAGTAACCCTCCCAGATCCATTTCCCTCTGACTAATGCACCTAATACTATGGGCAATTTAACATGGCCAATTCAGCTGACCTGCACATCTTTGGGCAGTGGGAGGAAATTGGAGCATCCGGAGGAAACCCACGCAGATACGGGGAGAATGTGCAAACTCCACACAGACAGTTGCCAAGGCTGGAATCGAACCCAGGAGCCTTGTGCTGTGAGGCTGCAGTGCTAACCAATGAGCCCCCATGTCGCCAGTAACACGAAACAAGGTCTTGTTCAGGATTTGAACCAGGGACCTCTCACACATTGACGTCACAGTACGCCCTAAGCTAGAATCAGACCACTAGACCAACGAGCCAGAGGACAACCAACGAGCCAGAGTATACCCTCGCTATGCAAACAACAAGTGTCACTACGTATTGAGGTTCTACCTGTCCCCGGTGTTGTGAAGGATGAGACAGGTGTCGTTGCAGTTGAACATTCTAAATAGCTGAACCATTCCTTATCACCTTCATTCGCAAAGAAAAGCACCTTGACCAGGAGTCCATCAGGAAGTGGTCAGCACATAGTGTCCTCGAGACTCTGCGCAAAAAGGAGATGGTGGATCCTGCTGGGTTGTTCCCTGAACAGATTGTCAAAGCAGAATGCCTCATCTGCATTCCAACAAGTGGCAAGACTTTGCTTGGTTGGCGGTGAGAAGGGCTGTACCCGGGCGATCCTTCACATCCACCTTGACTCTCTGCACCACCACATGCTGCTGTCGAAGTCGCTGCGGTGGGGGTCTGCAGAGTGTGTAGACACTGACACAGATCTCCTTCTGGAATGCGGTTTTTCATAGGAAGTTTGGAAAGACGTGCAGTGGCTTTTGTTGGGTTACATCTGAGCAACTCAGTGACACAAAACTCTATGCTCTTGGGACGCAGACTGAAACAAACATTGACTGACCTGGAGGACCATTTGCTCATGAAAGCCAGTTTTTGGTCTGCCCGAGATTTGTTGGTTTTCCAGAGCAAGTGTTGCAGACTGGCACATTCCAAGGTCCAGGACTACATGCTGAGGGATGCACTAAAGCTTGGGGCAGCTGCTGCCAAGATGCAGTGGGGAACGATCACTGTCTGAGATCTTTCTGCCGAAGTTAAATGGGGGTCTGTTGAGTTGCCAGACCCTCTCGGTACCTCAAGTGTATCTAAGTACAATCTTGTTTAAATAAGGAATGCCTTTGATTTGATTTGTTGGATAGAGTCAAACTCCATTTTTTTTTTGTTTCCCCATATTCTACTGCACAGAACCAAACTGCTTTACTGATTGTATCTGTATATGAAGATATTTCTATGCATAAAGTATATTTTGAAATAAATAAAAGGAAGTAAGGGCTATTTTAGATTTTCCTATGATAGGACCACATGAGAAATTTTGTGCTATGTCAGCATGAGTGAATTTAATCACAGGTTTGTTCTGAATTTTAGCACTGATTACATTTCTAACAAATGTGTTGAAGAAAGGTACAAAATTTGAATGGAAGCACTAATGTCTGGGTGCTTTTGAAAATTTGAAAGCTGTGTTGACAACCACACCGATTTTAGCTGCACCTAATTATGCAAACACATTCACATTGACTGTTGATGCCTGCAATCTTACTGCAAGCTACCATGATATGGATTGAAAGGCCTGTCAATTATATTTCAGAGAAACTGACCAGATGTCAACTAAAATATTCCACAGTGGAAATGAAGGTATTGAGTCTTGCGATAGTTCTCCATCATTTTGAGATTTTTATCAGCGTTAGGATGGAAAATTCTTGGTGTGGATCTCAAAGCTTTAATTGTCTTGGAAAGATTTCAGACAACAGCTTACGGTTATTTCAATGATGTTAAATTCTCCAACAAAATAACTTGACAATTATTCGTGTGCCTGAAAAAAGTATAGAGAGCATATATGCAGCGGTACCATTGACTTGTATAAAATATTATTGCTTTGTAATTCATTGTATATTTAATGTCAACATGTATGCACTGTTATTGTGACATAGTAAGGTGTTAAGTTAACTTTTGATGAATAATGAAAATTCTTCTCAAAGATACATTTTAATTCTTCTTCGTTGAAAAGTGTAGTTCATTTATATTTTAATACAACTTATTTTAGTATTTGAACTTGAGGCTAGTGACATGTGGGTTTTGGTCTCTGTGTTTGAAGAAGCTTAATTATTGACTTGTAGGCAGTTCTTGGAGGCTAATGGAAGTTTGCTTATATTGGAGTTTTACAACCAAACAAAGTAAGTAGTTATGCACGAGGCTTTCAATTTTAAAGGTCAGAGTTTTTGGTTTCGGATAAAGAGAAACGCCCATTGCTCAGCAAAGTTGCAGTTACGGTTTCTGGTTTGGCAGGTGTGCAGAAGCCTTTGCTAAAGCTGAATATGTAAAACAGTTCCTCTGGAGTTAAGGGCATAGCTTAGAACTGTTCAGAAGTAGATTTTCATCGAGAGAAAGTGTAGGCTTACTTATACGAAAGCTGAAGGAAAATGCGATCAGATTTTTAAGACTGGGCAATAGAAGCTGCTGCTAAGTCGATCCCTAAGTGTGATGGAGGTGGAAATTCTGTCTCTACTCTGCTGTTTGAACAGAGGAATAAAGGAATACTATGTAGATTGATGGAATTGTAATCTACCATGTATTTGAAAATAGTTATTTGTATTAAATGTAAATAGGTTGGTTTATTCTATTTTATCTTCATTTCTATTGAATAATAAACTTATACTTAATTTGTTGATTCCAAATCTGCAGCATTGCACATTCATGTTTCTGTGAAAGGCCACTTCATTAACACCAGAAGATACAAAGCTCCAATGACGAGTCATCCGGACTCAAAACAGTAGCTTATTCTCTCTCCACAGATACTGCCCGGCCCATTGTGATCTCCAGCATTTTTTGTTTTCAGTTCAGATTCCAGCAGGTGCACTAATTTGCTCCCAGAAAATACCGGATTTATCCAGTTTCATTCTGGGATCTGATTTGTCTCGTAATATAACTGAAAAACTGATAACCATGATTTTTACCAAAACAGGTCTTAAAAAATTCGAAGCTAATGACAAATTAAAAATAGAAAGTGTCTTTGGTGTGTTTTAAATATTGCTTGTATATTGCTTCAAAGCATTTATTATCTCTCCAGTGTATACATTAATTTGGGCGGTGTGTGTGTGTATCTGTGTCTGTGTGTGTGTGTGTGTGTGTATGTGTGTTTGTGTGTGACAGACATGCGAATGAGATTCACAGACTGATAAAATGCGAATGAATGACAGCTGCTCAGAACCTGTATGTGCAATACTGTGGAAAGTCAGAACTGCAGAAATTTTTAAAGGGAAAGAGAAATATACATTGAGGTTAAATTACTTAAAAGAGTCTCTAAATTGGAATGTGACACCATCCCACCCCCGTCTAGTTTCAATCTGGATACATTTACAAGTAAGTGGGGAGCTGTTAATTAATAATTTAACATTTTCAGGTGTATCATTAACTACTAATTGAACCAACATTCTGACCTTGACAGTTAGCTCACCTACATCCTGAGCTTTGAGACCTCACCAACATTGGCCAGATGAAATGTGCTGTGTCCTTCATCAGGGGCACTGATAAGCTGGGTCTCTTTTGAACCAAGAAACTGAGGAGCTGCATTGCTGCCCAGATGAGAGGGTGCAGCTCCCAGCACTTTTACAAGTCTGGGCATTTCCTGCTTAACGTGGAAGACAGTTCATTGTATTACACTTCACACATCTTCAGCTTCAGCTCCCTGCGATCAGCCTTTACTGCAGCAGTTGCCACTGCGCTGTCGCTTCTGCTATAAAGCGGTAGTTCCATTCTCGTGCAATCCCGTGTTATAAGAAAATCATGTAATAGCAGCATTGTTTAAACTAATGAGGCTGGAGTCACATTATAACCAAAGTTATCAAGCTTTAAAAGTTCGCACTTTGGAAACAGTGTCCCCAAATCATCAATCATATTATAATGAATTCCCATTAACGAAGCACGTGTTATGGCTGAACAACCTGTACTCTGTTTCTGTGATGGGGAACAACAGCCCACAGTGACAGCACCTGGTGTTTTCTCCTTCATTACTTACTCTTCCTAGGGGCACAAGGCATTAACACAGGATTCCAGCCTAGAGGGAGGCAAGGCCCCAACACACTACCAGAGATTAAGCTATCCTGTCACTTCTGAGCTGCGGTGGGTCAGGAAGCTCAGGTGGTCACAGCATGTTGTTGCTGACACTTGGGACAACAGGTATTGGAGGGTACATATAGGTGATGTCTGTCAAGGTTCCCATTAGTGGACGGTCACCCACCCCACACCAGCCCAGCCTGGCTCCAGCTCATTGACTCTCCCTCAAGGTTCTGCACTTTCTCCCGTAAGGACAATAAACAGAGATTACTGAAAGTTAGAAAATGATTGTGCGGAGAGCAGGGAAGGACAGCAGGAGGGGTGTGAAAGCTGTCTGCTCAGTAGGGGAGATGAGGATATGCCGACAGAGAGGAGGATGCATGTTGTTAGAACACATGCTGTTCTGAGGAATGCCATAGTGAAGAACATGGGATTGGCACCAGAATGTGATGTGTAACATACCTTCCTGGCCCTCCTGAGATCAATAATCCTCTCAGTGCACAGTCTCCACACTGGTTGATATTGTCAAAACACTGCAGCCCTTCAAATGACATTCAAGTCAAAGGCCCAGCAAGTAACCTTTCCTCTCACCTCCTTTCCTGTGGTTGGTGAGCTTTTGTAATTGTATCAGTGATTCCTTTAACTTGAAATCCTTCATGTGTCCACCCTCTCTTTTTGCTCAGGAAACCTGGAAGTGGGATCATGGCTGAATTGAAGAGCCATTGTAAAACAGACCCCATGACAGGCCCTACTAATTTAAAACAAAATTATTCATTCACAGCATGAGGGCATTGCTGGTTAGGCCTGTATTTATTGCCCATCCCTAAGAGCAGTTAAGAGTCAACCTTATTGCTGTGGGTCTGGAGTCACATGTAGGCCAGACCAGGTAAGGATGGCAGTTTCCTTCTCTAAAAAACATTAGTGAACCAAGTGTGTTTTCCTGGCAATTGACAATGATTCATGGTCATCATTTGATTCTTAATTCCAGATTTTTATTGACTTCAAATTCCACCATCTGCCATGGCAGGATTTAAACCTGAGTCCCCAGAATATTACGTGGAAACCTAGATTAACAGTGCAGCAATAATACCACTAGGTCATTGTCTCCCCTTTGGTTAGCTGACATGGGGTTCCCAACTCACTTATACCCACAAAAAACTAGAAGAATAGGAGATAGTGTTGTATTCCAACGTAGAGACACTTTTATGGAATTTAACTCTCAGCATATTCTTGCCTTAAAAATTTCTGCCATCCTCACTTTCTGAAGTATCATTTAGGACTATCTGGCTAGGATTAAACATTGGACTATCTGCTTGTTATGCTAAGGAGTATTGGAGAGCAGTATTTAATGGCGGTGAGAGAGTTCTTGCCTGCCAGTTTAGAGTATACTCCATCACTTGCATTTGGGGAAGGGACACCAATCAGGAAATCTTGCCTTCTGAGAGCTGCCAGCCAAGAGAGTTGGAAGCTCTGCAATGGTCAACAGCATCACAGGGAGAGCAGTGGCTGCTATTGGTAATAAACTCACTCAAGACCCAGGGTAGTTGAGGAACCCTGGCTACAGATGAGTGATGGAGGCCAGGAGGTAAGGCAGGGAAGGAGTCACAGATGTGGGAGAGGTGGAAGTAGGCTTAAGAGCTAAGGAGGAGTAACCTTCAACAGACTCTGTTTCCTATGGCGAATCCCTCAAACACACACTTGAGGGCCTCTGATGGAGAGACACCCTCCACCATCTCTGAAAAGCACATGTTAAATCTTGAAAGGATTTGCTTTCCAGGCGTCTGGCATGGTGAGTCTCTTATTCACTCCTGGAGGAGCACCAGTGGTAGCTGATGTGGCCCTTAAATGAGCATTAATTACCATAAATGAGTCCTTTGCCCAGATTTATTTAGGATAAGGTCAGGAAGACCACAGGGTTCCTATTCACTGCATCTCCCCCCACTCAGGGGAAGGTTTCAAATTCTGTAAAATGGGCAAGGAAGAGAGAAGAAAAAAGACAAATGCAGGCTGATTAGCATAATTTAATGTCTTCTCCATTTGCATGATTGTATTCTTTGGATTAATTAGCTACGAAGTACCAATTTTTGATTTTTATAGTTCTATTGATATTTTTTCTTTTAAGTCGACAAAGGTTGAACAGAAAATAAAACTGGTGCAATCGAAAGCAAGATGAGGCAACAGTTAAACCATTTTCAACTATTTGCTGTTTCCCAAAGTGTCAAATTTCTGTAACATTGAATCACTATTATTACACTTTTGTGTGTGTGTGTAAAACCGTAAAATTGTTATCTGCTGGATGAGAAATGAGAACTGGAGGATTTGTCGAGAAGCTAAGATATAGGCTGAGGAGGAATTCATACTGTGCACATGATTAAATATTGGCCTTAGAAAGCAGTCCTATTCTTGTGCATTTTGAAGCAATTATTTCTGAAAGCTGCATTGGAGACCTTGATAGAGCAGAGTAGAAAAGATCAGAAAGGCCTTCTGTCCAACAGAGGGCTGGGGGCATTCCAGGTCGATCCTCAGAAGGCAGCCTGGGCCAGGTGGACATCAGTGTCTAAAGGGTCAACAATCTGTTTGCAGTGCAGCAAGACACTCTGACTGCACACTCATGGCCTATCTTCAACAGCTAACAATGGAGCATCTAGATCCAGAGACTGTTTGGATCATCATATCACTATCTATCAACTACCAACAATTTCTACCAAGCAGGACTCATACTAAATGTTCAAATGCTTCCCTCACTGCTACCAGTTTGCATACACTGCCAGCTCTTCTTCATGGCAGCTACCTGCTCAGATAATGAGGATAGGTTTGAAGTACAATTTGCATGAATGACAAGAGAGGCAATTTACTGGAGGGTGCAAAATCCATATGAATTCCCTACAAAGGATTTAGCTAAGGACTTTGGGGCAGCCTACAATTTACTAATGATTGTAACGCACATCTCAATGATTTCAGAAATCTATCAGCAAGCCTGTGGTCAGTGTGAGAAGTATGGATACTTGCAGTGCTAATTGGGCAAAGGGCTTTGCACAGGGCTTAAAGCCCATTCTTCACAGCAATACTGGTTACCTAACCATGATCCCAATCATGCTTCATTTGCAGCAAAATTAGTGGCCACACAATATCTGCAGGTGCTAGCTCAGACTGAAGCCATGCAAAGTTCACTGGTTGTGATAATAATCTGCACTGCTAGCAGTGTTTCTGTTGATTGCTTGTGTAGAAGATCTGCAGGGTATCACAACATCCTGTCCTCCAATGAATAATTGACATTACTGAGGTGGTTCCTGGGCAAGTGGAAGTAGACTATGGCTTCTCTAGTGTCCTCTCTCAAGAAGAAGTCATTCATCCTCCCATCCCTTGCATTCCACCAGAGCAGTTCTTCATGGACTGCCCATCCTAAAAGAGACTGTTGAGGTTGTCTCTTTCTGCTCTTCCTCAAGCTTCTGCTCCTTAGCAGTTGAAAATGTGTTGCTGGTTAAAGCACAGCAGGTCAGGCAGCATCCAAGGAACAGGAAATTTGATGTTTCGGGCCAGAGCCCTTCATGAGGAATGAGGACAGGGTGCCAGGCAGGCTAAGATAAAAGGTAGGGAGGAGGGACTTGGGGGAGGGGCGATGGAGATGTGATAGGTGGAAGGAGGTCAAGGTGAGGGTGATAGGCCGGAGTGGGGTGGGGGCGGAGAGGTTAGGAAGAAGATTGCAGGTTAGGAAGGCGGTGCTGAGTTGAGGGAACCGACTGAGACAAGGTGGGGGGAGGGGAAATGAGGAAACTGGAGAAATCTGAGTTCATCCTTAGTGGTTGGAGGGTTCCCAGGCGGAAGATGAGGCGCTCTTTCTCCAACCGTCGTGTTGTTATGTTTTGCCGGTGGAGGAGTCCAAGGACCTGCATGTCCTTGGTGGAGTTGGAGGGAGAGTTAAAGTGTTGAGCCACGGGGTGGTTGGGTTGGTTGGTCCGGCTTCCCTGAGGTGTTCTCTGAAGCGTTCCGCAAGTAAGCGGCCCGTCTCCCCAATGTAGAGGAGGCCACATCGGGTGCAGCGGATGCAATAGATGATGTGTGTGGAGGTACAGGTGAACTTGTGGCGGATATGGAAGGATCCCTTGGGGCCTTGGAGGGAAGTGAGGGAGGAGGTGTGGGCGCAGGTTTTACATTTCCTGCGGTTGCAGCTGACTCTATAGCTAGTGGTGTGAGTGTGTGCTGCTGATGATGTTTGTTAACTTGCAGTAGACAACACAAATGGAAGGAAAGTAATTGGACATTTTAAGGTACAGGTAGGTAGACTTTTGTTTTTGTTAGGTAGTGGATCAAAGATTATTGTGAATTGTTAGGAATGTGGAATTCCAAACACAAACAGATCAAGCATGATCTTATTGAATGACAGGTCCACATGGTCTACTTTTGCTCCTAATTCAGATATGGAACATTAATGTACCAGGTGTGCTCATGTAATAGTCAATCTCATGTATAATTCAACCCAATTTTTTGCCAAAAGTTTCTTAAATTTTCAGGTAGCTCATGTCTCGATCAGCCCCCGACATATGGTCAAAAATCTGGTGCAAAAGGTGGCTGTTCAGCTTCTCATGTCTGCAGAGAACAATAAAGATACTTTCAGGTTCCATTTTGCTGTTTTTGTTTTGATGGGGTTCAAATATGGTAGGAACAGTCTCCAACTTGGCAACTCTGCAACTAGCTTCAGTACTGCCGTAAGAAGTTAGCTACTGAGACAATGGCAACACATAGATTTCACCCACAACATTTTGGCTAAAAATTTGATCGCTCAAACACAACTTTTACATGAGTGTACACATAGATCAGCAGACTAACAGGCGAGGCATTCATGCCCAAGAAGGAAAATGGTAAGAACATAAGAATAACTAGGAGCAGGAGTGGCCAATTCAACCACTCAAGCTTGTTCCACCATTTAATATGATTATGGCTGATCTGTACTCCTAATATTTTGAAGCATTACACTAACAATTGAGTCTACCTGCCATCTCCTGCCTAAGGAAGGTGGTGTGAGTATAGTGGCAATGCCACTGGACCAGCAATCTAGAAATCCAGATTAACATTCTGGGACGTGGGCTCAGATCATGACAGATGGTGAAGTTTGAGTCAATTAAACAAAAAGCTGATGCTTAAAAAAACAAAATTAGTCTACTGCGATCATTTAACCATTGTTGGTTGTTGCAAAAGACCATTTGGTTGACTAATGCCCTATAGAACCCTGTACAGGACTTTGGTTAGGCCACATTTGGAGTACTGTGTGCAGTTCTGGTCGCCTCACTTTAGGAAAGATGTGGAAGCTTTGGAGAGGGTGCAGAGAAGATTTACCAGGATGTTGCCTGGAATGGAGAGTAGGTCATACGAGGATAGGTTGAGAGTTCTTGGCCTTTTCTCATTGGAACGGCAAAGGATGAGGGGTGACTTGATAGAGGTTTATAAGATGATCAGAGGAATAGATAGAGTAGACAGTCAGAAACTTTTTCCCCGGGTACAACAGAGTATTACAAGGGGACATAAATTTAAGGTGAAGGGTGGAAGGTATAGGGGAGATGTCAGGGGTGGGTTCTTTACCCAGAGAGTGGTGGGGGCATGGAATGCGCTGCCCGTGGGAGTGGTAGAGTCAGAATCATTGGCGACCTTTAAGCGGCAATTGGATAGGTACATGGATGGGTGCTTAATCTAGGATAGATGTTCGGCACAACATCGTGGGCCGAAGGGCCTGTTCTGTGCTGTATTGTTCTATCTATGTTCTATGTTCCATAGAACAGCAAATCTACCATCATCACCTGTTACTTGGTCACCCCACGTGAGACTTCAGATGCACAACGTATGTGGTTAACTCTTAACTGTCCTCTGGGGTTGCCCAGCAAACCATTCAGTTCAAAGACAATTAGGGAGAGGCAATAAACGTTGGCCCAGTCAGCGAAAGTTGTGAATGTTAACAAACAGTGCTGCAGTGCTGTTGTTGAGGTAGAATACATTGATGTATCAAACAGAGCAACCTTCCTCTCTACTTCATGTTTTATAGAATCTCTGCTTTTCTCGAATTAAACATGTGAGTTAGAAGCAATCCCCCCTCACTGCAATCAGTGGTCCATATGCTCCATTCCTACATCTGTTTTGCCATCCATTGGGATTGAACAGCTTTTTTTCTGATATGAGGTTCTCAGAAATGCAGGGAATGTGTTTTAACTCCCGTGTGTGGCCACTTTTAAATGGTTCAATTGCTTTAAATCCAATTTGCAGTTCTTGAAGAGTTGATGGTGCGCTGAACTGTCTACAGCTCATTGAACACGCTCAGTGTCAAAAACAATTGAGGCCAAAACCTCAATGTGCCTCAGCACTAAGAAATGAAAACATGCCCATAAACTCTTAAAATATTAAGAAATTTAAAAGAAATATGGGTTGCCAGGGACTGAGGGTTACATTCTCTGAATAGAAAAGTAGATTTCTTCTGCTGTCTAAACAAGTGTCTGGTGGGGAATCATTGAATCCAGTACATGGGTTAGAATTAACATGTTGGAGGCTGATAAAGACACAGAAGTGGGCATGGTTTTAAAATTTAGTGTGGTGTTCCAAATTGATTTTGGGGGCATGGGTTTTGTAAACCATATCGAAACACTTAAAAGTTTTCATCCTGGGAGATATTTATCATACAAAAGCACTTTATTCAGTTCTATGAGCTGAGAGAGAACACAGAGAGACTGTGAAATGTTGTAAAACCCGGAGCATAAATCGCATTGTTGCGCTTGTTCTGGAATACGAGCATGACTTGCATACGTTGTCACATTTCACAGTAAATGTTATTAGGGTGGATTGTATGATTTAGGGTGGATTGTATGATCCTACCTCTGGACCCCTTACCTGATTGCCAGTATAATTGAAGGTTGGGGTGTATGTGAAACTAAACGGACAGTGTCTCTTACTTCCCTGTCCATCCTTGACCTGTCTCCCACATAAAAATGGACAGGCAAGGAACCAGGCAGCCAGTCCACCCTCAGGCCTATTGAAGCCGTCATGCAGCTAATTAACACTATCCACTAGCCTAATTCCATCTCCAACGCAATTTTTGTGGCTGTGGCTGGACTAATTGGAGTTGAGGGAATGGGAGTGGGTGGCAGCAAGGTAAGTTGCCTGGCAACTTTTGCAGTATAGGCTGCTTTTGGACTGATGGGTGGGTGTACCTCATTTATGGGATCCCCTGTGCCGATTTAGCAGCACCCCCACACCCCTTCCTCTCCCCTCTCCACAAGATAGTATCCCCTCATTTATTCCTACCCCAAGTTTCTAAACCCTTTCGACCGCAGCCCCAATTTGCTTGCCAGATCTGACTTGCTGATTTTGTTTTACTTTGAGGTTTCCAAAACTTTGAGGTTTTGTTTTCAATGCAAGACCGATTTTGAAGCTTGTTTCAAAGCTTTAGGTATGAACACAGAGAGGTACATTTTTACTTTGGGATATCATTTAGAATCTCAGAGACTGGCATTGTGGGTCAACCCACAGCTAGTGGAAGGCAGCTCACTACCACCTTCTCAAGGGCAAATAGGGATGGGCTGTCAATGCTGGTCAGCCAGCAATGCCCAAGTCCCACAAATGAATAAAAGAAAAATAACTCATGGATTGACTTACTTTTTGAAAAAATCCTTTGTGTTAAAGCATTGCCTATCCTTAAGACCAGGAATCTGGTTCAGCTTCCAGGATTTTCTGGGCCCTGTCAAAAATATCAACTAAACTTTTGCTTTGTTGTTGTTAATATACTTAAAGTCGCACTCAGCGATTTCCCCAAGCTTGATTGATATGTAAAGGTGCTTCTTTCATGATTTATTGATGATGTATATGTTGAGGAACTGCAGGGGTTTGAGAGAATAATTCACAAAATGAGAGGCAAGGAATCTCTGTCTGGTTATACTAAATCTGAAAAATTAATGTAAGGTGTAAGTCAATTGTGATTTTTGAGATGTTGAACCAAGGAGTAATTTACTGAGTATGCACTGGTGGCTGTCAGTACACCAAAAGATTACAGGTACCCAGTGTACTATCGCCCATACTTTAATTTAGAAATTTTTACATTGGTTTGTTATCATTTTCACAGTAATTTCCTAAGTATTTGTCAAATAACTTCCTTTCCTCAACAGCCCAGAAGTTGTTAACTGTCTAATCTCTAGCAAGCCATTCTGATATGTATTTGAGTTACTGCTGGTCCAGGGGGAGCATGTGAAATCATTGTAGTCTTCAGACCGCCTTACCTGTGTTTTGACTCCAGTTCCCAGACTTTGAATTTCAATTCTAATGTTTAAAAGATGCACCCTCAGAATTTCAGGCCAACACTTTCAACCATTATTTCATTTTAACGTCAATTTCTCCTTAGGGATATTACAAGACGGCAGTATAGGACTAATTCATTCGCTGACATTTTTTGTTATTAAATCATAGAAGTCTCCTGATGGCAGGGGGTCCAAACAGTCTTGAAACTCTGCTTGAAGTTTGCTTTTTTCTCTTATTTGAAGTCTTCATTGAACTCTAGTCATTTCATGTCCGTATGTTTGTACGAATTTTCTGTAGTTTTCCCTTGCTGTACCAAATAATGAAAGTGAACTTGCAGTCTAAATATTCAAAATGTTTCCCTGTGCAAGAATTAAGCAACTGAAACCGAATCACACTTTGGGTTTAGATTAAGGAAGGAAATTACAGTATATTTAATCAGGAATTGTAGGTGATTGACATTACGCTTTTTAGAAAAGCCTTGTGATATGCAGATTGTTTTGCACAAAGTTTACTATTTGGAACTCATTACAGCAAGTTGACAATAAAATGTGAGATGAAAGTGCTGTTTCTTAGGGAATGCAGCACATGCAAGGTTACAATATAGCAGATTAGTGACATTGATAAAGGATTCATTTACCACAATGCAAAGGGTAGAAAAAATGCTAATGCGTTTACTGGCAAAACATCAACTAGCACTTTTTACTCTTATTATAGTTATTGATGATGAATGGCAATTTGACAAATAGGAGGCACACAAAAAGCCATGGATCATATTTTGCAGCTGCTTTTTAGCTAAGCAAAGATAATGATAATGTTACAAGCCATAAATGTAATTATTCTGAGCTCTAAAAAAACAAGAAAAGATTATGATTTTGAGCTGGGGTGTGACATAACTGCAGGATTGCAATGACAAGAAGCAAGACCAATCTGTACTTGTTAAAATTGATTGACAGATAATGTGTTTCTATCCTTTTTGTTCCAGCTTAGAATAAATAGACTATCAAGGTGAGAAAGGAGGCAGGTTGTTCATTATCGACTCCTCCATTAAGCATGAAATAAAAATTCTTGCAGACTGCCATCATTAAATCTGTATCATCCCATTAGTATACTCTGACAAAGTGGCATCTTAATGAATTTTGAGTTACGTCAGTCTAGAGAATAAAATATTACACAGTAAACTGAACTCGAGATACAAACAAGCTTTCAAAGCATCCTTTGCATCTTGATAATTTACTGAATATGGTGTTTTTGGTATTTCTATTAGTACAATGAATTCTGGGGTTTAACATTTTCACAAATTAGAAGGCTAATTGGAAGTGATGGAAAAACTATTTTATGATAAACAGGACCACATCAATTGTATGAGTCATTTAGATTCTGTTGACTTTTGGAATAAAGTTTATGTTCTCCATTTACCTTGTAGTTTTCCATCGAAGTGCTAACCATTTTGGGAAGAGGTTGCAAAGTTCATTAGCTTATTAGTATGCTGTGCCACATAATTCTGAAAAGCAATTTTGTTCTGCAATTCATCAGAAGGTAAATTCTGAATGTTAACAGTGCCATCTGGGATATGTCAAGTCAAGGCAAAAGTCCACCACTAGGAATAGAGAAAAATTAGAAGGTGAATTGCCTTGCACCTCTTTAATTAGTAAAGGCCTGGCAAGCTGCCCATCTATCATTGGCCACAGAGCAGTGTATACTGCATGAAAAGCAAAAGTGTGGAAAAATCATTTTCAAAATATATATGAATGTTTAAATTTTAAAATGTGTTTACAATAAGTACATGGACACTGAAGCTGATGCGATATATGAGAGTCAACAGATAATGAAGGATTTCTCTTACCTATGTTCAGAACCAAGGATGTCTGTTTAGATTAGATTACTTACAGTGTGGAAACAGGCCCTACGGCCCAACAAGTCCACACCGACCCGCCGAAGCGCAACCCACCCATACCCCTACATATACCCCTTACCTAACGCTACGGGCAATTTAGCATGGCCAATTCACCTGACCCGCACAGCTTTGGACTGTGGGAGGAAACCCACGCAGACACGGGGAGAATGTGCAAACTCCACACAGTCAGTCGCCTGAGTCAGGAATTGAACCCAGGTCTCTGGCGCTGTGAGGCAGCAGTGCTAACCACTGTGCCACCGTGCCGTTGATTTTTATTTTATAGCTGGAAAAGCAGAGATGGGCATTAAAGCCAACAGAAACTGGGAACTAAATTAATATATAAACCTTTTCTTATCTACACTACTTTCAGTTTTCTCTCTCCCCTTATTAAAGGATTAATTTAAAAAATGCAAATCATGATACTAATTGCTAACCTTTAATAATGAGCTCAGTGGAAGATACAACTGTTTCCTGCCATGGTTAAGGTGGGAAGGTGACTAGAAAGAGAGTAGAATGTAGAAAGCCAGCTAGAAGGCTAGAGATAGTTCTGAAATGGTACAGCTAACTCTATCTGGTGCTCAATACTTGCTCAACAAGGAAGTCGCAACATGGCTGGAGATGATGTAATGTCCAGGTACCAATCTAAGATTCAGAAAAGGATTTTGTTGTGATCTTTACAGTTACTAGTGTAGTGCTGCCAATCCTGGAGTTTTGGTCATTTGTCATTTAGTTAGCTGAAATGTACTGCAAAGGCCTGATAACTGTTAGCACACCAATACAACCTCCAAAGACTATAATTATAGATGAGTGATTTTACTATAAAGGTAACAAATTCAATTTTAAAGACCACAATGTGTATCCTGTTATTGCAAACCACAGAATCTGTTGATAGTACTGGTTTTGCAAATTCATTACTGAAGAACAAATCTCCTGTCTTAAAGAATGTGTCATCCTTAACTCTAGTCATTGTCATAGAGTCATACAACATGGAAACAGACTGGTCCAACCAGTCCATGCTGACCATAATCCAAAAGAGACTAGTCCCACCTGCCTGAGCTTGGCCCATATCCCTCCAAACATTTCTTATTCATGAACTTTTAAACAATGTAACTCGACCTGCACCCTCCACTTCCTCTGGAAGTTCAATTGGTCAAACATGAAGGAGAGAATTGGCAATGTGGGAAAATGAAAGTTGGTCACTATATAAGGAAAAGTACAAAAGCAGGATAATATTTAAACATGGAAGGACTGCAGAAATCAGTGATACAGAAGAATTTTGGTATCCTTGAAATGAATGAAAAAAAAGCAAGCACATAGTGCAGCAAATAATAGGTAAATGTCATGTTGGTCGTCATGCAAGAGGCAGTGGATTGTAGAAATAGGGAAGGATTGCAGAAACTGTAGAGAGCATTTGTGAGACCACACTAAGAATATTGCATATGATTTTGGTCGCCTTTCTTAAGGAGAGTCTTTCTTTCATTGCAAGTGGTTCCAAAGAAGTTCTCTAGGCTGATTTGTGAGATAAAGGAATTGTCTTACAAGAAAGGTTGACCAGCTTGGGACATACTAGCTGGAGTTTAAAAGAGCAACAGTTGATCTTATTGAAATATAGAACGTGGCACAGTGACCCAACAGTTAGCACTGCTGCCTCACAGCACCAGGAACCCAGGTGCGAATCCAGCCACATTCTCCATGCATCTGCGCGGGTTTCCTCTGAATACACCAATTTCCTCCCACGGTCCAAAGATGTACTGGTTAGGTGGCTTAGTCATGCTAAATTGCTCATAATGTCCAGGGATGTGCAGGCTAGTTGGATCAGCCCTAGGAATTGCTGGGTTATGGGGATAGTGTTGGGACCTGGGTGTGAGTGGGATGCTCTTTGGATGGTTGGTACAGACTCGATGGGCCGGATGGTCTCTTTCTGCCCTGCAGGAATTTTATATCAGATCCTGAGGGGATTTGACAGGGTGGATGCTGGGAGTATGTAGAAGTAGGTGACATGGAGTTTTAAAAAAGGGTATTTTGTTCAGGTGAGGAGAATTTTTCTATTAGGATCATTAGTCTATCGAATAACATTCCCTCTTCCTACATTTTCCTCTGCACAGACATCTGAGGCCCATGCACAGCAGCAAAATCTGAAACCTGAAACCTATGCTGGGAGTGGCATTGACATGACAGCCCACAGACCCTCATAGAGGCCACACAGCTTACAGAATGCTGCTCCAAAGTTCTCTTCCTTAGATAGCCATGGAGGCTATAGCATTGAATGTATTCAGTATTGTAACATGAAACTACCAAGTGTTTAATCTTCCCACCCCAATAGGTATATGTTGGGCTGCTTTGCAGGATTTATGTTTTCCTGCTGCTGGAAGATGCCCTCTAATCTATCTACCGAGTCCAGTCACATGGGGATTTCTGGTAAAACAACACAATTATTCCTTTATCTTATAGCTAACATTAAACAGAAAACAAGCATTATTATATCATGAATTAACAGGCACATTCTTCGCAAGTCTATATTCGTCATAGAAATTAAGCATATTTCACCATAACCTTTATTTAGAAGAGTATTATTTGATAGATGATCCAGCATGCTGCATATCATTTGATTATCTATCAATTAAATTATTCTTTTCTCTTTTACAGAATATATTTCTGAATGCTAAGACAGAAGAAGAAATCTTTGCTCACCTGGACTTGGAATACATTGAGCCATGGGAAAGAAATGCATAAGCTTCCAAATATAAATTGTATCTTCATTATATGTTTTGGCAGAGGAAAAGGAAGTGTTCATGTAAAATTTTACTTTTATTTTAAAAGCACACTTACATAGAATTGCAATGTAAGTTTTCTTCACTGAGATTGGCAAGTATTATACAGATTTCCACGAGTAGTAAAATTACATTACATAAACTGTAAATGGAACTATTTTGGGAAAGGGATTTACTTAGTTCTTCAATGTTGTACTGTGAAACTGATTAAGACTTTGGAATATATGAACAGGTATTAATCAATTAATGCCTCCACCTTATTCTATCATTCATTCGGAACATGACTGATCACTGTAAGATTTATCCATCTGTGATTCATTTTCCTTCTTATGCTTGCTAAATAATAAGCTATTGATCTCAGACTTGAAGATTTCAGTTAACCCAATTTTCATAGTCTTTTGGGGGAGCAGGTTCCACATGTCCTTTTGGAAGTCTCAAATTACATTTTAATAATAATTTGTTGTTGTCTCCCATTATAACCAGTTCTCCTGAAATCGGTGTCTAAAGTCCAATATGTTTATTTTTCTCTGTTATATGCCAAATATTGTAAATGTGATGGAATTTACACAAAGTGCACTTTTATAGGTGACCACAGATCTATTACGAATGTTCCATATGTTTGTCTTTGAATTTGTTTTAAACCTCAGTATTATGGTACAGTATTTTATGAAAGAAATGATGTAGGACAAAATTTACAGTTTAAAAGCACTATTATTTTTGAATATGTGGCCACAACGTTTGGAAATTAAGTCAGCACTAGACAGATACATTGGATTTCTGCTCAAATACTAAAACTCTAACTGAAACAACAATCTAAATGTATAACTTTCAAATAGTTGAAAAAGTATGAATTTTGGTGGAAAAGCTATAAGACTGACACAAAGCACGGAATCTTAAAAGGTCCTGAATGATATTGGTGAAATTTAGAAGAATTTCACAAGAAGTCCAGCAAGGCCATTCCCATGGTGGGGTGGGGTGGGGGGGAGAGGGGGGTGGTCAACAAGTTCCACTTTCTAACAGCATTCTGAGCGTTGCAATAAGATTCTCAGAAGGGAGTGGAGAGGTGCCTATTAAGGTGGATTATCACTAATTCTCACCCATTAATATGCAGGTTCCCATTCTATCTCTGTTGACTGTCTGTGTGGTGTTTGCACGTTCTTTCAGTGTCTGCGTGGGTTTCCATCGGATGCTCCAGTTTCCTTCCACAGTCCAAAGCTGTGCAGGTTAGGTTGATTGTCCATGCTAAATTGCCCATAGTGTCCAGGAATGTGCAAGTTAACTGGATTAGCCATGGGAAATATGAGGTTACTGAGGTGGAGTGGGTTGGGATGCTCTTTAGAGGGCCAGTGCAGACTTGATGGACCAAATGGCCTCTTACTGCAATGTAGGAATTCTGTGATTCTACCACATGCCAGATAGATTCCCAGCATGAAAGTCAGAGCAGGTATTTTGTTGACTCCAACACACTGCTTCTTCCACTGTGTATGCATGGGTTTCCTCCGGGTGCCTCCGATTTCCTCCCACAATCCAAAGATGTGCAGGTCAGGTGGATTGGCCATGCTAAATTGCCCATAGTGTAAGGTGCATTAGTCTGAGAAAAATGGTTCTGGATGAGTAAATCTTCGGAGGGTCAGTGTGCACTTGTTGGGCCAAATGGCCTTAGATTAGATTACTTACAGTGTGGAAACAGGCCCTTCGGCCCAACAAGTCCACACCGACCCACCGAAGCGCAACCTACCCATACCCCTACATATACCCCTTACCTAACACTACGGGCAATTTAGCATGGCCAATTCATCTGACCCGTACATCTTTGGACTGTGGGAGGAAACCGGAGCACCCGGAGGAAACCCACGCAGACACGGGGAGAACCTGCAAACTCCACACAGTCAGTCGCCTGAGGCGAGAATTGAACCCAGGTCCCTGGCGCTGTGAGGCAGCAGTGCTAACCACTCTGCCACCGTGCCGCCTGTTTCCATACTATAGGAAATCTAATCGAATATTGGACAGCCAGCACCAACATCTCAGGGCACACTCCATGGACAGTGCTGCATACACCCATGTCCACAGCTAAGACATCCAGCCTGTCTGCACCCTCATGACCCATCTCTGATCCTTTACAGTATGGTTCTACCCTTCACTGCTGCACTTTGAAGCATACTAGCCCCTTTCATTGGAAGGTTGCTGCATGTGCGCTATGCTTGGACAGGCAACCAGATCATGGATTGGATCAGGTTGCACCTCAGGGTTGCTTACCCTAACTTTGTTGCAGAATCTCGTAGCATTCCCTCACCTTGTGCCTATTGCAGCTCTGCCCTGCCCTGCCTTACCTTGCCATGAGTTGCCTTTCGGTGCTGACTCAAGGACAGGCAGCATGTCATGGGTGTCTGCAGTAAACAGACAATGGGGTGGATTTCCTACTGTATGTCACCATTGCACAGCTGCACCATGTACCAGCAGCTGAAACACTGGTTGGGGATCTACCAAATGACCATGTCTCAAAGTCAGACAGGAATAGTGCTCCATTAGATCAAAGGAAACCCCTTCACTCAGGAAGTAAGTCAAGGGCAGGTAATTGGGCACACTTTGGTTCCCCTTGGGGCAATCAGAAGCCACTCCAAATTTCGGGTGCAGTGCTTTGTTGGGCAGCACACCACCCATCATGGCTCATTCTATCCTCCATTAAGTTGTTTTCTACTGCAATGAGAGAAAGGAGTGGATTGAGTGAGCTATAAGAGGGTGACCCAGCTTTTTCGAGCTGTTAGTGCTGGTGCAGGTGGGGGAGAATTAGGGAGGTGTCCTGATGAGTGAGTAGAAGATGTGGTAACTATGCAGAGTTAATGGTATAGAGATGGCTGACTGGATGAGAATGATTGAGGGAATGTGTTGCACTCAGTTAGGGAAAGTGGCAGAGCGTGAGGCTTATTGGGTAGTGGGTGCAGTAGCAGAGATAGAGTGAATATGAGGTAGCAGGGAGAAGATGGTGGCACTACCCCTTGTAGAGCAGAGGAGGTAATTGACCTTCTTCCGACCCTGATATTGTTGCTCCACACAGCTGAGACCGCACTAATCCAGGTGGCTATCTTGAACTGGACAGCAGATTCTTGTCAAGATCAGAGTGGTGTTGCAGTACCTACTTCTGCCTGATAGATTCTTGTGTCTATTGTCAGTCCTGGAGGAAGAGGACATTCTTACTCTGCACTGTCCCATCCAACAGGGCCTCCAAATTCCCCCATGGAAAGGGGATGCCAGCATCCCCTCTCTGCTAGATTTGAGGTCAGAGTGCAACTCTGGACTGGTAGAACTTGCTTGGGTGCACATCCCAACAGTGGTGAGTTCTTCTGATTACAATGATTGGTAGAATCCAGGTAGCATTGAACAAGAGGAGTGCTATAGCACTGGGGTAGGTCATTAATGGACAAGTGTGGGATGAGGAAACAAATTAGACCTCACAGAGTAAAACTCTTCATGAAAATAATACTCTGCCAATCTATGTAAGATTGAGCCCAAAGAAACTGTTTCAGTTTTTTCTATGTTATCATGTGGACTTTCAATGATCTTCTACAGCGTTCAATTGATTTACATTTAATAAAAATCCTTCACAATATAGATTGAATTAATAATAGGGTTTTACAACACATTACCATATAACTATGATGTAGCTATTACAGAGACTTAACTGACAAACGGATTGCAACTAGTCTAAAGATGTTTCAGGCATGATAGAGAGGGATATAACAGAGTTGTGTGAGTTGCTTTTCTGATGAGAGAAAATATCACAGCCACATGGAGGGCTTATCCAGTGAGGTCATATGGGTAGAGTTCAGGAATAGGAAGGGTGCATCACTTTGATGGGACTGTACTACAGGCCTCCCAATAGCTAGCGGGTAATAGAACAACAGATATGTGGACAGATTACTGAAAAATATGAAAACAAGAGGGTTGTTTTCGTGGGTGATTTAACTTCCCTCATGTTGGTCCATGTTTGATGCCAGGGACTTGGATGAGCGAGAATTTTTTCGGTGTGTCCAAGACGGTTTTTTGAAACAATATACAAATAATCCAACTAGGGAATGGACCACATTGGACCTAGTATTGGAGAATGAGCCTGGCCAAGTTTTCAAAGTTTCAGTGGGGGACCATTTTGGAAACAATGATCATAATTCTGTAAATTTTAAATTACTTACGGATAAGGTTAAGAGTAATCTTTTGGTGAAAGAATCAGCTGGGGGATGGCTAACTACCTTCATAGGCAGGAACTGGGGAATGTAGACAGGGGGTGACTGTTTGAGGGTAAATCCACATCTAGATTGTGGGAATCTTTTAAATGCCAGTTGATTAGAGATTAGGACCAACGTACTCCTGCAAAAATTAAGGATAAGGATGGCATTGTTCGGGAACCCAAAAGGGATATTGAGTGCTTAGTCAAAAAGAAAAAGGAGGCATAAGTAAGGTTTAGGAAACTGAAGACAGACAGAGCCCTCAAAGAATACAAAGAAACATGTAATAACTCAAACAATTAGTTATGGGGGCTAAAAGGGGCCATGAAATGTCTTTGGCAAACAAGATTAAGGAAAATTCCAACATGGTTTAAACCTATGTAAATAGCAAGACAGTAGCTAGGGAAAGGGTGGGTCCACTCAGGGGCAAAGGAGGGAATTTGTGTGTGGAGCTGGAAGAAGTGGGTGAGGTCCTTAAAGAATACTTTGCAACGTTCTACACAAAGGAGGAAGTCATGGTGGGTGATGAATCTCAAGAGGGGTATGTTGATATTCTGGAAAATGCCAGTCTAAAAAACAAGGAAGCAATATATGTTTTAAAAAGCTTTAAGGTAGACAAATCCCCAGACTTCATGGGATCTATCCTGGAATGCTGAGGGAGGCAGGTGAAGAAATTGTTGAGGCCTTGTATGAAATCTTTGTATCCTCTTTAGTTGCAAGAGAGGTCCGAGAGAATGGGAGAATAGCCAATGTTGTTCCTTTGTTTACGAAGGGCAACAGGGATAATCTAGGAAATTACAGGCTGGTGAGCCTTATGTTGATGGTAGGGAAATTATTGGAGAAGATTCTTAAGGACAGGATTTACTCGTGATTGGAAAATTACAAACTTATTAGCAATAGACAGCGTGGCTTTGTGCAGAGGAAATTGTGTGTCACAAACTTGATTGAGTTTTTTGAGGAAGTGACAAGGCAGATTGATGAGTGCACGGAGGTAAATGTTGTCAATATGGATTTCAGCAAGACCTTTGACAAGGTCCCTCATGGCAGACTGATACAAAAGGTAAAGTCATGTGATCCACAATAAATTAGTCGAATAGACATAGAAATGGTATAGTTATAGAAGACAGAGAGTAAAGGTTGAAGAGTATTTTTCAGACTGGAGATCTGAGCAGTGATGTTCTGCAGGGAACAGTGCTTTGATCCATTGTTGTTTGTAATATATATAAAAATGATTTGGGGAAGAATACAAGTGGCCTGGTTAGTAAGTTTTCAGATGTCATATAGGTTGGGAGACCTGTGGATAGTGAGGAATATTATCAAAGGATGCAGCAGAATGTAGATGAACTGGAGACTTCAACAGAGAAATGAAAGGTGGAGTTTAATCTGGACAAATGCGAGTTGATGCATTTTGAAAGTATACAATAAATACCAGAACTCTTAGTAACATCAAACTACACAGGGGTCAAGGGGCACAGGTCCACAGTTCCCTGAAAGTAGCAACATGAGTGGATAAGGTCGTTAAGAAAATATATAGCATGCTTGCCTTCATCAGTCATAGAGTATAAAAATTGGTAAGTCATGAAGCAGCTGTATAGAACTTTGGATTAGGCCATATTTGGAATATTGTGTATAGTTCTGGTCACCACACTACAGAAGGATGTGGAGGCTTTGGAGAGGGTACAGAAATGGTTCACCAGGATGTTGCCTGTTTTGGAAGATGTTAGCCATGAGGAGAGATTGGACAAACTTGGTTTGTTTTCACTTGAATGTCAAAGGATGAGGGGCAACCTGATAAGTTACAACATTAAGAGGCACAAATAGAATGGATAGTCAGAGTCTTTTTCCCAGTGTAGAAATATCAATTGCTAGGGAACATTAGTTTGAGTTAAAAGGGGTAAGTTTAAATGAGTTGTGAGAGGCAAGTTTTTACACAGAGTGGTAAATATCTAGAATGTGCTTCCAGAAGATGGATATATTAGCTATATTTAAGAGGTGTTTTGACAGTTAGATGAATAGGCAGGGAATAGAGCGATTTGGATTGTGTAGAGGCAAAAGGTTTTTAGTTTGGAAAGACATTGGTGTGCCAAAGGATCTGCTCCTGTGCTGCGCTGTTCTTTATTCTTTGTTGTTTTGTTCTTCATTTTTTGTTCTTTGTATTGTCATTTGCAGGTAAACTGCTCAGATGTAACCAAATACCAAATTCTACCTAGAAATTAAAATTCACCATCTGTGAATTAGTTCCATTTGCAGTCGCAAAACACAGCAACTGGGTTATCCATTCAGCAATTGTTATCCAATAAACAGCAGCATTTTGTTCAGTCTATAATTAGTTGAAAATGCTAAATGTGAAGTGGCATTAATGAAAACAGACACATGGGGAAAATGAATGACATATGGTAGGGTTAAGAGTCTGTAGGTTTCCTCATACAACTTCTGTACTATGGAAGGTGCAGAAACTGTTATCTAACACACTTGTTTCTCGTGAAAAACAATTTTGTCCTGTCATCAGTTTTACAGTGGGATGGCCTATATTTAATCAGCATCAACTTTCAGTTTACTACTGAACATGCCGTGCCCACTTATAAATCACGTGACAAAAAAATTAGGCCTCTTGCATATACTAGGTCATGGTCTAATATTTGTTGAAGGATTCCTGTGCTAAATTGTGCTATCCACCAGCATTTAGTAGATACTACTAAATGCTGCTGCTGACAATTGGGTTAAAAACTCCCTCGGTATTCCACAACAACCCCAATGACAGCTGCCAAAGACCAATCTTGAATCCTTCTTACCAGGGAGATTCAGTTGCAGGCTGGTGGGTGGTGGCAGTTCTTCCTGAATTTGTAGATAAGTGATCCCTGGACTTTTATCTTCCGGCACACACTGTTTATGGGCGACACAGTGGCTCAGCAGTTAGATTAGATTCCCTACAGTGTGGAAACAGGCCCTTCGGCCCAACCAGTCCACATCGACCTTCCGAAGAGTAACCCACCCAGACCCACTACCCCATGACTAATGCACCTATAGCAATGGGCAATTTAGCATGGCCAATTCACCTGACCTGCACATCTTTGGACTGCAGTAGGAAACCGGAGCACCCGGAGGAAACCCACGCAGACACGTGCAAACTCCACACAGACAGTCACCCGAGGTTGGAATCGAACCAGTGATCCAGGTTCAATTCCCACTTTGGGCAACTGTCTGCATGGCGTTTGCATATTCTCCCCATGTCTGCGCGGGTTTGCTCTGGTTTCCTTCCAAAGTCCAAAGATGTGCAGGTCAGGTGAATTGGCTATTCTAAATTGCCCAGAGTGCTAGATGCATTAGTCAGAGGGAAATGGGTCTGGTTGAGTTGATCTTCGGAGGGTCGGTATGGACTTGTTGGGCTGAAGGGCCTGTTTCCACACTGTAGGGAATCTAATCTAATACAAGAATCCAAAAATGGGTTGGATTTCAAAATATCCCTGTTACTTTAGTCTTCATTAGTGTACATCATCATTTCTGAGATGCTGTTAGAACAAAATAACGTCCGAGTGTTCCACTTGTAATCAGTTAGTAACCAAAGCACCTCATCATCATTCTACAAACATCAGAAATGGAGCGATGCAGTTGGATAGATGGCACACCCAGGTCAGATTGATCAAACCATAAAGTATTATTTTCTTCTCTTCTTTCCCTCTCTCCCTCTCTTTTTTGTATTCTCATGTACATGTAATTTTTCTTCCTCTCAGGCATACTTGAAACAATTAGGAAATCTTAATCCTGTCGACAGAGGTCTCTAGCAAAAACTGAATGTTAATGATTTAACTACTCACATTTTCAAAAGTCAGTCTCAGTTGCCTGCCTCTTTGCCAATTTTCTATCCATAATGTCACTGTCCCTTTAATCACATCCACCTCAAATTGCCTCATTCTATTGTTATATAATCAACCACCTTTTGAAAGTCCAAAACCATTATATTAACTATGCTGCCCTCATCCATTTGCTGTGTTACTTCCTAAGATGACTCAATTATGTTAGCCAGACATGACTTGTTTTCACAAATGTATGGCAACTATTAATCACTGGTCCAGATTCTATGATGGGAATTAATTTTTGTTGTGATTTATGGTCTGTAGAAGTTTTCCCACAACCAACATTAGATTAGCAGGCTGACAGTTACCAGCAAAATTTCTCTCCCTTATTTTGACAGCGGATATACCACCAGTCACAGTCCCTCCTAACCCCTCCCTCTCACCAGCATACCCTAGCCCTCCCCTCCCCAATCCTTTAACATTACTGCTATATCCAAGAAGGATTCAATGATTGCAGCAACAGTCATTCTGGGCTCAGTAATTTAGTCAAAGCTTGATGTTGAGTGAGCTTCCTTAAGATAAATGCAAAAACCAATGTAATTAAATCGATCTCAAAATAACTTTATTGAACTCTGTACCCAATTCCCATTTGCTTAGCTCAGCAGGTGTCTGCACCATGTGGTGCTGTGTCGAACAATAAAATGTAAACAAAATCTTCAAGTTTAGTTTTGATCTGAGCTGTTTACAGTTGGAGAATGGTACATTACCCTGAAATGATGTGGCAAATGATTCTATTATGACAACTGGTGGCTGGAAATTGTGTAGTTTTGTTGCTCCAAACTTGGGCGACAGAAAGAACAACTGCAGTGATGCCTGCTGGTGTTACTATTTGATGATTTCTGTGGGAAGTTCCCATATGTTTTCCCCAGGTACAACATTAGCTTGGTTTGTGATGGCTGCGAAAATTAATGGATTTATCAACTATTTGATAGAAAGGCCACATTTAATTCCTTTCAATTTTAAAACTGAATTGCTGAACTCTCCCGAGAAAATGCTCTATAACTTCTCCTTTGCTCAGCCAAGTAAATGATGAAAGACTCAGGCTCATTGAACCTATCTCACATCTTGCTATCTGTCTCATTGAGCAACAGATCATTATTTTGTGGAAAATGCTTGTAGAGAGGCTCTAGTTGCATTGCACTAGATAACAGTTTAATGCTGTAATCCAAACAATATTGCTGATTTTTTTTTAAATTGCTGACACAATAAAGATAAACAAATACTCTGTTCTGTGGTTGAGATATTATGCATCATTTGAAAGACTCAGAGGGAATTTAGCTCTGTAACGAGAATATACAAATAAGCTTCCTTTCATGTACAAAGATGACAAAGTACTTTTTAAATTACAAAGCAGTTGACAACAAAACAGACTCTACGGAAATTCCTGGAGAAAGGCGACTTGGGAACTGAAATGGGTCGACCTACTTCTATAAGGAGTAAACAGAATTTATGTTGAAATCTTGTTTACAATTGTAGGAATTATAAATTGAGCATGGATTTTTCACTTTTAAACCCTGAGAATGTATATCATGGATTTTTTTTTCTCTCAGATCCTCTCCACCTTCATCTGTTCATTTTAGGAGATGGAAGTTCAGGTGCTGTTGAGATTAGATTTGCTTGCATTCAATCCTCACCAACATAATTTCACAACAGGAGGCTAAGGTAAGAAATTGAATGTATAATGAGAAAACATGGTTAACACTTTCAGATACATTCAGCTAGTTGCTTTAAACTGCCGCAAGGGAATATTAACAGCTGGAGTTTTGGTAGTGAAGATGACAAAACTGTCAGGGTTCACCACCATTCCAACACAAAAGCTGACAGCATCTGCTGGTACCTGCACAAACAGAGTTAAATACTGCAATCCAGAAAATGCTGTCATTGGGTCTACTCTTCTTCATTATCATCCCACAGATTGAAACCAATTTTAATATAAACTTGATCTTTTGAGCTCTTAATTTAGTTTTGCTCTAAATTAAAATTTTGAAAAAGGTGCAACTTGTTGAATGCAGTACAAGTAGGGTTTTTTTAAACAGGGAACTAAATCATATTTACCGCTCAATAAATAAATGCCACTAAAATGTCACTCAGTTAGCAGCATTCTAGTCTTGGTTCGAGACATGTTCCAGGGGTTTAACATGAACATGGTCAAATTCAGTAGCTAACTCTACATTCCAGATCAGGTGTTAAACCGAAACCCCATCTGCCCTTTCAGGTGGATGCAACAGGTCCCGACTTTGAAATAACCAGGAGAATTATTCTTGGTGTTTTGGCAGATAGTTATCCTTCAGTCAGTGTCACAAAAGTCAGATGATCTGGTCATTATTACATTGCTGTTTACAGAAGTTTGCTGTATGAAAATTTGCTATGTTGCAAAATTACTAAACTTTAAAAATATTTAATTGGCTGCAAAGTGTTTTGAGACATCTTGATGGTGCTGAGGGATTTCCTTTCTTTTTGAACAACCTAACTGGGCCTAAAAAAAAACTAACTTTATATCTGTGAAATGTTAAATTTCTCCATCATCGTCAAAATGCTGCATAAATGCTTAAAAAAAATGTTTTTTTAAAATAAAGTTTCAACTTCTTGTGTTAATCCCATGTGAATGCCCCAATCTTTATTTGGCTTTCTTTAAAAATTTTTTTTTAAATGAGGGATAATCAGTATTTTTAACTTTCTGATTGAAGAATTCTCACACACCAATCTGGTTGCATACTTTAAGTCATCAGAGTCAAGTTCTTTTTTGAAGATTCCCGACAGTGTGGAAACAGCTCTTCAACCCAACCAGTCCACACCAACCCTCCAAAGAGTAACCCACTGACATCTCCCTCTGACTAATGCACCTCATACTATGGGCAATTTAACATGGCCAATTCAGCTGATCTGCATATCTTTGGACTGAGGGAGGAAACTGGAGCACCCAGAGGAAACCCACACAGACACAGGGAGAATGTGCAAACTCCACACAGACAGTTGCCCATGGCTGGAATCGAACCTGACACCCTTGTGCTGAGACGGTGCCATCCCAATGTGAAAAGATCCTTTGGGGCTTTGGACAGAGATGAGGGGGAAGGTATGGGTGCAGGTTTTACACCTCTTGCGGTGGCAAGGGCTAGTATCAGGCGTGAAGGTTGGGTTGGTGGGAGGTGTGAACCTAACAAGGCAGTCATGGAGGGAATGGTCTCTGTGGAACGCAGACCGGGGTGGGGAGAGAAATTTAAGTCATCAGTCTTGCTAGATGTCTGGAGTTCCCCTGGACTTTACACCAGATTTAAACTGACATGGGAAGGTGGAATCTATACCACAGAGATTCCAAGGTTCTTCCAAGTCAATGTTGAGAATTGTCACTTTACTGTTGAATCCAAATGTAGCTCAATATCTTGATTTATGAAGTTGGGTTTCTTGTTCATTTCTGTTGCATTTAGTTGTAGTATTTTCCTACCAGGTGAACTTGCCCTTACTAATGCCAAACTAATTTTTTTCACAACCTGGGGCGAGAGTAGCACTGATGACAAAGATGTCCTCATTGCATTTATGCCACTGTGCCACAATTTGCATTAAACTAAAGTCACGTGCAGGCAGCTGAAAGTATCAGGTTTTTTAAAAAAATCAGCTCAAGATATAAAGTAGATGTACATAACTGCATGAAAAATACTTAAATTTTCTTAGTTTTTGCTCAGTTTGGTATTTTCTTGAATTAAAAAAAAGCTAACACTTACAAAAGTGAAAATAGCAAAAGTTTAGATCCGGTCATATGTAGATAATTTCTATGCCAGCTACCATGGTGACATTTTGTGTTAATCAAATGAAGGGACATCAATATTTTTGGTTATGAAATCTTGTGGTTTCCCTCCTTCAGTTTATAATTGGGATGTCATCTTTTTCTAAAGTTATGATACTGGCCTTGACCAAGGCTATAACTCTCTTACATTCTAACCAATCTGACAAAATAAATTTCTGTTGATTTACATTATATATTTATGGCTCTTACTTTAGGGTTCTCTAACAATTGGACCAAATTTTCTTCAAGAATATGAGGATTTAGAGTTGGATAAATAAGTAGAAAAGATGAGGAATAGCGGTCTTCTCTACTTATTTATCCAACTCTAAATCCTCATGTTCTTGAAGAAAATTTGGTCCAATTGTTAGAGAACCCTAAAGTAAGAGCCATAAATATATAATGTAAAGCAACAGAAATTTATTTTGTCAGATTGGTTAGAATGTAAGAGAGTTATAGCCTTGGTCAAGGCCTGTATCATAACTTTAGAAAAAAATGAAATCCCAATTATAAACTGAAGGAAGGAAACTACAAGATTTCATAACCAAAAATACTTTTTTTATTATACAAGAGCCAATCAAAGCAACCAGTAAATATATTTTTAAATAACTTGCTTTAATTTAAAACCATGAATCAATGCAAGTTAAACATAAATTAACAGAAAATTGCAGTCAGTTATCACATATATATTACACATTAAATGGCAGGCAGATGCAATAGACAGACCTTGCAAATTACTTCAATAGCTCACTCAGCAAACCTAGTTACAAAGTCCTTGGAAACTTTGTCTCCCTCACAAAAAATTTTAGCAATTCTTCTAGGATTTAACTTGACCTGTCGGCCAACTGTGTGATATCATGAAAATGGGTTCCGTGGGCATGCTTTGCACCAAAAATAGCATACACCTTCAGAACTTCCTCAGTGCTATTTTTGATAAGATTGATGGATCTATAGCATCCAGACTATCTTTATGTAACACATTGGCAGCAATAACCACAATCCCTGAATATTCTCAGCTTCTGGATCGAGCACGTGTATCCTTTAGCCCAGATACACTATTGAACTCATCACACAATTTCAACCATAAGTTTTGGTTTTCAATCTCAGTTTTAGTTTTAACTTCCTTAGTACCTGGGATGATCAGTCTCCATCTTCAGTTTCTCTTTCCAACAAGGATCTATCCCAGAAAGTATAAATTTTGACCACAGATTCTGTCACGTCAGGAACGGGTTGATACAAATAGCTGAGATACTTTCCAGAGGAAACTATGCTAGTACATGTGAACAAAGAAAGTAGCAAGTTACATTGAAAGGTTGAGATAGATTGGATTGTATAAACTGAAGCACAGACTAAATGAGCCAAATAGCCTGTTATTCTGCTGTACTTTCTATCTAATTCTACGCAAGTAGCATCAATGATGCCAGTGCTAATGATTTGGAAACAGAACTCAGAATAGTCAAGTTTGTGAATTACACCAAGATTGTTATGGAAATTTTAAGTCAGTGTGAGAAATTATCTTTTGGAAAGGTAAACACATTTTGGTTCCTTTTTGTTGCAGACTTTTGCTGCCTTCCCAATTTTGGTAAGATGTGTTTTTTTGATTCTTAGTGCCAATTTTATTCAGAACATTTTCTGTGTCCGTGCTACGTTTGCACACAATTTAAAAATATATAATTTTTTTTTACATCATGTAGATGTCACTGACCAGACTAGTACTTGTTACCCATGCCTGATTTCCTTTGGGAAGGTGTTGGTAAGTTGCCTCCTTGGCCCGCTGTTGTCTTTGTGGTATAGGGAAACCCTCAGTATAATTCGAAAGGAACTTCCAAGATTCAATCTAGTAATATTGAAGAAACAAAGATACAGCCCCAGGTGAGTGTGGTCTGCAGCTTGAAGAAGAACTGTGATGGTCCATGCATTTGCTGCCCATATCCTTTGAGGTGCTAGTGGTCACAGGTTTAGAAGGTGCTTTCTAAGGAAGCTTGACAAGTTGCTGCAGTGCACCTTATAAATGATACTCACTGTTATGGAAGGGATGAAAGACGGAGCACCAATCAAGTGGGCTACTTTATGTTTTCAAGCTAATTGAATGTTGTTTGAGATTCCAGTGTTTAGGCAACTGGAGAATATTCTATTTCTGAAATGTGCTTGATGGATAGTGGCCTTGGGGAGTTAGGAGAGGAGTTACACACTGCAGATTCCCATCTTCCAATCTGCTCTTATAGCCATAATATTTATATGGCTGGTCTGGTTTGATACCTGTTCTAAGGTAATCTCTTGGATATCAATAGTGGAGGATACAGGGATGGCAATGACATTACATGGTTAAGGGGTGATGGTTATTTTCTCTGGGGGAGACGTTCATTGACTGGCACTTGTGTTACATGAATGTTACTTGCTACTTGTCAGCCTGAGCTTGAATGTCATTCTGCACATGGCAGTTTCAGTATCTGAAGAGTAATGAATGGCTTTGAACATTGTGTAATCATCAAGAAACATCCACAGTTCTGACCTCATGATGGAGGAAAGCCTATTGAATAAGTAACTGAAAATAGTTAGGTTCAGGACATTAGCATGAAAAATTCCTGCATTAATATTGTGGGTGGCTCAGTGGTGAGCACTGCTGCCTCACAGCATTGGGGACTCACGTTTGAGTCCAAACCATGGGCGACTGTTTGTGTGGAGTTTACACATTCTCCCTGTGTCTGCGTGGGTTTCTACCGTGTGCTCCAGTTTCCTCCCACAATCCAAAGATGTGCAGGTTGGGTGGATTGCCCATGCAAAATTGTCCTGTAGTGTCCAAGGTTGTACAGTCTAGGTGGACTAGCTATGTAAATGTGAGGTTACAGTGATAGGGTAGGGGTTTGGGTAGGATGCTCTTTGAAGAGTCGGTGCAGATTTGATGTGCTAAATGGCCACTTTCAGCACTGTAAGGATTCTATGGCTGAGATGACTGCCCTCCATTTTCTTTTAAGATAAGTATGATTCCAACCTGTGGAGAGGGTTCCCCATTTCCCACTTTGCCACACTTTGTTAAATGCTGCCTAGATATCAAGGGCAATGACTCTCACTTCATCTCAATTTCATTTGGATTTCTAACAGCACATAGTGATGTTTAAACAAATACTCATCATGCAACCTTGAGCTGCGTTATGGCATTATCTGTGTTGCCATATTGGAGTGAATTACATTTACACTTTAAAATGTCTGAAATTTATAACTTTGCTCTTCACAACTAGCAATTACAAGAGTGCAAAATTACTGGTGGCTCAAACATGAACATGCTTTACTCTGTAATTGATGGCTGTATGAGATTATTATGTCTTCAGTTGTAATGATTCTACAGTCTTTATCCACCTGTCAAGCAAAATTTATTGCCTGCTTCAATCCTCAGCTCACAGTAATTTTTGACTAACTGTTGGAGCTTAGTCTGAGACTTCGTCCCAAAACAAAATGTCCTCATTTCCAGAGGTATATAGAATAAACAAAGATAAATCACAATAAAATATTCAACCAGTTATATTATCAGTACATAATTTTAGAATTTTAGCAAACTTTTGGGTCCTGAGGTAAAAAACGAGTCTGCAACTTTGATAATGATTACTTAAGAATATTAGAAGAATAGAAGGATTCCATTATAGTAATATCAACAATGGTATAAAATGTAAAACAATTTAAATTGTCAATTCATCCAGAAATAAATGCAGAAACAAATGTTAGTTATACAAATTCATCGAGAAAGAAATGGAAGGTAAATAGTCTTCCTCGAAATGAGTTCACTGACAAATCTTTTTAGAATTTTAGAACACATGAACAAATAATACACAAAAATAATACTGTAGGGTGTTTCTGATTGTTCCCCTTTCCTGGTCACAACCGAACTCACAGTTGAAGGTGTGAACTCACCTTAATGAAAACATTGAAGAATGATGAATAATGCAGTCTACACTGATTTCAGATTTTTGAACAAGGAGATTGTGTTTAATATGTTTAGTGAATCCAAATATCACACAATCATTGCTAAGTGTTCTTATGACTAATTGCAAAACAGTTTTAAACTCTCAGCAATTACCACAGGAGATGTGGGTCATTTCTCCATATAGCGCTCCGAAAGCTAGTGCTTCCACATAAACATGTTGGACCATAACCTGGTGTTGCGTGATTCTTAGCTTTGTCCATCCCAGTCCAACACTGGCTCCTCCACATCATGTCTCCTTGATAATAGCAAACAGGTGGATGGCATTGCTTGCCTAATCTGTTTGGAGCCAAAGGTTAGATGATCAATGTCTCTGTTTGGTGAGGTTGGTTTTAGTTTAGTACATTCAAAACTTTGTCCTTTCTAGTCTTGGTACCAACATGTTGACTTTCAATCTATAAATCACAATTTTTGTCTTGTTTAAGCTGGAGAAGATCTTTATCTACTTTCTACTTTTATAGCAGTGGCCAGGTCTACCGCAACTCTTAAGTGAAGGCCAAATTTAAAAAATCTCTCTTGCTTTAGATAAACACTTCAACATTGACTTTTAGATTCTTTCAAAACAAGGATCACGTTAGTGTCTGGGTCATTGTGTCTTTTGTAACTTTTCTCAAAGTTGGCATACAGCAAGTAATTTCAAGGCATCATATATATTTCTGTACCTTGTAGAAAATTGTTTACCTCTTTGCTTCAGGCAAATTCCACATTAAGTGAGTTAAATGCTTAACATTTCAAATTCTGCATTCATTGGATTAAATCCTTAACACAGCTATCTCCTGTTTTGTTTTATTTTACTGTGTATAACCTCCTTAATAATAATTCCTCCATATTGAGAGAGAGGCTTGCTCAAGATACAGGCATTTTCTTTTCAATCAATTTATGCAGTCAAACACAACCTCTGAAGAATGAACTGTTCTGCCAAACATACTTCTTCTGTATGCTGCATACTACTACGGAGATTGGCACAGCACCTTGGGAAAAGCAATGTTGCAGAGAGATCAAATGTAATGTTAGTCAATAGAATATTTTTTGAACAGTTGGGTCTCTAATTGTTTTTTAGTTTGTCTTCATATTTGTGGGATGTGAGCATTGCTGGCTGGCCAGCATTTATTGCCTGTCACTAGTTGCCCTTTCGAAGGTGGTGATGAGCTGCCTTCTTAAACTGCTGCAGTCCTCCTGCTGTGGGTTGACCCACAATGCCATTGGGGAGGGAATTCCAGGATTTTGACCCAGTGACAGTAAAGGAACTGGAATATATTTCCAAGTCAGGATGGTGAATGGCTCAGAAGGGAATTTGAAGGTGGAGGTGTTCCCATGTATTTGTTGCCCTTGTCGTTCTAGATAGAAGTGATTGTGGGTTGAAAGGTGCTGTCTGAGGATCTTTGGTGAATTTCTGCAGTGCACCTTGTAGACAGTACACACTGCTGATCCCAAATGATGTTGGAGGAGGTGGTGGTTGCTGCGGATGCAGGGCTAATCAAAGGAGCTGCTTTGTCCTGGATGATCTCATGCTTCCTGAGTGTTGTTGGTGCTGCACTCTTCTAGGCAAGTGGAGAGTATTCCATCGCATTCCTGACTTGTGCCTTGGAGATGGTAGACTGGGCTTTGGGGGTGGGTGGGGTCAAGAGGTGAATTATTTGCCACAGGATTCCTAGCCTACCTGTTAGGTAGTACCTGCTGTAGTAGCCACTCTGTTTATGTGATGCGTTTAATTGAGTTTCTGGTCAATGCTAACCCCCCATGATGTTGATAGTGGGGGATTCACTCATGGTAATACCATTTAATATCAAAGGCGGTGGTGGGGTTGGTGGTGGGTAGATTGTCTCTTATTGGAGATGGTCACTGCCTGGCATTTGTGTGGCACAAATGTTACTTGCCACTTGTCAGCTCAAGACTGATATTGTCCAGACCTTGCTGCAGGAGAAAGTGAGGTCTGCAGATGCTGGAGATCAGAGCTGAAAATGTGTTGCTGAAAAAGCGCAGCAGGTCAGGCAGCATCCAAGGAACAGGAGATTTGACGAAGAAGGGCTTATGCCTGAAACGTCGAATCTCCGTTCCTTGGATGCTGCCTGACCTGCTGCGCTTTTCCAGCAACACATTTTCAGACCTTGCTGCAATTGAACATGGACTGATTTAGTATCTGGAGAGGCCTGAATGATGCTGAACATTATGCAATCATTGGTGAACGTTCTCACTTCTGACCTTATGATGGAGGGATGGTCATAGATGAAGCAGTTGAAGATGGTTGGGCTGAGGACACTATCCTGAGGAACCCCTACAGAGATGTCCTGGAGCTGAGCTGATTTACCTACAACAACCATGATCATCTTCCTGTGTATCACGTATGACTCCAACCAGCAGAGTGTTTGCCCCCTGATACCATTGATTCCAGTTTTGCTAGGGCTTCTTGATGCCACATTGGTCAAATGCAGATTTGATATCAAGGGCTGTGACTCTTACTTCCCCTCTGGAATTCAGCTCTTTTGTCCATGTTTGAACCAAGGCTGTAATGTGGTCAGCAGCTGAGTGGTCCTGGCAGGACCCAAACTGGGCATCACTGAGCAGGTTATTGCTGAGGAGGTACCATTTGGTTGTACTGTTGATGACACCTTCCATCACTTTACTGATGATTGAGATTAGACTAATGGGATGATAATTGCCCAGGTCGGATTTGGAGAAGCACATCAGATCAGGCAGCATCCAAGGAGCAGGAGAGTCAACATTTCAGGCATAAACCCTACATCAGGAATGGGGGGTGGTGGGGGAAGGGGGCTGAGAGATAAATAGGAGGGTGGGGTGGGAATAGGGGGGCAAGGTAGCTGGGAAGGAGATAGATTGATACAGGTGGAGGGTGATGGTGGTAGGTTGAAGGGGAGGGTAGATAGGTGGGTAGGAAGATGAATAGGTCAGAAAGTTTAAGAGGGTGGTGCTGAGTTGGTGGGTTAAATCTGGGAGGAGGAGGGGAGTCTGGAGATGAGGAAGTTGGTAAAATCAATGTTGATGCTGTGTGGTTGGAGGGTCCCAAGGCGAAAGATGAAGCATTCTTCCTCCAGCCATCAGTGGCTTAGATTTGGCGGTGGAGGAGGCCCAGGACTTGCATGTCTTTGATGGAGTGTGAAGGGGATTTCAAGTGGTTGGCCACAGAGTGGTGGGGTCATTGGGTGGGCTGCCTGACTGACTGTGCTTTTCTAGCACCACATTTTTTGACTCTGACCTCCAGCATCTGCAGTCCTCACTTTCTCCAGGTTGGATTTGTCCTGCTTTTTATATGCAGGATGTACCTGGGCAATTCTCCACATTGTTGGGTCGATACCAGTGTTATAACTATACTGGAACAGCTTGGCTTGGAGAAAGGCAAGTTCTGGAGCACGAATGTTCAGTACTATTGCCAGAATGTTGTCAGGGCCCATAGCCTTTACAACATCCAGTGTCTCCAACCATTCCGTAATATAACATGGAGTGAATCAAATTGGCTGAAGACTGATATCTATGATGTTGGGGACCACTGGAGGATGCCAAGGAAGATCATCCACTTGGCCCTTCTGGCTGTAGGTTGCTGCGAATGCTTCAACCTTATCTTTTGCACTGATAGGCTGGGTGCTTTCATCGTTGAGGATTGGGGATATTTGTGAGGCCCTCTCCCACAGTGAGTTGTTTGATTGTCCACCACCATTCTCAGTTGGATGTGGTAGGAATGCAGAGCTCAGATCCAATCTGTTGGTTATGGGACTGCTTAGATCTGACTATCACTTCCTGCTTGTGCTGTTTAATACGCAAGTAGTTTTGTTTGGTGGCTTCACCAGGTTGACACCTCAATTTCACGTATGCCTGCTGCTGCTCCTGACATGCCCTACTGCACTCTCCATTGAACCATGGTTGATCTTTGGCTTAAAAATATGTTGCTGGAAAAGTGCAGCAGGTCAGGCAGCATCAAAGGAGCAGGAGAATCGATGTTTCGGGCATAAGCCCTTCTTCAGCCCTTCTCCTAGTTGATCCCCTGGCTTAATGATAATAGTTGAGTTGGGACTATGCTGGGCCATGAGGTTACAGATTGTGCTGGAGTACGGTTCTGTTACTGTTAATGGCCCACAGCACCTCATGGATGCCCAGTCTTCAGTTGCGACATTTGTTCAAAATCTGTCCCACTTAGCACAGTGATAGTGTCACACAACATGATGGAGGTTATTCTCAATTTGAAAGTGGGACTTCGTCTCCCTAAAGACTGTGGTGGTGACTCTTACCGATACTGTCATAAACAGATGCTACTGCAGCCGGCAGTTTGGTCAGGATGAGGTAAAATATGTTTTTCAACAGAGCTGTTTCTACCGTTATCTTTTCCAGTGTCTAGGTCAAGACTTTGTAGCAATTGATACGACTGAACAGCTTGCTTGGCCATTGAGATTGCTGTGGCTCTGGAGTCAGATGTAGGCCAAATCAGATGAGGATGGCAGTTTCCTTCCCTAAAGGGCATTAATGAACAAAATGGGTTTTTGCCAACAATTGATAATGGTCATCAATTGATTCTTAATTTTTTTAAATTGAATTCAAATTCCACCATCTGCCAACCCAGGTCCATGGAACATTAGCTAAGTTTCTGAATTAATAATCAAATATAATACCACCAGATCATCGCCTCCCCAGCTGAAACTGATAGAAAGCCTGGATACTTTTGAAATTGATTTAAGATCAACAGTCCATGTTTTAAAATTTGTATCCCTAAACTATGTTTAAATCATTAATAAATGTGATCAAATTTATACATGCTGTCAGGAATTAGATCAAAGATGTTCAGACATGGTAAAAGACTACAATAAGCAGAAACCCATTGCAGGATTTCACTCAGCCTGAACCAGTGCTTCCAATCATTCAACAGGGAAAAAGAAAATAATTCCTACTAGTCTAGTGAGTATGAAATTTGTTTTTATTATTTAAAATAAAATTGCTCACTCAGGTAATGTCAGTTTTTCTTATTCATTGATGGGATGAGGATGTCGTTGGCTGGGACAGCATTTATTTCCCCATCCCTTATTTCCCAGAGAGCAGTTAAGAGTCTATCACATTGCTGTGGGTCTGGGATCACATGTAGGTCAGACCAGATAAAGATGGCTATTCCTTTGGTGAACCAAATGGGTTTTTCCAACAATTGACAATGGATTCATGGTCAATATTAGACTCTTAATTGCAGATTTTTAAAAAGAATTTGGGTCAAATATCACCATCTACCATGATGGGATTTAAACCCAGGTCCTCAGAACATTATCTGGGTCTCTGGATAAACAATCAACCGCTAGACCATTGCCTCCTGTTTAAACATCTCCTTGATAACTGCATTAGTATGCTAATATTGATTTGTGCAGACATTGGAGATAACTTTAAACTATCAGTATTTACTGTAGAAAAGGATATGAAAGATATAGACTGTAGGGAAATAGATGGTGACATCTTGCAAAATGTCCAAATTACAGGGGAGGAAGTGCTGGATGTCTTGAAATGGTTAAAGGTGGATAAATCCCCAGGGCCTGAACAGGTGTACCCGAGAACTCTGGGAAGCTAGAGAAGTGATTGCTGGTCCTCTTGCTGAGATATTTGTATCATCGATAGTCATAGGTGAGGTGCTGGAAGAATGGAGGTTGGCAAACGTGGTGCCACTGTTTAAGAAGGGCGGTAAAGACAAGTCAGGAAACTATAGACCGGTGAGCCTGACCTTGGTGGTGGGCAAGTTGTTGGAGGAAATCCTGAAGGACAGTATGTACATGTATTTGGAAAGGCAAGGACTGATTCGGGATAGTCAACGTGGCTTTGTGCATGGGAAATCATGTCTCACAAATTTGATTGAGTTTTTTGAAGGAGTAACAAAGAGGATTGATGAGGGCAGGGCAGTAGATGTGATCTATATGGGCTTCTGTAAGGCGTTCGACAAGGTTCCCCATGGGAGACTGATTAGCAAGGTTAGATCACATGGAATAAAGGGAGAACTAGCCATTTGGATACAGAACTGGCTCAAAGGTAGAAAACAAAGGGTGGTGGTGGAGGGTTGTTTTTCAGACTGGAGGCCTGTGACCAGTGGAGTGCCACAAGGATCGGTGTTGGGTCCTCTACTTTTTGTCATTTACATAAATGATTTGGATGTGAGCATAAGAGGTACAGTTAGTAAGTTTGCAGAGACAGCCAGCATGGATTTGTGAGGGGTAGGTCTTGCCTTACAAGTCTTATTGAATTCTTTGCAGAGGTGACCAAGCTTGTGGATGAGGGTAGAGCAGTGGATGTAGCGTACATGGATTTTAGTAAGGCATTTGATAAGGTTCCCAATGGTAGGCTTATGCGGAAAGTCAGGAGGCATGGGATAGTGGGAAATTTGGCCAGTTGGATAGAAAACTGGCTAACCGGTCCAAGTCAGAGAGTGGTGGTAATGGTAAATATTCAGCCTGGAGCCCAGTTACAAGTGGAGTTCCGCAGGGATCAGTTCTGGGTCCTCTGCTGTTTGTAATGTTTATTAATGACTTGGAAGAGGGAGTCGAAGGGTGGGTCAGTAAATTTGCAGATGATACGAAGATTGATGGAGTTGTGGATAGTGAGGAGGGCTGTTGTCGGCTGCAAAGGGACTTAGATATGATGCAGAGCTGGGCTGAGGAGTGGCAGATGGAGTTCAACCCTGTCAAGTGTGAGGTTGTCCATTTTGGAAGGACAAATAAGAATGCTGAATATAGGGTTAACGGTAGGGTTCTTAGTAAGGTGGAGGAGCAGAGGGATCTTGGGATCTATGTTCATAGCTCTTTGAAAGTTGCCACTCAGGTGGATAGAGTTTGTAAGAAGGCTTATGGTGTATTAGCGTTCATTAGCAGAGGGATTAAATTCAAGAGTCGTGAGGTGATGTTGCAACTGTACAGTCCCTTGGTTAGGCCACATTTGGAGTACTGTGTGCAGTTCTGGTCGCCTCATTTTAGGAAAGATGTGGAAGCTTTGGAGAGTGTGCAAAGGAGATTTACCAGGATGTTGCCTGGAATGGAGAATAAGTCGTGTGAGGATAGGTTGAGAGTGCTAGGCCTTTTCTCATTGGAATGGCGAAGGATGAGGGGTGACTTGATAGAGGTTTATAAGATGATCAGGGGAATAGATAGAATAGACAGTCAGAGACTTTTTCCCCGGGTACAATAGAGTGTTACAAGGGACATAAATTTAAGGTGAAGGGTGGAAGGTATAGGGGGGATGTCAGGGGTAGGTTCTTTACCCAGAGAGTGGTGGGGGCATGGAATGCACTGCCTGTGTGAGTGGCAGAGTCAGAATCATTGGTGACCTTTAAGCAGCAATTGGATAGGTACATGGATAGGTGCTTAAGCTCGGACAAATGTTCGGCACAATATCGTGGGCTGAAGGGCCTGTTCTGTGCTGTATTGTTCTATGTTCTATGTTCTATGACACCAAAATTGGAGGTGTAGTGGACAGCAAAAAGGGTTACATCAGATTACAACAGGATCTGGACCAGATGGGCCAATGGGCTGAGAAGTGGCAGATAGAGTTTAATTCAGATAAATGCGAGATGCTGCATTTTGGGGAAGCAAATCTTAGCAGGATTTATACACTTAATGGTAAGGGAGTGTTGCTGAACAAAGAGACCTTAGAGTGCAGGTTCATACTTCCTTGAAAGTGGAGTCGCAGGTAGATAGGATAGTGAAGAAGGCGTTTGGTATGCTTTCCTTTATTGGTCAGAGTATTGAGTCCAGGAGTTGGGAGGTCGTGTTGCGGCTGTACAGGACACTGGTTAGGCCACTTTTGGAATATTGCATGCAATTCTAGTCTCTTTCCTATTGGAAAGATGTTTTGAAACTTGAAAAGGTTCAGAAAAGATTTACAAGGATGTTGCCAGGGTTGGAGGATCTGAGCTACAGGGAGAGGCTGAACAGACTGGGGCTGTTTTCCCTGGAGCGTTGGAGGCTGAGAGGTGACCTTATAGGGGTTTACAAAATTATGAGGGGCATAGATAGGATAAATAGACAAAGTCTTTTCCCTGGGGTAGGGGAGTCCAGAACTAGAGGGCATAGATATAAGGTGGGAGGGGAAAGATATAAAAGAGACCTAAGGGGCAACTTTTTCACACAGAGGGTGGTACGTGTATGGAATGAGCTGCCAGAGGATGTGGTGGAGGCTGATACAATTGCAACATTTATGAGGCATTTGGATGAGTGTATGAATAGGAAGGGTTTGGAGGGATATGGGCTGGGCGCTGGCAGGTGGGACTGGATGGGATTGGCTTATCTGGTCGGCATGGATGGATTGGACCGAAGGGTCTCTTTCCATGCTGTACATCTCTGTGACTCTATGACTCTACGTATATGTATCAGATTGAAATAGTTAAGACATGATGCTACTTATGACAGGAAGGCAATTTATTAACTGATCTCCATTATGTCAGCTTTTTTGTATAGTTAATCACCGATTCCAATATGCATTTGGGGTGATGCAAAGAACTTGTATTAGAGGCAGAAAATTCCAGAGACATAAAGAGGTAAATGAAGTATCATGCAAGGATAATTACATTTCTGAAAACACAAATGTTGAGTAGATTCAAGGCTGGCCTGGTGCTGCATATTAACAGTAAGGGTCCTTTGGTACAGTACGTAGTTCTGCATATAGTTGCTTTCCTGCTTAGAACTTGGGAAGATAGTCCCCATAGTTGTTACTGGTCCATAGGAAGAGAAGGTGGCTTATTGGCAATGTCACTGGCAATCTAGCAGCCTAACCTAATGCTGTGGGGATGTGGATTCAAATCTCCCCATAGTAGCTGTAGGTCTTAAATTCAATCCATAATCATAAAACTTGTCTCAGTCATAGTGACCATGAAACTATCATCAAATCGTTATTTGAAAGCTCGTTGAATTCACTTTGCCCTTTAGGGAAGGAAATCTGCCATCCATACTTGGTTATATTTATATATCCAGACCTGCAGCTATATGGCTGAATCTTAAATGCAAGAACAATTAGAGAAGGGGAACAAATGCTGGCCTTCTCAGTGAAGCTCACAACTCTTGGAAGAAGAATAAAAAACGATGAGATGACCTGCTGCTTAAAATGTCCATGTTATCTGACCTTTGCTAACAAACTCTGCCTGGGTACAGGTAATGGTGGATAGGTTATGCCCATTTTTCTAGCTGCTGAAGTAACATGTCTTTAGTTATCTCATTTTTACTGTTCTTTCTCATTCTTGTCAGCCCATCAATTCCAGTTCACATTCAGGAGGAATCCTTCACTATGTTGGATGCTGACATTTCTGGGTTACAATGTCATTTTCTAGAATGTTTAGTTGCACGCAATGCACTTTTAGCCTCGAACTCCTATTAACATGATTATATTCAGACAGCATATGTCTTGACTTCTGTCAGAAGAGAAGTGAAATAATTTCCTCCACTGAGGTAGTCCACTTCCATTTATCCGAGTTTGTGGCTTCAGAATAATGCATGAAAATAATGTGGTGAAATTAAGGTTTATTGCACATTTAACAGTGTACTGAGGACAATACATCAGCACACTACTTCACAAGCACCTTGATGTAATCAGATTGACATGAGGGCTCGTGTTAGCTAATATATTCTGAAAAGTATTAAAAATAGCTGCAGTTGTATTGACTCAAACCTGACAGTATATGGCCTGGTTCAAGTGTGACTCATAATTCCAGGAACATACACTGTGTAATTATTGAACATTTCCAGCTTTCCTTATGTCAGTTTGATGAGTTCCTCATTCCAAAAATTAGATTCAGGTTGGCTAGTTTAAGAAAAAAATTGAAATTATTTTGGAATTTATTAACTAATGCACAGATTATCTAATGTGGTTCCTTCCACCTGCAGACAGAGTGCCAAGTGAATTTAACACCTCATAAGGGCATGACAGGTGAGTGACAAAATACTTATAGGTACCAATCCCCACACTTTAATTTCCTCAGCATTCTTGTAAGTAGCAGGTCTGAGGTCAACACCTCTCACAGCTCCAATCACTTCTCTCTCTGTAGACTCCTCACACCCCCACATCTGGACAGCAACACTCATATTCATGCCATCATTCTGTGGCCCTATTATACTCTTCCTTCCCTCCTCTACACATGATCCACACAAACAGGCACAACTCTGCTTCCTTTCCTTGCAGCTTAACAAGAGGCAGGCAAAGGAGGGACAGCATAGGTGACGCTAACCAGTGACTAGAGCGACATTTGCCACTGGCAATAGATATTCAACTTATTCTACTTGTAAAGACATCTTAACTATGGTTGTTAGCAGTGACATAGAGTCTCATAAAGCACAGGTATTCAGACATGTCAGGTGAGTTGAGTAACTGTCTGCTGGCCCTATGTTGAGAGTCTCATCTCCTTTCAGTTGGAGCTCTGTATCAACCCCTCTGTCCATGTGGCTAAGGACAAGGCAGCTGTTGCTGCTGCTGATGATGTTGGTCTTCTTGCTCCTAATGTTTTTTTTTGCCTCTTGTCCCTCAGCAGAACTGGAAGCTGGAGCTCCAGAAGCTGCTGCCAATGCTCTAGTGAAGACTGGCAGTTAGGAAAATGCAGCTACCAGTGAGTGAATTGTGTGATGCTAGAAGTGTCTTCCAAAATGTTGGAAAGCTCTGGTAGCACAAATGCATGGGACAGCAGCCACACGCTGTGTCACCACTTCACTGCAATTGATAAAGCCTTCATAGCTTGTAGATATTTTTAAATCATCCTGCTCAGATATTACACAACAAGTTGCTGGAGCAAGTGGGACTTGAACCCAGGTCTTCTGGCACAGAGTTAGGAACACTACCACTGCACCACAAGAGCCTTACAGCTTTGATCCATTAACCTCTGAGTTATAGGCCCACATGCTCCCACAGTGATACAATGCTGCATGCCCTTCATAGCTTGTTAGTTTAACTAAAGGAACACTTCCTGCTGGGCATTTACCTCATCAATCCTTACAAGTTGCAGACAGGTTGGAAATAAGGTTCCCAGGCTGCTAAGGTTAAGTTCAAACAACAGTTCAACATGTACTAAAATATGGAAATGCCTTACCTGACAGCTGCATGAGGTGTCCATACTTACCTCAATCTTCTTCTAGTGAAACCCAAGAAAAGGCTGAATAGGAACCCAGTATCCTATTAAGTGGATTTAACTCCTCTTACCCACTCAAAATGACCTACACTTGGCTGGCAATAATTTTGCCGATAATTTCATTTTTCGCTCTCCACAGATTCTACGTGACCTACTGAGTATTTACAACATCTTTTGCTTTGATATATTCAGATTGATACTTGCCATATAACTGTGAGCCTGTGCAAAAATCAATCTGACTGAGAGACATTGTTAAAATAAATCCACCTGCTGTATTCTCAAGATGAACTTCTGTTTTTGAATTATTTGTGCCGCATAAAAGAAATAAGTTACTTTACATTGTAGAACAGAAATCATGCTAACCAAATACAGAACAGGAATAAAATTTAATCAAGGTACCTTTTACTTGGTCTGCTATTCTTGGAAAGTAAATCCTTATAAAAATGTTAAGCATTGATATGTATTGCATTTTGGATTTTTAATTTTTTTTGCGCAGAGTTTTGGAACCTTGATTATATGAACGACACGGGCAGGAAGTATTTCACTCAGTTAATCGAATTCTGGCTAATCAAATGCCGAATAACATTGTTTAGTCAAGCACTGGGACCTTGCAATCTTACCGGATAATCAAGGTTCCTCTGTATTTAGTGACATTGTCATATTGGATTTTTAATGCAATCTTTACTCATGTAGCTTCAAAATAAATCAGATAAAACATAGAGTAGAATCTATAAGGGTCCAAGCAACATGGGCTACAGCGAGATTTGAAATAGAGGCAAACAAGAAGTCTGGTGAGGCTTATCTTGGCATTGGGAGCTCTGTCATCTATGAGGGAGGGCAGACTGGATGGAGGTGGATGCTAGTTCATGCAGTGTTATGAGTGCAGACCTCTGTGAGGGCTGCGTGTGGTTCCCCCTCTAGCTGGGTGCCTGCTGGCACTGCCCTATTTCTTTGTGAAGCCTGGGAGCCTAGTCTGTTTCCCTGTCACCAGGCCTTGGCTCCTGAGCTCCAATGGCGATGGAGTGCAGGAGAGATTGCACTTCTCCAGTAGCCCCTGAAGGGGTTGGACCTGGCTCTCCATAGCAGCCACCAACCCGTCCATGGACACAGATAGTCGCAGGATTGGCTGCGCTGCTGCAGCTTCTGGGCAATGAGGACCACTGTCTCCTATATTCCTGTCTTCTGCTCCTGTTCCTTACAGCGCGGGTCAGTGAAGTCGCTGCTTGCCAATACCACAGCGTCCTCTCCTGCCTGGGCCTGAGTAGGTACCTCTGTCCTGGAACATTTCCTCCTCAGCTAGCTGTGGAGCTATCACAATGAGGGGCTCACCACATTGTATACCCCCACATTTTAGGCCTGCTGCTGCTACTGCAGTACCCGTCTCTTGTCTGGATGGGTGGACAGGAGGCAATGTTGCCTATGCTTCCTCTGAGGCCTCATCCTCAGAGATCCATGAGGTGGTTTCTGAGGGAGTCAGGAATTCACCGTGCAGGTGATGAAGATGCTGGTGGTGTCTTCAAGACATGAGGGAGTGACAGCATTGCTGCCAATTGTTAGGAGTGGTGTGTATCAGACAATGCTGACAATGGGATTAATATGAGAGTTGCAATGAAATTAAGTCTGGTACTTACTCAGTTACTAAGCCACAATGGCTCAGCATTCCTGATGCAGGGGTCCTGGTCTTGACCTGTGAGGGACAGGTTCTCTCCTCAGTTGGGGTGAGGAATTAGAAATCCATTACCCCTCCATCCAAACATCTCTTCCCCTGTAGTGGACCGTCTTCTCCTGTAATAATACAAAAGGAGGGAATGAGTGAGATTAGAGTGGATGACACAACTGGTGAGGTGGTTGAAAGTTGCCGAAGTGTTCCAAGGGAGTGAGGATGCACTGCGGAGGCCATGCGGGATTAATGATGCAGGAGACTGTGGGAATGGGGTAACAACAGGCAACTTAACAGTGGAAGAGCATGAGCTTTTGTGGGAGGTGGGTGCAGTAGCAGAGATAGAGTGAGTGTGAGGAAGCAGAGAGAAGAGTGTTTCACTTAATAGCAACAGAGAATGCCATTGACTTTATGGCATTGCTGACTATTCCTTTGTACCATGGAGAGTGTACTGAGTCAGATGGCAACCTTAAACCAGGCTGCCAGGGTCTGGTGCTATGACCCACGCCCCCCCCCCCCCCCACCGCTGTCCCTCTGTGGAAAGGACTTCTCTCCTATGCGCCACCTTCTCCACCAGGGCTTCTAGGTCTCTGTCAAAGACTATGGTGTCATCTTCCCCTTCTCCAACATTTTCAGATTCTGTCTCTCAAAGAGGAGAGTAGCTTCAGAATTCCAGTGCATATCTAGATGAACAACAGCCCGTTAAAGATGGCATGGGCACATGGAATGCCAGTCTTGCAGCAGATCTCTGCAAAGTGGTAAATTGGTCTAGAATATTGTGGTAAAATGGGGCTGGAATTGGATGTGACGGACAACATAGGTTGATAATTAATGAGGCAAGATTAGAATGGTGCTGGAAAAGCACATCAGAAATGAAGGGCTTTTGCCCAAAATGTCGATTTTCCTGCTCCTCAGATGCTGTCTGACCTGCTGTGCTTTTCCAGCACCGTTCCAATCTTGACTCTAGTCTGCATCTGCCTAATTAATGAGGCAAATTTGGTATAAGATACAGTGAGAAAACACTAGGTCGCATGGCAGAAATCCCTGCAAAAAACTCAATACAATTTGGACTTGGTCAAAAAAGAAACATTCAGCCCATAGTTGCAAAGCTCATGTGTGAGGTATTGAAGTTACCAAGAGCATGATTCAACTTGTCTCAGTCATCAATTGACAATCATCACATAGGGAACATGCTGTTCCTACTCATTTGGTAGACATGTCCATTAGTTCCAGGATGTGAAAATTGGACATAAAATAGAAATGGAAACATTCACACCCAGTCAAATCTAGAAGCAGAAATGTGCATTGTGAAGGTTTAACATTAGTCAGAGAAATCTCAGAGATGGGAATTTGTAGTATTTTTATTTTGTTCTGTCAAAGGCAAGTTTTAAGATTGGATTGAGTGAATTTGAATATCATTCTTAGTCTGAATGTTAGACCATAAGACCATAAGGCATAGGAGTGGAAGTAAGGCCATTCGGCCCATCGAGTCCACTCCGCCATTCAATCATGGCTGATGGGCATTTCAATGCCACTGACCCAAGCTCTCCCTGTATCCCTTAATTCCTTGCGAGATTAAGAATTTATCAATCTCTGCCTTGAAGACATTCAATGTCCTGGCTTCCAGTGTGCTCTGTGGCAATGAATTCCACAGGCCCACAACTCCCTGGCTGAAGAAATGTCTCCTCATTTCCATTTTAAGTTGACCCCCTCCGATTCTGAGGTTGTGCCCATGGGTCCTAGTATCTCCACCTGACAGAAACAAATTCCCAGCGTCCACTCTTTCTAAGCCTTGCATTATCTTGTAAATTTCTTTTGGATCTCCTCTCAACCTTCTAAACTCTAAAGAATACAATCCCAGGATCCTCAGCCATTCATCATATGTTAGGCATGCCATTCCAGGGATCATCCGTGTGAATCTCCACTGGACATGCTCCAGTGCCAGTATGTCCTTCCTGAGGTGTGGGGCCCAAAACCAGGCACAGTATTCTAAATGGAGCCTAACCAGAGCTTTATAAAGTCTGAGTAGCACATTGCTGCTTTTACATTCCAACACTCTTGAGATAAATGACAACATTACATTTGCTTTCTTGACCACAGACTCAACCTGCAAGTCAACCTTTAGAGAATCCTGGACTAGCACTCCCAGATCCCTTTGTACTTTGACTTTATGGACCGTTTAGAAAATAGTCCATGTCTGTATTCTTTTTTTCCAAAGTGTAAGATCTCACATTTGTTCACATTGAATTTCATCAGCCATTTCTTGGACCACTCTCCTAAACTGTCTAAATATTTCTGCAGCTCCCTATCTCCTCAGAACTACCTGCCTGTCCACTGAACTTTGCCAGATTTCCCCCAGTCACTTCATCCAGATCATTAATATATAAAGTGAACAGCTGTGGCCCCCATACTGAACCCTGCAGGACACCACTTGTCACCAGCTGCCATTCCAAAAGGGAACCTTTTATCCCAACTCTCTGCCTTCTGTCAGACAGCCAATCCTCAATCCATGCCAGTAGCTCACCTCAAACACCATGAGCCCTCACCTTACTTAGCAGCCTTCTGGGAGGCACCTTTTGAAAGGCCTTATGGAAGTCTAGGTAGATAACATCCACTGAATTTTCCTGGTCTAACCTACTTGTTACCTCTTCAAAGAATTCTAACAGTTTTGTCAGGCATGTCCTCCCCTTACTAAATCCATGCTGTTTTGTTCTAATTCGACCCTGCATTTCCAAGAATTTAGAAATCTTATCCTTAACTTTGGATTCTAGAATTTTACCTACATCTGAGGTTAAGCTAATCGGCCTATAAGTTTCCATCTTTTGTCTTGATCCTTTCTTAAACAAGAGGGTTACAACAGTGATTTTCCAATCATCTGGGACTTTCCCTGACTCCAGTGATTTTTGAAAGATTATAATCAACGCCTCTGCTATTTCTTCAGCCACCTCCCTCAAAACTCTAGGATGTAGCCTACCTGGACCTGGAGATTTATCAATTTTTAGACCTTTTAGCTTTTTTAGCACTTTCTCTTTTGTAATGGCTACCATACTCAACTTTGCCCCTTGACTCTCCTTAATTGTTGAGATATTACTCATGTCTTCATTAGTATCTATTAAGTTCTTCAGTTATTTCCTTATCTCCCATCACGAGCCCTCCTGCATCAATTTGGCATGGCCCAATTTGTACTTTTGCCTCTCATTTTGTTTCTTATGTATTGAAAAACTTTTACTATCATTTCTAATATTACTGGCTAGCTTACCTTTATATTTGATCCTCTCCTTCCTTATTTCTCTTTGTTATCCTCTGTTTGTTTTTGTAGTCTTCCCAATCTTCTGATTTCCCAGTTCTCTTGGCCACTTTATCGGCTTTCTCTTTTCCTTTGATACATTTCCTGACTTCCTTTGTCAGTCATGGCTGTCTAATTCCCCATCCCCAGATAATTTTTCTTTTCTTTGGGATGAACCTCTGTACTGTGTTCTCAATTACACCCAGAAACTCCTGCCATTGTTGCTCTATTGTCTTCCCCACTAGGCTCTGCTTCCAATCGATTTTCATCAGTTCCTCTCTCATGCTCTTGTAATTACCTTTATTTAACTGTAACAACATTACATCTGATTTTGTGTTCTCTCTTTCAAACTCCAGACTGAACTCTACCAAATAATGATTGCTGCCTCCTAAGTGTTCCCTTACTTTAAGATCTTTTATAAAGTCTGGCTCATTACATAGCACTAAGTCCAGAATAGCCTGGTTCCCTGTGGGCTCCATGACAAGCTGTTCCAAAAAGCCAACCTGTAAGCATTCCATGAATTCCCTTTCTTTGGATCTACCAGCACCATTATTCACCCAGTCCATTTGCATTGAAGTCCCCCATGATCACCGTGACCTTGCTTTTCTGACAAGCCCTATCTATTTCCTGGTACATCTTGCATCCCTGGTCCTGACCACTACTGGGTCATCTGTACATAACTCCCATTATGTTTTTTTTGCTTTTGTGGTTCTTCAACTCCACCCACACAGACTCCACATCATCTGACCCTATGTCATTCAGTGCCATAGATTTAATTTCATTCTTAACTAACAAGACAACCCCACCCCCTCTGCCCACCTTCCTGTCTTTTCAATAAGTTGTAAATCCTTGGATGTTTAACTGCCAGTCCTGAACCCCCTGCAACCACATCTCTATGATGTCTATCACATCATAATCATTCACGATGATTTGTGCTGTTAATTCATCTATTTTGTTAAGAATACTACAAGCATTCAGGTAGAGCAACTAAATGCTAATTTTCTTATCCTCATGATTTCCATCACCTCTGGTAATAAGTCCGAAGTTATGCTTCCTTTTTGTTTCAGTCCTAGACTTCCTGGAACTTAAACCCTGCACACATGCTAACCTGCTGCTTACCTTTCTACTTGACTCCATAGTCCCTGTTGCTTTCCCTTTCCCTTCCTCCTGACTCACAAGTTTAAAGTTTAATGTTCATCTGCCAGAAAATGATTCAGCTTAATAATTCATACCAGGCCTCACCTTACCAAATATTCAGTTGGTTTACCTTTGGTAAAATTGTGGAGGCACGTATGAGAATACATAAAATAGAGTCTTGATTTTAGCAAGGGAGATTCTATTATTATATTGAGGTGTTAGTTTCCATGAATTGATGAAGGAGGGCACACTCTAATAATGAGGGCCTGGGATTTCCAATGGCTGACAGTCATTACGAATTTTCCATGGGGATCCTGCGAATCTCCATTCTAACTGTTTCAAAGGGCTTGCCTGGAGAAATGAAGATTCCACAGGACAACTCTTCCAAAAGTCTCCATTTAAATCAGAGAATTCAGAGGTTTTGAAGAGGTTTAATAAAATAGTTCTTCAGGGGAAGTTAGACTGTTAAATACATAGTCAACTCATGAGTAACAATTAAACTGACCTGACTCTTCTGATATCCCCAGCTACACCTCTCCCAGACCCCTTTACATCCCAGACCCTGACCCAGCACCCCCATGAATGTAACCCCAACCCCAGACCCATCTCAACAAATACACTAGCAGCCCCCCACATCACTCAAGCTGGCTCAACATACTCTGACAGACTTAACCTGACATCCCTGCCACTGGATCTGAGCTGACCCCACTGTCACCAGACCTGACATGCCAAGGCTGCCAATTGTTGGCATATATGACCCAACCACATGCCCCCAGACTCAACACCTACCCACGCCCACAGACCAATGTGATTTCTCCTACTCACCCCAACCTACCCTAAACATTGCATTGTCACTTTGCATAAAAATGTATTGCTGGAAAAGCGCAGCAGGTCAGGCAGCATCAAAGGAGAAGGAGAATCGACGTTTCGGGCATAAACCCTTCTTCAGGAATGTGGATGGTGTGTCAAGCAGGCTAAGATAAAAGGTATGGAGGAGGGACTTGGGGGAGGGGCGTTGGGAATGTGATAGGTGGAAGGAGGTTAAGGTGAAGGTGATAGGGGGTGGGGGCAGAGCGGTCGGGAAGAAGATTGCAGGTCAAGAAGGCAGTGCTGAGTTTGAGGGTTGGGACTGAGAAAAGATGGGGGGAGGGGAAATGAGGAAGCTGGAGAAATCTGCATTCATCCCTTGTGGTTGGCGGTTCCTAGGCGCAAGATGAGTCGCTCTTCCTCCAGGCGTCATGTTGCCATGGTCTGGCAATGGAGGAGGCCAAGGACCTGCATGTCCTTGGTGGAGTGGGAGGGGAGGTTAAAATGTTCAGCCACGGAGCGGTTGGGTTTTTTGGTGCGGGTGTCCCAGAGGTGTTCTCTGAAACGTTCCACAAGTAGGCAGCCTGTTTCCCCAATGTATATGAGGTCAAATCAGATGCAGATCCTGGCAATTTTCACAGCTGACACTCCACTCATCTGGTATCCTACCTCCTGCCCACCTGCCATCCTACCCAGCTGGTACCCTACCCCTTACTCATCCCACATCCTATTCATTGCACCCACCCTCTCCCAAGGTGGCACCCTATCTACCTGGCACCCCACCTCCCAACCATCTGGCAGCTTATCCTCCCACCATCTGACCATCACTCTCACCTTATATACATCTCCTTTGAGAGCACCTGACTCCTGTGAAAGGGGGCGGGGGGCGATGTTTACCTTGTCTTGATAGTTCTGTTCAACAAAAGAATTACCAGAATGGAATTATTGCTCTGCATTTCTGAATGTTCTCGGTAGAATCTCCTTTCAGAATTGTGGATATCCTTTTCTATCCTAAAGGAAATCAGCCAGAGTGGCAAACTGCTTGAGTTTGTCATTACCCAGAAAATCCAACCCACGATATGCAGCTGCTTACAAGTTTGACTGGCACCTCAGAATACCCACGGTAACAGCCTAAACCCATTACTGTTGGTGAATGGCACACCACATAAATTACAGGATCATATATACAATCACGATCTTGTAAGAGAAAAGAGAGTTTATTTCAGGTGCCAGGCTTTATGAATATGTATTGCCTATATTGCACAGCGGTATGATGTGCTAATGTTTTTGTATTCAGTTAGTGATTCATTAGGGATGAAGGTAGTTACAATAACCACATGTCACATAATCAGAAAATGTTCCAGTCAGAAATTTGTATGAAATGTAGACTAGTTCAATAGTTTGGAAAGGAAGGCTTATTAAGAATGTAGATACTAGCAAGTTAATTTCCTCCCTGTCTTTATGTTATTAGCCCCTCAAGACACAATTCAATGTCTTGTTAAACAAATGAGATCACCATCTATAGAGGAATTTAGTCTCCATTATTCTTAAATCGTAGAAGAATCATAGTCCCATCGAGTTTACACTGACCCTCTGAAGAGTATCCTCCCCAACCCACTCCCTACCCTGTAACCCTTCATTTCCCATGCCTAATCCTAGTTGCCTGTACATCCCTGGTCACTTTAGCATGGCCAGTCCACCCAACCTGCACATCTTTCATCTTTTTGGTGTGACTTTAATATTAACTGTAATATTGTTTTTAACAAACAGCTTCTCTTGGGTGATACTGTAAGTGATAATAAAATGGATGCTCAAAACACCACCAAGGCACACACATTACAGATAAAATAGTACTTTCCTATCATCAACTATATTAAGTTTTAGGTTAGGTTTGAATGGTAAAGAACTAGGAAGTACTACACGCCTTCAAAGTTTAAGAATCATGTATTCCTGGAGACCTAGTTCACGCCTCATGTTGGGAGAATAGGTCATATACATTAAGAAACATACCTTTTGTGGGGCTGTCTGGATGTTTGCCCCAAAGCTCACTAGGAATTTCAGATCTGGTCCTTGCAATGTTCCTTGGGATGTTAGATGACCATACAGGTGAAACAGCATGGCTGAAGATAAGAAATACTTTGGCCACCAAAAATAAAATGGATGAACACTGAACTGAACTAGCCCCCACCATGAATTTCACCCCTTGTCCAACTTAGATGTTAGAAGTTCTTTCCTGTTCTCATAAAAATAATGTTTCTTTGTATGGGTTCCTTAGGAATTCAGTGCAGATGTACAAAAGAACATAAAGATATAAGGAACATGAGCAGGAGCAGACCATATGGTACTTCCAGTCTCCTCCACCATTCAATACAATCATTGCACAACTCCTTCCTCAATTCCACCTTCCTGACCACTCCCCATATTCCTTTATTCCCTGAAAGATTAAAATCTCTCTACCTCAGCCGTAACATAATAATGGAACGTCCACATCCTTCAAAAGTGTATAACTCTAAAGTTTCACAAACCTCCAATTGAAAAAAATTCTCCTCATCTCTGTCCTAAATGATTAACTCCTTATCCAGAGATTGCTGACAAGAATACATAATGAAACATAGATAGGAGTTCAGACAATGATGCGAGAGAGAGAGAGAGAGAGAGAGAGAAAAAAAGTCTGCTTGATTGACATCTCTGACTGCCAGGTCTCTGTTTTTTTTTGCAGGATTTGTTTACATAACTTTGAGAGGTTTGACGTGCTAAGGTCTTAGCTATTGAAGTTTTAAAAGTTTGACACTTTTGTTGGACTGGAATGAAAAGTAGTTTTTTTAACATAGTGGAAAGTTATCAATGAATGACATTCTAAAAGATTTTTAACACATTAAAGTATCGCTGAAGGGCTCTTTACTTCTATACAGTACATAGTGGGTGAGTGAGCGTAGAATATCGTCGCCTGGTAATAAGGATATTATGCAGGTAACATACCTTGGCATGAGGGACCATAGTGATGGAGAGAGAGATTGCGGCAGAATGGTTGGGGCATAAGGAGAGCATGAATGATAGGAGGGATGTGAGGGGCAATGGCTGAAGGGCCTTTCTAGTTTTGTTATTACTATAGCAAAGTCCCATGGCTCCATGGTGATTCCTGGTATGGAGGGATTGTCTTATGAGCAAAGGCTAAACATTTCGGGACTTTATTCACTGGAGTTTAGAGGAATGAGAGATAATCTAATTGAAACATGCTTAAGGGGCCTGACAGTGTAAATCTAACAGGATGTTTCCCCTCATGGGAGACTTTAGGACCAGAGTGCATTGTCTCAGAATTAATATTCACCAATTTAAGACTGCGATGAGGAGGAATTTCTTGTCTCAGAGGGTTGTGAGACTTTAGAAAACGTTGCCGCAGAGAGCTTTAAAGTTGAGGTTGAGAGATTCTTGATCAGAAGGGGAATCAAAGGTTATGGGAAAAGGCCAGGAGAGTGGATGTGAGACATGTTGAATCAGCCATGATTCTATTGAATAGCATAGTAGGCTTGAGGAACCGAATGACCTGTTCCTTTCCTATTTCTAATGGTCTTGCAGCCTTTAAAGCCCATTTCTGAGATCATTGAACATTTTGCTAAGGTCAGCTGGTACCTTCCCTGGCCAATGAACATCTCATCCTCTTGGACACTTTCTCCTGAGGTAGATGGACCAAGCTAGGAAATCTCCCAGCTCCTTCTACCAACCTCAAGGATGAAAGCCCAACTCAATGTTTCAGGTCCATACCCTCTAAAAAAAATTTTCAGGATGCTTGTACATCAATGTTGAAAGAACAATCAGTTATTTCCAAGTCAGTACAGTTTATAACTTGGAGGGGAACTTGGTTTGCTTATATACAACTGCCCTTGTTTGTGTAGGTAGTAACAGAATGAGGTTTATTGTGAGTTGCATTTTGACTGTATGAGGCTTCACATTTCATGCTGACAAGTAGAGGAGTGGAGATAGCATTATAAGACACAAATTCAGGGTTAACTCTTGAAACTGTGGCCCATAAGCTTTTATAAATAAAAAAAATCTTTTACAGCTAATGATAATTTTTTGGATAGCAACTGTGAAGATGTCAGGGTCAATTTAAAGATGTAGAGTATCTTCCTGCTTCCCATCTCCCGTAAAGACGTTGTGCTGCTATGATGAAGGGCTTATGCCCGAAACGTCGAATTTCCTGTTCCTTGGATGCCGCTGCGCTTTTCCAGCAACACATTTTCTGCTTTGAAGTTGCGCTTTGCTTTGTGAATTTGATAAGCCCACCATCACTGATGGTCAGTATTCATTGAGCTTGTGAATTCAAGTTGGATATGCTATTTTTTTCCTTTCTGACATGGCATTTTCCTTGACTTTTATTTGAGATCTACAGATTTATTTATAGCGTTCACAAGGCTTACGACCACAAAATTGTTCTTCTTACATGCAGCAATTTCTTCTCTTTTATGGCCTTAAGCTGCCTCAAACTGAAATCCATTAAGTATTTTCAAAGTTGCTCTGCCCATACATGTAATTACTGTGGAGGTTCTGACATCTTTTGACTGCTTAATGAAACCTGATGCAATCTTGTCATTTTCCTAGTTTCTTTTAAAGCTTTTCCAATTGCTGGCGAAGATTACCTGCCATCTTCAGTTTCGCTAGAAATGGGGCATCTTGAATAATAGGCTCTTGAAACTGAACAATATTCGCAGTGCTTAACATTTTACTGTTCGGCTTTAAAATGGCTATTCCATTGATGCAATCACACCGAGCAGGGTACAGTTAAGCAAAAACAATGTCAGATCTGCATTTTAAACAGTTAAAAGGTTGTATAGTTGGCTGAAAATGCAAGACATAGTAAAAGCTGGTTTTCTGAATTGAAACATCATTTTTTTTCCCCGTGTCTCCTTTTAAAATATTCTGATAGATTAAGCGGCTCCAAGTCTGGCAGAATGGACTGAGTACACAATGTCCAGTAGAAAGACCGAAAATGTCCCAGTGTCTTTTATAATGGAGAAGGGCAGTTATAAGGTTTTAGGAAAAGTTTCCAAGCTATGATTCAGGTCTGGAATCATAGAATGGCACTCCCTCACCATTCAGTGGGCTGGTTTAACAACTCATGTAACATTGACGGCCATGTCTTCAGCCTAGGACTCGAGCTGTGGAATTTCCTCCCTAAATCTCTTCGCCTAAATCTCAGTTTCCTTCTAATCAAGCTTTTGGTTATCTGACATAACAACTCAAGTAGTTACGGCATTTTATTTTACACTGCTCCTGTGAAGTGCTTCAGAATTTTTCATCATGTTGAAGGGTACTCTGCAAATATAGATTCTTGCTGGCTTCACTCTGCATACTAGCTCACCAATGCTGTACAAAGCCAAGGACATAGGCATCTGGTATGCTTTCCATTATTGGTCAGATTATTGAGTATAGGAGTTGGGAGGTCATGTTACATCTGTACAGGGCATTGGTTAGGCCACTTTTGGAATATTGCATGCACTTCTGGTTTCCTTCCAAGTGGAAGGATATTGTGAAATATGAAAGGGTTCAGAAAAGATTTACAAGGATATTGCCAGATTTGGAGGATTTGAGCTCCAGGGAGAGGCTGAATAAGCTGGGGCTGTTTTCCCTGGAGCATCAGAGGCTGAAGGGTGACGTTATAGATATTTATAAAATCATGAAGGGCATAGATAGGGTAAATAAATAAGGTCTTTTCCCTGGAAGTGTGGGAGTCCAGAACCAGAGGGCATAGGTTTAGGGTGAGAGGGGAAAGATATAAAAGAGACTTCAGGGGCAACTTTTTCATGCAGAGGGTGGTGCATGTATGGAATGAGCTGCCAGAGGAAATGATGGGGGCTGGTACGATTACAGCATTTAAAAAGCATCTGTATGGGTATATGAATAGGAAGAGTTTACAGGGATATAGGCCAAGTGCTGGCAAATAGGACTCTATGACATATGGAAATCTTTATCTTGCAACTCAACTCCAGACCTCGCCTTTATTCCATGGGGCTATTGGCAGCCAGTGAGCCCTCTTAATTTTCAGGCAATGCCGGAACTCAATGCAAAAAGGTTCTGACCTCATTCTCAGCTCATCCACTATTTTGCCGAGAGAATGATGGGAGAAAAACACTGAAAGAGCTATAATGTTTCCGCCTCATAACATATATTCATTAGCCATCTAAGGATACAGCATTCACCCCTCAATTGTATAAAAATCTTTCGCTTAGAGGGGACAATAACATTCCAACAGCAGTTCAGGATCATTTGACTATTTCCAGCTTAGGAACATGGGAATCATTAGAAACATTGTGATGTAAATTCTAAGCTACTCTTGGAAGTGCAGGAAATGGAGTTCTCCAATGGTTGGTCCTTAAGGTATTAATGAGTACCTGCTGATAGACTACAAATAATAAACAATATAGCTTGCCTGTCTCCATTTTTGTCCCAACAAGCTACACTTACTCGTGATTCAATTGCCTTTGCTTTGAGATTGAGTTGACATGCTCAGTTCATCTACATATAGATGAAAAATTTTAAATGGTTTAACCCAATTCTCAGTAATTTATTCCATTCTTTTCTCCCACGTCTGAGGTTTAAATATTGATTTGCTAGAATTCTTTTAAATGCACGCATATTTGTGTGGAATTCATATTCAAGTGAATTCATGCCAATGAATAAAAGTGTTGTAGGTAAAGAAAGGAAAGCTTAATGGTGCATCAAAATGAACAATTTAGGACTAAACTTGGAACACATTGGAACATAATTTCTTTGAACATTTTGCAAGCACAAAGGAAATTAAAAGGAGCAGAAAGCCATGTTACATCTACTAGACCATGTTTAGGTACTCTCTGCTTGGCCAGCAAGTGGATGTGAAGTTTGAGGCTGTTGTCTGAGATCACTTATCTTCTCATGACCACATTGATATTTCACTCATCCAGTTTCATGGTTTTTCAAGAGAAGGTTTGCTCAATTGTCGAGGAAGTAAGGTTTTGTAGGTTAGGTAAGTCAACCTTAAATAACTTTTGACCCCTGATGTCTCATATATATCGAAACGACTCCACGGAGGCCAGTTTCCTGTCACCAAGTCACCCATTATTTACATGTGCACAGTACAGGACTCTGACCAGTTAGCTCAGAGCCAATTCCTCGAGTGAGGAGAATCCCTGAGACTCCTGTTCATTTTTTATTTTTTTTAATCAGTGCTTATTTTTCCTCTCCTGGTTATATATTTTTTTAAATATTTTTCTTACCCCCCCCACCCCCAAAATACCCCCATATTTTCCCCAGCACCTATGTTGTGTTTGTGCAGGTGTGAGACACAGTGAAAGACAACAGGTGTACAAATCTTTATTCAGTTTCCATTACCAGGAAGAAAAGAACCCTGGAGTGGCCAAGTCTCCTGTTTATGATTTTACGATGATCTGGAATGCACTCCTCATCCTAATGTTCTTATGTTCCTATGCCATATTTCCTATGATTTTACGAAAGTCTCCTGTTTATATCTGTCAGCCAGGGCTCCCTGATTGGCCCAGGTAAACAGTACCAATCAGGAAAGCCATACTCAATGGGATCCACTTGGTCCTCTCCAATCACTACATATACATAAAATACATTGCAATATATACACACACGTATATATGACTTCTGAAGTCAAAAGATACTTAAGGCGCATTCATTTCTTCAAGAATAGGACAAAGCCTCTGTGGTAAAGCTATGATAATGGATTGGTAACTTTTATCAACAGATTTCTAAAATGGATAATTATGTAAAGGAATAACAATTATGATCATGGGTAGATAAATAATTGTTAAGGTACAGATTGGACACGGTTTGACCGAATGGTAAAATAGGGGCAGAATGGCTTATTTCCTGTTCTATTTAAATAAAGCTCTGCCATCAGGCATACCCTGAGCAGGACCAATACAAGCATAGATTGTCACCCTCTTAGTTAAAGATGAAGAAAGAGAAATTACTCAAGAGAAGTATAATACTGTACATAATTAATGCTATATATCAATCCAGCCGACCAACTACTGGTCCTGATAATTCTAGAATGTTCATTATGTGGCCATGCTAATTATGTGAACAACAATGCAAGAAAATCTAAACTAATCACAGGTGGCCAAAATCCTTCATTGATTGCAAAAGGTTGTTTTCCTTCTATTTTATGGCTGATACTCTTTGTATGTAAATTAGCATCTCATCATTCAAAACTGGTCTTTCCAGGATAAATATCTCTATCAAGAAATTTCAGACACTCTGGAAAGGAATGCCAGAGCCAATTCATCACAACATTTCTCCTCGTAAGGAAATGCCTGATGGCTATTAGTGTTTACAAGATATGTCAAAAATATTTGAATGTGTCTCAGGCGTGGTACACGCTATCAAGCAATTACACAGACTAAATCTTACGCTGCACCTTGTGAATGCAATACAAAATAATGCATTGCTACATTACTGTCCCTACAGGCATTTGGATTCTGTCTGTATGAACAGAACTCAGCATTTAAGAGAGGTAAATTATCTAAGCTTATTCAATAACTGTAGTTTTATGCCGGCTTTCAAGGGAATTAATCAAAAATGATCACCTTTGTACTGTTGTTCTCCTTCGTATTTCTGATGCACCTGCAAGATCATACCAATATTTGCTGATACTGCAGATGGCACAAGTAGTTTGAACAAATAGAGTGTTCTGACAGATCCTGACCCTAGGGACTTTTGAAATTGCTGTTACCTGATTACAGTATCATTGAAACACCAATCAATCTCATATTTTCACTTACTTTCATGTCATTAATCCACAATGTAGAAAGCTCTGCAAAAATGAAGGCTACCCTGGAAGATGATAATATTCAGATTGCTCCACACACTAGTCTATTAATTAGATCATTTATAATTGCATATCTTTATCATCTTTGTCTAAAAATACTGACTGGAATTGGTTCATACATAGTAACAATTGGACGATGTTAAAAATCACACAACACCAGGTTATAGCCCAATAGGTTTATTGGAAGCACTAGCTTTCAGAGCGATGCTCTTTCATCAGGTTAGATTAGATTCCCTACAGCATGGAAACAGACTCTTCTGCCCAACAACTCTACACCCCTCCTCTGAAGAGTAACCCACCCAGACCCATTTCCCTCTGACTAATACACCTAACACTATGGACAATTCAACATGGCCAATTCACCTGACCTGCACATCTTTGGACTGTGGGAGGAAACCCATACCAACACAGGGAGAATGTGCAAACCTGCAACCCTGTTGCTGTAAGGCAGCAGTGCTAACCACTGAGCAACCATGCCACCTCATTGCAACCACCTGATGAAGGGACAGTGCTCCGAAAGCTAGTGCTTCAAAATAAACCTGTTGGACTATAACCTGGTATTGTGCGATTTTTATATTTGTACACTCGAGTCCAACACCGGCATCTCCAAATAATGATTGGACAGACTTTCTTGTTTGTGCACTTGGATTCCCTCAGCCTGATTGTATTATAAGCACTGCATCAGCTGATTCAATATCTCTCTGACCAGTGACTAGAAATCTGACTTACGATATTAGAAAAAAAACACAACTAATTTCAAATAGAATCACAGAATTTACAGTACAGGAGGAAACCATTCAACTCATGATGTCTGTTTCGGCTCCCAGAAGGGTGAACAGCTTTTATCATTGTTTAGCCCAGTCTCCAAAAGCCTCTAAATTCATCACTTGCAAATATATATCCAGCTTTCTTTTGAAACCTCCTATGGAATCCGCCTCTACCATTCTCCCACATTCCAAATCCTGACAAACTCTCTGAGTAAAGAAGTTTCTCCTCATCTCGCTCCAAGCTCTCTTGGTGATAATCTTGAAATTGTGATCCTTACTTACAAACATATCAACAAGTGGAGACAGAATATCCTTTTATACCCTGTCATATCTGTTCATAAATTTTGAACACCTTGATAAGGTTGCGTCTTAATCTTCTCTACTCCAAGGAGAATAAGCACCATTTCGTTAATCTTTTCTTGTATCTAAAATCCCTCATGCTTGGAATTATTCTAGTAAATATCCTTTGTGCTGTCTCCAGGGCTTTAACATGCTTCTTTATATAAGATGTTCAGAACTGAACACAAGATTCCAAATGTGGTCTGATGAATGATTCGTGTAAGTATTATTTGTATCACTTCCTTGCTTTTATACTCTGTTTATAAACCAAAGGATCCTATAAGCCTTCTTAACAACTGTTTCAATCTGTCTGGCCATTTTTAGAGAATTATGGACATGAACTCTGCTCCTGGACTCCCATCAGAGTTGTACATTGAGCGTGTATTGTCTGTCAATGTTTCTTCTACTTAAATGCATTATCTCATTTTTCTGCGTTGAAATTCATCTGCCAGATATCTGCCAGCCAACTCCACTGACGTTAGTGTTATCCGCAAATTTACCAATTCTTTCTTCTACACCCTCATCAAGGTCATTGATGAAAATGACAAACAACGTTGGCCCCAATACAGATCCTTGCGGTACAGCACTAGTGGCTGAACTCCAGGATGAATATTTCCCATCAACCACCACCTTCTTTCAGCTAGCCAATTTCTGAACCAAACACTACATCGCCCTCAATCCCATGCCTCTGTATTTTGTGCAATAGCTTACTGTGGGGAACGTTATCAAATGCTTTACTGAAATCCATGTACACCACATCAACTGCTTTACCCTCATCCACCTGTTTGGTCACCATCTCAAAGAACTCAATAAAATTTGTCAGGCATGATCTACCCTTCACAAATCCGTGTTGACTATCCCTAATCAACTTATTTCTCTCCAGATGATTATGAATCCTATTTCTTATAACCTTTTCCAACACTTTACCCACAACTGAAGTAAGGCTCGCTTGTCTAAAATTACCAGGATTGGCTTTATTCCTCTTCTTGATAACAACATTTGTGATCCTCCAGTCTTCTGACACCATTCCTGTAGACAATGATGACGTAAAGATCAAAGTCAAAGGCTCTGCAATCTCCTCCCTGGCTCCCCAGAGAATCCTAGAGTAAATCCCATCCAGCTCAGGGAACTTATCTATTTTCACACTTTCCAGAATTGCTAAAACCTCCTCCTTGTGAACCCCAATCGTGTCTAATAGAATGTATCTCCAGTGTGAATATTCATTTAGCGTTTCCCCTATCTCCCCAGACTCCATGCACAACTTCCCACTGCTATCCTTGATTGGTCCTAATCTTTCTCTAGTAATGTCCCCTCCTGGCTCTCCTTAGCTCTCTCTTTAGGTCTTTCCTGGCTAACATGTAACTCTCAAGTGCCCTAACTGAGAATTCACTTTTCTTCTTAACATAAGCTTTCTTCTTCTTCTTGACAAGAGATTCAACTTTTTTAGTAAACCACAGCTCCTTCGCTTGACCACTTCCTCCCCACCTGACAGGTACGTACTTATCAAGGACACGCAGTATTTGTTTCTTGAATAAGCTCCTCATTTCAATTGTGCCCATTACCTGCAGTTTCCTTCCCCATCCAATGCATCATAAATCTTGCCTAATCACATCATAATTGCCTTTTCCCAGCAATAACTCTTGCTCTGCTTTATATACTTATCCCTTTCCATCACTAAAGTAAACATAACCCAGTTGTGGACACTATCACCAAAGTGCTCACTTACCTCCAAATATAACACCAGGCCAGGTCATTACCCAGTACCAAATTCAACTTGTTATTGGCTTGTCTACACACCGTGTCAGGAAACCGTCCTGCACACATTGGACAAAAACTAGCCCATCTAAAGTATTTAAACTATACTATTTCCAGTCAATATTTGGAAAGTTATAGGCCCCCATAACAACTACCCTGGTACTCTTGCTCCTATCCAGAATTAACTTTGCTATTCTATCCTCTACATTTCTGGAACTGTTCAGAGGCCTATAGAAAACTCCCAATAGGGTGACCTCTCCTTTCCTGTTTCTAATATCAGCCCAAACTATCTTAGTGGACAAGTCCTCAAACATCATTTCTGTTACCCGTAGTACTGTCCTTGACTAACAATGCTACACCTCCCCCTCTTTTACCACCTTCTCTGTTCTTACTGAAACATCTAAATCCCGGAACCTGCAACAACTATTCCTGTCTCTGCTTTATCCATGTCTCCGAAAGGGTCACAACATTGAAGTCCCAGGTACTAACTCATACTGCAAGTTCACCCACCTTATTCCGGATGCTCCTGGCGTAGAAGTACCTTCCTGCTTCCCGATGAAATCTTGCAATCTTGAAATCTCATTTCTGATCTTACTACTCTCAAGCTCCTGGACACTGGAACCACAATTTAGCTTCCCATCCCCCTGCTGAATTAATTTAAACCCTCCCGAATGGCATTAGCAAATTTCCCCCAGAATATTGGTACCCCTCTGTTTCAGGTGTATACCATCCTGTTTGTGGAGATCCCACCTACCCCAGAATGAGCCCCACCTATCCAGGTATCCGAATGCTTCCCTCATGCACCACCCCTGTTGCCATGTATCCAACTCCTGTATATAGTTTCCTGGGTTATCCTTTGCCATTTCTTAAATATCAGTGTCACATTTGCAATCCTCCAGTCCCCGGGTCTAATCCTGCATACTGAGAGGCTTCAAAATTTCTTCAATAGATCGTTTATCTAACTCAGCAAGCTAGGATGCATCCCATCGGTTCTGTCAACTTCTCTACCTGCAGTGCTGCCAGCCCTTCTAGAATCTCTCCTTTAACTATCATGAGACTAACTATCAGTTGCTTAACAGCCACATTTTTATTTAGGCAATCGTCAGCATTTTCTGATTTGGTGAAGACAGAAGCAAAGTGTTCATTTAGTACCTCTATCATACCCTTTGCTTCAGTGAGCAGCTTATCCTGCTTGTTCCTTATGTGCGCCCTCTATCCTTCACTATACTATTTCCAGTCAATATTTGGAAAGTTATAGGCCCCCATAACAACTACCCTGTTACTCTTGCTCCTATTCAGAATTTACCATTACCATTTTACCATTAAACTGTTTAAAATTATTTTACTGTTTGTTTTAATACACTCTGCCATCCTTTTCTTATGCTTCCTCTTAGTCTTCGTAATTCCAGTCTTAGCCCGTGTCCTGCATTTGAGACACTTTCCCTGATTTCTGTAATGATTATTCTAGTTTGCATAATATGACTCCTTTTCCTTCCTTATTTTCTCATCAATATCCTTAGTCATCCATTTTCTCTAGCTTTAGATATCTCACATTTATTTCTCATGGGTATGTACCTAGCTTGTACCCTTTTGAAATTCTCTCATATTTTCATTCACGGTTTTATCCACCAAAACCTGTTTTCAATCAATCTGCTGCAGTTCTAAGATCAACCCTTTTCCAGTCTAGAATCTTAACCAGTGTTTGATTTTTATCCTTTTCCAGCATAATATTAAATCCTATTATTATTGTGATTGCTATTTTCCAATTGCTCCCACACTCTGATGTTCTCCACTTGGCCTGCCTTATTTCATAAGACCAGGTGCTGCACAGCCCCGTCCCTAGTAGGATTGGAAATGTATTGTTCCAGGAAGTTCTCCTGCACATATTGTAGGAATTTCTTCCCTTTAATTGCCACGCCCTGCCTTTTCCCCAGTCTACCCTCAGGTAATTGAAATCACCAACTATCACAACGCTACCTATTTGCATAATCCACCCACAAATGCTCTCTTCTACTTCCTCCCTACTACTTGGAGGTTTATAATAACTGCTCAACAAAGTCACCACTCCCTTCCAGTTTCTCACCTCCAACTACATAGTTTCTAATTCAAAGGCAATGATATAATCTTTGACCAACATGGCTATCCTTCCTCTGTTTTTATGAAAAGCCTTATAACCCAGGATGTTTAGCGTTCAGTTCTGCTCTGGCTTGAGCCATGTTTCTGATAATGTAACTATGTCATAGTCCCCTGGAGCAATTTCTGCTTCCAGTTCCCCAATTTTGTTCACCATACTCTGTGTATTTACATAGATACAATTTAATCATCCCTATACCTTTTTCCTGTCCACTAAAAGGCAACCATTTTGTTGTTCACTGCTAACACTCAAGCCTTCTATCACTTCCTTTTCCCTGTTCCTTATCTTCTCGCTTTTTCCCTCTCTAGTACTTCCAAAACTAGGCCCATTAGTTAACACCCCGGCCTTACAAGTTAAACTGTGCTATTTAATCTCGCAACCAGAGGATTAGTTCCCTTTCTGCTCAGGTGAAGCCCTTCTCTTCTGAACAGCTTTCCCCTTTCGCAACGGTAATCCCAATGTCTCAAAAAATCAAAACCCTTCACAGTCACATCATCCCTCAAGCCACAGTGTTACCTCACTGATCTGCCTTTGCCAAAATGTTGAAACTCGTGGGCCTGGTAGTATTTCAGAAAATACTACCCTGGAGGTGCTACGTTTCAAACTTCTCCCTTAACTCCTGATGCCAATCCTGTAAGTCCTCCATGCTGTCCCTCCTTATGTTGTTGGTTTCCACGTGAACCCCAACCACTAGTTGGTCACCGTCCATTTCCAGACATTGATCCAATTGTTCTATATTATCCTGAACCCTTGTACCCTGGAGGCAACTAGCCATATGGGACGCTCAATCTCAGCTGCAAACTAAGCTGTACATCCCTTGAACTACTGAGTTATCCACCAGTGCTACTTTACTAAACTGCTTATCAGCCTCTCTCTCTTTTCCCAGAGTAGTCTTGGGCACCATGGTTTTCCCTCAAGTCATCCAGTCCCAACTCAGTCATGTTGCTCACTAAATAGGCATCTAAACTTTCAGTTAGACAACACTGAGGAAGTCCAGGCTTTCCTGGACCTACTTTAAATCCAAAATGGGCAGAAACTTGGCAGTGAGGGGTCAGGCCCTGTGCCATGTCACCTTGAAAGGCTTGAATCATTTTGAGATTCAGTGAGCTTCAAATGCCAAGTGCCTGGCAGTTCTATCATTCTCGAAGAATTCAAAATTGGCCTCTGCTCAATAGAGCCAGCTAGCAGGTCATGCCTTTTATCAAGTGGTTAAGTATGGGTCACCAGCAAATTGCTGCTGTTCCTCATTGCCTGATAGAACAATCCTTCTCTTCTGACTTTTACACAAGATTTTCATCTGGTGCACCTGGGAAATGTGCAAAATGTGCACCCACTCTTGATGTCCTCATCAAATTTTGGTTCTACCCCAGATGTAAGACCAATCTTTATATATTTAAATGAGTGGGAATGTTGAGTATTCATTGCAAGCCCTGCCTGAAAATTGAATCAAGCAATTCTTGAGCATCAAAGGGTCATCCAAGGGATCCAACTGAAATTTCTCTGTGTTATTATCCCATCTGACGATAATACTGGATAAGCCCGATCCCAGACTGAAACTGCCTCGTCAGACCATGTGTTGAAGGTTTCAATATTGTGGAAAATGTATTTTGTCGAGTTACATGTAGGGTTTCTCTTTATGAGGCCTCGTGAGTTTTCTTGTGCCATTGTCCCAAACCCATCCCATTACCTACCCATAATTTCCCTATTTTTTCCCCCTTATTCAATTATCCCAGTTGCAGCAGTCAAAGGTGTACACCACAACTGCAACGTTACCCCCACCCACATCTCCCCTTTGCTGAGGTGCCAGTGGATGATGGGGTGTGGAGATAGAGATGCTTTCTTCCCACAGGACTGGCAGAATAAGCCACAACACCAAACTCTACCAACGTTTTTACCCAGGTCAGTCTGTCTGGTAGAATGCCCAACATTCTTGGTTGATGAAGGTTGATGACCTTCTCTACTCCACTAGGGTAAGCGTCATTATCTTCTCTCCAATACCTCACTCTATCTTTGTGTCTGCTACTGTACCCACCTGTCACCAGGGCTCATTCTCTACCATTTTCACTGTTGCCTGCAACATCTTCCCTCAGTCACTACCACCTTCCTCAACGCCCCACCCCAACATCGCTAACTCGACATGCCATCTGAGCTGTCAACTCAGCCACTCGGCACATTTCTTTGTGGATTTTCCAAAGACTGCATTCACTTTCTGGCAGACGTTATCGCCATCAGAATTACTAATTGGTAGAAAAATTAATGCTCAGTTTCTGAATCTACAGCAGAGTCCCAAACTGGATTCTCAAATTTGAATTTGAGACGGATCCTCTGAGGATGCACTTTGCTGAACACTCCTGCAGCTTTTTGTTACATTTCTTGCCTGCTGCAACATGTTACAATACGTTTTCATTCCTATGAACTGCTTGAAAAAAAGATTCAAAGTAGTGCATTGTAGCACAAAACTTAATGACAGGAAAATGCCAGTAGGCTGTGTTGTGTCTTGTTTCATTTCTAGTGCTAACAGAGTGCCTTTTAAGACATGTTTCCATTATAACATTGCTCTTTTACATGAGTACCAACTATTCTAATTTATTTTCATAATTATGAGCTGCACAATTATATTAGTTGGAGTAAACTTCAAGGCTGTTAATGTATTCTATTTCCCAATCATGAACACATCGGATATAACAATTTATTTTATCAGCATGTTTGCTTTTTCAGTAAAGTCATATGGAAATGGTTTCTTTATATATTGTGGATACTGTGAACAGTGGTTAACAACTTCTGAAGGCTAACCTTTTGTAAGCATCTGAAACAGATAAAGAAATGCTATAATTGCCTAAACGTTTAATGTTGCTTCAAACCAGCTGAAAGCCAATGCATTTACCCGCAAACAATCTCTACATTCAATTCACTGCAAAGAAAATATTTTAATGGAAAAGTAAGTAACATGAGGTGGGAACAAAATGTTTTCGGACATGACTAGAATATTTTTAATGTTTTCACTCATTTATAGCACATTATACATCATTTGAGACTCCACAGTCATGATATCGAACATTGTAACCTAAAGGAACATGAAAGATTACTTTTCCCAGAAAAAAAGTCACACGAACCATTTTTTAAAACTTCAGCAACACTGTACCTCCTATTCCTGGGCTTTCATATCACCTGCAACCAACAATCTGAAAGGAAATTACTTTTATATCGCTAAAGAACTCATTTTAATAGAATTTCTGTCTGAAACATTTTAAATGGTTGCACATCATAATAGCTAATTTAATTCCGAGGAAGATGTTCTGTAAATACTGAGCAGCTTCTGAGGTGCTGTGGGTTCTCTGCTGATGATGGACTTGTGATGCAGGTAACATGCACACTGCTGTGAATAGAAGTGACATTCCAATGTAAGTGTAGAGTTCTTCATAATGCGGGTCCAAGCTACTCAAGTCACTTTGATCTCACAGTCAATGGATTGACACAGCAGGGGTTAAATCATATGCCTAGAATAAGAAATTCATTGTTATTCATTCTCCCTTAGCATTTTCTGATGCAGAAGCTGACTAAAAAGCTTGAAGATGTCACCTGGATATGTTCTTTGAGGTACATAAAGCTTGAATTTCCTCCTCTTTCTCATCTTGACAAAAATAAAGTGACACATTAGACTTAGATTATTTCAAATCATTATCTAACTCACAATTGTGCATATATTAAACACTGGCATTTTGTACCGATCATATAAATGTATTACATGCTCGAGAGAGCATTAATTAGACTGATGAGGGTTAGACCTGAAACATTCTCTCCTTGCTGAAGGGAATAACAAATATAATTCAAGATAAAGCCTGGACAAGAATACTTCAAAGATCATGAGGTGTACTTGTGCATAAAGATGCTAAAGTGGGATTGATGATGTGCAGCTGCAAAGGCAAAAATAATGTCTGGAAATTAGCACAAGTAAATTACTTTGAGTCTCCTACTGCATTAAAGTAGAGAATTACATTTGAAAGAATGATATTGTCTGCAGATGGATACAATAGAAATGATTAACTGTATTCTGTGAAGATCACTTGAGGATTTCTGACACTTCATAGCAATTTATTCATCAATAGAGATAGCTGACCAGCTAGTGATCCTAAGGCCAATCCTAGGGTATCTGCTCATCAGGAAAACATGAGGAAACCTGGCACATCCACTCGCTTTGCTCATTGTTCACAACCTTGGTGTGATATCTGACCTCTAAGATAAATTTCCGAACACATATCTGTGCCATCACTAAGACTCTCCATTTCCCATGTGAAAGGAAAATGCTGAAAATACTCAGCAAGTTAGGTTATGTCAATACTTTCTAACGCTGGAGAGGTTTTATACATAAGGCAAAACCCACAGTGCAGTTGAACTTCTCTGATATCCCTGACATTCACGTTGGACTCAGCATAAATTTAAGAAGTGTATGAAATACTATCAAGAGCAAACATGATGACAATTGGAAGAATAGTTGTACATATTAACCTACTCATTAATAGAAAATTCTTTGTAGAAGATATTAAAGCATGCTGTATTAAAGTATGGATGAATTGGTTAATATTAGAATGAATTAAAATTAGAGTGCATGAAAGCCTTATCTGTCATTATGCTTGATTTCAGTTTTAACAATTATTCATTACTACAAAAGGGAAAATTAAATGTTGAGCTGCCATGGAAACCAGCAGGCCTAAGGCTGAGACTGAGGTCAGGAGGGCTTACATTAGGTTGTGAATTATAAACTGTACTGATAACTTTATATGTTTGCAAAGTGCCGAAGTATCAGGAGCAACTGGTTCCAGATATATGCTTGAACAAATCTTTACATGCAGAACCCAAATCTCAAAGTCAATGGTTCTGCCACCACAATTTAGTGCTGTGAGCAGGATCGTCATACTGTCTGTTAATGACACTGCATCACATGTTGGGACAGGAGACTAATTCCACAACCCATTACATAGGAAGGGGAGCCATCAGCTGATTCAAGAATCTGAACCAAAGAAAAGGTCTGTGGATGCAGTGATTAGGGACAGGGTGGTGTCACAATTGAGGATTGGTTCCTTTGGTAAACAAGAAAATACAGCTTTAATTATTCTCAGGGTAAACCAAGTAGGGCATAGGATAAAACAGGTAAACGTTGCCTCGAAAGGGAACCAATGGTGCAAATAGAAGGGACCATCTCCCAGTCCTGTAGGGAAGAGCAGAGGAGCCTGTTTCCTGGAGAGCAAATTTCAGACTATAAACATTACATCAGTCATGGCAGATGGAAAGCTTGGTGAGGAAACAAAAGAGCAGTCATTGAATGTAGAAGCAAATTACTGCAGATGCTGGAATCTGTACTGAAAACAAATGCTAGAGATCACAGTGGTTCAGGCAGCATCCAGAGAGAGAGAGAGAACAAGCTAAAGTTTCGAGTTTAGATGGTTCTTCATCAGAGCTGAACTAAAGTGTAAAGGGGCAGCATTTATGCTGTAGTTTGAGGGAAAGGTAAGGAGTGATGGGGGAGAAAGGATGTTGATAATTCAAATTAAGCGATTGGAATGTGAGAATGGCAGAACAATGGTGTATCTAACTGCCAGACTGGGAAGAACAGACTGTCCCACTAGTGTGAGGGGAAGGGAGACGGGACATGGTAATAAAGAAATCACAAGCAAAGCTAAAAGAAAGGGAAGGAATGGTTTCACAATTTGAATGTGCTGAATTCAATATTAAGTTCAGAAGGTTGTAAAGTGCCTAGTTTGAAGATGGAGTGTTGTTCCTCAAGTTTTTGCTATAATTTTCTGGAGTATTGCAGCATGCTGAGGACAGACAGTGGGGCCAGGAGGAAATTGTGAACCCATTCCTTTCCTTTCTTTTAGCTTTGCTTGTTACCTTCTCTGTCATCATGTTCCCTCTCCCCTACTCTCACTCCAGTGGGACAGTCTGTTCTTCCCAGTCTGGCAGTTAGGCACACCATTGTTCTGTCATTCCCACATTCTAATCACTTAATTACAACTATCAACATCTTTTCTCCCCCAGTACTCCGAAGCCTCCCTTCAAAACTATACCGTAAATGCTGTCCCCTCTACACTTCATTTAAGTTCTGATGAAGAATCATCTAGACTCAAAACATTAGCTTGGTCTCTCTCCATGGATGCTGCCTGACCTGCTGTGATCTCTAGCACTTTTTGTTTTCAGTCATTCATTGAATTATTGGCAGATAAAATAAGAAGGTCTGAAGCAAAATAGCTGGGGTAGACTGGGATTTGTCATGGGCTCCAGACTCACATAAGGAACAGTGGAATATAAAGGGAAAAAGGAAAGAGGAGAAAGGAAGAATAATTTTGTGTAAGTGTTACCTCAATATGTGCCAGTCAGGAAGGCAGACAGACTCAGGAATTAGAAAACTGCAGGAGGAAGATCGGGAGATGGACAGTTTAATGAAGCAAGTTCACCGTTTAGAGTTGAGTCAAACAGACAGTACCAATAATGCAACACAAGGTACATCCAGTCTCCAAGGTCAAGCTGTGAAGTACAGCAGTTGAAGCAGGAATTCACAGTAAGTAAAAAGACAAAAGCAAGGCTGACATTGGAGCTGTGTGATGTCCGAGCTGTGTTAGAGAGGCAGTGAACTGCCCACACTGGGAAGTGGATATGTATGAAGACAGGTAACAGGTAATACTGACTGCTGAGATTAGAGCAAGCTAGTTCCCATTTCAGCTGCTTGTGCGTCTAACCACATTCTGTACTCTTCAATTTTGTACTCTTCTCTCCCACCGAACCATAAGTCAGGTCGAGACATGAAAGAGAAAATTCAGCTTAAAAGGAAATGATTCATAGAAAGTGTAAAAGTAAATTGGAAGGCAAACAGTGAGCTTTAAGATGCTTTGTTAAAAAAAACCCTGTATATGAACATGAGAAGGGCTTGGTGGGTGCACTTTATTTGGGCATAAGTCTTTTCTATTTGAATAAGATTCCTTTGAGTGTCTACAAATCACAGAGCTAAATGTTTATGCTTCAAAACCTGGTCTTGCATCTTGTTTTAAAGTTTATTTTTTAAATGTTGTTTAATATGCATTTGTACAGTGATAGTAATTCTAAAACGATTTAAACTTCATGTTGCTTTTTTCTCTCCCCCACCACCACCCCCACCCCCACCTCCCAGTGCTCATGATCTGAGGATACAATTTGCACTTTGAGTTTATTACTCGTTGTAGGAATACAAATATCTGGAGTCCATGGAAATATGAAAGTGGAGTGTGATTGTTGGGTTTCACTGCATCAATTTAATAACATGTAAATTTAAGTGGTGTATCAATGAGCAATAATTAGTGTTGGGATTTTGTTCTGTTGTAACAACTGTCCCAGATTTAAGAAAAGACAGTTACAGTAAAATTCACATTAATTAAAGGATTCCAAAGTTGTAGCATTGCAACTCTTTAAGGAGTTAACAAGTGTCTGTGAAAGGTTACTACATAACTTTTGTTTGGAGTTAGAATGTTATCGGCGTTCTTGTGAAAATTCATCGCTTCAGTTCTTAAATTGCAGTCATTTGAAAGCCAATTGAAGAAAGAAAAATCGGGAGCATGATATAATCTATTTTCTCTCTCTTGTTTCTAAAAGAAAAGCTGCAATTGTTTTGACTTTAATTTGGTTTAAGAAAGAAAATTTTTCCATAAATGTTTAACTTTTGAATGATTAAGATTGAGTTGTCACATTGATTTATCATTTTCTGGCTGGAGTGAATTCCAAATAGTACTTTAACATATGGATGAACATTTAATTCTGGATATTGGGATTTGTATGTGCTCAATGTTTAGTTATGTGAATTGGTAATTAAGGAAAAAAAAGAGCTTGGCATTTTGAAACATTGGAAGGGTAATTTAGAAAGAAAGCTGTCTGAAGATATGTTCTATAATACGAGAAAGTAGGTGTCAAAGAGTTTGATACAAAAATCAATCTAACGGGAGATGAAGGTTTCTCTTATTCACAAAAAGCAAGGCAAATATCTTTTGTTGAGGAAAGGTGGTGATAGGAGGTTGGGTGTCGGATCTGGGGGGAGTTCAGCACTGGCGGTACAATGTGCGGGTTGGATCCAGTAGGAGTGGAGGTAGGTAGAGGGTGCAGATCACATCTTGTCCAGCAAGAGGAGGAGGATGGGTGGTGGGTCCAATGTCAGGGATGTTGCCTCAGGCTGTTGTCAAACAATAGCACTGGGAAGGGGGTGGAGAGAGTTGTTGGAGTCAGCTCTGGTGGTGGTGGTGGTGGTGGTGGTGGGGGTGGGCGAGAAGTGTTTTGGGAGTCAGGTCAGACAAGGTGAGGGTGTGCAGGATGGAGATCAGGTCCAGTGCTACCCATTGTAGGGGGGCTTTGGGAGTGGGGGTCAGATCCAGCATTGGTGGTGGGTGCAGTGGTGAGGGGTCTCTCACCTGACTGAGGTTGTGAGAGCAAGGGGTGTGTTGGTGTCAGGTACCCAGTGGGTGAAGCAGGTCCAGGGGGTGGTGACTGTGGGCCCTGGGGAAGGGATGTCTGGACGTGGAGGAGTCAGGTCAGGGCATGGGGAAGTATGAAGTATGGGACCTGATGAATAGTTCCTCAGGATTTTGTCTATGTATTTAATAGACTAACTTTCCCTCAATAAATATTCTTTTTAATTTCATCGGAAACTTTCGAAGTCTCAGATTTTTAAGGAAACCTTTGGAGTACTTCTGGCATCAAGGGATTATCTGCTACATTGAGGATTCTGCAGGTTTCCTTTGAACTATTCCCATCTATGCTGCAATAACAACTGTCTGGCCAAAGGAAAATCTGGGTTCAAGTGTTTGAGAAAAGCTGCATTTTTTTAAACACATCAAACATTACAAAGCCTGGACTCAAGAAATTAAGGTTCCTGAAGTGGTATACTACATTATTTAAAGAAAGTAGTTAAATGAAATTTAAAATGATCAGAAAACAATAAAAGTACATTCACTGTGTCAATCATGTCTGTGCATATAAGAAAGGAATATTTGTTTCTTTGAAAGCGAAATGAATTAAATATTAAAGGATCAATGTCAGCAACAACACTTTTTAAATTTGAGATTAGTTTTGAGAATCAAAAATGGCAGCATAATTTAGTGACTTTCTTTAGCGGCAAAAATCAAAATGTCATCTAAAATAAAATATAACCACATGAATAGAAATATTTAATTTATGTTTTAAAGCTGTTATGTTAATACTCTATTCTATTGGAGTGTAAAATTTTGCCAGAAGAATTTGTAAAATTGTTTGAGAGGAAAGTTGTGGAGGAAAAGGTACTCTACTAGAAGACAAAACAAATTGTTGGAATTGTTTAGTGAATTATAATAACTCAGGAAGCCCAACGATTTGTTTATCATTGCACACCAAAATAGAGCCAGTACATAGATGGCAAACATAGGTTAGTCCCAGGCTGGGACAGACAGTTCTGCAGATCCATCCTTTTCTTAAAATTTACAGAAGTGCAATCACACACAACTGAACAGCTTTCCCACCATAAACCAGTGACATTTCCTTCTGTTTGTACACTGGCAAATGCCCTAGGTAAATCACCGATATAGTCAGTTGGAAATGTAAGTGCAAAGTCCCACAAGACAATGTAAACCATCAAAAGTGAAGGTGGGTTAAGGGAGAATGGGAAAGGGCTGGGCTTGCTTCATAATGTTCTTTATTTTCTAATCAACCTCCTCTGGGGCAGGTGGGTCTGAAACCAGGGCCTCCTGGTCCAGAGGCAGGGATGCTACTACAGTCCCACAAGAGCCCTTTGGGTCTGCTTCATTTTAAAAAACTAAATCAGTCTGTTCTTAGCCATCCCTGAAGTAGGTGGGGGTTAAAACCAGGCCTCTGAGCTCAGAGGCAGGGACACCACAAGAGGCTCGCCCGCCCCCTGGATCTGCTTTATTTCTTTAAAATTTGAAGCATTGCACTTTACTCATTCTATTCTCAATTCCAAAATCCATGTTTTCCTCATCAACCTGTTCAGAGATGTTATACCACATCTGGAGGAGGAGGAACTTGAACCTAGACACTCTTGGCCATTACCAGTGCAGAGTCGAAAAGTGTGGCACTGGAAAAGCATAGTAAGTCAGGGTAGCACCTGAGGAACAGGAGAGTCAATGTTTGGGCGTTAGCCTTTCATCATCACATTCCTGATGAAGGCCTTATGCCCGAAACATTGACTTTCCTGCTCCTCAGATGCTGCCTGACCTACTGTGCTTTTCTAGCCCCACACTTTTTGACACTGATCTCCAGGAACTGCAGTCCTCCCTTTCCCCTACATTACTGACGCACCAGAGGAGCCCCCAGCTCCCTCCCAGATCTGGGTTTTTTTTTAATATCTGGATGCATCATCTCATACAACTGAAACTGGGTCTGCTTTATTATATTTTCCTAATCAACATTTTAAGGGATGTACAGGAACCCAGATTCGATTCCAACCTCGGGTGACTATCTGTGTAGTGTTTGCACGTTCTCCGAGTGTCAGTGTGGGTTTCCTCTCACAGTCCAAAGAGGTGCAGGTTAGGTGGATTGGCCATGCTAAATTGCCACATAGTGTCCAGGGATGTGCAGGCTAGGTGAGTTAACTATCAGAAATGATGACTTTCTCATCACCAAATCACCATAACCTTTTTTGTGTTTTTAAATATTAATCATCACCTGGATTTGCTTTACGTTTTGTTTAGAGATGTTATGACATGTCTCTGGGACTTGAAGCTGGGTTTCCTGGCTCAGAGTTAGGGACACTACCATAGTGCTGCAAGAGCCCCCTGGATCTGCTTTATTTTATGTGTCATCCTTGGAATGTGGCCTGTGCTAATCTTTTCTAGATTGTCAGGTAGCATCCAAGGAGCAGGAGAATCGACATTTCGGGCATGAACCCTTCTTCAGGAATCCGGGTCATGCCCGAAACGTCGATTCTCCTGCTCCTTGGATGCTGCCCGACCTGCTGCGCTTTTCCAGCAACACATTTTCAGCTCTGATCTCCAGCATCTGCAGTCCTCACTTTCTCCTTTTCTAGATTGTGCCAAGTTTTGTATATGTGCTGCCAAAGTGCATCTGCATCTGCTTTATTTATTATAATTTTTACTCTACTTTTCTGTTTCCCTCTATACCCAGATGCGTTATCACACACAACTGAGCAACTTTGCTACCACTGCATAACCGTGATTGTTCTCTTAAGTTACTAACCACCACCAGCTTTACGCTGTGCACTTGCTCAACATTAATTGACACCCAGACAACTGCGTCTGAATCTTATAGGACGCAACTTAGGCTGTGGCACGAAATTTGAGAAAATTGCCTGAAAATTTGAATGAAGCCTCCCTCAACAGCAGGAGCAACTTGTTGCATTTTCCAACAGTTTTCCAGACGTCAAGATGAGTTTCTTGCTGGAGAGCAGTGACATACCTATTAACAGGGATTATTGCTCTTTATCATTCTCAAAACAACTGAATCTCACCTCATTAATAGGCAGCTTCCTATCCTACCACCCACCACTTCAAAACTGGACATAGGATTTTTCCAAAAATAGGAGTTAGGGCAGGTCGATGGTGACTCCAACTCACTGCCTGCTCCTCTGCACTGCTATCCTGGGCACCGGGCATCAATATGTTAGGGCATGCTTGATGTATAACTTCTGCACACACACATCCCACATCCATGGTTGCTGCCAGTCTCTCCATATCTATGATCCATATACAGTGTGCTAATGAATGTTGCTCTTCAGGATGCATTGCCAACTATTACTGCCATACAGGACAGGCAGCCAGCTCACAGAATGGGACAGGCTGCATCTGCAGGCTCACTCACTCTCCAAATGCTCACTTAATTGGTGCCTACCTGGAAACTCACTGCATCCCAGCATTGCTTTGCTGCATTCTGTGCTTTGCTGCACTCTGACTCGAAGCCAGGCAGTTTGTCCTGGTTGTTAGCAGTCGTAAGTCAAGAAAGACTTGGCCATATACCTCATTGATGTGTCAATCTCACTGCTGCATCATGCATCTGCCACATATGCAGAAAACACTTTGCACACAACATAATAAGTCATCAGCAGCCTCAAATGTCAGTTCAGTGGCTTGATAGGAGTCCAGTCTTCAATCAGGATCGTCATGGTCAGGGGGCCTGTACCTCGCAGACCAGAGAGTGGGTCAGAGTCAGCCCTGTGAGTCCAGTACGACCCAACTCCGGGGAGTTGTAACAACACAGTTAGGGAGCTTTACAAATACCAGGCAGGTTCTGGTCACTCATGTTTTGGGCTGTCCAGCTAAATCGCTCAAGGTGGTGGTCAGCCGAGATTGAGGAAGGTATGTCAGTCCACTAAACTCAAATGGGAGGAGTTTGGCATGGACCAGCACTGTCAGAAGAATGATGGAGAGTTGACACTGAATGTTGTGATGCAGAGGTGTGAGGAGGGGCGTGGGGGGAGATAATAGAACTTGGGAAGGTAATGCGCCATTTCAGAGGAGGGATAGGCACATGTTGGGAGGACCTGCCTGAATATCTAATTATGAAGATATAACAAATCTTTATAATTAATTCAATCTGTGTAAGAGGATTTGGCTATTTAGGAGGAAACTGGGGCATTAAGACCACTGTTGGATGGCAGGGCTTGTGCAATTGATGAGCTAATATCTCCAAATCCATCCTTGGACATGGGCCATCTCACACGTATTGGTCATTGTGCATCATTTTGTATCTGCTTTCTGAAGTGTGTGGCTGGAGGTATCAGAGGTAGGCGAAAAGGCTGGTCAGCAGAGTGATCAAGAAAAGAGCTTAGCTGTAGGTGTTAGAAAATACAGGCTCTATCTTATCATTAGGACACAGGTCATGCCACAAGAGGTACAAAGTAAAAGCTTAGGGGTGCTACACCGACAGAGTGCAGAACATTGATATCCCTCAGTAGAGAATTCAGGAGGGTGGCATTTCTGGTTCCAAACAGGTGGGTGTGAACCTAGGATAAAGGGGTTAATATTAATGGGGATAAAAATCAAAGTGCATGATAGTCTTACCTTGATTGCAGCTCTAGTAATTATCCATTGCTGCATAATGGAAAACTGAAAGCTGAGTTGCCTTGGAAACCAGGAGACCCAAGGCTGAGATTGAGATAAGGGGGGAGCCTATATCAATTTGAGAATTATAAACTGTGCTGAAATCTTTCTATTTTTGAGAAGTCCTTCTGGATAACTAAAAGTAACTTGTCCCCATGTTGTGCTTGAAAAAATCTTTTCTCGCTAAACCCAAATCTTGCCTGCTTTTGGTTAACAATACAAACATCTTTGTGAAATTAAGTGCAGTCTCTGAGGTATGCGTGTTCTATGTTTAGATCTTGTGTAAATTGGAATGTTTGGAGGTCAGTTTCGATTGAAGTCTCAACCCCTTCTACATCTCTTTACAGAAATATTATTTTAATAAGCACACTTCATTCACGATTTCATCAAGCAACCTCTTCAGTCTGGTGAAAGTAGATGATTGAATGATGCTGCCTCATTTGGCATGTTTTCCTCATTTCCACTTTATATGTCTGCTGCTCCTCCCCAATTCTAAGAATATAATCATACAACGGTACACGGTGAGTGCTCATTTCAGACACAATGTAGAAAAGAGGTTTTGCTGCCAGAAACTGCTAAAAAGCAGCTTTTGGAATCCTTATTTTGAAGAAGAAAAACATTCAACTTGCTCCAGTCTAATCTAAGCTATCACATAGAGTGCGCGATGTCCACAAACTGCTGTGTTCACAAGGTCAGCCCTTTCGTCTCCTTTCAAACTCAGTACAAATAGCAGCATATGCCATGGCTGCCTACAGTCTCTGCAGTGCTGCAATTGATGGGATTTGTGTGGTCATCCTGTAGCCCATTCTGCTCAATAACCAAACAAGCACCTTACAGCTCATCTGTCTTGGCAGAATTTGCTGCCTGAATCACATTTAAGGTTTCCGTGTGATAACTTTCAAGGTTGCGACTTAAATTCTGGTTACACTGTCAGATGGCCAGCTTTAATGTACAGCTGCCTGATTTGAAGTGGTGAGCAGGACACGTAAAGGAAGTTCCTGAGGGTACTCTTGATGGAACAGACAGATGAGTACTCACAGGAGACCGGAGGGCACCATTTTGTCTCAGAGTTCAATTGATGCCAACTGTGCCTAACATCATTTTAACTGCTAGGTGTCTAACAACATTAGGACTGTATATTGCAGATACACATGAGCTTCAGCAATATTTGAATCTCACTGTCCATCAGACCCCAAAACAATTATTGTCATCTTACCACAGGTTTAATCTCTTTGCTTTCAGTTGTAGCCACGTCCATGCGGTGTTGCAGAGGTTAATCTTCTGTTCAGTTGTCATATGCTATGTATTTTGGTTGAGTCTTGTACAGAAAGGGTCCTCAGGAGACTTGATCAGTGCAGTCCTTTCCTTGCCTCGAAGCATAACTCAGCATCTTAATGGCATCATCTACAAGTAAGACAGTATGTATTCAAGAGCCATTGATTGATTAGAGATAATATTAACTCCTTCCACTCCCAATAAGGTTGGGTCTGGCCAATAGTGAAAATCAGCTTCTTTACAATGTCTGCTGAATTTCTGAAATGTGTGAGCCATGCCTGCATTGTTTTACCTGGAGCATTTCCAGCTGCATCAGGCCCACATGCCACATCCAGGAGACCATCTCATTAATTATTAAATGTCAAGTTGCAGTCAATCAACTGGACCCTGACATAATCTTAATCACCCAACCACGACTGATGGCAGGTCCAACAGTGAAACCTGGCAGGAGACAGGACCATGGCCAGGACAACTGCCTCGTTTTGGTTCTGAAGGTTTCCTTTGTGTGAGGGAAGCCTTCTCCCTTCACATCGATGCCTCTCAGACAAGTGTGGTTCAAGAGAATTAGAGTTGGTGATTTTTGAATTCGTTCATGCCTACATTTATTGCCCATTCATAACAGCACTTGAGAAGATGATGATAAGTCACCATCTTGAGCTGCTGCAGTACATGTTGTGTCAGTACACTCATGTAGTGCTGGAGCCAAGGATCCAAAGCACCACCACTGCTCTGAGTGTTCATACAGGGTTCTGAAAGTACACAAGAGCTTCTCTGACACCCTTGTCATAAGTGTGATGAGTGATTTTTTGGAAAGGTTAACTACCACCACCCCTCAACACCTCCCCCACCCCACCCCCACCCACTCCCGCTCCCCCACTGACTACTACCACCACAGTGAAACATATTGTTCAGGCAAGCTGTAACATGCAGACAAACATTCCCAACAGGAGCACATGTCAAGGACAGAGCTGAATTCCGTTTTTGCTAATCCTTGCTATAACATTGGTTCAATATACAACGCATGAGCTTTATATTATACCGTGTAAAGCCACTGCTGTGGGATAAAATTTGTCAGCAATATTGCAGGATATGCATGAATAACAAGTGGCTGAAGATGCACCCTGAGGCACTCACACAACTTCTGAAAAGTTTTCATTGTAGCTACACTTTGGCTTATATTCTTTGCTTTCAATCTAATGTTCCATCCAGAATAACAAGTTACTGCCAGATCACTAGCTATCAATCATCAATATGAACCCTTGTAAAAAGCTCCTTCAAATTCCAAGTATATAACATCCATTTGTCAGCAATTTGTTTCCTAGCGCTGAACCAATATTCTATCTAATTTGCTATTTTCATTCGAAGCTGCAATTCCTATATTCATTTCCAGTTCTTTTGTGATCCTTTTTTCAAAAATCTTTTCAAAATTGTGACAAATAAGTAGTGAGTTTCTACATGGAGCTATCCCCTATGACTACCTAAAGTTCAGGAGAAGAGCCCATCAAAATCATAGAAAAAGGCAAAGAAATGACATTCATTTTTTTTCCATATCATTTGTCATCCACGCCCTGAAGACAACAGACAGGTCATTCCCTAAGTGAGAGATGACCTTGGTTTAATACCCATCTTGTGGTCAACCCTGAGGAAATGCTCAATGGACCCCCACACAGAGGTCCATCCAGTAGAATATTCTACTCCAATTTTCCTGTACCTGTATGGGAAGAGACTGATGTTTCCCTGATAAAGTCCATATGCAACTAGCCCTAGATAACATTCAAGCTTAGTCTAATATGTGGCGAGTATTATTTGAACTAAACAAGTAGCAAGCAATAACAAAGTCCAACACAAGTTTCTAAACATCCCACCTTAATATTCAACAGAATTATCATCGTTGAGTCCACTTCAACAACATTTTGGGGGTATAGCAAACACTCTATTATCCAGCACCTATAGGACCAATGGCGTAAAAGTTGAGCAAATATTCTGGTTGATCAAGAGGACCACATAATGAATGTAAAAACCCACACTAAGTAATAGAAAGGTAATGCAGGGAGTATATACATCATTGTTGTACTTTATTTATAGCTTAAATCACATAAATAAGAATACAACTTTACTTAAATAAAACTTACTGGAGACAGCCTAGAAATTGTGATAATGCAGTAAACTCCAGGTATTTCAGGTATATAATTATTGCTGGTCTATTGAGAGCATTGGTTCATAAGGTGCCGCTAAAACAAAGTTTGCAGTATTACTATTGTTTATTAACTGAGCCAGTTACATTAGTACTACAGCTACTAGAACAGGCCAAGAACTAGGAACTATACAGTGTGAAACTCAGTCTTTCTCCCTGCCAACCCTGACCACTATTTACGAGGCATATGCCAGGAATATTATGAATTACTCTCCATTTGCCAGGGTGAGTGCAGCTCTAACAATACCTTCAAGGCAAAACAGCCTGCTGGATTGGCAAATACATCCACCTCTTGAAAAATTCATTCCCATTCACACAATATTGGCAGTGTATACCATGTAGAGGATGCCATACAGCAAATCACCAAAACTCCTTTGACAGCTCCTTCAAAATCTGATAAGGGCAACAGAATCATGGGAACAAATTCCTCCCAGGCCACACACACACCTGCTTGAGACCAAATCACTGCACTTTCATTGTTGCTGGGTCAATCTCCTGAAATCTGGTGTGCTAATTAAACACAGACTGCACTTGTTCAAGCAAGAAGCTCAACATTGTCTTCTTAAGGACATTTAAGAACGGACAATAAACACTGGTCTTTTTAGGAAATCCCACATCTCATGAATTTTTTTTTTAAAAAATCTACACATGTTATTTGAATTATATACTAATATTGTTTAATTTCTGGTCCATTTCATTAGTGGCCAGTCTCAAACATTTGACACCTATATGAGAGAGGCAACCAACAATGAGGAAATAAAAGTTAACTTCTTAGGACAGGCCACTCAATTAATCTTTAATGCTGAAGATATGCTTGCTGGTCTCTTTTTTCCCCCTCTATATCCAGTTTCTTAAAATCTTCAGCATCACTACCTGTACTGGTAAGATTACTTCAGTCGTAAAATACAGACGCGTTGTGGTTAAAATTTCTTTTGATATGTATTTGGGTGTAATGGTGCTCATGGATCTCAAACAACTTCTGAACTCAGGCTAGAGGTATCTCCTTCCTCTCTGGTCTGGCATTTTCCATAGGATTATAATCTCCTAAAAATGACCGTGCTGCAACTGAGACACCGCAGTCTCTTAAAACTGAATTTTGCTGTAAGTACTTCTTCCATCTTAATGTGAAAAGAGATGTTTAATATTTATATATTATCAAAAGTCCAAAAGTGGCTTAAAGTGGTTCAACCGTCACGTCAGCAGTAAGGAGAATGCATATTCCATTCACAACGGCTAGTTGTACAATCACATGTGTAGATGAAATAAAGTTAGGTATACACTTTATGACTTCTTGAGCCTGCCCCACCATTCAATATGATCATGGCAGCTGGTCTTGGGTTTCAACACTACTTTTTTGACTACTTCTTATAGTTCTTGATTCCCTGAGAGAGCTAAATCTGCCTGTCCCAGCTTTAAATATATCCAGCAATGGAGTAACAATTAGTACATCCAGTGCATCACATTCCCTTGTACAATTTTAAGAGGCACCAATTTATTTACGATTGCTTGGCTGATGGCAAGCTCAACACAAAATTCAACATGTCGATGGCTATTAAAATAAAACGAAAATAACAGTAAAGTAGGTTTCAATAGGCATTTGTGACTTGTTCAAAATCTCCTTGGTAAATTATACAGGAGAAATAAAATGGCCTGAGATGGATAAAAGAGTTGAATTCCAGAAGTGAGTTGAGAGTGACAGCCCTTGACATCAAGTTTGCATTTGACCGAGTGTGGCATCAAGTAGTCCTAGCAAAGCTGGAATTATGGGTATTGGGGGCAAACTCCCCACTGGTTGGAGTCATACCTGGCACATAAGAAGATGGTTCTGCTTGATGGAGATCAGTCATCACAGCTCCAGAATATTTCTGCAGGTGTTCCTCAGGGTATTGTCCTAGGTTGAACCATCTTCAGCTGCTTCATCACAGACCTTCCCTCTATCGTAAGATCGTAAGTGGGAATGTTTACTAATGCTTATGCATTGTTCAGCACCATTTGCGATTCTTCAGATACTGAAGCAGTCCATGCTCAAATGCAATAAGATCCAGAAAATATCCAGGCTTGGGCTGATAAGTGGCAAGTAACATTTGTTCCCCACAAATGTCAGGCAGTGACCATCTTCAATAAGAGACTATTTAATACTGCCCTTTGACATTCAATGGTGTTATCATCATTGATCCCCTCACTGTCAACATCCTGGGAGTTACCATTGACCAGGAACTCAACTGGATTCATTACATAAATACAGTGGCTACAAGAACAGGTCAGAGGCTAGGAATGCTGCACCATGTTACTCACCTCCTCACTACTTAAAACCTGTTCACAATCTACAAGACACAAGTGAAGAGTGTGATGGAATACTCCCCATTTGCCTGAATGAGTGCAGCTCCAACAACATTCAAGAAGGTTGACAAAGTAGCCTACTTAATTGTTACCACATTCACAAGTATCCATTCCCACCACCACTGATGCTCAGTACTAAATACAGAATGCACTGCAGAAATTCACCAAATTCACCAGAAGGACAAGGGCAGCAACTACATGTGAACACAACCATCTATAAATTCCCCCGCAAGCCTCTCATCATTCTGACTTGAAAGCATATCGCTGTTCTTTCACTATCATTGTGTCAAAGTCCTGGAATTCCCTCCCTAAAGGTATGTCTACCTACAGAACATGCTTTGCAGCAGTTCAAGAAGGCAGCTCACCAGCACCCTCTCCAGAGAGACTAGGAACAGACAATAAAAATGCTGGCCAGCCTGCAATGTCCATGTACAACATGTAATTTTAAAAAATGCTATTGCTATAGCAGGGCATCTTACAGTGTACAAGGTTAGTTAGACATTGTTAGTTAGATATTGCTTCTCACCTTTCAGCTCAAACCTCTGTGATACTGCAAATTGCTGGAAGTGCACAGTGCTGGCTGCACAACGATGCAATGGTGAATGATGGGATCAACAGTCAATATCTTTAATAAGAATTCAGAAAGCAACAGAAGAGCAACAGAGAGGATGGACAGCATATAAGAGTTAAAAAATGTGGTGCTGGAAAAGCACAGTCAGTCAGGCAGCATCCGAGGAGCAGGAGAGTCTATTAATAGAGCATAAGCTCTACATCGGGAATGTTTATGCACAAAATGTCGACTCTCCTGCTCCTCAGATGCTGCCTGACTGGCTGTGCTTTTCCAGAACCGCACTTTTTGACTCTTATCTCCAGCATCTGTAGTCCTCACTTTCCCCCATGTGTGGTAAGTGAAATAAACATAGATAAAGAGACAGATTAGATGAAGAGAAAAAGACCATTTGAGAAAAAGAAAGTGGAAAAGAAGAGTAAGAAATAATTAAAAATTGAACTCAACTTGTGGTCTTTACAAAGCCCTGTATAACTTCAACAAGATCTCTAGGGTAGGATTAGACTGTTTGTATTTTTGATGCTACAGGCGTCATCTTGATCTCAAATGGATACCCATGTTGTACGTGCATACTTCTGGTTTGTGTGTACCCAGACCACATTTTGGGTCAGTCCACATTTTGTGTGGACACAGCAAAGCCTGCATTGCGAACATCTCGATAGAAATGCTAATTTGGTTCCAGTGGTGCCATTCTGACCTCAATAATCCAGCAATTCCTTTTCTGAAGTTTGTAAACCTGTTAACACTGACAAAAAGTCCCCCTTCAGTCCACCAGTGCTATTTATTAGAATTGTCAACCACTTTCAGGTTAACTGCTGATTGTTTCTTAGTTGTGGTTAGGTCAGTCAAAATATTTGGTGGTTTGTACTACTACCTAAGGTTGGTGAATGGCGTGATAGATGATGAAGACCTTTTTTTCTGACTTGAAGGATTGTAATCTTACCACTTGACTCCTATTTTGGCTCCTTTGGGTTCTGTACCTCTTGCCTGGCAGTCTAACAGAGGAAGGAACCAGAGGGTTCAAACAGAGCTGAAAAGTGTGGTGCTGGAAAAGCACAGCAGGCCAGGCAGCATCCGAGGAGCAGGAGAATCAACATTTCTGGCATAAACCATTCTTCAGGTTTATGCCAAACGGGCTGAGATAAAAGGTGGGTGGGGGCGGTATTTGGGGGAGGGGCACTGGGAATACAATAGGTGGAAGGAGGTGAGGGTGAGGGTGATAGGCCGGAGAGGGGGTGGGGGCGGAGAGGTCGGGAAGAAAATTGCAGGTCAAGAGGGCGGTGCTGAGTCCAGGGGTTGGGACTGAGAGAAGGTGGGGGGAGGGGAAATGAGGAAGCTGGAGAAATCTACATTCATCCCGCGTGTTTGGAGGGTTCAAACAGAGCGGCAAGTTGCACAAAGAGGGAGGAGAAGGTGGAGGAGAAGTGGAGGAGGGCTTGTACCATGAAGCTATATTCATCAAAGGTCTTCAAACGCAATGGGGAAGATGTCTGAACCATCTCGGTCAGATCCACTGATGTCAAGCCGATATTCTTCTCTGACCACTGACTCCTGCTGGCCGACTGTCATCTACAGGAAGAGCAGCAGGCTGGTAAGGGAACATGGAAGCCGAACACAAAGCTGTTGACCCCGGGAAACATTGAGGAGCTCAAGAGGGGCTATGCAGTTGGAGAACCGTGAAGCCCCTCTTTGAGTCCCCAGCAGACTGGTGGGAAACAGTTAAAGGGAACATCAAGAGGTTCTTCATCCTCAAAGGTGTTCAGGAGGCGAGAGAGAGGCGGGGAAAACTGTCCCAGCTCCAGGAAAGTATGCAGAACCTGCTCCTGCTGCAGACGATGGGGGTCGGTGTCACGGAGGACCTCAAGGAGGTGAAAGGCCAGCAAGCCTCGCTCTTTGCCTCGGAGGCCTCCAAGATAAGAGAGGGAGGAACTCAAAAATTGGAGACCAATCTCACTGTTGAATGCGGAATACAAAATTCTGTCAAAGGTAATCGTCAACCAGGTCAGGTCTGCTCTGGGGTCGGTGATTCACCCTGACCAAACCTGCCGACCAATCCTCTTTCCCCTTCACCGTCAGGACCGACCACCTGAAGGTGCTGGTTTTTGGTATGGGGGAGCTGGGGCGTGCGCCAAGTCTTGGGAGGAGCGTATTAGCAAAGTGAGGCAGAAACTGGGCAGATGGAAGCTATGGTCGCTCTCCATTGTGGGAAAAAAACCTGGTCATCAGGTGTGAGGCACTGTCATTGCTGTTATACATGGCACAGGCCTGGCCTATTCCCAGAACCTGTGCTGCTGCAGTCACCCGGGCCATCTTCCATTTTATATGGAGATCAAAGATGGACCGGGTCCGAAGGGACTCGCTGTACAAAGATCTGGGCAATGGGGGAAAAAATACACCCAATGCCACCCTCACCCTGATGGCCACCTTTGTGAGTGGCTGCTTCAAGCTGTGTGTGGATCCCTGGTACGCAAACACCAAGTGTCACTATGTACTGAGGGTCTACCTGTCCCCGGTGTTGCGAAGGATGGGCCTGGCCTCGTTGCTGCGGAACGCTCCGAGTAGTTGGACCTTTCCGTATCATCTGTCCTTCGTGGAGAAGTTTATGAAGAAAAACACCTTTGACCACAAGTCCATCAGGAAGTGGTCAGCACGCACTGACCTTGAGACCCTTCGGGAGAAGGAGAGGGCGGATCCTATCGAGCGGTTCCCTGGGCAGACTGTCAAAGCCATTTGGCAGAATGCCTCATCGCCAGAGCTTGCCAACAAGCACCTGGTGGTGAGAAGGGCTCCGCCTGTGAGATCCTTTATGCATGCCCGGACTCTCTGCTGCACCGCACGCTGCCCTCGAAGCGGCTGCGGGGGGGACGAGACTGTCACACACCTCATTCTGGAATGTGCCTACACAGAAGAAGTCTGGAGAGAGGAATGCAGTGGTGTTTGTCGAGGTACATCCCGAGCAACGCCATGATGCGGGACTCCGTGCTGTACGGCCTGTTCCCCGGGATGCACACCGAGACGAACATCAACTGTACCTGGAGGATCATCAACTCGGTGTAGGACGCTCTCTGGGTGGCCCGAAACCTTCTGATCTTCCAGCTGAAGGAGTTGACCCTGAATGAGTGCTGCAGACTGGCACATTCCAAGGTCCAAGACTACGTGTTGAGGGACACGCTGAAGCTTGGGGCAGCTGCCGCCAAGGCACGGTGAGGAAAGACCACCGTGTAACATCTGCCTGTCTAAGAAGAACAGGGGGCCCACACAGTCATTTGGGCTCTGCTGACGCCTCAGCTAAATATATGGGCATATGATTGATAAATATACAGACGTGCATATAAAAATGATAAATTCTGATCTCTGTATGTAAATGTTTACGTATGCATGGCATGACCAACTGTACAGACCATCAAATTATTTTATGAATAAAGTATATTTTTGAAATTAAAAAAAGCCTGTATTCAAAAAGCTCAGATTTATTCTCTTTTCCTGTTGCAGTATTCAAGATCTCTAACATCTCCCAGTTCACTCTTACTTGTGCTATAATGGAGATCTCTATGATCTCTGGTTGTTGAATGCAAAGAGGAACACATTGCACATTCTCTTTCCAGAGAGAAGGTGGAAGAGGGAGGGGCAATAAATGCTGGCCATCCAGCGATGCCCACATGCCATAAAAATACATTTAAAAAATTACAGCTTTGGCAGAATCGCAATAAGCAGGATGTCATTACTTGCACATATTACCTGTGGGCATCACATATATTTTAAGAGATGCACTGCATCCAGAGTTCAATTCCTTCACCGCCCAGTTTGTGTGTCCCATACTCAGCACATTGTGCAGGTCAGTGCGCAATACTGTGGCAGCTGCCACCCTGCTTTCATTCTGTGTCAGTCTGCTGCATCATCAGGATTTGAAAGGGCCTGAAACGCAGGCCTGTGGGCATCGCTGGATGGCCAGCATTTATTGCCCCTCCCTCTTCCACCTTCTCTCTAGAAAGAAAATGTGCAATGTGTTCCTCTTTGCATTCAGTGATCAGAGATCTCCATTGTAGCACAAGTAAGAGTGAACTGGGAGATGGTGGAGATCTTGCAGCAGGAAACGGGAATAAATCCGAGCTCTTTGGGTGCAGACCTGGCCAGTGTGAAGTGCTACTACAAATTCTTCATCCTAAACTGGTCTCGGGCTTTGTAATCGACTTTGATGAACCACAAATAATTTTGAGCAGGAGGGTTTCTTGTTCTTGATAACAAGGTGCAGTTTTTTTACATCTCAGTAACTGCAGACAAGTTACATTAATGTTTAGGCATATTAACATGCTACAGCTAGGTAAGATATGAATATCTTCACAAGGAAACTGGGCTAAGCATCAACTGTTCTCTTAGTGTAAAAAGTGAGGTCTGCAGATGCTGGAGATCAGAGCTGAAAATGTGTTGCTGGTTAAAGCACAGCAGGTTAGACAGCATCCAAGGAACAGGAAATTCGACGTTTCGGGCCAGAGCCCTTCATCAGGAATGAGGAGAATGTGCCAGGCAGGCTAAGATAAAAGGTAGGGAGGAGGGACTTGGGGGAGGGGCGATGGAGATGTGATAGGTGGAAGGAGGTCAAGGTGAGGGTGATAGGTTGGAGTGGGGTGGGGCAGAGAGGTCAGGAAGAAGATTGCAGGTTAGGAGGGCGGTGCTGAGTTGAGGGAACCGACTGAGACAAGGTGGGGGGAGGGGAAATGAGGAAACTGGAGAAATCTGAGTTCATTCCTTGTGGTTGGAGGGCTCCCAGGCGGAAGATGAGGCGCTTCTCCTCCAGCCGTCGTGTTGTTATGTTCTGCCGATGGAGGAGTCCAAGGACCTGCATGTCCTCGGTGGAGTGGGAGGGAGAGTTAAAGTGTTGAGCCACGGGGTGGTTGGGTTGGTTGACCAACCCAACCACCCTGTGGCTCAACACTTTAACTCTCCCTCCCACTCCACTGAGGACATGCATTTCCTTGGACTCCTCCATCGGCAGAACATAACAACACGACGGCTGGAGGAGAAGCGCCTCATCTTCCGCCTGGGAACCCTCCAACCACAAGGAATGAACTCAGATTTCTCCAGTTTCCTCATTTCCCCTCCCCCCACCTTGTCTCAGTCGGTTCCCTCAACTCAGCACCGCCCTCCTAACCTGCAATCTTCTTCCTGACCTCTCCGCCCCCACCCCACTCCAACCTATCACCCTCACCTTGACCTCCTTCCACCTATCACATCTCCATCGCCCCTCCCCCAAGTCCCTCCTCCCTACCTTTTATCTTAGCCTGCCTGGCACATTCTCCTCATTCCTGATGAAGGGCTCTGGCCCGAAACGTCGAATTTCCTGTTCCTTGGATGCTGCCTAACCTGCTGTGCTTTAACCAGCAACACATTTTCAGCATCAACTGTTCTCTGCCTGAACTGCCTAAGACTGTCCATTATGCCCATGCTCCTCCCAGTGGCTATGTTATATATCAGGTGGAGCTTTAGTTCAGCTCAGTTAAACTCTTTCATATCCGTTACTTTAGACAATATGAACTACCACAAGAACCTATAGGGCTGTCACTGGGTGTCAAGATTAATTATTAACAACCTGGTTTCTAAGTCCTGTGCATAACTCATGCACTTACGGCCAACATGCTTGTAATATGAACCATGCTATCATTTAAGTATCATTAAGCTGACCATGGGGGCACTCAAGGAACTCGTTTGCTGCTTGGATCATTCAGGAGGACTGCTGCAGTACTTCCCAATGTATACGTCAGGTTATGACATCATTAAAAAATCACATAGCACCAGCTGATAGTCCAACAGGTTTATTTGGAAGCACTAGCTTTCGGAGCGCTGCTCCTTCATTAGGACAATGACCTAGTATTGTGTGATTTTTAACTTTGTACACCGCAGTCCAACACCAGCATTTCCAAGTCATACAATGACATGATCAGCTATAGCCACCAGGTATATATCGAGCAGCTGAAGAGGAGGAGACAACTGTTACATTAACTTTCTGGCTGGGCTGCCGGTGATCGGGTATCCTGACTTCTTCAACAGTAAAATCAATCCCAATGCCTCATCCAGAAACAGTTCCACAAGTCGGCATTGGCTAATTGTCGTAAAGGAGCCTTTGGAAAATAGTGATTGTAATATGATCCAATATCGCATTAAATTTGAATGTGATACAATTCATTCTGAAACTAGACATTTAATCTGATGAAGGGATGAGAAGTGGGTGAGAAAGTACATTAGAAGATTTGATGGTAGACAGACAACTGCACTTTTTTAAGCAATCATGACATTTTCTACAAACAGCTTCACATTTCTCAAACATAGAGAGAAAGGTAAATCAACTATTGACAATGAAAGAGGTTGAAATGTTCATTAGAACAAAGGAAGCAGCACATAAGTTGAAAGCCTGAGAATTGGGAAGGAAGGAAGATGCAGAAAATGATTTGAAAAGGGAGAATAAAATATGAATGTGAGCTAGCAAAGAACCTAAAGATGGTCAGTAAACATTTTCTTAGAAATGTGAAAAGGAAAAGATTGGCTTGGACAATTGTGGGTCCATTAGAGGTGGAGATTGGAGGATTTATAATGGAAAAGGTGGAGAAACCTAACTGTTACTTTGTGTCAGTCTTCATAGAGATGATAAAGTAAACGTCCCAAGAATAATAGGCAACGAAGGGACTTGTGAATCTGAGGAGTTTCAAAAAATTAGAATTAGTTAAAAGCTAATACTTGAAAAGTTAACTGAATTAAAGATTGATAATTCTGGACCAAGTTAGCTTCATCCCAGAATGTTGAAGGAATTGGCTGGCATGATAATCGATGCATTTATGGTTATTTTCCGAAATTCTGGAGTGTTTCTGCAGACTGGAGCATAACAAATATCACCACACTATTTAAAAAGGGAATAAGAAGGAGGATGGCTTAATACAGCCCCATTAGTTTGATATCAGTAATTGTGAAAATGTTAGAATCTATTATAAAAGACATGATAACAAAACATTTAGAAAAGATTGATAAAATTGCTCTTAGTCAACACAGATTTACAAAAGAACAATCATGTTAGACTAATGCTTTGGAGATTTTTGAGAATATTACTTGTAGTGTTGACAAGGAACAACCATAGATGTAATGTACAGGATTTGGATTTTCAAAAGTCTCTTGATAAGGATCCATGTAGGAGGTAAGTAAATAACATTTGAATCTTTGGGATTGGAAAGGAATATAGTAGTATGGACTGAGACTTGGTTAACAGACAGAAAACAGAGATTAACAAGCATATCAATCTCAGGATGACTGTTTGTTCCAAGTCATGCAGCAAGGATCAGTGCTATGTTCGGAAAACATATAAATGACTTGTTTGTGGCAACCAATTGAAATCTAACTTATTGATGACACCAAACTAGATGGGAGTGTAAGTTGTATGGAGGATGCAAGGAGGCTTCAAGAGGACTTGGGCAGGGTAAGTGAATGGCAGATGGAATATATTGTGAATAAATATGAATTTATTCACTTTGATAGAAATAAAAACAGATAGCTGGAGAGGTTGGAAAATGGAGGTGTCCAAGGGACAGGGGTGTCCTTGTTTGAGAGTCATTAAAAGTTAGCATGCAGATACAGAAGGCCATTAGGAAGACAAATAGTATACTGGCCCCTAGCGCAAGGGTATTTGAATACAGGAGTAATAATACCATGTTGTAGCTATATAGAGCCTTGGTCAGATATCACCTGTACTGTTTTCATCCCCTTATCTAAGTAGGGATAGTCTTGTCAAAGAAGGAGTACAATGGAGGTTCACCAGATTAATCCCTGGAATCATAGAAATGTTGTATAAGAAGTTGAGGAGACTGGTCTGTATTCCCTAGAGTTTCAAAGAATGAAGGGCAATGTTGCTGAAATTTACAAAACTCCTACAGGGTACAATATATAGAGAACATGTTTCCCCAGCTGGTGAGTTGAGAATCAGGGAACAGGATAAGGAGCAGGCCATTTAAGCCTAAGTTGGGTAAGAAATTCTTCACTCTGAAGGATATGAAGCTTTAGCGTTCTTGTCCTATCAAAGTCCTCATCTGAGTTCACAGCAACAGGACCCTGTCGCCTCATCCTGTCAAGCTGCACCACTATTGTTCCCTGCCCTGCCCGCAGGCCACTTGTACACAGTGTTTCTCCATCTGCTCTTGCTACCTGAAAGATGCTCTTTAAAGTCCCAACACTGTCTAAGCTGGTTGCTGTGAATGTGGCATTTTGTCATCGTCAACCTCTTTTTCTCTTTCATTTTTACTCCTCAATCACTGCCTGGTCAGGTTATGTTCTTAGGTATTTAAAAGGGGCAAGGCACAATGGTAAAGTTGTGACAAGGGTTAGATGGAAGAAAGCAAAAATGTTCACTTTTGGACTATATACAATTTGTAAATCAGAAGAGTGTGTGATGAAGCAGGAATGGGATGTGAGAAGGTAGAATAGGTTTGAGGATATGGTTATCTTCAAGCCATGTGGACTGCTACCTCACTCATGGCAGCGCTAATGTTAATCAACATTATCTCCTCCATTCGAGGGTGAAGGGGGGGGTGGAGATTGTAAGGGCATGCAATATAGCCTCATCCCTGCAGTTACATGGTAGTGTGAGCAGTTGTGTGTTACCTGGTCTTGCAAAAGACAGAGAGTATGTCAGTAAGTATAATACCAGTGAAGTGATTTCAAAGCTGAATAACTGGCAAATGTGTGCTAGTTTTGAGATGAGGCTTTCAGACGTAACAGCAATTCCATGTGAGTAGGTGAGACAAAACTATGATTATGTAGTGTAAAGTTCATAGAGATTGTTAGTAAGTGACTGAACAGGCTATTGAGCGAATGGTGAATTGAACAGTTTTTGAGGATACAGAGTCACAGCATTGTTACAGCATAGAAGAGGTCATTCAGCCTATTGTGTCTATACCATAGATTTTTGGGCTCAGCACCTGAATAAATAATCCAGCAGGTGTCTGCTGCTGGTTATTCAAATTGTTCATAAACAGGAATATTAAGATAATACAGAATGTCCTTTTCAAAAAGCATAACTGTTATGGTCAGTAGGGAAGGGAAAAGGCTTCAGCAGTTCATACTCACCTTGTCCAGAATGTAGAAAAAAAGGAATCATACTTTTACTGCAAGCATAACTACAGAACATCTGGAAAACCAACTGGGTTATCATGATATCAGATCAGAAGGAACTGGAATCTGGACTTGTCGGGCTCCAGTTAAGATGATCTCTTACCATTCCCTGTTTATTGTCATATTCAATAAAACCTGTTGCTTAAGGGCATCATGGATAGAGAACCTCTCTCCTCCTGTCAATCTTTTGCACCAAAGCCTACAATGCTGTCTCTGAGAAACTTGGAGCAAGTTCTCTGTCCTTTTGCGTGATTGTTTTTGGTGTTGTTCCTGCTGGGACACTCTTCCTCAGTCAATTCCAGTGTCTGCTCTAGTCAGTGTTTTTCCCTGTGAAGTAGTATAGGGTAGCTTGAACAAGTGCTTGCCTTTCACTGTTTTGTCATCTCTGGTTTGAAGTACAGCTCAATGCTCACTGCCGTTATGTTACTGAGTAGGCAGTGCAATCTTTCTATGCTCCCTGTGTTGAATGAGCCAGCCTCAACTTAATTGCACTTAATAATGTCCGTATCCATTTCCAAACTTGTTCACTTTTGTGGAATATTTTTCTTGTGCTCCACTCTTTTGTCAACTTTAGTTGACAATTACTTGAAATTTCTTGAAACTCATGGAAAGTTTGAGGGGGAGTTATTGTTTTTGCAAGGCTAACCATGGAAAGGCACAAGTTGTCCAGTAGCTTGCAATGACTCCTTGCCAGAAGTTGCTGAACAACTTATGTATCAGTATTAATCAGTACCATTGCACTCACTGTTATTCTGACAGCAAAGACTGGACTAATAGAATAAATGGGCTTCTGAAGCAATCTACTGACAATCAGACAACTGAGGAACTGTCTGTAGTCAGAGTCAGAGCAATTTTGGTTGGTTTGCTTGATGCTGCACATCATTGCACCCAAAGTACTTGGTGCAGGGAAGAAATGACAGCTTCCAGTCTGGATGAGATTGACACTGAGCCCACTAAAGAGGATCAGGCATCATTGGAAAGTTCTTGCTGGGCAAAATATCATCAACAGTTCCCTCACTGTGGGATCTTCTCATTTTTAATTACAAAAGGACACCGCCAAAAAAAAGTTACCTGCATTTCTGGTGCTCCTATTTCATTTGCTGTCAACTAAGGATAATTTTTAGCTGAGATAACTTTAAAATTCTTGAAGAACGTACTTGGAATTCTGTTCTCTACCTACCTTGAAGTAATATGGATCCAAACAGTTCAGCCTATGAGTCAGGAAAAGCCTGTCTATTCTAGCTGTGGAAATCTATTTATTTGCTTCATCATCCCCTGTCACTTTCATAGAGGTAGGTTTGGGCATTGGGATTAACATTGGCTTCACATCAATCAACCCGTCACTGCTTTGTCACGTTGTCCGAACTAAACACAGGCTGATATATTTCAGTGAAGTCTGTAAATCCCTTGTACTCCATTGCAAAATGTGCTGAAGTTTGTAGTTATCACCTTTCAGATTTTGTGTGCATTATTATCTACTTCTGTTGGAGAGAACATGTCTGTAAGGTGCAGTTAATGTGCCTGCCCTGCCTTTTTAACTTTGTTGATGCTGTAATTTTCTTAATGGCAATTCATAAGCCAGACAAAACCTTTCCAAACTCATTGGCAGAATCTGTAAATCATTCCTTGCATTTTCTCATGCACCAAAACAAGAGACTTGTTCAATGGCTTTTGTTAATGTAGTAATATATATTACTGTGCAAGGGCTTCAGAACACAGAAGAGGCCTTGCAATGATGCCATAGAACTGCACGTTACTGAGCATAAATAGTACAGTGTTGGCAGAAATAGAAAACATGATAATATGGCACGCTATACTAGAACCCTTGGATACTTATAAGATTGAATGCTTAGATGGTCATAAACACAAAGGAAATCATTACATTCAGTAAGGGCTAAACTATCAGTAAGAGACTGGTATATCTATGGTTACAGCAGTATTTAGCAAGAAAGTATATAAAAAGTGTTGTTTAGAAGTCTAGTCTAGAAGATAGTTCTCGGTTTTGTCTTCTCCTCAACCAGTCTGTATTGAACCCAGAATTACAGATAACATCAAGTGAGGCAACATTGATAACACAATGAGACATATTGCTCCTTGAGAACAGAATCATGAAACAGGTCAATACATTCCACTGAAATGTTTTACCTCAGAAAAACAAAACAAATAGAGGAGAAAGTTTGTATTGTTGGGAACATGAAATGCCATTAAAGCGAGACAAGATAAACTAATGAAAGCTAAAGGAATAGAAGGTTGATTTATATTCTTGTGCAGAAACAGGAATTGCTGGTGAGACTCAACAGGTCTGGCAGCATCTGTGGGAAGAAAGCAAATGTAATATTTCAAGTACTGTGTTTCTTCATCTGAACTGTTCTGGTTTCCTAATACAATATTACCAATCTCACACAGTACTGGATTTAAATTCAATTTGTTTGGCAGACTAACCAGATCATTGCAAATTTGAAGCAAAAATAAAGTTAAACTTGGAAGACACAGTATATGTATGGAATTACGTCAGTGGTTTACATGGGGTTGAGGAAATCCTTTGTCAGCTCCTTCTCCCTGTGAGGCCACCTCTCTTCAAAGATACCCTTTCCTCCAAAGGAGCGTCAGTCCAAATGTTCCAGTTACCCTGCCCCATACTCTACATCACCATTACCACCAGTGCCAGAGATTTCATGAGATAAGAAGACATAACTTAGCAGTCATGAATTCTAGATGACAAGAGTGAATTCAGGTGGTTTCGTACATTGAAAATCATGTTTATTTTTGAACTTGCCCTATAAAGCAATGATTGTGGAAAAAATAATGTTCAGGTTATACTGAACATAATGTTATACAATCCCTGGCTGAGAACCAGTTGGTTGGAGTATGCCCTGGTCAACTGATAGAGACACATGTGTTTTCTCTACCTCTTGACAGTAATAGTTAAGATATCCAATAAATACTATAATCTGAATGTCATTACTGAGATATTATAAACAACAGTTTGTTATAGAAGACGATAGCCTCTTCTGCTGAGATTTATTCATGGTCCATTTCTACCATAGACTGATGAACACTCCCTTAGACTTATATAGGAAGGAGGACTCTTGGAAGCAAACTCCCCATACCACCAGTGATTGCTACCCAGGCATTCACATCATTTCAGAATAGAGCTATGCAATTAAAAAGTAAATGTCCAGAATGTGACCACAGTTTGAATCTTGAACTGTCAGATTCATTGATTCAATCATTGAGAATTTAAGAAGCAAATCATTGAATGAGCAAGACATCTTTATGAAATCTGTTTCACACTTTTTGTTTTCTTCAGCAATATTCTGATATGGTTGCTTTTCAGTTGCAAAGGATTTTGCTATGTGGCCAATTCATAGCTATAACAAAGAGGCATTATCTTGTGCTCATTAAAGTGTGAGTTGACAGCAGCAGTGAAGATGAACCATTTTTCTGCTTTGTATGCAGTCTCTGTAGTAGGCCACTTGGGTCAAATGGAGAGCACACTGACATTGCCATTTTACAGATGTGCAACATTAAACTTTCTCAAACTGGTGAAATAATGTCAAGTTAGGACCATTTAACGCTTTGGACACACATTGATATATCTTTTCCTCCATGGTGAATTGTAGTAATATCTTATTGAATGCATTTGAATAGAAGCATTGGTGCTTTGTCATCATTTTATCTGTCCAAATTGTGCCCCTGTGATATTCTTTATTTTTAGGTTTTGGCTGTCTGCATTGCTGTAGATTTAAAGTTGCCCATAAGCTTCAGCTCTTTGGTACATGAAATCCCTTGCTTCAAGTTCTATTTGTGTTTATATTTTGCATGCTGGCATGATCTGTTTTTGTTTTGCTCCTCAATGGTTGATAATTCCAAATTCAAGACCTGATTTTCCAAACCATCTGGCCATAACATTCAAAAAGTCAAGTCTAGAAACATTCAAAATTTATGAGACAACAATATGAACAATATCATCAGGAAAGAGTAATTAGCATAAACCTACAGGTGTAGAGAAGAGAGTAGGAGAAATACATCTGGGGCAGTAGGGAAGACACATTGAATACAGTGACAGGAGTAACATGTTTGAGAATATTCGGTCAGCCAAGACAAGACACCGGGAAGATTAAGCAACAGCGAGGGGACTGCTCATTACTGGGAGTGAAGCAAAACTTCAGGGAATGTGGGGGTCACAATGCTAAGAGCATTGGCAGTGCATTGAGCAGCAAGGAATTTGTAAAATGGAGATGGCAAGATTAAAATTGCTCTATCAGAGGCAATATATTGTGAAGAGTGAGGGCTGTAGACCAAGGATAAAAGGACTTAGCACTTTGGGAAAAGTGGGGCTTGTCAGATAAAATGCAAAAAGCAAAGGTAGCAAAAAAGCCCCACCAACAAAAAGCTTAGCAATAATCTTAAAAATGCAAGAGATAGTTTGAATTGGAATATGAGATAAAGTGTAAAATAGTTCTGAGGAAAGTAAATAGATCTGACCGCTGTTAGCAAGTTAACTACCAAAGAAAATACTTTAATATTAAAATAGACTTTGTACATTTCCTTTTCATGCCTCATTCACAACTGACCCTTCACATTGACTTATTTAGAAATCCTATTTCAATGCTCTAAAATGAATAAAGTGTTAAATATTATATGTTCATGTTGCTCATATTGCTAAATGCATTAAAATGTTTACTTATGTATATGATGCAATATTTAACAACTTGAATTGAATGAAAATAGTCATCCAGCCATCAGATTGGAAAGAAAAAGCCCTGAAAAGCATACTTAGTGCAAATATACAAACTGAATGCATCACATATTTTATTCAAAGTCCAACAGCGGCATGTCTTGATAGCGATGGAACATTATTGCACCTTTGGCTATGATTGCACTGAGAGACATTATGATAGGAGTTTCAAATATTAAGTCTAGTGTTGGTATCTTGCCTGTCACATCACACTGCGTAGTCCGCTGGATGTTGGATTTATCTATTCCCTATGCAGCTCTCAAAAAGGACAGTAAGAATATATTTGCCATTTTGTCTCAATAACTGAAACTTGAAATGTCAAAAAACAAATTTTAATTGATTTGATTTTAAAAAAGTGTTTTTGATAGAACATGAAACTGTGCTAATGAATTTGTTTTTGTGTATTTTAAGGAGATCTTAGTTTATCTGCAATGTAACACCATACACTAATATTGCCCCGGATCCACGAATATCTTGGGCTAACAACAACCTATCAATCTTAATTTTAAAATTAATAATTGATGCAGCATCAGCTACAATTCGAGGAACAGATTTTCCACACTTTATCACCCTTTGCATGAAAAATGGTTTCCTGATTTCTTTCATTAACTCTTTTAAATTTATATCTTCTCAACATTGATTTGCCTACCAAAGTACTATCTCTCAACCTACTCTTTCCCTTAACATTTTGAAAACTTTAGCAAATCACTCTTTAACCTTCTAAATTCCAGGGAATACATCCTAGTTTGATTAGATTAGATTACTTACAGTGTGGAAACAGGCCCTTCGGCCCAACAAGTCCACACCGACCCGCCACCCACCCATACCCCTACATTTACCCCTTACCTAACACTACAGGCAATTTAGCATGGCCAATTCACCTGACCCGCACATCTTTGGACTGTGGGAGGAAACCCACGCAGACACGGGGAGAACGTGCAAACTCCACACAGTCAGTCGCATGAGTCGGGAATTGAACCCAGGTCTCAGGCGCTGTGAGGCAGCAGTGCTGACCACTGTGCCACCGTGCCGCCCACAAAAGTTTGTGTAAATCTTTCCTCATAATTTAACCACTGCTGTCATTGTACTTTTGATAAATCTACATTGCACTCACTCCAAGGCCAATATAGCCTGCTGCAGAGTAGTGGTCAAAATCACTTGTAGAGCTTTAAGTGTAGTCTAAGCAAGACTTTATAACTGGAGTATAAACTTCTTTATCCTTGTATTCCAGCCCTCTCCAAATAAAGGTCAGCATTCCAGTAGATTTTTTGAGTATTTCTATGCAAATTCATGATTTCATTGATCTGTCTTCTTTGATACTGTAGTGAAGGCTTGTTCGACCTCAGGCTCGGGTGCCAGAATCTATCCCCCAATTCCTCTCTACCCAGTCTGAAGACTCATTGCTTAAAATACAGATAAATGGAAGTGACAGATTTTCAAGACCTGTCCTTCCATTATCCCATGTGGGCCTAGCAGCAGCAATCATAGAAACATAGAAAGTAGGAGCAGGAATAGGTTAATCAGCCCTTCACTCTGCTCCACCATTCATCATAATCATAGCTGATCATCCAACTCAATAGCCTGGTCCGGCTTTTCCCCCATCTCTTTTGATCCCTTTAGCCCCAAGTGCTATATCTAACTCTTTCTTGAAATCGTACAATATTTTGATCTCAATGTGTGGCAGAGAATTCAACAGGCTCACCACCCTCTGGCTGAAGTAATTTCACCTCATCTCATTCTTAAATGGCTTATCCTTAGACAGTGGCCTTCTAGTTCTGGACTCTCAAACCATCATGACCATCCTTCCAGCATCTCTCTGTCCAGGTCTTTTAGAATGTTATAGGTTTCTAACAGATGCCTCCCTCATTCTTCTGAATGCCAGTGAGGGTAACCCATCTGGTTCAACCTCTCCTCAAACATCAGTTCCATCATCCAAGGATTCAGTCTGGTAAAACTTTGTTGTATTCCCTCTACAGCAAGAGTATTCCTCTTCAAATAAGGAGACCAAAACTGCATACAATGTTCCAGGTGTGGTCTCACCAAGGCTCTGCATTATTGCAATAAAGCATCCCTGCTCCTGTACTTGAATCCTCTCTCTGTGAAGACCAATATACCATTTGCTTCCTTACCACCTGCTGCAACTGCATGTTTACCTGCAGCGACTAGTGTACATGGACACCTAGGTCTCATTGCATATTCCCCTCAACCTATAACCATTCAGAGAATAATCTGCCTTCCTGTTTTTGAACCAAGGTCGATAACCTCACAATTATTCACGTTATGCTACATTTGCCGCATATTTTCCCATCCACTTATGCTGTCTAAAGCTGGAGAGAAACATTCTGCGATTTGAGGAGTAGTGATCATGAGTGTGAACAGTTTCTTGGGCACTAGAGTCATAGTGAATCTGATGGGGGTGGGAATGGGGATGGGGATGGGGAAGACATTCCAAGTGGGAGGTTCAGTGTAACTTGACAAGAGATGAGCCCTCATTTGCTAGGCACAGAAGGGAAAGATAAGGAGCTCACCCTCCTATGCAAGCACTGGTGCCCTAAAGGATTGCTAGCAAGGTGGCAGTGTGGGACACCCAGGGACGTGAGTGAGTGAGTGAGAGAGACAGAGACAGTCAAATCTGAAGGAGAGACACATTGCCTGTGATAGCTTGGCAGAGACAGAGCTCTGAACTTCCCCAGCCACTGAATGATGGGGCAAAAGTGAGATAGTTGGGAAAATTAGATTCATGCCATTGTGAAACAAAGACCAAATTTCCATCTAATGTTTGAACAGCAAGACGTGAACTTGCTCGTGAGTGGCAGTTGACCTATTTGCATGCATTTACATCTGAGTGCCTAATCTCAACTGATTTAGATGCAACTTCCTATTCTCCCACACAATAGAGAGAAGCTAAATGGTGACAATTCCTGACATGAACATTAGGGTGGGTACCTAGTGGCTCTCACTTGCCCTTTGGGCCTTCATCTTGGCCAGCTGCCTCCATCATCTCAGGACACACTCCATGGGCATGCACCTCCAGTCCACAGAGGTTGGCTTTGGACATGACATCAACCATACCACATCTTCATGGCACATCTCTGACTCACTTAGAATACAGTTAAGAACTTCAATGCTGCACTTTGAAGTGCACTGATGCCTTGTATTGGGAACAGAAAGAAAGTGAGGATGCAGATGCTAGAGAGTCAGTGTTGAAAAGAGTGGCACTGTAAAAGCACAGCGGGTCAGGCAGCATCCAAGGTGTTGGAGAGTTGAGATTTCGGGCATAAGCCCTTCATCGGGAAGGCTACTACAGCCTGCTACTACAGCCATGTCTCCTTCCTGAGCACCTACCTAAACAACTGACTTATCCTCCATGGACACCAGACAACATTCAGATTATCTCAATTTGGGCCTGACTGGGACAACCATTACCTATAGCAAATAGTCCTGATGAAGGGCCTTATGCCTGAAATGTCACTCTTCTGCTCCTCGGCTGTTACCTGACCTACTGTGCTTTTCCAGCGCCACACGTTTCAACCTTATATTGAAGTGCTGCTGCCAGGACATATTGAACTCTGGGAGAAGTACCCAACTCATACATCAGAGCAAGGTGCAAAGTGCAAGATGCCATGCATTCATCAGCCCTTAGCCTTTTATTTCTGCACACACTTATATGTGGCACTGGGAGTTAACCAGATTATAACATCTGTGGTCTTGCTTGCTGACTTTCTAACAAGCTCCCTAAATTCATAATGCAGGACTCCATTCTCCTTCCAACATAAGTCATTGGTACATCCATTGACTACAACCTTGGGCTGTTCAACCTCCCCCGAAGAATGTCGTAAGCCCCTTTGTGTTGGCACTGACCTTGACTCCGGAGAGGCAACATAACATTTTTAAGTTACATCTACAGCCACAGAAATTCCCTAACTAATGAATTTCCCTATCCCTTTTGCTCTTTGTTATGTCTTCCTCCCTTCCTGTACTGCTGAGATGTTCAAGAAACCACAAACATAACTGACTGCACTTGCTGGGGGAGCCAGTGACCTCACCAGCTTCCAAAGGTGAACACCAATTTGTGAGCGGGGCTGCAGGAACTCCTGCACTACCTACCTTGGACTGAGTTACAGTCATCAATTCCATTTCTACTTCCAGGCTGTTAAACTATGGTGTGACCACATAACCCTAAGCCTAACAGAAGCACCCCAGTGACTGCAATCACCATTCATGCTCAAATTACAGTCAGAATCTTGAGGCTAGAATCTGATTGCTACTCTAAAAGTGGCAGTGAAGAGAATATACCAATCCAGTTTCCATTTTGAAACAAATTTGCAGATATACTCATCTGACTCTGCCTCATGCAGGTAAGTTCTTGTTCACACTGACCATTCACCCTTAAATGATTAATGAAGCAGATGCGTGTTGTTGGAGTGCATTGATTGACAGGCCATCTGATGTAGTTTTGAAAAACCATGCGTTCCATGGTTTAAATAGGTATCGTTTTTGACATTTCCCAAGGGCTGTTATTAACAGTGTGAAGACTTGATTGAGTTTCAAAGACTCCAAAACTACTTTCTCTGCAGAAGTGTTGGGCTCACTTTTTGATTGACAGTTTTAAGAGGATACTAAAAGATTATCTGTCTTTGATTTGTTTCATGAAATAGAAGATTGTTTATTTCTCCAACAGATTAATCACTTGATAGGAGTTATATTATTTCAATGGATTTCATGTATTAGAGGCTTTTTCGTATCAAACTTGTACGATTGGGAATTCTCTCAGATTGTTAGACGTTTAACTGTTTTCAAATTCATATGACTCCTGTAGTCTGATGGATGAACAGTTGAGGGACCAATAGACTTTTATACAATTAGGCCAAAGTATCAGAGAACCAGGGTGGGATTTCTCACAAGTCCAGTTTGGTACTCCTCCATGCTGGTGACAGCCTTTAATATGTCTTTGGTGGGGAAGCCCCATTTTCCTAGAATAAATTATGAAAGGTGTTTTTGAAAGGGGTTGAGTCTTTTGGGTGTGCCATGATGATGAAATTCCAAGAGGAGAAAGTGAGGACTGCAGATGCTGGAGTATCAGAGCTGAAAATGTGTTGCTGGAAAAGCGCAGCGGTCAGGCAGCATCCAAGGAGCAGGAGAGTCGATGTGGGCTTATGTCCGAAACGTCGAATTTCCTGTTCCTTGGATGTTGCCTGACCTGCTGCGCTTTTCCAGCAACACATTTTCAGCTGATGAAAATCCAACCCTTGTTCAGGCAGCAATGCAAGATCCTGAATTCCAAGAGGAACTGAGTCCCTCAATCTCACAGCTTGATAATGGTACCATTTGTATATTAAAGAGCAGATCAGAGGACAGCCTGCCTGGCCAATGCTGATTTCTTCACAAGTACATTACAACCACGTGAAGAAGGCTAAAATCAGGTCCCCTCTTAAACTTCACTGGCTGAGAATGAGGCTATACCACTCTCCAAATAAAATGAAGCTAACTAATGTTCACTGTATCAGTAAGGAGCCAAGTACAAGTGAATGAATGAACAATTTTATGATCTGCTTGTTCCAAGAAAAAATAATAAGGATGTGATTCAACCATAAATGCATTGGTGCATAGTTTAAAAAGGGATAGTGCTCACTCCAAGGGGAAAATGAAAGTGCATACAATTTACAAGTCTGTACCTTGTCTTTGAGATTAGATTAGATTAGATTCCCTACCGTGCGGAAACAGGCCAGTCAGCCCAACCAGTCCACATGTAAGTTTCTAATCTGGACTATAGTTTAGTTGGTGTCTTGGATCATCAGCAATAGTGAACATTGTACTTATCTTTTGAATTCTCAGTGTTCTGATTTTTCTTTTTAGTCTGTATTGTAGCCAGGTGCCTTTTTCTTCTTGAAAGAGCAAGCAATTGATTTCCGGCATTCAGTTCTGCTCTCTTACTTTCATTCTCCCCTTCTAACCAAAAGTAGCTTCTTAAAACACAAGTTTGTTTGCGTATTTCCATGTTTGAGTTAATTGTCTCCAAGCTTGATAATTGTAAATGATGTTTCAATCTCCAACATGCAAGCTTTCTCATCAAGGTGTAAGCTAAAAAGTGTGATAATTGTATTTTCATAACACCTGCGGGGATCCATCTACAGTCTGGTAATGACATTGTTGGATAAGGCTGAAGATATGAGACTTTATAGTGGACTGGATCAAATTAACTGCAAGCTAAACGAAAGGCATTGTAAAAATCATTTACCAAATAATTAGTTCCAAGATGAATAGGTTACTGCACCCAAGTTCCAGCAGCAGTTAGGAAGAATGAACAAAATTACATTCCAGTTGCATTAAAAACCAACCAAGCAGCTAGGTTATGATTGAGACAATAAAAAGGAGAAACCAAAAGGAATGTGGCAATTGCTAGCTATGAATGGGAAAACCATTTGGAATTGGACAAGTTTTACAAGGAATTCCAAATAAGGAAATTGGAATGCTAACTTGGCAGGTGTGAACCTAATAAAAAGCAGCACAAAAAAAATCTCAATTTTAGCAGGAGCTCTGAAGAAATACCCTATATCAGGAGGGGGAGTGATGATGGACAAAGACGAGAGTGGTCCTAAAGGAAGAGTGCCAAATTGGGAGAAGGCCATCTAAACGAAAATTCAACAGGAGCTGGGGATTGTGGATTGGGAGCAACAGTTTGAAGGTAAATCCACATTTGATATGCAGGAGGCTTTTAAAGAGAGGTTGATTAGAATGCAAGACAGACGTGTATCTATACAAATGGGGATAGAAATGGCAAGATTAAGGAACCATGGATGATAGATGAAATTGTGCGATTAACTAAGAGGAAAAAGGAAACATACATAAGGTCTAGGTGACAGAAAACAGACAAAGCTTTGCAAGAATATCAGGAAAGTAGGACCAATCTGAAATGCGGAATTAAGAGGGCGAAAAGTTGTTATGTTAGCAAATAGGGTTAAGGAAAATCCCAAAGCATTTTATTCGTATATAAAGAGCAAGAGAGTAACTGGAGAAAGGATTAGCTCACTCAAGGACAAAGGAGGAAAGTTACACATGGAGTTAGAAAATGGGTGAGATTCTTGGTGGGTGTTTTGTGTTGGTATTCACTGAGGAGAGGGACGTGATGGATGTTGAGGTTAGGGATAGATGTTTGATTATTCTAGATCAAGTTGGCATTAGGAGGGAAGCAGTATTGGGTATTCTAAAAAGCAAGAAGGTGGACAAGTCACCAGGTATGGATGGGATCTATCCCAGGTTACTGAGGGAAGTGAAGAGGAAATAGTCGAGGCATTGACAGATACTTTTGTAGCATCCTTGAACACGAGTGAGGTCCTTGAGGACTGGAGAATTACTCATGTTGTCAAGGAGAGAGAAGAAAAAGAGAGAGACAGAAGGTTCTTGGCTGAGCAACGAGAAAGAGAAGAATGGGAGAAAGAAAGGTAGCAAGGATAATCCAGGTGATTGCAGACCTGTGAGCCTAACATCAGTGGTAGGGAAGCTGCTGGAGAAGATAGTGAGGGATAATATATATTTACATTTGGAAAAAAATGGGCTTATCAGTGGTAGGCAACATGGTTTTTTTGCAGGGAAGATCATGTCTTACAACTTAATAGAAATCGTTGAGAAAGTGACACAAAGTTGATTGATGAAGGAAGGGCTGTGAATGTCATATACATGGACTTCAGTAAGGTGTTTAATAAGGTTCCCCAAGGTAAGCTGATGGAGAAAGTGAAATCACATGGGGTCCAGGGTATACTAACTAGATGGATAGAGAACTGACCACGTAACAGGAGACAGAGAGTAGTCGTGGAAGGAAGTTTCACAAAATGGAGAACTGTGACCAGTGGTGTTCCACAGGGATCCGTGTTGGGACCACTGTTGTTTGTGATGTATATGAATGATCTGGAGGAAGGTACAGGTGGTCTGATTAGCAAGTTTGCAGATGACATTGAGATTGGTGGAGTAACAGATAATGAAGGGAACTGTCAGAGAATGCAGCAGAATATAGATAGATTGGAGAGTTGGGCAGAGAAATGGCAGATGGAGTTCAATCTGGGCAAATGTGAGGTGATGCATTTTGGAAGATCCAATTCTATCACAAATGCAAAAGCTCTGGGGAAAATTGATGTGCAGAGAGATCTGGGTGTTCTTGTACCCTGAAGGTGGCAATGCAGGTTGATAGACTGGTCAAGGAGGCATACAGCATACTTTCCTTCATCGGACGGTGTATTGAGTACAAGGGTGGACAGGTCATGTTACAGTTGTATAAAACTTTGGTTTGGCCACATTTGGAACACTGTACAGTTCTGGTCACCACATTACCAGACGGATGCATGGAGGGCGCTAGCTACGAAGACAGCTTGAGTAGATTAGGATTATTTTTCATTAGGAAGACGGATGTTGAGTGAGGACCTGATTGAGGTCTATAAAATCATGAGAGGTATAGACAGGGTGGATAGCAAGAAGCTTTTCCCAAAAGGGGAGACTCAATTACTAGGGGTAACGTGTTCAAGGTGAGAGGGGAAAGATTTAAGGGAAATATGCATAGAAAGTTCTTTACGCAGATGGTGGTGGGTGCCTAGAATGTGTTGCCAGTGGAGGTGGTAGACGCAGACACAATAGCATAATTTAAGATGTATCTAGACAGATACATGAATGGGCAGGGAGCAGATGGATTCAGTTCCTTAGAAAATAGGTGACAGGTTTAGATAGAGGATCTGGAGGGCGATCTTGGAGGGCTGAATGGCCTGTTTCTGTGCTGTAATTTTCTTTGTTTTTTGTTCTTTGTTCATGAAGTTCCAGCCAAGCCAGCTACTAACTCTCCTGGGTAATAATGTTTGGGATTGCTTACAGAACCCAGAGAAGGAAAGGACAGTGGTTGAGATTTCTCCAGTAGCTAAAGGGATCATTCACTTAAGTACTTCATATTTTACTTTTATTTTGCAGGGCTCGAAGTGTCTCCGCTGTATCTTTGTCTTTGCATATGCTGTTGTCTCACAGAGATGGACAACAGGACAAGGCTCATTCTTAACTATCATGGTTCAATTCACTTCAAAACATTGCCACATGTGGCCAGTTGATATCTGTGGCCATTTTAAAATCGTTGTTTGGTTTCTCTTGTAAAACTATTTCGCTCCATGAAAATTTCAAGGATTAAATCAGGCAACAGAAATTAAAAATAGCCCATATTTTATAACATACCAAGTATTATTGATGAACACTACAAGAGTGCTGCACAAAGAAATCTCTCCCCATGGGTCCCAACTTCAAAACTTAAGCACATTGTGAACGTTTTTGCCAGTTCTATTGCTCCTTTGCTGTACTTCATTGGAAGACCTACATAAAATAAAAATAAAGACACCAATCACTTGATATTTTTGTTGTGTTCATAGTGATCTATGAAATATGATGAATGACACAATGGTTCAACGGTTCGTACTGCTGCCTCTCAGCACCAGGGACCCAGGATCCATTCCAGCTTTCAGTGACTGTCTGTGGAGTTTGCACATTCTCCCCCTGTCTGTGTGGATTTCAGCCAGGTGCTCTGGTTTCTTCCCACAGTCCAAAGGTATGGCCATGCTAAATTATCTGCAGATTCTAGGGATGTTCAGGCTAGGTGGATTAGATAGAATAAATGTGGGTTACAGGGATAGAGTAAGGGGCTGGCTCTGGGTGGAATGCTTTTCAGAGGGTCGGTGCAGACTTGATGGGCTGAGTGGCCTCTTTCTACACTGTGTGGATTCTATTCATTATCTAAAGTGAAAATATTGCTCCAATTCTTATTTCAGTTCTAACTTTTCATGCTGTCTTGTAATAAAAGGAAAAATGACATTCAAACAATTGCAACGCGGTTGCGTCCAATCACATTGACTTTCATTTTTAGAGATACCACCTCTGCTGTATCTGGTTTTTCCCCTTCTCCCCATAAAAATTACTTTAACCCTCATAAAGACAGCTTCTTCGTCGCACCACGCCAATCTTTGATATTTTCTGTTTAAATACATCTGAATTAATCAAATCTAATCTAGAATCACGCCATTCACATTAATCAATATAACATGTTGACGCTGGATTTACATATTTCTATTCTCCATATTTTTGTTGGGGTAGCTTATAAAACAAAATTACAAAAGAAAATCCCTGACCTAGTCCCAGATGCTGGTTTATTTTGATTTTCCAGTACATCCTAATTTAAGAAGCAAGTTGTCCTGAAATCTGCATCAGCCTAATTACTGTATTAACATCTACATGCCCTGAGGAGCAAAACATCATTTTTATGTCAATCAGGGCTGCCACTGATCCTATCCTCCTCATGCTCAGGAACCATGGGTGGTAAAGATCAGGAAGCAGCCATTTGCAGCATATTTAAAGAGCTCTTAAACTACAGGCAGATAATGCTGACAGCAGATTTACCAATGACTTATTCATTTATTTTTTGAACTTTTGAACCTTAAAGACCTTCTTCAGTTCAACTCTGCTGTTTCCTGTGCTCTTTGTATTTCCTTGTAACTTCAGCTTGCTGATTTGTGCCCTGCTTCCTTGATCATATGAGGCCTTCTCTTTCCAGTCCTGCTGTAGACCTACTTCAGCCTTTGGCATGTCAGGCTGCCTACCTGGGAAGGCTGTGTTCAAACATGTTTCAGGGACTTTATAGAATAGACGCAGAAAAACATTTTCCTTCAGTAAGAGAGATCCAGAATTAGGGTGCATCAATTTAAAATTAGAATGGAGCTATTAAAAGTATAATATAGATGTGCTTATCCATACTAAAATATAGTGGAAGTTTGGAATTCTACCTCCAAGAGACAGTGGATATAAGATCAACTGAAATCTTCTTTCCCGACCTCTCCTCCCCCACCCCCTCTCCAGCCTATCTCCCTCACCCTCACCTCCTTCCACCTATCATATTCCCGTCGCCCCTCCCCCAAATTCCCTCCCTCCTACCTTTTATCTCAGCCCACTTGGCACGCTAGCCTCATTCCTGAAAAAGGGCTTATGCCCGAAACGTCAATTCTCCTGCTCCTCGGATGCTGCCTGGCCTGCTGTGTTTTTCCAGCACCGCATTTTTCAACAACTGAAATCTTTGAAAGTCTGAGATCGATGTATAATTGTTGGATAAAGGAATCAAGGAATATCAAACAAGATGGATAAATGGTACTCAGGTGCAGATCAGAGATGGTCTGAATAAATGGCAGACAAGGATTAAGTATTTGAGTAGTTCATTGCTATTCCTATAAAAAACGTTCATTAATTCTCCAGTGTTTAAGCGATGCCTTATCATGTAAATTGACTCAGCCTCTTCCAGCCCCTACTGTCCACCAGAGGTATGTCAGAAATAAATATCAATTCCATGCTATATATGTTTCTGTATCACTTCATTTATTAATATTATGATAGGTATTCTCGTCTATCAGTGTTAAAATTTTTACAAGTTTTTTTGGGACTTTACATGTCATTATATTTATTTGAATTGCCTGTATTAATACGCTTTCTGATGAAGAATGCCAACAAATCTTTGTGGGCTAATTTACTCATGGCCAGCACTTTGTGTGCGAATGACTGACAGCATTATTGTCCTGGTGTCCCCACAATTCTGTTACAAATGTAAATTCCTGTCATTTCTAGATACTTCTATTTCCCAAAAAAAAACAAAGGGCAGGTAAAAGGAATTGTCAAACACCAACATCTGCTTATTTTGTGTCTTCATCTGACAGACTTTGGACTCTCAGGCTAATGTGTCTTCAGCAAATAAGACATTTAAAACAGAAAATGACTCAAAACAAGTGGTGGGTGGACAAATAATCTGTCAAGTACAAAGTAAAGCTCACAACTTTCATCATTCAATATGTTAGGAAAAAACATTAGACTGAAACTGAAGGAGAAATTATCCAATTTTTTTTATATTCAGGCTGTAACATTTATGTATTTTTTTCTTCTTTAATTCTCAGAATCTGCCATCTCTTTCTTTCTGATAGTTTTTCTTTTTCAGATCACACCAGATCATTCATTTTATAAAGCTGACAGCAGGCTTCAAAGGCTGAACCGCGAGGAGTTCAGTTTGGCTCACCCCCTGATAATGGACACAGCATGTTGTGAGTGTGATTAACTTGCACCCGTTAATTGGACAGTAAGCAGGATTCCAACTTCATGTAGCCAGCTCATTTTCATGATCTCTCCATGCGGCCAGCATTCTTCATTAGTTGTGCCTATCAGAAGGGTTGCTTGTATTGTAAGTGCCCACTACTATTGAAAACAAACCTACTCTGCTAGAAGAGAAAACACATTGTGACTGCTGGTGATGCTAGCATTTCTGTTTTCAGCAGCAGGAACAGAGGGAGCTTGGACCAGGAGCCTGCCGGGAAAGGTGAGTCACTAATTTCAATCTTTAAAACCTTACCTTGAGCATCAGAGCCCTCCATTTCTGTTTTCAGCAGCAGGAAGAGTGGGAGCTTGGACCAGGGGCCTGCCAGGAAAGGTGAGTCAGTAACTTAAATCTTTACAAGTGACATTGGAGAGCAGAGGTTTCTGGGAAAATAGGGACTTTTTTCCCGTCAGTTATATAAGTGAGTGATTTCTGAACCCAAGACCCTATCCTTGTAGGGCCTCCTACCCATTGACCTCCTCTAACCTTAAACACCGGGACACATCAGGTAAGCTTCTCTTCTTTTTTACTTTCTGATAAGGGGACTAGCAGGGATGGCAGTGCAGGGAGAGCAATGTTCCTCTTACATGATGTTTGAGGTGAGGGATACCATTAGTGTGCCATCCAAGTATATCTTCAGGAAATGCACCCAACTCTTGCTCCTCCAAAACCGTGTTAGGGAACTGGAGCGGGAGCTGGATGAACTTCGGATCATTCGGGAGGCAGAGTCTATGACCGATAAGAGTTATGGGGAAGTAGTTATTCCTAGGCACAAAGAAAGCTGGGTAAATGTTAGAAGAGGGAGAAGCAGTCAGTGCAGGGATCCCCTCTGGTCATTCCCCTGAAAACCATGTATACCATTTTGGATACTGCTGGTGGGACACCTTACCGGGGCATGCAGTGGGGCCCAGATCTCTGGCACAAAGTCGGTCCCTGTTGCACTGAAGGGAAGGAGGGAAAGGAGGAGTGTTAGCCATTGGGACGTAATAGTTAGAGGGTCAGATAAAAGGTTTGTTGGGAACGAAAGAGACTCACAGTTGATGTGTTGTCACCCAGGTGCCAGGGTCTGCGATGTCTTGGAGTCCTGAGGGGAGAGGGGCCCAGAGCCAAGTCATGGTCCATGTAGGTACCTACGACATAGGTAGAAAGAGGGAAAGGGATGTAAGGCAGGATTTCAGGGAGCTAGGGTGGAAGCTAAGAGCTAGAACAATCAGAGTTGTTATCTCTGGTTTATTACCCATGTCATGTGATAGCGAGGTGAGGAACAGAGAGAGATACCAGCTGAACACATGGCTGTAGGAATGGTGCAGGAGAAAGGATTTCAGGTATATGGGTAATTGAGGTAATTCTGGGCAAAGTGGGACTTCTACAAACAGGACAATTTTCACTTGAACCAGAGGGGTACTAATATCTTGGGTGGGAAATTTGCTAGTGCTATTCAGGTGCAGCAGGGTGTGAACCTGTGTTGTAGTTCCAGCGCACAGGAGGATGTGAGTAGGGAGGACAGGGACAGGATTTCATGGTCACAGGAGTGTGCTGGCATATGACAAGCTGGTTTGAAGTGTGTCTACTTCAATGGCAGGAGTATCCGGAATAAGGTAGGTGAGCTTGCAGCATGGATAGGTACCTGGGACTTCGATGTGGCCATTTTGGAGACATGGATAGAGCAAGGTCAGGAATGGATGTTGCAGGTCTCAGGGTTTACATCTTTTATTAAGATCAGGGAAGGTGGTAAAATAGGGGGAGGTGTGGCTTTGTTAGTCAAGGACAGTATAAGGATGGCTGAAATAACTTTTGACGAGGACTTGTCTACTGAGGTAATATAGGCTGAGGTTAGAAACAGGAGAGCAGAGGTCACACTGCTGAGAGTTTTTTTATAGGCCTCTGCAAAGTTCCAGGGATGTGGAGGAGAGGATTGGCAAAATGATTCTGGGTAGGACTGAAAGAAACAGGCTGGTCATTATGGGGGACTTTAATTTTCCCAACATTGACTGGAAACGCTATAACTCCAGTATGTCGATGGATCAGTTTTTGTCCAATGTGTACAGGAGGGTTTCCTGACACAGTATATCGAAGGGCCGACAAGAGGGGAGGCCACATTGGATCTGGTACTTAGTAATGAACCAGGCCAGGTGTTTGATTTAGTGGTAGGTGAGCACTTTGGAGAGAGCGACCATAATTCGGTTACATTTAGTTAAGCGATAGAAAGGGATAGGTACATGCCACAGGGCAAGAATTATAGATGAGGGAAGAGCAATTATAATGCGATTAGGCAAGACCTAGGAGGCATAGAATGGAGTAGTAAAATGCAGGGGATGGGGACAAACAAAAAGTGGAGCTGGTTTAAGGAACAGATATTGCATGTCCTTGATAGATATGTTCCTGTCAGACAGGGAGGAAATTATAAGGTAAGGGAACAGTGGTTTGCTAAAGAAATTGTATCTCTTGTTAAGCAAGAGATTGTATCTCTTGTTTATGTGATGTTGAGACGAGTTGGTTCAGATGAGGTGATGGAGCGTACAGATTAGCTAGGAAGGATTTGACATGAGCAGTCTTTAGCAGGTAGAATAAAGGAGAACCCTAACACTTTCTAGATGTATGTGAGGAATAAAAGGGTGACCAGGGTAGGAATAGGGCCAGTCAAAGACTGAAGTAGGAAGTTGTATATGGACCCTGTGGAGATTGGAGAGGTGCTAAGCGAATATTTCTCATCTGTTTTTAATCACGGAAAGGAGAATATTGTAGAGGGGAAGACTGAGATATGGGTTATTAGACTAGAAAGGATTGAGATTAGTAAGGAGGAGATGTTATCAATTCTAGAAGGTGTGAAAGTAGGTAAGTCCGCTGGGCCGGATGGGTTTTATCCGAGGATTCTCTGGGAAGCTAGGGAGGAGATGGCGGAAACTTTGGCCTTGATCTTTGAGTCATCATTGTCTACAAGTTCAGTACCAGAGGACTGGAGGATTGCAAATGTTGTGCCCTATGAAATTATAGACAGGTGAGCCTTACAGCTGTTGAAGGAAAAGTTTTGGAAAGGATTATAAGAGAAATGATTTATAATCATCTCGCAAGCATCAATTTGATTGGAGATGATGAACATGGTGTGTCAAGGGCAAGTCATGTCTCACAAACCTCTTGAGTTTTTTGAGAAGGTGACCAAGCATGTGAATGAGTTTAGGACAGTTGGAGTGGTGTACATGGACTTCAGTAAAGTCTTTGGTAAGGTTCCACATGGTAGGCTGTTGGAGAAAATGCAGAGGTATGGGATTGAAGGTGATTTAGCAATGAATTAGAAACTGGCTTTCTGTAAGAAGGCAGCAAGTGGTAGTTGATGGGAAATATTCACTTTGGAGTCCGGTTACTAGTGGCGTGCCACAAGAATCTGTTTTGGGACCACTGCTGTTTGTCATTTTTATAAATGACCTGGATGCAGGCATAAGTGGATGGGTTAGTAAGTTTGCAAATGACACTAAAGTCGGTGGAGTGGTGGACAGTGTGGAAGAATGTTGCAGGGGGACTTGGATAAACAGCAGAATTGGGCTGAGAGGTGGCAAATGGAGTTCAGTGCAGATCAATGTGAGTGATTCACTTTGGGAAGAATAACAGGAGGGCAGAATATTGGGTCAGTGGAAAGATTCTTGGTAGCGTGGATGTGCAGAGGGATCTTGGTGTCCATGTACATAGATTCCTGAAAGTTGCCACCTAGGTTGATAGTGCTGTTAAGAAGGCATATGGTATGTTCGGTTTTATTGGTAGAGGGTTTGAGTTCCAGAGCCTTGATGTCAAGCTGCAACTGCCCAAAACGCTAGTGCAGCCACACTTGGACTCTTGTGTACAGTTCTGGTCACCCCATTACTGGAAGGATGTGGAAGCATTCGAAAAGGTGCAGAGGAGATTTATCAGGATGTTGCTTGATCTGGAGGGAAGGTCTTATGAGGAAAGGCTGAGGGACTTCGGTCTGTTCTCATTGGAGAGAAGAAGGCTAAAAGGGGATTTAATAGAGACATACAAGATGATCAGAGGACTAGATAGGGTGGACAGTGAGAGTCATTTTTCTAGGATGATGATGTCGGCTTAAGGGGGCGTAGTAGCAAATTGAGGGATGATAGATTTATGACAGATGTAGGTTCTTTACTCAGAAAGTGGTAAGGGCGTGGAATGCCCTGGTGCTAATGTAGTTATCTGAGCCATGTTAGGGGCATTAAACAGTCCTTGGATAAGCATATAGATAATGACGGAATAGTGTAAGAGAATGGGATTTGATACAGTGCAATATCGAAGACCTAAGAGCACTGTATTGTTCTATGTTCTATGATGCTGAGGTCATTCGGAATATTGAGCTGTGAAAGAATCAGCAATGACTGACTATGGGACAGCATAGGTACCAAGATTTTCAGAAGCAGTACTAGAGGTTTTGGTGAAAAGGTTAAAAGAAAGAGGATGTTCTGTACTCTTATGTATCCAGAGATCCTCTAGACAAAGGTACAGAAGACAAGAGATGGTGGAGGAGATTGATGTCATGACTCATACATGATATTCATAGCTTCACTTCATTTCACCCTTACTTGCTTAGCACTGTTGTAGGTGTTGCATCCACACCTCAAAGCTTGTCCACATTTCTAACTATTCAACTAGATCATAACAGCACACACAAAATTCATTGACATACTTCCCACTTCCTTGCAAGAGAAGGTGGCACCCAACCTGAGGCAGCTCAACTTAGCAGGAAGCAGAAAGCTATGCCTGTGAGTTTTAAATTCTATGGAGTATATAATTTGATGGTAAGGGCTGTGTTGAGGTCATGTTCACCAGGACACCTGAATCTTTTAAGGATCATTAATCCTCCTCTCTCTCATTCCAGTTCTTCACCCTCATCCCTTGACTTATTCAGACGAATGCAGACAAAATAAGTAGGCACGCCTGACTTTCTTCTCCTTTCTCATCATTTCCTGACCCTTGTTCCTCCTCCTTTACTTAGAAACTGGAAGCTGTGCAGGCAGAGGAGAAAGAGCAAGATGAAAGTGAAGATGAAGGATCATAATCACTTAATATCACATCACAGTAACAGCTCAAATATTGACATCGCATGAAGTCTTGTGGATGGCATAGAGCTGAGATCTGATGCATTGAAACAATAGGCAAAAATGCACTGAAGCCAGAGCTAAGGAAAGAATCACAGAACCATTTCAAAGCAGAAGGAGGTCAATTTGCCATCATGGCCGCACTGTCTTTTTGAGCAATTTGACTTAGTGCCAATTCCCTGCCATTTTCCCACTGTTTCTATTTAAGTGATCATCTAATGACCCAATTCAACCTAAGTCCACCACATTTCTGGACAGAGTTTTCCAGACCCGATCCACTCACTGTCTGAAAGATTTTTTTTCTCAGCTTGTATTTTCTTCTTATGCAAAAATATTGTGCCCTTGTTTTCTTGTGGTGCAGATGGTAGTGCCTTTTTTTTGGGATCAGCAGAAATAGGTTCTAGTCCTATCTGCTACAAAGGAGTGTAATAATAACTCTGTACCGTTTGATTAGAAAATATAGAAAACTCTGCCCATTGACTCACGACCCTTTCAGTTTTGTCCGGACCTTTCCTGGTTTTGAAAACCCGTATTAAGTCTCCTCTTAGCCTTCTTCTCTACAAGGTAAACAGTCACAACTTCTCCAATCTATCATCATGACTGAAGTATCTTATCCCTGGAACCATTCTCATGCACTTCCTCTGAAAATTGTCCAATGCATTCACATTCCTCCAAAACTGTAAGCCCCATAACGGTTCACAATGCTCCAAGTGAGGTCTAACCAGTGTCCTATATATGTTGAGCATAACCTCTCTGCTCTTATACTCCATAGTTCTATTAATAAAGCCAAGGATACAGTTTGCTTCTTTAACAGTTGTCTCAATCAGTCCTGCCATATTTATTGTCTTATTTACCTGCTGGAAAGCCAACAGTCATTGTCAATAGAAGAGAGGATTCGGGAAAATTGTGAATTTTTCTGTTGTGTGCTAAAAGGGAGAGCTTTGTGAAAGGAAATGTGGAACCATTAGAGATGGGTGAAGTTCTAATCATAGAATCCCTATGTGTGGAAGCAGGCTATTCAGCCCATCAGGGGCACACCAACCCTCTGAAGAGCATCCCACCCAGACTCAACTTCTAACCTAAAACTCTACATTTCTCATGGCTAATCCAACTAGTTTGCACATCACTTGTCAATATACACAATTTACCCTGGCCAATCCACCTAACCAGCACATCTTTGGAGGTGGGAGGGAAACAGAGAACCCAGAGGAAACCCATACAGACACAGGGAGAACATGTAAATTCCACACAGACAGTCACCCAAGGATGGAATCAAACCTGGGTCCCTGGTGTTATGAAGCAGCAGTGCTAACCACTGAGCCACCCCTGCAGAATATGAATATAACAGATACGTTGACCAAATACTTCGGGCTGGATTATACGTTAAGGGCGGTCTCTCCTCACTTGAGTATCTTTTTCAAGGCTGATTCCAGCTACATAATGCTGCAATCAACCCTGAGCCAGCAGTCATGTTGGGCAGGGCTGGTGGGTATATATGTGCAGAGAGGCAGTACAATTGAGGTGGTGGCCTCTGATTGGCAGAGGGACCCTTGGGGAAAAGGCACAGACTTTTACAGACTAACAGCTTACAGGGCTAAGTCTTCCAGGGTAATGGGGTCTCCCACTGCTCCTTACATTAGAGAAACAGTGAGATAAAGCCCTTATTTGGGCATGAATTGCCATGTTAAGAGCCTCAATGGACCACAAGAGAGAGGCTTACACAATGCCTCTCCCACCACCAGTAAATTTAACAAAGGTTATGACAAGAGAGCTAGCAGTAGACCTGTTGCTAATGGATCAACACCCTAATTTATAGATACATCCACCCACTTTCCTACCTGTAGCTGGTTTGTAAAATTTAGCCCCTTGACCCCAGTCTTTAAACTCAAAGGCACAAAACAGTTCCCGAAAAAATAACCAAGAAAGAATCCAGCTAAATGAGAAACTTTAAATTAAACATTTTTAACTGGCAAAATCCATGGTACTATGTAGCAATGCCAGTGTCACTGTGGCCTAAACATTTGTATCTTTGGTTCATTTCAAGGACCCAGCAGAGATATATGTAGGAGTCCCAGTCTGCAGCTCTTCAGTGCATTCAAGAGGTGACCAATGTCTCTGCTCAAGAGATCTGGTGAATATGTAGATTTTTGCATAATACTGCAATCTCCATAGAGACCAATACATTTTGAAAATAAATTTGACCATCCAATGAACAGCTAAAGGACGGCATAGCATTTCATGCAAACTAAAAGCAACATTAACTAAACATCATTTCACAGGGAAAGTATATTTTAATTTACTGAAACTAACCTCCCATGTCTTTTATTACCACTAAGAATTGTTACTTAACTCTTAAAACTTAACACTGTCCTTTATTTGGACATTTAATTCTCTGAGAACCAGTCCAAGTCCTTGTAACATTTAACCCCAACCAGTGAGGGCTTTTGTTCGAGATCCTCCCTCTAGATTGTATCTTCCAACCATGTTAGAAGTATATATTGGCTCTTCCTCCTCCTCAACTTGGCTGTTGTCCCTTATTGGATGCAAAACTGGAATTGGCTAATCAGTCAGCTATTTCAAAGGTGCATTACTTTGGCAGTTGTATCATGAGCACATCAATGATGTTAGAACCGAAAACCATCTTTGTCTAGAAAGTTAAAAATCACACAACACCAGGTTATAGTCCAACAAGTTTAATTGGAAGCACACTAGCTTTCGGAGCGACGCTCCTTCATCAGGTGGTAGTGGAGGGCTCAATCCTGACACACAGAATTTATAGCAAAAATTTACAGTGTGATGAAACCATTGTTAACAACTAACCCGAGAATGCAACTTTTTTAAGAAAAGGTTTTGTGATTTTCACATGAAAGAAGTGAAACTATCACGGTATTCTAACAGATAAAAGGCTTAACAGACAATCAATTTTTCAATGTATAATTTCAGTTGCATCACACTAAATTTTTGCTATAAATTCTGTGTTAGGATTGAGCCCTCCACTACCACCTGATGAAGGAGCGTCGCTCCGAAAGCTAGTGTGCTTCCAATTAAACCTGTTGGACTATAACCTGGTGTTGTGTGATTTTTAACTTTGTACACCCGAGTCCAACACTGAAATCTCCAAATTTTGTCTAGAAAATTCAGCCCAAGTTTTCACAGCAAGAGGACAAGCTGACTGGTAAGGTAACATGTGCTTCATATTCCTTCAGTGGGCTAACCGAACGAAGTGATGGAATTTCTTCGGCATAGGTCAGAGGTTGGTTATGATGGCCATCTACTTCCATGAATTCTCTGTTGGTTTTCCTGCACTGGAGCTAAAAAGATAGATGTATAAGACTTCCAGTCAATAACTCCAGCAAAAACTCAGAAATTCAGGAGACTGGTGCTCTGAAAACACCAGCAGACTCAGTTATTGGTAAGTTCCAAATAGATTCAGACAGAAGATAACAGCTGAGCATCTGCAAGTCAGAGACACAGAGATGTACAGTACGGAAACAGACCCCTCATCCAACTCGTCCATGCCAAGCAAATATCCTAACGCAATCTAGTCCCACCTGCCAGCACCTGGCCCATATCCCTTCAAACCCTTCCTCTTCATAAACCCATCCAGGTGCCTTTTAAATGTTGCAATTGTACTAGTCTCCACAGCTTCCTCAGGCAGCTCATTCCATTCACATACCACCCTCTATGTGAAAAAGTTGCCCCTTACGTCTCTTTTATATCTTGCCCCTCTCATTTTAAACCTTTGCCCTCTAGTTCTGGACTCCCTCATCCAAGGGAAAACATTTTGTCTACTTATCCCATCCACGCCCCTCACGATTTTATAAACCTCTATAAGGTCATCCCCCAGCCTCCGACCCTCCAGAGAAAACAACCTCAACTTATTCAGCCTCTCCTTATAGCTCAAATCCTCCAACCCTGGCAACATCCTTGTAAGTCTTTTCTGAACCCTTTAAAGTTTCGCAACATCCTTCCGATAAGAAGGAGACTAGAAGTGCACGCAATAATCCAATGTCCTGTACAGCTGCAATATGACCTCCCAACTCCTGAACTCAATACTCTGACCAATAAAAGAAAGCATACCAAATGCCTTCCTCACTATCCTATCTACCTGTTACTCTACTTTCAAGGAGCAATGAACCTGCACTCCAAGGTCTTTTTGTTTAGCAACACTCCCTAGGACCTTACCACTAAGTGTATAAGTCCTGCTAAGATTTGCTCTCCCAAAATACTCCCCTTACTTCCCTCCAAGGCCACAAGGGATCCTTCCATATCCGCCACAAATTCACCTGCACCTCCACACACATCATTTACTGCATCTGCTTCACGCGATGTGGCATCCTCTATATTGGGGAGAAAGGCCGCCTACTTGCAGAACGTTTCAGGGAACACCTCTGGGACACCCGGACCAACCAACCCAACCACCCTGTGGCTCAACACTTCAACTCCCCCTCCCACTCCACCAAGGACATGCAGGTCCTTGGACTCCTCCATCGCCAGACCATAGCAACACGACGGCTGGAGGAAGAGCGCCTCATCTTCCGCCTAGGAACCCTCCAACCACCAGGGATGAACTTATATTTCTCCAGTTTCCTAACTTCCCCTCCCCCCACCTTGTCTCAGTCAAATCCCTCGAACTCAGCAGCACCTTCCTAACCTGCAATCTTCTTCCTGACCTCTCTGCCCCCACCCTACTCCGGCCTATCACCTCACCTTGACCTCCTTCCACCTATCGCATTTCCAATGCCCCTCCTCCAAGTCCCTCCTCCCTACCTTTTATCTTAGCCTGCTGGACACACTTTCCTCATTTCTGAAGAAGGGCTTATGCCCGAAACATCGACTCTCCTGCTCCTTGGATGCTGCCTGACCTGCTGCGCTTTTCCAGAAACACATTTTCAGCTCTCCCAAAATGCAGCACTTCACATTTATCTAAATTTAATTCCATCTCCCACTCCTCAGCCTGTTGGTCATCTGATCAAGATCACATTGTAATCTGAGGTAAACTTCTTTGCTGTCCACTACATCTCCAATTTGATGTCATCTGCAAACTTACTAAATAAACCTCTTATGTTCACATCCAAATCATTTATATAAATGATGAAAAGTAGTGAACCCAGCACTGACCTTTGTGGCACTCCACTGGTCACAAGCCATGAATGCCATTGAATGAATTACAGCATGGTCTCAGAGAATTAGGATCTACTAACAAAGCTGTTCAAGGAAAATTAGATGGGGTGGCAGTAATTTTATCAACAAGAAAAAGGTTGAAGCACTTCCAATGTTAATGGCAATATGGAGAAAATAATCATCCCATTTTCATTGCTTATAGTTTCTCCATTAGCAAGGACAGTTAGGGCAATTGAAAACCCATCTGTATTCACATATTGCATCGTAGGTGCTGAAATTAAGAAACAAATGAACTCCCTCCTTTATGACAATTTGAGTCTACCTACATCTAATGGATTGCAACAGTTCAAGAAGGCAGTTCACCACCATTTTCTCAAGGGCAATTAGGGTTCGGTAATAAATGCTGGCCCAGCCAGTAATGCCCACATCCCATGCATGAATAAAAATAAATTAATGTCTATATACAAGTTCAAAAACAAAAACAGAAGTTGCTGGAAAAGCTCAGCATGTATGGCAGCATCTTTGGAGAAAAATCAGAGTTAACTTTTCAGATCGAATGACCCTTCTACATAAAGATTTTTAGATTATTCTCTTTGACACTATCATGGTTATTTCCTCTTATCGGAATTGAAAACAAACTATAGGTTTTTCGATATAACTTTAATTGTATTTAACTATATCTGGAAATAGTTCATTGATCTAAATGTTATTGTACAAGTTTGTTTCCTGCCAAGATATTTGCTTTCTTAATTGTTTGATAAGTAGACAACTAATCAATACATGTGAATTAAGCAGGCAGCTCCTTTACTATAAAGACAGGACCACAGAGAAATTATTATAGTCAACGTTTATGACGTGTGAGAAGATTTTACCTCAATAGTTCATTTGTAACTGTTTCCATCTGCAGACGGACAAATCAAAGCACGTTGAACTTAGGTTTGAACTTTTTGCCTTGTTCTAGTTTTGTCTAACAAAGCAAACCATCAAGTCAAACTTGTACTAAATAGGAGGAATGCAAAGGAATACATCCAGTCAGAGCTCTTAATATATTTGACCTTTTATGCTCTAAGCTTTCTTTATTGTTACATTGTGTTGAATAATCAGCACTCCATTTTTTCTGGAAATAATTGGAACATATTCTACCAGGCATATTTATTTTCAGCTGTGATTGCCCTACTTTGCAATTTTATTCCACATTGCAAATATGTAGAGCTGGATATTTTGCAGAGAATGGTTGATTCTTGATTATTTTAAACATGGCTGGCTAGATGTCAAGCTTTCACCCACATTTCCAGTAGATCACATTATTAACAGCAGAGGAAAGGATTGGTATAAATTGCACTGCTTTGAAACTCAAATTTAGCAAGACCGTTTAAAATTTAGTTCCAAATTCAAACAGGTTCAATTTTAGTTGATCCAAGAACTTTAACCATTGTGTGGGAGGCAGGAATTGATAGAAGAGATGTAAATGTTCTTGAAGAATGGATAAGGTCTGTTTAAGTGCAATGACATAAAGTAATATCCATCCCTATGCCTTAAAACTTGAAAAAGAAACAGGCTCCAGTTGTCAGTTAATGTAAAATAGTTGAGACTCCCCACTGTTATGCATTGATTAGCAGGGCATCTGGTGTAGCCTAGAACATAACTATTATCTGTTCCTCCAGTTTTGGTACACTTAACAGAAGGCCCAGTTCACATTTCAAATGACCGTTTTCAATGGAAATGGTGGAGGTAATCACACAGTGGTCCAGCAACTGGACTTCGAATCCAGGACCCTAAGCTAATACTTTCATAGGTTCAAATCCCACTTGGCACCTGGCAGTGTTTAAATCTGGAATTGAAAGCTAGGCTGAGTATTTTTAGCCATGAATCTATAACTAATTGTCATTAAAACCCATCTGGTATGCTGATATCATTTAGAGAAGGAAATCTGCCATCCATACCCAGTGTAAATTATAAATGACTCCAGATCAAGACCAGTTTGTGGTAAATTATCCTCTGATATCGTATAGAAAGCCTTTTGTTAAAGGCTGGACAAGAAATGCTGGCCTTGTCAGTGACGTCTAAATCCTATGAAATAATAAAGATGGAAGAAGCTATTAAATAATCTGTTGTCTTTATTGATGAATACAAGTTGTTTCTTTCTATGACAAATTTATTACGTGAGTGGATTTAAAATCCTTGAATGGGTTTCTCGAATGACAATTCTTTTAGTATCAAGGCTGTGTGAATAAGAGCTTTTACTAATTGTGAGAAGTTTAATTATTTTCATTTTCAAAGCTCCTGAGGTCTTGGATGAGTGGTTCTGGAGAGTCAGTGAGGGTAGAAGGTGGCATGGAGATATTATAGGGCAAATAGTAACAGCAAAGGGCTCAAAATACTTTCATGAAACTTGGCTGAAGTTCAAAGAACTGACCAAAGGCTTTCTATCCAGTCCACCTAGACACTGGTCTGCCTTAAACTGTCTCCTGATGTGGCCGGCCTCTCTCCGCCTCTCCCTCCCTCTCTCATGTGGTGGGCCTGACTCAATTAGATACCTGACTTCCCTGAGGAAAAATCCAACATGCAAAGATAATTTCCATGAAGATGGGTCTGTCAAAACAGGCAATTTCCCAACCTGTCTCTAAGGCATAAATCCAGCCCATTATATGTGATGTAATGATGCTTCATGCTGACATATGACAAGTGACCATTTCACAACATTGATGTCATATCCTGTTCCTCAGCACTTTATATCCTTAACCTCAAAGACAAAAATTTTCACAAAAATTGAATAAATTTGAGAGAGAAATATTCAAATATGTCTACTTTTCTTTTGGTTAGAAATTCATGTAAATGTTACGAGGCCTTGTAATTTTGAACAAGTGATATTCCCAATAACAATTTCATTAAAGTATGTTTGATTCTGGGTTTCAAGGCAATGAAACCTCCATTATTTGCTTCCTGATTTTTCATAGAAACAAAATCTTGTACAAAACATTGTCATATTATTCAACTATTAATGTCAGTTTTTGACATTCCTATTTCACTTCTACAGTAGTTTGACAGTGCAACAGAAATTGGCCATTGAACCACTGAAGCTCTTCCATCTTTCAAGTCTGTTCTGGTTGGATGTTTTCATTCTTTAGTGTAACCACATATATATCAGATTTAAGCTTTGAGGATCCTTCAATATCTGCTGACTTTGATGACTCAACTGTAGTTAAGAAAATGAATTGAATCTGTTGAGCCCCATCATTACTGCTGAGTTGATAGATAGAAGCTTCTTGTTTATTCATTCACGTGATGTGGGTGTCACTGGCTAGGCCAGCATTCATTGTCCCCTAGTTATAGCCCGTCGACATGTGACTTCTGACTTTGTCTACCCGAGTCCAACACCAGCATGTCCACATATTTGCTAATCTTAAATGTCTATCTCCTGGAAGCGATGTATCCCTATCTGTTCAAACCTTGGCACGTGGATTTGAACACCACATTCAAATCCCCTGTCAATCTTCTCTTTCATCGAGGAGTCCAAACTTCTGCAATTCTGTGCAGTTATTTCAATTGGAATATAATAAATGCCCCTATATTCAAAAAGTGATGGAGGCAGAAATAAGGAACTTACAGGCCAGTGAACTTAACATCTGTTACAGGGAAGATGTTAGAAGTTATTCCAAAAGATATTATTATCAGGGAATAAAAATATATCAAAACTCTAGTAATTGAGCAGAGTCAACTTGATTTATGAAAGAAAGCACAGCTTATTGGAGTTCTTTGAAGAAAGAACACGTGCTTTGGATAAGTGGGAAACAGTGGATGTACTGTACTTAGATTTTCCAAAGACATTTGATAAGCTGCTATATCAACAGTTATAATGAAAAATAAGAGCTCATGGTGGAGAGGGTAACATATTGGCATGGATAAAAAATTAGGCAAAAGTGAGGACTGCAGATGCTGGAGTTTAGAGCCAAGAGTGTGGTGCTGGAAAAGCACAGCAGGTCAGGGCAGCGTCTGAGGAGCATTAAAATCGAAGTTTTGGGCAAAAGGAAAAGCAGGTTTCTGATGAAAGGCTTTTGGCCGAAACGTCAATTCTCCTGCTCCTCGGATGCTGCCTGACCTGCTGTGTTTTTTCAGCACCACACTCTCGATGGATAAAAGCTTGTCTATCAAGCAGAAAACAGAGGTAGCCATTAATGGATCGTTTTCTGGTTGTAAAGACCTTTAACAAATAGTGTTCTATGGAGGGCTCAACATTTTGCACAATTTAGATATGAATTGGCTAAATGAACTGAAGAAATGATTGGTAAATTTGCTGATGACACTAAGATAGGGAGGAAGTAAGTTGTGAAGAAGATAAAACGACACCAAAAAAGGAGATAGTTAGCTAATTGAATGGACAAAGGTCTAACAAATAGTGTAAACCGGGGAAAACTTGAAATTATCCATTTTTTTGCAGGAAGGATAAAAAGAAGTCAAGTGCTACAAAATGGGATTAGAACAAATAGGTGGTTGTTTTTGACCAGTAATGATGTGATGGACTTAAAGGCCTTTTTCTGTGCTGTAGATCTCTATAATTGTATGACTAAGCATATTATTTAACTGGAGAGAGATTACAGAATATTGCAAAATTGAGCTTTCTGTGTGTCTAAGTGCATGAATCACAAAAGGGTAGTCTGCAGGTACAGCAACAGTGAGGAAAACTAACAGACTGTTATCCCTTATTGCAAGGAGGTTTTAATATAAAATGAGAGAGTTCATGGTTCAGCTATACACAGGATTGAGACCATATTTTGTGAACTCTGCACAATACTCCTTGTTAAGGAACAATGAAATAGTTCAGAGAAGATTTACTAGGCTACTGCCTGAAATGTGTGGGTTGGTAGCACTTAAAATAGCTGGGGAAACTATTCCCTTTCAATAAACTGTCCACTTCATGTGAAAGCAATATTCATTTTTTAAGTACACAATCTTTCTGCACTGTTACTCCACATTCATCACTTTCTGCATTCACAATACTCCATTCCTACTTATCCAAAGGCAAACAGTGTATTTCCAACATCACCTTTCTTCCTGTTCCTCCATCAACACCTGCTGGAACCTCCACCACCAACACTTAGTAACAGCAATGGGTACTATCTATAAGACGCACTGCAGAAATTCACCAAAAATCCTCAGACTGCATCTTCCAAACCCACGACCACTTCCACCTAGCAGGATGAAGCAGCAGATACATCGGAACACCAGGACCTTCAGATTCCCCTCCAAGCCACTCACCATCCTGACTTGGAAATATATTGCCGTTCCTTCACTGTCATTGAGTCAAATCCAGGAATTCCCTCCCTAATGGCATGGTGAATCAACCCACGGCATGTGGACTGCAGTGGTTCAAGAAGGCAGCTCACCACCACTTTCTTAAGAACAACTAGGGATGGGCAATAAATGCTGGCTAGCAAGCGACACCCACATTCCATCAATGAGTTTGAAAAATCCGGCCAGACACAGCTCTCAGTGCTTTCCAATCATCCTCAGCACCTCAGTCAGAGTTAGTCCTCAGACTTAGGTAGATTAAAAGCATTCCATCAGAATTTTAAAAATGCAACTTCAGATTCTCTTTGGAAGCTGAAGGATTCTGACACAGCATTTAAATAATTAGTGGGCTCACTGAAATCTAAAATAATTGGAAGAGCTGGAGAAACTATCAATGTGTCTGATAGTCTTTGTAGAGATTTGATCCAGATTGTAGATTAGCCCTAGCCCTAGCTCTTAACCTAACCCAAACCTTATCACCTCAAAAATTATACACAACCATACTACATCCAGATGGCTGGGACAGTGATATGCAACAACCAAATCTTATAATTGCCTCACCTTACCCTGCCTTAAGAACTCTCCCCCACTCAGTGCGTACAAGGTACTGCTGGAGCTCAGTCAGCTCAAAACATAAAGTTTAGCAAATTCCTTGTTAGGACCATCATTAGATATCAGCTTGCTCTCCCATCTGGAAACAAATCAGGGGAAAATATCAGGGCACCCCAAGTGACATGTCTACTTGGCCAGGCCCCATTAATGAACCAGGGTAACCAGAGCAGCTCATAAGGATGAACATGGATGAGAAAGATGACTTGACTCGTTATATTTCAGAAATTCAGACAATAAAAATTTGGCTTCCTCCCATTGCATCATTGAAGATACAAATGAGTCGCAGGTTTACATCTCCACTATTGCACCCAGCAGACTACTGTACATCTTGATCACTTTTTGTATAAAGAACCTGTTTTTGGCATTCACCTCATCTCTCTCTTCCACCACCTTGAACCTATGCTTTTGTTCTAATATAATGGCACACCCTAGAGTGGGATGCAGATTTACCTAAATCTATGAATTTGTGGGAAATGGTGGTTACTAGTAATGTCACTGGTATGTAATCCTAATACTGACAGCCATAGGTTCAACTTCCACCACAGCTGTTGAATCTCAACTTAGAGAAGAAAATCCCCTATCCTGACCTGATCTAGCTACATGTGACTCTCAGTCCACACAAGGTGATTGACACTTAACTAGCCTCTGAAATTGTCTAACAAAGTGTCCAATTCAAGGGTAATTAGGAATTAATTACAGATGTTAAGCTTGTGAGTGAGGCAGTGAAAGAATAAAGGGAGATATTAAAATGTATTTTATATGTACTATATATATAAGATTTCTTATTGAGCATTGCCTTTGATTGTGGCAAATCTCTTGGGTTTATTCAGCATGTCCTTGTAATTAATTCTATGGATGGAGGAGTCAAATGTGACTAATGCTTTTATGTCACTTTCTCTAAACCTGAACCCTGGACTCAAATTCTAGAGTGCCCATGACAGTTTTGGTATGACATCTTTCAATAGTAAATTCAATATCAAACTGACCTAGAAATATAATTTACCATTCCACTCACTTTATATTTTGCAGAGGCACTGTGAGTCAAAACATTGAATGCCCCCAGACGTCTTTCCATTTTACCTTTGGCTGTTTATACTCTATTCATAGTTCACAAACCTCACTGGATTGATTCTCCTGGTACAGGATGTACAGTAGTAAGTTGGACCAGTAAGACCCACAAGAAAATACAGTGCCTATTAAATATATTAATCATTCTTTGCTCATCCTCAGTTTTATTCTCATTGAAATCCGCTAGACCTTTCACCATTTGTTTCCTAATTCAGCTTTTGCTAATCTTTTAATGCACCAATTTCGAGGATGTAGTGACACAACAAGTAGTCTTGATACTCATCAAATTTTCCAGAGCCTTTAGTTAAATCCCATCACATCAGCTGGGGAATTTGAATTCAATTCATTAAGTAAAATCTGAAATTCAAAAATAAACATTGTAGCAGTTATGGTGCAAAGGACAACATTAGGTTATTGTAATAATCCCATTCAGTTGATTAAGATACTAAAGGGCTGGAAACCTATTAACTTTACACAGCCTGATCTCGAGGCATATAGCTGCATGATTGAATCTTAACCTAGCAAGTTTATCAGTTGTATTCAAGAAGGCAGTTTATCAGTATCTTTGCAAGGGCAATTAGGGATGAAGAAGAAATAATGGCTTTACCTGGGAAGCCTACATCCTGTAAATATCCAGCAAACAGATCACATTGTGTACAAGTTGACTTTAAATCTTTGGCTAGTAAAAATCTTCGAGTAAAAATTACTTCCTGATGAAGGGCTCATGCTCGAAACGTCGAATTCTCTATTCCTGAGATGCTGCCTAACCTGCTGTGCTTTGACCAGCAACACATTTGCAGCAGTTTAAATCTTTGGCCCCAAAATGCTTCATTTTTCATTTATTGTATGCTAGTTTAAGAAGCTGGATTGCTGGGAACAATTCCGTGAGTCTCTTTCCCTGTCGTTTATTTCTCATAACAATATCAGAAATACCCACTAGGGGTACAGCTAGACTGAGACATCTTTTTCCTTTGTTTTCAGCAGCATGGCAAGCAATGAGTATAATTGTCATTAGGAGCAATTCTGATGGCCTGGCATAGATTTTCAGCCTCCCAAAAATATTATTTGTGCAAAAGTATTTATTTGCTCTCAAAACATGACATGTGTGTGTGTGTGTGTGTGTGTGTGTGTGTGTCATCATTTTTCTTTCTGTTTCCTTCTTTTTCCTACTGATCAGGTTTTTGGATGTGGTTTTGTAATCTTCCCAACCCATCACTTCTCACTTTTCTCTGTGGGCTTCATTAAGGTAATTTTTTTCTTCTGTACCTTCTTCTAATTGTCTTGATGACCCACTTAGTGTCAAGTGTTTGGAGCTGACATTTGCTAATCTTAGGGATGTATACTTCCTACATGTTCCTTTTTATGCCTCTACAGGTTTACCCTTTGTCCCTGACTGAGATATTAATAAATCATTTCTCCAAGTCAGTCTGTTTTGTTTCTTGCCTCAGGTCCTAGTACTCTGCAATTACACATTCCAGGTCTGCCTGAGATATCTTTTAGGTTTCAGCAATGCTTCTCACTCCTATAATGATATAAGTCTGCATTCATGTGTCCAGTTTTATGACACTATACTCAGGGACAAAAGAATAAGTGCCTGTCATGTTCTGGACTAGATTGTGCAAGTAAAATGCGTATTGAGCCCTCGCTCAAAAGCAGTGATAACAGATTCACTTAACACCTTCTATCCTCAGCCAGGTCATTGAGTCATTGAGTCATAGAGGTGTACAGCATGGAACCAGACCTTTTGGTCCAACTCATCCATGCCGACCAGATATCTTAAATTAATCTAGTCCCATTTGCCATCGTTGGGCTGATATCCCTCTAAACTCTTCCTATTCATTTACCCATCCTGATGCCTTTTAAACATTGTAATTGTACCAGCCACCACCAGTTCTTCTGGCAGCTCATTCCATACACGCACCACCCTCTGCATGAAAAAACTGCTCTTAGGTTCATTTTAATTCTTTCCCCCCTCATCCTAAGCCCTCTAGTTCTGGACTCCCCCACACCAGGGAAAAGACCTTGTCTATTTACCTTATCTATGCCCCTCATGATTTTATAAACCTCTACATGGCACTTGCATTGAGTAAATATTACTTGTCACTTTCATCACAAACCTGAATTAATTTCCTGTCCATTTTCATGAGGGAATAGATTTCTGCAGGATCTCGGGTGTTCGGAATGGCACATGTCACTGTACTAACATCTGTCAACATCTTAATTCCTGGCCTGGTCATGGATGCAAGGACATTGAAGACACTGCTGCACGTGACTGAGCCTTAGAAAGTGTCCTGTGGATTATTAGTAGCAATGTTACGGAACTGGGCTGATTGGTGTTCAATACCATAAACATTTCCTTTGTGCTGGGCACAACTCAAACCAGTGGAAAGCTTTCTCCTCGGTTCCCAATGACTTCAATTTTTCTTGTGTTCTTTGATTCTACACTTGGTCAAATGCTACCTTGATGTCATGAATAGTTATTCTTACCTCATTACTTGAATTTGATCTTCGGTCCACATTTGGCCTGGAAATGAAATGAGGTCTGTATCCAAGTAGTCCTGAGTGAAACACAACCAAAGCATTGTTGAGTAGGGTATTACTCAGGTTATTGCTGAGTAAGTGCAAATTTATTGCATTTTTGGAGACACCATCCATCACTTGATGATGACTGACATACACTGATGAGATGAAGATTGGCTGGTTTGGATTAGTTCTGCTTTCTCAGAACAGGACAAATCTCAGTATACTGCCACACTGCCAGCTAGATGCCAGTATTGTGGCTGTATTGTGGCTAGTCCTGCAGCATCTCTTTAGTATTACTATGGGATGCTGTCAGAGCCCACTGCTTTTATTACATCCACTGTCTTCATTTGTTTATTGTTGTCATGTGGAATGTAATGTCATTAACTGGTATTTGTGATTTCAGGAGGAAATTTCGAGTTGAATTATCCACTTGCCACATCTGGCTGAAGACAGAGACACTGCAGACAGTTGGTTTTGGGACCATTACTCATATGGAGAATTTACAGGAATACGGATCGATTGAGCTGAACGTTCTGTTTCCATGATGTAAGTCTACACTGCAGAACACCCTCAGAATTTTCAAAGTCTTCAGAGTTAATTTTTCCATTCCAGAAAATAATGATACTAATGAAGTAATGGACCTGATGACAACAGTACTTAGATGGTGCTGTGTGAATATGTCATTAACTGCAGAGGGTTTAGAGGGTGGCCAGTACTCTTAGTCAAAACCTATCTTTATACCTGACACAAATGGCATGGTGGACTGTCTTATTATGGTTATTCTGCCATGAATGCCAGGAAATCAAACAGTCACTTGCATGACAGTGCGTTGTTGCCTTTCAGCCAACTTGACCATTGTGAGATTGAAATCATTCCCTGTTCTAGTCGATAATGAGATTTCTCAAGGGAGTTTGTGAAACTGTAAGGATGCATGTGTGACTTTTTGGATTACAGGGAATCCCACTACATTATGAAATGGCACTGCCCTGTTAGACTGCTGCTGATTGTCGATGGTGTAATGAAAGAACTACCTTGACTGAATAAACAATTCCCCTGTGAACCTGGACATTTCTGTATAACTTGGAGAAAGTGAGGACAGCAGATGGTGGAGATCAGAGTCACAAAGTGTTATGCTGGAAAAGCACAGCCGGTCAGGCAGATTCTGTGGACTGGGAGAGTTGACGTTTTGAGCATTAGCTGTTCATCAGCATTCTTGATGAAGAGTTCTTGCTCGAAATGTCGATTCTCCGATTCCTTGGATGCTGCCTGATCAGCCATGCTTTTCCAGCGCCACATAATTTCTGTGTAACTTATTGGTTAATGTTATTGCTGTCCTCAGATGTGCTTGAATTAGCTAATTATGAAAATTTTGTTGCACCTACTCAATTTTAAAGATGGTTGGCTAGATATCATTCTTACTAATACTCACTCCTCTGATGCAAATTTTTATTTCTAAAAATGAAATTATGGGTTTCAGGTAATATAACCCTCCCCCTACTTTCCCTCACCATCCCCTTTCCAACCCATCTATACAAGGCAAGTACATTTCAGCTTTCAGCGTGCTGGGTGCAATTGAGCTAGGGAAATGGGAGTGGCAGCTGAATGGAGTCCCTCACCTCACCCCCTCCCCCCCGATTCTGACCCTCATCCTGATAAAAGCAACCGGAAGACAGTTGGGATATGGCAGAATTGTGCTGTTGTAAACATGCCCCTTTCACTTTTCTAATCAATCTGCTGATGATCTGTTCTGCTCTTACCTAAGGCAAGACATCACGTTCATTAGCAATCACAATGCCTGCCTCTGATAGTTGCAAACAATGATGCCAGCCAGACCTGCCATTGCAAATGGACATTCTAGATACGCATTCTGACCAATCAGAAATCACCTATGGTGAAAGGTGGACTTTACTGATTTTGACAACTCCAACATGACCTCTAGCATTAAGTCCTTCAGAAAAGCGCAGAATATTTCCCTGTGATATTGCATGAATTTCTTTTATGTTTTGTTTTAAAGTTGGTGTTAGCACATTAATAACAAATAGGTTAAAATAGTGGGCAAAGAAATTTTGTTAATGCATTTGTGCAGTAATAACACACCATGGGCTTTTTTATTAACATTTATAGAATTGAATTAAATAGTTCCAAACAGCATCCATGCCAGAGCTTTCTACTATAATAGATGCTTTAACAGAGAATTACTACAGAAATTAAGGCTTATATTTTAAGTGGTTGTACCACTAATTCAAATTAGTTTAAGTTATTTTAACACAAAATAGCTGTTAAAGGCAGTGAGCTTCCTAGCAATGATGTCAGTCAGTAATAAGTCTGTGACTTTAGGTAAAATCCTTCAGTGCTACTGTCATTGCTGATGGACCAAGCACCTTCGAGACTTTTCTGATATCCTATGAGAACGCTGTTATTTCTGTGAATGCATTCTGTGCAACCAATTACTTTTTTCATCCACAACACTGAGTGCATAGAAAATGTAATTAAAAAGGCATTTAGCACCAGTGAAGTCAGAATCCCACATGGATTGTACTTTTTCTAAATTTATAGCTAGATTATAAGTATTATTGACTGTACAGAAATACTGTGGCAAAACAAAGATCACTCGATCTCCCTTTATAAAATAGGATTTTTTAGAAGCCTTAGTACTTCAAAATACCATCTATTCCCATGTGATTGGTGAATAGGTCATTTAAAGGTGACGTGTTGTCATGTTCAACTTGTTTAGTTAAGAAATCATGTACATTCAACAATATCTCCAGCTGCAGGATACTATCAGTTAATAACACAAAGGGTTCACCATTGAAGTTACCACAGTTGTACACTCTTGCATTGTCTAACTCTGATAACAGTGTGACTGTGGAAACGTTTAAGTAACATTAAAGGAAATGCATTCTGATGTTTCTTTTCCTAAATCATTGACAGAGAATCTGGCAGTGGGGGCTATATAACTTGGCAGTTGTGGAAGGGTGGTGTAGTGGTAATGTCGCTGAGGCAAAAGTGAGGAATGCAGATGCTGGAAATCAGAGTCAAGCTTAGAGTGGTGCTGGAAAAGCACAGCAGGTCAGGCAGCATCCGAGGAGCAGGAAAATCAACGATTCGGGCAAAAGCCCTTCATCAGGACTCAATGTCACTGAGTTAGGTCTCTGAAAACCTAGGCAAATGTGGGAGATGATAAAATTAAGTTGGAATTTAAAAGTTCTTCTGATGGTGACCATGTGACAGTAAGACACATGAGCAGAATTAGGTCATTCAGCCAATCAAGTCTACTCCATTATTCGATCATGGCTGATGTTTTTCTCAATCTCATTCTCCTGCCTTCTGCCCTAATCCTTGATTCCCTTACTAATCAAGAACCTATCTATCTCTGTCTTAAATGCACTCAATGACTTGACCTCCACAGCCTGCAGTGACAATAAATTCCACAGATTAACAACCCTGAATCAAGAAATTCCTCCGCATTTCAGTTCTAAAGGGTTTTCCCTTCACTCTGCATTTATGTCCTCATGTCCTAGTGTCTCCTACAAGATGGAAATGTCTTGTCCAAGTCCACTCTATCCAGGTCTCTCAGTACTCTGCAAGTTTCAATTAGTTTACCCCTTATATTTCTAAACTCCAGCAAGTACAGACCCAGAGTCCTCAATTGTCAAAACTGTTCACAATAATTCAATCGAGATACATCTCTGGGACCCCCACCCCGACTCCAGTGATTCCTGAAAGATCACTCCCAATGCTTTTAAAATCTTTGCAGCTACCTCCTTCAGAGCCCTGGATGTAGTCCATCTGTTCCGGGTGATTTGTCCACCTTCAGACCTTTCTGCTTCACCAACACCTTCTCCTTAGTGATGGCCATAAGACTCACCTCTGCCCCCGACTCTTTTGAAGTTCTGTTAAGCTGCTGGTGTCTTCAACCAAGAAAACTGTGGCAAATGACCTTTTCAGTTCCTCTGCCATTTCTTGACATCAGTCTCATTTTCCATTGATCCAATGTGCACTCGTACCTCTCTCTTACCTTTTAGAAATCTGAAATGACTTTTGCAATCTTCTTTTATATTGCCAGTTAGTAACCACTGTCAATTGTTGTTTAAAAATCCATTTGGTCCCTTAGGGAAGGAAATCTGTGATCATTGTCTGGTGTGGCCTACATCTGACTCTGGACTCACATCAATGTAGTTGATTCTTAACAGCCCTCTAGGCAATTAGAGATTGTCAATATATACCGGCCTAGCCAGTGACATCCACATGCCAAGAATGACTGAAAAATAGGACACTCCAATAAGACAGCCTGTGGTTGGACAGAATATTACTATCTTATCACTGTTTTGCTTAAGTAGTGCAATGGTGAGTAACCTATAACCTAAAGGAATTTATTTCTGCATTGAATGCATCTGCTATGTATTCAATATCTTTCGTATGTAAAATGTTCAGGTATGTTGGAGTATATTTTTCAAATGACATTTATAAACAGATCCAGTTTCGGATCAGTTACATAATTAAAGTGTTGTAATTGTGTTACTTTTTTTGAAGACACTTTCAGGTGAAATATGTATTTCCATTATCAGAACAACCAGCTGACTCATTTAATATCATTGTGCAATTACTGTAACTCTAGAGTTAATCAGAGCTGAAATTATGTAACACCAATTATTAATATGTTATCAGAATTCTTGATCTATTGTCCTAATTTGTTTATGACATAAAATAATCCTTTTTTTTCTAATTGGAATGAGTATGTTTTGCTACTATTGTATTGGCAACTAAACAATTCATTTAAAACGATCAATAATCTAAGTGCCATTGCATTCTTTTTGATATTATAGCTATCATGTACCATGGCATTTTCTACAATGGAAACAAGAGCTGGAGGATAAAAGAACACATTCTGTGATAGAGAATTCTGCAAGATTGTTCGGAATTGTAAGAGATATGCACAGGAGTTCAAGAAAGAACAGACTTTCTATCCTTGCAAATGAAGTACTGGAAGACAGTTGACATGAAGAAGATCAAAACTGCACAGGAATAATGAATTAAAAGCCTATTCAAAATTTGAGGCAAATTAATAGTTTTAATCTCATTTTTTTAAAAAAAGACTATCAATAATGTTTAAACTCATCGTGTTGGTTTAAAGGCTACTCAGCAAAATGAGTATTCATAGAGAATGAAACACTTTTATTCTTTGTTTGCTAAAAGGAATTGAACATCAAAATCTCCCATTTGCCAATTGACCCTCATTGACAAAGCACCACATCAGCAACAGAACAATTTTGTGCTCATCAGGTAAGCCCCACACACTGCCCTTCAAAGACTCATTCATCTAGATACTTGTAAATGTTGTTAGAGTTCCGGACTTTGCTACACTTTCAAGCAGTGAATTCCAGATACAGTCCAGCCTCTGAGTGAAATTTGTTTTTTCTCAAGTTCTCTCTAATATCAAGCCTCTTAATTTAAATCTACATCCTCTGCTGATTGATCCCTCTGCTTAGGGATCACTTCTTCTTATCTATGCCCCTCATAACTTTATAAACCTGAATCAGTCAGTTTCTCCTCTCCCCTTGTGCTGCTAGGATCTGGCTGTGCTCCTCAGGGAAAAAAAACATTTCTGTCATTGCTTTCCAACATTGCAGTTCTGTTCTTGAGCACAGGGGACTCTGGGACCTTCCTTACTAGCAGCCCGCGTCTCACTTCCAACTGGTGGTCCATTTCTGACGGTACTTTCTTTAACTGTGGGGTTCGCTCATGTAAAAAGCATGGTATCCATGTTTATCTCAGCCACATGGATGCACAGTTGTGCCTCCAGTTGATGTTCCAGCTCCAAATTCACTGCTCACACTGATTCACGCAGATGTGTTCATCCAGGCTGCCAGCTTTCTCACAGACTGTAGACTTTGCAATACTGAGCTTCCCCGCCATCACTTTAGTTAAAATAATATTACACTACATATAAACTAAGTAGAAAATTATTGAAGTTCCTTCTTTAAAAAGAAGCTAGAACACTTTCACTGCCTTAATGAAGCTTCAAAATAAAGAAAGACAATTGATCCACTACCTACCAATCTGCTCATTGTTTTTATATTGATGTCATTTGTCAGCTGTCCTGAATACTGGCCAGGTTCCTATTGGGCTTGGTTCTTGCTCTGATTGGATCAATTCGACCTGTACCCTCAGGTCTATGATTGAGAAGATGCTTTGATACCGTTCACCCCCAGTTCCATTCCGTTCCTGCTGCTATTGCAAATGGCATTCACTTGGCTCCTCTCCAAAAGTGGGCATATTTCACTGGCTGTTGAAGGCATTCACTTATTCTATACCTCTCATGTTTGCAAGATGAAAAGCTTCAACAAAAATGTTTGTTTTTCCACAGTATTCAAGCTCTGAGTTATCAAACAGCAATTGGCCACCTAGATTTATTATTAAACCAGTGTACTCTGTAAGTAATCAATCTGCAGTTTTGCTATGTCATTATGTACCTGGCTGTAATGATACAACAAAGGTGCAAAACCATATTGACATTTGAGGCTTAAGGACAATGGCTTTGTCTGTGGACATGCAGTTAGTTGAATAATTGAGCAATGTCTGCCCAATATAACTGTCGGATTAAGAGTTCAATAGGCGTCTCCTTTGCAAAGCAGAAATAGATCATTAGTAGTCTAAAAATTGAGGCAGCACATCTTCCATCTTTTGGTCAGCTATCATTTTTTGGAGCAAGTTCCACACAGTGGCAATGTAGCCTTAAAGAGACCAGTTACTCCAAAACTATAAATGTTAAATTTTAAAAATAGTTTTCATCACATCTGCCTACCTCTCATTTGATGTCCACTTAAAACTGAAATCAGATGCATCACTTAAACGTGCTTCTGAAAATAGAACCCAATACTTATTGGTTAAACACCAAAAACGTCCTGAATTATCAAAGAAAGAAATATCTTGGATTCATGATATCTCTCATTTGATCTCAAGATGTCCCTAAATTACTTCAAAAATCAATAAAATGTTTCCTAATATAGTATTGATTTTGCATTTATTCTTATGTGTTCAATGAATAAATCAATGTTCTTTACAATGGAAACTGTGTTAAGCTTGAAGAAATTAATGGCACAAATCATTTATATTCACATTGCGTTAATCTAAACAAGAGTGTAACCTAGTCAAAGTTATGCTCAGATATATTTGATTTGAGGATCGTACAAAATAGATATTGCATTTATGTTGTGATGGTATTTTCCTCAGTATTTTTAGTCTTTCCTATATGCTGCTCTCTCTCATCAGTTTCATACACTATCCCAAGCTGAGAGAACAGTTGGTGACCTGCTCTGAGCCAATGTCTAATTTAAAGTCAGCAGCTCTGATTACAGTTCTCCCAGCCATGTCCCTTAACACCTTTGTTTAACAAAAAATTATCTATCACTGATTTAAAACTAACAACCAATCCAGCATTCACTGCCATTTGTGGAAGAGAGTTCAAAATATCTACCACCCTTTGCGCAGCCACTATTTAACTTAGCAATGTTTATTTTCAATTTTCAGTTCTCATTTGCACTATTTACTGTGTCATTTTTATTTATTGCACAACCGATCTCTGTTTATATTTGTCTTCAACTGAGAATAGAATGTTAGAGGAGTCAGTCCACAGACTTCCCAGACTCCATTCTAACTGGCTCAACTAAACTATAACAGCTAGTGAAGTTTCCTTTGAAATTTTATCAACTCAGCAATCCTTTTCTTGATGTGGTAATCTACTGCTGTTCATTTCTGGTAGCATTAGCATAAAGCAAATTGAGTGTTTTCATTATAGCTACCTGAAGCAGTAAGGGGTTACGAGGCAGGACTTGGAGGATTTTCCAAGAGTGTTCCACAGTGATTGTCAATAAACTAATCCTTTTGATGTTTGAGATATGAGGCGTTGTAAATCCTGTTGCTGTTAAAAGAGCTGTTGTTTAAATTTAGTTGTTCTCAATTTGATTTGACGCCAGAGAAAGTGCAGATTCTCCCTCCAGATCTGGATGTGATAGCTTTCTGCCTATAATGCATTTATGATGTTTCACCTTGTGACAAAGATATAGCAGCCGATAGCATATCTTGTCTGGGAGGTGGAGATTGTTAAATTACTTTACTGCATTTTTGCAGTGCGGGGTTTTATATTGAAAAGCACAGATGCAGGTTAATTTTAAATACAAAGCTTTCATGTTCAAAACCAAAGGGACTTCCAGCGCTGTGGATTAAGGAGGTTAATGGCGTGATGCCACTTGAAACAGATGGTGGTGCTAGTGGAGCTTTTGGCAATGTCAGCTATTTCAGGAACTGAAAGGACAGGACAGACCTCCTCTGTGGTCATCTTGGCCCTCCTGAGATCCCATCTGTCATAAGATCATGTCTGGGATTGCTGGTGGAAGGCAGTACAACCCGTATCAGTGATCACCAATAGCATTTATTAAAGACATATACTGTATACAGAAGAACATAACAGAGGACACTTCAGGAACTCTATACACACCAGAGCCAGTTCCATGTGATCTGACATTGTAATAACCTAGCTCCTGATGCCAATGTTCAGGACGTATAATTACAGTAACAATATAGTTGACAAACACGAGATTGCTGGGGAAACTCAGGAGATGTGGCAGCATCTAGGGAGAGAGAAACAGAGTTAATGGTAGTGTCTGATATGACTCTTCTTCAGAACATGTAAAGGTTTGTTTTCCTCCACTTCAGCCACCTCCAGCAAGAAGTCATTTCACCTGATGAAAGGCAGCTATTTCAAATAAACCTGTTGGACTATAACCTGATGTTAACCTTCTGACTTTGTCCAACCCAGTCCAACACCGGCACCTCCACACCATGGTTATTCTGGGAAGGAGAGGAAGCAATGAGGGCAGGGGTTAGGCACTTGGGCCAGTTATGGCTGAGAGCCTGATCAACCACGTTGGTGGGGGGCAATTCTCAGTTGAGGAAAAGAGAGGTCATGTTAGAAGCAGCATAGTGGAAGGTGGTATCCATCAGAACAGATGCAGTAGAACTTGAGAAAATGGGAGAATGGAATGGAGTCCTTACAGGAAGCAGGATATGAGGAAGGTATTTGAGGAAATTTTTAGTAGATTTTTTTTAATGAATACCAGTGGACAGCCTATCCCCAGGAATGGAAACAGAGAAGTCAAGAAAGGAGAGGGAATAGTCAGAGATGTGCCAGGTGAATGTAAGACAATGATGGAAGTTGGAAGCAAAATTGATTAATTTTTCCAATCTCAGATGCGAGCCGGATGCAGAATTGATGTATCAGATGTGGATCAGGCCCCGAGTAGGACAGGAACAAGGAATGTTTCTGATTTCCCAATAAAGAGACAGGCATAGCTGTGACCCATGTGTCTGGACCTTTAACTTGGGGAAAGAGATGAATTTAAGGAGAAGCTCAGCTGGGCAAAGTAAGGTGTGGGGTTGGAGAGTATTCAGGTCTCTTTTCAAGAAAGAAGCGAAGAACCCTCACACCATCCTGATGTGGGTTGCAAGTGTAAAAGGATTACACATCCATGGTGAAGAGGAGGCGGCTAGGATCAGAAAACCCGAAATTGCCAGACCAACATAAAGTGTCAGAAGAATTATGAATGTATGTGAGGAGAGACTGAACAAGGAGAAGTATATAGAGTCAAATCCCTGACATCTGTTCAGCTCAATAGCCAACATGTTTGGGTTTTGAGAAGGAGGCAGGAGCGGGCTGTGCATCAAGCTGTTACTTCCAGGAAAGTCACTGATATCAATTCCTCTGGAGAGCATACTGGCATCCTAGAAGTCTCCAATAGGAATAGATACTACTAATTGCTGACAACAGCGTACCCATAACCTGAGAGAAACACTTAATGCTGAAGAATAATTCAAAACAACATTGAAAAATGTCCAGATCTAACAGAAAAGGAGCAGGGGGTAGAAGCAACCTCTTGTTCTAGAGTACAGGCTACATCACATGGCATGTTCTGTGGAAGCTATCTTAAGTGTAGGATTGGCTGTTGAGCTGACCAGATGTCAAGGATTTTGTATTTTCAATACTTAAAATCCCTTCTACCAAATGGGGATCTTAAATGGCCAAGTAGTCCATTTAATTAAAAATCAGAGCTGTAGCTCTGATCAGGCATTATCGCCATATTGCACAGATTAAAAAAAGCAGGACTGAGAAAATAAATCTAAGAGGGCTCTGAAGTGAAATCATAAAATCCAGAAGTGAACAGCCAGGGAGAAAAAAAAAAGTCACTAACCAAGCCACTTAAAACAGATAAACATTCTGTAATTTGAAGAATTATGTGATGCTTGTCTAACATAGAGTTCTTTTTGGGAAACAAGGACAATGCAGCAGAAGTTAGAGTCAAGCTCCAAAGTGTAGAAAAAATACTCAATTATAGCCAAAAAAGTGTGAGAGAATGGTCATTACTGCAGAATAAGAATCTTTAAAGAAGATTAATGCCTAATCACATCAGGAAGATATAGCATATGATATAGAATTGTAAGAAAGCTTTAATTTCAGAGATGGGTGAAATAAAATAATTTTCTGGATCGCTTGGGGAAATTAATTCTTGAAATATAGTATAGCTTCAAAGCTGGACACTAACATGGAAACTGAATGACTAAATACACAAATAAGAGTATAATAAATGATTTAATTGCTTGCCAAGAGAAAAGTGACACATACACATGCAAAAGGCTTTTGAAAGCCTTTGACAATAATTTCAATCTCAGAACTGATACAATTCTTGAAAGGTCAAGATTCAATAAAAACATATAAAATCCAGGCATTACTAATGAGTTTTTGTCAGTTTTGTTACAGTCCAAAGAAGACTACCTCTAGTGAAATCCAGTCAGATGGTAAGTGACGCAGAGGTCTGGAAGCAAGACAGTCCAATCCTTAGAGGAGAGGATAAACTTAACCCAGAGAATTTAAAGAATCTTTTCATTTTGTTAAGGTATGAAACCACAAAAGGCACACAGTTAAGCAAGTGCAGCAGGCAGACACTTGACAGGAGGAATGTAGGAACAGAAGTGGGCCATTCAGCCCCTCAAGCTGGTTCCAGTATTCAATGAAATCACGGCTGATCTGTGGCCTAACTCCATACACCTATCTTTGGCCCATATTTCTTAATATCTTTGCTTAATTAAAATTAATCTATCCCAGTTTTAAAACTAACAACTGATCTTGCATCAATTGTTGTTTGTGAAGAGCGTTCCAAACATTTACTGCCCTTTCTTTGTAGAAGTGCTTCTTAACATCTCTCCTAAACTGTCGGGCCTAATTTTTAGATTATGCCCCCTAGTTCTAGAATGCCCAACCAGTGGAAATAGATTATCTTTACCTACTTTGTCTTTCCTTGTTAATGTCATAAATACTTCAATCAGATCATTCCTTAATCTTCTAAATTCTAGAGAAAAAGGGCCTAATTTATATAATCTCACAAAGTTTAATCCCTGAGCTCCCAGGTATCATTGTTGTAATCCTATGTGTACTTCCATCCAAGGCCAATATATCATTCCTAAGGGTGGTGCCTAGATCTGCTCACAGAACAACAAGTGGAGTTTTGTGTAACTGCAGCATAATTTCTGCATTCTTATACTCCAGTCCTTGAGATATAAAGCCCAAGATTTCCATTTGTCTTTTCGATTATTTTTTCAACCTGTAGAGGCATTTTAAAGATCTATGTGCTGGAACCCCCCCAAGTCTCTTTGGACATCAATTGTATTTAACTTCATACCATCTAGATAGTTCCTGATCTATCCTTTCTCAGTCCAAAACACCTATATTGAACTCCATACGCCACAGTTTTACCCATGCACCTAGTCTAGCAATATTTGTTTGGAACTTTATACTATCATTCGGACTTGATCAGAGTAAAGGAGTTTCTCAGAGATAGATCTGAGCTAGTGTGTTGTGACATTAATGTATGTCTCATTCATGTAACCTGGAAATAGTTGCAGTAATATGATAAAATTTATATTATTTACTCAACAAGACAATTCAAGGTAGACTAAAAAGATGGATATTCTCATCCACATCAGGTCACTTTCATCTTAAAGAAAACCATACCTAAAGGAGCAGGAATGCAAGGGAAGAATATCAAAATTGGATAAAACATTGGGCGAGGAGTGGACAAATCAGAAGTCTGAATTGGGTAGGCACTGTTACTTAGAGGGAGGATTGACTTTGACTGAGGATATTAGGATTATCAGATCAAGGGTGGCACAGTGGCTCAGTGGTTAGCACTGCTGCCTCACAGCACAAGGGACCTAGGTTCGATTCCAGCCTTGGGTGACTGTCTGTGTGGAGCTTGCTCATTTTCCCCATGTCTGCATGGGTTTCCTCTGGGTGCTCTGATTTCCTCCCACAGTGCAAAGATGTGCAGGTTAGGTGGATTGGCTATCCTAAATTGTCCATAGTGTTAGCTGCATTAGTCAGAGGAAAATGGGTCTGGCTGAGTTACTCTTCAAGGGTCGGTGTGGACTTGTTGGGCCGAAGTGCTTGTTTCCACACTGTAGGCAATCTAATCAAGGGGTGAGGATCAGCAAATCACACAGAGTAGGGGAGAAGGTTTGCTCTGTTGCTAAACCATCCTAAACATTAGATACTCACTAATGACATTGATTTGCAATGGTCCTTGCTGCTGAGAACATGTTTGATGATCACACTCTAGAAACTTCCATCAGTACGCTAGCTTGTTAGAATTAACATTGGTTAGGCCACGTTTGGAATATTGCATGCAATTCTGGTCTCCTCCTTTTTTTTTAATTAGAAAGAATGTTGTGAAAATTGAAAGGGTTCAGAAATGATGTACAAGGATGTTGCCAGGGTTGGAGGATTTGAGCTACAAGAAGAGGCTGAATAGGCTGGGGTGCTTTCCCTGGAGCGCCAGAGGCTGAGGGGTGACCTTATAAAGGTTTATAAAATCATGAAGGGTATGGACAGGGAAAATGGACAGGGTCTTTTCCCTGGGTTAGGGGAGTCCAGAACTAGAGGACATAAGTTTAAGGTGAGAGGGGAAAGATTTAAAAAGGACCTAAGGGACAAATCTTTCACTCAAAGGGTGGTTTGTGTGTGGAATGAGCTGCCTGAAGAAGTGGTGGAGGCTGGTACAATAACGACATTTAAAAGGCATCTAGAGGCTACATGAATAGGAAGGATTTAGAGGAATGTGGGCTAAATGCTGGCAAACGGAACTAGATTAACTTAGGATATCTGGTCGGCATGGATGAGTTCAACCAAAGGGCCTGTTTCCATGCTGTACATCTCTATGACTCTAAAAGGGCATTGAAGATCAGTAATAGCCAATTCATAAAATCCCTTAAATTGCTGCTTGAGCTTTGAACTACTTTGCTTGTGAATAGGATAGCACCATCAGCGTTAATCTGATTCAGTTTGTTCAGCAAATCCGCATGCTTACAACTTGTGCAGGTAGGGATGGTCTCAAAGCAACCTGAAACATAGCATTTGTATTTTAAAACTTTATGTAGTTTAGCATTGAAAGTCTGAAGTAGTTGATTAGAAATAGTGACACAACAGCCTAGATTCCCAAGGAGTCATAGCAACTCCAAGCCATATCAAAAATAACACTGGGAAACCGATTCTAAAAGTACCATCCTCATTTCTGATAGATCCTATTTTGATTAATAGGGAAACTGGATGTGATTCTGATGTGGGGAAAACCAAATGTTAGCAGGGCCATTTGAACTCAGTGCAGAGGTGAAACAGATTACTGAAATTGTCATTGCAATAAGAGCCTAATCCCTTAGTGTGTGCGTGCTACAAACTTTTAGTGTAGCTGTAAGTATTTGTGAAAGATGGAAACATTCTGGGGAAACGTTCAATAATTTAAATAATCCACCCTTTTAAAGCTGAAGAAAAAGGCTTGCGTGAGTTGACCTATTTTCTAATCAAGATTAGAGTGGTGCTGAAAAAGCACAGCTGGTCAGGCAGCATAAGTCAGTTTTCCTGATGAAGGGCTTTTGCCTGAAACATCGATTTTCCTGCTTCTCAGATGCTGCCTGACCTGCTGTGCTTTTCCAGCACCACTCTAATCTTGACTCTAATCTTCAGCATCTGCAGTACCCACTTCTGCTTATTTTCTAATCGACCCGCACAGTGATGTGACTTGAACCTAGGCGGCCCAGCTCAGAAGTAGAGATGCTGAAATGATTGCAAATTCAATATCTATTTATTGACATAATTGGAGTGTTATAAGGATAACAATATTACTGCTTGATTGCTTCCACAACCTATCATTACATTCGTGAACATGGTGAGTTAATAGATTCACAGATAGTTTGACAGCTCCAAGAGGTTATTAAAGGATTAGTTGCCTTTAATGTGGGATATGAAACAAATAGTTGTTTTTATACTTAAGGAGATTTAAATTCATTGAATTGGCTTTTATGAGTCAGAGCTATTTTATATAATTAGTCATTTTGTAGCACAGAACATGAATAGTGCTGTAAAAAGGCACATTTTGTCAAAGATTTTCATCTGGCACTCATCAGGACAAGTCACAAGAAATATAAATATAAAGAGAAAACATTTACACTGCACAAGAGGAGAGTTCTGAATGTTTGACAAGTGAACTCTGATTAGCGGAAGCATTGTAGTAGAGAATGTACTGGTTTACAATTGTGAAGTTTAATATAGGTATTTAGAACTTTGATTTATTTGACATCAGTAAGTCTGCTAAAATTTGATATGATGGATCTGGAGTGTGTTGACATGGAGCGTGTAAGGGCAAGGGGTGGTCAGAAGAGGAATGGTTTGGTATGTATGGTCACGGAGAATGTCTGAGGGTGAGGAGAGGTGAGGCATACAATGTCTAATATTTTAAAACTGCACAAAGCCCAGAGAACCAAAATGGCTCTTTCAAACAGCCCGCCTTGGTGTCGGCCAGTTCCTGTGGCTTCCTTGGATCTGCATCTGGGAAACCAGGCTTGATGCCATCCTGTAAGGGCCCTTATGGAATGAAAACTTGCAGTGTGCTGAGAATTTCCTGACTTTGTAAACCTACTTTGTGAGCGAAAATCTAACATCTGTGCCTGATCCTTCCAATCAATGTTGAAACATATTGATGTTATTACTTGAGATAGGTCAGGTTCAAAGAAAGCTAAATTCCTTTTTTGATATTTTTAACATTTTTTTATGTTGATTACATTAGACAGGGGTTTGCATTTTCCATTGGGACTCAGGTTGCTGAAGGTGCCAGTCAGTGATTTTCCATTGATTGGTCAATTAGTGACTAAAATGTCCATCATCCAGTCTAGCTGGGGTATATTTTCAAAACTGGAAGACCAGTAGGAGGCGCTCCTTAATGGAAGGGCACACAGCCTGCCATTGCAACTAAGGGAGAGAGAGGTCACCTCCATCTTGAGGCAACTTCTCAGGAATTTTGACTGACCTGAATTTGTAGCTGCTGCATGAGCAGAATGCAGGGGAAGACTCCTCCACATTGTGACTGTGGTTATAGCTGTGGACTGTGAGTGGGCAGGGTTTCAATGGTAATCTATAACACTGACAGGAGGCTGCCTCCAACTCTAATCTGGAGACAGCAGGGTGCCCATAGGCTGACTGAAAAATTCCGGTTGGCTTCCAATAATTCATTGCCCTCTAGCCTTCATTTGGCTATATGGTGCTGGCAAGCAGGTAGGCATTCTGATCCAATCCTTCCTCTGGGAAAATGACCTGGGCACATGGTGGGTGGCATGGTGGCCAGTGGTTAGTGCTGCAGCCTCACAGAACCAAGGACCCGAGTTCAATTCCAAACTTGGGCGACTGTCTGTGTGGAGTGTGCACATTCCCCCCTGCCTGTATTGGTTTCCTCCGAGTGCTCCCATTTCCTCCCACAGTCCAAAGATGTGCAGGTTAGGTGAATTGGCCATGTGAAATTGCCCATAGTGTCCAGGGATGTAGAGTTTATTCAGATTAGCCAAGGATATGCAGGGGTGGGTTTAGGTGAGATGCTCTTTGGAGGGTTGGAATGGACGCGATGGGCCGAATAACCTGCTTCCACACTATAGGGATTCTATGAAACCAGCCTTATCCTATCCAGCACAACAGAAATCACTCCTGTAACCTCCATCATGTGTGAATATTTGCTACATGCAATGCTTTAACATTATGTTTGTCTAATGAGACTTTTACGATAAAACAGCAGTTCATACAGAGTTCAAAGTTGTCTCATGTCATTTCATTTCATGTCATCACAGATGCCTCTGTCACATTCACATTGCATGATCACCTCAGAAGAAGCTACAGAGTACTCAGAGGAGTTCACTAGTGTGTCAAATTCTTCCAAAAGGCTAATGTTGAAAAGCATTGCACAAACCGGAAGGCCTAAGAAGAATGTAAGAGGAAAAGAATTTGAATATCTGGATTAAAATATTCAATCTGACAGCAATATGCTTGGAGAAACCACACACTTTTTTTTGTTAATTGTGTTGTAATTGGACACCAAGGGCAGTATTTTTGTGAATAGAGAGAGGTGCTAACAGTAGCAGGACAGGAACCAGTTTTGTGCATGAGGCCGGTATACCAGGTTTCTGGCTCCAGCTTGCCCTGGGTCATTATCTGAGAGACAGAACAGAGGCGGAATCTAAACAATGGGAAGACAATGGAGGTAAGTTAAAGACCGATTAACATGGATTATCAGAGGCCAGCTGGAGGCTTCTAGTCAGACTACGGTTCTCCAGTGATGTTTGTAAAATGGCCAGTTGATTGGAGGCAGCTGCCTGGTGACAAACTGGGAGACCAGAACTCCACAATAACTAAGACGGCCTGCTTAACCTGTTCAGGGTCACTTTGTGAATTGAATTCTCCTCAGCAATATCCGCCTCAAGATGGGAGTAGGATTTCTCTCCCAGACTTGCAATAGTGGTCTGCAGCTTCTCCATGCTGGAGAGTCTCCTATTGGCCCTCAGCTTCAGAAGCCCATGCACCATTCTGAATTGGATGGATCGTGTGTCCTCTGGTTGATAATTGCCTATTCAAGAGAAAATTACTGTTAACCTTTCAAAACTAAGATGCACTCTGGTGTTCCGAAGAAGGTTCCTGGTCCTGAAATTGTAACCTTTCCGTTTCCACATTTGGTGCCCCAGACCTGCTGTGTACTTCCAGCATTCCCTGCTTTTCATTCACATTGACAGCATCCACATATTTTGCTCTGTTTATAACCCAAGGTAACATTGTATTAAACATACTGCTGCCATTTCTGAAGTTGACAAAACTATTTAAATATTGTGTGACGTGGAATTTGGTGCACAATATTGAGCTCCACATCTAAGCAAGAATACACTTACTTCAGGTGGAAATCATATGGCACAATGGCTGCGACCAGGAACTCTGGGTTTAAATCCCTCTCCGCGAATTGATGGTCAAGGCAGGATGGTCCTTAACAAGGTAAAACAGGTTGCAAATCAATGTATAAGTCCTTTCAACATATACCAGTAGGAACCAGTCTGATCAGCCATATACTGCAAGGACAATTGAACATTCAATTATCAGTCCCATTGTTCTGGATTACAATAGGCATGTTAAATGTTTTTGGCATTGCAATTTGGATTCCTTCAGGTCTACATTGGTTGGACGGCCGGTGTAGATCCGATTGACATTGATAGCACAAGGTTTGATCGCCTGAGTTTGGGACTTGCTTCTTTGCCCTACCCATGGTGAGGTCATGATGCTATGGTATGAACTTCCCTTCAGCCAGACAACTTGAGAGGATCATAAAGAATACTTACTTTGCAGCCAGTACAGAAAAGGTTCATGAGATTTGTTCCAGGGATTAGAGGGTCCTCAAGAATTAGAGACTTGGTAAATTGGGTCTGTATTTCTGGAACAATTAGCAGTGATCTCTTTGAAATATACAATTCCAAAGTGGCTCAGCAGAGTGAACACCAAGTGTTGAGTGTTACTTTGTTTTGACTAAATTTGAGTTACGTTCAATATATTTGGACGGCTTTTGTCATGAGGTCTATCAGGCTTTCTCACGCGATTTTACCAAAGTCAGCTCATCAATTGCCTCTCACATTTGATTTCTACCCCATCTTGTTCCCTGAACAAATCATCAGTCAGGTGGATTTCACCAGCAGCCAATGAAAAGCTCATTGTAAATCCAGACTCTCAGTCCAAAGCCTGAGTCCAGTCCACACTTCCTGACTTTTGCCCTGAAAATGGCCGACAGAGGGGAAATTGGCATCTTGCTTTATAGCAGGAGCCTCGGGGTCCTGCAGGAAAGGGTGGTGCAGATGCAGGGCTTTCTTCTCTCCAGGACTACCAGTAGAGGCCATGACAACAACTATGCCAGCCGGATCCATGGTTGCTACCCATGTCAGTGCAATCTCAGCTATTTGTAAAAATGCTCAGCAACATAGGAAGAAAGTCCTTCTCCACTCTGCCATCTTCTCTCTGATACCTCACCCTCACTCTATTTCTGCTACTGTACCAAGGTGCATATTGTGCCACTCTGACTGTTGCCTGCAACATCTAACCCACTCACCGTTACCCATTCCAACTCCTGACAGCACTAACCCTGCATACCTGATCGGCTGCTAACTCACTCACTTGCCCACCTCCTCCCCTGCCCCAAAAGTAACAGCTGTGTCACTCACTTTCATCACCTCTCACGGTACTCACTCTCTCTCATTCCAGGAGGAAAACAGCCCATAACAGGAGAGAATCATTCAAGATGAGTAGTATACTGCTTGCCCTTTAGTTTCTCACTCCTTATGAGGAGATGATTCTGACTCTGACTGTCAGACAGGGAGGAAGATGTAGAGCGCGGGAGCCGTGGTTTACGAAGGAAGTGGAATCTCTGGTCAAGAGGAAGAAGAAGGCTTATGTTAGGATGAGATGTGAAGGCTCAGTTAGGGCGCTTGAGGGTTACAAGGTAGCCAGGAAAGAGAGAGCTCAGAAGAGCCAGGAGGAGACATGAGAAGTTGTTGGTGGATAGGATCATGGTAAACCCTAAGGCTTTCTATAGGTATTTAAGGAATAAAAGAATGACAAGAGTAAGATTAGGGCCAATCAAGGATAGTAGTGGGAAGTTGTGTGTGGGGTCAGAGGAGATAGGGGAAGCACTAAATGAATACTTTTCAACAGTATTCACTATAGAAAATGACAATGTTATCGAGGAGATTACTGAGATACAGGCTACTAGACTAGGTGTGATTGAGGTTCACAAGAAAGAGATATTAGAAATCCTGTAGTGTGTGAAAATAGATAAGTCCCCTGGGCCGGATGGGATTTATTCTAGGATCCTCTGGGAAGCCAGGGAGGAGATTGCTGAGCCTTTAGCATTGATCTTTAAATCATCAAAGTCTACAAGAATAGTGCCAGAAGACTGGAGGATAGCAAATGTGGTTCCCCTGTTCAAGAAGGGGAGTAGAGACAATCCTGGTAATTATAGACCAGTGAGCCTTACTTCAGTTGTTGGTAAAGTGTTGGAAAAGGTTATAAGAGATAGGATTTATAATCATCTAGAAAAGAATAATTTGATTAGGGATAGTCAGCATGGTTTTGTGAAGGGTAGGTCATGCCTCACAAACCTTATTGAGTTCTTTGAGAAAGTGACCAAACAGGTCGATGAGAGTAAACTGATTGATGTGGTGTTTATGGATTTCAGCAAGGCGTTCGATAAGGCTATTGTACAAAATGTGGAGGAATGGGATTGTGGGAGATATAGCATTTTGACTCAGTAATTGGCTTGCTGAAAGAAGACAGAGGGTGGTGGTTGATGGGAAATTTTCATCCTGAAGTCCAATTACCAGTGGTGTACCGCAAGGGTCGGTGTTAGGTCCACTGCTGTTTGTTATTTTTATAAAAAACCTGGATGAGGGCTTAGAAGGGTGGGTTAGTAAATTTCAGATGACACTAAGGTCGGTAGAGTTGTGGATAATGACGAAGGATGTAGTAGGTTACAGAGAGACATAGAGAAGCTGCAGAGCTGGGCTGAGATGTGGCAAATGGAGTTTAATGTGGACAAGTGTGAGGTGATTCACTTTGGTTGGGTAACTGGAATGCAAAGTACTGGGCTAATGGTAAGGTTCTTGGTAGTGTTGATGAGCAGAGAGATCTTGGTGTCCAGGTACACAGATCCTTGAAAGTTGCCACCCAGGTTGACAGGGTTGTTAAGAAGGCTTACAGTGTTTTAGCTTTTATTAACAGAGGGATTGAGTTCCGGAACCATGAGGTTATGAGACAGCTGTACAGAATTGTAGTGCAGCCACACTTGGAGTATTGTGTACAGTTCTGGTCACCGCATTATAAGAAGGATGTGGAAGCTTTGGGAAGAGTGCAGAGGAGATTTACTAGGGTGTTGTCTGGTCTGGAGGGGAGGTCTTACGAGGAAAGGCTGAGGGACTGGAGTCTGTTTTTGTTAGAGAGAAGAAGGTTGAGAGGTGACTTAATAGAGACATATAAGATTATCAGAGGGTTAGATAGGGTGGACAGGGAGAGTCTTTTTCCAAGTATGGTGACGGCGAGCACGAGGGGGCATAGCTTTAAATTGAGGGGTGATAGATGTAGGACAAATGTCAGAGGTAGTTTCTTTACTCAGAGAGTAGTAAGGGTATGGAATGCTTTCCCTGCAACGGTAGTAGATTCGCCAACTTTAAGTACATTAAAGTCGTCATTGGACAAGTACATGGATGTACATGGAATAGTGAAGGTTAGATGGGCTTCAGATTGGTATGACAGGTCGGCGTAACATCAAGGGCCGAAGTGCCTGTACTGCGCTGTAATGTTCTATGTTCTATGTTCGCTGTGAGGAGTAACACTGAAGTGCAGCCATATACTGTAAGTGGAACAGTAATGTGCATTGAAGGTTCTCAGAGGCTGGCAGATGTGGATTGCATGTGGCTAGTGACCAGTTTCAAACATGGAAGTCATTTAGATTTGAATCCAGCAGATGTTCATTTAGGTTACCTTGTTGAGTTCTACTGATGCTGGGTTTGGCAGGATGGGAGGCTGAGTCTTAATGAAGCAAGTTGTAGCATAAACAAAATGTTTAATGAGTGTTAATCCATATCAATTGGCATCTCACAGCTGCCTTGTGAGAATTTTGACACGCTGCTTGTTTTGAGAAGATTTGTAGCTCAGGTTGAGGTTCTGGATGTAGGTTTGCCACCTGAGCTGGAAGGTTCATTTCCAGACATTTTGTCATCCTACAAGTTAACATCTTCAGTGGGCCTCTGGGCAAAACACTGTTGATGATTCCTGCTTTTTATTTATATGTTTGGGTTTCTTTGGGTTGGTAATGTCATTTCCTGTGGTGATGTCATTTCCTGTTTTTTTCTCAGTGAATGGTAGATGGAGTCTAATTTGATGTGTTTGTCGATACACTGCTTGTAAAAAGCATGAAAAATGGAGCAAGTGATACTAAAATTGAGGTGAGACTCCCTGCACTGGTGTCTAATTCTGCCATTGCCCACATGCCCAGATCCCTGTAAGATGCCACCTTGAGAGATTGCTTCTATGTTTGCTGATTTTAGAACATGGGCATAGCTTTAGGATAAGACGTTGAAAATTTAGGACTGAAATGAGGAGAATACTTTGCACCAGAGTGTGTGGATGGCATCATCATATCTGAGACACACAAAGTTAAGGAATATGGGTAATGGAAATAAAAATGGAATTGAGGAGAGCCAGAGAACGATCTGTCCTAATGTATGTTTTAATAATTCCAAAATTTGATGCATAACTATAATTCAATGACACTTCATTCACACTGAAGACAAAATATCATCCATTTAATTCCCACTCTTTTGCCTTGAATTTTGACTTTTATATAAATGGGCAGGACAGACAGTTTCAGGAGATGCAGAATGAAGGATATCTTGTGGTGAACAGGCAAAATGTTTTCACAGCACTATGCTTTATGAATGCAATGGTGCAAAACAGTTGCTATAATAAAAGTATATTAAGACAGCCCCAAACAGCAGTGTGTGAATAGTATAAGGGATATAAGCCACAAGCAATAAAACACAATACACCAACTTTAAGAGAGAAATGCACATCATTGCTGTATTCATATAACAATATAAAATTACATATTTTCATTTATCAGGTATATATTAATGCTAATTATTTGCAAGTATATCAGTAATGACTTACAAACTCGGTTTTTATGGTCATCCAATTCCTCAGGCCAAATTTTAAGCAAATCATAATTAATTAGACACTGGTCTGAAGTGTAGCAAGGGATCATGAAAAGAGTATGAGAGGGAGTAGAGACGGCTCAATGCGAATTCTTCATTTCCTCTCCAGAGAATGTAGTAATGAGATTTTGAACTGGAGCTACAGGATATGAGATTCAGCAACTGACACATTTAGTGGCACACCCAATCCACAACAAAAAACTAATTAAATGCTGTACTTCAGTAAGGTTCTGCATATCTACCTTTTGAGGAGTATCCGTGCTGACAGAAAGAGTTCATGCATCCCTTAATGATTAACGAATTATATACCCTGCACTTCGAGCCCATTATAAACTTGATGGTCTTTTCCTTTCTCATACTGTAAGGAGCCGATAATATGAACCTTAAATTTCCTTAATGAAGCAATATCCTTGTAAAACTGAACAATATCAAATGAACATGTGGAAGAGATAAAAACAGTGATTGTTGGAAATACACAATAGGTCAGGCAGTGAGTCTGGAAATGAACATTAGATTAGATTACTTGATTAGATTACTTACAATGTGGAAACAGGCCCTTCGGCCCAACAAGTCCACACCGACCCGCCGAAGCACAACCCACCCATACCCCTACATTTACCCCTTACCTAACACTACGGGCAATTTAGCATGGCCAATTCACCTGACCCGCACATCTTTGGACTGTGGGAGGAAACTGGAGCACCCGGAGGAAACCCACGCAGACACGGGGAGAACGTGCAAACTCCACACAGTCAGTCGCTTGAGTCGGGAATTGAACCCGGGTCTCAGGCGCTGTGAGGCAACAGTGCTAACCACTGTGCCACCGTGCCGCCCACAGTTCCCATTTTGGTCCATTGATGTCACTTCATCAAACAAATGTAGTTTCAGTACTTATTGCTACAAACAAAAAGGACATGTTTCATAATGTGATAAGAACAATCTTTTGCATTATGTCTGACAATGATCTGAATTATAGCAACATCATTCCATTAGTTGTAAGAACGAAATGTATCCGTAAGGATTATTAGTCAGTAATGGACTTCTGCTCAACAGATATTTTTTTTCTAATGCATGACATTGATCATTGATGACTACATCAGATATGAGCGAAATCTACCTTTTAGCGCATGGGCTGAGACCGTTTGAGGATCTCATCTGCACTGGTTTCTGAGGGCCACTCATCCACACGATTTTTCCGAGGTGGCCTGTCAAAAATTCACAGTGAGCAGAATGGTCATCAAGTAAACATGGCAGGTGGACTGCACAGGCGGGAGGACCAATGAGACCCTCAGACGCTCTGGGTGGTCAATACCCTCAGCAGGAGTGGCGAGTATGGCCATTGTAGGTGGGCAACTGTGAGGACACCTGAAGATTGAAGTGCCCTTTGAATATTTTTGGATTCTTGATAATAAAATAGAGCAACAGCCAACAGGGAGAAAGCGACGACTGCAGAAGCTGGAGATCAGAGGCGAAAAGTGTGGCGCTGGGAAAGCACAGCAAGTCAGGCAGCATCTGAGGAGCAGGAGAATCAACATTTCATGCAATAAGCCCTTCATCAGGAATGTGGCGCAGCGGAAAGGGGCTGAGAGATAAATAGGAGGGGAGGTTGGGGCTGGTGGGAAGGTAGTTTGGATGGTGATAAGCAGATGCAGGTTGGGAGTGATGGTGATAGATTGGAGTGGAGGATAGAGCGGACAGGTGGGAAGGAAGATGGACAGATGGGACAGTTCAAGAGTGTGGTGCCAAGTTGGCGAGTTGGCTCTGGGATGAGATGGGGGAGGGGAAATGAGGAAAGGCCATCATTGCCTGAGAGAGAGGGGAGGGACACCTCAGAGCCTGAGGCCATCTATGGCCGGAAAGGGACTATTTGGCGCTGCCCTTTTGGCGCCGATCATTTGGCTCACGGGCTCTACAAGACTTGTTTTTTATTATAAATTGACGCCAAAACAGCTCAGTGCCAAAGTAATGAGTGCCAAAACAGTTTAGAGCCAAAACGGTGGTGCCAAATGATCAGCGCCAAAAGGGCAGCGCCAAAACCTACCCAACCCAGCTATGGTACCTTTGATTGGAAGGAGGTTTCAAAGGAGACCTCACTGATCTCAGTCTAACAAGTTGCCTGCAGACATGTGGCCCATTCGCCATCAGGGAAAGCCTGGCAGCAATTCATTGGTGATAATTGGCTGCTTGTCACTGACACAGACAGTGTAGTCCATATACAGCTCTGGCTCAATAACAATCAAACAAAGGACAGTGGATGCTGAACTTCTGAAACAAAGACAGCAACTATTAGAGAAACTCAGCAGTTCTGACAGCATCTTTGGAGAGAAAGCAGAGTTAACATTTCAAGTCCAGGATCCTTCTTCAGCAATTCTGGGTGAGTACTTAAAATGCTAGAGCATGGTTGTCTAAGGACAAATGGGCTGGTAAATATTTGTGTTTGTTGGTCAGCATAGGCCTAGTGGGCTGAATGGCCTGTTTCTATCCGGTATGACTCTGCCTCATATCTGCCTTTGTGCTATCAATAGGTTTTCAGCTCAGGGCTTTAGCTGAGGGAACCAGACTGAGGTCATTCTCAGGCACTTCTTGAGAAGAGATGTGAGAAGATGTTCATTGTTGGTAATTTTATCTCCCAATTATGACTATATAGAAAAGTGCAGTTAAAGCATTAAGGATGTTTTAGTGCTGTTCACAGCACTCAGCACATTCTATTATGAGTTTAATACTTCACTAAACGATTGCTGCCAGTGAATGAAATTACCAATTCAGCCAATTGGTGGCCTAATTAATTTAAATAGTGCTGTATATTCCAGCTTTATGAAACTTTATAGCACCGGGTTTGAACACGGTCTTGTACAGCCAATAGAGCTAAGGGTATAACTTATTTGTAACCTGGACAGAATTTCCAATTTAAAATAAGTATTTAAATCTCACTGCTGCATTAGGATAGATCATAAAGCAATACAATTTCTTTTTCATCACTGCTACTTAGTCTGATATGAATTATGCATTTCAGTAAATTACTTCCTTCAGCAGGCACTTGTTAAGTGGTGATGGCATTGAAGCACCTGTCATCCTCAGATGATGTGTCCCTTGGTTTTCGAAGGTAGTTTCTGCAGGCTGTAAGTTGAATGACAGAATCCAAAGATGGCTCTGTGTAGGATATTGCCTTGGGTATGCAATACTCCTGCTTCTTGATAGCACACTGCAAGACTAGAACATTTTGTTTTCTTCTTGTGGTCCCCTGACTCCAGCTTTTCAGAGTCTCATTGTTGTTGCTGACTACCTCATTCTCTCTACCACCCTCAGAAATAATGAGGAGCTTAGCTTTTGACTCTGCCAGTCACAGAGAGGATTTTTAGCATGCTGAAGTGTGGGGATGAAATTTTAAAAATCAGGTTTTTTAAAGAAATCCCAGCCTGCCTGCAACCTGCCCACATCCTGGATTCACCGGAGTGGGACAAAAGACTGGAAAATAATCCCATTCCTGATATATTGAGCTGGCAATTTACATCTTTGAATAAAGCTGTCAGACTCTGACTGAACCTGCTTTGCAGGTTTGCAACAAGAACATAGGTTTCCAAGGCTTATGACTTTCTGACGGGTGAGTTGGCTGCATTTGCCTAAATAATTTGATTAAAAGACACGAACGTAAAGAAGCAATGGTTAATGTTTAAGATCAAATACATGCATTGCAACAATTACACTTTTCTTTCAGATGACAGAACACAGGAAGAAAAGAGGACCAACCATAGTAACAAATGAAATTAAAAATAATATTAGATATGAAGAGGAATCATACAAGATTGCTAGAAAACATACCAAGCCTGAAGACTGGGAGTAGTTAAGAATTCAGCAAAGGACGATTAGGAGGTAGCTTAAGAGGGGAAATGGGGAATAAGAGAAAGAACAAATGGAATTGGTGGGAATATACTGGCATGGATTGAAAATTTGTGAACAAACAGAAAATACAGAATAAGAATAAGTGGGTTGTTTTCAGAGCAAAAGACAATGACAAGTGAGGTATCACTTTTATCAAAGCATGGGCCGCAGCTATTCACAATATATCAATGATTGGATGTGGGAGTCAAATGTAATATTGCCAAGTTTTCTGATTACACAGACCTAGATAGGATTGTGAGTGTTGAGGAGGATGTAAAGAGGCTTCAGGGCTATTTCGACAAGTTGAGTGAGTGAGTAAGTGCATCGCAGATGTGGTATAACATAGATTAGTGAAATTTATACTTTGGGAGGAAAAACAGAATGGCAGATAATTATTTAAATAATGATCAATGGGAAAGATTATGTACAAACTATGTATTCTTGTACATTGGTCACTGAAAGCAAGCATGTAGTTACAGTAAACGGGTAGAAATAAAAATGGTAAGTTTGTCTTTATTACAAGAGGGTTTGATCTAGGAGCAAGGACTGCAGCTGAACAAGGCCTAGCTAAAGCCACACCAGGAGTATTATTTTTATTTATTCCCTTATGGAATGTGGGCATTACTGGTTGGCCAGCATTTATTGCCTGTGCCTAGTTGATGATCAGCTGTCTTCTTGAACTACCGCAGTACACATGCTGTAGGTTGACCCATAATGCCTTAGTGAGGGAATTCCAGGATGTTGACTCAGCCATAGTAAAGGAATGGTGATATATTTCTAGTCAGGATGATGAGTGCCTTGGAGGGGAATTTGCACATGATGGTGTTCCCATCAATCTGCTGCCTTTATCCTTCTTGAGGGAAGTGATTGTGGATTTAGAAAGTGCTGTTTAAGGATCTTTGGTGAACTTCTGCTGTGTATCTTCTAAATAGTACACTGTTGCTACTGAGCATTTGTGGTGGAGGGAGTGGATGCTTATTGATATGGTCCCAGTCAATGGAGCTGCATTGTCTTGGGGGGTGTCAAGCTTCTTGAGTGTAGTTGCAACTGCACCCAGTAAAGCAAGTGAGGAGTATTCCATCACACTACTAACTTGTGCTTTGTAGAATATGGACAGGCTTTGGAGAGACAGGAGGTGAGTTGCTCACAGCAGTATTCCTAGCCTCTTACCTGCTATTGTCATCACTCTGTTTTGTCGTAGAGTTATACAGCACAGAAACAGACCCTTCGATCTAACCAGTCCATGCCGACAATAATCCCAAACTAAGCTAGTCCTGTCTGTCTGTGCTTGACCCATGTCCCTCCAAGCATTTCTTATTCATGTACTTATCCAAACGTCTTTTAAACATTGTAACTGTACCCATTTTATCTGGAAGTTCATTTCACTACAAAGTAATGTTTGTGTAAAAAAATTGCCCCTTGTGTATGTTTAAAATCTTTCTCCTCTCACCTGAAAATATGCTCCCTTGTCTTGAAATTTCCCACCTAAGGAAAAGACACCTGCCATTCATCTTATCTATACTCCCCATGATTTCATAAACCTCTATAAGGTCACACCTCAACCTCTTACACTCCAGTGAAAAAACTCCCAGTTTGTCCAGTCTCTCCTTATAATTCAAGCCCTCCACTTTGCACCATCCTGATAAATCTCTTCTGGACCCTTTCCAGCTTAACATTATCCTTCATATAATATTGAGACCAGAACTGAACACAGTACCCCAGAAGAGACCTCATTAACGTACTGAACAATCTCAAGTGGCAAGTCCAGTTGAGTTTCTGGTCAATGGTGAATCCAGGATGTTGATAATGGGGGATTCAGTAATGGGAACACCAAGGAATGCCAAGGGGCAGTAGTTAGATCGTCTCTTATTGAAGATGATCATTGCTTGGCATTTGTGTGATGTGAAAGTTACTTGCCATTTGTCAGCCAAGGATATTATTCAGATTTTGTTGCATTTGAATACAAGCTGCTTCAGTATTTGAGGAGTCATAAACGATGCTGAACATTGTGCAATCATTGATTGACATCCCCACTTCTGACCTTATGATGGAGGGAATGTAATGAAAGCAGCTGAAGATGGATGGGCCTAGGACACTACCATGAAGAACTCCTGCAGAGATATCCTGGAGCTGAAATGAGTAACCTCCAACAACCACAACCATTTGCTAAGTGTCGAATACGTCTCCAACCACCAGAGAGTTTGCCTCTTGATACCTATTGATTCCAGGTTTTCTACGGTTCCCTGATGCCACACTTGGTCAATGTGGCCTTGATGCCAAGGGCTGTCACTCTCACCTCACCTCTGGAATTCAGCTCTTTTTCCATGTTTGAACCAAGGCTAAAATGAGGTCAGGAGCTGAGTGGCCCTGGCAGAACTCAAACTGGGTGTTACTGAGCAGTTTATTGCTGAGCAGATGCTCCTTCAAAGCACAGTTGATGACACCTTCCATCACTTTTCTGATGATTTGACAGTAGACTGATGAGACAGTAATCTGTTGGGTTAGACTTGTCCTGCTTTTTGTGTACAGGACAAACATGATGGAGGGTATTCTCATTGTGAAGCTGAGACTTCATCTCTACAAGGACTGTACAGTGGTCATTCTTACTAATCCTGTCATAGACAGATGCATCTATAGCCAGCAGATTGGTGAGGATGAGGTCAAATGTATTTTTCCCTCTTGTTGGTTCCTTCACCACATGCCACATACCCACTCTAACAGTTATGTCCTTTAGGACCCGAACTGCTCAATCAGTTGTGCTGCTGCTAAGTCACTGTTGATGGTGGCCATTGAAATCTCTACCCAGCATACATATTGTGTCCTTGCAACCCTCAGTGCTTGCACCAAGTGGTGTTGAACTTGGACAAGTACCAGCTGAGAGAGGAGAGTGTGTTGTAACCAGCAGATTTCTTTGTCCATGTTTAATCTGAAACCACAAGACTTCATGGAGTCTGAAGCCAATGTTGAGGATTCCTAGGGCAACTCCTTCCCAACTATGCTGCCACCTCTGTCCTGCTGGTGGGACAGGGCATACCCAGGAATGGTGAAGATGGTGTTTGGGACATTATCTGTATGACTACGTTACTTGACTAGTCTGTGAGATAGCTCACCCAATTTTGTAAGTAAGGAGGATTTCGCAGGGCTGACAGCGCTGTTTCTGTTGTCTTTTCCGGTGTCTAGGTTGATGCCAGGTTTCATTTCTTTGTTGAGATTTTGTAGCGATTGACACAACTGAGCGGTTTGCTTGACCATTTCAGAGGGCAGTTGAGAGTCAACCATATTGCTATCAGTCTGGAGTCACATGTAGGCCAGACTAGGTGAAGATGACAGATTTCCCTCCCTGAAGGACATTAGTGAGCTAGATGGTTATTTTTTAAAAAATCAACAATGGTTTCATGGCCATCAGATTCATTCTAGACTTTTTTTGTTGATTCAATATTGCACCATCTGCCATGGTGGGATTTGAACAGCGGCTGAGTTTCTAGATTCTAAACTTGCCATAGAGGGGTGCAGTGAAGATTCACCAGACTGATTCCTGGGATGACGTATTTGTCACATGATGTCAACTAGACCTCTATCGAGCTCATAAGGCTTGAAGGAGTTCTCATTGAAACATAAAATTTTCGTAGAGCAGAACAAACTGGATGCAGGAATGTTTCCACTGGCCAAAAGTCCAGAAAAATGTACACAGTTTCAGGATACACATTCAACCATTTCAGATTAACATGATGAGACTTTTTCACTCAGACGGTGGTGAACCTGTGGAATTCTCCACAAACCCTTTGGAGGCCAAGTCACTGTATATATTTCTGAAAGATATAAATATGCAGAGGCTGAAGGTTTCAAGTGGTATGTGTCAGGGAGAGAGAAGAGAGAGAGAAAGTTAAGTATGGCGTTGAGTTAGAAGATAAACCACGATCATGTTGAATCTTGGAGCAGGTTTGGTGATTTGAATGATCTACGTCTGCACATATTTTCTATGTTAAGATATACTACAAGTGTAGTGAGAGAGGAGGTACCTACTTTACAGCACAGCTTGTGGGCCAACTGGTGCAGAATGCTTCCTGCCCAACATTCCTCAGTCTCTCTTCCATCATATGTAGACCCTGAGTTCAGGACTAGCAACCCTCTCACAGGACCAGGAAACAGAATCCATCCAACACCACTACCATCCGTGTGTGTGTGTGAGTGAGTGATACAGAAGGGGGCCGGGTGGAGGGTTGGTGCTTGTACATGGAATGATCTTATCATAGAGCCCAGACTGCTCCCTGTCCAAATAGTACCTCTACAATGAATCAGGGTGATTTCTAGCTGGGCAAATGCCATGACACCAGGAACATGAAGGGCCCTTCAACCCCTCTTCTAATTTGTCATTTTACAGCCACACCAGCCAGCCCGAGAGAACTGGTAAACTCCAATTTCATATCACTAAGGCAATGTAACCATCTCCAGGAGACCATTGCTACCCATCACAAAATTTTTAAGTGGTTCCTCCCCAGACCCTCACTAAGTCCAATCTCCTAAAGATCATTACATTGTACAGCATTGGGGAGGGTTAGTTCTTTGAGGATGTGACTAGAAAAGTTGATGAGGGTCGAGCTGTGGATGTGGTGTATATGGACTTCAGCAAGGCATTTGATAAGGTTCCCCATAGTAGGCTCATTCAGAAGGTCAGGTGGAATGGAATACAGGGGAACTTAGCTGCCTGATTACAGAATTGGCTGGCCAACAGAAGACAGCGAGTGGTAGTAGAAGGAAAATATTCTGCCTGGAAGTCAGTGGTGAGTGGTGTTCCACAGGGCTCTGTCCTTGGGCCTCTACTGTTTGTAATTTTTATTAATGGCTTGGATGAGGGGATTGAAGGATGGGTCAGCAAGTTTGCAGACGACACAAAGGTTGGAGGTGTCATTGACAGTATAGATGGTTGTTTAAGGCTGCAGCGAGACATTGACAAGATGCAGAGATGGGCTGAAAGGTGGTAGATGGAATTCAACCTGGATAAATGCGAGGTGATGCATTTTGGAAGGTTGAATTTGAAAGCTGAGTACAGAATTAAGGATAGGATTCTTGGCAGTGTGGAGGAACAGAGGGATCTTGGTATGCAGGTACATAGATCCCTTAAAATGGCCGCCCAAGTGGACAGGGTTGTTAAGAAAGCATATGGTGTTTTGGCTTTCATTAACAGAGGGATTGAGTTTAAGAGTCGTGAGATCTTGTTGCACCTCTATAAAATTTTGGGTAGACCGCACTTGGAATACCTCGTCCAGTTCTGGTCGCCTATTATAGGAAAGATGTGGATGCTTTGGAGAGGGTTCAGAGGAGGTTTACCAGGATGCTGCCTGGACTGGAGGGCTTATCTTATGAAGAGAGGTTGACTGAGCTCGGACTTTTTTCATTGGAGAAAAGGAGGAGCAGAGGGGACCTAAATGAGGTATACAAGAGGCATAGATAGAGTCGATAGCCAGAGACTATTTCCCAGAGCAGAAATAGCTAACACAAGGGGTCATAGTTTTAAGCTGGTTGGCGGAAAGTATAGAGGGGATGTCAGAGGTGGGTTTTTTTTTGATTAGATTACTTACAATGTGGAAACAGGCCCTTTGGCCCAACAAGTCCACACCGACCCGCCGAAGCGCAACCCACCCAGACCCCCTATATTTACCCCTTACCTAACACTACGGGTAATTTAGCATGGCCAATTCACCTGACCAGCACATCTTTGGACTGTGGGAGGAAACTGGAGCACCCAGAGGAAACCCACGCAGACACGGGGAGAACGTGCAAACTCCACACAGTCAGTCACCTGAGTCGGGAATTGAACCCAGGTCCCTGGCGCTGTGAGGCAGCAGTGCTAACCACTGTGCCACCGTGCCGCCCATGGTTCTTTCCACAGAGAGTTGTGAGAGCATGGAATGCGTTGCCAGCAGCAGTTGTGGAAGCAAGGTCATTGGGGACATTTAAGAGACTGCTGGACATGCATATGGTCACCGAAATTTGAGGGTGCATACATGGGGATCAATGGTCGGCACAACATTGTGGGCTGAAGGGCCTGTTCTGTGTTGTACTGTTCTATGTTCTATGTTATTTTTCCTATCATACCAGTTCCAAGGCTACACACATTTATACTCTCTCTCAAAACCTTCAATAGGCCGACCTTGTAAAACATGAGTCATCGCCATCTTGATATTGTGTGCACAGCCTCCCAGGATAACCTAATGTATCTCTATGGTCATCTACATGAAAAAAGTTATGGTAAAAATAATTTCATCCTGCAGTTGTCAAGTTTGACACGTTGAGAGATTAGGTCAGGATTTCAAACTCGGCTTGACTGTTGCACTCCCAGTCTACAGGATATTCTACTCATTTAATTTTGTTGCAGATGGTTTCTAATCATCCTGTTCAGAGATGATATTTCGCAGCTCTGGAGCAGGTGCGACTTAAACCCTGGCCCATTGGCTCAGAGGTATGGACATGACAAGACTCCTTTCAGTTTTGTTGTATATCGGTTGAAAGGGTTTATACTTGACTGACTGCTATAAGCACCACACATTGTGTTGATGTCATGAGGACTTGTTGAAAGAGTAGAATCACATGGGAGATAAACCTAAGGCTAGGTCCTTCCCACAGTCTTTATAGTAATGTAGAGAATTTTCTTGTAACCTGTTAATAGTTGCAGAGATGTAACAAACTCCATCTTGTACAGTCTGAAAGACTCCACTAAACGTTGGCTACCTCATATATACCAGACTGGATAGGCCCCTAAAGGACCCACACACTTACAAGATACAGATGACAACCAACACAGCAAGTTTAAAAAGATGGTAAATCATACAGACTGCAGATCAGTCATGATTATTTCTGCCGCTGAATTCCCAAGATGCACACTTCGTGCAAAACTCTGTGCTGTGGACCACAAAATCAAAACATTTATCCTGGAACTGAAATGTAAATCAACCTTTTCTTTCAGTCATGCACCAATCTATGTGATTCTTTCCCAGGACCTGTATTAATATTGAATATTTCTCCAGAACCCTGTCCATTTGTACCCTTTAAGATGTCAGAACATGATTATCCAGAAAGTCTTGTGGTGCAGTGGTCATGTCCCTACCACTGGGCGAGAAGATCTGTGTTCACATCTCACCTCAGATGGCCACAGAGGAATTTCATGAAAGATCCAAATAGGTTTGATTCATTTTTCATGCCTTTTGCCTAGTTTTTATGTAAACATCCATTGGGTAGATTTTCACTTTTATCATCTGGTCACAAAGTGTTGCTTGGGAGAAGCATAAAAAGCAAAATCTGACTGGAAGATTTATATGCCCTTATTGGATTTTCTATTCATTGAAATTCAGAAGTGCAAACTTCAAGTCTGTACGCAGTTGTGCTTGATTTTAGCTGTCACATCTTTCAAAAAGAATACTGGCCTTGACGAAAATATAACAATCCTTCTCCAAAGTGGTATCTCAGATGTAGGATTTCAGTTAGGCTGAGAAGTTAAATTGGGGTCACATCTAATTGAGTAATATTCAGCAATTGATTTAAAATAATGAACTGAATAACGTGGTCTCCAAGATCTCGTTAGATAAGCTGTGAATCAAAGTGAATCCAGCAAACTCTTCTTCACACAAAGCTCTGTGAGAATTTCAATATGGTGCCCCAAAAGGATATCAGTGCAAAGTCGAATCAAATCCCTAAAAGAGAAGTAATAGCATTAAGCAACATGGGAAAAAAAAAGCAGAGGACTGGGATTAAAAAGTTAAAATTGTCGCAGCTAACAAAATGTTGGATCAGGTTCAGCGAGCCTATCCCTTTTCTTTTGTGAAGTCAATGATCTACTGTATGGATCAGCTATTTTATAATTTACAAGATCCTGACTGAGCCAGTGGCTAAGTCCATTCCTATTGTGCTCCCGATGCAATACAATAGTGTCCCATAAATGTGGGGAAGTTTGTAAATGCGAACCAAATTAAACTGGAAGATTCAGAACTGATTTCACAAATAATTGCGTTTTTGCAAATGAGTCTTGTACGACACTTTGGAGCACTCAATCATTTGAAAGATAATAGTCCGCTAGAGGACAAAGTATCCTTTTATTCTGTACGTGCAATGTTGTTAATCCTCCAAGGTTCTCTTGGGTCTTCAGAAATTAAAGATTAATCTCCACCACACTATTGCAAAGAGCCTGTGAGAAAAATCAGAGGAGTAGTTAAAAAAAGTATTTTTCTTTCATTTTCTTTAAGCACTTCAAGTTATTATTTATAAAAAATATTGGGCATAGAGAAAGGGCTGTTTGACGAACAGTCAAGCATCATCCAATCAGTGATAAAGATTCTCTTCATTTCACGGTTTCCATGGGAACATAATGACGGAATAGGGTGGTCAGGTATTGAAACCTCTTGAGGTTTTTCCAATCAGAGTTGGCAAGTGTGTGTCTGTGTGTGTGTGTGTGTGTGTGTGTGTGTGTATTTTACACTTAGTGAATGTTGTAGAGTACATGACTGAATTAAATAGTTGGAAAAATAAAACTGTATATTAGTAACTCACTTGTGAAGCACAGATGTTTTCCCCATTGTGTGGAAAGGTATAGGAACATGCAGTGATCTGCCAAAATGTATACTGCAAAATATTAGGAAAAACTGAAAATTATTTGCTTATCTGATTAACATTTCACACTTTACTTTCTTACATTTAGTTACTTGTGTTTATGAAGATCCCGTTCAGGTTTTCTGATTGTCTATGTTGCTCTTTAATTGAATTGCTAGAATATATGGCTGAAGAGCAAGCCCTACATAGTAGTAGGTTTCTCTTAATAACACATCTCAGTTTTACATGCCAAAAGAAATCAAATAAATCACCTCACAATTACATAAGGAATTACTTCATCAGATATAACATTCAAAATGAAATGAATGAAGTAAGATGGCAGTTGCTAATTGTAGGATAATGAGGAAACATACTGTGTTTTATTTTCTTTTGTGTTCTAGATCACTAGAATAATATCAAAATTATAGTCATCACATAAATACTTTTATGTAATACATTTTACATTTGTTTCCCTCCTGATGTCAAATCATGCTACACATGCAAAAAATATAATTTTATTCAATTTGCTTCCTTCATATAATGCATAAGTTTATCTGAATTTGGATTTAGCTTGCTCTTTTGTTACTGAGTTTCTAATATCTGAGCATCTACGAAACAAAAGGTTTTACTCTACCTTACTGGATGTTCTAGTGCATTTCCACAAAACATTTCTATTTCATAACTGAGTCATCGGTTTGAGCAGTGTTTGTGGCACTAAAACTAGTAAAAAAGAGTGCTAGAGTCTACTGACAACAAAATAATGCTACCGAATGTCCCTGAGAAACTCTCGCAAAATTATCTTTGGAAAATTTTATAGAACCATTTCCTCCGACCTCACCCTGTGGCTGGTGCGGTAATCAAGCTCTCCATACAATTGACCTTTTTTTCTGCCCAACCAAACACAGCGAGCATTTCCATACATTGGTGGATCTATGAGCAACAAATGAATCAGATACCAAAGAAAGAAGATTACTGTGAATGATATACTTGAAGCCATATAAACCCTTGCCTGGAAAATTATTTTTGCAATTCTTTTGGCCTGGAGTTTGTTTGACGACTGTTCTTGCCAGTTACGGCAAATACTAGATCAAATTATATTTCAGACTGGAATTTCTATTATCATGAACATGAGAAGAATTCACTTAAGGAAAAGGCGAGATTGTTAGAATGGACCATCACAGAAGATGTTGATTTTCAACACATCAATACCTAAACACGTTCATATGTAGAAGAATCAACCCATTAGTGCCTCAGAAAGCCATAATTCTCTGAACTCCATTGGTCAGTTCTGGCAAGTACACTAAAAGAATGTTTCCCCCCACAGGAGAAACTAAAGCTAGAGTACAATGCCTAAGAATCAGAAGTCACCCTTTTAAGACAGACGAGGAAATATTTCTTTTCCTAAAAGGATCACTGAAGTGTGAAATTCTCGTTCCCAGAAGGTAGTAAAGACTGGGTAGTAAATTCAAGGCTGCAATAGATAAATTATTGACAGACAAAGGCATTGAGGGCAATGAAGAAAAGTGGACAGCGACCAGATCTGCAATGATCTGACTGATCTGGCTACAAGGGCCAAATACTGGATTAGTGGTGCTGGAAGAGCACAGCAGTTCAGGCAGCATCCAAGGAGCAGCAAAATCGATGTTTCGGGCAAAAGCCCTTCATCAGGAATAAAGGCAGTGAGCCTGAAGCGTGGAGAGATAAGCTAGAGGAGGGTGGGGGTGGGGAGAAAGTAGCATAGAGTACAATGGGTGAGTGGGGGAGGGGATGAAGATGATAGGTTAGGGAGGAGAGGGTGGCGTGGATAGGTGGAAAAGGAGATAGGCATTTAGGACAAGTCTGGACAAGTCATGGGGACAATGCTGAGCTGGAAGTTTGGAACTAGAGTGAAGTGGGGAAAGGGGAAACGAGGAAACTGTTGAAGTCCACATTGATGCCCTGGGGTTGAAGTGTTCCGAGGCAGAAGATGAAGCGTTCTTCCTCCAGGCGTCTGGTGGTGAGGGAGCAGCGGTGAAGGAGGCCCAGGACCTCCATGTCCTCGGCAGAGTGGGAGTGGGAGTTGAAATGTTGGGCCACGGGGCGGTGTGGTTGATTGGTACGGGTGTCTGGAGATGTTCCCTAAAGCGCTCTGCTAGGAGGTACTCAGTCTCCCCAATATAGAGGAGACCGTATCAGGAGCAACGGATACAATAAATGATATTAGTGGATGTGCAGATAAAACTTTGATGGATGTGGAAGGCTCCTTTAGGGCCTTTGATAGAGGTGAGGGAGGGGGTGTGGGCACAGGTTTTACAGTTCCTGCGGTGGCAGGGGAAAGTGCCAGGTTGGGAGGGTGGGTTATAGGAGGGCGTGGATCTGACCAGGTAGTCACGGAGGGAACGGTCTCTGTGGAAGGCGGAAAGGGGTGGGGAGGGAAATATATCCCTGGTGGTGGGGTCTTTTTGGAGGTGACGGAAATGTCGGCAGATGATTTGGTTTATGCTAAGTTTGTAGTGTGGAAGGTGAGCACCAGGGGTGTTCTGTCCTTGTAACGGTTGGAGGGGTGGGGTCTGAGAGCGGAGGTGCGAGATGTGGACGAGATGCATTGGAGGGTATCTTTAACCACGTGGCAAGGGAAATTGCGGTCTCTAAAGAAGGAGGTCATCTGGTGTGTTCTGTGGTGGAACTGGTCTACAAGGGCCAAATAGCCAATTCCTGGTCTCCTAAGTCTGATGTTCCTAAGACTGCATCCCATTTTAGCGAGGCCATCAATATTATCTGTAACATTGACATTTCATTCATGTGACTTAGACTGCTAACCAAAAAGGGTGTAGATGAAACCAATATTCATTCCCACACCAAAGCACATCAAAGCAGCTCCTTTTATATTCACACTTTTCTTATTTCTGTTGGTTACTGCATTTGCCTGTTGATTCCAAAAACTGCAGCAATCACTTATAATTATAGTGTTTGGTCTTGAGTTTGACACTGCATTAATGTACAGCTATAAATTGAATTTTGATTCATTTCACCATTTCGAAATACATTCTAAAATTGACGTTTAAAAAAATTGGCATGACTTGTTTTGCTGTTATTTATGTGAATTCAGTTAATAGCTTTAGCCGCTGGCTAATTTGTCTGGGAAACTTGAAAATAGGATGAGATGTAACTTGACTCAACATAACTCTAAGAAGATTAAGGTCAGTTGGAACTCCTGACCATTTTGCCAGGTTTGGAAATATCATTACTGTGGAAATCTGAAGCACACAATTGAACAAACTGCTGCTGTCTTCAGTGATTTAGGACAGTGTTTGAAGAGAAGGAGATCACTTTCCCTTCAAATTATTTATTTTCAATACATTGAAACAATTATTGCATATCAGACTGAAACATGACATAGGTACATGAAGAAAGGAAAATTATTTCTTCCTTTCATATATGTATATATCTTAGGTGAATTTTTGATATAGTGTACACTAGAGGAATCGCATAAAGTAGAATGTTGCTGTCTAGAAAGCCCATCACTAATCCAAAATACACATTATAAAGCACAAGAGATTAATAAAACTTGGTCATTTGATTAGACAGTACCAATTAGGATGCCCTAAAGAGTCTTTATCAGGCCATCTTTCAAGAAAATGTGAAACATAAAATATGAAATCTTGTACCCTTGTGGCATGTGACTCCTCAATAATAGAAGCCATAATGTAAGAACTCGAAAGCATTGTTTTCAAATTAAAAATAAAGACTGGAAAAATTTCATTTTGAATGGAGTGTCATAACATTACAATAAATGGGTCCATTGTAAAATGAAAATGCTAATGACAATTATTTTAGTGTGGCAAACTTATTGCAATAGGATATTCAAACAATGATAATTCAAACAGAACACATCTGTTTGGAATTGCGAAAGGAAGAATTAGCTATTTATTGCTCAATGCAAAAATGTTATCACCTTAGAGCAAAATATTATTTGTATTTAGCAGAGAAACCACAAAAATGCAAAATTTAATTTTAAGAAATTATTTTATAATGAATTCATAGTCTTAACGTTTTATTTTGCTGAATGCAGAGGAACACTATAAAGGCTGAAATGCCTAAATACTTTAAGTAGTTACAAAATGGCTGGACCAATGCTCGTGTCATCTAGGCTGATATTTCAATACAGTGCTGAGTGAGTACTGTATTGTTGGTGATGCCACATTTTAAATAAAATATTGACCAAAACTCCACAATATTGTTCCTCTTCTCTTCTATTCAAAGATTGTCCAAGGAGTGTTCTGAAAGCATTGACGGACATTTATTCTTAAACAATGCCATTGAGATAGATCAACTGATCATTTATCTTATTAAGAATCCTGGTGTGTGCAAAAATGTAACTCACCTGATGATGTGAAAGTTGCTATATGTGAAAGTTCTTTCTTTGGGGAATAATGGAATCAATGTTTGCTTTAATGACCCAGATATTAAATATTATCAGGTCAGATTGTGAAGAGGAAAATTGCCCAAATTTCCTCCGATATAAAATGAATGATAGGAAAATCAGATGCTCTCCCTAACAAATGTACAATATACCAACTGAAAAGTGCTATGTCTGTACTTTGTTGTTTGTAAAGGCTGTTTGTAAAGGCAATGCATTATGCCGAGGGGACAATTAGAATCTACTCTTATGTTTCTTTGTTTCATAATTATATAATGCCTAATTGTTGATGTAATTTATCATTATTGTCTAGAAAAAAATTATCATAAAATCCCCACAGTATGGAAGCAGGCCATTCAACCCATTGAATCCGCACTGACCCTCGAAAGAGCATCTCACCCAGACCCACCTCATTCCTGTGACCCCTCAGTTCCCATGGCTAATGCACCTAGCCTGCACATCTTGGACTGTGGGTGGAAACCGGAGCTTCCAGAGAAAACCAATACAGGCTTGTGGAGGATATGCAAACTCCACACAGGCAGTGGAACTGAACCCAGGTCCCTGGTGCTGTGTGAGCCACCTTGTCACCTGTGTTAAATGCATTTCTGAAAAAATAAAAGAAATGGTAAGAAAAAGTAAAAAAAGACCATTTCACCAACTGAAGCTGCAGCAGCTTATGTGCTCCTGACAGAAAACTGAAATTTTAGACAAAGCAACAGTATGATGCTGCTCCTGTTTTATTCTTGTACAACAGCTGAGCACATTGTTGTGAAAGTGCAGAGAATTGACACTTTCAGGTGAGGAATTCAACTTTTGCTGGAATGTAGTGTCATCATCAAAACAAAAGAGCACATTTTTCATTATACTGTGGCACTAAAATAGATAAGGAAAAGTGAAGCCTGAATGTAACTCAAGAGATCTCTACTTTGGCACAGTAATGGGATTAATGTTCATTTATCATCACCTGACATTTCGATTCTCTCCTGAGAGATGCTGTTCTGATTTTTGAAAGAATTGTTCTGTTTCTACAACATGTGATTGAATCTGTTGCAGTTTAAGCAGTTTATCTGTAGCCAAATTGGTGATCACATGACAAGTTACTGTGATGATGTGATTCATTGTGCCACATTATAATTTAATGTGCTGTAGCATTTTGCCCATTGTAACACATTTGTGTGCTTTGATTCCAAGCAGAGGAACAGCTAAAGGTCTAAAGGAATTGACAGGAACTATACTGCTCTATACAGCCAAACTAAACTGCTAAATTATTTTATAAAGAGCTATTGATCCAATATGGTGTTTTTGTTAATGGACATTGTATAGTCACTCAAACCATAACATTATCTATTACATTATATGCCGAAGAAATGCTGATAAATCTTATGAGGTGAAAAGATCACATTTCGCCTGAAATTCTTTACCAAAAAATCTATAGTACAGTGGCTTATGCTGCTCCAAATATTGCATTTACTAAAACATTAATAAAATATGAGTGATAAAGCTGGTTTTTACTTGTTAAAGTTCAACCTTGATATATTCATGTTATGGAGGATAACTAAAAGAGATTTATTTTTACCTAAGGTCAATTCTGGACTTAAAAAGCTTAACAAAGAGTAATAGTTCATATCATCACCACCACAGTGATAGAAATGAATGGTATAGAGTAATTTTCTGTGTCAGTACATGAACGTTTCAGCTGTTATAGCATTAGCGAAAGCTGAGCATAAAGAAAAAGTATGGGAGGTGAATGACTCCTAGAAGACAGTATCCCTGGCAACAAATCAACAGGAACAGAATCAACAACAACAATATTGCAGAGTTTCCCCATTCATGATCCCAGAGGGAAGAACCAATAAAACTTATGAATGACACCTGTAAGTCCAACTCATCTAATGTCTTTCAAATGGGGCTCCACTTTACCAGTGCATTCATTTCCAAGTGTTACTGGTTTTCACATCTGGGAAATTCAGAATCATGATGCAGACATGATTGAGGTAGAAACCTGAGTGAGGAAGATTTGCAAAGCAACAGTTAACTACGCCCAGTGCATAACCAGTTGTTTTAAACGAAACCATCACTGCCTTAGTGCTACAGATATTTTTAAAATTATCTCTATTATTGTACATGACAGTGATAGCTGATACGTGGCATTAACTGCAACATGAACAGTGGTAGATGGGTTACTATAGCCAAGAAGGCAGGTGAGCAAGAAACAGACTGAGGTGGGGTGGGGTATCTGTTAATTCAGTTGGCTGGGCAGCTGGTTTTCAATGTGGAGTTGATGCCCAACACTGCAGATTCAATTCCTGCAATGGCTGAGGCAATCATAGAAGACTCTCCTTCTCAACTTCTCCTCTCGCCTGAAATGTGGTGACCCGCTGGTCAAATCGCCATCAATTCACTCTCTCTAATAGGTGAGCAGCCCTTTGGTATGTAGGACAATGGAGACTTTACCTTTTTTGCTACATTCTTAAGTAAGGTCTAAAATGGGGTTGTCATATTACATTCCACTGGAATTTTACAACACGGGTCCCCAATATGTTGCTTTTGTTTATGTATCTGTTACTGTCTGATCTCTGAGGATGTCTTTTTAGGCTTAATGCCGCTGACAGGATTCAAGAGACTTGGAGATTGTCGGTTAGTAGATCTAGAGAGGTGGCTACACAGCAGGATCAGTCAGATAGAAGGGTAACTGCCAGGAAAGGTAAGAAGGTAGTTTCCTGTGGCTATTCTGCTTGCAAACAGATATTCCTTTTTGGTTACTATTGAAGGGTGTAATCTCACAGAGTAAAATAGAAGTGGCAGACAGATCTCAGGCACTAAGACTGAATCTTATGTTAAGCAGGGTTTGTCAAAATTTAAAACAATAATTGTCATCGGGGACTCTCCTGTTGAGGCAAAGACAGGGAATTCTGTGGCTGTGAGTATGAATCTTGGATAGTGTGTTGTTTTCCTTGTGCTAGGGTTAAGGACGTCTCAATACAGTTGAAGCATATTGTCGAAGGGAAGAGTGAGAAGCTGTAAGTTGTTGTACACTTTGGCAGGAAAGACATAGTTAGTGAAAGGTCAAGAATCTGGTTAGAAGGTTGGAAAACAAAGTCAAAGGTAGTATAAACTCTGGTTTACTCCTGGCATCACATTCTAATGAGAACAGGAATAAAAAGAGAGGACGATAATTTAATGGCTAAAGAGATGGTGCAATGTGCAAGGATTCAGATTTTTTGAATCATTGGAATTTCTTCTGGGCAGAAAAGACCTGTAGAGAAGGGATGGATTTCACCTGAACTGGAAGGATTGATGAGGGCAGAGTGGTAAACATTGTTTACATGGACTTTGGTAAAGTGTTTGACAAGGTTCTACATAGACCAATTAGTAAAGTTAGATCACATAGGAATCAGGGTAAACTTGCCAATTGGATACAATGTTGCCATGATGGTGTTGGTAGAGTGTTGTTTTCAGACTGGAGGCCTGTGACCATGGGTGTTCCACAGAGATTGGTGTTAGGTCCATTTTGTTTGTCATTTATATAAAAGATTTGGATGAGAATTGTGGACTAGGCCAGACCACCCAAAGCATTCTTAAGCAGGAGGCCAGACCTTAACTTTGTAATTTGTTTCAGTAAGTGTACAGTGAAAATTACCTGGAGTAAGTTAGCTAGGTTGACTACTAGATTTTAAAACAGACAAAACCTTATTCACAAGATTACACAATGAAACATAGAGAACACAATAAAGAACCCCTACAGAACTCAGTCGATCCAAACTAGACTTAATTATGCTGTTCCGAATATACACAACAGTCCCGTTAAGCAAGCCCTCTTGAAACACAGTTAAAAAATAGAACAGATGCTTACAGGTTGAAGTTAGAAAGGCAGAGAAAGTCTGTTTCCATACAACTCATGTTGAACTCCCAACTAGTTCTGGACTGAACTAAACTGCTCAGCTAGAAAGCTAACCACTCCTCTTTCATTATACAGATCACTTCTAAAACATGGCCACTTTGGCCTGAAGTCTCATCTGTTTACACATAAACAAAAAGGCCTCTCAACACACTTTAATCTCTGTACCAAACCAGTCTAATCGGAAGCAGGAAATGTTTACAAACCTACTAAAATAAACCAAGGAACAGCTTTTAAAAAGAAGGACCAGCTTTGTGACAGAATTTTGGGGCATCATTAGTAAGTTTACAGATGATACCAAAGTTGGTGGTATACTAGACAGCGAAGAAAGTTATCTAAGATGACAAAGAGATCTTGATCAATTGGGTCAATGGACTGAGGAGTGTCAGATGGAGAATTTTTTGGATAAATGCAAGGTATTTATTTTGATAAACAAACAATTAATGGTAGGGACCTAAGTAGTGTTAAAAAGTGTGGCGCTGGAAAAGCACAGCAGATCATGCAGCATCCGAGGAGCAGGAGTGTCGATGTTTTGGGTATAAGCCGTGGGTAGTGTTGACGAACAGAGAGACCTAGGGATTCATGTACATAAATCTTTGAAGTTTGTGTCACAGGTAGACAGGGTTGTTAGGAAGGCATTTACTGCAAGTGCCTTCATTGCTCAGACCATTGAATACCGGGGTTGAGACATCATGTTGATGTTGTACAGGATGTTGGTGAAACCTCTTCAAGAGTACTGTGTGCAGTTCTGGTCACCCTATTATTGGAAGGATATTATTAAATTGGAGAGGGTTTAGAAAAGATTTACAGGTATGTTTCTGGGAAAGGAGGGTTATCAGAGCCTTTTTTCACTGGAGCGTAGGAGGTTATGGGGTGACCTTATAAAGGTTTATAAAATCATGAAGGGCATAGATCTTTTCCCTAAGTTGGGAGAGTTCAAAACGAGGGGGTATATTTTTAAGGTGAGAGAAGAAAGTTTTAAGAAGGACATGAAGGGCAATGTTTTAACAGAGAGTGGTTCGTGTGTGGAATGAACTGCCAAAATTTGCGCATGCTGGTACATGTAAAAGTGCATGAATAGGAAACGTTTGGAAGGATATGGGCCAAATGCAGGCAAGTGGGACTAGTTTAGTTTGAGAACATGGTCATTGTGGACTAGTTGGACCAAAGGGTCTGTTTCCATGATGTCTGATTCCAACTCTATGACTTTGCATTGTTTCATCATGAGAAATCAGAGCATTTGAACATCTACCGTCTATGTGATGAATGTACTCCTATAATGCCGGTAGGTTGAGAATTCTAAGATTTCGATTCAGCTGCACTGAAGGAATTTTTAATAAAGTTTGGGACACATGAATAGGAGACAGTCTAGGTCTCCTCCCATTATCACTTCATCCTGTATGTGGGAGTAAAAACAAGAGGAATGGATTATGAGATCTTTAGGACTGTGGGTGAGTCATGGTGGCTACTTGCAGTTGTTGGTCAACATCACTACAGGGAAACAGCAATTTTATTTTCTGTTTGTTGACTATTTGATCGATTTCTTCCTTGACAAAAACTTGGATGCTTTTTGGTTCCCTTGTTTGCTGGGAGCTTTTATACTCGTAGTTTTTAATCACTTGCATAGAAGCTGAACACAGCAGTTGCATGTCGTGCTGGAGTGGCACTTTTACCATGACAACATCACATTCTCTTATCTTAAAGGTAGGTTTCTTTTCATGAAAGGGATGTCCCAGAACCTCACACTGTCTGGTAGAATAATGCAATACAGAAGGAAGTTCCGTGTTTAGTCTTTATAAGAACTATCTGGGGCATCTTATTTCTCTGCTCATCCCAAGTGCCTTCACGTTTCTCCCCTTCAAATACTTGTTCAATTCTCTTTAAAAAGTTACAATCAAATTTTCTTCTATTACCCTTTAAGGTTGTACATTCCAAATAATAATGACTCTGTGTTTCGATAAGATTCTCCTCATCTGACCTCTGCTTCTTTTGCCAGTTATAGAGTAATAGAGATGTACAGCATGGAAACAGACCCTTCGGTCCAACCCGTCCATGCCGACCAGATATCCCAACCCAATCTAGTCCCACCCCTGCCAGCACCCGGCCCATATCCCTCCAAACCCTTCCTATTCATATACCCATCCAAATGCCTCATAAATGTTGCAATTGTATCAGCCTCCACCACATCCTCTGGCAGCTCATTCCATACACGCACCACCCTCTGCGTGAAAACGTTACCCCTTAAGTCTCTTTTATATCTTTCCCCTCTCACCTATCTTAAATCTGTGTACTCTAGATAGCGACATATCCACCTGCGGACACAATTTCTTTCATTTACTCCTTTTACGATTTGAATCGCCTACACCAAGTCCCCTCATAAGCTTCACAGCTCTTAGAAAAATATTCTTGGTTTGTCTAGCTTCTCCATATATCTGAAGTCCTGTAGCTCTGGTAAAACTCTATTTTGTAGATTTTGACATTCTTCCTAAAGTGTTGTGCTCACAATAGAACACTGTGCTGCAGCTGAGGCCTAATCAGTAACTTCTAAAGATCCAACATAACTTTTTTTTTATGCTCTATGCCACAGTTTATAAAGTTAATAGTCCTACATAACTTTCCAATAACTGCATCAAGTTCCTACCACCTTTAAATGTTGTCTACACACACGTTCTCAGATCTGTCTGTTCATGGATCATAATTTAAATTATATTTGGTATATATCATTATTATATCAGTTTATATTATTTTTCCTCATTCTGTCTTTCTGGTACAACATTACGCACTTCTTTCCATTAAATTTCATTTGCTTTGTGTAATTGCCTTGTCAATTCAAGGTCTGTCCATTACCTCCTGAAGTTTCTCATTGTTTCTGAAGTTTCCTGAAGTTTCTCAATTTCATGCTATCTGCAAACTTGAAATTATACTGTAGCAAATTCCTGGCTGCCAAAACACAGCTAGATTGGTAACTTGGCTAAATAGCAAGGGATGCTGGGTATGGTGGCCAAGTCAAACTCTGAAATCACAAAACCCACACACCAGACACAATGCAGACACAGCAGCCAGGTGCCAATGACATTAGCATAATGTAAAAGGCAACAGTTATTCTGGATAAATATCCTCAGCAACCTATTCACTAAACAAAGGAGAGCTCATCTAGAAAGACATTGGGTCCTGCTACTTAACGCAACTAACAGTAGCATATCATCTATGTGATTAACTCTTGTTTCAAACTATTAAGTGTATCTCCCTGATTGGCCAGAAATATAGAAAATTCCAGAAAACCATCTAAAAGGTATAAAAATATGGTTTCACCTGCAATCCTCTCGGAATCGCTGGAAGCACTCTTGGAATCTGTGGAATCATCTGGTGTTTTTTGAGGAGACCAGCATGGCAAGAGGCAGAGACCAATTAATTCTCCAGAGAGAGAGAGAGAGAGGAAGAAAACATCTTTGCAGATCCGGAGCCGGAACCATAGAGAGATGTGACTGTGTAAATTTATAAGAAACTCGGGAAGTATTATAACCTTAATGAACCAAATAGGATGAGGAATAGAATGTTTAGTATTAAAGATTTACTGTAATTTTGTTCTGAATAAATTGGGACTGTTTTGCTTTGGTACCAGTTTGTGTTTGTATTAATTTGACCACCTTGTATTGTGGGACACCTGGGCAAATTTATTCATGACATTCTCGTCAGAGTTACCTACAAGTTGTTTAAACAGGAACCAGACAACAATACCCCCCGCATAGCCCTCAAATCCAGGTTGATGATATGTATCAAAAACAGCGGCAATCCTTATGCTGACCCATGGGTAATAGCACTGAGTACTTTATAGTCTGAAAAGCAAATGGTGATCACTACTCTCACCTTTCTCTCATAAAGGAATTTCTCATAAAGGAGAAAAGTGGGAGAGGGTCATGAAAAGGTGAGCAGGTGAAAGTCCTGTCCTGATTTTCCCAAGTAAAAACTCAGTTAATTCTATAGCTTTGGAATAAATGCCAATGTGTGCACTGTTATGGTCCTTGCATCAGTGTTGTCTTGCTTTGTTCTTTTTAAATTATTTTACAATCTTTTTAAAGATTTTTAACTTTTTAACTTATGGAATATATACAGAATTAAAGAATATATAGAATTATAGCCTGGAAATGTGGTAAAAGTAGATTCAAGTGAGGCATTCAAGAGGGCATTGAATGATTATTAAAGAAAAATTGTGTGCAAGGATCTGGGGAGAAAGCAGGAGATTGGCACGAGGTACTAATGCTCATTTGAAGAGCTGGTGCGGACACAGTTGGCCAAATAGAGTCATAGAGATGTACAGCGTGGAAAGAGACCCTTCGGTCCAACCCGTCCATGCTGACCAGATATCCCAACACAATCTAGTCCCACCTGCCAGCACCTCGCCCATATCCCTTCAAACCCTTCCTATTCATATACCCATCCAAATGCCTCTTAAATGTTGCAATTGTGCCAGCTTCCACTACTTCCTTTGGAAGCTCATTCCATACACGTACCACCCTCTGCATGAAAAATTTGCCCCTTAGGTCTCTTTTATATCTTTCCCCTCTCACCCTAAATCTATGCCCTCTAGTTCTGGACTCCCCAACCCCAGGGAAAAGACTTTGTCTATTTATCCTATCCATGCCCCTCATAATTTTGTAAACCTCTATAAGGTCATCCCTCGGCCTCCGACACTCCAGGGAAAACAGCCCCAGCTTGTTCAGTCTCTCCCTGTAGCTCAGATCCTCCAACCCTGGCAACATCCTTGTAAATCTTTTCTGAACTCTTTCAAGTTTCACAACATCTTTCCGATAGGAAGGAGACCAGAATTGCATGCAATATTCCAACAGTGGCCTAACCAATGTCCTGTACAACCACAACATGACCTCCCAACTCCTGTACTCAATACTCTGATCAATAAAGGAGAGCATACCAAACGCCTTCTTCACTATCCTATCCACCTGAGACTCCACTTTCAAGGAGCTATGAACCTGCACTCCAAGGTCTCTTTCCCAAGAGTAGGTCAAGTTTTGCACCTTCTCTAGTAGGTACATCCACATACTGAATCAGAAAATTGTCTTGTACACCCTTAAGAAATTCCTCTCCATCTAAATCTTTAACACTATGGCAGTCCCAATCGATGTTTGGAAAGTTAAAATCCCCTACCATAACTACCCTATTCTTCTTAGAGATAGTGAGATCTTCTTACAAGTTTGTTTCTCAATTTCCCTCTGACTATTGGGGGTTCTATAATACAAACCCAATAAGGTGATCATCCCTTTCTTATTTCTCAGTTCCAGCCAAACAACTTCTCTGGATGTATTTCTGGGAATATCCTCCCTCAGCACAGCTGTAATACTATCCCTTATCAAAAATGCCACAGCCCCTCCTCTCTTGCCTCCCTTTCTATCCTTCTTGTAGCATTTCTATTCTGGAACATTAAGCCGCCAGTCCTGCCCATCCCTGAGCCATGTTTCCGTAATTGCTATGATATCCCAGTCCCATGTTCCTAACCCTGCCCTGAGTTCATCTGCCTTCCCTGTTAGGCCCTTGCATGGAAATAAATGCAGTTTAATTTATTCATCCTACCTTGTCCCTACCTGCCCTGACTATTTGACTCACTTCTTTTCTCAGCTGTACCTGTCTCAGATCGATCTCTTTCCTCGCTGTCACCCTGGGTCCACCCCCACCCCCCTCCCCGCCGCCCACCTTACTGGTTTAAATCCTCCCAAGCAGTTCTAGCAAATTTCCCTGCCATTATATTAGTCCCTCTCAATTTAGGTGCAATCTGTCCTTCTTGTACAGGTCACTTCCAAAGAAATTCCAATGATCCAAAAATGTGAATCCTTCTCCCATACACCAGCTCCTCAGCCATGCATTCATCTGCTCTATCCTCTTATTCCTGTCCTCACTAGCTCATAGCACTGGGAGCCATCCAGATATTACTATCCTTGAGGACCTTTTTATTAAGTTTCTGCCTAACTCTCTGTAATCTTCCTTCAGAGTCTCAACCTTTTCCCTTCCAATGTTGTTGGTTCCAATTATGGACAATGACCTCCTGCTGGCTCCTCTCCCCCGTGAGAACATTGTGCACCCTCTCTGAGACATCCTTGATACTGGCACCAGGGAAACAACACCCATTCTGCTTTATCTCTGCTGGCCACAGAAACGTCTATCTGTACCTCTGACTACAGAATCCCCTAACACAATTGATCTCTTGGAAGCCAACATAACTTTCTTTGCATTAGAGCCAGTCTCAATACCAGATACTTGGCTATTCGTGCTACGTTCCCCTGAGAATCCATCACCCCCTACTTTTTCCAAAACAGCACACCTATTTGACATGGGTATATCCACAAAAGACTCCTGCCCTAGGTGCCGACCTCTCTCACCCTTCCTGGAGTTAATCCATCTATGTGACTGTATCTGAGACTTTTCCCCCTTCCTATAACTGCCATCCATCACATACTGTTGCTATTGCAAATTCCTCATCGCTTCTATCTGTCTCTCCAACCCATCCACTCAATCTGATAAGATTCACATCCAACAGCATTTATGGCAGACATAATCTGCAGTAACTCTTAAACTTTCTTTAAACTCCCACATCTGACAAGAAGTACATTTCACTGCAAAGGCCATTTTTGTTCTTTCACAATCTACAGACCCAGAAAATAACACCATCTTATTCCTCTACAAACACTGCCCCAGGTTAAATTAATAGCTCTGGATTATATTTAAAATTTAATCAAGAGACTTATCTCCAAAAACATATAATCAAGAAAGAATCCACTATACTCACTACTGCAGCCTTTCTCTTGGACAGACTTAAAACAACAATTAACTTATCTGATTCTGTGCTATGAACTTCGCCCAAAGGTTTCTCCAAGATTAGCTGTGAATTTGACCTCCTTCTGCACTGTAACCATTCTGGGACACTTTAAGTTTGGCTAAGAAAGTCACATTCAACATTTTCACACATTGCAAAGTACAGATTTTAATAAAAGGTCATACATAATAACAACAGAAGATAATTTATTCCAGTTTTCATCTAAAAGAAGAAATTATGGTCCTATCTGCCTTTCAAAAACAATTGCTCTGTTAGATTAGTCTTTCCAAATGTTCTGAATAGATTTCACTTATAAATGTAAACTAATAAGTGACAATTCCAAGGATCGTGCATTTACTTTTAATTAAAAATTAAATATAAATTTGTTATCTTTCATTCTAGATATCAAGCTCTGTCCGCTTCCACCAATCAATCTCTTACTCCAACCTATTTTTAAATTTTCCAGCATGTATTCCATCAGTAATTGTTTTCTTTTAAGATGAACCTTTAGTGCTGTTCCTTCTTAAATGATCATCTTACTGATGATATCTGCTTTCTGTATGAGTGCGATTTGCTCTTCAGTCTTTTCTATAATGTCTCGGCTGGGAGGCGGGGTCACTAATGGAATTATCTGACCTTCACTTCACCCTGGTTAATCCACTGGATATAAATACTCCAGTCCTTCATTCGCAGCTTTCAATAAATTTTACTTTCCCTTCAGACATAACAATTAAGATACCCTCCATTTTCCTCCAGCATATTCAACTTGATCTTGCTCTCGGCTATTTGTTTTTCCTGCTTCGCTTTATTAGAGTCAAAGTACTGATATTCTGTAACATTATCTTTTACATTAGAGCAATTTAAAATGCATAAAACACAATGAGCTGTGCTCAGATCTAAATTTGAATGGACCCTTATCCTCACAGTGACTCACAACGGCAATTAAAAGAGCAAAGTGTATTAATTCATAATTCATGATTATCTCAACTTGCCATTAAATTTTCTTCGTCAGATTATTTAGCAAGTTTAAAGCATTAGTTCAAGTATCCTCTGTAGGGGATTTGATTAAATTTATTTCTGTACAGCTCATATGAAATGTTTGGTTTGGGGTTTAAATAGATACCTATTACAGGTACTCTGACACACAGGAAGCCAAACTTAGCAACTGCAAAACTCCTAACCTGCTTCTTTCATCACTGTCATGCTTGTCTGAGGTCAATTTTAATGAGTCTTAGTAAGTACCTAAAAAATCAGGTGTCTTCATTAAAGAGCAATTGGGAGCTGGGTGAAACTGAAAATTAATTAATTTCAACTAAATTTAACTCAGCTAATCAGTATAGGTTGGCCTGCATATTTAATACATTATAATTATTATTGTACTCAGGGAACATTATTATTAATTTAAATCATTTTACTTATGAATATAGATAGTTCTATAAAGCTATGCTCACTTGAACTGCATATTTTTCTGCATTTGAGAGTTCGATAACAGCAGCAGAGTCAAGCCTGCTTTAATTAATAATAGCTGGCCATTCTAATCAACTGCTGTTAGGATGTGGAGTCTGTGCAAAAGCCATCTCACATCATTATATGTCTCCACCTTCTTTTCTGTATTTTGTTAATGGCCAGAGGTTCATTGATAAAGCAACTAAAATTTGCCAACGTTATGGACTTATTCAACAGATGCATTTATCACTAATAGCTATCCATTGAACTGGAAAGTTTCTAAATCACCTTGCATATATTATTCATTAGAGACTGTGAAGATTATAACTGAACCTTGCTTTCACAATGGCCCATTATCGAGTGCTCTTGAAATAGTTTGCTATCTCCACTCTTCCATCAATATGTGGCAAGAGATACCTGAACGGAAAAACAAATCCAAATTAGATAACATGATGCAAAGTGATAGTTAATCAGCTGTAATTATAACTGTATTAACTACAAACACCCTTGAACAGGAAATTCTTACTCTGAGGAGTTAGGATTTCCAATTGGAATGCTATGGTCAATAAAGGACTGCTATGCTTTATTACCAATGCATCATTATTGGTTCTAGTTTGTCACATGATATGGAACAGAAGCCTGAGGCCTACTGCACTCCTGTAACCTACAAAGTAGGATAATATATTGAAGAATCTTGTGGATTATTTCCACAACACTAAGAGGAAATCTTATCAAATGTACCAGCCTTGGTACATATTTCTATTGCTGCAATCTAAGTTTGTTCAATATATCGCATCAGTTTGATGACACTATGGTCTTTTGTTATAAATTCTGCATCCTTTGATCCTGCTCCACTAGCTACCTGATGAAGAAGCAGTGCTCGAAAGCTAGTACTTCCAAATAAACCTGTTGGACTATAACCTGACTTTGTATGACTTTTAACTTTGTCCACCCCAGTCCAACACCGGCAACTCCACATAATTGCACTGGACACAGCGCACAGAAGATTTACCAGGATGTTGCTGGAATGGAGATGTTTAGTTATAAATCCCGAAGATTTAATCAGGTGTATCCTAGAACCCTGTGGGAAGCTACAGAAGTTATTGCTGGGCCCCTTGACAAGATATTTGTATCACCGATAGTCACTGGTGAGGTGCCAGAAGTCATGGTGTCACTATTTAAGAAAGGTGGTAAGGACAAGCCAAGGAACTATAGACCAGTGCGCCTGATGCTCGTGGTGGGCAAGTTGTTGGAGGGAATCCTGAGGTACAGGATGTACATGTATTTGGAAAGGCAAGGACTGGTTATGGATAGTCAAATGGCTTTGTGTGTGGGAAATCATGTCTCACAAACGTGATTGAGTTTTTTGAAGAAGTAACAAAGAGGATTGATAAGGGCAGAGTGGTGGACATTATCTATATGGACTTCAGTAAGGCATTTGACAAGGTTCCCCATGGGAGACTGGTTAGCAAGGTTAGATCTCATGGAATACAGGGAGAACTCGACATTTTGATACAGAACTGGCTCAAAGGTAAAAGACAGAGGGTGGTGGTGGAGGGTTGTTTTTCAGACTGGAGGCTGTGATCAGTGGAGTGCCTCAAGCATCGGTGCTGGGTCCACTACTTTTCATCATTTATGTAAATGAATTGGATGTGAGCGTAAGAGGTATAGTTAGAAAGTTTGCAGATGACACCAAACTTGGAGGTGTAGTGAACAGTGAAGAAGGTTACCTCAGATTACAATGGGATCTTGATCAGATGGGCTAAAGGGGTGAGAAGTGGCAGATGGAGTTTTATTTAGATAAGTGCGAGGTGCTGCATTTGGGGAAAGCAAATCTTAACACAACCCTTACACTTAATGGTAAGCTCCTAGGGAGTATTACTGAACCTTGCAGTGAAGGTTCGTAGCTCCTTGAAAGTGGAGTCACAGGTAGATAGGATAATGGAGAAAAAATTTGGTATGCTTTCCTTTATTGGTCAGAGTGTTGAGTATAGGAGTTGGGTGGTCATGTTGCGGCTGTACAAGACTTTAGGCCACTTTTGGAATATTGCGTGCAATTTTGGTCTCCTTCCTATCGGAAGGATGATGTGAAACTTGAAAGGATTCAGAAAAGGTTTACAAGGATGTTGCCAGTGTTGGAAGATTTGAGCTATAGGGAGAGGTTGAATAGGTTGGGGCTGTTTTCCCTGGAGTGTCGGAGACTAAGGGTTGACCTTATAGAGGTTTATCAAATCATGAGGGGGAATGGATAGGATAAATAGACTAAGTCTCTTCCCTGGGTTGAGGAAGTCCAGAACTAGAGGGCATAGATTTAGAGTGAGAGGGGAAAGATAAAAAAGAGACATGAGGGGCAACATTTTCACACAGAGGGTGGTACGTGTATGGAATGAGCTGCCAAAGGAAGTGGTGGAGGCTAGAATGAATGCAACATTTGACGGGCGGCACGGTGGCACAGTGGTTAGCACTGCTGCCTCACAGCGCCAGGGACCTGGGTTCAATTCCCGCCTCAGGCAACTGACTGTGTGGAGTTTGCACATTCTCCCCGTGTCTGCGTGGGTTTCCTCCGGGTGCTCCGGTTTCCTCCCACAGTACAAAGATGTGTGGGTCAGGTGAATTGGCCATGCTAAATTGCCCGTAGTGTTAGGTAAGGGGTAAATGTAGGGGTATGGGTGGGTTGCGCTTCGGCGGTTCGGTGTGGACTTGTTGGGCCGGAGGGCCTGTTTCCACACTGTAAGTAATCTAATCTAATTTAAAAGGCATCTGGATGGATATATGAATAGGAAGCATTTGGAGGAATATGGGCCACGTGCTGGCAGGTGGGACTAGATTGGGTTGGGATATCTGGTCGGCATGGGCAAGTTGTTTCCATGCTGTACATCTCTAAGACTGTTTGACTCTTAGAGATTGGACAGACTGGGGTTGTTCTCCTCGGAGCAGTGGAGACTGAGGGGGATATGATTGAGATTGCGATGTGATTGTATAAAATTTTGAGGAGCATAAACAAGGTAGATGGGAAGGAATGTTTGCCCTTGGTGGAGGGATCAATGACTGGGGGCATTGAATTAAAGTAAGGGAAAAGAGGTTTAGAGAGAAGGTGAGAAATGTTTTTTTCACCCTGAATTTGTGGGAATTAGGAACTCACTGCTTGGAAGGATGGTAGGAGCAGAAATTCTCATAACAGTTAAGAGGTATTTAGAAATACACTTATGATGCTTCCCCTAAGGCATACCAAGCTGTGGGCCAATTGCTGGAAAATGGGATTAGAATAGTTAATGTTTGTTTTTGACTGTTGCAAACGTGATGGGCCAAAGGTCTTCTTTCTGTGTTGTAGGCCTCTGTGACTCTTGTATTTTTGCAACATCTTTCGTACCATCCTATTATTATTATAAGGAGAAAGTGAGGACTGCAGATGCTGGAGATCAGATAGGATAGGATAAAGAGACAAAGTCTCTTCCCTGGGGTGGGGGAGTCCAGAACTAGAGGGCATAGGTTTAGGGTGAGAGGGGAAAGATATAAAAGGGACCTGAGGAGCAACTTTTTTACATAGACGGTGGTACGTGTATGGAATGAGCTGCCAGAGGATGTGCAGATCAGAGTTGAGAGTGTGGTGCTGGAAAAGCTCAGCAGGTCAGGCAGCATCCGAGGAGCAGGAGAATCAACGCTTCAGACGGGCTCATTCCTGATGAAGGGCTTATGCCCGAAACATCGATTTTCGAGCACCACACTCTCGATTATTGTTATTCTAAGTTTAATAAAATGATTTCATTCTTTTAAGACAGTTCTTTCAGAGAATTTGGAGACTCTACATTGTTTTATTCATTTGTTTGTTTCTAATGTATTCGAGGTTCAGCATTTTTCAAGTTATGATGGTGAAAAATAAAAGAAAATACTGGAAACAGCAAACACCAGACGACAGGTGCAGAACTTGGCATACTGTCATGTCAATGCTCAAGAACAGCCACTTGAACTCTGTCAGTTGCAAAATCTTGTCACCTGCAGGCAAATGATCAAATATTATCTTTAGTTTGCTAGTTTGCTAGCACCAAATCTCCAATTGGTGCTATTGATGTGTGAGGGTCCCCAGCATTTTATTAACTTACAAAGTGACTCCCCTTTGAATTACTGGTTAGTCTTATCTTGCCAAGTTCCTTATGTGACATATCCTTCACCCACATTTCCTAATATGTTTATTTGCCCACAACATGATGCCAGACATAATAGGGGGCCATCATTTGTGCAATGTCCTCCTCACAATAATTTCATGCAGTAACCAATTGTGAAATGCTACAACAATAGTAAAAAATAATTATTAACCCATGGTACAATTTCAATGGCTATACTTCTGTTATTTTCAAAAATTACATTGAAAATGAAATATCTTCACAGTCTATTTATCTCCCTTCATTCCTCTTGTACTAATGACAGTCGTTCTTACCATTGACCTTTAATACAGTCAAAAGATTTTCCTAAGAAAGATAGAGTGGGTTTGACAAAAGGGGGGGACATGTATCATTATTTTGCTCAAGCTGCACACAACTTTGTGAAGGCCACATTTACCATTCATTCTATAGACTATTTTAATCTGGATTAAAGAACCTGCAGAGTAGCCTTTAGTCCTCTATACTTCAATAGCTGCAAACTAAGGATTTGACAAGTCATTGTGATTAGGCAAATACATCAATAATTATTTAAAAGACAGACCAATGTGTCTGATGGAATTTATTAAATTCTGTCAACGTAAAAGATATACTTTATACTTTAAACAACTCTGCAGAATGAAACTGTCATCATTTGTCTGAATCTCTTGATTTATGCAAATAACATTCTTTTTGTAAAGATGAAGCCACTATATCAAGAGTGCTGTACAAAACACACCTTTATATTATAACTCCTGGTTGAAAATGTTAAGGTTTTGATGTAGAGAAATGAGCTATCATATAAGGATGTTGATGAAGCTTCAACCCCCAACGCTGCTACCATGTATTATCGCGTGTACGGAATCTGACTAACTCTTTGTGTCCAAGGTGTTTCCCTCAAAACTCTTCATTGTTAACAATCTATGTACACACATGGATCTAGACCATTTCCTCCAAGATCTCTCGATATAATCATGTGAAATTGATGCCATTATTACAAATCGTCGTCATTCCACATTGCTCATCACTCCACACCGTAATGCTGCAGTGTCCAGAGTGAGGGTATGGCTGATCAAATTTAGTGGAGGGAACTTGTGCCTGGAGTTGGAGGAGGTAGGGGGGGTCCTTAATGAACACTTTGCTTCAGTAATAACTACAGAGAGGATAACATTAACAAAGGTAATATGCTCGAACAGGTTGATGTTAAGTAAGCAGATGTGCTGAAAGGTTTGAAAAACATAACGATAGCTAAGTCCCCTGGGCCAGACAGGATATACCCAAGGTTACTACATGAAGTGAGGAAAGAGATTTCTGTGCCTTTGACAACGATCTTTGTGTCCTCACTGTCCACTAGTGCCAGCCGATTGGAGGGTGGCAAATGTTATTCCCCTGTTCAAGAAAGGGAATAAGGATATCCCTGGGAATTACAGATCAGTCAGTTTTACAGCTGGGTGGGCAAATTATTGGAGAGGATTCTGAGAGATAGGATTTATGATTACTTGGAAAATCATAGTTTGATTAGAGATAGTCAGTATGGCTTTGTCAGGGGCAGGACAAGGCTCACAAGCATTATTGAATTCTTTGAGGATGTGACAAAACACATTGATGAAAGTGGAGAACTGGATGTAGTGTACTTGGATTTTAGCTAGGCATTTGATAAGGTTCCACATGGTAGATTCAGTACGAAGTAAGGAGTCATGGGATATAGGGAAATTTGGCTGTTGATATACAGAATTTGCTGGCCTATAGAAGTCAGAAGGGGGTATTAGATAGAGAGTATTCAGCCTGGAGCTTGGTGACCAGTGGTATTCCACCGGGATTTGTTTTGGGACCTCTGCTCTTTGTGAATTTTATAAATGACTTGGATGAGGAAGTGGAAGGGTGGGTTACTAAGTTTGCCAATGACAGGAAGGTTAGTGGAGTGGTGGATAGTGTGGTGGGCTGATGTAGGTTGCAATGGGGCATTGATAGGATGCGGAACTGGAGAAGTGGCAGATGGAGTTCAATCTGGAAAAGTGTGAAGAGATTCATTTTAGAAGGTTGATTATGATATAGAATACAGGGTTAAATGCAGGATTCTTGGCAGTGTAGAGGAACATAGGGATCTTGGGGTCCAAATCCACATCCCTCAAAGTTGCCACCCAAGTTGATAGGGTTGTTAAGAAGGTGTACAGTGTGTTGGTTTCAATTAGCAGGCGGATTGAGTTTAAGAGCTTCAGTTTTATAGAGCTCTGGTTAGATCACACTTGGAATTTTGTGTTCAGTTCTGGTAGCCTCATTATAGAAAGGATGTAGAAGTTTTACAGAGGGTGCACAGGAGATTTACCAGGATGCTGCCTGGACTAGAGGGCAGGTCTTATGAAGAAAGGTTGAAGGAGGCTTTTCTTATTGGAGCGAAGAAGGATGAGAGAAGACTTGATAGAGGTGTAAAAGATGACAAGAGGCATAGATAGAATGAATAGTTAGACACTATTTCCCATGCAGAAATGGCTATCACGAGGGGTATAATTTTAAGGTGATTAGAGGAAGGTTTAGGGGAGATGTCAGAGGTGGGTTCTTTACATAGAGAGTGGTGGGTGCATGGAATGCACTGCTAGCAGTGGTAGTAGAGTCAGATACATTAAGCAACTCTTGGATAGGCACACGGATGGTAAAATGAATGGTATATAGGTTAGCTTGATCTTTGAGTAAGGTATAAGGTCGGCACAACATCAAGGGCCTGTAGTGTGCTATACTCTTCTTTGTTCTATGTTACTTTCATCCACAATTTCCAACTCTTCTAGATTCCACTATCTTTATTATATTTTATGTTTTTTGCCATATATCTATCCCTTGAAGCATCTCCTAATGCATCACTTCAGGGCCTTTATCTTTGTTTATAAGCTTTTTCCTGTGTCATTCCATTCTACTTCTGCCATCTTGCTCAGTCTCATTGCTCAGAATATTCAGCTTTCCTATCACCGGCCGTTATGTCACATGGGCAAAGGGGCTTCACTAGTGAAGAGGACTGCATCACCCCTTTTGAAAAGGTCTGTCATTCCAATAATTAACTGGGCAGTAATGGACCTTCTTGGGATCAAGGAAGAAATGTGAGAGTTGTTGTACAGAGGTGGGTAGTTTTATCAAACAATGGCAGCACCTTTGGGAGGCAGTGGCCATGCCTAGTATGTCATCCATCCTGAAGCCGAGGATTATTGCTGGATCCCAGGCCACAGGTCAGTATTCCAGGGTTCCACGATTAAACTTATGGGAAAATGGGGGAATGGCAAAGGCAGTGGTGCAGCCCTTAATTTGCCAATGCCAGCTACCTTGAACAGGTACTGAGTGCCATTCAAAAAAGGTAGCTCTTGGAATCCCTTATGCAGCCTGCCTGATATTGCTGGTCATGCTCCCTGAAAGGCAAGGCCCCTGCTAGCCTCTTCGTTAATACTAGTAACAGGATGGTGACACACTTAAATTGACAATTAGTGACCAACATAGGGCCTCAATTGGTCCTCTTGTAGGAAGGATATCCTTAGGCCTTGCCAGTGTGGACTTATTCAAGTGTGGAGGTCAGAAGGCTCTGTATTCCCACTCATTCCACTTGAAGGAATATCTCACCCACAACAAACTTAATATAAGACAAAAAAATAAATTTCACTCTTTGCTATTTTGCCTATGTCTCTATAGCCTTGGGGTGGAACTTCCAGTGATTCTATGAACACAGGAATACGATTAGGTCATTTAGCTTTTTAAGTCTGAGCCAATTAGTCTATGGTGGATCTGTACCTGAGCTCTGTTTATTTGCCTTTGCCACATATGCTTTGTTGCCTTTACCCAATAAAGTTCTGTTGATCTCAGTTTTGAACATTTTAATGATTATCGTGTGACACCTTTGACTTCTTTTCCTAAATGAGTTCCTTAAAAGAATGCTCAAATCTACCTCTTCCACTGCATCTTAAGTCACCTTCTTTAACTTAATCTTCTCATCCAACATTCCAGCTCTCAACCCTGCCATCCACTTGGCAACACCTAAGAGTGTGTCATTGAGTGAAAGGTGCAAGATGAATGGAATTTGTTGTACGTTATTAGTTAAATTACTTGAGCTCACTCTGTGTGAGATAGAATCTTGATTAGCTAGAATAGAGTAGAAGTTTAGATTTTCAAATGTAATTAAAGGGATCAACCAAAACACTTAAAATCAATCTTTGTAAGCTCACGTAAGGTCCCTCAATAGTGGAAGACAAACTGCACATGCAAGTTCCTTTAAACAGCAATGAGCTGATACTTTGTTTAGATATTAGCTGTATTCACCAAGACACTAGACATAGCCACTTCTTCAACTTCAATTTAGTGCAATTTCATTTTTGTATCCAGTTAACAGGGAAATGAGATCTTGGTTTAACATCTCACTCACCAGGCAACATTTGCAATTATTCTGCATCCCCTCAGTACTTCATTGGAATCAGCCTACACTTTGTGTTAGTATCTCTGCAATGAAACTTAAGCCCACACTCCGCCAACTCAGAGGTGGGAGTGCAATCAACTGAGTCACAGTCAGTAGTGTTACATGTAAATTAAATCAAAACAGCTAAAAGATATTGCTAACAGAGATTGGAGTAGTTAATTGGGTGCATATGGACGATAAATATGAGGAGTTTATTTACAGATTGTTCAGAAAATCTTATCTCTTACAACAGATGCGAGGGTCCGTTGTAACACAAGAGATTCTGAGAACTCTCTATCCCTTTCTACCTCTAATCTTTGAATGTTTCAATATACATGATAGAATCTCTCATAAATGAATAGGACGTATTGAGGTGCTCTCTGTTAGGTAATGGCATACTTTGTTTGCTTTATGTTATTGTAAATAAAATGCTGTACTTTTTGCAAGTTTTTAAATTCATGCTTATACAACCTTTAGATTTATGTACAATCTGTACACATTTGGACAATATTTCCAATTGACAGGAATGGGATTTATACTTTTGGATTCCTGGAATTTATGTGAGAAAGAAAAATCAATAAAATGTTAATAAAAGAAATCAGTGGCAAATAACACTGACATCCACTGTCATTGTTGTGATGTGAGCGAGGATGGAGGGGAGGGTTAGAATTCCAACTCATTGTCGGCACAAATAGTACTCAAAAGGGACATTTGGCCATTAAATCTCCTGTGGTAATCTTTTTTGCACGATGCCATATTCAGATAACTGAGCTTCTTTTTTATCTAGGTATTCTGCTTGCAAATGGCAGAGAGAGAATGAATGTATCTGCATGAGGCCCTGGAGCTCTTTGTGGACCCAGAATTTAAATTTCTGAGCTCTGCTTTCCTGTGGAGGAATGGCCGAGAGTGAGGCTGTGCTATTGTTATTTGCAGGGAGCATCAGCTCCATTAGGTACATATCTGGTGGGTCACTTTAGAAAGCTAATTGCCATTAATGCCTTTTTCTGACTCCTTTGCCATTTGTAGAACCAAGTGGTAATGCAGCAGCTCACACACACGTGATTCTGATGCATTACGACCCACACTAGGAAAGCACACTGATTCTCACGCCCTACCACTCTTGTGGCATAACAAGAGTTAATGATTTGATCAAAACTCGAAGAGACCTTGATTCACTTCTCTGTTGAAATTAAGTTAACAGAAAAGCCTTACCAGGTCCTTGTACTTAATAAGAACTACTGCTTATTACAAATAAGAAAATTGTAATCACAAAATAAAAAGCTATAAATTATCAACATGCGGCTCTACTAATTAAAACTCTCACCCACTTTTTGAACCCCTTAGATATGCATGCAAACAGACACAGACAAACAAAGAGTCATTGATTTAAGTGTGAAGGGTAAGAGAAACTAGGAACCACAATTCAATAGCACAAATCCACATGGTTTGCTGAGATGATCCTATTGATTGGCTGGGACTTTCTTTTCTTCAATCTATTTTCTCCAGATTCCTTCATTTCTTCACACACGGTAAACAGAATAGTAGTTGCAAAATCTCTTAGTTACTGGTTAAAAGCAAAATCTTATACCAACGGAGTGCCCAGGAAATAACTGGCTTTCTCCTGGGTTCAGTTTGACTGCAGTGAGACACACATGCTACCTCCAATTGCAGAGATACAAAGGCTTCTCACTGTTTGGCTCAGACCCACAAGCTGTTCAGTTATCCAACAACCAATCAGAGAGTTGTCATCAGGCTGATGACCTTTTGCATCCATGATTGATCACAATTATGCAAACCAATCAGTTACTTGCCGCCAGTCAAATCTCACTCTGCGTATTCCTCCTGGTGCCAGGCCATCTACATTGCTTGACCAAAGCAGCAGTGAAAACACCAACAGCAATGAGTTTCAGTAACTTATCCTCTAAATTGCAGCAGTTCCTGCCACCAACCTTGATTGTGAAATGTCCCTTTTTCTATTTCATTTCACAACCAAAGATATGGGAAAAAGATAATATGGTCTTTAAAAATGTGATCAATTTACAGCGCGCTCCTTCAATTTGAAAATCACAGCTTTGTTCTTTGCCAAGCCAAATTCATGCTCCCTAAATTTCTTGGCTGTAAACTTGATGGATGAAAAATGGAAAACTTTGCCTCATCAATTAGTTGCCTTATTGCTAGCAAGTTATAATGTCTCATCAAAGTAATTTCATTTTCTGCACTCATCCTGTGGTAAATAATGCTTAATGGACTGAAGTTTAAAGTCTGGTTGAAGATTTGTAGCTCGGGTGTCCGTTGTTGTGGTTCTGTTCGCCGAGCTGGAAGTTTTTGCTGCAAACGTTTCGTTCCCTGGCTAGGGAACATCATCAGCGCTATTGGAGCCTCCTGTGAAGCGCTGCTTTGATGTTTCTTCCGATATTTATAGTGGTTTGTTCTTGCCGCTTCCGGGTGTCAGTTTCAGCTGTAGTAGTTTGTATGTGGGGTCCAGGTCGATGTGTCTGTTGATGGATGTTCTTGCCGCTTCCGGGTGTCAGTTTCAGCTGTAGTGGTTTGTATATGGGGTCCTGGACTCAATAGCGCTGATGATGTTCCCTAGCCAGGGAACGAAACGTTTGCAGCAAAAACTTCCAGCTCGGCGAACAGAACCACAACAACGGACTCAAGTTTTTGTGGAAAGCAGACCATATGGGCAGAGTGGTCTCATTTTGCACAGCACAGTTTTCTCTAATTTCTAAATATTCAAAATATCTGAAGAGGAGGAATGTAGAGAAAGGGCAGAGGAGGGGCAGTAAATGAATTGTCCTTTGGGAGAGCCAGCATGGACACAATAATTTAAATGGCCTTCCTCTATGCTGGATTGATTATATGATTCTAACTAATGCTGGAAATATAACTAGAGCTGGCTTGAAACAAATCAGTGGTTCAATGGTTTGACAACTTACCTCATAATGGTCCCTGTGAGATCTTTGTCCAGTATAACCCAGATCTCTATGAAGGCAGGTTTCCTCAGACATGGCTAGGCAGATATTCAACGAGATTCCTGTTTTACATAGTTTTGCAAAGTTCTGGGGGTTAATTAATACTTGATTGAGTGTTGTATGTGCCACCCACAGTGCTGATCTTATAGGTACTTGGTCAGAGTAAAGAGGAGGTTGTAGGAGACAAATCAGAGACTAGCCTTCACCTCGCTAGTAATCACTGTAGTAATATAGGTCTTATTCATGTAATCCGTAAGGAGTTTCAGTAATGTAATAAACCTCACATTGTTTATTCAACAAGCCTCTGCTGATGAGACCTTAAAGGCGGCTACTTGGGCCATGGTAGACCACTTGAGCTTCGATGGAACTGCCAAGCACAATTCCTGCGCCAAATCTGAATGTGGAGCTTATGTCAGAGATGTAAACAAGAGTGTTTTCTGCTCTCTGCTTAAACACCGGATCCTGCTTTTGAGGTTGATAGCAAGAATAACAAGATGCACAAAGGATATACCCAGCCAATGAACAAATATTATCGTGGTGAACAGTACTGCTGTTACAACTTGGCTGTCCAATGAGTTCTGTCAACGTTGTATCAGTAAAAAAATCAGTAGAAGCAGTTAACAAAAACAAATAAGTTCAATCATAGTTCTTTCAAATTGTGAAAACATCTAGGCTAAAATCTTCGGGGAAAATTATATTTCAATACCAAAAAATTGAATTCAAAGCAAACTATTAAAAGTTCCATTTCCTCTTTGTGTGTGGAAGCATTAGTCTGTAGGGAAATATTGTTCATTCTCAGTGTGTTTGTGGGCAAATTGCATAGAGGCTTTGTGTTTAATTGGACTAAAATAAAATTTAAATTCATGACATCATGTGATTAATATATTCTAATGGAGATATCTATGTGATGTGCAAGAATTAGATTTTTTTAAATGAAAATAAAAAGGAAGTGATGGATCCATGTTGAAAATTAAAGGATGAGTTGGGAAAGGAATTCTTCACTGATAACGAACTCAATATTCTAGCTGAAAAATGTATTGCTGGAAAAGCGCAGCAGGTCAGGCAGCATCCAAAGAGCAGGAGAATCGACATTTCGGGCATAAGCCCTTCTTCAGGAATGAGGAAGGTGTGCCAAGCAGGCTAAGGTAAAAGGTAGGGAGGAGGGACTTGAGGGAGGGGTGTTGGGAATGCAATAGGTGGAAGGAAGTTAAGATGAGGGTGATAGGCCGGAGAGGGGGTGGGGGCGGAGAGGTCGGGAAGAAGATTGCAGGTCAAGAAGGCAGTGCTGACTCCGAGGGTTGGGACTGAGATAAGGTGGGGGGAGGGGAGATAAGGAAGCTGGAGAAATCTGCATTCATCCCTTGTGGTTGGAGGGTTCCTAGACGGAAGATGGGGCACTCTTCCTCCAGGCTTCGTGTTGCCATGATCTGGCGATGGAAGAGGCCAAGGATCTGCATGTCCTTGGCGGAGTGGGAGGGGGAGTTAAAGTGTTCAGCCACGGGGCAGTTGGGTTGGTTGGTGCGGGTGTCCCAGAGGTGTTCTCTGAAATGTTCCGCAAGTAGGCGGTCTGTCTCCCCAATGTAGAGGAGGCCACATCGGATGCAGCGGATGCAGTAAATGATGTGTGTGGTGGTGCAGGTGCACCGTACTGCACTCATTTCATATAGTTTCATAAAAATCACAGGTTGGCTGATTTTATATTAACAAGAACCTTTTCCAAGTTTTTCGAACAGGCAATCTCACCGTCTGCCGGTCTATATCAGGTGCAATATTCCCTGTGAAATCCTTAATCAATTTCTTTTCCTGACATGTAGTATTTTGTTAGCGAGACAGGCAGGGTGTTTACAACAAGGGTTGTGTAGCATCTTCAGACATATAGTACAGCCTTAAGTGTGTACAACTGAGCAGAAACATAACTGTGGGCATTTGTAAAATTTATTCCCTTCCCCTCCCAGCTCAGCCATCCCCAGAGAGGAAACCAAGCAAATCTGTTGATTGCTCATTCTGAATACTTCCAAATAATCATAACTATTCCTGACCAAATCTAGCTTTATCAGTTATTTGAGCTTCTCAATTATATTTGCTGAGTGTGGTTACAGGGCTGGTCAGAGATATGTCAGGGCAATGATTCTCAAGCAGCCCATTGACTTGCCTACAGGTACTCTTGGCTAGGCCAGCAGCCTAACCTTAAGTGTTTCCAAGACAATCTGTTTATCTGCCTTTCCGTCACAGATGTTTTCCCTCCTGCCTCGCCAATTAACTTGCCAAGTTCATGCCAGCCTGTCTGTTTAATAATCTGTCTAGCTTTTCTCTGCCCACTCAGGGACAGAGGGACTTGGAGTTCATGTCTATTGATACTCAAGTGATATACTGAGAGAGTGGTTTACTAAGCATATGTAATTGTGTGTTTCATAAAAAGATGTACTGAGTTGAAAAATCAGGGAGGTTACTTTGTGTAAAGTTCTGGCTCGGCCACAAGTATTTTATTATGTCCAGTTTGAATCACTATATTTTCAGAAGAATATTAAAGATCCCTGAGAGACTGCTGAGGTTTCCAGCAATGAGGAATTTTAGCAACAAGTTACACAAGAGAGCTTAGTGTTGTCCTATCTGGAGCAAAGGTGATTTGGGTAGATTTGATAGAGACTCACCAGTTTAGATAAAGAAGATAAACAAAGGTTGTTCCTTTTAATTGATTATACAATGTCCTTGGGTATATGGATTTTAAAGGTTTGGATAAGAAGTGCAGAGTAGGAGGAAGGTGTGGTATGATGAAGAACTTTCATTTATGCAGCAAGTAATTATTATTATATAATGGTAATATCTAGACTGTCTAGGCTTACATTCCTCAAAAGCCCATGTAGTCTAATGTGGCTAAGATCTTCTGGTCTACCTGTAAGAGTGTTGTGTAGAATCTCTGGGACTAATATCATGTTACAAGAATAAAGTCTGACTACTTCAAGATATGTACTCTCTCCCTTAGTCTTCATCAAAGTCGCTGGTGGTTATGGTACTCAATCAATCTTAAAACCTTTCAAATCCATGTATGACTACAATTGCCTAGAGCTCACAATCTACCAGGGCAATGGTATCAGAGAAAGTTAATTAGTCCTAGTGGAAGTGGGCACTTTGAGGAAATAAAATTTCAGGGCTACCAGGGGAGAGTTCAATGGCCTCCTTCTGTCTTGTAAAGACTGTATGAGAGATAGAAATGATATGGAAAATAGACAGAAGTGAAAAAAAAACTCTATATCCCTCCCACTGGAAGTCCTGGGACGCAGGCCCATTCTTTGTCCTGCAGCTTCTCCTGGGGCCAGGTCTGATTCCACTGACTCTGCCTCAGAGATTGGTGGCATTTACCGATTCATAGCCCGTCTCTTGTGTCTGGAGTGTCTCAATGAAAATTCATCCTTTTTGGGCAGTAATAGCACTGAGGCTGTGACATCTGCCCATGTCCATCTCATCTTCAGGAGATTTCTTCAACATTAGGTGGAGGGGGAGAACCCATGGATGTGGACAGCATGTTCTGAGGGGTTGGGTATGTTTGGCTCCTGTCTCATTTGCGAGATTGCAGCTTTCATATGGTCCATGTGTCTGTTCAAGACCACTTCTCCTACCCAAAGTTTTTATATCACTGGACCTGATCTCACATCGACCATGCCTCTTACCCACGTAGCGTCATTCCTGTGGTTTTGGCACCAAACTTCGTTCCCTGAAGTAAACTGTCTTTCTCGCTTAGAGGAGTCTTTTGCCCAGCATTGGCATTCCTGATGCTGTTTCACCCTCCTTCTCCCTTAAGGTCTGGGAACATCATATCTAACTTGGTGCAGCCATGCAGTAGCTGTTCCTGTAGTTGCATGAAGGGTGGTCCGATAATCAAGCAGGAGCCAAGACAGTTTGGTCTTGAATGAAGCTATAGGCTGTTTCTTCAAGCCTGCCTTCAATGTTTGGACTGCTCTTTTGGTCAGACCATTGAACAACAGATGGTATGGAACTCTTGTTACATGCTGAATGCCATTCAACTTTAGGAAATACCCCAACTCCCTGCTATTAAAGGGTGGTCCATTGGCTGTGACCAACATCTCTGGGACTCTGTGTATTGTACAAGGTGCTTACAGCTTTTCAAGTGTTTGATGAATAAACTCGATGTACGTTAACCACTTTAAATGGGCATCCACAATGAGTAAAAACATAAAGCCCATGGAAGGACTAGCATGGTCAACATGTAACCGAGGGATTACCCGGCCATTCGCGAATGTGGGGAAGCTGCTGGTGGCAGTTTTTGTCCTGGTGGGCACTCAGGGCACTGTGCCAGCAATGCATCCAATCCTAACCACAAGGCATAACTTCTTACCAAGATCTTCATTCTGAAAACTCCTGGATGAGCCTGGTAGAGTTCAGCCAGTATCTGACAGTGACATTTGCTCAGGATAATAACTCTTGCTCCCCAATATAATATGCCGTCCTCTATTGTGATCTGTTTTCAAAACCCTTTGAATATCCCCATTACCGCCAGTTGTTTTGATATTGCCAGGATGGGACTGTTTTGCACCCACAGTCTGATATTGTCAGCAGTGACCGAAAGAGCATCCAGAAGATTTCAAACCAGAAAGGACTCTGCTAGGGGAGGCACCACCTGTGTTATGTCAGTCAGCAGGAGGCAGCTCAATACATCTGTATTTGCCACTTGGCCTCCCAGATGACATTGCAACTTCTAATTATTCGCACTCAGTATAAGAGCCCACCACTGAATTTGACCTGAAGCTATGGGTAGCATGGCCCTGTCCTCCTTATGTCGTCTTAACAGTGGTCTGTTACTATTACAATTTTTTGTCAATAAAGGCATCGGAGAACTTTCTTACACCAAAGTTGACCACCAAACCTTCCTTCTCCGTCTGGGCATATTTTCATTCAGCATCAGCCACAGTCCAGCAATTCCTCAGGCATTCCTCTCCGCTGGGCCACCAATGAACTGACACTATCCCAAAACAATATGGAATGACATTGCATGTCAGCACCAGATCCCACTTGGGATCGTGGCCTGCCGACATCTTTGATGATAGCTGCTTCTTCACTTCCCTGAAGGCTACATCTTGGCTACGAGACCATTTCCAAGGCTCACCTTTCTTCTGTAGCTGGTGTAAGAGTGCCAGGATGGAGACCTGGTTACATATGAATTTTCTGTAATAATTCACTAACCCAAGAAAAGACCTTAGCTCCGGACAGACATAGAGTCGGGCACCTTTGATTTCTCTCACTATCTTCCACTGACTCTGTAGCCCAAGTAGGTCACTTGGGGATGCCTGGAACATAAGCTTGTCACTCCTAAGGCGTACAACCACCTTGGAGAAACGTTTAAGTACTGTGTCCAAATTCTCCAAGTGCTCTTTATTGATCTTCCTGGTTATTAGCATGTCACCCAGATAAATGGCAACCTGAGATAGACATTATGTTCTCCATCATCAGCTGGGAAATGACACAGACTGATGATACCCCCAAAGGCAGTCTTGTATATTGGTACAAACCCTTGTGGGTATTAATCATGGCATATCTCTGGGAATCCTCATCTAATCACAACTGCAGGTACATATGGCTCATGTCCACCTTTGTGAAAGAGAGGCCCCAACAAATTTTTCTTAGAAGTCCTTTATGCAAAGGATTGGTATTTATTCAGCTGCAAAACATAATTTTCCGTTTGTTTAAAATCCCCACAAAGATGAACTGGCCTGTTGGCCTTCATTAGTATGACCAGTGTTGCCTATTCCGCAAACTGTACTGGTTTGATGATTCCTTTGCTTTCCAGCTTCCTGATTTCTGACTCAACGTTTGAACAAAAAACAAATGGCACTGGGCAAGCCTTGCAGAATCATAGAATTGTTTCTTCGTCAACATGCAAGGTGGCCTTAGTTCTTTTGATATTCCCCAGACCTTCCTGAAAAATCTCTGGGTATTTAATTAGGACTTCACTCAGGCAGCCGTTTCCTAATTGAAAAATGTTGAGCCAAACAAGTTGAATCTTTCTCAATCAATTTCACCCCATTAAGCTTGGGCCCGTGCCTTTTACTACAATCGGTGGGAACTGAACCAGCTGCTTCTCATAAGACACCGGAACTGGAGTGGTCTCCTTAATCTGCAGGAGCTCCCCAGTATAGGTTCGCAACCCAGCCGAGGTCTTATGCAAACTTAAGGGTTGGAGTCCAGAGCGAATTTTAGTTAACTCTTGTCGCCCAATCACTGATACATCCGCGCCAGTATCAACTTCCATTGGAACTGGTGAACATTTAACCAGACGTTTATTTGGATCAGTTCTGATTAGGATTTTGTTAAGCAATTTAGCAGTTCCAAACCACATATAGGTGGACTTTCCAGGGTGTGCAGTCTCTTGGATACCACCTCTGAGTTCCCTTCCTCAATTCAGTCTGGTGGGAATCTTTTGCTGTCTCAAATCTGCATGCCAGCAGCAAGTACAATGGCCTGCAGACATGGATCCTCACGAAAATGTTCACCATTTGGCCAAGGCTTGGCATTGTTTTGGGTTTTTTGCAATGGGCAGACCTAGAGTCCCTCTGTTCAGGAATGTGAACTGAGTGAGGCTATGTAATTACGTGCACTCAAGTGCCAATCCCCAAGCTCAATCAGCTTGACAAAGATGTTCCCATCCATTGGAATACCCTGCCACTCATATGTTCCACTTGCTGCATTTACTAATGACAAAGCTAGTCATGGTGCCTGTTTCCAGTCCAGTTGGGTTTCAGTTAGTAGGTACTTTTTCATGGATGCATAATTAATCCCATATACCAAATGGTCTCTCAGCATCTCACTTAGCGTGTAAACCAGAATCACATGTCTCAGCCAGTCATCTTAACCTCATCAAAAATCTCGATATGGATTCTCCTGGTTCTCAAACTGCCAAGTAAAACTGATAACATCTCAGAATTAGGGGAGGCTTGGGGTCATAATATTCCTTTGCTAAATCTGTCAATTCTTGAAAGGTTTTAGTAACTGGTGCCTCATGGAAAGTTACACCTCGGATACCTGAAAATACTGTAGGTCTGCAAGCTGTTGGGAGAATTACTTATTGCTTTTACTTTGCCCTAATGTCATTTGCCAGAACAAAATAACACATTCTTTTCACACAGTGGCTCAATCTGTGACAGCAGGATCAAACAAATCAAGCTTCTCAAACAGCAGCATGATTCCAGAAATGCTGACCCCAACTGCAAGAGAATCTCTTCTCTTGTCAGCACAGAAATAACTTCACAAAGACAGGCATCCCATCACCAAGTCACCCTTTATTTGTGCATAGTAATGACACTGACTTACCTAGCTCAGAACCTGCTGCTAGAATGCACAGAACCCCTGACATTCTTGTTTCTATCTGTCAGCCAGGGCTGTCTGATTGAACCAACTTATTAGCCTCAATCAGGGAACTCATAATCTATGAGGTCCACCTGGCTGACTTTGTCCCAATCATTACAATGTGTATTGTCAAAAGTAACATGCTACATGGATAAGCAATGAGACACTTAAAATGGAAACAATACACTTTCCTTTGGAGATTTAGGATTTTGCTGGAACAAAATTAAACATGTCCACCTTTGCAAACGGTGAAATGCCCACATCTCAATCAAGCTCTCTGGTCAGAGGTGACTTCTCTGTAGTGCTTCTTTCAGGTTTCTTTTCCACTGCTATTAACTGTGTCACTCTTGTGGTTTGTTCCAGGTCTTTTACAACCTGACCTGGTTTTGTACTCAGCTCCTGCTCCATAGCCTTGAGAGTTTCAGCAATTTTCTGACAATATGTTTTAAACTCTACATTTGGTAATTTTGCAGCCTTGGAAAGGGGGTTGAGTGGGGAGATAATAGGGGACAGGAAAGTGAACAGATTCACAAAATCACAAAACTGAGCTGAGTCGAGCAGCACTGAGACAGTGCAACAAAACTGAGAGAGGCAAGATTATTTAGCTGCACTTTAAATCAACAACATTTCAGGCTATGTTCTAGAACAACAGTAGTATATCCAATATAATATTATCACATTTTAAGAAAAACACAATATGATATTTTATAATTGAAGCTTGGAGAGAAGCAGCAAGATCTTGTGTTATAATAGAGCAAATAGTTGACTAACAGAGGCTTTCTACAAATGTATTTTGCTCTTCTTTTTTAATTGGGAAATGTTATAAAGCACATATGACAAAGCACCAGGAGATTTGCCCTTTTCAATTTCGATTTACTGAGTTCATAGAGGGTCATCCGACTTCCTGCCTGCAGAGTTCAATCTTTAATTTGCAGAAAGATTTTGCAGTTAATTGTACTGGTGTAGACGGGTCATTACTTAATGAAGTGTTTCCAATTCTATGTATCTATTATAGAGCTATATAATCATTCCAGCTTAGAAGGAGGCCAATCAGCCCACATAGGCCACACTAGTCTTTGCAGAGCAATCGATGTGTCCCACTTCTCCACTCTATCCCTGTAACCTTGCAAGTTTATTTCCCTCAAGTCTCAAACCAATGATAAGTTATAAAGTAAACAGAAATTGAGATGCTGATGATATTAAACTTCACTTCTGTCTTTAGGTTATGTAACCAAGCCAATAGGGGTTACATTAGAGTGGATTATGATTTTTTTTATATCTGGTTTGCTGGCCAAATTCTAATTTCAAATGTTCCACTTCAGTAGTCCAGGGAGAATGATCTTTCATAAATAACTGTGCTAAATGTTTCTTGTGTTGCAATCCTGTGTTAATAGGCTGGTAGTGCATGAAAAGCCTTTGTGGAGTGAGCTCACAATCTATAGGAAATGGGATTGCATAATCAAGTTCCAGCATCATGGGCATAATAACCAGGGAATGCAGCAGAAAGAGCACTTTGAAATAACCATTTTAAAGTCATTTTTCGTGAATCTTAAGAGTCTCACTCAACTTTTTTCTGTGAGTCATACCAATTCTAACCAGATCAACTCGTCCATTTTCCCTTGCTGCTTGAACAGTGCAATAACTTTTCATCTCTCTCCTGCTTCTCCATCTTCCTGTATAAAGTTATTATGAAGTATTATTATTCTGCAATGAGCAGCATCGTCTTTTGATAAGTTTGCAATGATCACATTATATTGCTGCCTTAGTATGAGCACTCTCACATCAATTAGATGAAATCAGCATCTGCAGGGACACCCGCTGATGGCAAAAAAAATATTGAAGGCTTAGATTACAATATGCTACCCACGTGAATGATGCAGTGTGTTCTACTGTTCATTCACATAGGAGAAAAAACATCTTGTGCCCGGTGTATTCTCATAGTACACAGAAACACGTTTGACACGCTTTCTGATAAACTGATGAGACATATTCCATTCATTAAAATCATTCTACTCCTACCATCCCAGCATAAATCAGACTAACTGAACGGTTTTTAAATCCCAGCATCTCTTGTTACCATATAGTGCGAGGCGGGTTGGTGACTGTCAGGAAATATAGGGTTAAAAGGTGTGCATTCTAATTTGTTTGGACAGCCTGGAACCAAGTTTCTGGTTGGTCTTAGGCCACAGAATGTTGGAAACCACTACCTGTGAGACTACTTTTTGTTTTCACGCAAGTTTCATCAGAGTTATGCCAATTTCCTATGTCCTCCCCTTTCAAGGCAAGAGCTTCTAGAATGTGAAGCCTATGGCTTCAATTCCAGAAAGCCAAATGTTAAAGAATAGAACTGGAGTCAAGCTTTAACACTTGCTTATTTTTTTAGTTGGAGTTAGAGATAACAAGCATGCTTCTAAACCCTACAGGTTCAACCTGTTCCTATTTATTGGAAATAAACTAGATTTCTAGTTAATGACCACTATTTCCATATAACTAAATACCATTAAGAGACACAGAACCAGAGGTTGTTGGAAAAGCTCAGTAGGTCTGGCAGCATCTGTGAAGAGAAATCAGAATTGGCATTTCAGGTTGGATGATCCCTCCTCAGAACTCAGGTCACTCGATGTGATATGATACGTTAACTCTAATTTTTTTCCATGGATACTGCCAAATTCACTGAGCTTTTCCAGCAATTCTTGTTTTTGTTTCTGATTTACAGCATCTGCAGTTCTTACAGCTTTTATTTACAATTAAGAGACAGTTAACAGATTCTCTCTTTAAATAAAAAAAAATGTATAACTAAAATTTAAAAATACATTCAACCAAAAACCTTCCATATTCCATACCAAGTATTACATGATGAGATCCCTTCCTCTGAGAATTCTAGCAACTTCTTTGTGCATGCATTTCTTAATGTAAAACAATCCAAGAGTTAATAACTGGCACCCGCCCATGCCATTTTAAAGATTTCATCTCCAGCATTTATTTCAAGCCAGCAAGGGCCAATCTATAAACTTCACTCATTAATTTCTTTTCATGTAATATCCATCATCTGACTGTGAATGATTCTCTACGTAACAATAAATGTGTGTACTATCTTCAGTCCACCCATTTATAGAATCTCACTTAATACTTGACAGACAGAATTCCACATTCAATGTGTCTGGCAGCCAGAGTACTTTTAGCAACCTTTTGTATTTCTTTAGCTTGTTAAGCTGAAGTACATTTCTCATTCTCATCTATCTGAAATGAAGCCAATTGCATTAAAATGCCAAACAGGAAGGTTTGAGTGCTTCAATATGGTACTTGTATTCTTTTGCTCCAATTTTGTCTTCTGTTGTGATAGCCAAATTAGCTAATGAAAGTTTCATTTCCATTCTGCCTGGATTTTGTCCTTTCTTTATGTTAGTATCTATGCCTGGTATTTGGACTATTAATAGACCTGGCAATTATCAAAGACATCTATTCTTCGTATCACCAAGGATGTTTTAGCTGAAGGAAATTACTACTACTGAAGACATTCCTGGGGAAAAAACAGACATCTGATCCAATAGTGTCTTCTTTCTTGAGGAACACCAGCTGGAAAAAGAAATCTGTCCATGTGAGATATGTTACCACACTCCAGTGATTTAAATAAAAGCAAATTATTGTGAAAATTGGAGATCTGGAATAAAAGTAGGAAGTGCTAGAGAAACTCATAAGGTCGCACCTGTGGAGAGAGAGAGAAAGTTAATGCTTCAACTCCACGATGACCGTTCTTCAGAATCCCTTCTGAAAGGCATCTCACATTTTGCTTCTGATTTTGCTTTTTGTTAAAAAAACAGCAATGTCAAGGTCATTCTTGGTTTACTGTTTGGGAGGGACATAACCTGTGTCTACATAGCTTCATCATTCATTTGCTGATCACTTGGTTCGGATTCAGAGAATATCTGAGAAGGCATTTAGATACATAAAGCTGTGGTACTAGCTGTGGAAGGCCTTATTAACAATATCATGAGTGTAGTGCAAATGAAACAGAAAAATAGTTTGTACAAAAGCAGGAAAGCAAAACCTAGAATCCAGCAATTAAAAGGGCAAGGCTATTCGAAACTTCAATTACAATAGACAATAGACAATAGGTGCAGGAGTAGGCCATTCAGCCCTTCGAGCCTGCACCGCCATTCAATATGATCATGGCTGATCATTCCTAATCAGTATCTGCTTCTGCCTTACCTCCATAACCCTTGATTCCACTATTCTTGAGAGCTCTATCCAATTACGAGAAAAATGCATTGAAATATGATAATAAAAATTAAGAATATTGCCTAACCATACCTGATCATTTACATTTCCTTCTCAACCATTTGCCCACAGTGTTCATCTGCATTTTAGATTTCTGTCTAAGTTTTATTTTTCTCAGTTACCAATCTTCAAATTTAGCAACCATTTTCCATGACACATCTACACATTACAAACACGTACCTCATAACTCAGTCACCATGGTTTCAGCCTGTTCTTATTTATGGTTTCTAATCATTGCTGTGCTCATGTTCAGTGATGTTATTATACCTCTGGTGCAGGTGGGACTTAACCTAGGTCTCCAGGTTTAAAGTTAAGGATACTGCCTCTGCACCACAAGTGCCCACTCTGTTCATAGTTATAAGAGCACAATTCAATCTCTGGTAGATGTCTATCGCCTACATACAATAGGCTACAACTAACACTATGCTGTGTATTCTCACACATTAGATTCTGGTGGCATTTGGAACAATAAGGTAACTTTCATAAAAGTATAGTGAGCTTTTCCAATAGAACCTATGACAGGAAACCAGGTCTCAGGCCAACAGAGTTTTCTTTAGTTATCTTTCAGATTAATGCTTTCAACAGCCTGAAGTGGTTAGAGAAGCTTCTTGCAAATGTATAAAATACTATTTGAAATAATATAAAATATGAAAGCAAAAATAATTCTGAGAGGGGAAACTTGATTAAATGTATGTAGAAACATGACTGTTGTTTGTTAGATATTTCACTCACAGCATTTCCCAGCAGGCTTAGCCTTCTCCCTTTTTTCATTTAGGAAAACCTGAGCTATCTGTAATGTAGCCAGAAAACATTCAATTCATGTTGCCTCTTCAACAGAGAAATTTAATGTTCATCCTTTGACTGCTTTTGCTGCCACCTCCTAACCCTGTATGGTCTTTTGCTTCAAATGTTTATCTGATTTCAATTAAACAAAAGCACCAGAACATTTTCAAATAATTATACATTGTAAGGCCATGTTCTTAATTTTTATTATCACACTCAAATGTTTTTTCTGGTAAATCAAGTTTAGAATAGCCTTGCCCTTTTAAATGCTGGATTCTAGATTTTGTTTTCCTGTTTTTGTACAAACTATTTTTCTGTTTCATTTGCACTACACTCATGACATTGTTAATAAGGCCTTCGACAGCCAGTACCACAGCTTTATGCATCTAAATGCATTCTCCTGAAATCGACTTTGAGCATAATGATTTCAACACTTTGGTTTTGATTAATTTCTTATTGCCATCACACTCAACATTCGCACTTCCTGCACAGAGTAATTATACAGAAGCTAATTAAAAATAGAATAAAGCCAATTAAAAGAAAATTTACTTTGATTTGAACATTACTGTGCTCATGTTAATGTAAAGCCATTCCTTTCAAGAGGCTTTCACCTGACCACTGTTGAACTCAAGTGGTTGGAACGGGGCAATAAGGGTCATGTAGATTTGATTATTCATTGTGATTTGACTTTTGTTTTCATCCAATGGATGGAAGTTTTTGTTATTCAAACTCATTTTCATCAAATTCTTTCTTTTGACTGACTCATTTGAAGTGGTTTGTGACAATTGAATCAATTGTGCATCTCTGCTTATGTGGCTCAAAAATTGTTTTACATTTAGAATAGCACATCTCATGCTTAGAAACCTCAAGGTTTTAAAAACTCCAGCACAGCTGCTTCATTGCATGATACTCATATTAGAGCAGTTTAGTCTTATTACCGATTAATATGATACTATATTTTTGGCATCTATAGATGAACAGGAGTTGACTGCAGGGTTATTGCACTGATGTGGCTCTATACTCCACTAATTGCTTAGTGGCTCTGCTTTGCATGCTGGGAATTTTAGTCTGAACATAGCACTTCTCATCTTAGACATTTAATTAGACTCCAGCTCTCAACAAGTACAGCAGGTTCCACAGAAGTATGAAAATCCATGCACATTATATTCTGAAATCATTGGTTTTGTTTCCCAGAGATGCTGAAGTGTGCATTTATATTGTATTAGTTAGAAAACAACTCTCTGTGGATCACATAACCTTGATCATAATGGCACTTTCAGGAAAAAAAGCAAGACAGTTTTTCATGAATCTATACGAAACACCAGTTGGGCTATAGTTTGTGTACTGATTGGAGCTATGGGCACATCATTATCAAGGGATATCAGAAAGATGGAAAAATTGCAAAATGTTTTCACCACATTAGGAAGGAAAGGATGTAAAGGTCGATTTTCCAACCAGTATAATTACTGCAGCATATTTGGATAAATGGATGATATGAAATGATGTGAATTTCAATTTTGCTGGCTCATCACTAGATGTACAGAGTGCATTATTTTACAGAAAACATTTAGACAAGTGTAAAATGTTCTCACACAGAATGCTTCAATTCCATAACCAGTTTAATGATAATGAGTCATTGTTCAACATTCCAGGCTTTATGCATGGATCATGCTGTGTCCTTCATTGTTCATTTAAATTGGAAACCAAAAGACAGCCGTGTGTTAGTCTTTCAGGCAATCACTTCTTACTTTTGACCTACTGAAATACTGTGTGAATCAAGCTTGTGAAAATTAGCATTAGATTGAATGCTCTGGACTCTTGAGGGTTTTTTTTTGCCTGGATAGTGAGTAACACCAGAAATAGATTGCCTGCACACACCATCACACCATTAACCATTCAAACCATATTCAAAATGCCATGGGGACATCAAGAATAACTGGAACAGCAGGCTGGGTTTCACATCACTGCTGCTCACTGACCTGCCCAACTCCAGCACAGAGACAGCACTACTCATGGTGGATCAAACTCACCAGCATTTTCAATTCGGTGCCTGTGTCTCTTCCCTGCTAACCTTGAAACATTACTCATACCAGTCTGCTCCATGCACAATGTACAAGTACTACACAGTCATTAAGGTGAGAGGCTTTCAATGTGATGGCTGTATTTGGTGAAACAGAGAAAATTACACGAGATCTATTATGAATATTCTCAATTATTCATTGCATGAGGTATTATATTTTGATTTGAAAAGACTGGAAGTCATGATTGAAAATAGATGAAACAGAACCTGTTGAAAAATTGGCTCTAATTTCAATGTTCATTGCCCAGGCGGTATTCCACCAGAAATTTTCTTCGAAATACAAAACTGTGTAAGAACCCTATTCTGAATTGTGATGCTTATAAAATGAATAATAGCCTTTGGTGAGATGAATGCACTCTGGTAGTTATTAGCAAGCTAGTAAAAAATGCAATCCATTGTCTCCATTTGCACAAAAGGTGATTGAGGTCAATGCAAGAAGTGGAGGGAACATAATCTGCAAGTGATTATAAGATCATAAAAAAAGTGCAGCCATATGACCTACTCATGGCTGAATTTCAAAATCAACTTCACTTTTCCACCCATATCCCTTGGTTCTCTTAGCTGTGGAAAGGCGATTCATTGAAAAATCATAGTTTTGCTTCTGATTATCCTCATTGAGATTTTCTTTATCAGTTTGGGATTGAAATTGGCAGCTTGCCTTAGTTCCCCTTAGGTTCCCAGCATTCAAAGCTCTGCACCTGCTGTAAGGATGCAAATTCACCCCATTTTAATGTCTATTCAATCAACTACAAAAGATGTTTTCTTTTCTCAGATTAACTCATACCATCTTCCAGTCTCTATTTAGAAGCAAATGAGGGCATTATAACCTAATATTATTAACTCAAATTGTTTCATTAATTCCAAGGCATTCTAGATTTTAAAATTTATATTATTAACAAATGCAAGGGAACCAGACATGTTTCATATTTTATGAATAATTTCATCATACCACACATCACGACAGGTAAACCCAGTCACACAGAAACTGAATGCAGTTCCATCAGAACCATTGTAAGATTTGGATTGTTAAGTTAAAATTGATTGTAAGACTTGAGCCGATTATAATTGTAGACCAAATTCGAGACAGTCAATTTAATCATTTTCATCCCATAAGATCATAAGACAAAGGAGCAGAAACTAGGCCATTCATTCCATCGAGTCTGCTCAGCCATTCAATCATGGCTGATAGGTTTCTCAATTCCATTTTCCCATTTTCTCTCCGTAACCTTTGATCCCCTCGGCAATCAAGAACTTAACTATCTCTGATTTAAACATACTCAATAACCTGGCCTCTACAGCCTTCTGTGGCAATGAATTCTGCAGATTCCAACTCGCTATAAGATGACTCTAGGTACAATTATACTTTCACAAGTTTCACAGAAGTCAGGCATCTGAATGGGTTAAAGAATAGGAAGGGTTAGAGGGATGTGGGTCAGGTGCTGGTAAATGGGACTAGATTAATTTAGGAGATCTGATCAGCATGGACAAGCTGAACTGAAGGGTCTGTTTCCATGCTGTACATCTCTATGACTTTTTGATTCCACTCTCACCCTGAACCTCTGCCCTCTTACATCCTGGGGAAAAGACCATGTCTATTTACCTTATCCATGCTCCTCATGATTTTATAAACCTCTATAAGGTCACCCCTCAGTCTCTGACACTCCAGGGAAAATAGCCCCAGCCTATTCAGCCTCTCCCCACAGCTCAAACTGTCCAATCCTGTCAACATCATTCTAAATCTTTTCTCAACCCTTTCAAGTTTCACTTCCTTCTATAGCAGGGAGACCAGTATTGCACACAATATTCCAAAAGTGGCCTAACCTATCTCCTGTACAGACGCAACATGACCTCCCAACTCCTACATTCAATACACTGACCAAAAAGGCAAACATACCAAATGCCTTCTTCAGTATCCTATCTACCTGTGACCCCACTTTCAAGGAACTATGCACTCCAAGGTCTCTTTGTTCAGCAACACTTTCCAGTCCACTTACCACTAAAGGTATAAATCCTACCCTGATTTGCCTTTCCAAAATGCAGCACTTCACATTTACCTAAGTTAAACTCCATCTGCTTCTCCTCAGCCCATTGACTCATCTGATCAAGGTCCCATTGTACTCTGAGGTAACCTTCTTTGCTACAACTACACCTCCAATTTTGGTGTCAAACTTACGAACTCCTATGTTCACATCCAAATCAGTTATTTACCTTTAATTAAAATAACCATTGGTTCATTTGTGATTCCACAAAAAGTTAACTAAAAACGCTGCTATAAAAAGCTTTCTTTTGTTTTTGCAGAGAGTGTGCCATATCAAGAATTAAACCGTACCACTTTATTGAAATTTTGCAACCAATTTGTTTTTAAAAATCATTATATAAATCTATAATAAAAGGGTATGAGTGATGTGGGTTGTGACTTGTGGCAGAATTGGAAGATAAATCTTGTGAGGCCATCTCAATGTCGGAATGATTTCTATCCTTTTTTTAGGCTCTGACAAGCAACATTGTGAGTTTCTCCCTAGGCAATGGTGAATTGTCAATTAAGAGGATTATTGCTTGCTAATGACCCAACTTGCCTCATTAATAGTCAGCTTCCTAACTTACCATATGCGCCAAACAAGGTACGTGTCAAGAAAACTTAACATGGATATCAGAACAGTTACCTGGTGACTTCAGCTCATTGCTTGCTCCAAAGCACCTCCATGTTGCATAGGACCAAACAACAGCTCAGGGCATAACCTACAGACACAAGTCAAACACACCATACCACCACACATTCACACACATTGACATTCAGCATTTGCCAAGTCATCATGAGATCTGTCAGCTGTACTTGCAGGCTGCTCACAAAGCAGCAAGGCATAAATTTGCATTGCAAGACATACCAGAAGCTAGCATTGAAAGGCTGCTGCAGGGATACATGAAAGAGTAACCTGTTGAGGCATTGGACCATGTTAGATCGCTTTCTTGTTCTCTTAGTACTTGCTCATTTAGCACTGACCTGCATTCTTGCAGCATCTATGCCTGGCCTGCTGTACAATGCTGTGCTAATTCACACAGCCACACAACCAGGTAGACCTTGCAGGTCAGCAGTCCTCAGCCCAGAAAGTGGACACTTTGCTGCAATGTCAATCTCACAACTACACCATATGCCACTGGCTTACTTGGCATACTGCAAGTGCAACCACCAAACAGCCATATCTTAAAGTCTTATTGGAGTAGTCATCATCAAAGTTCTCTGAGCCACCCATCTCTCTGGAGATTCTGGGTACAATGAGTCATGGGCCAATGTCAATGCCAGTCTAGGAAACTGGGCATGGTCATGCATCCAGTCACAGTATTCCTGCTCAAAGGATCCATGCCTCTGTAGTACAGGGAGACATGGTCAGCCCTTTGGCTCCACTGCAGCTAGTCTGAGGGTAGGGCTAATGTGATCTTGGAGATATACAGCCAACACACAAGGGTCTAGATATTTTCAAATCTGGGTATATCTAGTTAGTTCACTCAAGAGGGTGCGCCATGATCAGTCTACCAGATCTGCCCACACAAATAGAGGGGAATTGGTGTATTGGAGAGAAACAAATGGTCTGTTATTAGTGCATGGACACCAAGCAAATTATAATTCAGAACTGGGGACTGCAGGCTAGGACAAGATGGGATAACAATCGTGAGGGGAAGATAACAGTATCCGCAAAGAGGAATAGGATAAAGCATGGATTAGAAAGGGGGTTCACCAGGTGAGGAGAACCCTTGTATCAAAAGGGGACAGCGCATGACCAAACTTGATAAGGTTACATCATATGCCAAGACCTGGAGGAATTGGTGGGCAGGTACAAGCTCAAGGTTTGGTTGATGATTGAAGTGGTTGTGGGTCTAGAACTTGTAGTCTAAGGAGCCTTGATGAATTTCTGCAGCACATCTTATAGATGGTGCATACTGCTATTATTGAGTGTCAGTGTGGAGGGCGGTGAATGTTTGTGGATGTGGTGTCAATGAAGTGTTCTGGATGAATAAGAAAAAAGTCAGATTGGCTGAAGTCTGGCATCTCTGTTCCTGGGGACCTTTGAAGGAAGATGGATCAGCCATTTGGCTGTTCTGGGTGAAAATGTTGCAACTGCCTCAGCCTTATCTATTGTACTGAATTGTTGGTCCCCTCCTTGTTGAGGATGTGGATATTTGTAAAGTCTCCTCCTCCAATGAGTTGTTTGATTGTCCACCAGCATTCATGATTCACCATCGATTATCACAAGTCAGTAGTAAGTAATGGTTACATACAGAAATAATGATAATGAACAGATAGCATAAAGCATTGTGAACCCCATGCCTGTTTTTAGGAGTTATCCAATTTAGGCTTAAAAGAAAATTCAAGATAAAATGTCCTTACAATAGTTAGTCTTATATTTAGAGAAAGGTTGCTAAAGGTTCAAGTCCTGTTATCCACTTATTAATATGACTGCCGCATGCTCTTATAATTGTTTTTTAAAAGGGACATTTAATCTTCATTATATCACCAATAATTCAGTGAAGGGAGCATTCTTATTCAATGGGTTCTGCTGGAGGACACATGCACTGCTGATTATTATCTAATATGATCTTTAAGTATATCTCAGATTAACAATGAGAACGCCAGTGCTTGGGAAAGCTCATATTTTAACTGAGCTATTATAATAATTACTTGGGTTTGAACATCTAACCTATTCTGCTCAGTCCAAAACAGCCTAACCAAAGGAACTGCTGGAAATCATTTGTAAATATATATTTTTCCCATTTTATATAGTTGTGCTCTTGCCTGAACTACTGCACTAATGGGGACCACTGATGCTTTTAATCACCACCTCCCCCCCCCACCACCACACTTTCCATTTCCCTGAATTTCTTGGAAGGCTGGGTCCTCAGACTGGACTGGGTTACAGGAACAAGCTGCCGCTGAAGATGCAATGTAATACTGGTGGTTCTCAAGAAGACTTTGTAACAAAACCCACAGACACATTTCCGATGGTTGTTAGGCTTTCTGTTTCAGATGTCTGTGGAATCACAGCAGTACTTATGAGCCTAAAATAGACCATAACAAATTTAGTAACCAAATCTCAAAACCTACAGTTGCCACAAACGTAGGAGGCTTGATAATGGCCAATATAGCTGTGAAGGACTTCAGAAAGCTCCAATCTGGCCCAATCACTAACACTAGACCATTCCACTGTTGCACAATTTTCTCTTTGGGGAAGGTCCTTTCTGTTGCCTGTCTTAAGTTTGTTAGATATAACCTAATTTATTTGATTCTCACAGAGTAGCCTTCTCAACAACTCACTCTTAAAGATAGAGACAAACCTGGTTCAGTGTTGCTCTGCTAGTCTCCTTTCCATCTTCTGTACCAGATACATTCATATTTCAAGAGCATGCACCCAAAACCTACATCCAGAAACATCCAACCAAAATGGAACAATTTCTCTGATATTGTGCGAGGTAGTTGGTGGGGGTGAGGGATAAGGTGAAGTGTAGATCCTAATCCATGTCATCACACTAGCAGATCAGAGATCCAGCGCTGAAATTCAATTCTTGAATCACCCCATCAGATCTCACATCTTTCTCCCTCATTTGGAAAAATGCTGATTGTCATAAGTCTATTCAATCAGGGGAGGGCAGGTATCATGCATTGCCTGAAATGTTTGCACTACCAATCTAAACAAAAAGGTCTTCATTGACTAACTTGGTTGCCTATGTATAGAATAAATTACATCAGCAGCCCAGTATAACTCAATTTGTATCCAATCAGTCTTTTGGGCTGCAATAGAGAATGTGCTAACAGCTTGGTGACCCTTTCCTCGGAATCATGTTGCAGAGGTTAATGTGCCACCTATCAGTAAATTTAATTTACTTTGATTTTTATAACTTGCTACCAATGTGGAGTTAAATTTCAAACCAGGCTGTCACTCCTGATGTTTAATTTCACTCTCCAAATTCAACATTGCTTTTTCTATTGATTTAGACTTGTGTGTTACAAAAGCAATTAGCTTACTACTCCACACAGATTTGATCTGCAGCTTAAATTCTTCCCTTCCTATATTGTTAATATTAAGGAATTGACAAGTAACATTATCCAAGTACCGACAAATCTTTTAGCCTCCGGGTTTGTCTTGGTGATACCATGACAAGCTCCATCCAGACTGGACTGTGGTCTCGTATTAATTATATTCATCAGTAATATAAATGACAAAGTGTTCGACCTTAATTGAAATCAAGTTCAGGCAGCATGTTTAAGCTATCTTGATCTCAAAGAATCTAAGTTACGTTAACTCATCTATCTTGTTGGTATGGTCATGCATCTTTAACATCGGTAACATTTTGTTCTTTCTGTCAGAGATATATTTATGATTTTACAGTCACACCTTCTTACAAGTAACTCCCATAATACATATATATTTCTACATATAGACACTGAACATCTACATATTTTACTGCATAGATTGAAACAAAACAATTTGAACAAAAACAAACAAATTATGGTAAACCTTTATGAAACACAGATTTGCCCTCAGCTGAAGTATTGCATTCAGTTTTGGGCCTTATACTTCAGGAAAAATGTCAAGTCATTAGAGGGATTTACCAAAATGATAACAGGGTTAAGGAACTTCAGTAATATGGAGAAGCTGATGTTGACAGAACAAATAGCAACAATGTTTTAATTCAAGGGACGATGGCATCTGTGATTGGGCCAGCATTTATTAGCCATTCCAAATTACCCAGAGGGCAGATGAAAGACAACCACTGTATACTGAGGAGGAAGGAAGTAAACAGGCAGGTGATTGCATGGGAAGGTAATGTAGGGCATGAGGAAGTGTTAGGAGCGGATCAGTGGTCCTGGAAGGAATGATCCCTGTAGAATGCTGAGGGGAAGGGAATTGTGCCTTGTGGCAGCATCTGCTGTGGTTCTGGAGTCAGACCAGGTATGTATCAAAGTTTCAAAAACAGAAATAGCTAGAGAAACGCAGCAGATCTGGCAGCGTCTAGAGAGAAAGCAGAGCCAACACTTTGAGTCCAGTCACCCTTCTTCAGAACTGTGAGTAATTAAGAAAAAGGTGGTATGTAGGTTGAAGACAGGGGATGTGGGGGAGAGGATTCAGTGGATAAGTCGAGCTGGAAGCACGAGAGAGAGAATAACAGTTAGGCAGATGAAGGGATGGATGATAGTCTGCCAAGAAGGAAGAGAAACTGATAATGGAGACTATAAGTAGGTGATGATAGGGCCTGGGGTGGGGTAAGAACAGAACATAGAAAAAAGGTGTTCAGATCTTAAAATTATTGAATTTGATATTGAGTCTTGCAGGGCCCCCAGGCAGAAAATTAAATGGTATTCTTTCAGCTTTGCTGAGCCTCACTGGAACACTGCAGCAAAAATGTTGGCCAGGGAACATGTTGAAGTGGCAGGTACCTAGAAGCTCAAGGTCAAGGGCAAAGCACAGGTATTCTGCAAAGCAGTTGTCCAGTCTGCATTTCATTTCTTCAATGTAGAGGACACCACACTGTGAGCAGTGGATACAAAGAAAGGACTAGATTGAGTTAAGTGCAAGTCTATAGCTGTTTCACCTGGAAGGTGTGTTTGGAAGCTTGGATACTGAGGAGGAAGGAAGTAAACAGGCAGGTGATTGCATGGGAAGGTACTGTAGGGCATGAGGAAGTGTTAGGAGTGGATCAGTGGTCCTGGAAGGAATGATCCCTGTAGAATGCTGAGGGGAAGGGAATTGTGCCTTGTGGCAGCATTTGCTCACTATGTGGTCTCACTCATCCCCAGCATGCATCTGCCTTCAGCATTTTTACAACTTTTTCCTCGGTGCTATCAGTTCTGAAATTGGTTCCCTGGACTCAAAACATTAATCCTGCTGTCTTTCCATAGATGCTGTCAGACGTGCTGAGTTTCTCCGGCTATTTCTGTTTCAGATTTCCAGCGTCTGAAGATCTTTGTTTCATTTAAGTATCCTTCCATTTCCTTCAGGGACATTAGTGAGTCAGATAGGTGTCTATAACAATCAAGGGTGGCTTCACAGCAGTAGGTTACATTTTAGTTCCAGGTTTTTGTTAAATACAAATTTCTGCATCTGCCGTGGGTGGTGGGTCAACCCATGTCCTCAGAAGATTGGCCTAGAGAAGGCCACACTGCAGCAAAAATGTTGGCCAGGGAACATGTTGAAGTGGCAGGTACCTAGAAGCTCAAGGTCAAGGGCAAAGCACAGGTATGGGGCAAAACACTGGGCCCCACCCCAGGCCCTATCATAGGCTCCGGGTTAACAAGTCTTAGATTACTTACAGTGTGGAAACAGGCCCTTCGGCCCAACAAGTCCACACCGACCCGCCGAAGCGCAACCCACCCATACCCATACCCTTATATTTACCCCTTACCTAACACTACGTGCAATTTAGCATGGCCAATTCACCTGACCCGCACATCTTTGGACTGTGGGAGGAAACCGGAGCACCCGGAGGAAACCCACGCAGACACGGGGAGAATGTGCAAACTCCACACAGTCAGTCGCCTGAGTCGGGAATTGAACCCGGGTCTTCAGGCGCTGTGAGGCAGCAGTGCTAACCACTGTGCCACCGTGCCGCCCACAAGTCCTATGATATTACCACTAGGCCACTGCAGTTCCTCAAGCTGTACTTGCTTTGAGAAGCCCAATAATAACCAGAGGACAGATATTTAAGATAATTCGCAAAAGAACAAGAAACAACAGAAGTAAACTTGTTCTATTGTACACCAACGTTTTGTGACCTGGAATGCACTGTTTGAAGGTGCAGTGGAAACAGATTCAATAATCACGGTTAATAAAAAAAATGAATAAATACTTTAAAGGAAAAAGAATACAGGGCTGCAGAAAAGACCAAGACAGAGCTATCAATTGAATGATGTCAAAGATTTGAATGGAATGAATGGCCTCCTTCTCTATTATCTCATTGTACCATCTTACAACAAGTGAATGCCACAAGGTTAAGACTGGAAATTGAAAAACTGACCTTGTGGCAGATGCACTATCTCTTTTCTATTCCAGAGTTGAAGCCTGATATTGATAGGTTACTCAGCACAGAGTTTCCAAATTCAATGATAGTGAAATAGAATGAAGACCAAAAGATACAGAAGGGCAGCATGTTGGAGGACACACTGGTGGGGTAATTTAGTGGAAAAAGAAACAGCACTTCCGACAGCTACACGGCTACAAGCAACATCAGGAGAAAGTAAGGATTGCAGATGCTGAAGATCAGAGTCAAAAAAGAGTGGCGCTGGAAAATCACAGCAGGTCAGGCATCATTGGAGAAGCAGGAGAATTGACATTTCGGGCACAAGCCCTTCATCAGTCCTTTTCAATAGCAAAAAACATTAGTTAATCTGAAATTCATATGGATGTTAACTGATGCATTGTTAATAATGGAAACAATTTAATGATTTTCTCTGTTGACTCTCACTGAAATAGTGTTTGCCAAAGTGGGGGTCAGGGGACCGAGTGGAGTCACAGTTGAAAGTTTTGGGGTTGTGAGCTCCAAGACTGCAACGACTATCACGAAGCTCCACCTCCCATGTCGCACTCATGGGTCTTCTACTCTCTTGTCCCACTCTCATTATTCTCATCATTGGGGCAAGGCAATTTTTGAGCCTTGAAATGAAGATACAGTGAGAAAGAAAGGTTAGGAAGCACTGCCGTGGAAGAATGAATAGGTACAGAGTTTATTTTGAACAAATGGCAGGATTTCATGATGCCTATTCTAATGGTTCTGCACTGGAAGAAAATGACACTATGATTTTTTTTTAAAGTAGTGACAACCTGATATGTTTATATTGACCTGTTTGAGTGTGTTATGACAAGCCTTTGGAGTAGATGGGATAATGAATCTGGGTCTATCTGGTTCATGACATAGAGACATCACCATTACACCACAATAGCCTTATTACTGTGTGTTAAGCTTAAATAAGGAGGAGATATTTTGTATATTGCAAATTGGTTCTAGTTGCTGGACAATTTATATAGCACCATTGTTAGCGTGGTGAAAACATAATCACATCCTTAACCTCCTGATGATTTTCATGAAATAGTTATATTTGCACATTAATCGCCCATGAAACTCACAGTATCAACGGCAAGTATTTAATAGTGTATGTAAACTTATAATAACATGATAACTGTTAATGACCATCTGCTAACCTCCTTTCCTATAAAAGGGACAATTACAAGTATGCAGTTTTATTCCTTCAGGTTATGAATTTCTTTCAGAGTTTTTTTTAAGTTGCAATATTAAATGAATTCATCCTTTTTTACTTTTCCTTTCCATTTCCTTTATTCCTCCCTCTTAACCCAATCTTTCCTTCCCTTTCTTTCTTTATTTTTGAAACTATACTCATATTGAATGAATTCATTCTAATTCACCCTCCGTCATAATCTTTCTTCCATAAAGTTTCCAATTCTGTAACCTGATTGGTTAAAGAAATACAATTAGATTAGATTAGATTCTCTACAATGTGGAAACAGGCCCTTCGGCCCAACAAGTCCACACCGACCCTCCGAAGAGCAACCCTCCCCTACATTCACCCCTGACTAATGCACTTAACACTATGGGCAATTTAGTATGGCCAATTCACCTAATCTGCACATCTTTGGATTGTGGGAGGAAACTGGAGCACCCGGAGGAAACCCATGCAGACATGGGGAGAATGTGCAAACTCCACACGGACAGTTGCCCGAGGAAGGAATTGAACCCGGGTCTCTGTTGCTGTGAGGCAGCAGTGCTGACCACTGAGCTGCTCCATAGATTAGTTTAGATTCGCTACAGTGTGGAAACAGGCCCTTTTGTCCAACACAGCTTATTGTATTCACTAGGATCTGAAATTCCATGGGCATGGCCTTTTAGGTCTGGATCTTAAGCTCATGGTCAATTGTGAGTGCCAACCTTGCACAGTGTTGGAAGCAGTCACCAATATTGATATTACCCTTGATTGGCTAATTAGTTAGTTTGCCAGAGAAGGTGCTCACTTCCAGTTAAGAACAGAGCTCAAGTTCTCACAGTTGGAAGGCCAGCAAGATGCACTCAAGCATGAAGGGAGCCTGAGGTTGCACGTAAAGATGAGAAAGGCCATTTTAACTTGAGGCATTCTCTTTGTACATTTTAAGAATGTATTGTAGTTGCAGTTGCTGGGCCACCATCCTGGAAAAGAAGCCACTGCCTGCAGCCACTTGGGAGACATCAGAGGTTTGCTGCAGTTCTGTCCTCTCAGCCTCCCCCAGGCCTGTTCCTAAAACCATGGTGGGGATGGGGAGGGGAGTCCACAGGCCAGCTGGGAAAAGTCTAAACAGTCTCTGATGTACCTGCAGGTTATGAGTAAGTGGATATCCCACCAGTATCCGGCCTCTGCGGACAGCCTGAACCCCACAAACTGGACACATCAACCAGTGAAGCCAGATGATGTGTTCCTTACGACCATTCCCACCCTTATATCAGCATGAACATCCTACTTTCTGTTCCTCTCACTCACTTTTACCAAACTCATCATCTCACACCTTTGTAGGCTCAATATTTAAAACTCAAACTTGTTAAACTGGTGCAAGTTTAACCCATGAGACATGTTTCAGTCCTCATGCCATCCATCTTGAAGAGATGTCTGATGACTCAAAATGTTAACTCGGATTTCTTTCCACAGATGGTGCCAGACCTGCTGAGCTTTTCCAGCAACTTCAGTTTTTGTTTCTGATTTACAGTATCCACAGTTTTTTTTTCAATTATTTTAAAGGATGTCTGATCTATTATTCCAAGCTTCTTGATTACCTTTAGTGTTTGTGTTTGACTGCTGCTTTCCAATCCAGCTGAGGTTTTACCACAGTGTTCAGGCATTTATCAAGCCTTATAACAAGCTAATATTCATAATTCTGAGTACATATTGAATGGATGGTGTTTCAATAAAGAATATTGTCAAGATTAGAGTGGGGTTGGAAAAGCACAGCAGGTCAGGCAGCATTCAGGAAACAAGAAAATTGACGTTTCAGGCAAAAATCCTTCATCAGGAATGGCCTCATCAGAAGGCCATCCCTGGTGAAGGGTTTTTGCCTGAAATGTCAATTTTCTTGCTTCTCAGATGCTTCCTGACCTGCTGTGCTTTTCCAGCACCACTCTAATCTTGACTCTAATCTCCAGCATCTGCAGTTCTCACTTTCACCCAATAAAGAACATTGTCTATTCTTCTGTCACGTGATATAAAAAGGAAAGATCAATTTTGTTGATTTTGATAATTTCATCAATGAGACTCCAGGAGAATTTGTAACAGCAAAATATTGTTGAAGTTGATATAAAATAAGAACTAGATGTAAAATGGTCTTAAAGCAAAGCTCTAATGATCCTGGAAATCTAAAATAAAAGCAGAAAATAGTAGAAGTGCACAAGAAATCTGGCAACTTCTATGGAGAGTAAAACAGAGTTCACATTTGACCTCAAGTATTATGCTGCTTCTTTTTGCTTGCCTGCCCATGAGTTTTGCCAGACCTGCTGAGAATTTCCAGCACTTCCTGTTTTTTACTGAAGTGCAAAATGGTGATGAGCACAGAACTAACTCCTAGGAGTGTATTTGTCCCCAACCATCTGTTCACGGCTTTGAACCTTTGCATCAACACTCATTTGGAAGTTTGGCCAGTACATTGGTGTTTTAATGTGCTCAGTCTGTCATGTCTCAAGTCTTGTAAATAACTGCCTCAAAGTAACCAGAAGACGAGGGAGAAGAGGTTATCCTCAGTCTGCAAGGATTGTCTGTACAGTCTTCTTACACATTCAAATAGTAGTGTCAATGTTGCCATGTGACCAAGCCAGCAGATATACGTATTTTTGTGTTGTTCATATAGTTACAGGCTGCACAGTAGTGGAGTGAAAGCCCTATTCATGAATGTTTATGAAACTATTGCATTGGTGATATGGATCTGCAAGATCACACAGATATTGAGTGAGGAAGACACCTGTAAGAAAAAGAAACTGTGCTCTCTCTCTCTCTCTCTCTCTCACACACACTGTTGCTGTGTTACAGGGTGAAAATAATGACAAAGCTGGCAATAGCTTGTTTGGTGGAGTGCGAACACAGTTGAAAGCAGTCTTGTTGCAAGCTGGTCCAATTTCACCTGCTCCAGCGACTTTCTTAATCAACCTGTTCAAAGATGGTTTTACACACTGTTGGAGCAGGTGGGGTTTGAACTCAGGTCTCTGAGGTTAGGACGCTACCACTACTCCAGCTGCTTTCAGGTCAGGTCAGCGTAAACTGTCCCTCATTTATTTTTACTATTTTCAGAACCAGGTCCTTAAATATCTCCTTTATTGGCAAAGGTAAGAGACCTGACATCTGTTTAAGGTGGTTCCCTGGTATCCTTCAGTATCACCTGAATCAATACAGTATTAGATGATTAATTGTGATGTGTCTCTGATGCTTTTTGGCATTACTTATGAAGTTTTGTCTCTATAGATCTCAGAATTTACAGTGTCAATCAATTCAGATGGATTTTAGTTCTGTTTTTGTTGCAGTTTCCTACCAGTTACATTCAGTCTAGAAACATTCAGTCAGCTGCCACTAACCAGGAGCAGAACTTTTCACATGGTAACGGACACATTTAATGCAGCAAAAGAAACATTGAACACAAAAGCAGGGCAGATTTATTGAATCTGGATGCATCCCTGGTTAATACATAATTGGAGTAAAGCATCTAGTTCTTATTATCAGACAGAAATATCCATGAAAGTGTGCAGAGGAGATTAATCTTCAGCCACAACTGCTGAGTGGATGATCTACCTCAGCCTGCTCCAGTGGTCCCCAGCATCACAGATACCAATCTTCAGCCAGTTTGACTCACTCCATGTGATATCAAGAAACATTTGGAGTCACTGGATACTGCAAAAGACTATGGGCCCTGACAACATTCCAGCAATAGTCTGAAGACGTATGCTTCAGAAATCTGCTGCTCCCCTAACCAAGCTGTTCCAGTACAGTTACAAAACAGACATCTACCCAACAATGCAGAAAACTGCCCAGGTATGTTCTATACATAAAAAGCAGCAAAAATTCAACCTGGCTAATTAACACCTCATCACTCCATTGTCGATCATCAGTAATGAGATAGAAGGTGTCATCAACAGTGCTATCAAGCAGCAGCTGCTCAGCAATAACCTGCTCAGTGATGCCCAGTTTGGGTTCTGCCAGGATCACTCAGCTGCTGACATCATTACAGCCTTGGTTCAAACAAGGACAAAAGAGCTGAATTAAAGAGGTGAGGTGAGAGTGACAGTCCTTGTCATCAAAGTTGTATTCAACTCAAAGGTAGAAGACAGAGGGTGGTGGTGAAGGGTTGTTTTTCAGACTGGAGGCCTGTGACCAGTGGAGTGCCACAAGGATCGGTTCTGGGCCCTCTACTTTTTGTCATTTACATAAATGATTTGGATGTGAGCATAAGAGGTACAGTTAGTAAGTTTGCAGATGGCACCAAAGTTGGAGGTGTAATGGACAGCGAAGAGAGTTACCTCAGATTACAACAGGATCTGGACCAGATGCACTTAATGGTAAGGTCCTAGGGAGTGTTGCTGAACAAAGAGACCTTGGAGTGCAGGTTCATAGTTCCTTGAAAGTGGAGTCGCAGGTAGATAGGATAGTGAAAAAGGCGTTTGGTATGCTTTCCTTTATTGGTCAGGGTGTTGAGTACAGGGGTTAGGAGGTCACGTTGCGACTGTAAGGACATTAGTTAGGCCACTGTTGGAATATTGCATGCAATTCTGGTCTCCTTCCTATCGGAAAGATGTTGTGAAACTTGAAAGGGTTCAGAAAAGATTTACAAGGATGTTGCCAGGGTTGGAGGATTTGAACTACAGGGAGAGGCTGAACAGGCTGGGGCTATTTTCCCTGGAGCATCGGAGGCTGAGGGGTGACCTTATAGAGGTTTACAAAATTATGAGGGACATGGATAGGATAAATAGACAAAGTCTTTTCCCTGGTGTCAGGGAGTCCAGAACTAGAGGGCATAGGTTTAGAGTGAGAGGGGAAAGATATAAAAGAGACCGAAGGGGCAACTTTTTCACACAGAGGGTGTATGTGTGTGGAATGAACTGCCAGAGAATGAAGTGGAGGCTGATACAATTGCAACATTTAAGAGTCATTTGGATGAGTATATGAAGAGAAAGGTTTTGGACGGATATGGGTCAAGTGCTGGCAGGTGGGACTAGATTGGGTTGGGATATCTGGTCAGTGTGGACAGGTTGGACCAAGGGTCTGTTTCCATGCTGTACATCTCTGTGACTCTATGACTCTATGACTGAGTGTGGCATCAAGGAGGCCTAGCAAAACTGGAATTAATGGGTATCAGAGAGCAAACTCTCACTGGTTAATGTCATACCTGACATAGGAAGATGGCTGTGGTTGTTGGAGGTCAGTCATCTCAGCTCCAGGACATCCCTACAGGAGTTCTTCAGGGTAGCGCCCTGAGCCCAACCATTTTCAGCTGCTTCATCAATTACTTTCCCTTCATCATAAGGCCAGAGGTGGGGATGTTTCCAAATGATTCCACAATGTTCAGCACTGTTCACTACTCCTTAGATACTGAAGTTGTTCATGTTCAAATGCTATAAGATCTGGACAATATCCAGACAAGTGGTAAGTAACATTAACACTTGTACAATGCAAATGCCAGACTATGGCCTCACCGACAAGATACAATCTAACTATTGCCCTTTGGCATTCAATGATGTTACCAACACTGAATCCCCCACTGTCAACATCCTGGGAGTTATCATTGATCAGAAACTGAACTGGACTCACCACATAAGCACAATGGCTTCAAGAGCAGATCAGAAGCTATGAATACTGTGGTAAATAACTCGCCTCGCAACTCCCGAAAACCTGTCCACCATCTGGAAGGCACAAGTCAGGAGTGTGATAGAATACACTCCACGTGCCTGGATGAGTGCAGCCCCAACAACAATCAAGAAGCTTGACACCATCCAGATCAAAGCAGCCCACTTGATTGGCACTGCATCGACAAACATCCAATCCCGCCACCACCGACTCTCAGTAACAGCAGTATGTACTATCTACAAGATGCACTGCAGAAATTCACCAAAGTTCCTCAGCCAGCACCTTCCAAACCCACGATTACTTCCATCCCTAAGGACAAGGGCAGCAGTTTTATAGGAACATCACCACCTTCAATTCCCCTCCAAGTCACTCACCATCCTGACTTGGAAATATATCACCATTCCATCACTGTCGTTGTATCAAAATAGCATTGTGGGTCAACCAAGCAGGTGGCCTGCAGCAGTTCAAGAAGCAGCTCACCATCACTTTCTCAATGGCAACTAGGAATAGGCAATAAATACTTGCCAGCCAGTGACATCCACATCCCACAAAATTGAATAAATAAAAGAAATCAGAATGGTCACAATGATAACAGAATTATACTTACAAGATTATACTGGAGAGTCTGGGATTGGTTTCTTGGAGATGAGGTGACTTTGGAAGACTTGACAGAGGTGTATAAAAGATTGTGACAGATTTGGATAAAGCAAAGAAAGGTTGCTCCCACTAGTTAATGCTTCAGGGACAAGGGTCAACAAATGAAAGGATTTTGACAAGGAATGTAGGTGGAACATGACAAACATTTTTTCGTTTACAGTGAGTGGTCTTGACCTGGAACTCTGGAACTTGCTGGAACAAACATCAGAAGATCAATGATTTCAAAATTGAATTGGATGAACACTTAAAGGAAATAAACTTGCAGGCTCTGAGTGAGAGTAGGGTGATGAGACCAACTGATTTGCTCCAGCATGGACTTGATAGGCCACTTGGCCTTCTTCTGTGCTGTAATGACTCAATGGCTTTATACAGCGCCCAGCTGCACTCATGTAGCACCTTTCGTAACCCAGCACATTCTAAAATAGTTTGTAGTGAGCAATCTCTGAAGTCTAGTTACCAACATAATGTAAGAAATGTGTCTAATTGTTTTGATGTTGGCATAGAGGTTTTCTCAATGCTTCTTTTCAAAGGCTGGATAAAGGGAAACAAATCAAACAATGCTATTTTACCCTATTTTCCTAAACATTGCTACTTTTATACGAGAGTTGAATGTAAATTCCAGTACTAATAGAGCTATCAATCCAATTTGTCTATCAATAAATTAATTGGATTGCTAGAGAGAGAAAAGCTTAAAATTCAATTACATTTGCAGCTATGTAGCTGAGCTACATGTGAGAACAATTCAAATAAAATTTAACAAATCAATGTAAAAGGAGACACAATAATATTTGAAAATGATTTTGAGCAATATTGTCTGTAAGAATGCATTGGAAATAGATAAAAGGAGACATTAATTCCATGCAAGTAACAAATTAGAAGCCCATAACACTGAATGTAACATATGTTATATTTTCTTGATTTGTGCAATAAGTCAAAACTGCTTAGTGTTGTTACGTTATTCAATGTTTGTGTGAAGATTTGTAGCTCGGGTGCTCATTGTTGTGGTTCTGTTCACCGAGCTGAGAATTTGTTTTGCAGACGTTTTGTCCCCTGTCTAGGTGACATCCTCAGTGCTTGGGAGCCTCCTGTGAAGCGCTCTGTGATGTTTCCTCCAGCATTTATAATGGTTTGTCTCTGCTGCTTCCGGTTGTCAGGTCCAGCTGTCCGCTGCAGTGGCTGGTATATTGGGTCCAGATCGATGTGCTTATTGATTGAATCTGTGGATGAGTGCCATGCCTCTAGGAATTCCCTGGCTGTTCTCTGTTTGGCTTGCGCTATAATGGTAGTGTTGTCCCAGTCGAACTCATGCTGCTTGTCATCTGCATGTGTGGCTACTAAGGATAGCTGGTCGGGTCGATTCATGGCTAGTTGGTGTTCATGGATGCGGATTGTTAGCTTTCTTCCTGTTTGTCCTATGTAGTGTTTTGTGGAGTCCTTGCATGGGATTTTGTACACTACATTGGTTTTGCTCATGCTGGGTATCGGGTCCTTCATTCTTGTGAGTTGTTGTCTGAGAGTGGCTGTTGGTTTGTGTGCTGTTATGAGTCCTAGTGGTCGCAGTAGTCTGGCTGTCAGTTCAGAAATGCTCTTGATGTATGGTAGTGTGGCTAGTCCTTTGGGCTGCGGCATCTCCTCGTTCCGTTGTCTTTCCCTTAGGCATCTGTTGATGAAATTGCGCGGGTATCTGTTTTTGGCAAATACATTATAGAGGTGTTCTTCTTCCTCATTTTGCAGTCCTGGTGTACTGCACTGTGTTGTGGCCCTTTTGAACAGTGTCTTAATGCAACTTCTTTTGTGTGTGTTGGGGTGGTTGCTTTCGTAGTTCAGGACTTGCTCTGTGTGAATGGCTTTCCTGTAAAGCTTTGTGGTGAACTCTCCGTTAGGTTATATGTTATTACTAAACAATTAATTTCATTTGCGCTAATACTTTCTTACACAAATGGGTCTGTCACAACTTTACAATGTTTTAGAACCTTAAACGAGCTTATTATATTTTGAACAGTTTCTAGTTGATAATTTTGAAAGACTGAAATAGTTTCCTGGAGTCAGAAATGACCCATCAATCCTTTTGATGAGAATGTGTGTTCCAGTACCAAAAGGTGTCAGTTTTTAAGGCATTCATATTATTACAAATAATACCTGCACATAATTAATTGAAAGTTATTGAAGTAAAACATGGATTAGGGCCTATGAGCTAGCACAGGGATTACCATGCATGATTGCTCTGCACCTGGCCTAGGGTGAAACAGGCAGCCAGCAAACTTCATTGTGCCTACTCATCTTACTAATTGCAATGTGCAGGCCATGTATGAAACATGTTGCTGACTGACTGCATGTTTAACAATGGCCCAGGTATGTGTCTGTGTACGTGTGTGGATAATATGACTTGCAACTATCCTATGCTTCTTAAAGACAGACTGTCCCTCTAAATGGGGAAGCATATATAGCTATGGCAGCTGGTGTGTAAAAACTTTTAACAAGGAGCAACAGGCCAGAGAGAGAGTTCCAGGCTTCTATGAGGTGATGCTTGGGGCTTTAGTTCAAGCAATGTGAAGAGTGAAGTAATGCTTCCATGTGAGATCTTCATGGCATATTCTGCCATGGGAATAGAGTAAGGTGGCCTGGAAGGTCAGGTCTAAGCATCTGACCATGAGGAATAGGCTGTTATGGCAGAAACAATTTCATCTCTTCATACAAGTGATCAAAGCTAATGAAGGCATTAGATTAGATTAGACTTACAGTGTGGAAACAGGCCCTTCGGCCCAACAAGTCCACACCGACCCGCCGAAGCGAAACCCACCCATACCCCTACATTACCCCTTACCTAACACTACGGGCAATTTAGCATGGCCAATTCACCTGACCCGCACATCTTTGGACTGTGGGAGGAAACCGGAGCACCCGGAGGAAACCCACGCAGACACGGGGAGAACGTGCAAACTCCACACAGTCAGTCGCCTGAGTCGGGAATTGAACCCGGGTCTTCAGGCGCTGTGAGGCAGCAGTGCTAACCACTGTGCCACCGTGCCGCCCGCATCTTTCAATGAAATCCAGTGTCCAATGACGTCTCCAACCCATCAAACCATCAACCTCTCAAACTGGTGTATTCATCACAGCCTCAATTAACTACTGACCAATTGTTGGGAAGTGGGATTTGAATTGATTAATGAGCCAAAGAGCCTCTTTCCATGCTCTAAAAGCTCTGTGACTATGACTTATCACTGAGAGATCCATGCTCAGGTTTCATACTGAACAATCAGATATTGAATTCCACCCTCACACGCTGCCCTTCAGTACAAACATTAGATTCTTACAGAATCTATACATGCCCAGCTATTCACACTAGCACAGTGCAACATATCCACAGGACAAGTTCTTCATAACAAGAGATAACATTTCAATGTGCAATTTTGCAACTGAATGGTTTGAAATGCCATTTCAGAGAGTTTGGTCTAGAATCCCATGTAGGCAAGACCAGATTATGATGTGATGGGATTTGAACACAGATCACCAGAACATTACCTGAGTTTCATGGACTGGATCATAAGGAACAGAATCATGAAGTTAGCATTACCAAGGGGAAGAGTAGGCAAAGAGCAGATGAACACAAAGGAACTGGTGGCCGGAAGTGCATATGCTTTAATGCAAAGTGTATAGTGGATAAGGCAGACAAACTTAAGGCTTGGATTGGTGCCTGGGAGTATGATGTTATTGCGATCACAGAGACTTGGTTGAAGGAAGGGTATGATTGGCAACTAAATGTTCCAGGATATAGATGCTTCAGACAGGAAAGGGAGGAATTAGAAAAGGGGGGAGGAGTTGTATTGCTAGTCAGGGATGATATCACAGCTGTGCTCAAGGAGGACGCTATGGAGGGCTTGAGCAGTGAGGCATTATGGGTAGAGCTGAGAAATGAGATGGGTGCAGTTATATTGTTGGGGCTGTACTACAGGCCTCCCAACAGTCTGCGTGAGGTAGGATAGGTAAACAGATTATGGAAAGATGTAGAAACAATAGGGTGGTGGTGATGGGAGATTTTATTTTTCCCAACATTGCCTGGGATACACTTAGTGTCAGAGGTCTGGATGGAGCAAAATTTGTAAGGAGCATCCAGGAAAGTTTTCTAGAGAAGTATGTCAATAGTTCAACTCGGGAAGAGGCCATATTGGACCTAGTGTTGGGGAATGAGCCAGGCCAGGTGGTGGAAGTTGCAGTGGGGGATTTCTTTGGGAATAGTGACCACAATTCCATAAGTTTTAGGATATTTGGAGACAAAGTTGAGAGTGGTCCTAAGGGAAGAGTACTAAACTGGGTCAAGGCAAATTATATCAAAATTCGGCAGGAGCTGGGAAATGTGGATTGGGGGCAGCTATTTGAAGGAAAGTCCACATTTGATATGTGGGGGGCTTTAAAAGATAGGTTGAAGATAGTGCAGAATAGGCATGTCCGTTTGCAAACAAGGGATAGGAAAGGCAAGATTCATGAACTGTGGATGACAGGAGAAATTGTGCAACTAGCCAAAGGGAAAAGGGAAGCGTACATAAAGTGTAGGCAGCTGAGAACAGAACGGGCCCTGAATGAATATCGGGAGAGTAGGACCAATCTTAAATGAGAAATCAAGCGGGCTAAAAAGGGTCATGAAAGAACTTTAGCAAGTAGTATTAAGGAGAATCCCAAGGCCTTTTATTCATATATAAGAAGCAAGAAGGTAACTAGAGAAAGAGTTGGTCCACTAAAGGATAAGGAAGGAAGGTTGTGTATTGAACCTGGGAAAATGGGTGAGATTCTCAATGATTACTTTGCATTAGTGTTCAATAAGGAGAGGGAAAAGATGAATGTTGAGATCAGAGATAGACGTTTGTTTACTCTGGATCACGATGACATAAGGTGGGAAAGTGTGTTGGGTAGGCTAAAGGATATTAAAGTGGACAAATCCCCAGGACTGGATAGGATCAATCCCAGGGTGCTGAGAGAGGTGAGAGAGGAAATAACTGGTACCCTAACAGATATCTTTGTAGCATCATTAAACACAGGTGAAGTATTGAAGAATTGGAGAGTTGCTAATGTTGTCGCCCTGTTCAAGAAGGGCAGTAGGGATATTCCAGGTAACTACTGGCCAGTGAGCCTGACATCAGTGATGGGAAAGTTGCTGGAGAAGGTATTGAGGGATAGGATCTATTTATATTTGGAAGAGAATGGGCTTATCAGTGATAGGCAACATGGAGGAGATTGTACCTTACCAACTTAATAGAGTTCTTTGAGGAAGTGACCAAGTTGATAGATGAAGCAGGGGCTGTAGATATCATATACATGGACTTTAGTATGACATTTGATAAGGTTCCCCATGGTAAACTAATGGGGAAAGTGTTCTAGCTCGGTGGATAAAAATTGGTTGAGCAACAGGAGACAGAGAGTAGTAGTTGAAGGGGGTTTCTCGAAATGGAGAAAGGTGACCAGTGGTGTTCCACAGGGATCAGTGCTGGGGCCACTGTTGTTTGTGATATATATAAATGATCTGGAAGAGGGTACTGTTGGTCTGATCAGCAAGTTTGCAGATGACACGAATATTGAAGGAGTAGCAGAAAGCATAGGGGACTCTCAAAGAATACAGGAGAAAATAGAGAGACTGATCAGTTGGATTTAGAAGTGGCAGATGGGGTTCAATTAAATGTGAGGTGATGCATTTTCGAAGGTCTAATTCTAGAGCGAACTATACTGTAAATAGAAGAGCCTTGGGAAAAGTTGATGAGCAGAGAAATTGGGGAGTTCAAGTGCTTGTACCCTGAAGGTGGCTGCACAGGTGGATAGAGTGGTCAGGAAGGCACATGGTATGCTTGCCTTCATTGGACAGGGTATTTAATATAAGAGCTGGCAAGTCATATTAAAATTGTCCAAGACTTTGGTTTGGCTGCATTTAGAATACTGTGTATAGCTCTGATCGCCGCGTTACCAAAAGGATGTGGACACTTTGGACAGCGTGCAGAGAAGGTTTACGAGGATGTTGGCTGGTATGGAAGGTGCAAGCTATGAAGAGATGTTGAATAGGTTAGGATTGTTTTCATTAGAAAAAAGGACATTGAGGGGGGATCCGATTGACATCTACAAAATCATGAAGCATATAGACAGGGAGGATAGAGATAATATATTTCCCAGTGTGAGGGATTTAATAATGAGAGGTCACACATTCAAGCTGAGAGGAGGAAAGTTTAAGAGTGATACATGTGGAAAGTACTTCACACAGAGGATAGTAGGTGCCTGGAATACGTTTCCAGTAGAGGTAGTAGAGGCAGGCAGGTAGATTCGTTTAAGGTGCATCTGGAGAGACGCATGAATAGGCGGAGAGCAGAGAATCACAGATCCTTAGGAATTGGGCGATAGGTTTAGACAGTGGATTTGGATTGGCACAGGCTTGGAGGGTCGAAAGGCCTGTCCCTGGGCTGTAAATTTTCTATGTTGTTTGTTGTTTGTTGTTTGTTCTTTGATTGATAGCCTAGTGACAATATCACTTGGCCATTGCCATGGAGTGCAGTGGTTCAGGAAAGCAGATATCATCAACTTCTCAAGGACAACTAGGGACAGGCAATAAATGCTGGCCCTGCCTGTGACACCCATGAGTGAATATTAAAAAGAAATACAGGTAAAACTGTGTCTCTTTGGAGGAGATGGTGCCGTGATTTATTGAGTGAGCTGTCACCTGAAGCTGCTGCATTTAAAGTCATGTTCATCCTCCCTTATCTTCTTCCATTTCCTCAACCATCCAATTCAACAGTTATAACTTCAGATAGTCAAGGCCAGCCTCCTGGGGAGCCATGAGCATTATCTAATGAAAGAAACTTTATACTGACCCTCACTGCCAGCAGCTGGGATACAGGTACTGTGCAGACTTTGGAGGACAGGACAGAGTGAGGAACAGCCATGAGTGAGCTGCAGTCACGTTGCGGGGAAAAACTGGAATGTGTGTTGGCTCCCTAGAGGGTGAGGTGGCAGACAAGCTCTGCTATGGTGGACACAGCTGACGAATTAATGCAGGAGTGCCCAGGCGAACATCGATTGGCATGCAGACAGGAAGACCAGCTGTGTTGACATCTCCATGCTTGTTGCCAAGAAAGCCCAGTTTAGTCCAGGCTTAGACTGCTGCCAGGAAAGCTGTGGAGAATAATGATCAAAGGAGCTTGCAGAGTCCACACTGCAGACCAGTATTCTGTGCTCCAGCAGATCATTAGGAGCTTTCCTTGATGAGTGGCAAAAGATCTGTGATTCCTTCCTCCTGCTTTTGGATGAAAGCCTCCCACCGCTGCCACTATGTCAGTATTGCAGCTGCTGTTACCAGCCCAGACACTTGCAGCACATGCTGGTCTGGGGAGAAAAGCCCAAAACCCTCAGTTGCTTTGGGATCCTCCAAGGCCGTCTGCAGTCTATCCCATGGAAATCTTATTGAGAATGGATAGGACTGTAAGTTACTTTAATGTAAGCTTTAGATTCAACACTTGATTAGATTAGATTACATTGTGGAAAAAGGTCATTCGGCCCAACAAGTCCACACCGACCTGCCACCCACCCAGACCCATTCCTCTATACATAACATTATGGGCAATTTGACATGGCCAATTCACCTAGCTGCATATTTTTGGACTGTGGGAGGAAACCGGAGCACACCCACGCAGACACGGGGGGAATGTGCAAACTCCACACAGACAGTTGCCTGAGGCGGGAATTGAACCCGGGTCTCTGGCACTATGAGGCAGCAGTGCTAGCCACTGTGCCACCATGCTGCCCTTGGGCATGAGAATGCTGTGACTGTTTAGAACAGAGAGATAGGTAGGAGGGTGGGGAATGCTGAAGTATCTTTGAGGTGGCAGAGCAGATTTAGGGAAATTACAGTTTAATTAACCAATCACCTGTCTATACAAAGACTTTCTAATAGTCTGTTAAGGGCAGCATGGTGGCACAGTGGCTAGCACTGCTGCCTCATAGCGCCAGAGACCCGGGTTCAATTCCCGCCTCAGGCAACTGTCTGTGTGGAGTTTGCACATTCCCCGCGTGGGTGTGCTCCGGTTTCCTCCCACAGTCCAAAAATATGCAGCTAGGTGAATTAGCCATGTCAAATTGTCTAATAGTCTGTTTCCATTCACCTTCTAGTTGAATCACTCCTCTTCCCTTGCTCTTTTTCCCCTTCTCCCTCTTCCACCTCCTCCTCCTACTCCTGAAGTTTACACCAAAGGCCTAGAATCAGGGGCTGTGCCTTCAAAAGAGCCAGGACATGAAGGATGCAGCAGGACACCTCAAATTTGGAAACCAAGCAGCCAAGGCAGCCAAACTGCTGCTTTCAAATACTGTTCACCTGTTGTACAACATTCATGGTAGTTGCTTTGATCTAATTGTACAGATGCTGTCCCCTCATGGTCAGCTGGTGGCGATAAGTCATGAGCTACATGTAGAGCACAAAGTTGTCAGTTCCATTATGGTAATTGCAACATGGCAACAAAGGTTAGCTGGAGAATGATTAAAGAGCTATCCACTGCCTGGAGAACTTGCTTTCATCAATGGGATCTTCTATGCATGGTCAGTTACCAAATACACATAAGAAAGTGACAGTCCTTGCACTTATAGTGAATTTCCCCATTAGCATGTGGTGGCCAGTGAATTACATTTGCAGTCAATGGCACCTTGCACTATTGGGAATTTGACCACCTCAGCACAAACCAAGTGCCCATCCCTTGTGCTTCTCTCAGTTGAGAAAGTCTACCATATGATTCTCTTCGCTTATAGGTTTCTTGATACCTCCCTGATGTAGTGATGTGCAGCCAATTGGGTTATGCTGGCAATGTCATTGGCTCCCCATTGCTGCTGGAAGGTGTTTTCAGAGTACATGCAGAGATTGGCAATGGTGTCCTCACACCGACAGCACACTGAGCTTGCTCTGACAGCAGAGACCAGGCCAATTCAGCCACTATAGCCACAGAGCTGAATTTTATAGTTCATTTAGAAGCGACCATGTTTTAGTAACAGGAAAGAAAACTCAGCAAAAAAAAGTTTTTTTGATGTCTTCAATAAACACTAGAGCTTTGGGAAAACTCAACCTTTTTTCTGTTCTGTGCAGAAACTCTATTTTTGCAGCTGCTATTGTCCTGCCAGCCACTTTTTATTCAAGTGTTAAGCAGCTACTTTTGGATATCTTGCCACTGCTTGATTATTGTTCACAAGAAACATGACATATTCTCTGGGCAGTCTGATGATCTGTTTTGTAACTGAAAGCATTTCGGTGTGCCAAGAGACTCTTTGTCTGGCAAATTGTAGAGGACAGTTTCTAAATGTCACAAGGCATTACTCTTGATCACCCTTCCTTCTGTAGTTCAATATTTTGTGTAACTTTGATTCAATATCATTCATAGATTCTTCATCTTTGCTTTAACAACAAGAATAAGGCAAGATTATCAATAAATTACAATCTCTGACTTGAGACTGCAGTGAGTATGGTTGATCTATTTTGTAAAATAATTAATCTGTGTTGCAACCTGCTTCTTATAAGCAGGTTTACAATTTCATTATATGTAGCACACAGGAAGCTTCCCTGTGTGAGTTTATTCTGTGATAGAGCATCGCACCATTAAGTATTTTATTACAGAAAAGGAAGCACATTGAGGCCATGTATTGATGTAATTCAACCACAACATAGTTTATATAAGGAAGCTAAACACTACATACTTCGCTTATTTGTGAAGCTGACTGCATAACATGATAATAAAATGTCACTACAATATGCAATATGCCTCTTAGTAACAGTTCTCATGCATAACATTTAATTGGCATTGCTGTTTATCCATATACTGTACAACCGAGTTGAGCCACCTAGGTCTACAGTGGTATCAGTGACTAATAGCAATGGGAGCAGCCAGGTGAAGGCTATTGAACAGGGAATAAACAAGGTTACAATACATAATCTGAGCAAGTGTCTGCTCGAGATGCATGGTAAGTAATAATGATGCTCAATTTTGGCCAGATAGTTGAGGTTCGAACATCATTATGCAATTGCAACTGTTTGTAGTCCCAAAGGATAGCCAACCATCAGCCAAAAATAGCAGGAGCAATTAAAATTAGATGGAAACAATAATTTGAGCGTTTGAATAATAAACTATAGTGATAATAGCACATTAGCTTAATACTGTTCGGCAAAACTACATGACCTGTGAGAACAGAGGTAATTTATGCATATAATATAAATAACATAGAATTCTTTTCCAATGATAATATTTCAATCAATTTTTATTAACAAGGAAGTATAGGTCATATTTTAATCTGCATGTTAAATTTTAATGAAAAATTCGACACCATAAGTCGAGGAGAATACCAGTCAGAAATATGTTTATCACATAAAAACATATAGCAGTTATTTTTCTCTGGAATTCAAAGTGTGCTTCAATGACAATCAAGAACTTCAAAGTTGAGTCACTGTTGTATAGCAGTAAATATGATCGCCAATTTGTGCACAGCAAGATCCCACAAAGAGCAGCTGGTCGAACGAGTTGCTAATCACACTATCTATGTTTTTGGCAGAGGAAGGAACTTTGACCAACATGCTGTGAGAACTCCTCATTGTTCTTTCAAGGTTGTCATTGGATCTTTAATGCCCATCAAAACCATTCAAACTGGGATAAAGGGCTGAGTTTTAGTTCTGTGAAATGCTGGGAGCAGCTGGAGCTGCACCTGTTACTGGGAAATTGGGGGAGGAGGGGAAGGTGCCCAATAGCTGGTGGGAAGCCAGGATATAAGTGCAACCTATCTAACAATAGCCTTTTTTAACCCAGCCACTGCACTGCCACATCAATCCCACTATTCCTAATCTTCAATGTAGGCAGGCATGAAGACAACATACAAGAGGTAATTTCAACTACAGTATTTAAAGACATTCCAAACATGCAATTTAATGGAGTCTGGACATGGGAAAAGAACAGTAGAAACCATCATGTAGAGTTAAATGCAACAATCAAGTGCACACAGGCCTTCAGCAGTGGCTTGCACACTAAAATGCCATCATAAATAAGCCTTGACTTTTCAATTTCCCACTAATCAACAGCAAAGTGCTCTCCTGTTAATTGCTAAGAGGTAAGTATTTGTTGTATGAAGGAAAAAAAATCTTAGAAAGATGCTATACCTTAAAGAGTGATAAATGATCACTACATGTGACTTTCCAGTGTGGAAGATCTTGATTCTGTCTTTGTATGGTGAATAGATTGGTCAGACAATCTACTAACAGCTAGCCAGCTAGTCAGTCAGTCAACTATGTACATATGTCATAATCTCAGTAAGTAGAGAACCCAGACTGTATATTATACAATATATGTGTGTGAAATGTCATTTCCATGCATATAATTAGTGTTAATAAATGTCAAGATATCTATCTCAATATAAACCTGAGTTATCGTGATATGTTTTACATGGATTAATATATAGAAAGCCATATCACATCAGTGTGATCAAGCAATGAGAGGGATGAATGTAAAAGGGGACTTAGAATTTCAGTTCAAAGCACTTTGATCTCATCTTTTGCACCCCCTGCCTCATTCAGTAACCCCTAGACAGTGTTCATATTTTGTCTTTTATCTCAATGGTTGTTTCTGCTCCTGCACAATTGCAGATGGAGAAGGATTTGGCAGACCCTCTCAAACTCTGTGGGAAATGGCCATTTATCCATACTGGAAGAGCAGGGGCTTTTTCATTTACAATGATGATAAGATATGACTTGGCACCAAGCAATAGATGGCATTTAAAGGGAAGATCAGCTGTTTTGTGTTGGTGGCAATGATAGGAACAGAATGAAAGTGACTTTTGCATATGGCTGTCAGATTGTTGGACTGTAACTCCACCACAAGGAATCTACAACAGGCATTAATGGATACCATGGCTAGTAGGCAAACATTTGTCAGATGGAATAAAATGAGTGGAGCAATATCACTTTGATGGGAAAAATCAAAGTACTGATTATTCCTTAAATGGTGAGAAGCTGAGGCATTGAATTTCAAAGGGACTTGGGTGACCTTGTTCATGAGTCGCTGAAAGTTAACATGCAGGTATAGTAAGCAATTTTTAAAAGAACTAATGGTTACATCGACCTTTACAACATGAGGGTTTGAGGGTTAGAGTAAAGAAGTTTTAATGCAATTATATAGACCATAGTGAGGCCACACTTGGAATGTTGTATGCCGTTTCTTCTCCTTATTGAAGGGAAGATATATTTGCCACACAGGGCATGCTAAAGAATTCACCTTACTTAGTCTCAGAATAGAGGGATTGTCCAATGAGGAAAAATTACATGGACTGCACTATACTCTCTGGAGTTTAGAATAATGAGAGGTGATCTCTTTCAATCGTAGAACATTCTTACAGGAATCAACAGAGTAGATTCAGGAAGAATGTTTCACTTGGTTAGGAGATTCTACAGCCAGGGGACACATTCTCAGAGTTAAGAGGGAGGCCTGTCAGGATTGAGATGAGGAGAAATTTCCTGACTCAGAAGGTAGTGATTCTTTGGAATTCTCTACCCCAGAGGCTGTGAAGATTTTGTCCTTGACGATGCTTAGGAATGAGGTAAATTGATTTCTACATGTTAAAATCATTAAGGAATTTTTAGAAATTCTCTTTTGGAAAGTGGGCCTTGCTGGCTGGCCAGCATTTATTGTTCATCCCCAGTTGCCCTTGAGAAGGTTGTGGTGAACTGCCTTCCTGAACTGCTGCAGTCCATATGCTGTAGGTTGACCCACAATGTTATATGGAAGGAAATTCCCTAAACTTTATCCCAGTGATACTGCAGGGATGTGATCCAGGCCAGGGATGTCACGTGGTCTGGAGGGCAATTTGCAGGTGTTGGTGTTCCCATTTATCTGCTGTTCTTCTAGGTGAAAGTGGTCATGGGTTTGGAAGGTGCCGTCCAGGATCTCTGGTGAATTTCTGCTGAGTATCCTGTAAATAGTATACACTTATCCTGTAAATAGTACACACTACAGCTCCTGAGTATCAGTGCTGGAGGGAGTGATACTTGTAAATGTGGTACCATCAAGTGGGTGGCACAGTAGTTAGCACTGCTACCTCACAGCACCTGGGACCTGGGTTCAATTCCTGCCTCAGGCGACTGACTGTGTGGAGTTTGCACATTCTCCCCATGTCTGTGTGGGTTTCTTCCCACAGTCCAAAAATGTGCAGGTTAGGTGAATTGGCCATGCTAGATTGCGCTTCGGTGGATTGGAGTGGACTTGTTGGGCTGAAGGGCCTGTTTCCACAGTGTAAGTAATCTAATCTAATCAAGTGGGATGGCTTTGTCCTGGATGGTGTCAAGGTTTTTAGAATGGTGTTGGAGCTGCACAAATCCAAACAAGTGGGAAATACTCCTGACTTTTGCCTTACAGATGGTAGACAAGCTTTGGGGAGTCAGGAGGAGAGTTACATGCTGTAGTATTCCTAGCCTCTGATCCTTTCTTGTAACCTGCTGTTGATATGTGGATAATGCAGGCAAGTAGTGTTGAAGTAGGAAAATAAGTCATGGTCTCACTGAATGGAGAAGTGTACTTGAAGGGCTGAATATTTCTACTCTTGCTCTTATTTCTTATAATCTTATAGTAGATTGTGTGGATTATGTAGTACTGTCTTCTTTGCCTCCTCTAACAAGAAGAGACTCTGTGCTCTGTATCTTGTTCCTTGTGCATGTCCAAGTTTCGCAACTGTATTTCGCCATGACCAATCTGGAGACACCTACTGGTGCCCACAACAAAGTATCTCCAACCACTTTGTGCACACCCTCAAGGAAGCATCTGCTTTTCATATTGTTTTGTTGTATCACTCTTGGGCCATGATTGGTGGTCTCCTCAACCCATGTTTAAATGATATCCCTTTCTCTGAGCATGAGCAGTGTGTGCATGCTTCAAGTTTCGAAGAGATCGGGTCAGTGAGCTGCCACAGAACAAAAGCATTAGTGTGGTGTCCAGACATCTTTCATACACCTGTATGAACATCTTCTTGTCGTTACAGATCAACTGCATTAAGATGGAATGGAAGCTTTGCTGCTGATGGCTGATCTATGAGTATTTGAATTACCACATACATAGAGTCATAGAGATGTACAGCATGGAAACAGACCCTTCGGTCCAACCCGTCCATGCTGACCAGATATCCCAACCCAATCTAGTCCCACCTGCCAGCACCCAGCCCACATCCCTCCAAACCCTTCCTATTCATATACCCATCCAAATGTCTCTTAAATGTTGCAATTGTACTAGCCTCCACCACTCCCTCTGGCAGCCCATTCCATACACGTGCCAACCTCTGTGAAAAAGCGGTCAATATTACCCTCTTCCTGTGGGAAGCCCAACCAGAGTCACAAACTAGAACTTCTGCTCATTCTGACTGCTGTGATTGCAAGAAATAGCCTACTCATATCGCTAATGTTCTTAGATTTGGAAATAACACCACAGCACCTTCGGGTTATTGTCATTTTATCATTTTATAAAAAAAACGATGTATAGCTGAGGGTACAGAAATTGTTTTTGGCACTTACCAAGCTTGGAAGTGCTGAAGGATATTCAATGCTCAAAAGGGTTAATCTGCACCACTTTATTTCCGTGGTGAGTGCCTGTGGGAAAACATTTGCTTTATGTTTGTGTTTTTATTGCAGTACACTGCTGTTACGATTAGTTTACTTTGAACAATGCGAAAGAATCTGAGATGAATTTGAGCAGCTTTCAGTGCTAAGGTGGATGCATTTTTGTTTCATAATGGTGTCAGGGATTTCAAGCAAAGGTGGGAAAATGGATTTGAGGTCCACATCATCCATAATCTAATTGAATGCCAGAACAGACCCAGGAGGCTGAATGACCTCCTCCTGTTCTGAATCCTTCTCAATTTGGACAAATACCACAACACTACTCAACCCAAGGTTATTGCCCTTATGCCTTTAGAAAGAACAATGAATAACAGGCAGTACAGCAGTGGCCACTTTAAATAATTAATAGATAAGTCTAGTTTCCATTAAAAATGTGCACAGTTCATCTGTGCTTATATATAAAAAATAGCAGAGTTTCTCAGTCTAAACCATTTACGAGAGAGGGTAGATCTTTCGTGAGTTGTCAATTGAAACTGCCTATCCAGTGGCAATCCAAGTGAGTCCTGAGGCTTCTAGAGATTTGGTGGAATTAGCATGAAAAAAGATAAATTCTATCGATTAATTTGTTATGTCACGTTTAATTTACACTCGTTTCACGTGAAATAGCACAGTAGAAGTGTTATCCATTTCCATATTCTAATATCCAATGTGCTTTCTGCTGATTTAATACCAATGCAGTCAGAAATATCTACTAAATGACACGGTAATGCTGCTGTGTAGTGTTTTGCAATATTAATTGCAAATTAACTATTTTAATTCCTCTGCCTTCCTTCAGATTAAGCGTAACAGTTGCATTATACATCTCCATTGCTGAATCTGCTCACCTTGCAAATTGTCACAAATAGAAATGCATTAAAGCCATCAAACCCACATGAAATGATGTGCAAATTTTAATATTCTACGAATAATTCTTCGCAAGTCCCCTGTCTTTTCCAATTTACTGAGTAGAAGCAATGCTGAACCTGCACAAAAAGCTAGATTCTCATTTGCCAATAGGGGTAAGAATGGGACCAAGCATACATTGAAGATTGAAGGTTGACTTTGAAGGTTGAGTTTGCTTGGGATGGGTATGGAATGTGGTGCAATTTTTAAAGGGAGGGCAGCCAGCTGCTGGAGGTGGGAGTGTGTCTCCAATTAACTGATTATTTATGGGCTGCACTGTGAACATATTTACAAAATGGGAAATAATGCTCAATGGCTAGACTAGACTTGCCACTGCTGGAGCTGAGGGCTTTGCCTTTTGTGCAGCTGTGAGTGGTTGGACTCTTGAGAGAGACATCAGGCTGCTGGCTTCACTGAGGCATCAGAGGTGAGCATAGAAATGAATAAGAGTGCCAGCTGAGGGAGTTGGAATGGGGATAGACTACACTGGCATTGAACAGAGTAACAAGGAGGATATTCAGCAGCAGCACCCTCCTGGTCAGGAGGAGCACAGCGGGGGACTACAAGTGGAAGCAACCATAATTCTGAACATAGGTTGGACTGTCCAGAAGTCAACTACATGCAATTGACAGAGCACTGAAACCAATAGAGATAATGTTGATGCAGTCAGGTGGCCTCAGACATTTGTTTTCTAGTCCACAATAACCTCAGTCCTCAGTGCTACACTGCCAGTCCCCTACCTGTGGTGAATATTTTGTGTTTTGTACCATTTCAGTGATTAGCTACTGGCCTGGGCTGGGTCCATGAGTTGTCACCTTAAGACAGCTGGTGGCCTTGTGGCACTGTCACTTGACTAGCTATTTGGAATACCAGACTAATGTTCTGGGAATATGGGTTTGAATCTCACTATAGCAGATGACGAACTTTGAATTTAAAAAAACCTGGAATTAAAAATCTAGTTTAATGCCAACCATGCAGCTATTGTCCATTGTTGTAAATATCCTTCTGGCTCATGAATGTTCTTTAGGGAATGAAGCTGCTATTCTTTCCTGGTCTGGCCTACTTCTGACTCCAGCAATGTGGTTGACTCTTAACTGCCCACTGAAGTGGTCTACTGAGCCACTCAGTTCAAGTGGTAGGCAATAAATGCTGGTGCCCACATTCCATGAAAGAATAAAAACAATGTAATTAATTATTCCAGAATGCAGGGAATACACCCATTTTGAACTGGTGAGCATATGCAGGCACAGAGCACATTGGGCTTTGCAACATCGATGTGTCAGATCCAGTGGGTCATTGATTACACACATGTGATCATTAAGGTATTGGCGAACTAGCCATCAGATTGTTCAAATAGAAAACAGGATGTCCTGTGACCACAGGAAACATATCCTGCAGCTCTCTGTTTGATGCTTGGCTATCATGGTTCCTTCTTCCTGCAAGAATCTCAGGTACTGCACCTCTTCAGTGCAACATCCAGCTCTGTGAGCGATTGCTGAAGGATAAGAGTTAGCCCTTGATGAGGTGGCTGCTGATGTCTGTTCATTACGCAGACAAGAATGCGGAGAGAAGCCACAACCAGTGATACTTAATGACACAAACCCGCTTTGAACAGACAATTAGTATCTTGAAGATGTGTTTCTTTTGGGTTGACTGCGCTCCAGTACAAACTGGCCAGGGTGTCTCAAATTGTAGTCATTTGCTCTGCAATGAAGAAGCTGATCTGGAATTCCATTGTTCCTTGAAGGAAATTGGAGAAAAGTAGAACAAAGGGAGCACTATAGGATGCTGATGCCCAGGCCTTATGACAATCGTCAGGCTGGCATGGCCGCTGAGGCCACACTAATTCAGCAATGTTCTATTGAGCTGTTCTCAGTTCCAAGAATCTGCAATGCAACTTCTTTCAGACAGAAAAATTATTCACTCAACACACATTTCTGACTAATACCATTTCTACTCAAACTCATTGAGACTAGGCTCTCCACCTTCAATATTCTCCCATATGACAAAAAATTGAACCATACCAAAACACAGTAGAAATAAGTGACCAAATAAAGATGGGAAGCTTCACCTTACGTTCCTGTGTCTCAGGGAGAACTGGAGTCACCCTACTCTGTTGCACTTTCATCTGGCTGTGATGCCATTGTAAGTATGCTGGGCTTGGATGTACCTACATGGGCTCTTCCACCATGGGTTTGCGTACCTGCTCCATTGCAAGGGCAGCTTTGTGGCATGGATGAATCCACCATCAAAGGGGCGAGGAGGTCAGTTATGAGGCCGGTAGCCCTTTCAGCTACCTCCTTGACTACCTCAACACTCTGGCATGCTGGATGAGGCTATTGGATGAGGTGGAGCAGGCAGTCGCACCAACCACTTCTGTGTTATTGTGCTTGAATTCTCCAAGATAGACAAAGAGAACACATCTGTTTCCACAGCTAAACAAGAGCTTCATTTGCAGTGCTTTTAAAATACCTCCTTGCTTCAGCTTAGTTCCTGTTTCTCTGTAACTACACCTAGGATTGACTAACAGTGTAGAGAAGAATCACCAGACACGTATAATCAAGTACTGAACAATTAACCAATTAAGTGCAACATCTTTTCTCTTTTCAAACCTAAAGGACTTTCTTTTTTAGGCTGATCATCTAAATGGAAAGCATCTGTAATATGACCACAAAGAAAAGCTCATTAGAAGTTGCAGAACTTGTACACTCATTGTACAATTTGTTAAACCAGAGTCCCATATCGTGCAACTGACTGAATGGCCAGACAAACCATAGCAACAAATTGAAGCAGACATTTTGGGAGAAGTGCAAGTAGCCTATAGTGATCAAGTGAACACTTGTATATGGCCAAAAATCAATTCAACAATTTCCATAGCCTTCACTATGGTCATTGGTTCATCTCACCCCCCTCTTGCTCAGCCAGCACTCCCAAGCCAAATGTAGACTTCAGCTGAACTGAGGGGAGTGTGTCTGTGTGAGTAAATAGCACAGTAACATGATCTGATGGTGCGGGGCCTCTGCTGAGGATACTGAAGATGGTTATGGTGGGATATTGTGCTCTCCCTTTGCTTCAGACTCTGTGTTGATCACAAGAATGGAGGGGAATGAGAGCCCATACTACTCAGCTGGTGCATTGGCACAATCAACCTTGTACCTGAGGACACCATAAGATGCATTGCAAATATTGGACAGGACAGTCCTTCAGTTCCTTCACCTGGAGTTGGAGCTATCGAATGACCCTGTTCTGCACAGCTCCCATCTCACATCCACCTGTGGCCTGCTGTAATGAATACCAATATAATATCCAGTGCCTATTACTGCACTGGTGTCAGGTTGCGTAGGTCCCTCACACCATCACCCCTGTTGAGACATCTTGCAACTGCTGTAAACTCTCCTTACCTGCAGGATGAAGAGAGAAACATATCTGAAAGACCCGAGAACTTCGGACATTAATTTTTTGGAATGGCATATTCAAAGCATGAACTCGTGGCCTTGAACTATAAAGGGCAGGACATGTACTCTTGGGCCTTGATAGTGTTTGGATTGGTCGGCTTGAAGTCTGGGAGCTTTCAAGTCATGGAGGCATTCAGATGAGAGAAAATGTCAGCTGTCTCTGGGGCAACCTAAAATGTGCAGCTGGGCCTGGACATAACAAAGAATATCAAAGCACCAGTCCAGAGATCAAGGAGGGCAGGAGGTGTAGGAATTAAATTGGATAACTCCTGAAAACATGAATCATAATGTGCAATGAATCCATGTCTGATCGCACTTCAAATAGAATGGCAACTTCATGTTGCCTGCTCTCTTCCATGATATCTTTTGAGAAGCTTACACTCCCTGACCTGTTGTTTAGCTGTACTGTATACATTCTGCTAAAGGTAAGGTGCATCATTACTGCTGGTGCTGCCAGGATCATTCTGAATATTGCATCGTGGAAGAATCAGCAATGACTGACCAATGTGGGGGGTAGCATTCATGTTTTCAGCTGCAACACTAGGGGCTATGCTGGAACAGATGGAAAGAAGGAGAGATATCCTGAACTGAGGAGTACTAATGACCTGCAGACACAGGTACAGAAGATAGTGGGGGAGATCAGCATCAGGAGTGTAACTCCAAGGGTTATCCAATGCAGGAAGAGATATAATGATCTCATACAAGTTGTCAAGGTCAGTAAAGGCATCTTCAAATGACATATCCTATCTACTGCAACAGTAGCTTCAGGCAATGCTGGATTCAGTACATTCTGATCGCTCACCTACAACATCCTGTATCAATCGAGATTCGTATGTAACATGTATCACTTCACTTCACCCTTAGCACTGTTGTAGACACCACACCCACATCTTAACACTTTCACTCAATAATAACTATTTAACCATGTCAGTCACATCACCCACACTGATTGCACATTACTCACTGACAGACTTCCTTTATCCAGCAAGACAACAGGAATGAACGGAAGGAGGAGGGCTTATCTGCACATTCTAATTCCCTTGAACTATAAAGGGCAGGACATGTACTCTTGGGCTTTGATAGTGTTTGGATTGGTCGGCTTGAAGTCTGGGAGTTTTCAAGTCATGGAGGCATTCAGATGAGAGAAAATGTCAGCTGTCTCTGGGGCAATTGTAGAAATGCTATTGATGCAGCCATGGACCTCAGTAAGGCTGGAGCAAGTAAGAATGAGATGTAGATGGATAGATACTCAGACTCAATCTGACCTCTCTCATTTCTTCAACCGTCAATCTCTTTCGATTTATTAGCATTCACTCCTGACTTTCTCTTCATCCTGACCAAACCCAAAACCTTATTCACTTTTCATTTCAACCATTCAGAAACAGGAAGCTATCCTGGTAGTGGAAGAAGAATATTTTAGAAAATGAAGGTGAAAAGGACAGACTACTGGATTTCACAGCGATAGCTAACAGCTCATTACTGACACTTTGCATTATTTAAAGATTAGTACAGAAGTTCTGTCTATGCGTGGTGAGACACAAGATAAAACTGCACTGGAGCCAGACCTGGGGGAAAGCCTAGCACTTATCAGAGAGTGACATTGCACACTAGTTGCAGAAGACTCAGATGAGAACTTCAATAAATCATTCTACTGAAGACAGCTGAAAGGTGGATATAACAAAATGCTTGGAACACTAGGATCCCTATAGAAAAGCCCCCAAGCCCTTTAATGTCACAGACCAAAATGGAATAAAACACCAACTTGGCACAAGAATTTGCACAGAGATTAGACATCAACCTATCAGCAACTTATATTGATGGCCATCCCTATGAACACAATTGTGGAACTAACCATGATGTGGTATTTGATGGATAATGTCTGAGGTTCTATTCCAAAACACAGGCAGAAATCACCCAGCTCCTGAATGCTGCAAAGGAAGCTCTGCCTGAGGCCATCATTGCTCTGGATGGCAGTGTACAATGGGACTTCAAAGGAATTGCAGACCTCCAGCAAAACCCTTCTCTAAAGGATTCTAGGACTGCTGAGGAACCAGCCCTAGGGGGTGATGTTGGCACTATGAAGCACAAACCTGCTGTCCACTTTCAAGAGGACTGCATTTCTATTGCTGCCCTGCCACTCTGTCAGTGCCCTTACTGATGCCAGATTGCTGCCACCCACGCTGAGGTGTTGCAGTCCAAAGCTGAGCCCTCAATAGTCAGAGTCACTCAAGGTTGTTTCCAAGAACATCTTCTGCCTTCTCCATTGAAAGTCAACAGCCTATTACCTGCCACACTATGGCCACTGAGGAAGTATTGCTGAGGACAGGGAAAGGAACACAAAGTCATACAATCATACTGCCATAAAGCATGGAAACAGACCCTTCAGTTCATCGAGTCCACACCAAACATGTCCCCAAATTAAATTAATCCCACCCGCCTGCATTCTGCCCATATCCTTCCAGATCTTTCCTATTCACGTACTTATCCAAATGTCTTTTAGACATTGTAGCCATACCTACATCCACCAGTTCCTCTGGCAGTTCAATCCACACACTGACCATTCTCTGTGTAAAAGTCACATGAGAGAAATACATAAATGTGATTTGTTTATTTTGTACGTGGCTTGACATGGCTTAGTTTATACATTCGGATTTGAATATGTACGGTATTTGTGTTGATTTAGTTTGGCATTGTGGGAAAAGAGGAAGATATCACATTGAGTGACAAAAGGAAGGAAAGTTGTGGAGAATTATGAATGAGGAATTGGAGTGAGAGTACCGGTCTGGCTTGTGGATAATTTGTTCACATAAAATACTACAGCATGAAGGGCTGCTTTCAGGATATTCGGTTTTGACCCATATGAGACACTGCCTTTAGTCACACAACAACTGCACAATGAGCGAGTGAAATAACTATCTCTCAAAGTACGTGGCCAAGTTCACAGTTGGTATATGCAAGATCATGTTTGTGGCAACACAAGTTAAAATTAAATTAAATTAAACACAAATTAAATTGTAGCAAATGTTTGCAAACCCTCATTCAACTGCTTGTCATTGGCAAGAGGGAATTATGGGAAATCATCTTTCTGTGTAGGAAGAGTTCCAGTAACCTTTCTTATGCAGTCATGGTTTGCAGAATGTGAGATGTTGCATATATCTCCAGCATTAGCCTAAAACAAGCAAAGTGCATTGAAGTACAAAGCAGCATGTGTCCTCATGTCTAAAGTTTCTTGCCGTCCTCTGAGATTGGGGCTGTGGCTCCAGCAGGAAGCAGGTTTCTGTGTTGACTACATTAGTGATGCAGAGATGGTATGAACATGTGTAGGTAGTGACATTGTTCTCTGAACACCTCTGATCATATTTGGCCCCCTACTGAGAACCCTCCTACCCTTTTCTCTCTCTCTTTCCCTCCTCCAGCAGCCTCTCCTGTTCTACACGATCACTGCTTATTCTCTTGATTATACCTAATTAAAGAAGTCATTCATAATTCCAGCAGAAAGTCCATCCAGGCCATCTGAGCTGCAAGCAACTTGATTCAGCACTGGATATTAAATGAACGAAACAGTACTTCAGCATCATTGTAGAGTATTCAAACAATATAGACAAATGTAAGAGAGTTCCATAAATATGTAGAGCTATATAATAGCTAAAAAAACTAAACATTTTTAGCAATTAACAAAGGTGCATATTTCATAAGTTATGCTGTACTCAAAAGGTTAAGGATGTTCCTTTCCATTTTAATGATGTATACCAATTGCAAAACACATGCATTGGCTGTTAGTAGTAATGGGAGGGAGGCAGTGCTTGTTCATGTTGTTTAACACAGGTATTGTGTCAGCTGTGTGAGGTTAGCAGAGGGCATAGGCAGGAGTCTGGACCTTTAAAGTAGTAACTCTAGCATCAAGACAGCATTGCACACTAACTTTGTAATGATGTTAGTGATGTTAGAAATTGCCTGCTCTGCATCCTGCCAGCAGTTATTAGGTGTTCACAGGCAGCTAAGCTGGAATATAAATATGGTGCCCAGTACATTTACTGTCTGAAATGTGTATGCATGTCATAGATGCTATTTCAGTACTGTAAGAATCCAAGTATTACTCAAAAAAAAGCTACAATACAGCCCAATTTCATTTATCTGAACCTTTATTACATCCAAATTTCTTTCCTAAACTTGCTTTTCATGCATTCTAATAGAACAAAATAAAAAGTCTATAAAAGAATATTCCAATTAAGTTTTGCAATTTACAAGCTTTTCAACATTGTCATAACTGATGAATGTTTTTAATAGTTTTCATGTAAACAACCAATTTTATCAATAGGTTTAGAACCTAAAGTCCTGATGAATCAGAAACAAAAGCAGAAATTGCTGGAAAAGCTCAACAATTCTGGCAGCATCTGTGCAGAGAAATCAGAGTTAACATTTCAGATCCACTGACCCTTCCTAGGAAAATGTGGATTTTCATTCAGAAGATGGGGTGGGGGAAGGGGATAATGAGTAAACCATAGATGGAGATAGAGCCCATAGAAGGAGACAGACAAAAGAGTGCATACAATCTGACTAGGAGGGTGAATAGATGTTAATGGAGACTGTCAACGGCTAACAATGGGTTGAGTGTAATAGCAGACTGTGATTACAAGGCCTGGTGTGTGGGAGTGGGGACTAGGACATAGGAGAGTTCAAACTCTAAAGTTATTGAAATCAATATTAAGTCCAGAAGACTGCAGGGACCCCAAGCGGAAAATGAGGTGCTGTTCTTTCAACTTACACTGAGCTTCGCTGGAGCAGTGCGGCAGGTCTGAGACAGAGATATTGGCCAGGGACAGGGTGGTGTGTTACAGTGGCAGGCAACAAAAAGTTCAGGGTCATGTTTGTTGGCAGAACGTGGATGTTCTGCAAAGCGGTCATCCAGTCTACACTTTGTATCCCCAATGTAGAGGAGACCACGTTGTGAGCAGCAAATGCAATAGACTAGATTGTGTGAAGATCAGAATCCCTGCAGTGTAGAAACAGGCCCTTCGAACCAACAAGTCCATACCGGCCTTCAGAACAGTAACCCTCCTAGACATATTCCCATACCCTGTATTTACCCCTGACTAATGCACCTAACACTATGGGCAATTTAGCATGGCCAATTCACACAACCAGCACATCTTTGGATTGCAGAAGGAAACCGGAGCACCTGGAGGGAACCCACACTGACATGGGGAGAATGTGTAAACTCCACACAGGACTGAGGTAGGAATCAAACCTGTGTCCCTGGTGCTGTGAGGCAGCAGCACTAACCACTGAGCCACTGTGTCACCCACTGAAGTGCAGATAAAGTGTTAATGAACTAGAGTTTGTCAAAAGCACATTTTGTTTGAACTATTAGTCAAACTGTATGAGTAATTTGAGACATGACATGTGGTAGTGTAGCATGCTTGTGAGAAAAGCAGTGACTTAGACCTATGGTTCAAACAGCTTTGCACCACTGAGATTTTTCTTGCCTCATGTCTGGATCTGTGTCGACTAATTGATAGAGATTGATTGCTATGATTAGTCAGCTCCTTATTGTTGAACCACATGAGTCCAGGATTATAGAAAGGACATTGTTATTTTCCATCTAGCAATTCCTGTCACTACCAGCGAAGAGAAAGTTAGTTGTTATTACCATTTGTAAGTGCACATTTGTGCAAAACTATTTCCCACTGATTACGGGTTTTATTGATTCTCAGCTTTTTAAAAAATCAATATTTATGAAGGTTTAAAAATTGAGCAAGAGGAATGCTTTCACATTTAACTTTATTTAATCATATGCAATTTTGATAGAGAAATGATTGTTTAAATGAAAGCAAAAATATTAACACTTTGTTTTTCTATCTCATTCTTTATAAGTGATTCTCTTTTTATCCACAGGGCATGTGGACAACCTAATGGCAGTTATTTTAACTTCATGATTTTAATTTCAAGTGATGCAGTCCTAAGTCAGGATGCACATCAAACATTTAACTTAACATGATACCGACTGAGAAGGAGTCAAATTGGGGGAAAAACCTTTTAGCAATCAGGTAATTAAAGAATGTTGTAACAATATGTAAGATATTAATATGAAGTTTAGTCGATTTTGAATGATCCTTTCCATGTTATTAGTTATCTTTCTATGCCAGAACAAATTGCAAAGTGTGACAGTTAATCTTATCCACAAAACATCATGGTGAGATTGTTACATATTGAAGTTGAAACTTAAGGAACAGCTCTTTGGGTGGAATTATCCCATGCATCAAGTGATGGAGGCAACTATGAGGAAGTTGAGAAAATATGGTGAGAAAGAATACAATCAGATTTCCAACATTGAGAAAATGTTCCTGACCTTCCCCTTAAGGATTAAACAGCAAGTTTTGAAACATGCTACTGAATGATTACTACATTATTTCCATGTATTTGCATCTCATTAATAGTGTTTTCATTCAGTTCAATAATGTTATTGTCCATCATGAACTTAATCTCTTCCCTCACTTGAGCTAATCTTACTAAATTGAATCTGTACGGGTAATGTTTGACAGGTAACGCATTCCCTATTTTGACATTATGAACAGCCAAAGCCACTTTACCTGACCTATTACCACAAATTGATTCTGTAGAAGCCTTCATAAATCACCTCAGTAGTTATCTGCAAGATGAAATATGATGTTATCAAACCTTTTAAGCGCCTCCATGTTTTCAAATTTAATCAATATAGGATTAAATTTTGAATTTTGATTCATCAGCAATTTATCTCATATTACTTTTCCCCCCAATCACTTCCATTACCATTAGTACACTTTTCTCCTCACTATTATCACTATCATAATATTCTTTCAACATATTAATGAGACATACTCACTGATTGTTTTCATACATCAGAAGTAACACTACATAATTAGCATCATCAAGTCTCTTTTTGATTTGATAAGGTCCAATCAACCTTGCTACTAATGGCTCCACAGAGACAGAAAATGACACTAACACCTTCTCTCATAGTAACAATATTTTGAACTTAGTTCTTTTCACTCTCTTTAGTTTTCATTGTCTCTTGACCATCCTTGAAATGCTTTTGAATCAGCTCTGTTCAGTTTATCTCTGAAACTGAAAGCAAAGGTTGGAAGCATAATTTTTGAGCATTGGTTTCTCAAATTTTCTTTAATTATTTTAAGTAGTTGTCTCACTTTAAATCAAAAGGATTAAATTCTGTGGACTCATTTGTAACATCCCTATTATCCCAATCATTAGAATATTCTTGGCAATAATCTCTAATCATGATGTCCAGAGTTAGATGCCATCTTTCCAATAAAATTGAGATTTTGAATGATATGAAGAAGATGTGTATTGTTTTATTCCCAAACTAGTTATCATTTGTTTTAACATTTGTTTGTGACATAAAATTTGAATCAGGACCTGATTATATTTCTTAAGGTAATCCACTTCTTACTAAAAAAAAACTAACATTTCCACTACTGCTTTTGCAGTAATTTTCTCAAAAGGCACTGTTTCAAGAAATGTTGTGGAAGCATCTATGATCATTAAAAGTTACTTGTTCCCATTTCTAGTTTTAGGTAGGGGGGTCATAATATTTAATTTAGACCCTGCTGAACAATTCTTCAAAAGCTGATAACAAAATTAAAGGGGAGATTTCCCAATGTGTATAACATGTCTGGCAAAATTTGACTACATCTTTATTTTATGGCCAATAAAATGTTTTAATATTTTAGCCTGTGTCTTCCTACTACTTTAGTGACTTGTCATTGGAACATTGTGAACCACTCATGAAATTATGAAATGATGCTCTAATTGGACTATCTGATGGCCCACTGCCCATTTCTAACTCCCAGTTTCCTCATACATCCCTTTAGGGTTTTAACTAAACATTTCTGGTTTGGAACTTCTAAACTAAACTCTTTACATCGATGTAATCTATTTCTTAACTGCTTTAAACTATCTCCCTTTCTAAGGACGAACTGTTTTATACGTTTAGCTTCGGTCAAGATTTCCACAAACTGCCCGACCCAAAAAAGCTTTCTCTCAGTGTTTCCCCAAGACAATAACACAGAACACCCAAGAACCCATAACAGAAAGCCTAATACATTACATTGCTTACTTTGTTCACTCATAAAACTTAACATAAACAATTTCCCATTATGCTCCAAGAATAAATCTCTCATACTGTTTTAAAAAAAAGTCATAGTTGCAGAAATATTTACATATTAATCATCAAATTCCTTCAGTCACTTACCAAAACCTACATGAGACTAATTTAAATCCTCACACTAAAATATATGATATTACAATATAGATAAATTACAAATCTTAAATGACAGGAGCTAGCCTCACCTCATTTCTATATAACTTCCTGTTCTCCCTACATTCCATGAGAAACTAGATGGCAACAATTCTCGATATGAATGTCAACGTATTTACATAACCTACAGATTGCCACTTGCTTCTCTGGACCTTCATCCAGTATGCGTTTGCTTTGAATGCATAGATATATGCAAGGCCTTAAGCATTTTCACATGATGCAGCTTATGTCTCTTCGTTTACTTTCTTAGTGCTCCCTTGTGATTTCGAGGCTGCCTGCTTCTTTTTAGTTCAGTGTGAAAGGGAGATGGTTTGTCGCTGGTTAAAGCACTGCACAGTCAAGGGGGTGGACATACTACATCAATGCCACACATACAAGAAGTACAGTTTTCACAACGCATGCATTGCACGTGCCTCAACCAAACAACAACACCACATGTGTTCAGTCTAGTGAAGGAGAACTGTGGTCAGTCAGGAACTACTGCCACACTCAGTTAAGAGCTCCTCTCATCTCAGTTCAGCAGGTTGCCCATGGTCAGTCAGCTGCTTTGTCTAACTAGAGTCCAGTGAGCAGTGTTGTTGCCGTCCGATGTTTGGGCCACAGTCAGATTTGTTTAAATTGCAATCCGTACAGGCATTACATGTCTATGAAGACATTTATCGGGGGTCTGGGTCATTCACAGTCAAGGCTATTATTCCAAGTCAGACTTGGCATGGCCCCGGTCAGTCCTAAGGGTTTTGGTATTGATGGGCAGGGGCATCATCAGGAGGCAATATGATCAGTCCTGGCTCAACGGGACAGGTCATTTCAGGGATTGAAGATCATTAGATTGGGTCACTGTGGGGAATTTGGAGATAGGGAGAACTGCAGATGTTGGAAACTCAGAGTCGATAAAGTGTGGAGCTGGAAAAAGTGCAGAGGTCAAGCAGCACCAGAAAGGTCAACTCCACTGTTCCTCTGAGGCTGCTTGACCTGCTGTGCTTTTTCCAACTCTGTACTTTATCAGGTCAGGTGGGGAATGAAAATGGTGATGAGCAATTCCAATTCGAAAAGTGGTATCTCATAAAGCTAGGGAAGGTCAGAAAACTATAGGAGGGTGGGGGAAGGGTTTACACTTTGTACAGTTACCCTGGTCTCAATATGTAAAAGGTGTAGGGCCAACAAGGTCATGACAATTTGCAAAATCATTGGATTATGGGGTAAACAGAGATCACTATCAGTAAACTAAAGAGGAGGAACAGGAACAGGGAGAGGCTGAAAGGTCATCAGGGATGTACGAAGAGGGACCAGTCAGCTCAGTTGGCTGGATGGCTGGTTGAGATACAGAATGACACGAGTAATGTACATTCAATTCACATACCAGCTGAGGTAAGCATGAAGGGTTTTCCTTTTCAACCTCTCCCCTCACCTGAGGTGTGGTGACCCCCAGGTCAAACCACTACCAACCATCTCTGCCTAACTAGAGAGTAACCGTTTGGTGTAGTAAGACTATTGCGACTTTATTTTTAGGGAGAGTAACACAAAAGATATTGCCGAGGATGGGGGATGATTGTTAGTCTCAGGCACAGCCTGAAACTCAATCATACGGACACAAAGTTGAATCCTTGCCATCTTCGCACTAAACTCAATAGGATTTTAAGTCAGAATGGTTGCCACTGCATGCAAATTAGATGAGTGGATGGAGTATATCATTGTTTTTCTCTGCAGGGGTTAAATACAACAGCTTGCATGTGAGCTCGTGCTAGGAGCAATTGTATTAATTATACATCCATTGATCCTGTAATGTCACACATTAGTCATCAAATTAGATTCTACTCAAAGATCATTCTTTCGGCAGCTGTGAACGTTACAAATTATGGCATCAAGCAATCATAAAAGATTACATACTTTGCATCAATTGACTCCCTGTCATGTCAGAGAGACAGGGCTAAGAAGAATCAAAAATTAGATATAAACACAATGCTTCAGAGCTGCCACATTCCACACCTGACTGCATGTATGTGGAAACATGGTCTGTGATGTTCAAAGGTGTTTTTGTTTTGGAAAAATACCAACATTTATCTTTCCCAATCGCACCTTTGTTCTATACTTGCACATAGCTACATAATTCAGAGCTCCTTATTCAGGCATGGCATTGAACTCATAAAGCAGCCGAAGAACTACAGGTGCAGAACTGAGGTAATATAAAGGAAGATTGTAAGAGTTTCTTTCGACATCTAAAGGGCAAAAGAGAGGTAAAAGTGGACATTGGCCTGCTTGAAAATGCCACTGGAGAGATAATAATGGAAAACAAGGAAATGGCTGGAGAACTGAATAATTAGTTTGTTTCAGTCTTCACGATGGAAGACATGAGTAATATCCCAAAACTTCAAGAGGGTGCGGGGGCAGAGTTGAGTATGGTGGCTATCAGCAGGGAGAAGGTGCTAAAAGACTGAATGGCCTGAAGGTGGATAAATCACCTAGACCAGATGGACTACATCCCAGAGTTCGAAGAAAGATAGCTGAAGAGATAGCAGAGGCATTAGTGGTGATCTTTCAGGAATTGTTAGAATCAGGGAGGGTCCCAGAGGACTGGAAAATTGCTAACGTGACATCCCTGTTTAAAAAGTGAGTAGGGCAAGACAGAAAAAAACAGACAGATTAGCTTAAGCTCGGTCATGGGTAAGATCCTGGAATTCACTCTGAAGGATGAGATTTCTGAATACTGGGAAGTGCACGGTTTCATCAAGGGGAGATCATGCCTGACAAATCTGCTAGAATTCTTTGAGGAAGTAACAAGCATTTAGACCAAGGACAGCCAATGGATGTTATATACCTAGACTTCAAGAAGGCCTTTGACAAGATGCTGCACAGGAAGCTACTAAGCAAGGGAATGTCAGAGGCAAGGTGCTAGTATGGATAAAAACTTGGATGTTTGGCAAAAAGCAGAGATTGAGAATAAAAGGATCCTTCTCAAGATGGCAGCCAGTGGCAAGTGGTGTTCTGCAAGACTCAGTGTTGGGATCACAACTTTTCACTTTATACATTAACAATCTAGATGAAGGGACAGAGGGCATTCTGGCTAAGTTTGCAGTTGGTACAAAAATACATAAAGGGACAGGTAGCATTGAGGATTTGAACAGGCTAGGAGACTGGGCAAAGAAGTGGCAAATGCAGTCCAACATGGGAAAGTGTGAGGTCATGTACTTTGGTAAGAAGAATAGAGGCATGGACTATTTTCTAAATGAGGAGGAAATTCAGAAGTCTTAAGTCCAAAGAGACTTGGGAGTTCTAGTCCAGGAGTCTCTCAAGGTAAACTTGCAAGTTGAGTCAGTAGTTAGGAAGGCAAATGCAGTGATGGCATTTATTTTGAGAGGACTTGAATATAAAAGCAGGGATGTACTTCTGAGGCTCTATAGGCTCTGGTCTGACCAAATTTGGAGTATTGTATGCAGTTTGGGGCCCCATATCACAAGAGGGATGTACAGGCTCTTGAACATGGTCAGAGGATGTCCACGAGAATAGTCCCAGGAATGAAAGGCTTAACATATGAGCAACATTTGAGGACTCTGGGTTTATACTCAGTGGAGTTTAGAGGGATGAGGAGGAATCTAACTGAAACTTATAGAATACTGAATAGCCTAAATAGAGTGGATGTTGGGAATGTTTCCATTGGTAGAAGAAACTAGAATCCGAGGGCATAGCCTTAGAGTGAAGGGAAGACTTTTTAGAACAGAGATAAGGAGAAACTTCTTCAGCTAGAGAATGGTGAATCTATGGAGTGCATTGCCACAAAAGACTGTGGAAGCCAAGTGTATTTAAGACTGAGACAGATAGGTTCTTGAGTATCAAGGGGATCAAAAATTACAGGAGAAAGCGGGAGAGTGGGGTTGAGAAACTTATCAGGAGAAAGTGAGGACTGCAAATGCTGGAGATCAGAGTTGAAAAGTGTGGTGCTGGAAAAGCACAGCTGGTCAGGCAGCATCCAAAGAGCAGGCGAGTCGATGTTTTGAGCTGGAAGAGCATATGCTTGAAACGTCAATTCTCCTGCTTCTCAGATGCTGCATGACCTGCTATGTTTTTCAAGCACCACACTTTTCAACTTGAGAACCTTATCCGTCATGATTGAATGGCAGAGCAGATAAGATGGGCTGAATGGCTTGATTTCTGTTCCTGTCTTAAGGTCTTATCCTGGAAATCAGAAATAAAAATAGAAATTGTTGAATAAAACTCCACGGGTTTGGGAGCATCTACGGACAGAAAGCAGAGTTGACATTTCAGATCCTGTGACCCTTCTTTAGAACTGACTCCAGTTTGAAAAATGTTGGTATATAAACTAAAGATAGCGTGGGGGAGTGGGGTGGAGTAAACAACACATGGAGATGGAGCCCCGGCAGAACAACAATTGGGCAAAGGATGGGGACGGTTCACACCCTTTCTTTCTGGGAAGAAGCAGAGAGCTCTGAGACCATCCTGATGATGGATGGACATATCAAGAGATTGTATGTCCATGGTGAAGAGGAGGCACTGCAAGCCATCACCAGAAGAATTAGATATGTAATTGGGAAGGGAATGGACAAGGAAAGAAAGAAATTGGAATTGAGGTAGGAAGAGATGGGTTCAGTGGGGCAGGAGCAGGCAACAGAAGGAAGTCGAAGCAGGCTTTATGGGATTGTGGCATTATGAGCCGAGAGGCAGTCGGGCAGTGGATCACTAGATAAAATGTGATTAATGACCCTGGTGACACAGTAAACTGATGTTCGATCATAGGGCCATGATTGAGGGAAAGACAGAGGAGGTGTCCGAGAGCTGGTTCTCAGTCTCCACCATGCAGAGATCAGTACGCCAGACAACAACTGCACCAAACATTGGACATTGACAAACATAACATTGGACTCTGTGAGTAGGTGAAGTCTTCATGCCACATTGTGTAAAGCAGTACATGTCACTTCATTGTGATTGGTGTGAGTGATCAGAGAGCACAGTTATTGATCTGCTGTTCTGTTTCGGACATTCCACATAGATTATCTGCTCACTCATCTAAGATAGAACTCATAACTGAAGGATTCCTGTGGCATTTTTACATAGCAGATTAAAAGGCATCGGTTAGAGTTGAGGGTGTGTTGCTCGAAAAGCATAGCAGGGGTGGCACAGGGCTCAGTGATTAGCACTGCTGCCTCACAGCATCAGGGTCCCAGGTTCAATTCCAGCCTTGGGTTACTGTCTGTGTGGAGTTTGCACATTCTCCCCGCGTCTGTGTGGGTTTCCTCCCACAGTCCAAAGATGTGCAGGTCAGGTGAATTGGCCATGCTAAATTACCCATGGTGTTAGGTGCATTAGTCAGTGTGAAATGGGTCTGGATGGGCTACTCTTCGGAGGGTCAGTGTGGACTTGTTGGGCTGAAGGGCCTATTTCTACACTGTAAGCAACCTAATCTAGGTCTTCATCATGCTCTGGCCCGAAACATTGATTCTCCTGGTCCTTGGATGCCACCTGATCTGTTATGCTTTTCCAGCAATACACTCTCAACTCTGATCTCCAGCATCTGCCGACCTCACATTTTCCTAGACATTAGTTAGAACATTGTTACTAAAGTTGAGATAGACAAATTTCTAATCATTAAGGGAGTCAAGAGATATGGGCATAAGGCAGGAAAGGAACTGAGAATTAACAGATCAGCCATGATATCATTGAATGGCAGAGTGGAGTCAATGGTTTGAATGGCCTATTTCTGCTCCTATATCTTCTGGTCTTATGAACTAAAAGTTGACATGGGCTATGGTGGTTCATCAACTGATCTTCCCAGAAAACAAACACTTCACCAAAAAATTGAAGAATTCAGCCTTGAAAAATTATGTTGAGACATGCTTAACTATATGTAAAAGAACCTTGCAGAAAGGAAATGTGATTTCTTATCTTGTAAAATGTTTAGTTTTTTTGAGTGCAGAAATACTTTGAATGGTATGCAGAATTATGACCTTGGAATCTTCCACAAAAACCATGAAGAAGAACTTGGGAGCCTGACAGGGTCTGTGAACTGAAGTATAAAGAGATGATGAAACCAGACAGAACCACTCATGGACGAGAAACTGGGATATAGTCAAGCTGGATAGATCATCAAAATGAAAAGGATAAAATGGGAGGCATTTTGAGATACCAACAGAAGAATCAGTTGACAGAACACTTGAAGAGATGTTGCCTTAGCTATAGGGAGGCAAGGACCAGAGCCATAGGACATATAGAGTCATAGAGTCATAGAGTCATGGAGATGTACAGCATGGAAACAGAACCTTTGGTCCAGGCCTTCATTAAGTGCCACTAGTTTACCATGTGTTGCTTAGATAATCTATTTTCACTGAAGAACATGGTCTGCACTTGTGTGGCCTTCATTCAGTCACAAATTGGTTTTAAATGTCCAAACCTAATTATACTGGTGGAATTCAAGTTTCAATAGGACATTTTATTTAAAACATTAAGGACCTAAGTTTTGTGGAAGGTTCATGCTTATGGTTAGATTGAAATTTCCAAGGTATTTTTTACAGTCATGTTCCAGCTTTGTGCATTCAACAGCTCAGGTATTCAGTTCTTCTACTTTGATACCATTTTGTGATACACCTCTTTGTCATATCAAAATATGCAATATTTTGTGTTCATTGAAATTGAATTTTGATCATCTGTGTTGGCTAATATATATTTTGACATATATTTGATATACTATCATGTATATGGCTGAAGAAGAGTCATTGAACTCAAAATGTTCATTCGGTTGGAGATATCAGTTCTAATAATTCTCTCTCCACAGATGCTGCCAGACATGTTGAGTTTTCCAACTCTATTTGTATTTAGCAATTGGTCACTGCTGCTTTTCATTTCCTTGTTAGGGTAAGTCTTAAAACTTGCCATCATGCCATACAATTTCTTTTGTTGGTCATGGAGAATTTGGGTTTCTTTCTAAGAGATAATAGTTTCTTAGAGACTGTAACAGTGCAGTGAATCTGAGTATCCAGCACTGCATATAACTGACAGCTATTCAAATACCACCCAGTATGTAGCAACACCTAAGCTTAAATCCAAGTCCTATATTTGGAAATAGGCTTGAGTGAAAATGTGAGCAAAAAAATCAAGTTGTCAAACAGCAGTAATTCTGAGCATATTTTGCAACCCGTGTTGCTTTGGCAGAAATTCAAACCCATGGCATTTAACCTCCATTTAAAGAAAATCCTTTCCGTTTTAACCCAATTCATAATGGAGTTCATGTATGAATCTATATTTTATAGTAGAACATGCACAAACAGATCTTCAAGTATTCTTTAAGAAAGAATCATTCATTGAGTTTTTTGATACCTATTCCTGTCTGGGAGAGCTTGAACCAATTAATTGTTAACAGCAAGACAGAATAATAATATGTTGCTGAAAGGTACCAGGATAACAATGAATAACCAACACCATAAAAATAACTGGCCAGCAGGTTCTCACACAGACACCAGTGTTTGAATCAGTGTTGTCACCTGACAAAACTCCTCCCAGTGCATAATGTGAAGCGGAGCCTGTGCTCGTGGTTTCTTTGCCAGGGTTTTATTAGCTTGCTGTTCGTGAAGTGACAAGCATTCCACCTCGGAAGCAGGCAGAGAAATGCAAGCCGCATTTAGCTCACAGAGCTGGGCAGCTTAACTGATTTCCACTTCAAAATGTATCTCTTGCTGGATCACTGTACAGTCACTGGAAATGATTAATTGATAATGAAGTGTTTGATGTTCATGCTTTTATTTGGAAGAGACAGTGCCACAAGCTGCTACTTGCAGTGAAAGTGAATGGCATTAAAGCTGAGGAGTGCACTACACCTGAATCCTTTAGGCATTTGTGGGGTGCTGAAGGACCAATTGCTTCATACCTAATTGCTCACTTCAAGGTAAAAACACAAAACACTATTATATCTTCTAACTAAGAATGTAGCATTAGAATGGAACTGAAAATTGTGTTACTGAAAAAGAATAAACTCAGTTATTTTCAGTTAATATCTGAAGGTACTATATATGCTCCTTTTGTGTTGCACTATTATATCAAAGTATCATCCATATTTTCTTTAAAATGCAAGTTTTAACCGTGTGTCTGTGTGCTTTTAAAATAATATGCATGTGTTGCATAAATGGATTAGAAAAAAACTGAAAAATGGGCAATATTTAAACATAAATGGAATTTAACATTGAATAATCCGTGATGTTAATGGTTACTGAAGGTGCCTGCACAAGGCTTTTGTTTCACAAGTTTTTGTTGAAGATGGGCAGGATTCTAAAAGTAGATTTTAATCTATGTTGTCCATAATGGGAATTAATGTGTTAATAAAACAGGATAGAAATTTGTCTTGGGCGGTAACAAAAGGTGGGTAGTATGGGATTGGCTGCCTGTTCCATTCAATGCCTGGTATTTAATTCTATAGCAGTCAATGGAACTGAATAACAGACAATTGACCCAATACCACCTGTTTAACATTACGATCGAGATGAATTTCTACCCCATACTTTTGGTAAGCTTTATATATCTATCTGTAAGCCAGGTATTTCATGAATAACATTGGGAGCTTGAATGAAAACTGAGGTATTAAATATGGGAAATTAGCTATAAATAGCTTGCGCCAAGAGACAAGCAGGTATTAATATAATTTGTATGTGATTTTTCATCAACTTTATAACTGAGCCATTCTGATAAGTAGTTTGTTATTCAAAGGAGAATTAATGACTCTGAAGCGGTTCAAGTGGTTTTTTTGCTGTAACATTGCATGAGAGAAAAACAATTTTTTTTTCGTTTAGTCATTTAAAAATGTGTAAGATATCAAGTCTCAGGAATTTAACTAGCTGCTACTTTATGACTAGAAACCAGCCTTGAGTTGATGTAAATTGTATTATCAGGTCCTCTGCTTCTGTATGTAGCTTCATTTGACAGAATGTGAAGTTGAAAGATTCGAAATTTGACATGTGCAATGGAGAATGAATCAAGTGCAAGAAAGGCCATTATTTTCATACTCTGCTGCTCTGAATGAACTGCTCTGACTTTCTATGATGAAGGAATCAAAATTAAAGTTAAATATCTTGATTAAATGTAATATGCCTTTTCAGCAGGTGCTGAAAACAGACTGTGACCTGATTAATGCCCTGTGAGATAATGTATTCTGTCAGTGACCTCATGAAAGTTACAGCGAACATTTTTGGACCCCAGCCGTCAATTCATTCATGCTGTGTCTGTATCTGGCAAGCTCTTTCAATTTGTGACTGAGAGTAACTCGAGGAATCCTTTGTTATATTCTTTAAGGAATATAATATTCCATTAATGAAGCAGATGCAGTGAAGCAAATAGACAACAGCTCCAAAAGCAGGAAGAGGAAACAAGTTTTAATTTTAGTCCTTTGAGAACTGTCAGCAATAGTTCCTAGTAGCAATTATTTAATTGAAAAACCTGGGCACAGTGTTGAACTGTTAATTTATTTGATGTAATCTCTTGATTTTTTTGAATTTTTTTACAATTAGTAATTCTACAAGTTTCTGAACACAACATCAAATGAACTCTATTCCACAAATTTACCTTTACATATGTTGTAGCATGTTCAAAATACAGACTTTATTACATGTCTGCAACATTGCTACCTATTAACTTCTAAGTTACTGTGCTGGAGGGTAAACATGCACATATACAAAGATATAGCAGAAAATTTTACACTTTGGAAAGTGCTGATGTAAGTGCTTTTAGAGCCGTTAATAAATGTCTCAGAAAAATTCTGAAGCTTTATTGTCCCAATGTTGTAGCCTTATATACTTTAAAATCTTCTCGAGGTCATGTCAAGTTTATAGATAACATCAAATGAGAAGCAGAAGCCAAGTTAAAGGAAGCAATTAATTCAACATCAGAAATTAAAAACTGTGAATACATAAAATCTTGAAATTGAATAAAGGTATGCATGTAAATGATTTGCACATTGAAAAAAAGACTTGAGTGATATACATGTTATTTGAATGATGTAGAACTAAGAATGAGGTTGAAAGCTTATTCTGGGGTGTTATTTGATTTGGTATTTACATTGTCAAGCTATTTTGGAGCAGCAATTAATAAAATGGACAGAATGCTGAGCTATAACTAAAATAGGAATGGATACATTGTAGCTTGTCATATTGAAACTGTACAATGCTTTGGTCAGTGTTGTGTCTTGTATTGGTCACCTAAAAGCAAGAGCAATATACTAGCCCTAGGATCGAGAAGAGGCATGAGTTTAGTGAAATGATTGATTTATGTTGATAGGCTGGACAAACTGACATTCTTTAGCCTTGAAACATAGAAACTGAGAAAAATCACACTCAGGTAAATATTGCGTTCCGAACCAGTAAAGGAAAGCTCATCTTTCTTGAAGGTGAGATTACGATTGTAGGGCACAGGTTCAAACTGGTGAAAGGAAAGTTTGAGATTGATGTCTGGAAGAATTCCTCCATAGAATCTATAATCAACAATTGGAAAGCATTTCCAGGCAGAGAATTGGAACCATTCAAGTGTTGAAACGGTGTACTGTGATTTTAACTCTCTAAATGAAAGAGCCAACATGGATGAATAGTCTTTCTCATCTGTATTAATCTTATGAACATTCATGAAATTGACTGAACTTAAACATCATACACCTCCTCCACACACATTTTTAGTGAAAACTGTCTTAACTCAATTTATGGTTTTGAATTAAATGACCCACCTGACACTTGGAGCTGATTTTCAATTTGTACTAGTGGAGTTCAACGGTGTCGCTGAAGAATGCATATAACTCAACTCTGCCTAATGCAGCTGATGGCCAATGCTTAGAGCACCATCAGAAACAGCAAGAGGCTGAGGCGCTGAAATTATTTTTAGGTTTACTGTTCAGTAACACTGACGATGCATGATAGAATTGCTCCCTGTGACATTACCTGTATAAAGAAATAAAAAACCTGTGTGGAGTAAACTTGGGGTTAACTGCATGACGAGTTTGTATATTACCCTCCTGCCTGTTCCAACTTGTCTGTAATTGTACCGTAAGGTAGGCCACCCTTGGCCCAAACAGGGCCTTTTAAGTGGCAATTAATGACCAATTAATGACCTTTTTCCCCATCCAATCTGAATTTCCAATTTTCTAGCTATTGCTAGGAGACTTTTAGTAATGGGGGAATCCTCGAATATTATCATGATCAGGTATTAAGTAGAATGAAGGCCTGTCCCCCATCCTAAAAGCTTCCTTTCTACAACCAGGTCTGTCTTCCATGGGTTCTTACTACCCACACTCTCAGCCCTTTTCCCCTGGAGTCACCAGTAACTCCCTATTACATCCTGCCCCTCCTCAACATGGTACCACAGTCATGCATCTGGTCTTGGATGCTGAAATGTAGAATCTGAGGACTTCTTGTCATCTCAGCCTTGGTCACTGCACTATTGGAGGTACGAGATGCTATCCAGATTGACTCATACTTTCTGAGTGAAGGGTGTAAGTGCCATCTTCAGTGATTGTTCCAGGGAGCATTAAGTGGTTGCAGAGCAATCAGTATTGGGGGCAGTGCATTTCCAATTGACTTCAAGTCTCAGGGTGGAAAATTAAAAAGATTCTGCCCCTTTGCCTGACAGAAAGTGGATAACTGCAGATTAAAGGGCAAATGATGGACTTACTTCACAGCTCCACCAATAATTTCCTAGGGCCTTTCTATGGGGTGGACAAGACAACAACCTGAATGAGGTGGCAGTCTCATTAATCTCTACAATTCACTGCCTGCCTGGTCTGCAGGATTCCGGTCCCATTTAAACTGCTCTCGATTAAAATTTTAATCGATGGTGCTTCACTGAGTAAAACCTGGTGCAAAATCAGGTGAGATCTGGAAAAGTAGTTGTTGAAATTACTTACCAGGAGGATCACTGGGCTACACAAGAACAATGTAGGTGATAGCTGACTTCAGATTGCCAATTGTCCATGAATATGATCTCCAACCTGTTATCCATCCCTTGGCCAAATCCGACTTTCCAAGCTTAGTTCATATCCATTTAGTTCATGCAAATCAAATACTTATCCAAGTGTCTTTTCAAGTACTTTTGTTATTGTCTATCTGTTGTTCTCCCTCTTGTTTTCAAATTCTGGATTCCCCATTTTTTATTCAATTGTAACTTTCAGGTGAGCAGTAAACATGCCTATATCTGACAGGTCTCTTTTGGTTGTAGAATGTTGCCTGATATTTTTAAGTGTTAATGGGTACAGGCTATGAGCTAATTTGCCAATTTTTATCAGGAATTGAGCAGCCCAATGAATGGAGTCTAATAGTGTTGTAAAAACTAATCAGAAAACAACCAAGTAAATTTTAAAGCACAAATTTTACATGTGCAGTGAATAACTCTGCTGACTTTACCATCAACTCTGGCAGAAGGTGAAGATTGTACTGCCTGGTACTCATTCATGTCAGGTGTATAGGACAAAATCTGGAAGGAAGTAGCAGAGTCTAGGCCTGGATGTGATGTATTCTAATGTGGAAGGGAAGAGATCAGGTACAGAAGGATCAAAAAATGTCTGGGGTTTGAGGACTTTCTAATATTAAAACATAGAAACATTCAAAAACAAGTGAGACAGTGAATGGAGGGCTGGATGCTCCACTGCAGCAACTGTAGATCCGTTGCTATTGCTACATGGTATTTATATGTCCTGCGTTGGATAATCCCTTTGACAATTGTTTTGGACCAAAATGAGAGACAAGGAATTGTCAGCAAACTTTACGTCTCTCCTGATCTGTTATTTGATTTTACTGAAGTCATGAGGACCGGCTGATTTGATATTAGTCACTTTGCATTATCTCACAAAGTCAAAATAATTTGTGCTATAAAATCAGTTTTGTGACTTTGATTCATTGTTGTTGATTCTCCTGTATTTATTATGTTACAAATTTATCTTTAAGATAGATGGTGAAAAGACTAGGTAACCCAGATAGCTGCTGAAACTGTATCAGGGATGATTTGCTGTTGTACACATGGAATTTATTTTTTCAATGCCTTGAAAAAATGTTTAATTTATCTTGATTAGCAAAGATTTCTTACGCTCTAAAAAGCATGCTTTGTAGCCAACAGATTTCTGAATTTGTAGGAAATGTGCCAGATGCAAAACTTCCATTTACACAATTTTAAATGTGTGAGAGTCCAAGAAGTCATTTCCTCTATCTTCATATCAGCTTCCTGCATCACCAAGTGTAGTCAAAAGTGAAAAAGATGGTGTGATTTTTTTCTGCACCAAAATATTGTGTCCTGTGAATTTGCTTTGCATGTACTAAATGCATGAGGTCATGCAATGTAGCAGTGAGAAGTATATCATTTTAATAAAATGAGAGCAGACGAAAGGTTTTGAATCACTGTTGTATCTCATTGCGACACATTGATCAAAGCATGCAGACACCAAACTGGATGCCTGTCATCATGGTAACTAGCTCCACATGACTTCTTAGGATCTGGGTCAGCTTGTTGAGCACACAAAGACAAAATTAACTAATTAATTTTGCAATTCATTGGAATAAACCTTTGACGTTTTCTTGCAATTCCATGACTATCCTATTAATTATTGATCCAACATAATGATCAACGCGAGCTGAAAACAATCATTTATTGGTATTCTTTTAACCCACACTTCTTTCAAGGAAAGAATGGGAATATAGAGAACATGGAATTAAAAATCCAAGTTGCTGTGGTCAGATACTTTTCAAATTGTAAATGATAGTGCATTAGATTTAAATGATGCATCATAAAATTACAGGGTTTGCGTTGTGTGGCTTTTAAGGTTTCTTTAATAGAACCAAATCAACATTGGATTAGATTGTGCTTGCAAAGGAAGAATATACAATGATACAAAGAAAAAGTAACAAAATTTGATAATAATGGATTGCTTCTTTTGATGCATTAACATTTGTACAAAGTGTGTATTTAACTTGCAGTGATGGAGTAAACAGGTGGTACCAGATTCTTCATTGGTCATGCATATTGTCCGACTTTTCTTTCTCCTTACTTCATAATTCCTGTAAATCAATTTAATATTGAAAGAGTCTGTTCTTTGGAATGGGACTCTCCACCTTCAACATAAAATCACAACTGTCACTGATGCCAAAACAAAGATGCAATATTTCTCAATAATAGTGACTGTAACTTTTTCTGCACAAAACATGATTGAAATGCTGCAGACGTGGATATGTATCTGGGAGGAATTAGATAATCTGGAGTCTTTAGTCCAAGGCCACACAATGCAGAGTTAGCTCATATAATCATAAGTCAGAGTGAGGGTGAAAACTAATATATTCTTCCCAGTGCCCTTTAATAGGTGGTGAATCATGCACCAAGATTCTAAACTCATTAGGTATTGTACTTTATGTCTTCCACATCAACTTAACCACAGCATCGCTATCAAATTATTTCAATTTCTAAATAATGCACTGGTCACAATGCACATGACAGTCATAACCTTAAAGTTTCAATGTACTCCCCTCTAAAACAATCAACTTCATAAAGCGTATTCACATATTCTCAGAGAAGAAATTAAAACTCTGCATAAAACAAATGAAAATATCGTTCCATTCAGCCAGTTAAAAAGTTGATACAATGAAATACATTTGCAAGCTTTTCAAACTTATGTTGAAAAGGGAATTGCCATCCTAAACACTGTTAATAAATGCAAGTATTAAAATTACTTCTAGATTTTAACTTCCTTTCTTTCTACATGCATGTTAGTTCTAAAGTAGAGATCCCAAATAAGATCATCTTGGGACCTTACTGGGAGAACTTACTGTGATTGTACATCATTTAAAATAATTTATAAACAGGGTGATTCAGCAATTTTGCCATTTCAGCTATGAATGCTAATGAATCCTTCCTATTGTCTGAGTAACTAACATCAAGTAGCCAGTTCCCTTGATGATCTATTAAAAATAGATCAAGAGCAATTAACTAAGAAAAAAGGTGCAATGATGTTAAGTCAATAATAACTCTTTTAGAATTTTCTCTTCAATTAATAATGGTTTATCTTCTTTAAAGACTAGTTAAGAAAAATGGTTAAGTCTGAATTGTTTATCACACTTTGCATAATCTTATTAAATAACTGGCATACTAAACTATGATTTTTAAATGTCTAATTGTTTTTAGTTTACAAAACTTCCATTTGATCTAAAGTTCCTTTCTTGGTCTCCCAGACCCATGCACTAACATGCTAAGCAAAATACTTTTTTTCCACTGTGCATCTGCTAATTACATCTGTATTCAGCTGGCTGCAGTGACACCTTTCAGCGTTTCCTCTTGTGGTTACATTTGGTACCTTTTTATATTCATTCGGTTGAGATCAGCAGCTCTGACTCCATGGTACCACTCTTTGGGATTACAGAATTCAGTCATTTTATAATTATTATTTCAGTGGGACTTGCCTACAGCAAGATCAGATATTTGCACGTTTATTTTGTGCAGACATTTGCATAGAAGGTTTTATTGTGTAAAAAGAAAGTCACTGATATAATCAAATTCTTCTCAATTTCTTATACAATATACATGAGAAACTTATTTTAGTTCTTATATTGTATTGAAATACCTACAACTGCAAAAGGCAAATCTAATTATAAGTAATATACTATATTCTATGATATGCTTTGTGAAAACATTCTCTTCATCTTTTATGAAGAGCTGGATTCATTGATTTTCCTTGTTCCTAAAATTTGTTCAGTGTTGTCATAGGTTTTCATTGATTCAGTCAAGTTTGCCATCTATGGTGAGATGAAAAAAACTGTCTAATCCACGTGGAAGCATAAAACATTTTACAACACAATAGAAGGCCATTCAGTCCATCATGTTGGTACCAAAACAGTGGTTCATGTCATGTTACTCCCCTTCCTTATTCTCATAGTACTGCAATATTTTTTTTCATTTCAGATAATGATTTGGTTCCTTTTTGAAAGTCAAAATTGACTCAACCTCCAAAACACTGCCAGACAAGGCATTCTAGACAGTAATCACTAGCTTTGTGAAGCAGCTTAACCTCATGTCTCCATTGTTTTGTTTGCTAATTACCTTACATCTGTGCCCTTTAGTTCTTGATCTGTGCACTAATGGTAACAGTTTCTCCCTCTCTACTCTGTCCACATCCCTATGATTCTGAATAAGACCATCAAGTCTCCTCTTCACCTTCTCTTCTCCAAAGAAAACATTCTCAATTTCTCCAATCAATCAACAAAGTTGAAGTTCCTCATTCATAGAAGCCTTCTCATGAATCTTGTTTTCATCCTGTCTATGTCTTCACATTCTTCCGATGGTATTGTGCTCTGAAATGGATGTAATACCCCATAAGAGGCTGAACTAGTGTTTTATAGATGATTAACATAACTTGCATGCTCTTGTATGCTGTGCTTTTCTTGAATAAACTGTGCTTTTCTTGAATAAAGCCACATGCTTTATTAACTACAGTCTCAAACTGTCCTTCCAGCTTCAATGATGCATGCACAATTACACCCAAGCCTCTCTGTTTCCTGCTTTCCTTTGGAATTTACCTTTGTATCACATCATCTTTGTGCATTCTTCTTACCTAAAGGAATCACTTCACACTTCTCTTTGTTAAATTTCACCTGTTAGTGCTTAGCCCATGCCACCACATGCTTATACCCTTTTGATGTCCTGCACTGTGCTCCCCATGTTTCACAATACTTTCAAGTTTCATATCATCCACAAATCTTGAAACTGTGCCTTGTACACTGAGGAACTTTGCTATAGGTTACACAGATTACCACCAGTCTTTGATTCCCATCGCTTAGCCAAATTTCATATCAATGCTGCTACTGTCTGTTTTATTAACTAACTTTGCCTTTCAAATGATATTTGATCAAGTGGCATGAGAAATGTACATCACATCAGCAGCACTTCTCTTATCAACCATACTTGTTACCTCATCAAAAAACTCAAGTGAGTTAGTTAATGTTGGCTTGGCTTAATTAACCCACATTTGCTCAAATTTTGTACGAAGTTATCTTTTCTAAAAATGTTTCCCCAGTGATGTCAAACAGATTGGGAGTTTTATTTGTTCCACTTTCTGATGCAAATCCTTTCTTGGATGAAGTAGAATTGAAAGTTAATGTGGTAACTTGCAATACTACTTGTGCTTTTATCTTCTGTGTGATCCTCAAAACGTACAGCCGATCAGGTAGCCTTTGAGGAGCAGGAGAGTCAATGTTTCGAGCATAAGAATGATTCCTGATGAAAAGCTTATGCTCGAAACGTCGACTCTCCTGGTCCTCGGATGCTGCCTGACTGGCTGTGCTTTTCCAGCACCATACTCTTTGACTCTGATCTCCAGCATCAGAGTCCTCACTTTCTTCTTTTACTTTCTGGTTTGGTACAATGTATTGTGGAAAGAAGTGAATATCATTAAAAACATTTGATGCAATTAAAGGAAGAATATGCATGAGGTATTAGGATTGCTAAATGTGAGTGGTGTAATGTTAGCACAGCAAGAAAAGTTAGAATGTGGCCAGATCTTTAGCAGTAGCTTTACGCTAATGATGTAGTCTCCTTTTATTTAAAACTTATGGTGCTTATTACAGCCAATGGATCAGCTAGTTCAGTTAGCTGAATGGCTGGTTTGCAATGAAGAGTACTGCCAATAGTTCAATTCCCATACTGGCTGAGGTAACAATGAAAGACTCTCCTTCTCAACTTCTCCCCTTGCCTGAGGCATGGTGACCCCCAGGTTAGTCTGCCAGCAGTCATACCTCTTCAATGAGTGAGTAACCCTTTGTCTGCCAGAGCTCTGGTGACCATACTGTTACCTATTGTGGCAATTTAAAAACTATTTCAAGGCTTGAGTAAAGCTATTATCAATTTCATTCAAGGATATCAAAGTATACCAGGTTTTTTTGCAAAACAATCAGCATGACAATTTATAGTTAAACAGTAAAACAATTTACAAGGACGTTATCGGGACAGAAGGGTTTGAGTTAAAAGAAGAGGTTGGATAAGGTGGGACTTTTTTCAAAGGATAGTAGATGGTTGAGGAGTGACCTTACAGAGGTATATAAAATCATGAGGAGCACAGGTAAGATGAACAGCAAAGGTCTTTTCCCTAGAGTTGGGGAGTTCAAAACTAGAAAGCATAATTTTAAGGTGAGAAGAGAAAGATTTAAAAGGGACCTGAGGGGCAACTTTTTCACGCAGAGGGTGGTTCATAAATGAAATGAACTGCCAGAGGAAGTGCTAGATGCAGGTACAGTTCCATCATTTAAAAGGCTTTTAGACAGATACATGAATATGAAATTTTTAGAAGGATATGGACGAAATGCAGGTAAATGGGACTAGTTTAGTTTGGGAAACTTTAGGTCAGGATTGGCATGGATGAGTTGGAATGTAAAGTCTGTCCTGTGTGACTGTGAATCTATGATTCTTTCTGGTACTAACTATGTTAGTATTTATACCACATGCCCATATCAATAAACAGGACTGTAGGTGTCCCTTTCATTGTTATCTGACTCTACATTCCTCTGCTGTCTGCTCCTTATCACTTCAAGTGTATTACACATCTTTGTGAAGGTTGTTAAGTTTCAACAGCCTCCATTCTTCACTAGGTTCCCATAGAATTACTTACACATGCCACCATGCTTACAGAATTGACTACATTTGCCATGCCTGGAAAAAGTGCTCTTAGCTACATTTGTATGTTCTAAAGCTATTAATGTGCATCTAAATTGTCCCACTTCATACTGTTTCAGAATCCTTGAGCTTCAAGAATTCATCCTTTCCAGTTGTGTGAATGTCTCAAAGGATCAATTTGAAATTCTTCTCTGCCATTTAGTCAAGGTGCAAGGAAAGCTCCAGTAAAATTATTTCAGGGCGGCTTCTTCCAGAGTGCTTTTAATATGCTGTGAAATTGTCTATACTGGAGCTAAAGCTGTCAGAATCCATTTCATTAGATTGGCAAGGTGTCAGTCATGCAAAGGACTGAGCTAATGTCTTGCTAATTACTAGCCAAATATTCCTATTATCTTTTTTATAGAAAACTGTAGATATAAAATAAAGGATGTAGTCTCAAAAGAAAGTGCTATCAAATTATATAGATCATTGCATATAGAACAGATTTTACCAATAATCATAGACTCACAATCCAGAAAAGGTCAGCCAAGAAGAAGAAAAATACATTTTTTTATCATTGTAATGATAAACATATTATATTTTTACAGATACAACTATTATTTATAATCTTTCCTGAGGATAGTGGTTTAATGGATGGGAAAAGGTAGAAACAAATAAATATTCCTTTGTACGTTGGTACTTGTATGTCAAAAACAGCGACTTATGTATTCTAATCCAATTTTCCAACACTTTGCCAATATTCTTTTAACTTTGACATTGTAACTACTTTGTAAATGTTATGGGGGTTTCTGTTGTTACCACATTCACAGGCAGTGAGTGTCATATTCTCATAATCCACTGATAAAATATTTTTCCTCATATTCTTTCCCTCGAAAGCATCTGTTCCTTGTCTTAAATGTATGCTCCATGATCATTGATCCCTCCACCAAAGGGAAAGTTCCTTCCTGTCTATACCCCGTTATAATTTTATACATCTCAATCATATACCCTGTCCAATCTTTGCTCCAAGGAAAACCATCCCAATCTGTCCAATGTCTCTTCATAACCAAAACTGCCCATCACAGGCAACATCCTGATAAATCTCCTCTGCACCTTGCCCAGTACAATTACTACACTCTGAAATGTGGATTCCAGGGCTGCATGAACTAAGAATCAAGATGACTAGTCGTGTCCCACAGGGATCTGTGCTGGTCCCTCAATTATTCACAATATGCATTAATGTCTTGAATAATGGCATAAAAAGCCAAATATCCAAATTTTCTGACAACACAAAATTTGGCAACCTTGTAGACAGTGTTGATGGCAGCATAAAATTACATCAGGATATTGATTGATTAGGTAAATAGGCAAAGCTATGGAAGATGAATTATAATATAAGAAAGTGTGAGATTATCTATTTCAGACTGGAAAAGGAGAAAACAATGTTTTTTTTCAAAGGCACAAGACTTAAATAAAAGTGGATGTTCAATGAGATTTGAGGGTTCAGGTGAATAACTCTTTAAAATGTCACAGATAAGTACAAAATATGGTCAAGAAGGCTAATGAAATGCTGGCTTTCATATCTAAGGGATGGAGTATAGGGATTCAGGCATTATGCTGCGCTTCTGCAAAAACCCAGGTTACACACGACTTGGAATACCATCAGGAGATTTGGGAGCCACATCTTTGGAATCATGTTTAGGCCCTGGAGGAAGCTCATCACAAGTTTCCAAGGATGACACCTGGACTTCAGGGGTTAATTTATGAGGAGACATTAGACAAATTAGGTCTTAGAATTTAGACGATTAAGGGGTGATCTAATCAATGTCTTCAGGTTATTAACAAGGAAAGACAGGATAGATAAAGATAAACTATTTCCACTTGAAGATTCTAGAACCTGAGGCATAGTCTAAGAATTAGGGCCAGGCCATTCAGGAGAGATGTTAGAAACCACTTCCACATGCACAGAGCTGTGCAGGTTTGGAACTCTCTTCCTTAAGTGGGTCAATGATAGTTCAACTGTTAAATTTAAGCCTGAGGTTGACAACTTTTCAATAATTAAGGGTATCAAAGGATATGGGCCCAAGACGGGCATATGTAGTCTTGCCACAGATCAGACACAATCTTATTGAATGGCGGTACAGGTTTAAGGGGCCAAATGGCCTACTTCTCATGTTCCAGAACTCTAGCTGCGGCCTCACCAATGTTTATACAATTCCAGCTTAACCACCCTGCTCTTAATCTCTATGCTTCAGCTAATTAAGGTAAGTATCCCATATGCCAGTTTATCAATTTGTCCTACTACCTTAATGGACAGTGTTCATGTGCACCTAGCTCCCGCTGATCCTCCAGGGTCCTTGCCTTGTTTGACCTGCCCTAGTGCATCACCTTGTATTTATCTAGATTTAATTCTATTTACAACTGATCAGCTCATCTACATTGTCCTGTAATCTAAAGCTATCCTCCTCAGTATTTACCACCCCATCAATTTTGTACCATTCATGACTTTACTGATCAACTGTGGCACTCCACTGGTCACAGGCCTCTAGTCTGAAATACTTGGAAGAGACAAAGTGATAGCCAAGCCTGACCGCAAGACAATTCAATTCAAATACTTTTTCTTAAGACTCTATCATCTGCTTCAACCATCTCCATAGAAAGTTATGACAATTATAGAGATACTATGTGAATGTGGCATGTAAACAGAGGAAACAAATATATATTGCTGAGAATATGCATTGCTGTCACGTGCAGCGCTCCCTATGAAGACAGGAGAGGATGCAGCAATAGTGCAAAATCTTCCGTACAACTTGAAGCAGCAGTTTGATATTCTCCGGTAATGTTTAACCCAGCAGAGACGTTGAGTCTAACAGACAAGCGCATTGCTCAAATCAAGCAAACAACCTTCCAAGTATTGCAGAAGTGGTGGCACAGTGGTTAACATTGCTGCCTCACAGCGTCAGGGACCTGGGTTCGATTCCAGCCTTGGACAAATGTCTGTGTGGATTTTGCATATTCTCCCTATATCTGCATGGAGTTTCCTCTGGGTGCTCTGGTTTCCTACTGCAATCCAAAGATGCGCAGGTTAAGCAAATTGGCTATGCTAAATTGTCCATAGTATTCAGGGATGTGTAGGTTAAGTGCATTAGTCAGGGGTAAGTCTAGAGTAATAAGGTGGGGAATGGGGCTGAGTGGGTTACTTTTCAGATGGTCGGTGTGGACTTGTTGGGCCAAAGGGCCTGTTTTCACACTGTAGGGATTCTATGAAAGAATAAAAGGACAGTCCTGTAGTCACAGGGATGTACTGGACACACAGAGATGAATTGACAGCTCAAGACGGCACATTGTGCAAAGGAAGTTGAACCCTAAACCTAAGGAGTTAAGAGGAGAGATGCTGAAGCACATTGATGCAAGCAGCCAATGAATTGACTCAAATCTGAGGAAGTCATGAACAGTGTTCCACTGGCTAAACAGGAACAATAAAATCAAGGAAAACATCAGGCAAGTCAATGCTTGGAAGAATAGAAAGCTAAGCAAGATAGAGAGTAGCTGTGATGACACAAGTCATCCCAGACAGACTGGTAAAAGCTTTTGATTGTCACAGGAACTGATGATTTTATCATGGTAGATCACTATTCTGACTGAGGGGAATTAGACCAGATAGCTTCAATAACTAGTGGTGAGATTGCAGCATGCCTAAAAGCACACTTCAGTTGTGATGGTGTTCCAGGCACTCAAGGGACATTGGCCCACTTAGATTTAGCTGGTTCATAAAGGATTGGAAAATTCAACACCACACATCATTTTATCATGATCCTCAGTCAAAGAGAAGAAATGAGGTGGCAATAAAAATTGTCAATGAAATCATAAAGCAATCAAAAAGTTCTAGCACAGACATATGCAATGCATTTCTTGAATGGAGAAACACACTTACTAAAGGCTTTGAAAGTGGTCTAGTATAAAGACTCATAAGAGTATCAAAATGGTATTGGAGTCAGAAGTCCAAACAAAATCAACATCAAATGGCAGAAAGCCAAATTCCATTTTAGCATGATTGCCAAATCATTGCCAGAGCTAAGCATTGGAGAGTCAGTCATGATACATTTTCATCAGGAGTCAGCCAAAGTGGCAATTTGGTACCTGCATAGGCCAGTTGTCCCCTTGATCATGCTCAGTGGAAGTGAACAATTAGATATACCATTACAACTGCAGACTCTTGCACAACCAGGGAAGCTGTTCCTCGCCTACCAATAGCTGATCAGGATGATACAAACCTTTGCACAGATCAATAATTAGTCCCAAAGGTCAAAGGCACCTATCAACAAAAATGAAACAACAGGTACCACAACAACACAACATGGGAACAACACTTATCAAAGAAGGAATATCACTGAGATGAATATTCAATGATAGCATACACGTAGATCATTATGGGATCACCATGCTTTATGCACATTATATTTAAATCATGTGAGAAACTGACAATAACAAAATGTTAACGTATGAGAACAGTGATGTAAACAGTGGCTACCTTGGGTAAATCACAATGTGAATGATGCAAGTAATATTTTGTATGGAAAGGGGGAATGTTTAGGTTAGAGATGCAATAGAGAACTAATGTACCTCCTGGTATACAGTAATCGTATGGCCTCTACTACGCGGCACTCACTGGAGCCATCCATCTTACAGCCAGTTCAATGAAGACATAGAACAAGATGCAGTGTTGTGCTGCAAACTAGTGACAACCACATGTGCACAAAAATAAACTGATAAAGTGAGGGCTCAGTGTTTCCATGCACAGGATGGTCCAATTCAGGTATAGCAAGAGATGTTGGAAAACAAACATTTGAATCTATTTTATTGGTAATTCAATGGATAAATATAGGTATAAAATTGAAATGCTCCATGCCAAATGCTCAAGTTTTCATTTAAACAGCACACTAGACTGTCTTGTAGGGTTGGGAAATCAATAAAGCCAACCTGTGTTTGATCACTGGTCAGTGACAATGCTAGCAGTACATTAATTTGCTGAAGAAAGTGCCTACTCTGTTCCATATGATGACTGTCAAAGTTTGAAAATCAAGATTAGCCTTGTGTGTGATGTGCTGAGTATAAATGAAAGTCATTGTATTGGCAAAAATTTACAATGGAAGGGTTCAAAAGAAAGTATCAAAGCCATTACAGGCTTGAGATCACTGAGTTATGATAGGTGCTCATAAAAGCTCATTGTGAAATAGAATGGATGTGATCCAAGTTTTTAAGTTAATGAAGGAAATTGCTACTGGAGAACTCATGCAAAACCAGGTCAGAAGGACACACCTGAACAAAGAAATTGTAGGCCAAATTTTAAGCCTGAAATAAACAGGGCTGGTACTTTTTCATTTGAGTTACTTTTTAGTTTGAAATACTTTTTGCAGAAATTCTGGTCCCTCATAGAAAATAATAATATAATGTCAGACAGAAATTTGTCAATAATGTTTAGAACAACTTCTAAAAGTTTGAGAGCGAGAGTTTAGATTAGCTTCTAAAGGGCGGCACAGTGGCTCGGTGGTTAGCACTGCAGCCTCATAGTGCTAGGGACCTGGGTTTGATTCCTGCCTCAGGGGACTGTTTGTGTGGAGTTTGCACATTCTTCCCATGTCTGCATGGGTTTCTTCTGGGTACTCTGGTTTCCTCCCACAGTCTAAAGATGTGCAGGTCTGGTGAATTGCCCATATTTACTCCATTCATCAGGGGTAAATATACGGTAGAGAAATGGGGCTGGGTGGGATACTTTTCAGAGTGTTGGTGTGGATTTGCTGGGCCAAATGGCCTGTTTCCATACTGTAGGGAATCTAATCTAATCTAACTTCCTTACTCGCATGCTCAAGCCTTGTCACCTTTCTATCTGCCCTAGGCAATCATAGAATGGAAAAATCCCCAAGAATCCAGAAGGGCCTCTGAGAAACAATGAATACTAATTCCAAGCCAATTCCTGGAAGGCAGGCTGCTATTATAGAATATCTGGTTCTGTGGTGAAATTTCCCAGAACTGGGTAGCTTCACAGAATATCTGGGATCAATCTGAATTATATTTTGCTTAGAACCATCTGGAATATTCCTCATTCCTGCAATTGTGTGGCATGCAAGGAAAACTGAAAAGACTTTTTTTAAAAAAAGCAGGAAATCCCATGGATTGATATTTCTGTTTATAAAATGAAGCAGTGGTTTGAACAAAAGTACTCTCCAGGCTTTCCCATCCCCTTAACTTCTTTACACTTTGACTTACGGAATTGTGGAATATACCACCAATTAGTACAGTGACCATTGACTGTGGGAATGTAATGTGGAACTGGATGAATTTTCAGTGCAACAAAGAGTAAAGATAGGGGCTGTAACATTAGCTTGGAAGTAAGTAGGTTGTTTTGAGACATGGAAAACAAGTTTCCCTTGCATCTAACTGAATTTAATGGCGTGACTTGCTTAATATTTTTGACTGTGTTTTCCAGCCATAGCCAGATGGATTGAGGAGCTGACTATTGAGAGAACAGGTCTATAATACCAGTCCATAGCTGCGGAATGGAGGGGAAAGTGGGATCAAATGTGTTGGTGGAGATCATGGAGGGTCAGTAATGGGGGAGATTGGAAGGACCTTTGGAAGGAGAAGACCAGGGCAATCAGAAAGGGGTAAATTGGAAATGTTTCAGAAATTGAAAGTGTGAGGGAAAGATTAGTAATGTCTCAAGGTGGGATTGGAGAGGGGAAGGAGAAATGGTAGATTAATGGAAGAGCCAGTGCTGGATGAAATTGGAATGGATGTGTCCAATCAAAGCAAATTGGTAAAATAGGCAAATTGAATTCAAGAGGGAATGAAAAGGGGATAAGTAGCCCTTGGATCCAGCTATTCTTGCCTCTGTTTGTTTGCCAGGTTAAATTTATAAAGGCGATAAATTCTGAGCCTCATTGTAGCATAAATTAAACATCTTCCTGAGAACAAGTTAGTTTCCCATCATAAACCTATCTGGCCTCTATTCAAATCTAAAGTGGCCATCTGGGAGGCAGGCTGTGTTTATTCTTTTTTATGTACCAGAGTAACCAAAACCCACGCACTTGGGTAGGTTAAATTCCATCCTCTCCTCAACCTGCATCGGATGGGAAATAGTCTGATCAGATACTGAGAGAGTACTTGGATGAGAAAGCAAGCTGTGCATGTTTAGTGGTCTTTTTCACTCCCGCTTTGATCTCTAATATTTGTGTTAGCATTCCCTTTTTTTCTCTTTGTGATAACTGTTGCCAAAGGTATCAGCATGCATCCCTTCAGTACCCTGGTAAATACTTTATGAATCTTTCATTATGTGCTGGTTTTATATAGCCTGGCTATAGGGAAACAAATCCAACTTGTGGTTTTTATGAAAAATTGCTGAACACTGACCACCAAATGGGAAAATGCTGTAGTCAAGTTTTTTTTTTCTGTAAACTCCCTCAATATCTCACATCAGCTTCAGCTTAGACTGAGCAGAAAATGAAACATGGACAAGAATTTTATGTTCCTCAGCTGAAGAGTTTACAGGTTAAAGGGGGAAGCCTAAAACTCCTCCAATAGCTTTCTCTTTCTTCCCAGAAAATGCCTATCCTGACTTCTTCACAATTTTAGATATTATTGATCAACCTGTGCAGACAGGTTATGACACTCCTCTAGAGCAAGTGGCACTTGAACCCAGGCATTTTAGTCCAGAGGGAGGGACACAACCACTGCACCACAAGAGACCCTGTTAGATGCTGCATACACCTCTTGAGCAGGTGAGACTTGAATTTGGCACTCCTGACTCCAATGTTGGTCGGCCCCTTCCTCCCAATTCTACAATGTGACAGGCAAGACCTACACCACTCAATTCCATCAACTGAGACCATTAAATAACCAATTAATGTCATCCAAAGGGCCACTTCCTCCCCAGCTCCAATTATCAGGTTGGTGAAAAGTTTCAGGGACAGGAAGAAGCTTTAAAAGCATTATGTTCAGGTTTCAGGCGAAAAATGTCAGAGTGAGGGCACATCCATCAAAAGCCTCTTTTCTGTCGGGGTGCCTCCTCCACAAGGTCTGGTTCCTGAGGGCATTCGCTTCCCTCTGAACTCTCCATGCCCACCTGGACCTCCAGGATCTGGACTCTGAGGACTACATACAGCCTTGGAGGGCAAAAGTCCCATCTAATAGCTCTAGGGCAGTAGGAATCATGCTACTGATTCTTTGGTGGCTGGGAACAAAAACACTGCCATTCTAAAAATCCTGATTGTAAAGTTCTGGTTATGAACAGTTCAAATCTTATTGATTATTCTGAAGACTTGCAGGGGATGGGACCACATTGTCTGAAGCTAGATGCTAAAATAAGCAAAACACTGACTCACTTTCCATTTGGCTGCAGTGTTCTGTTTTCACCACAGAGTGGTAAAATGCTGAGAAGTCCATGGAACAATTAAGAACTATTTGCATGTAGTGATTTATATATATATGACCATTATCTTCATATATTGATATATATGTTTCAGATAAAAATAGCATAGTCATGCAATACTTTACTGTCATTTATTTGTTATCTATTTTCATGTAGCCTTTTAATACATCAAGTCATAGAGATGTACAGCATGGAAACAGACTCTTCGGTCCAACCCGTCCATGCCGACCAGATATCCCAACCCAATCTAGACCCACCTGCCAGCACCTGACCTATATCTCTCCAAACCCTTCCTATTCACATACCCATCCAAATGCCTCTTAAATATTGCAATTGTACCAGCCTCCACCATATCCTCTGGCAGCTCATTCCATACACGTACCATTCTCTGTGTGAAAAAGTTGCCCCGTAGGTCTCTTTTGTATCTTTTCCCTCTGCCATAAACCTATGCCCTCTAGTTCGTGACTCCCTGACCCCAGGGAAAAGACTTTGCCAATTTACCCTATCCATGCCCCTCATAATTTTGTAAACCTCTGTAAGGTCATCCATCAACCTCCGACGCTCCAGGGAAAACAGCCCCAGTCTGTTCAGCCTCTTCCTATAGCTCAATCCTCCAACCTTGGCAACATCCTTGTAAATCTTTTCTGAACCCTTTCAAGTTTCACAACATCTTTCTGATAGGAAGGAGACCAGAATTGCATGCAATATTCCAACAGTGGCCTAACCAATGTCCTGTATAGCCACAATATGACCTCCCAACTCCTGCACTCAATACTCTGACCAATAAAGGAAAGCATATGAAACACCTTCTTCACTATCCTATCAAGGAGCTATGAACTGCACTCCAAGGTCTCTTTGTTCAGCAACACTCCCTAGGACCTTACCATTAAGTGTAGAAGTCCTGCTAAGATTTGTTTTCCCAAAATGCAGCACCTCGCATTTATCTGAATTAAACTCCATCTGCCACTTCTCAGCCCATTGGCCCATCTGGTCAAGATCCTGTTGTAATCTGAGGGAACCCTTCGCTGTCCACTACACCTCCAATTTTGGTGTCATCTGCAAACTTACTAACTGTACCTCTTATGCTCACATCCAAATCATTTATGTAAATGACAAGAAGTAGAGGACCCAGCACCGATCCTTGTGGCACTCAACTGGTCACAGGTCTCCAGTCTGAAAAACAACCCTCCACCACCACCCTCTGTCTTCTACCTTTGAGCCAGTTAAGATCATTTCGTTGTTGCGTATTTACTCTGCCAGTCCTGTGGCTCAGAAAATTGAAAGTCAATACCCCCTTCATCTTTTTAAATATGCACCAGCCCTTTTACCACTGTGTTTAAAGACAATTCATACCATTGCTCTTGATATAGCTTGGGCTCTCTGGATTTCTATTCACATTTGCTGCTGCTACTTGGGCTGATAGTGGCAAGTAATATTCACGCCAACAAATTCTAGGTAATGGCCATCTCCAACAAGAGAGCATCTAATCACTGCCCCTTCACATTCAATGGCATTACCATAACTCCCCCATTGTCACCATCTGGGGTGATACCATTGATCAAAAACTCAACTGGACTAGCAATATAAACACAGTGGCTACAACAACAGCTTAGAGGTAGGAATACTGCATCAAGTAACTCACCTTGTGACTCCCCAAATCCTGTCCATAAAGCACAAGTCAGGAATGTGATGAAATGCTCCCACTTCCCTGGATGGACGCAGCTCTAACAACACTCAAGGAGCTTAAGGCTGTTCAGGACAAAGCAGCCCGCTTGAGTAGGACCACGCCCACCAACATCCATTCCCTCCAATATCAATGCTCAGTAGGAGTAATGTTTACCATTTACAAGATGCCTGCCAAAAATTCATCAAAGCTTCTTAGAGAAAATCTTCCTGACCTATGACCACTTCCATCTAGAAGGACAAGGGCAATAGATACATGGGAACACCACCACCCTTCCAAGCCACTTACCATCCTGATTTGGAACCAATGTGCTGTTTCTTCATTGCTACTGGGTCAAAATTCTGGAATTCCCACTCTAATGGCTTTGTCAGTCAAACTACAGCAGGTGGACTGCAGCAATTCGAGATGGCAGCTCACCACCACTTTCTCAAGGGCAACTAGCAATGGGCAATAAATGGTGGCCAGCCAGTGACACCCATGTATCATGAGTGACTTAAAAAGGAACAATAAAAAAACTCGGCTCGATAAAATTCCAAATGTTTACCACACCACCATACCAGGGAAGAAGCTATTGGTTTAAACAAGATGGAGTTTATTTCATGATAGCATCTAGGTATACTGTTGTACTGTTGTGAAGGATATTGTGCAGAGAGTATGAGGAGGAATCCAGATGGAACGCCTCACTCCTGCAAGATCCTAACCTGTTCGCCCACAAGGCCATTTGACATCATCAGACCCTTATAAAACATTTCCCATGCACACGTCCCAAGCATGATTTTTTTCCTTTTGTTTTTCCTTCATTCGCCTGTTCCACCATTTGACTTTTCATCCAATATTCTCTTGGTATCAGGATTTCTCCCCAGTCCAAGTCATCCTAGTTCAAAAATCCACACTCTTCATTGCTCCATTGGTCTAGCCCTCAAAGTTCCTTCCTTTCCTTTAAATAATTCATGCTTCCACAAGGTGCACGACTTGGAATTAAGTTGTTCGATATTTGTTAGTTAAGTTTGTTTTAAATATATCAGCATTCTATGAATAGACCTAATTATTAATGTAAGGTATGACAGCCTGGGAAATTCAGAGTGTTATAAACTTTTGAAGAAGTTTTATTCAATGCAAATTTCTGCTTGGAAAATGTACAAATTGAGAGTCTGTGGATTGCAAACACAAAATTTTTAGAACAAACTCAACCTGCAATAATAGTGGAACAAAGCTCTGTTATAATTCCACCTTGTTTTGAAAGACTATTTGTTTTTCTTATGCTAACAGTTCAGTTTTAAAATGAATTTGAATCATAATGCTTCAGATTAAATAGATTGTAACTATTTTTGAATACCCAAACACAAATCTGAAATCCTAATAAATCCAAAACACTTCTTGTAATTTCTATTATCCCAACCTTTCCCACAACAGCCCTCACCCCTCAATCATCATATCTTTTACCAGGTCCTTTTTGTTAAAGGAAGCAATGGCTAAGCCTGCAGGCACCTCCATTAATATCAGCCGGTGCTTGATCCATAGTCTGCTAACCTCCATTTGATTAATGTAAGGAGACCATTTCTTAAAAGGCCTTCTAAGGCTGAACGTCATCAATCCTGATTGGAAATCTAGGCTAAGAAGAAGAAATTTCTGGGGCATCCAATTCCATTCATTCACGTTCTGGGTTTAATGCTGCAAACCGGTCACTGCAGGGATTCAGGGTGACATTGATGCGGTTTAGGGCATAGCACTGAATGACTACAATGATTTATAAAGGGCCTGTGATTGAATATAGTCGGTTTAATGCTCGACTAGGAAGAAAGGCAATTTTATGATGAATTAAAGCACAAAATGACTTAACAAATATACCAGCAGCTTTTATGAAGTTCTGCTCATCATGTGTTAGTCTTCATGACAGAAGCACAAAGCATAAAATCTATGCCTCCCTAATGCTTGGTAGTTTGATGGGTGCAATGGATTAGAAACAAGACTTTCTGTACCTGTCTGAGTTTGAATTTTTCTGAATATGAAATGGTTTTCCTTTTGGTGGATCTTGGACATAATGAGCATGAGCAGTGTCAATCTAATCTCTAATTGGTGCAAGTCCGTAGATCAAAGCTGGCATTCACTGTTCGCGAGTTTGCACTTCATGTAGGAGATCAAAGGGATGGCTGCTGTTGTCAGTGTGAAACTCTGCCCTGCCACAGTTTGAAGGAGTCATTTAAAGATCGAGGAAAAGGAACTTTGCAGGATAACTGGTTGTGCTTATTACTGACACTGGGTGGCAAAAGTGTTCCATTCCCCAGCATTAATATTCTTCACTGAGAAGAACACACAATGTATCCTTAAAACTCAAGACATGCATTGCCAAATATTTCTAGCAATATATTTTGTATTATCCTTGTCTCAAAAAAAGGTCATAGAATATTTTGTTGGAAGGGTTTGTGGGATTCAAAACTACAGTTTGTTTGGAACCTGGAGCTTTACCCTGACACCTCTTTGCTTATAAAACAGTATTGGTGCTAGTCACTGTGCAGGTGTTAAGAAGGCTGCTGCTTATTAGATGTAAATCATATGTAGATTAGTGCTAAAAGACAAGTGAAAGAGAAACCATAGAATTCAGGTGATTTTTCAAGTTTGGAGTTAACCATTAGTTTTCTATTAGATCAGTTCTTTTGATCAACTGCATCAGGTTGAAGGAATATCTGAGACACAAAGGCAATAATTTCATTCTGGAATTTAGATGATGATCAAAATTTATTCCCAAGTTCTGGGCATCCTTAGGGAGAAATTGAGCACGGCAGATGCTGGAGATCAGAACTGGAGTGTGGTGCTGTAAAAGCACAGCCAGTCAGGCAGCATCTGTGGAGCAGGAGAGTCGATATTTCGAGCATAAGCTCAAATTCCTGATGAAGAGTTTATGCTCAAAAGGTCGATTCTCCTGCACCTCAGATGCTGCCTGACCAGCTGTGCTTTTCCAGCACCACACTGTTTGAATCTGGGCATCATTAGTCAGGCCAGCATTTATTATTCAAATGCTGAATTGCCCGTAGTGCCCAGGGATATGTAGGTTGGGTGGATTAGCCATGGGAGATGCAGGGTTGCTGGGGAGGTGAATCTGGGTGGGATGCTCTTCAGCGAGTCGGTTGGGCTAAATGACCTGTTTCCACATGGTAGGGATTCTATGATTAGTTCTATTTGAGAAAGTGATGGTGTGGCTTCTTGAACTGCTCAGTCCATGTGGTGAAGCTAATCTTATGGTGTGGTTAGACAGGGAATCTCAGGATATTGATCCAGTGGCAGTGTCAGATTGTTGATATATTTCCAAGACAGGTTGGTGCTTAAATTGAAGGAGAAGTGGAGGTAACTATATTCCCATCTAGCTGCTGCCCTTATCTTTCCAGGTGGTAGATGTTGCAGGTCGGGTAAGATATAGTTGAGGATCACAGAATTAGATGTGCAGAAGGAGGTCATTTGGTCCATTGTATCTGCACTGCCTCTGGATTGTTATTAGCTGCATGAATAAATTATAAAAAGAGAGTTTTGGTCAGTTTTATTGCATTTTCCTCTGTGGGCTATGGATCATTCTCCACTGTAATTCATAGAGAAGAAAGTGTGTTTTTTTAAGGGGAACTGACTGAACAGGGGACTTCACAAATTCAGCAGCTTCATGCTGAACACAATTGATCTGCTGTCTGGCACTATTGTCTCTTACAGACAGTTACTGAGAGCATCATTAGCAACCTAAAATGCATGTCTAAAGAGCAACCAATAAAGTTCCTTAATGAATGCAATGCAACTATAATGAACTAAGCATAATCATTTGAAATACTTAGTAAAGGGCCATGGCGTGGTTACCTTTTGGGAAGATTTCATTAAAGTGTACAGTTTGTTTTTCTTTTTTTATTCCAGAATTTGATTGGTTACAGCAAACAGGAATGTAAGAGTAGTCAAATGACTCCACAAATATATTGTGACAATACTGTGGCTTTAACAAATGTAATCTCTCCTGGTTTTTTTGAATGAAGAGAGGTGAGACAGAGACAATGAGCAGTCTTCTTCGAGCCAATAAATAAAACAGCTTGTGAGGCCTTGTTTTGTTTTCGAAGGTAGAACAATAGAAACAGCATGAATGGGTGTGGTCAAGCTCCCAAGGAACTGGAATTTTTAGTGTAGCTTTCAGTAGCTGTTGTGAAAGCTGCTGCATCTCTCTGTCTCCATCTCTTTGTTACAGCTAAAAGCTTAGGTTCTCTTCCTGCTGCTAGAAATGCCTGTGAGACAATCTATGTTACTAAATTTGATTTGCTTTTGCCAAGGGTGTGCTTATGGGATGTTATTATCTTGGAACAGTTAATGAGTAGTTTATTATTTTAAGTATTTCAATAGAGTTCCACTTAAGCCAATTCTTTTCCTTTTTTGTTTTGTCTGTATTTTAACTATAGTGCATGAATAAAGTGTGTTATTCTTCAGGTCTGATAGTTTAACCAATGAAATTCCATCCAGAATGCAACACCAGGCACTTGCCTTTAATATAAGAAATGGTTAGGATCTAGGCTATGTCCTTGACCTGTTTGGAGATGGTTTGGTATGGTCCATAACAACTATTCTTATCTGAATATACTAAATAATACCCTGCAGAAAGTGGTTAAAAAGTTCTGCTACCTTGGGTGCACCATAATGAACAATCAATCTCTTGGCGTAGATCCCGATAGAGACATATAGAAAGAACTTACCTCTTTTGGCCAACCCTCAAAAGTGCACAGAATAACGTCAGCTGACCTTTCTCACCAAAGTGGAGGCTCATCACTTGAAATGCGCATCCTTGCTGTTTACAGGGACATTATGGGTATCTCATAGAACAACATCATGACAGCTGCATCTTCTCAAAGACAAATCTCATAAGTATGTTGGTGCTTATCAAGCAGAGGCTGTCTTGCTGGTTTGAGTATGCTCACAGGATGGAAGACTGTTGCATATTTAAGGATATTTTCAATAGTTAATAGCCTGACTAGTGGGATGCTCAAAACGCCACCATGAGGACACTTGCAAGCATGACATGAAGACCCTGAACATTGTCTCCGAAGTGTGAGAACTAATAGTTGATATGAGGAAAATTGTGTATTGCCTCTGCACCACCATGACCATCAGTAACTACAGCAATTTAGTAACAGGTGCCAACAAAGCAATCCACAAAGTCATCTGATAATCATCTCATTTGGTATTTGTGACAGAATCTTTCACTCACAGATCAGCCAATTTCTTCAGCCAACAGCAGAAATGTACTCTATGATGCTCCTCCTTCCATAAAGGTTTGGATCTGCTGCCTATCCATCATCTTACACAGATAGAAGGTTGCTAGTGACACCCCATGATATATTTAAAGCTTCAGCAAGCCTTTATGTAAGTCATTGAGAAGTTAAATACATCCCAAGGTGCTTCCTACACCTATCATGAGGCACAAATGGATACCAAAGCAAAGCAAATAGTAGGATGGGTGACTAAAAGCATCACCAAAATGGTAGATTTCAACATTGATATTAATGGAGGAGAGTGGACAGGCAGAGACGTTGAGAAGAGAATTTCAAAGCATATATGCCTGGATAGCTGAAGGTGACATGATGGGAATGGAAACACAAAAAATGTCATTGATATATGAATGTATTCTGCCTGACATTTGTAAGGCAGGGAGCAAGACCAATAAAAGATTTAAGTACATGAAGGTCAAAATTTGACCTACTTGTGCCCCTTTATTTAAAGAGTAAGCAGACACAAATGCAAATTTGTGGACCACATCCTGCACCCTGACAGCACGTTTAAGTGAGGGGCCAATACCTGTCTTCAAACTTAGACTTTGAATAGAGCAGAATTGGAATTGCCAAGCTCTGGACCTTTCTAACAGCCTGTCATTGGCCCTGACTCTTCTCTCTAGCATTTATCTGAGGGCTGTTGTCAGTGAGATACATGGTTTGAAATTTTAACCTGCAAGAGAGGGTGAGCTACCTGTGGGAACATGACAGGTGCCAAAAGACCATGTACAATGCATAGGTATTGCAAGATCACAATTTCAAGCCTGCCTCAGGCCTCTCATTTCAATTATGCTTCACGGCTGTATCTCCACCTGCATACCTAAAATGGCAGCTGAGCAAATTTCCACCTAAATGTTTTTCTGGAGAGTGGAAGATAAGAGACATTAAGAACTGTTTGGGGTGTTTTGTATCTGAATCATTGGGCTTTCTCTGTTCTTTCACACTTTTTGGTATCTTTTGATTGATTGGTTTTTTTTTACTCGCATTCCTTGGGCAAAACCTTATGTTCTCACTCGTGGTAAACTTAGAGACAAAAATCAGGTGGATGTTGATAAAAGTGCCCCCACTGCCTTTCAATTTCACTGGAATCAAATTCTGGACAGGAAGGCTGATGATTGACTGACTCTCTTGCCCAAATAAGTATGGTCTGAATGCATATTGGGGTCTGAAAGGGTTAATACTGAGGAGTGTGGTAAACATCACTCACAGTGATGATGTCAAATGTTAACACACAATAGATTTTATCTTCTATTTGGACCAGTAAGGAGGTTTTCTATTACCACATTAGATGCTTTCACTTGAAGAGAATGGTAGCAGCAACCCTTATTCAAGCAGCAGCTCATTTGGCATGCTCATACAATATTTTGCAACATCTGCACTGACCAGATGTCCTGTGGTGATTTCCTTTAATCATGTATTTGATGTTCCTAATATATATTCACATTTAAAATCACAATCAATCAGAATGGACTTTATTGCCAGTGGCAATTCTGTCAGAATAGTTAGGTATACATCACCTAGATATTTAATCGATCTATGCCTTTTCCTGAAGGCTGAACAAATAGAGGTATATAAAACAGAATGCTGTGTACACCATCATTAACACTGCCTATTTCTACATCTGTAACATCTCTTGACTCTACCCGATCATTGCTCATCTGCTGCCAAATCACCATTCATTCCTTCAATACCTCAGGACCACTGACTATTCCAATACATTCCTGGCTGGTCAACCTCACTGTAATCTTGAGATTGTCCAAAAGCATTGCTGTCCATATCTTATGCCACACTTCCATTCATCTGTCACTTCTGTACCTGTTGACATGCACAGGCTCACAATCAAGTACCGTCTTGATTTTAGAATTCTTAGCGTTGCCCCACTCTATCTCTGTAACATTCTTCATTATATGCACTCATTCACCTGAGCCTTAAGATCATTTTCAGTTTTAATTGCTGTACTATAGACGGCCACAAGCTCTGAAATATATTCCCTATTCCTTTCTGCTGCATGTATCATGATGTCACTCATTACTGGCTTGTCATTAGGGAAGTTTACTATTCATTTTCTTTAACTGGGCCTAAGGGTCTATATGGTTACGATGGTAGAGAAAAATCACAAGTGAATCTTAGTGAGAAGAGGTTTATGTCTTAAACTAGATGTAGTTCATTGCATGATAGTGAACAGGTACAAGTCACATCAGTAAGTCAAACATCGTAACTAAGAATATTGGGAGAGATGTGGATATGTGTTGAGTATTTTGAGGAACCAACCACTGCCAGCTTATAGTTGAAGTAGAGTGCTACCATTAATCCATTTTTCTATCCACTTGACCATTAAAGCAATGCACAGCTTAACTAACCACGAGTAAGGCACTGTAATAAAAATCAGATTGTTAATGGAAACTTACAAAATGACAAGGGAACCATATTAAATGAAAGTATCATAACCAGGGCTGATGCACTCCAGCCCCTTTGGTTCCTACCACATGCATTCTTTCCATGGAAACCCAAGCACAATTGTAATCATGGAAGAGGGGCAGGCTGCTACATTCCCTTACATAGGCCACTGGACCCAATCCTTTCTACTCTTTTCATAAATTAATGACACTTTAGACAATCCTTAGTGCAGCAAATGACAAATACATCAATTGATTATTACTAAACAGTGATAAGAGCTTATCAATCACAAACCAAAATTACATTTCTGGAAGTGATGATGCAGATTATATTTTTAGGGATAATTCCTGCAGTTTTGACCTGAGAAATGGTCTCACCAACCATGAAGATGATCTATACTGTCTCCTGTGTGTGAAACCAGTTAAGAAAGTTGCATATAATTACCAAGACTATCAGTAGACAATTATGACTCATATATCTCTATCAGGATCTTGACTTAGACTTCTCTTTTACCCACCAAGACCATATGATATTGTCAGACTAAGTGGAACTTACTGCAGTCTCCAACATTAAACTTTACAAGACCTTATATAATCCTTCCTCCCTCCGTTCCTTCAAAGATTATCTTTTTGACTAAGCTTTTGGTCATCTGACCCAATATCTCAATTTTAGTGCCTCATTATTTAGTAATGCTTCCGAGGAAGTTTGGGTTATAAAAATGCAAGGTTTTCTTTTTTTCTAATCTGTGCAAAAGGAACCTTGGTATGGTATAAGTTGGAAAGAAAACAACAATACCAGCAAAGGGAGCTTGAAGCTGTTGGAATACCATGAAAACTCAACTCAACTATTTCATTGATGTCTCTGAGGGAAGGGACCCTAGAAAAAACCGGATCTGGTCTTCGTGACAATTACATGCCAATGTGCTTGAATCTTAATTACCCTCTGAAAGTGGCCAACCAAGCTGTTAAGTGGCATCAGATAAATACCAGTAGTTCATAGGAAAGGCTAATCATTACTTTCTCAGGTCAACTAGTGGGCAATGAACAACTTGATATCAAAACCCTATGAACTTGGTGCTATAAGGAAAGGTTAATTAAGTATAGTCCTACTGGACCATTGGGCCACTCTCTCGTGAGAGAGAGATGACTGATGGTGGTTTAACCTGAGGTTCACCATACATATTTTATGTATTTGCCTCTTTCAGACTGTTTAACTTGCATTATATGGGCATAAAACTGGAAATGGAGGTTTAACTTTATATGTGCACTTCACAATTATAGGAACACTTGATATCCTAATTACTTTGCTGATCTTTTGGAACATTGGAGACTGCTCATATGGCATTAGAAGCTAATGCTAAATAAATTGGCTGAAACAAAAGTTTAATTAAATTACAACAGACTACATTAGCTGTTCATTGGGATTTATGTTTGCTTTAAACACCTCCCAGTTATTATTTCACTTCGTTGTATCAATTAGGTCTGTCCATAATGCAACAATGGACATGAATTTAATCATAGAATCCCTAGAGTGCCGCAAGAGATCATTCAATCCATTGAGTCACAACCGACCCTCTGAAAGGGCATCCACCCAGACCCAGTCCCCCACCCTATCCCCATAACTCTGCATTTTTCCCATGGCTAATCTACCTAATCTGCACATGCCTGGACACAATGGGACAATTTAGCATTGCCAATCCAGCCCAATTTGCACAATGCTGGACTCTATGGACAACTTAGCGTAGCAAATCTATGCCAACCTGCAATTGTTGGATACTATGACAATTTAGCCTGGCCAATCCACCCCAACTTGCACATTGCTGAACACTATGGGCAATTTAGCATGACCAAACCACTGAACCTGCACATCTTTGAACTGAGGGAAGAAACTAATGAACCCTGCAGAAATCCATGAAGACACACAGAGAGCATGAAAACTCCACACATTTGCCCAAGGTGGGAATCGAACTTGGATGACTGGTTCTGTGAGACAACAATGCTAATCACTGAGCAACTAATCATGAAGGGTAGTGTGCTGTGTGGGGTGTGAGCAGAAAAGATGCGTACTTGATGATTCTAGACTGGGGCCTAGGTCTTTTGTCACTTTATTTGGGCTCATTTCATTTCTAACAAAAGGTGCCCTCCATTCCCCCATTTTGTAGCAGGAAATCATGACTGATCACAGATGCCCAATGAAGTGTCCCTGTCGAAGTGAGTAATGCAGGCCAGTGGGGATTGGATGGAAGCACTGAGGTCACCATGGCATTGGTAATTGGAAACCAAGACCCATCGCCCCAAATATTCCTTGTGGGATGTTGAAAGACACTCCTGTCCCCTCTGATCAAAATGAAATCTTGGAAAAATTAATTTAAAATACATTGCCTGACCATTTATGTTCCAGGAACCTGTTTGTTATTAGTCTTCCATGGTAGATTTTGGTACTAGATGTCACAGCCAGGATTTGAAGTTATGGTTGCTTCAGGGCATGTTTCACTTTGAATACTGACATTTGAGTATCAATGAACTCTCTCTCTCTCTTAACTACAGCAGGTACTTGGTGAGAATGAGTTGAGTAAGAAACGACTGCCATTTTAACCCTGGACTGAATTATTTACAGGCTCTGGCCCGAAACGTCGAATTTCCTGTTCCTTGGATGCTGCCTGACCTGCTGTGCTTTAACCAGCAACACATTTTCAGCTCTGATCTCCAGCATCTGCAGACCTCACTTTTTACTGAATTATTTAAAGGCAGGTACGGCTAAAATAAGACTTCAGGCTTTGAATTTAGAACAGTGGCATTTCCAAAATTTATTAGACATAAAGGTATCTTGACTTGAATAAGTTATGAATTATGCTTTCCCTAAAAACTGGGGCTGGTGATTTAGTGTCCTATAACATCCGACTGACAAATTCTGCATACTTTTATAGTGCAGTGTTAAACATGATTTGTTGGCCCAGTAATACCACTCACATGCTAATGGATAATAAATATTTATATATTTTTGAAATATATTTCTGAATTTTTTATGATTAACTGGCATTTTGTCACCACAAAATGACTCAAATGGTTTTGCCTAATGAATTATAGAGAAAGTTGCACTTTTTTAATCAGCCTAATTTATGTCCATTGAGTGAAATTAATTAATAGGAGGAAGTTGCAGTCCATCCCACTGATGTGATTGGATTGTCCACTTCTTTTGCACAGATCCCAAAGCCCCCATCTTCCTGACAGCAACTTACTCGTATTCCCTCTCCAAAGTAAGTGCACTGCAATGTTGGACGTAGGGAAAAACAAGCAACTGATAGCCATCAGATAACAGAGGTTATAGCTAACCGTAATCCATTAAACCCAGACTGATAGTGCTTTTAAAAATTAATAGGTTTTTGAATTATGAGGAGAGCCTTTTAATAAGTAAACTGACTTTCCTAAGTAAATTAGATCTATTTATTGTGATTCATGTCTATAATATGTTTTAGAACATTACAATTACACCCTTCATAGAGGTAGAGTATAGTGCGATAGAATGGCTAATGCTTGCATGGAAGTTTAGAACCCTTGGAATACAACGAGCAGGATTACCAGGAGCACTATTACTGGCAAATACTATCTTCTCACCTTGATCCCTTTCAGAACAAGGGGTCAGTATCTCAAATCATTAGTTTGTGTGCTTGGCTGTTTCGAAGATGAAATAATTATCAGAGAGGGTGGGTGGGATGCTACATCCATTCTGTAAAAGGAAGAATATCTAATTAAAGGGACAAGAGTACAGTTTGCCAATACTTGGATCTTTGAGGTTTCAGCCTATGCGAAATGGAGAGGAGTCTCCAACCAAGCTTGCAAGTGGCTGAGGAAGTGAGTAGAGTGGTATTTCCCTTCTCACCAAGAGCCAGTGCGCCAAGAGGATGTGAGTTCTGTGGGGGGCTGCAAGAATGCAGTAGCACTTTCAGTTATCAGCCCCCATACACTTTGACATGCCTGCCATTCTCATGGACAGTGCAAGATGCCACTCATTTCCCTCACATTCCCACTTAGGCAGGGCACATTCATTCTCAGTCTATTGTGCTTGAGTACTCATGCCTCAGTCACATTCCACAAATAATATTCTCTCTTATTCACCACACAAGTCATTCCAAATGCTTGCAACATTTTTCCAATTGACCGAGAGATGGGGACTCTAGGTTTGGGGGTCAGCTCCTCTGGGCACCTTGTTGACTGGAACAAGGAGCACTTGTTCCAGGAGGCTGTGTGGGCCTCCTGGGGCACTGGTGCTCAGATATGAAACAAGATCTGATCTCGCACCTGTAAGTCCTTTGCAGGAGGGAGGGGGGGGTCTCACCTAGTTTGAGATGCACCTCAAAGTCAATCAGACACCACTGCCTCGTCAAAGGGCATAGGGCTGGGAAGAAGGAGGCTAGTGCTTAGCAGTTTGTGGTAATGCGGTTTCTTTTCTTAACACTCAGCAGAGCTGCTCCCATGCAGTGCTGAAGTCTGGCAGCAGGGAAGTACAACTGAAGGTGTGTGAAGTACCTGCCAATAAGATGCCAATTGTCTGTGAAGCAATGATAGCATGCCCCATGAGAAGAAATGCTTTGAACTGCAATCTTCTGATGGCCATATGGTTGCAGCTCTTTAGTGTAATTGATCAGAGCCTTACCAGCCTGCCAATTTCATAGATAAAAGCTCTTCCTGCTGTGCACTAACCTCAGTAGTCTTGATGAGGTTACTGACAGCACAAGAAATAATGTACCCTGGCTGGGAAATCCAGAATACAGAGTTTAAACAAGTCTTGGATAAGCAGGCAACTATCTTAACTATTTCCTCACTATTTGTCCAAAGGTGCAGTTGATTTACTTTCAAACCCAGTTCAGGAAAAACTAGAATAGGAGAGGATGAAGTTGAGGTCACCAACCTGACATCAAATTCCTGGGTTTCTCACTGCACAAGTATTGGAGGCTGCCTACACTGGACTGAGGACCATCTGCCCACATTGATTCCAATGTCAATGTCATCCATTAATATAAACAATTGAACTTCTGGTTGACCAGCATCATTTGTCATCTTCAATGGAGAGACAATTACTGAAACAGATGGGTTTTCAGTACTTCAGGGTATAATGTACTGATAAGGAGTGACAAGTTGGTCTGCCTCAGTACTTCATTCTAAAGGAGGCAGATCAGTTACAGGAGCTTACATTCTTCTACTTGCAATTGAGATAATTCCAAAACCCATCCTGGCAGATTGCCTCTTCATGTACAACGAAGGACAGGTCACCAATGTTGGGTGCAGGTAGACACACAGATGTTTCACTTTGCAAATAGTTAGCACTTTGAGGAATCCAACTTTGCTGGCTTAAAACATTTGTTTGGTGTCTAATCCACCTCCTGTGAGCAACTCCATTTAAAAATGCTTTTTAAAAATTTTAAAAATTCACAATCATTTGTTGGCTATGTGGTGGTATGGTATTCAGTTTCTTTCATTTAAAAAAAACTTGACAACTATTCATTTCTGTGACCTAGGGTCAAAAGTAAAAAGCTTTGTCCAAGAGTCACCTCAAATAGTGTGATTTGCAAAGTTACTTAACTCAATCTGGAGAATTACTGATTGGATGACTAGGGCTAACTTCTAACACATAACGTTTTAAACTAGCTCCAAAAATAGTGAAAATTCAAATTGCATTTTGAATTAATTGATAATATGTGCTATTTCGGCTCATTTCAGGCTTATCATGTTGGAAAAGAAAACTATGGAATTCAACAGAAACTACTGCCCCATTTCTTTTAAATAAAGTTAGGATTACCCCCAAACACCCTTTTGGGTCTCAAGGTTTATTTTTTGCCAACCAAGTTTTGGATTTAGGTCAGTGGGCAATGGTTTTATGCCTTGCCATGTTGCAAATCAATTTAAACTTTCCAAAAAAAAAATGCATGTTACTCCTGGTGCCACATAATAGTATTGTTTTCCCAGATTAATCAGAGATTTTGGATTTGTCTGAATATGTATAATGACTTAAAAGCACTGAGTGGCTATGAATTTGGAATTTAAAATAGCAATACATTTTAGCTTCAAACAGAGAGCAATAAAAAAATTGATTCTGAAAGTGATGGGAGGCCATGGTTGATTGGTCTGCATACAGGCAATTTAAATGTTAGGTACTGCAAGCTATATTTGCCCAGCTGTGTTTTTGGCACCAAATGAGGCACTTTTCCTTTGTCATCTACAAACCAATTTTCTCTTCAATTTTGCATAAAAAGAACTGACTGCAATTCTTACCATGTTAAATACTTATTATTATTGATATAACTGTATGAGTGCACAGTGAGTTTGACGTGCTGTAATGATGTACCCTTGTGCTTAGTGAATTGTGCATCATGTCCTTTTTCATAATGCCCTATGGGAACTAGCAATAAATTCCCAACAAGTTCCCAGAAGACTTGTTGTAATGTTACAGCTGTCCTTGCCTGCACACTCGGGGGCACTTTTTTCAAAATTATTTGTCCGTAAATAGCTGCCAGTAAAGGACTAATGCCAATCCTTAAAAGCCACCTGCCTATTCTTGAGCTTATCTGAGAATACTGCCAAGGGAGACCATGTCCTGACTGTAAATGATAACATATCATGCAGTCTGTTGTAATACTGCAATGTTTCTGAATCCTTGCCTGATGGATATTACAGATGGATTTTCAAGCATACCTTTCTAACTTCTTAATCTCAAGGCTTTGGCAGTATTATTGGTATATATTATTGTTGCATGTATATACTGCTTCAGGTAGATTACAAAGATTGCTTTGCGCTTGACAGTATTGAATACATGTGACTCCCATTAAGCAAACAAATCTATCATTTCCTCCACAAATTTCAACATCCTTCATAGGCTTTGGATCACTCCAATTGATGATTTCAAAAGCTGCTGGGAATTCTATTGCTCTGTGCCATTACACACTCCTGGCACCATGGCATCTGTTGGAGGCCAAGTCCTTCATGAAATAACTTTTGAGAAATATTTAGAGATAGAAGCTAGGACTTGAGAGGCATTGTGTTTATTGCAATTTCAGTGTATATATGAAATGCAATGTCAAATATTTTGTCAGCTGAACATGGAAAAAGTAAGGTAATCAGTTTCAAATAGCCAGTTACAGCACTCAGCACATGGATACCTATACGTTAGGGTGGTATATGCAATCTTCAGGAAATATGATCATGACAGGAAATGTATTTTTCAGATGTTAATGCACATCAGAACACAAGTATTACCCATTATGCTTGAAAGAGTTCTGGCCAGGTTACTGAGCACAAAAGAATTAATAAGAGGAGTAGCCATTCAGTCCCTCTATCCTGCTCCACCTTTCATTTAGATCATGATTGATTTGATTTGACTGAATTCCCAATTCAACATTCCCCATAAGCATGATTTTACTGACCAAAAGTCTGTCCAAGTCAGATTTGAATATATTTAATGATCCAGCCTCCACTGTTTTCTGGGAAACAGAAATACACAGACTAATAAATCCCTGAAAGAAGGAAATTCTCCTTACCTCAATCTCAATATGGAGACCTGTAATTTTTAAACTGCACCCCTTAATTCCAGACAGCCTCACAAGGGAGAATATCCTCTCTGCATTGGACTCCATGATTCAAGACCCCTCAGGATTATATATTATGAATAAAATCATTACCACAAATGCAAAAACATCACTGAATTAATGTGCTTTGTCCAGTGTAAAGTTATTACCTTTTTGCAGTACAACATATTTATCAGTACGTCTACCTTCCAGATAAAATTTCCTGTTTGTAACCACATTAGACATGAACAACACTGACCTATTGGAGAGCAGTATTCAAACTGAGCTTCTCATTTTATCAGCATGGTGCTGCTTAACTAGCTCAATATTTATCACAATATTTATCAATATAATCTCATTTGGATTGATCTGTATGAAAATTAGGAACACATTTAAGCTTTATTATATCCATTTTTAATTCCTTCATTAATTTCTCGACGCTTATAAAACCTAGGGCACATGAACTTCATAAAGAAGTATTCCATCCATGTTAATGGACAAGGAAATTTTGATCAATATTTTTTGTCAAAGAATCCTCCTGCAATATCACCTTAGACTTTACAACTCTCCATTTTGTTTTAGTAAGTGGAGATGTTTGTGGTGCCTTGATTAAATTCTAAACATGGTTTTACATCCAAAATTACATGTATTTTTAAAAATAATTATTCTACTTCTCCAAAATTGTTTTTTTCTCTTAAGAGGCAGAAGTATATGAAAGCTTATTGATGTTAATAGGGAAACCTTTGTGAAAGCATACTTATTATCTGGGAAGGGGACTGTTTGAATATAATATTTATTTACAATGGTATTATGTGAGCTGATTACTATTTCTAACATGTTAGATAATTGAGTTAACATTTACAACCTGAGAGGAACGCATGTAATGCTTCATATGTTAGACAAAATGTTTTCAATTGGTTCTGTTGGTTATCAACCAGGGCAGACCCCCTCAAACTATTACCAGAAGATAGTTTAAACCCTAAAATTAAAAGCAGATGTGAAATGAATATTCCAGGTGTGATGCAGCTGGTCAATTCACTCGAGTTTACGCAAAACAGAGTTTAGTTAAACACTACAGTTGAAACACAAACACAAGAAAACGGAATTGTAAATAACATAACTATTCGAAAACTCAACCGGCTCGATAACACAACTTAACTAACGAGCTATTCAATTCCCACAACGTCCCATAAAAACACCTCTTGGCAAAAGGTCATTTCAAACACAGGTTCTCACAGGCAGGAGAGATTTCAGAGAGAGAAGTCAGGCAAGGATCATCTGCTGAAGCATGCATGATTGCCTGCTAAAACTAAACCAAACTAGAAAAAACCTGAACTAAGAAAACTGACCAGTCCTCTGTTATTGTTAAAGAAGACAACTTGATACCTCTGCCTTTATGATCTCTCTTGAAAAACAAACAATGACAAAAGAACCTTGTTAAAGGAATAGTATTGTCACATGTCAAAACTTTGATTATATTATTAGCTATGCAACCATTTAACCTTGTGAAAACAATGAATATTAGAATCAGGTATAAAATGGGTTGTTGATTCATTAACATCCATTTGAGAAAATTGTCACCATCAAATGCATCATCCATTTCACTATGGATGAAAAACCATGTCTTTTTACACACTGATGTTTTCTTTAGATATTATGTTTACATATATGTAGATGCAGACAGTTGCGTAACTCTTAAAGATGTTAATCTGCATTAATCTTTGTGTATTTTACTTAATTAAATGTTGAGACACTAGTTCATTTTATGTTCCTGTTTTCCAAAGCCCTTCATACTATTTTTCTGTTTTACAATAATATGAATAAAGTTTGGTCAATAATTTCCCTCCTTTGGAAGGCACTTTAAAAAGTATTTGGTTGGTTGGAAATTTTTTCCAAATGTATGTTTTTCTTCCTTTTTCTTTACAAAAAGTGAGTCGATACGAAAAATACTTGGCATGCGTGCATTCAGTTTGCTCCATATTGGGTTTCTGCTTTAATGGTATCAGGCAAAGTATAATAAATCAAATTTGTGAAATGCAGTAATTGTCTGAGCCTTTAGTTAAGTAGGATTTGTGAATTTTTCACAACTCCATAGGCTGAGTTGACTCCTTTGGTTGAAGAACTTGATTGGTTGAGCATGTAGACATAAATAAAGAAGATTACAGTACTTCTTCTTGACGCTCTTGAAGGGTCAGGAATCCCTGTCATTTTGCATAACTTCATAGAATCCCTACATTGTGGAAGCAGGCCATTCGAACCATCAAGTCCATACTGACTCTCTGAAGTGCATCCCACCCGGATCCATTCCCCTACTCTATCCCTGTAACTCTGCATTTTTTATGGATACTCTACCTACCGTGCACATCCCTGGACACTATGGGCAACTTAGCATGGCCAATTCATCTAACCTGCACATCTTTGGACTATGAGAAAAACTGGAACATGCGATGAAACCCATGCAGACACAGAGAGAATGTACAAATTCCGCACAGACAGTTGCCTGAGGGTGGAATCAAACTGAGGTCCCTGACACTGTGAGACGGCAGTGCTAACAACGGTGACCAGGCTAACAGAGTATCATGGAGTGTTACCTACATTGAAAGAATCACAATCACCATATTTCAGAGAGAGTAATCCACCTCTTCAATGTAAATTAGCTACATGATCATTCTTTTTCTTTGCCACAGTCACAACTTTCATTTAAAACATTCTTAAGAATAACTCCTGAGCAAGTTTGTAAATCTAAAAAGAAAATTGGACCTACCTGGAACTATGTATGATAATATCAATGTATGTGGCTGAAAGGAGGAATTATATCAATGTGACATAATATCTTAGCCTGGATTTTCTGATGGCCAGATAGCTGTTTTCCCAGTACAGATGGGAGTTGTGTATGGGAACCATATGGAATACCATCATAGCAAATGCTGTAGGAATAGCCTGGGAAAGTGAAAATTCCACTGAGCAAATTTATTCACACCTAACAGTCTCCTTATAAACCAATGACTTAGGATGGTTCTGATAAAATTAAGTCAATAGATACTTTGAAAAAGTTTAGACTATTATTCACGTAGCCTAACTCCTAACTAACTATTCAACTGATTCCATACCTACCTCATACACCTCCCACAGACCATCTACAACCCAGGACCTTGACCTGATATCTCCAGGATACGGGAACCCCCATCACTTGATCTAGATTTGACCATCCTTTACTCAAAGTGGGCACAACCCCCATTCACTCAGTTTAGACCCAATCCCCAGGATCTGACCTGTCTTTACTCTCTGGGAAAAGAGGCAGAGTAACACTATTAATAAACAATGAGATCATTAGGGAGAAATGACCTACGTTCAGAAGGTCAAAATGTTCTTTAGGGAAAGAAATCTGTGATCTTTACCCGGTCTGAACCAAATGTGATTCCAGACCTACAGCAATATGGTTCACTTTTATGCATCTTGGGCAATTAGTGATAAGGACTAAATGTTGACTTAGTCAGCAGTGCCTTCATGTCATGAACAGATAAAATAACATAGAATCTGTTTGGGTAGGGATAACAAAAAAACTCAGGAAATAAATAATTGGTGGACATTACTTGTCAGCCATTTGACAGTAACCACACTATAGGACAGAATAGATGTCAAGAAATACTGGGCAACTATAGGAAAGGTGCCTCAGACGTCATGTGAGTTTTTAATCTTCATTTAGATGGGATAAATCAAATAAGCAAAAGTAGCCTGAGGGTTGAATTTGTGGAGTGTTTGAGAGAGTTCAGGAGAACAATACATTTTAAAACCAATGATGGAACAGGCTATTTTAGAGCTGGTAAGGCATGATGAGGTGGGGATATTTAATAACTTCATAGTTAAGGATCCTTGAGGTAAGTGTGATTGTATCATGTTGGAATTTTACATTCTGTTTGAGGGTGAGGAATGTGTCAGAAAATTGAAATTTAAAATTTAAAAAAGGCAATTATAAGGTATGAAGACAGGACCAGGTACAGTGAAATGGAAAAATCATGTAAAGGTGTAGCAGTAGCAAACATTTTACGCATATATTTCATTATTCTCTTTCTCAATAGAATATATCCTTGAAAGACTCAATGAGAAGGATGCACCATCATGGATGGATAACTAAGGAAGTTAATGATGTAAGAAAGAAGGTGTACAATGCTGCAAAGGTCAGTAGTAGGGTAAGAATAATTTTAGAAACCAGCAAAGATTTGACTAAGAAAGAATAATGAGGGAGAAATTGGAGTATGATAAAAATCTAGCAAGACATTTAAATTGTTTGGTTTATAAGTGTATAAAAAAATAGCTAAATTGGGCATTCTACCTTCCGGGAGATTAATAATGAGAAATAATGAAATGTTAGAGTCTCTGAAGAAGTATTTTGTATCTATCTTCATAGCAGAAGAGACAAAAATCATTCCAGAAAAGCACAAAAATCAAAAGGTAAAAAGGAGGGAGGAATTTAAAATAATCAGGTTACTCTGAAAGCTCATTAGCCTTGAGGCTGATAGGGACCCTTGACCAGATGGCCTGCATTTTAGGATCTTAAGAAATGAGGCTGCAGAGATACTTGAGGCAATCTTAAACATTGGAGCAGTTTGGAAAATAAAAATGTGACACCTCTGTTGGATGGATATATTTAGCAGGAAACCACAGGCAGTTAACCTCACAGCTGTCATTAGGAAAATGCTGAAATTCATTATTAACAAAGTAAACAGGATACTTACATAAGCATAAACAATTAGGTTGAGACCCCTTGGTTTTGTGAAAGTGAAATCATGTTTGACAAATTTGTAAGAATTCTTTAAGGATATACCAAAAAGGATGTATAAATGGGAACTAATAGATATAGTGTAAAAAGCATTTTGAAAAGCATTAGAGAAAGTACTATGTAAAGATTACTACAAAAAGTAAAAGCTCATGCTCTTGGAGGTTATATATTGGCATGGCTAGTGGACTGGTTTAAAAAGTCAGCATTAATGGGTCATTTCCAGGTTGCCATACTGTGACTAGAAGAGTGCCAGAGGGATCAGTGTTGAGGCCTCAACAATTTACAATCTATATTAAGGGGTTAATTGAATAGACCAATTATAATGTAGGCATTCTTTGCTGCTGATACAGAAGTAGACCCGAAAGCAAGTTTTGAACAGTTTACAAAGAGTTGACAAAGGGACATCGATAGGCTAAGTGAGTGGGCAAATGTTTGGCAGATGGAGTGTTTTATGGGCAAGGCAAAAATGCGCTGATCTTTGAAGTGGGCTTGAGGTGAGTGAGCAGTAACGATAGAAAGTGAAGTGGCCATGAGTACACCCAGGTCTGATGTAAGGGATGTATGTCTAATCCTGCACATAAGCAGCCTGGCAGCAGCATTGCAATGAGAGGTGCTGTCATCATCAAAATTGTGGTGCTGGAAAAGCACAGCAGGTCAGGCAGCATCCACGAAGCAGGAGAATTGACACTTCGGGCATAAGCCCTTCATCAAGAATTTGCTGGCATGCTTCAAAGTACAGTATTGATGTGCAATGTTTTAATAGGATTGGCGATGCGCCATGTGAGGCAGGTGTGTCCAATGCAAACCTCCATGGATAGGGACTGCATGTGGTCACTGCCCGTGGAGTGTAGCCTGAAATGTTGAGAATTGTTGACCAAGCTAGAGGCACAGAGGAGCAAGCAGCAAGCTGGAGGTGCCTGGTACCTGCTCTGAGATACCAGTCAGGAATTATCACTATCTAGTTACTCTACACAAGAGGGAGAGTAGGATACTGTATATACGTTAGGTGTGATTAGATATTATTGAGATGTAAATGTTTTTAAACCATTTGTATTGAGGTGTCTCAACTTTCTAGTGAGATAGTCACCTCATCATTTAAACCTTCTGTGGAAAATCAGACTTTTTCTTGACATCTCAAATCTAATTTTTCTGAACTTGCCACATTTTCCCAATTGTTTTGCCATTGCCCACATCATTCAGGTGCTGGGGAAAATTCAACTCATTATTTTCTTACATCTGTTCTATGGATGTATTATGAGATTAATCCAGGAGTACTCAGTACTTCCCATAAAAATATACTGTCATCATGAAGGTTTAGAATTTGGAAATTTTCACATGAGGGGCATTCGTGCTTAAGACAACATTCTGTTTTTACAAAAACAGAAATTGATGGAAAAACTTGGCAGGTCTGACAGCAAGTGTGGAGAGAAAGCAGAATTAATGTTTTCAGTTCAGTGACCCTCCTTCATAGCAGAACCATTTGGTTGTTGCCTGAGCATATTAGGTTAAATTTCCCTAAAATTAGGTTGTATTAATTTCAAGGAGGGGGCGCAGTTAAATTTACTACGAGTTTCCCTCTGGCCCTTGTGACTTTTTTGCACAATTTTACATTGTTCACCTTATTAAGTATGCCCCACTCCTCCACAACACTGCCTTGCACTCATCAGTGGCAAAACGTTCCCTGGTGTCAGGACTGTCTTGCATTCACACCAGACTGCAGGCCTGGTGTGAAGTGGCCACCTGAGTCAGCGCTGTGTCTGTGGTTTGCATGAGCAAGCTGTAGTGTCTCAAGAATTTAATGATCTTCTAATTACTGAAAAAAAGATTGCCACCATCTTCTGTCTATTGCCTCACAGTCACTCGAACTCTGTCATTGCATCTACTTCCTAACAAGGCTTAAGATCTAACCTTCTCAATATTATTTCAGCACCTTCCCTCAATGTCCAAGACCCCAAACTACTCATCCTTCCTGCTCTTTGTGTTTCCTACTCATTCACTTTGGTAGCTCACCACCTTTCCTGACTGATGATGGGTATATGAATTGGAAGGGTTTAGAGGGATATGGACCGGGCACTGGCAGGTGGGACTAGATTGGGTTGGGATATCTGGTCGGAATGGATGGGTTGGACCGAAGGGTCTGTTTCCATGCTGTACATCTCTATGACTCTATGACTCTTTGATGATAGTCCCTCTGACTGCTTCTGACTGCCAATCATGACAGGTTGCCTGGCTATTTAGCTGTTCTAAAAGTACAGGCAAGGCAGAGATGCTGTGTGCTTCCACACAGTAAGTGCGAAGTGTGTGAACATGAGGAGCTCTGATTCACTGGAGGGTGCCTGTTCATGCAATATGGCCTCACAGTTGCATTGAAATGAACAGTGTTGGTTAGCTGCAAAATGCAGCATTGAAGTACCAAGCTGTATTATGTGACTCTCAAATGTGGCATGATGAGGGGGGTGAGGCTGGTGCTTTGTCTATGCCGACCTTCTGTGGACAGAGGATACAGGAATTCATTCCCCGTGGAATGTGTTGGGAGATACTGGTCAAAGTAAGGATCCAGAAAAGACACCTGCTCAGACGCTCATGTGAGGAATTGTCAAGTTCTCTCCACTGCCTGGGAAAATAGCAAACTGCAAATGAATGAGCATCCGTGCAGTGAGATTCCCATCTAACCCTGGGTAGCACATCAGCCTTTTATTTCTCAGTATTGAGAATCTCATTTTTCGGATCTCACGATACTCTCCAACCAACTCGCCACTGCCCATTTCCTCTCATTTACTTCCCATGTACTCTGATGAGTTTCAAAACACTAAGCCACACATCATGGGATGACAAGACAATTGGCAGAGAATGATAAATCCTGCAGCTTGAACGTCTCTGGGGAGTTGCAACATTTTATACTATGCTTCATTGTTCTAAGTATTGCATTGCATCATGCACCCCCGCACCTGAAATCAATCTCAGCACATCAAAAGTTTTGAAAGAATGGGAAGAGGTTGCAAAATAAACGCTAGAGAAAGTACAATCATTTTCTTTCATACATCTTCTCGTCTGCACAGTCAAGAAATCGCTCCCAATTTTGTGTAGTGTGCAGAGCAGATAAAATGAATGAGCAAAATATATCCTGCTATTTCTCTTTACATCCAAGATGGCAGCAGACACCAGCTTGTTTTGATGAATAGAGCTGGCTCTTTGATATGTGTGAGAATCAGTTATGGATATATTTATGCATCTGCTGTCACAGACAGTGACTCCAGGTTTTAGACGTTCTGGTAAATCATTGCATATTAATGGCAACATTCAACTGAGAATTTGGCTGGAATAGGTGTTTTAAATTGCAGCTGAGCATATAATTAGGTGCTCTCTCTATTTTGTTCCCAAAAAATCATATTAGCATTCAGTAAGAGTAGAAATTACCATTGATGATAATGGCACTCTAATGGCTCATGTGGTTATATAATATTTCTCTGTCTGTTATTTTGACAAAATTGTTGAACAGTTCAAAATAAATGGGCATTATGCACAATAGTGAATTCCACATTGTAGAAAATTTGAGTTTAAGAATATATTGCTGGGTGGAGACCACAGGAGACCTGTGTTTCAGAAAAATTCTCATCCACAAAATACTGTGAAATTGAGCAGAAATCTGTTAATGTGACTATTATTTCAAATCTGAACAAATTCAAACTCTGCTGAACAAATGATTTTGAAGCAGCTATGAATCTATGAGGTTAATTAATCTTAGCTATTTCTGTAGCTGATTAATGCTATAAATTGTATAGTTCTGCTGTGTGTCTTGATGCTTTGATAATTAATGTTTCTCATCCTTGGTCCCATTTCAGAGAATCTTCTCTAAGTCCTCTCAATGGCCTTGATATCCTTCTTAAAGTTAGGCAGCCAAAACTGTCTCACTCGACTCTTCCCAATGTTTTCTGTAGGTTTACCATTTCTTCCATGCCTCAATTTATACGCCAAGGGTCATGTGGTTTTAACTTGAAGCCTGTGACCTTCAAATTTAACAATGTGCCTTTGTCACCTGTATCACTCATGTTTATTCAGGGCAGGTACCCATGGTAGGAGATTCAGTAAAGTTTAGATCAGAGTGTTGCTAGAAAAGCACAGCAGGTCAGGTAGCATCCGAGGAGCAGGAAATTCGACGTTTCGGGCAAAAGCCCTTCATCAGGAATAGAGGCTGAAAGCCTCCAAAGTAGAGAGATAAGTGGGGGGGGGGGGGGGATAGTGCTGGGGAGAAGGTAGCAAAGAGTACAATAGGTGAATGGGGGTGGGGGTGGGGGTAGAAGAGATAGGTCAGAGGGAGGATGGAGTGGATAGGTGAGAAGGGAGATTGGCAGGTAGGACAGGTCATGAGGACAGTGCTGAGCTGGAGTGAGTCTCTCTCTCTCACTGCAATCCCCAGGTCATCTCTGCCCTGAAACTCTTCAACCATGTACTGAATTCCAGCTTTGCACTGTCCTCATGACCTGTTCTACCTGCCAATCTCCCTTCTCACCTAGCCGCTCCACCCTCCTCTCTGACCTATCACCTCCATCCCCACCCCCATTCACCTATTGTACTCTTTGCTACCTTCTCCCCAGCCCCAACCACCGTACACCACCGTCCCACCACCCCCCCCCCCCCTCCCATTTATCTCTCCACTCTGGAGGATTCCTGCCTCCATTTCTGATGAAGGGCTTTTGCCCGAAACGTTGATTTCCTGCTCCTCAGATGTTGTCTGACCTGCTGTGCTTTTCCAGCACCACTCTGCTCTAAATTCTGGTTTCCAGCATCTGCAGTCCTCACTTTTGCCCGATTCAGTAAAGATGCCCATGCTTTGGACACTTTGACCAATTTATATATTAAATACAGTTTACCCAAGCATTCTTTTCAGTGGGGAGAACAAAGGGTCACAATTCAGTTTGCAGTTCAACTTGATTTTGTTAACAAAATATTCCCTATTAAAAACAACATGTGAGCATCTCCCAAATTCCCACAATATGTACTCTCTGTCCAGCTCCATCCACTGAGAAAGGATTTTATCCACAGTGATCCACATGTTTGAGGTGGACTGTTAGAATCTCCTTTCTCTGTGGTGTAGAGCTGCCTCTCTGCCATGAATATATGGGTCTAACAGATCAGGGCAAATCATCTACTGAGTTTTCTTGGGCTGCCACATGGCCTTCTTCCATGAGGGGTGGCATTCAAGTGTGTGGTTTGATCTCTCTTGCTCTGGACCTTCCCTTTGGCCTTGTTGCCATACTGGGGAGATGTGAAGAGCACAGCCTCAAGCACTGGCTGGAAGTCAAGGTGCCAGAAAGTCTGATTGATGTTTCTGCTATACACAAGCCTTGTGCTGGTTATAACTATTTCCCTGAAGCTTTGTGACCGTTTTGACCTGAGTTTCCACTGTTCCATGTAGCTGATAGCTGCTGTTTAATGTAGCTTGGCCAATTTTCTATCAGGCCTTGATTTCTCTGGCTATGGGTCAATTTAGAAAGTCCAGTTTTGGGCCTATGGCTGCTTGATCATGTTAAGCCTTTTGCACCATGTTGAAATGCGATTAGTTATTTACCTGAGGAGCAGTGGGTACTGCAGTGCCACTTTGGTACAAAATGCTTGAGCAGTAAGGAGAAAAATTGCTACAGATTTTGTTCATTGAAAGAGCTGTGCACCCCTTTTACCACCCCTAAATGGATCAGGAACAGTTGATTGTAACTGCTTGACATCTCCACTCTGACCTCCTTCTGCAGATCTTCAAAGACAGACTTCAGGCCATTTCAATCAGCCGCTCATTGAATTCAGATGGATGCTTGTTTCCAGTTAAATATATCATCATCCAACACTGAGGGGTGCCAGAGGATCCATACCTTTTAACAATAAGATATTGAATAAGTTAAAATGCTGTTCCAGTATATGTGGACTCCATCTGTCACTAGCTACAAGGTTTCCACTTTCACAAACCATGATGTTCTCACTACCTGGGCTTGCTACAATTTATTTTAAAAAGATTAAATCATAGAATTCCTACAGTGTGGAAAGAGGCCATTTGGCCCATTGTGTCTGCACCAACCCTCTGAACAGCATCCCACCCAGGCCCAGTCACAGACCCCACTCTATCCCTGTAAACCCACATTTCCCATGGCTAATCCACCTGGCCTGTACATCCTTGGAGTCTATGTACAATTTAGCATTTGCAATTCACCTAACCTGCACATCTTTGTACTGTGAGAAAACACCAGAACACCTGCAGAAGCAGTGAGAACACACAAATTCCACACAGACAGTTATTCCAGTCTGAAAATTGAACCCAGTTCCCTGGCTTTGTGAGGCAATGGTGCTATGCACTGTGCCTCCCCAATCCCTGATTTTATTCTATTGCAAGTTGAACATGCATCTTTTGAAGTAGATAGTTTGATGATCAGTGGTAAAAACTGCCATTTTGGACTGTTTCAGTCTAACAGACTGTGCTTAAAATCATCTCTCAAAAGAAAGTGTAAACTGTGAAACAAGGTTAATTTAGGAGAGTGTTAAATGAGTTCAGTTTCTGTCTTATATTTTTTCTCAGTGATGTAGGAACTGCATGGTTAGTGACACTAACAGCGAAGCAAACAAGCAAGACTCAATAAACAGTGTTGTCTGGCTTTAAGCACTTGATAAATTTATCATCCACCATTTATAGTGGGCAAATTGTGTTTGCATGAACATGTCCATTAAAGGTAGTAAGGACAGCATTTAAACTCTTCAAGACTGTTCTTCTGTGCATAGTGTATAATTTACTGCATATGTTCCCTCCTTATTACTCCAATTAATATTATTCAAATGTTTGAATTCTTATTGCACTGCATTAAATGTCAATTGCCATCTACGTGCCCACTCACAGGACAGAATTGGATTCATGGTGTGCCATCCCGAATGGTGAAACCTATGGTCTTGTTGAAATTTAGAGAGTCATATCCCTTCTCATTCACACAACAGATGATTCTGATGCCATCAAGATTAGTCAATTATCCCAGTGCTCTAGGGAAGTGAGCGATGACTACAAAATCTATTGCCCGGGGTGCTGAACTGTGGTAATTCTGTGATGAAAATGATGAGTGCATTTCAAACTGGTGTATGTTCAGTCATCCACAAACGGGGTATTGGTGAATGAGACAGAATCAAAACCAAGCAAGGTGTTGCTTGTGCAGCCATTAATATCTTCTAAACGTGAAAGTTTATGCAGGGTTTACACAATTCATATGTTCAAGATGTAATGATAAGAATGCCTAGATGTCTGTCCTTACCATAAGTGTGAGTGGGCATGTCACCTCTCCCTTGGAACCTTCCTGGGTTCTGGTCCTCCTTCATACATTGACCCACTCCATGCCATCCTTAGAGGTTCCATTAGGTCATGTGACCTATCCCAACCTCAGGGTAGACATTGCCTCAGACTTCCCCTGCTATTATGGACAAGCCCTGCCAGCCAGCACCCTCTGACTGACCCACTGGATTGGACAACTAATGGACAGTGCTGACTCTCCATCGTTTAGGCCTCTCATTTTGTCTTCATGGCCTGGACTCAAATTCCCCAGTCACACTCAAGGCATGAGGACATCTCTATGTTATATTTCCACGTTCCTGGCAAACCTGAGTTCCCATTGTTGGAACTGAGCGTCCATGCAAACTGCGATTCCCCTACTCCCCTCCCTATGCCATGTATTTCAACAAAGCTAACTGATGCATGCCAGCTTTTAATAACCAATGGGATTCCCATGCTAACTTATCCCTGAAGTTAGGACTAAGCTTCAATAAGTTTTAAAGATAATGAAAATTCACAGCATACAAATATAATACAGGTAGGAACATATCATGACACGGTGTTAGTCCTGACCCATTACTGCCATGTAATTATTAAATGTGCATTTCAGATCCCACTGAAATAACTCCAGGAAGGCATGAATCCCATCATCAAGTCATCCTTTCATTTGTATATGCAAAGTACATGACATTGACCCTGCTAGCTCAGAGCTGGCTCCTAGAGTGCATGGAACCCTGACTTTCCTGTCTATATTTGTCAGCCTAGGCTTCCTGATTGAACCAGCTTAACAGCTCCCAACCAGAGAACTCATATCCCATGAGGTCCACCTGCTGACCTCGTTTCAGTCATTACATCCACATAATTAACTCACCTCTCTATCTCTAATTTCCACTCCAAGAATTTTCATTAAATTCTGAAATCTTCTTACAATTTACTAAAACTCTTCGTATTTTCATGAGGCTTGTGTCAAGGGAAAACTCCTTTCATAACATTCATTTGCAAAGTTGTCAATGAATACATCACCCCTGGTAATATGCCTGGTTTATAAAGCAACAATGAAATAGCTGTAAACTCGGTTTAGCCACCTCTGACAGTAACCTTATGTGTAACCACCTGCAACTGTTTGACAATACAACACTTCAAATTCCAGGCACATTAAAAATTAGGCATTGGATGCCGTACAGTCATTGGTTATTGACCAATATAAACTGTCCTGTAACTAATTTATTTTAAACACAACATTAGAATGTACTGTACAATAAGGAAACTCCTTATAAAGAGGTTTATTAACCATGCCTTATTAAAGTACAACCTATTGCTTTTACCATTCCTTTTTATCCTGTCAGTTATTTATATCAAACAGCCTCATGAGACTGAATCACCAGCTCTTGGTTGAAAGGTAGAAATGGTCAATTGCCATTACCAAAGACATCAGTTACAATGATGTAGATTAAACTTTATCACATGGTTTCCTGTGTAATAATCCACTAGCATGCTGCACATTCTTTAAAGGTGATTTCAAATGAAATAGGAAGCTATGACAACTTGTTGTATTGTCTGCTCCAGGTTAAGTATCAGCTGCTGCCTAACTGCCTCTTGAACAAAGCCAAGGCTTTAAGCTCAGCAGATGTGGAAGACCTAGCTGTCCATTAACCATAGGAATAAGGATAAAAAAGAAGCAGCGACTCCTGGAGAAACTATAAAAAGATACTGCCAGATCTACTGAGATTCTCCAGCACTTTCCGATTTTATTTCCAAAGAATTTCATCGTAAATTTGGAAACAAATGTAGAATTCAGTAATTTAAGTCAAAGTTTTAAATTTACCACCTGCTGCAGGGAAGTCAGTGTCAATTGTCCAGCACAATATGTTTCGCTGTGTAATTATGACTATTTATATAGACAACTGTAATGGAAAGCTGAATCAGAATATGAGGGAGAATGAAAAAATGAAATGCCAACGTGGCTAAATGAAGCACATTAGGACAATCTTCAAATGGACCCAAAGTGCCACATGGACTGAATGACTTGTTTCTGTGTTGTATATTTCAAAGATTCTGCATTATTCAAAAATGTTTAAGGTATAGGTCCCAGGAATCGTACAGATTTAGCCCAAAGGAATTTTCCTCAAGTTCAGCAAATTGTTTTTTTATAATCACCATTCGTTGCTTCATAGTTAGTCCTGTTGAAGTCTTAAAAAGTTGGATTTTTCATACTGTTTTAGTTTGAGGCTATACCCAGTAACATGGGGAAAGTGGGGGGGAGGGGGAATCACCCTCATTGCCCTCAGCTGCTGAAACAGTATTCCTCCATAAAGCAGATCCAAAAAAGAAAAATCAGATCCAGAGAAAAAACAATCAGATCTAGAGGGACTCTTACGACACAGTGGTAGTGTCCCTACCTCTGAGTTAGGAGACCCAGGTTCATGTCCCACCTGCTCCAGAGCCATGTCCTAACATCTAACATAGGGACACGGTGGCTCAGTGGTTAGCACTGCTGCCTCACAGCACCAAGGTCCCAGGTACGATTCCAGCCTCGGGCAACTGTCTGTGTGAAGTTTGCATGTTCTCCTCGTGTCTGTGTGGATTTCCTCCAGGTGCTCCGCTTTCATCCCACAGTCCAAAGATGTGCAGGTCAGGTAAATTAGATGCATTAGTCAGAGGAAAATGGGTTTGGGTCGGTGTGGACTGGACTGGACGGGATTCCCATGCTAACTTATCCCTGAAGTTAGGACTAAGCTTCAATAAGTTTTAAAGATAATGAAAATTCACAGCATACAAATATAATACAGGTATATTTGTATGTGGAAAAAAAAATGTGTTTCCACATTATAGGAAATCTAATCTCTGAACAGGTTGATTAGAAAATATTTCCAGTCGAATGTGTTTTTGTAATAAAGAAAATGCAAACTGAAGGACTTGTTTGGTGCAGTGGCATTGCCCCTACCTCTGAACCAGGAGACCCAGATCCAATTCTAACTGCTCCAGAGGCAAGTTATAACACCTCTGAGCAGATTGATTAGAAAAAATAAAGCAGATTCAGGAAGGAGCTTTGTGGTGCAGTGGTAATGGTCCTATCTCTGAGCCAAGAGGCCTAGTTCAAGTACCACTTGCTCCAGAGGTGTGCAATAGCAGCTCTAAACAAGATGGTTAGAGAGTATCAACAAAAGCATAAAGCAGATCCAGGACCAAAAACAAAGGCAGAGCTAGAAGGGGCTATTTTGGAGTGGCAGTGTCCCTATCTCTGAGCCAGGAGGCCAATGTTCCATTCCCACCTGTTCTGCAAGTTTGTCATAACAAATCTAAACAGGTTGCTTAAGAATATCCACAAACAGATCCAGACTGGGCTCCTGTCATGCAGTGGTAGTATCCCTAGTTTTGAGCCAGGTGGCCTGTGTTCAAGTCCTATCTTATCCAGATAAGAAGCATTACGGGTCTGATTTAAAGCAAAATAAAGCAGATCCAATACAGGCTTTGCATGTAAATATCTAATTGGCTGCTCAACCAATTGATTGGTCATGGCCAGTGGTTTGGGAGAAAGGTCACAGTGATTTGGTGGAGGGAAAGCATTCGGTTGTGTATGATAACATTTCCAGATACAGAACCAAAACAAAAGAAAAAAGATCTACCCTTTGACTGCACTGGTATTTTACTGGTGATAGTAAATAGTGAGAAAAAATGTCATGGTGATTTGGTAGAAAAAAAAACATTCAGTTGTATGTAAGAGTACTCTGGATATATATAAAATAAACCAGTTCCAGCATGTAAATGGCTGAACAGTTGATTTACAGAATCATAGAATGATTCTTAAAAGTTAATACTTGAGAGAACCAACAAGTGGGAAAGACCTACTATTCTCACTAATCTACCCATTTCAGATACACCTGTCCATCCATGAGAGTACTAATAGGAGTGACCACTGCACAATCGTTGTGGAGACGCCTTCATACATTGACCATCAGGTTGTATTGTAAAACTGGAATTGATTTCAAATTGACCCAGCAGCTCAAACTTGGGCATCTAGAGCTTATATCTATAACCTGTGAGCTGTTGTGGTTCTGTTCGCCGAGCTGGAAGTTTTTGCTGCAAACGTTTCGTTCCCTGGCTAGGGAACATCATCAGTGCTATTGGAGCCTCCTGTGAAGCGCTGCTGTGATGTTTCTTCCGGTATTTATAGTGGTTTGTTCTTGCCGCTTCCGGGTGTCAGTTTCAGCTGTAGTAGTTTGTATGTAGGGTCCAGGTTGATGTGTCTGTTGATGGATGTTCTTGCCGCTTCCGGGTGTCAGTTTCAGCTGTAGTGGTTTGTATATGGGGTCCAGGTCCATGTGTCTGTTAATGGAGTTTGTGGATGAATGCCATGCCTCTAGAAATTCCCTGGCTGTTCTCTGTCTGGCTTGTCCTATGATGGTAGTGTTTTCCCAGTCAAATTCATGTTCCTGGTTGTCTGAATGTATGGCTACTAGGGATAGCTGGTCGTGTCGTTTTGTGGCTAGCTGATGTTCATGGATGCGGATTGTTAGCTGTCTTCCTGTTTGTCCTATATAGTGTTTTGTGCAGTCCTTGCATGGTATTTTGTAAACTACGTTAGTTTGGCTCGTGCTGGCTATTGGGTCCTTTGTTCTAGTGAGTTGTTGTCTGAGTGTGGAAGTTGGCTTGTGTGCTGTTATGAGTCCTATGAGGACATGCCACAACCAAAAGGACTAGCCACACTACCATACGTCAGGAGCGTCTCAGAACTGACAGCCAGACTACTGCGACCCTTAGGACTCTTAACTGCCCTCTGAAATGGTATAACAGGTCACTCACTTCGTGGGAAATTGAGGTTGGGCAATAAATATTGGCCTCCCTAGTGACATGCATAACCACAGAAAACATATTTAAATAACATGCGTAGTTTCGGAAATGCCAGGGCCCTCAGCTCCAGACCTTGTTATAGCTTTGATTCAAACATAGGCAAAAGAACGGTATTCCTGAGGTTAGTGTTTGATATCAAGGCAGCACTTATCTGAGCAGAGCATCAATAAGCCCTCACAAAATCCTAAGGGAATCAGGAGAACCTGTCTGTCCACTGGTTGGAGTTAAACCGTGCTGAAAAGAAGGTGATAGTGTTTTTTCAAAGTCAATCATTTCAGACCCAGGATATCAATGCAGGTGTTCCTCAGAATAATGTCCTAGATCTGAACATCTTCAATCACCTTGTCAATGATCTTCCTTCCAACATCTAATTATAATGGCAGATGCAATATAATGTGGTAGCAGTACGTACCCCATCTATGAGATGAACTATGCCAGTTCAATGCGCTCCCTTTGATGGCCATTTCCAAACCCATGACCTCTACCACCTAGAAGGACAAGGGCAGCAGACAATGGAGTGCCATTAACTGTCAATTCCCCTCCAAGGCACACATCACCCTGACTAGAAACAACATTGGTTTTGCTTTACTGTTGCTCAGTCAAAATTCTGGAACTTCTTCCTAATACCACATGGACTGGGTTGGTTCTCGACAGCAACACAGCTCACTTACTTAAGGGCACTTGAACTGCAAATGTTGACCTTGGCAGCAATGCTCAAATACATTAACACCTTTTAAAAAAGCCCTCCTCCCCCACCATTGACCAAGGCTCACTTTCATCCAATGATTTCACTGTCCAGGTGGACAAAGTGAAAGCTTTCCCCCAAAGTTGTATTGCACACAGCTCATCAATTTCCTGTTTTGATATGGGATGTTTTCTGTTAAATAATACAAAATACAATTTCTGGCAATAATGAGATTTGCTATTCTGCTGATGTGTTTAAGTGTGAATTCATAAAATATTAATGTGTTTTACTTCAGTGCTCTCCACGCTGTGTGCTGCAGCTTAAATGAGAAAGTTGAATGTTATTTTGGTTAATGTCTTGAGCAGTGCGAGTTGACGCATTTGCAGTTACTCATATAAATTGGGCTAAATACTTTTATCTTTCTGTTACAAAGGTTTATCCCGTCTGTTGCTTGTCTTCTTCTGCGGAATGATTAAAGCTGAGGCTGTGAATCCTGACTGCTGCCTACATTTGGTTATCTGCATGATCCGTAACAACACTCCTGTCACTGCTTATTTGCCTTGCAAAGCAAAGGAGAGGTGTCAAAGATATACACTAGACTGCTGAGAGGCTTTAGCTCCTGAGATTATCTTTTACTGATTTAGGGATAATTTAACAGCATCCAAGTCTCGAGAGACCAATGAAAATTTAGTTGGAGCCACAGCAGAATCTGTGGCCCTTAATAATACTTCTGAGCATCTGTTTTGCAGCAAAATGATTTTAACACCACAGCTGGATTTATCGCATGATACCTGTCCAAGGAATTATTCTAATAATACGCTCCTGCAGTTCTGCAGTGATAGTCTGAGATGTGCATGCATACCAAAAAACATTATTAACATGTTAAATCATTTGAAAACTAATGGTTGAAATTTGTTAATAAGGGCTTATAATGTATTAATTTTCACACTCACCAGGTGATATTAGAGTCAATGGGGGATGAAGGAAATGATTTAACACCCTTGATGTCATGGTAGGAACAGCTGACTGATTTCTGATGTCTGACTTTTACTTGCTTCACTGTGACAGTGAATTCCAAAGCTCACTGTTTTCTGGGTGAAGAAATTTCTCCTCCTCTCAGTCCTAAAAGGTTCAACCCTTATCCTTAAAATATGACCTCTGATTCTGGACTCCCGACCATTGGGAACTACATCGAAGTTGTCCAGTCCTGTTAGAATTTTGTGGGTTTCTATAACATACCCCACCCCTCCCGCCTTATTCTTCTAAACTCCAGTGAATACAATCCTAAGTGACCCAATCTCTCCTCATATGTCACTTCTGCCATCCCATGAATCATTTTGGTAAAACCTTCGCTGCACTCCCTGTACAGCAAGAACATGCTTTCTCAGATAAGGAGACTAAAACTGCATACAGTATTCCAAGTGTGGCCTCACCATGGCTCTGTATAATTGCGGCTAGTCATCCTTGTTCCTATACTCAAATCCTCTCGCTATGAAGGCCAACATACCCTTTCAAATAATACTCTGTGATCTAACATCCGGATCAATCGTGTAACAGATGTCAAATTATCCAAAGAAGTGCTATTTTCCTTTGCCTTCTGACTTGCCTAAAACTATTTCTATGCAGTTGATATTGTTTGAGTGGCCCTGAGAAAAGTTAGTTCTGCTGTCTCTCCATTTGGCTGCAGCAGAGATAGAACAGAGGCAGATGTGACTGGGCCGGGCTTCTGATATTAAGGCCCAGGCTAATGCTCTGAGAACTGAGATTCAACTCTTACCATGGCAGCTCACTTAAATTCAATTATTACATCTGGAGTTGAAAGCTAATCTCAGTAATCATCATCATAAAGCTATTATTGATTGTCGAAATCCTATCTAGTTCACTGATGTGCTTTAGGAAAGGAAATCTTTTGTTCTGTGACATCAGACTTGTTTACCTTGAAACGGCCCAGGAAACCATACAGTTCGAGGGTAATTAGGGATGAAGAACAAATGCCAGTCTTGTCAATGACACACACATATCCCATAAAAGAATAGTGTAAAAAAAAGGGGTTCAATAGTATAATTGATTGCTACTGTGCCAAAAGTCAAACAGGATAATCATTTTTCATAACTTTGATGCAAACATTGATTTAGGTAACAGGTATGGGAAAGAACCACTAAAAATAAGTGGGATATACTGTTATTAAACAATGGTCTCCTCTTGCTGATGTTGAAGGTAAGCATGGCCTCTTAATCACCAATAGTTTCCATCTCCCTGACCACAGAATGTATGCAGAGGCCATTTGTTGTTTTAGCAGCAAATGGACAATGTCTTAATTGGACAGGTGGGGAAGGCAAGTTTTCACAAAACCATGTGTGGCACTCACTGGTGGACTGACCATCTTCATCGTTTCAAAACTTCATTCAATATTCATGTCCTAGACACCTTAGAACATGAAAATCTAAACTCTTTTGATGTTTCAAGGCTCAAACAGCGGTCATGAAGGAAACCATTTCAGAGAAACTCAAATTTCAGTTTGTGAAGTGAAAATGGGTGTTGCATTGAGAATGACTGCATGATCTTCTGAGATATAATATTTTACACTGCTGTGGATTCCCTTACCCCTACCTCTGGTCAGAATCAAGATCTATTTCATAAAAACAATGAGGTAATCCAGAAATGATTGGAGAAGAAACATTGCCACTACAGGGCTTAAATGACAAAAATTATGACATTATGACAAAAAAATGTATTAACAGGACTGACCAATGCAAGCTCAGAGAAATTAGTTTAGATTCCCTACAGTGTGGAAACAGGCACTTTGACCCAACAAGTCCACACCAATCCTCCGAAGAGTAATCCACCCAGACCCATTCCCCTACCCTACACTTATCCCTGATGATTTAGCATGGTCAATTCACCTGGCCTGCAGATCCTTGGACTGCGGGAAGAAGCCAGAGCACCCAGAGGAATCCCACACAGACACAGGGAGAATGTGCAAACTCCACACAGATAGTCACCCGAAGCTGGAATCAAACCCAGGTTCTGTGAGGCAGCAGTGCTAACCACTGAGCCACCATGCCAATCGGCTGAATTTAACAGTACACAAGCTTTATTCACAATGTGATACAGGTGTATAACATATTTTCATTCTTGTTATCTGGGAACATGGATTCTAAAGCTGAGGTAAATAAGATTTTTATTTTTAGTTTTGTGAAGTGACTTTTTAAAAAATGAATTGAAACAGCAATACCAACAAATCATATGATTGAAGCTAAATGACTTGACAAGCTACCTGGTGAGATCCTGCTGAATTGTTTGCTAAGGTGAACTTTTACAACTCAGAGGATGAGAGGCCAGAAGTAGGTTGAGTTTCGAAGAAAAGATCCATAGCTGCTAATATGCTGTTGAGCATCCTCAAAATAGTCAAAGTAAAAGGCAATAAATTAGCTGGAGTCTGTATGTCTCAGGGTGAGATGTAGAAAGTCACATTTGGTGAATATGCAGAAAGTTGTCAAAAGGAAGCTTTTGTCACCTTGTCAGACAAGTAAGAAATCAAAGATTGAAGGTAAGAGTGGTACTTCACCAGTGCTGAGTGTAAAGGATATTGTTGGGGAAAAAGGGTTGAATCTTTATTTTGTAATTTGTAATATCTTTCCAAATTGTCTTTGTATTTTTATTTTCTTCTGTGTAATAAAATTGTGTTGTTTTGTTAAAAGGACATGGGCAGCCTTGCATGAATATGTTCAGTGACTGATTGCCATGGTAACCAAATTGCAAAAATAAAACTTGAGGTCTACTAAGCCAGGTTTCACTCTGGGATCGGATCGTCTAGTAGTACCATCAACTTGGATCAAAACAGTAAGCTGACTGCAAAGACAGGAAGAAACTCGATAATGATCTAAAATCGGTCAACCAGTCCCATCGTACTGCTTCAGCACCAAACCTTGATGTCAATAGATTAATACTGCTCACAGAAAATGCCCAACTTCTTGAAAGATAGGCAGACCACTTTAATCGTATCTTCAATCAGCCTTTATCCATCAACAAGGAAGCAATTAACAAGCTGCCATAGCTTGCCGTCAGCTCCTTGCTTGATATCCCTCCCATATTGATTGCATGTGTCATTTCTAACAAAGTGCTAACTTGTAGCAGAACTCCAGGAGATGGTGCTACACTAACTGAGGTCTGCAAGGCTAAAAGTCAATGAATGATGAAAAAAGTCACTGAACTCCTTAAATATATGTAGGAGCATGTTACTGTCCAACAAGACAATAAAAAGCCTCCCATGTCAGTGCACACTAAAAAAAAGTATCATATTGTTGAATAATACTTCATAACATAGAAAGATTGTCTTTTGAAAGAAATAATAGCCCCCATTAACAGGGACCTGTGCCTAACTAGGATGAGAATTTTACTTGTTGCCATCCAGTACATTAGTAAGGTGAAGGTGAAAACTATCAAGATATTATGGCAGGGATCAGAAAGAAACAATGCTGATGATGAGCCCACACCAGATGCCTTCCTTTATTACTGTATGTTCTCGCTATCCTGCAAGCAGGCAATGTGATATCTTCTATTTATTGTCCAGCGCCGGCAGCCACCCACTGCTTTGTTAACAGTAAGTTCCATAGTAATAGGAGTAAATGTCATACCCCACCCCCACCCCCTCCCCCCGCTCTCCAAGTTCTGCTTACCTTCTGGATCATGAAGCATCATTTTTAAAGGAGAACATATCTCCCAAAGAGAGACCATCACTCATTTCTTCTTGACCTTCATCAGGGCTTATGCCTGAAACATCGATTTTCCTGCTCCTCAGATGCTGCCTGACCTGCTGTGCTTTTCCAGCATCACACTCCCGACTCTGATCTCCAGCATTTGCAATCCTCACTTTCACTTTCTACTGGTCAAGACGGCAGCAGAGTGAGCTGCTCCAGCCAGAGCTCCTCTGCTTTGCCTGTTCTTTTCTCTCTTTGTTTCTTCTCCTTGCTGTATTAGAGGAAAGAAGGAGCTGGTGAGCCCTGGAGGTGAATCCTGGAGCAGCAGCCAGCACAGGGAAGCAGTCTTGGAACTTACCTTGGAGCAGCTGAGAGCCAGTACAGAGTGGACTGGAGGCTTGGAACACAGCAGGGCCGGTTGTTGGATTGGGGTCTGGCGCAGGCAGTCAGAACCCGCATGGAAGCCCCTGTGCTGAGCTGCTGCAATATAATGTTTTTTTGAAATTTTTTTTTGACTGCATTCCTTTAACTATGCCTTATTTCTAACTTATTCTTTAAACACTGTAAAGTAATGCAACTATGTTTATCTTTTTCCTCTTTTATATCTAAGACTGGTACCTAAGATGGCACCATACAAGACAACTTTGTAAAACTTTTCACTAAACTTCTGTAATTGAGTAGGCGTGACGATAAAGGAGATTCTATTCTATTCAATCTTGTCTAAGACCGTGGAGATTGTAACTTGCGTGGCAATCTGATTTAAACCCACTATGTGCGTGCATAAAGAGCTGCATAAATATTGTTCCAAATTGCTTCACCACAGATTATCACTAGGTAATTCTGTTACTGCTACTTCTGTTTTATTAGCTGTGAATAAAATTGGAATCATAATTGTATCCCATTTGGTATGCAATAAATAAGGACTTTATTAAGGACCTTGGGAAATTGGAACTGGCAGTCAGTCCAAGCAAAAGAGCAAGTGAGTCTTTCCTTGTGATCTTTGGCACTGGGCTGTCCTATTGCTGCGGGACTCTGTTCTGAACCTTTCAGAACTTCTTATTAAGGTCTTAAATCCCAGATATTAATGGGTTTATTTTAAAATCTGAGACGATGGAAGTAACTAAGTACATACTGTTCAAAAATGATTGCACTATTAGACATTTCTAGTCCTATTTGCCCTTTCGCAGTTTGTAAAATCAAATTATGCTCAATGCTATTTTACTTAAAGAATAACTTAACTTTAAGTATAGAATGGTTTTCGAGCAGTTTTTCTTTATATTTCATTGATTGAGTGCATTGCTGGCTAAGCCAAGATTTATTGCCCAGTCCTAATTGCCCAGGGGTCAATTAAGAATCAACCACATTGCTGTAGATCTGGAGTCACTTGTAGGTCAGACCAAGAAAGGGCAGCAAATTTCCTTCCCTAAAGGACATTAGTGAAGTAGGTGAGGGTTTTATTTATGACATTTGAGACATATTGACCATCAGGCTAGCTTTATATTCCAGATTTTTTAAAATTCAAATTTCACCATCTGCCATGATGGGGTTTGGATTCATATTCCCAGAATGTTAGCTTGGAGTTCGGATTTACTGATGTAATACTGTACTGCCATGTCCTCTGTTCTAACTGTGCTTTGAGTATTCCTGTCTTGACAGAGCTCTGTCACAGCTACTTAGAAAATAAAGCAACAAGAAAAAGAAACATTCACCAACCAACACCAACAAGTATCAATGTGATAAATGCCATTTTGTTGTATGAAATTTGTATGAAGCAAGTCATCAATCTGTGAAAATGGTAATATTCAGGGACAGAGAGTTTGAGAGTTGCTACATCTGATTATTCCGAAATATTAGTTATGTACAAATCTGCCCAGGAACAATAGAGGGGCTTGTTACAAGGTTTTAAATAGCTCACTCACAACAGGTCGACGTAACTGGACAGATCATTCAGAGTAGTTAAAAGATAACAGGCAGTTTGTTTGGAGCAGGTAAAGATGAAGTTGGTTTCACTTAATGTATTATTTAGTTTAGTGGATCTGAAAAGAAGCTGTCTGTCAAAGAGTGGCAGCTTAACAAAAATATGGGTGGTGCAATGGCTCAGTATGTAGCACTGCTGCCTGACAGTACCAGGAACACAGGTTCGATTCTACTCTTGGGTAACTACATGGAGTTTGCACATTCTCCCTGTGTCTGTGCAGATTTCCTCCCACAGTCCAAAGATGTGTAGGTTAGGTAATTTGGTCATGCTAAATTGTCCTGTAATGCTCAGGCTAGGTGGATTAACCATGGGAAGAACAGAGTTACATGGATAAGGTAGGAGAGTTGGTCTGGATGGGATGCTAATCAAAAGGTTGGTGTGGACTTGATGGGCTGAATGGCCTGCTTCCACACTGTAGCAATTCTATGATTCTTTAAAATAAAAGCCTGTAAGCAACAGTGGTGTGTTGGTACAGTTCGGTACAAATGAGTACCTATGAATAGGGGTATTCTGTGTCGAGCAGCTCAGTAGCTGGAATTGTGCCAGTGGTTAAATGCCTTTTGAATCCACGTGGGCACAGTTTCAGGAGAAAGAACTGAGGAACTGGGAGGTGATCAGTCATTACGGCATTTCATGATGGATTGGCCTTTGAGAGATTTTCCTAAGCCAGATCCTTGAAAAAGAAGGAAATGGAATCTTGTGTAAAGTTTAATGAGATTTGATGAATCGCAATATCATTAATGTCTCAGGGTGTAAGTTGCTGAGGAAACTGTGGGATCTATTTTGACCACATTTGCCATTTGATTTGCTCAGTGAAATCTTTGATCACATTTTGTTACCTATACATGCTTCATGATAGGTCTGGTGATAGAATATAAATTTGAAATATAGTAGTTTGTATGACAATTCCAACCTTGTATAGTAAATTTTATTATTGTTTGTTCAACCTGTAGAGTATTGTGGTTTTATTCTCTTCGTAAATATCTGGATCTCACACACCTCATCTACTTGTTTAAAAACATTACTTGCCCCTAACCAGACTGTAACTTAAATTTGGCAGTTTAATCTGGGATTAAACATTAGCACTAATCAAGTTGTAGGCAAAAGTGAGGACTGCAGATGCTGGAAACCAGAGTTTAGATCAGAGTGGTGCTGGAAAAGCACAGCAGGTCAGGCACTAATCAAGTTGTGCCAGTCCTACAAGTGAATTACTGTGCTAAACAGCAAGAGGAACTTTTACCCCTTCAGTGCCCCAATAATTCCCTTTGGCTGCATTAAGTAGCGGGTTTTGAGATCTGTAAAATGCAATTGCTTAGCTTGTAAAACACCAGTGATAAACTGTTGCTGCTTCATGTGATTCACATCAATAATCATTTATTGTTGAGTCGAAGCCTCTACTAAGAACAGCTGTTTAGATGTAAAGAGACTAAATTTGAATAAAAGGCTACTTAACCACTTGGTGATGGAGAAGTGCACTACATCATGTTGGCTATTTACATCTGAAATTTGCAACTATTTTGAGCCATTTTTACCTTTTGTTCAGTAGCAATAAATCTCGGAAAAAAGATTCCAACAATAGTATTTTTCTTCTGCGTCATTTTCCTCTAGCTATTTTTTTCCTCAAAAGAGGTGTAAAGTCAGCTTCTTACAAATATTCTAGAATTACCCAAGATGTCAGGCGATATTTGTGAAGATAGAAAACAAGTTTGCATTCCATTTCACAATCTTTTATTAGGTGTTGCCTAATTTGCGTATTTCCAAGATTTCCTGCTTTTACTTCATATTTCCAATATCAACAGTACTCTACTTTAGTTCTACAAAACTTCTGAAAAATGCCTATTTTTATCATTTATATTTATATTTTGTTTATTGACTTATCACCACCAATACATTTAGCATTGGTTACCTCATTTCCTGCTTATTTGACTGTATTGATTGCTGCTTTTGGGTGTTCCTCGTGCAATTTGAAAAAAACAGTGAGTCAAATAGGGATAATCCAAAACTATAGTTGTGGCAAAGTTGTTAGCTGTTTACGTCAACAGTATAGGAAATCCAATGCCAGGATGCCTGTGAATTTCCGACATTTCTGATTGCAAACTCCAGATTAGCCGAACCCATGTACACTCATCATACGACCATGCTGACAAAAATTAGGTCAAAATGGCGCAAAAAAAAATTACAGGTAAGCCATCACACAACATTGAGATCTCCCTGTGAAAGGGAGCCATGAAAGCATTGCTCAACCTGTGACAGAAAGTTAAAGGTGCTGTCAACTGAAGATCTTTCATGCACAAAACTGTGTTACAAAGTGAAAATTAGACAATGCTGAGGAATAGAAGTCTTCATCGACGAGTTTGTCCATTATTTTGAAACATAAGGTGAAGATCTTGGAATAATTTGACAAGCAATAATTCTCCTTGTTGACAAGGCCTGCTTGGAAATTCCAGCCAGAAATAATCATGGGAACTTACACCAAAGTGAACAATACCTATGCACTGTATGACAGCACTAATAGATAAGAGAAATGCAGTACATTCTTCAACAGAGGAGCCCAATGACCTTGAAGAGTCGAATGGATACCATCCATTTACCTGCTTGTTTCTCTTGCTGAAGCTGTAAAGGCTGCAGAGATGCTCTGGGATTTTGCACTCCAGCACAAATACATGGAAAAGATATTCAACTGCATTGACAACATGATGGGCTGTATTACACACATTCAAACACAACTCATTAGTTCCAGGTGTTGCCCTAAAGCTATGTTCATGTACCTAACAATAATATGTGTGGACCCTCAAGTTGGGCTGATGTCTCATTAGATACCATTTTGTATATGTAATATAACCATCTATTAAGTAGCATGTAATAGAGCGATTTACTGTTTGTCAAGATTATGGTCTATTCTCTGCTGTCGAGTTCATTTGGGTATCATAAGACCGGACCACATAAAATAGGAACAGGAGCAGACATTCAGACTCTTATGCTTATTCCACCATTCAATAGGATCATAGCTGATCCAACATTGCTCACATCTATTTATGCCCTTTCCTCGTAACCGTTGATTTCCCTACTGATCTAGAATCCATCTCAGCCTTAAATGTCCTTCTCCATATCATGTCAGTAGCTTAAATTAATACCAACAAGAAGATTTGGTGGCAGTGACTGTATCCAAAACTTCTCAGACCCACCATTGTAATAAAAAAATTTGCTAAGATCCAAAGGTAACTCCCAATATTTTTCAATGCCTTCCACTATACAAGGTCAGGCCATTATAAATGTGAATAAATAGAAATGTAAAAACATATTTTTCATTATTGACTACATCACTGTTTCAATTTGGTTTTCTTTGACATAGAGCATGTTTCTAGTCAAATCACATTACATAAAGGTGTCCTTGACTCACTTGAACCTTTGGTTAACAACAAATTTGTGGACAGGCGCATGAGATTCATCTTCTCATGATTTTACTCGATTTCTGTACTTAAGCAAAGAGATTCCACTTTGGATGTAATTATCAGTTTGAACACAAATTGTATCAGATTTGAAACTCCTTTGCATATAAGTGAAGACAACATCTCCTATAAACCACCACAATCAGGCAGCATTTTTTAATGGTTTGCTGCAAAAGTAGTTATTGATGCATGTAAGTGTGATAACTTGGTGCAGCTTGATTAATATGGCCAAGAGTGAATTAGCTGGTTAAAATAAACATTGTCAGCCCACAAGCTGCAGGTAACCCAAATTTATTGACAATTACTTTAAAAATGAGCAGAATCACTTGCTAGTTATATTAAGGTACAATATTAAGTTTCTTAGTCAATTCAAAGAAAATAAAATTGGCTAGTTTTTAAGCATGCCCACTCAAGTCCTGACACCCCCCCAAAAAACTGAAGTTTAAGATCTTCCCTGAAGCTTAGTAAATTCGTACAAACTCATAATGATGATTCCTTCATTCTGGGGCATGGCCAGTTTTGTAAGCAAAACTGATTTCTGGCACAAGCTAACACAAAATATTGCAGAAACTTGATATATGAGGAAGCTCATAATAAAATGAGAATGTCAGTCATCCAATGACCCAGAACAATGCTCTGTGAACATAGATTCAAATCCCAACCATAGTAACTGGTGGAATTTAAATCCAACTGTTACATCTAGAATATAAAGCATGTCTCAGTGATCATGACCATGACAACTTATGTCAATTGTGATTAAAAAATCCCATCTGGTTCATAATATCCTTTAGGGAATTAAATCTGCCATCTATAGTTGGTCTGGCCCATATATGACTCCAGATCCAAATCAAAAATGGTGGCATTCTAACTACATTCTGGAATAGCAGATTATGCATAGTTAGGAATGGATAACTAATTATGGGTTTACCAATGACACCCACATACCATCAAAGCTTCCAGTTTCACTGGATGCAATTTGCACCTGAGATTCTGCAGTTTTTGGTATAATTTTTTTTAAAATGTCAGACAAATTCTGGAAGGGAGTGTTCATTTAAGACCGAGATAAGGCATGTAAATCTAAGGAATTTTTTACCCCAGTGGATTGTAGAAGATAGATTGTTAAGAATATTCAAGGCCAAGGTCAATAGACTTTTAATCGGAAAGGGAATCTCAGATTATGGGGAAAAGGCAGGAAATTGGATGTGAGGATTATTAGATCAGCAGTGATATCATTAAATGATGGAGCAAATTTGATGGGCCAAATAGCCTACCGCTGTTTCTACGTCTTATGGTCTAATGGTAAATTAAACCAATAACACCAAATGCAACCAAATGTACAATTTATCCTCTATGTGTACTGCAGAGCTGAATGAGTGCTCATTTTTTGTTATCTTTGCTCAGCCTGCCACATTCTGTTTTGCATTTATTACCTGCTGCAATAATTTACAATGCTTTCTCTTCCTCCAGCACACTAAGCAATTTCTAACTGACAATTTGTAACTAAAAATCGACCTCAATAAAGCATCTCAATAATATTTTAATATTATTTTATTTTGTAAATTTTGTGAAATACAATTATTTGGTGTCCTATAAAATGCATGTAACCATCTTTCTCTTGATTTTTCACTTTGCTATGCTATTTTACTGCAAAATAATATTTTTGAACCTGTTATCTCAGAGCAGGATTTTTTTACACACTAGCCTTCTCAGGACTAGACAGCACATCCTGCAGTTAAAAGGAAGATGTCACATTTCTTCATGATTGCATTAATTTCAGCATTTCTAAATTCATTTGTTATAGATATTTTTATTCGTCTATTGCTGTCTAAACTTATACAAATGTTCAGATCTTTGCAGGCCTCTGAGAATCAAACTGAGTGAATGTCATGTGCTCGGAGAATGCCTTAGAATCATGTCAGATTTCCATAAGCTTCTGATGACAGACTGAGGACAATACTTGTATTGACTGGACCATCAAATATGTCTTAATGGCATCAGTATCAAAAACACTGTCATCACCCAAAGGAGCGCATTGTGCAAGATCTTTTCTTATTGCTGTCAGACTCTGGAAACCCAAAGGCAAATTTTCCTTCTGCTGACCGAAGTGTAAATTGCATTGTGTGCAATTTTTCAGGAAAGAGATGGCGGGACACATATAATTTGTTTTGCACATATGTCAAACTGAATGATAGCATTTCTATTCTTTTACAAGGAATTGTCATTATAGGGGATGTGGTCAGTTCTGACAATGCCACATTGTCATGAGAAGGTCTTTTTTGAAGTGAGTGTGCACTGTATAGGAATCAAACACATAGAATGGAATGGGAATCCTGTGCAGATTGAACCAGATTAGGGTCGGGAGTCTCACTTCACAGAAAAAGTCAGTAGAGTATTTTTTTTAATAAGAGGCTTCATTTTCATTATTTCTAATGCAAACACACAGATTGAATTAATTGAATAATAGAATCCCCATAATGTGAAAGCAAATCATTCCACCTAACAAGTCCACACTTAGCCTCCAAAGAACATCCCACCCAGACCCACCCTACTACCCTATCCTCATAATCCCACATTTCCCATGGCTAATCCACCTAACTTGCACATCTTTGGACTATGGGAGGACAATGGAGCACTGAAATGAAACCCACGCAGAAACAGGGAGAAGGTGCAAACCCCACACCAACAATCACCCAATGGTGGAAATGAGCCCAATTGGTGTGAGGCAGCAGTGCTAACCACTGAGCCACCATGTCACCCATTTTCCCACTCTATGTCCACTTTCACCAACTCTTTCTGCTCTGTCTCTTCTCCATATTGTGGGTGAATCCCATACTGGGACCAGGCTTCATTATTGCCTGAGCTACCAACATATATTGTTCTTGGAATGATTTGAAAAGAAAATTTAAAAGTGAAATGATAATCTGGCTATTAACATTCTGTGCACATAATGAGAACTGAACATTAGCTGAATACATCATAATCATTCAGTTAATTCCATTATTATGTAAATGACAGTTATTACCTCTAATCAGAGTATGGATTAAATTCAGTGTCATACAGGGTAATTAAAAATGTATTGTCGGCATATATATTTAACAAATGCAGTTTCATACATCTTTAACATTATGTACAGATTGGACAATGCTGTAGAAATATATTGATTTGTATGGTTAGCCCTTTGAATTTTTAAAATATATATATGCTTTCTTCCTTAAGCATTAGTAAGACTAGCAATTACATTAAATGTTTTCCTCACAGAATTAAAATACAATCTCAGCAAAAATAAGAGGTAGACTAATTACTTCTGTTAAAACCAAAATTTGCATTTATATAATGCCTTTTACTTCCTCAGGATGTCCAGAGCCAATGAATTATATTCAACGTATTGTTACTGTTGCTATGTTAGCAAATGCAAGAATCAGTTTGCCATCAGAGAGAAACTGCAAACAATAAAGGGGATAAATGATCAAATAATATTCTTTAGTGGAGCTGTGGATAGTGATTGTTGCTCAGGAAGAATGATTTTTAAAATAGTGTCATGAAGCCTATTACTGAGCAGGTTGATAAGGTCATTGTTTATCATCTTATCTGAAAGATAGGTTTGAATATGATGAATGGGACAGCTGTAGACTGAAATGATAAAATACTCTGTCGGACATCATTGGTTTGATCTTAACTTTATGACTTACTAGGAATGGGAAGTGTCCAGCTGCACTTAGGAAACCTGGAAATCATTGCAATGTGTTTGGCCAAAGTGGGTTTTTTAGTCCAATCACTGTGCTACAACAACAAATAACTTCACCGCTTTGTAACTAATTAGTAACAGTGGGCATAAATGGCCAATTGCATGACCTGGTTTCACCTCTAATACTTAAAAGGACATTTCAATCATGCAATCAAAGGACTTTGGATTTGGAATTGAGAGGCACAGAGCCAAAGTGGGACAATAGAGTAAAAATGATTAGTTAGAAGTACTATAAAAGTTGTTCGAGTAATGTAATTCATTCAGTGATGCCTCCCTGGATGATCTGCTTGGGTCTAAGGAATTCTGCAATGGTTGAAGAGGCTGGTTGAAGATCACAAGAAGTGTGTGGTTTGGAGGAAGTGTGTGATGTCAGCTTCAGGAGTCTGTTGCTATGCTCACTGATATAATGAAGGAAGCAGTTAATGATGCGCTAATGATTTAATGATGGGAAATGTGAGCACAGTGAAAGATTCGCCTACACCAGATTATACACTTCCCTCAATTTGCCTCTTCAAATCTGCTCCAACAGTTCATCATTCATCTTGTAGATGCACTCATCCCACTATGTCCTTTATCACATCCCCAACCATTCAGCTACAATTGAAATTTACTCATATCTCTATGTAATGTCACAGTTCTCCCTCATAGTCACCTGTATCATATTCTCTGATTTCTCCATCCAATAACTACTATCACTCTCACTCACGAATCTCTTCTTACCTTCGTCACAAAAGAAGACAGCATATATATTGGGGAGAAACAGATACTAGAATTGACTTTATAATCATTTTACAATTAACAAATGAAGAGGAGGAGATGCTGGAAATTACTAAATGAGCATCATTCCTGGCCACCAGAGTTGAGAAGGTGGGAGGCTCTCAGTTACCTTGTAACAGAATTAGATAGCAGCTCAAAAACACAGCAGTTATTCATGTTGAATTAATGCTTACAGCAAATGAAATTTGATCCCGTTCATAATATTCACTTGACATATTCCCATCTTTACTGTTTTAATTCATATCTTCAATCTCCTTCTCGGCCCACAGTAGTCTTACAGAATGTGATCTAAGGAAATGATGCCAACTGCTCAGAGGAAGGTACTCAATTTGAGGATGCACTGTTAGTGCGCTTATGTAGATTGTGTCCCAGCTCTGGTATATACCAGGAGGATATTGGCTGTCAACACATTCTGCATTCTCAATATCTGGTTTTGCCCCTACAATAGTGAAGGTGGAAAGGTCCCTGGTGGGGCTGTCACAGACTTCAGCGCACAGACAACATAAGGGTGCCTGAGCAGGGATCTGAGTAGTGTGCACACCAATGCCAAAGGGTTAGTCTACACTGAGGATTTAGGATACGTTAGAAAAAAGATTTGTAATTGCACAAGGATATTTGCATAGGTGAGTTAAATATTTTAGAAATATTAAGCTTATGTTTTATCTTTGAGCCTTATAAATATTATTTATTTCACATCACTTGTCATTCTTGGTAGTGGTGTGATGATAAATGGGAAGGGAAGAACTGATGGAACGAAATGAAACGGCTTTGAAAAGGAGGCTTATTTGTCAGATTAGTTTGTGTGATTGACTTTGGAGTGTGGCTTTTCCATCTGTTGTCAGCTGGATGTTCTGGTGGAACCTGAGCAAATGTTGTAATCATGTGCGAATCGGGGCGACAATGTACTCTCGTGAGACACATTACCCACAGCACTATTGACTTCCCCTGCTCTTCCTCTCCCAAAACATCTCCTTCCTCCTCCTTGGAATCACCCAGTCACTTTACTCAGCACCTTCTTACTCTGCAGGTTCAAACCTTGCTACTATGCTTTGTCATTCAGATACGAGTTCAGATGGAGAACCTGTCTCAAGGGAGCATTCAGATCTGTCTAGATATATGAAGCCCACCTGAAGCGTGAATGTGCCTTGACTACCAATGGTCTGGTGGACATCGTTCCTGATGAAGGGCTCCTGCTTGAAACATTGATTTTCCTGCTCCTCAGGGTGGGGGAGGTGCTGCCTGACCTGCTCTGCTTTCTCAGCACCACTCCCGTCTTGACTCGGATCTCCAATATCTATAGTCCTCATGTTCGTATAGTTATTTACTGGATCACTCCAGGAACTGATTCCTCAGCTTTCTCAGAGGTGTCATTAGATGGAATTAATGGAAATGGAAATTTCTTGTTTCTGAACAGCCAGCCAGCAATGCTAATTTTAAATGAAGAGATATAAGGGAGACTGGACTGTTGCAGGAAGAAATCACTCTGGTAACTGCCAGGGAGTCTTGCATATGAATGTATAAAGATTTGTAGAATAATGGAATGGAAGCTTGTTGATGAACACTCTTGGGTGATCCATGGGCATCTGAATTGGTAATTATATGTTATCAATAGGGCCCTGTGCCCGTAGCAAGTCATTTAGAGCTGCAGTCTTGAGGATCAACTCAAGCACCAACTCATTCTGACCAATTTTATATAATTGCCAGCTTTGGCAATATGACCTTCTGTTCTTGCCAAATACATTTATATGCTGCTGAATGTGACATCCTGGATATAGCTCTGGAAGAGTCCTGGAAGGACACAGACACAGTAAAGTTGAAGGAAATTGTGTTTTTAACAACCAGGGCACAGTATGCAGCTGCCAACAGTTCTTTGTCCAGCAGGTCACAAATGTTTCACATTACCGATGCAATATCACAAGCTTTCAGAAAGACTGGTGTTCCAACATTGTCGAAGAAGCTTATCCTCTACATGTGGTTCCTTACTGCATTGCTCAACTGATCACTTTCGTGTAGAACTGCATAACTTTGAGAAATAGGTTTTGCTGCTGGTTATCTTGCTGGTCCTCATCTAAGGTGAGAGTAAAATTCTGGTGGAAGGTGATTTCCCAGTGTAGTCATATCTTTACTGTATGCCCACACCACCATCATTCCGCCCCCCCCCCCCCCCCCCCCCTTTCTGTGCCCAAAACCTCATGCTCACTCCCATTCACTATGTAGATTGTGCGGAAAAGTTCTAATTGAATCCAGAGAATTGTGACCTCTGCATTGGTGAGGTGGGAAGGTAGGCAAACAAAGCAAGGGTAAACAAAGCAAGGGAGCGCAAATAAATGGGAGGCCATTGAGAGGAGTAGAGGAAGTGAGAGACCTTGGAGTACATATCCCAAGGTCCTTGAAGAGAGCAGGAAAGATAGTAGAGAAGAAATGTAGGATGCTTTCCTTCATTGGGTGAGGTATTGAATGCAAGAACTGAGATGTAATGCTGGAAGTAGTTAAGAGACTGGTTAGGCCACAATTGGCATGCAGTAATACTCACTGTATCACCGGAAGAACAGAGGAATGTTCCCAGGGCTTGAAAATTGCAGGAAAGATTGGATAGGCTCAAGTCATCTTCCTTAAAATCAAGGAGGCCAAAGGATGACTTAATGAAGATTACAAAGTAATAAGGGACTTGGATAGTGTCCTAGGAAGATCGGTTTCCTGAGGGGGAAGGTCAATTGGCTGGGGAACAAATTTAAGATGAATGGTAGATGGATTAGAGGGTATATGAGTAAAAGCTTTTACATTGAGGATGGTGGGTGTCTGCAATTCACTGCTCAGTTTGGTGGTTGAGATGGATATCCTCAACTCATTTTAAAAGAACATGGATCTGCATCTGTAGCACTGTAACCTGCAAGGCTTTGGGGCAGGCTCAGGTTAGTGGGATTAGAAAAGGCAGCTTGTTTGTTCATGGCATATATGCACAATGAGCTCAATGGTCTCTTTCAATGCTGTAATTTTTCTATGTTTCAAAGTTTATGTGTGGTGAAATATGATCAGCAAATGGCAATAGCATAGGGCTAAGTACTGAATTTGCAAGGATAAATCTATCTTTTGTCCTCAGAATACATGCTGTCATTTATTTCTCATTAATAGTTACACTGACAATGTCTTTTCTTGAATTATTGTGGTCCATGTGTTGATGATATTCACACAATAGGGTTAAGTAGGAAATTTCAAACCATCAACCTAATAACAATGGAACAATGTCAAAGTCAGGAGGTGCTGTGCACAGAGAAGAACAATGGATGTCATACTCCAGTTAAAATTAAATTGTAAATTCCTTATACACTCATAAGTCTAGTCTACAGACAAAATCTCCTTCACATTCTGTGTGATAATCTTTAAGAATTGAGGAAGATTTATACAGACAGACTCAGGGGAGATTGTGGCCTTACAATAATGTCACTGTACTTGTAATCCAGGAGGTTCACCATAGCAGAAAGGCCTTTATTTATATCCTTTTGGGAAGGAAGTCTGCCATCCTTCCCTTGTCTGGCATACAAGTGACTCCAGACCTTTAGCAATGAGGTTGATTCATAACTACCTTCTGGACAATTAAGGTTGCACCGAGTCTGTGGTGGGATTAGTTGTAGTTGATCTCTGGAAGAAGTGGGTTTGGTCAGTCAAATGGTATTTTCACATTCTGTGATAGTAATTATTTCTACAGTCCTAAATAAGGCAACCTGCAATACATGAAAATGATAGAAGTTGTTCAAATTCATGATTAGCAACTGCTGAGTAAAAGCTTTGCTTGCAAATAATTTAGAAAAATATCAAATCATATTTAAAAATTAATCCCTAATTTATCATCTTTCCTTTTGTATTGTGATCATCAAATCAGAATTCAATGATTCCTGTTCTCTCAAACTAGGGTGTTGTGCTAAATTAGTAGTCATATATTAAGTAAACTTTCAAATGCCAATATTTACATTTTTCTTTATCCAGAATCAAATAAGTTGATTTGTTTGATCAATCCTTGAGCTAATAAAATGTTTGCCAATTGTGTAACTTTACCTCTGTCTATTAATAGAATGAATAGTCGGAGACCTTTTCCTAGGGTAGAAATGGCTATCACAAGGGGACATAATTTTAAGGCGATTGGAGGAAGGTTTAGGGAAGTTGTCAGAGGTAGGTTCTTTACTCAGACAGTGGTGGGTACGTGAAACGCACTGCCAGTAATGGTAGTAGAGTCAGATACAATAGGGACATTTAAGAGACTCTTGGATAGACACATGGAAGATAGTACAATGAAGGGTATGTAGGTTAGTCTGCTCTTAGAGTAGGATAAAAGATCGGCACAACTTCGAGGGCCGAAGACCCTGTACTACGCTGTACCATTCTATATTCTATGTTCTAATATAAGCTAACAGCATACATCACTGAACAAATGATGACTCCTAGTAATGGGTGTAGGCTTTCAATTACATTTTACGAGGGGCTTAAAGCATATTAGTCAGGGTGTGAATAATGCCCTTTCTGTAATGACTGAAGTACATTATGATACTTGAATGTTTTATAAGCATATGGTTTTTTTTGTTGAAATGATTTGCCTGAATTATGCAATTTATTGGTTCATATGAAAAATTGCAGTCTCTAAAACATGAATGCTGAAATATTCAAATTGAAAGTCAAAGCTCTTTAGGAATGTTAAAAAGCAAAGAATTGTAGATGCTGGAAATCTGAAATAAAAACAGAAATTTCCCAAGAAACTCAGCAATCTGGAAGTATCTGTGAAGAGAAAGTAGAGTTAATGTTTGGGTCTTTCAATTCTGAAGAAGGGTCACTGGATCCAAAATATTGACTCTGCTTTCTCTCCAAAGATGCTACCAGATGTGCTGAGTTTCTCCAGCTACTTCTGCTCTTGTTTGAAGAAGGTATTGTTGAGAAGTAACAGTGTTGTCTCGAACAATAAATCTGCATCTTTTAACAAAGATGAATAAAGATCTTCCATTGTTCAGTTAGCTAGCTACTTTTAATTATTGTTGATATTTTTTTCCAAATGCATTTGATGTCAATATTACTTCACATCCATGGAAGTTACCCAAGTAATTGAAGATTGGCAGCACACATTGCATCAACAGTATAAGTGAATCATTTCAAATGCAAAATGGTAACAACTTGTGTTTGTGTAACTCATTTCACATAATAAAACGTTTCAAGCTACTTCACAGAGTCATGACAAAGTACAATATAATGCTGGGCCACATTACATGACATAAGTTCAGTCAAGAGATCCAGAAGTGCTGTAAAGGGTGATAGTGAGATTGAGAGGCAAAGATGGATAGGGTGAGAATTCCAGAGCCCAGTGTCTGGGCAGCTGAAAGCACAACCGCAACTATTAAAATCTGGGATGCTACTAATGCTGGTATTGGAGGAGTTTGGATATCTTCAAGGGCTGTGGGGCTGGAGGAGATAACAGAGATAGGAAAGGGATAATTTGAAGAGACCAGGATGCCAATTTAAAATTATTGCATAGTGACTTTGAGAGGCAATGCATGCCAATGAGCCCCAGACTAAGAGATGACTGGGACTTGGCATAAATTAGCAGCAGAATATTGGATGTCCTCATGTTTGTGTAGCATAGGATATGGGAGACTAGCCAGCTGCTGAGAGCAGACTAGCCCGATGTGCATGAGAGAAGTCAAGACTGGAAGCAATAAGGACATGGATCAGGGTTTATTTACTTACAACATATTGGAAAATAAATATTTAATTCACAGAATTAATAAAATGACTGTGGAAAATAATGAATTGTGTTGGTGAAAATGCAGGCATAATGTTAAGTCAAGAATAATTGGTTCTTTGATTTCTCCCAATTGTAACTGTAAACTGTCCAAATCAAAATTAAGTGCCCTTTAAAAATGTTAAAGCCTTTGTAATTAAGTAAATAAAGCTACACAAAACCAATTCAGCGTTAACACTTTTATTGAAGGAGCACTGCAGTTTTTGTGATTAGTCTTACTTTTCTTTCATAAATCTTTAAGACTCAAACTACACAAGAGAAAACCTCCAAACCAATATTTTTGACATGTATACACATATACAGGATGATTTTATAGCCAAATTTCTTACTTATCCAATATAAAATGTGCTGATAAGTTGTTTACAAACTTGGAGCAGTCTAAAATTAATGCATAAATCAATATGATGCTTTACTAAGAACTATCACATAGTCTTAAGGAGGAAAGTTCTGCAACAATAGAAAGCACAATATCTGAGACAGTAATCATGTAATCTAACTCACATTTGTACAGACAAGTGTGTTTGCCTCATCACAGCATCAAATTACCCTTGGAAATTTTTTAGGATTCGGATTCCACTATCTGCCCTAGAACAGTATATGTAAAAAGATAATAGTTTGGAATTTGCCTTTTACACATTTCTTTCTATATCACTTCTGATTGCAATATTTTTGATCTTTCATCCTGAAATGAAATTTTAGATTAACTTATATCAAAGATGATGCCAGCATAATTCAGTTGCTTGCACTGCCACCTCTTACAAAAGAATCCATGTGTTCAAGACATGTATTCCAAAGACAAGAACACCAAGTCAGAATAATGTTGAGCAGGGGACTTGAGAGGAGGCCAAGATGGATTATCCACCATATAAACTTAATAAAACATGGACATTTAAGTTTACCCATTTTGTGAGGATACATAATTCACCACAAGCATTTCCTTACCCTATCTCCTAAAGCTGAATGTAAAGAATTGCTTTTTTTGATGCTGTTTTGAAGAGCCAATGAGTTCTCCCAAGTATCTCAGCCAGCATTTCATCCGTCAACTACCACCACTTTTACGGGTAATCTAGCCATTATTGCATTGTTATACGTGGAAACGTCCTGTGCATAACTTGGCTGCTTTGTTTGAGAAAATGGATGTCAGAAGCATGTTCTAAAGAGAAAAGTAGACATAATATCAGAATGTCTCCTTCCACTGCGCACAGAAGAGTATTAGTTGAACAGACGTTTTAAGAGCTGTAGGGAAGGGAAGAGTTCTGATTCAAGATAACAGAGTTCACTGCTGTCATCTTCTAGAGAGCCAGCAAAAACATGATGTGTCAAATGGCATCCTTTAGTGGTTGTAACAATTCTGTATTTCTGAGCTGCAGCTCAACTAGCCAATCCCTGACAGAGAGCTTAGGGATAAGAGGTCAAGCATTTGGCTTCCTCTTGAAAAATGTGTCTTAAAAAAATTTAGATGTAGAAATGTCTCACCTTCTAACCAGCTACTTGTATTTACAGACATATGCATATTATCAGAAAAAAGCAAGAATTATTTGTATATAAAACAATTTTAGCACATCACTAGTAGTAGACTTACATGCTTTGCTACTTTTTAAATTATGCAGAGATTTAAAATACACTGACAGTCTGATTATATTTGCTCATATATTACATATACACATGAGAGCAAGTCCACAGTAAAGTATTCATTAGTTTGTTTTATCATAGAATTGCAGAACATCTACAGTGTGGAAGAAAGCCACTTGGCTTATTGGGTCCACACTGATGCTCCAAAGAACATCCCACTCAGACCCATGACCCTACCTAATCCCTGTAATCCAGTATTTTCCATGGCTGATCCACCTATCTTGCATGTTCCTGGCCATTATGGGCAATTTAGCAAGAGCAATCCACCTAACCTGCCCATCTTTTCTTTATGGAAGAGGAGAAAAAAATTGAAATAATAAATACTCATTATGTGCGACAACTCTATTGGCAACACCTGAAGCAATTCATTACTTTGTGAATTTGAAACTCAGCTAAGCATTCATAATGAAATTACATTGAAGAATGGTTGGAATGACACTCAGAAGGAGTACAGTAAGAGAATTTTGTATTTTTTTCCAAAAGGTCAGTGAAATCTGTAATTATTTTGTTGGAACGTTTGGAAAAGTCTTTTAAGTGGATTACATCAATTGTGAAAGAACAAACTACAATTTTCTGAGATAATTACCAATACTGGTTCACGGGAGTTGGTGGCAGTTAGCCTGGAAGCAGTACCAATAGGAGGAAAGGTAAGACTAAATATCATGTGGCTTGGAAACAAAGAGGACACAATGACAGTTACAAGGAGAGACATAGAAGAACAAAAGTAATCAGGTACAGACACAAAAGGAAGTAGAAACAGATAAAGAAATACACTGAGAACTCTATAAGGAGAAGTAGTAAATTGCCTGCAGGAAGTGGTCAGTTTTTCTGTGAAGCAAATGTGACTGTGTGATCTAGCTAAACACACTTGAAAACTGGGAACATATGTGAAGAACCCAGTGACACCACAGAGCTGGATGTTTTCCAGGGCTGGCCAAACTGTTACCTTGTGTGATATTGATTGGTTGGTTAAAATGGAGTTCTAGAAAGTTACACCAACAGAAGTATTGTGACCCAAAAAGAGAATGTATCCGTGGAAGTGTGCCTTTCTGATGATTATTCTCATGAAACACAAAGTTGACAATGTCCTACATGAAAAAAGAACTGTGTATCTATGTAGTGCCATGTTTGCATAGAAAATGATATGAATGCTTGCTTATTGAATCTACTCTTCAAGGTCAAATTTATCCTTTGATTTGAAGTATTATTTGCCTGCTAATTCATGTAACTTAAATTTGTTTTGCTGATGGGATAGCTAGAAAAAGTGGGATTTTGTTGAATGTTTCTTAATTTTGGGGTTATTCAAATAAATTTGGTTATGTTGGTTTACAGTTTCCCCACAAGATCATAATTCTCTATAATCAATCCCTGCTTAGCTGAATCCACATTGAGTCATCGAGCCCTACAGCCCAGAGACAGGCCCTTTAGCCTAAACAAATCTATGCCAACCAAACTGTCTGTTCACACTATCCACATTTCACTGCACTTGCCCCACATCCCTCTAATCCTTTCCAATCCATGTGTTTGTCCAAATGCCTTTTAAATGTTATTAATGTACCCACTTTAACAACCTCCTTTGGCAGCTCATTCCATATGCGTACCACCTTCTGTGTAAAAAAAAGTTGCCCCTCAGGTTTCCTTATATTCTTTCCCCCCTAACCTGATGCCCTCTGGTCCTCAATCCCCCAACCCTGGGAAAAAGACTGAGTGCATTCACTGTATCAATGCCTCTCATGATCTTTTACACCTCTATAAGGTCCCCTGTCAATCTCCTATCCTCTAAAGAAAAGAAATATGAGCTTGAAATTCAGCAAGTATGCTGAATAAGTTTCAAGTTTACAGCTGTATAAACAAAACCTTCACAGCTGAATACATTAAAACCTTTGATGTCATTGAAAGAGCTAGATAGTATTTAAACATTGAAAATGTTTAAATACTATCTAGAAAACATTATTTCTGCCCTGCTTAGCATTCTTTATACTGTGTAAATTTCCCTTTCATTAATTTCTTTGGATCTTTGAAAGGCTTTTCACCTTATCCTTATGCTTCGTCCTCTAAGACTGGGATATGTCATATATTCTGTGCAGTCCTTGACCTATCAGAGTCAACACTCCTGGTTTAAATTTAAAGAAAACTTGGTGGTTTACTATCAGTCATCATTATCTGGTGCATTTTCCATAGCAATGCCTCAACCAATCAGAATCTACTTGCCAACCAAAATCTGCAATCTCCTGTCATATGGTATATAAAAAAAGTCTTCCCCTTCATGTTGGTATTATTTTGAAGTAATTTGATGAATAAAAGATGAAAAGTTTTGACAAAATGTCTCTTTTTCAGTACACGTCATTCTGCTATAACATGCGTTATATTAACACAAACTCACTGGAATGCAATTGATGAATTGGGAACACTGTTTCTAAAGCATGAACTTTTAAAATGTGTATTGGCTGTAATGCGATTACATCGCCAACAATTTAAACACTGTATCTAAAGTGTGATCTTTCTACAAGAACGTAACCACATCGTTATAGAAGAACTACCTGTACTTTTCTGATAAGAAATCTGGTTGTCCCATAATGATATTCTGCTGGAAAAGCATGAATTTTGTCAGAATCAAATGTCTGTCCCCCTCTTTGATGGGGAGCCGGGGAGAGGGGGAAACAACCAACCTGTGCCAGCCAATCTGATTGGTGTTATAAGATGTTTCACACCCTGACACACTTGTACCACAGCGAGTAGGTTTCTAATCTCAGCAGCACCAGTAAGAGGCTGTGCCCTTTACTGTGACCAAAGAAGAAAGGAAGATTGCTCTCAGACTTAAGGCAAGTTCAGGTGCCCAGCTGGAATACTCCAGCTAGCGGCAGGAAGTGGATGGAGGAGAGTGTAGTATTAGAGGAGCAAACAGCTGTAGAGAGAAGTGCAACTTTTGGGAAAAAGGTGTGCACCCAGTAAGCACAGAGGATCCAAACACCAACAAATGAGGTATCCCCACTTTCTGCCTATATTGTTAATGCTGCAGGCTGCTCACACCACTCGCACAGACTGAATATTGTGACCAAGGAAGATTGAAACCTTTTAGTGACAGTTAACTGGTTCTCAAAGTGCTTTAATAGAACCAAAGGTGGGACGCCTAGTGCCTTTGTTGTCCCCTGTAATATGATGGACACAGAAGAACTGTCTAACTATGCTCTATGAGCCCTCCCATCTTAAAATAAACCATTGAGGGTCTTGTAAAATTCAGCTCTTTATAAATTAACATGATGCTCTGGAACAATACCGCTATAACTACATAATACCTCTCACTGCCACCATAATAACACCCACTTGTCGATATGCAAGAAACATAAAGGGTACATCAATAAGGAGTTGAGAATACCTCTGAGCTTGATCATATAATCTGCGATTTGATCTAAATCCTTCAGTGCTACACACCAACTTCACTGTTTTTCAAAATTTAATCTAAACAAATTTTGTTGAGGTGAATATTATACTTGTGTTTGCTCTTTTTCTTATTAACTGAATTATCAGCTGTAAACTAACATTGTAACTACAATGGATTAACTATAACACTATTACAACGATGCACAATGTTTGCAGATCCATTAATAATCAGAACAAAGTTGTAAAACACCCTCTGTATGTTATTATCTTCCATTGCATTCCACACTTATTTTAAATTCATTCATGAGATGTCAGCGCTGTGGGCTGGCTAGCAGTTATTGCCCATCCCCAGATATCCTTGAGAAAGTGGTGTTGAGCTGCCTTCTTGAATCATTGCTGTTCATGTGTTGGTAAACCCACAATACATTAGAGAGGGAGTTCCAGGACCCAGTGGCACTGAAGGAATGGCAATATATATCCAAGTCAGGATATTGAGTAACTCACTGGAGAACTTACAGGTGGTGGTGTTCTCAAGTATCTGCTGGCCTTGTCCTTCTAGATATTAGTGGTCAGGAGCCTTGGTGAATTTCTACAGCACGACTTGTTGATGGTACATACGGCTTTGATGGAAGGAGTGATGTGGTGAGACATTTATGGATGTGCTGCCGACTCATTCGCTACTCTGTCCTGGATGGTGTTGAGTTTCTTGAGTGTTGTTGGAGCTGCACCCCTCCCATCCAGACAAACGGGAGTATTCCATCACACTCCTGACTTGTGTATTACTATGTGGTTTTTTATTACAATTAACCTGTAGCTAGGTAGATTTTTTTCAGTTAAAAGGAATACTTTATAATAAAAACAAATGCTGGAAATACTCAGTCATGCCTTGTTATCACAGTGAGGAAAGCTGTGAACCTTGCTCTTAGAGCCATATAGTAAGATTCCACATGGAAGTAAATTTGTTTTATGATCTGTGTCCATGAAGAATTCCATGAAAACACAATAAAGCATTGCCATCCATTCTTCACATTTGATGAAATGGTACTTTTAGTGTACCAAGTTAAAGATCACATCACACCAGGTTATAGTCCAACAGGTTTAATTGGAAGCACTAGCTTTCAGAGCACTGCTCCTTCATCATGTAGAAGAAGCAGCATTCTGAAAGCTAGTGCTTCCAAATAGACCTGTTGGACTATAACCTAATGTTGTGTGATTTTTAACTTTGTACACCCCAATCCAACACCAGCATCTTCAAGTCATGACTATTTTTCATGGTAATGGTCAAAATAATCATTATAATACCTAACTAAAGAAGCTGACTAGCAAAGTGTTCACTTGTAGCATTTATTTTCCCAATGAAAGAACAAATAGTTCTTTTAGACAATCAGCAAAATTGCCAAGGTGAAACTGTGCATACTCTCTCTTCTTAGTTCAAATCATTGCAATTTAATGCTTTAATCAAATGATCACAAAGGAAATTATATTGTTCTCCATTCTTCCTTGGGTAGTTTAAGAATTGAAACAGCAACTCAGTCAACTGTGAATTTAATAACAAAAATCATTAGCTTAATTTGAACATTTGTGAGTTGACTTAGATGACTGAGTAAAGATTGTGACTGAAATTGTCTGAACAGCAACTCTGTCGTGCAGGTGGAAGTAAGAAATTCACAATAGACCATAAATAGACAAAGTGAGTGGGTAAAATTGTAACATATGCAGTTCAATCTGAGGATTTGAGGTAATTTATTTTAGGTGTAAAGGAAAGCAAGATATGTTCTTAGTAGTAAGGGAGTAAGAAGGTGGAAGAGCAAAGGAATCTGAGTATTCAAAGACACAGATCATTGAAAGTGGGTGCACAAAAACAAAATTTAATCAAAAAGACTAATGGGATGTTGGCATTTATTTGTGATGGTTGGACATTTGAGTGGAGCAGTTCACTTGATCATATCCCATCTGGAATATTGGGTTCAGTTCTGTGCACTTCAAGAAGGGTACATTTCTCCAGAAACAGAACTGCACCCAGAGATATAAATACTGGGGCTCCAACATCAAGCCAAAAGCTAGGAATTCTGTGGCAAGTTACTCACCTTCTGTCTCCCAAAGGCCTGTCCATCATTTGCAAAAGATCAGGAGTGTGATTAGACACCAGACACTTGCTTGGATGAGTGAAACTACAACGGTACTCAAAATATTCAAACCAGAGATGGCCAAGCAACCAACTTGATTGGCACCCATTCACCAACTTCAATATTCACTCTCTCCATCGTTGATGCACAGAGACAGCAATATGTTCCATCCATAAGATTCACTGCAACAGTTCAACTTGACTCCTTCACCAGTATTTCCCAAACTCACAATCTTTACCACCTAGCAGGACAAGGGCGGTACATGGGAACAGCACCACCTGCAAGTGCTCTTCCAAACCACACAACACTGAAATCAAGAGTGTGGCTCTGGAAAAGCACAGCAGGTCAGGCAGCATACAAGGAGCAGGAAAATCGGCGTTTCGAGTCCTTCATCAGGAATGAGGTTTGTGGGCTGGGGGCCTGAGAGATAATGGGAGGGAGGTGGGGCTGGGGAGAAGACAATATATGTTATATATTGAAGGGAATGTAATGCATATTCTCCAAGGTGTAACAATCCCATAGAGTTATAGTAGAATAGTTGGCTTGAATTTCCGTGAGCTTAGAACATTGAGGAGTGAGATATAACAGAGGTGTCTATCATGATAATCGCACCACAATTTATTCCTGTTCCTTCTTGTCTCTCAAAATTATAGTTTAACCTTCCTGGGTCCCTGCTGCTGCTGTACCCCCATGTTTTCTGCCAAATGAAGACACTTAACTAACTAGACATCAGCCAAATGTCATTATTCCCAATGACACCCGAAACTAATTCAGATAGGAATGTGGACAACCTAGCAGAAAGATTTGTCAGTAATTGCAGTGGCTTTGGAATGGAGTGATCGAAATTCTTCTGACATCTTAACTCCACTGGCCATAGGACAGAAAGAATCAAATTTTCTCTCTGTCCCAGTCACGGAAAAAACATAATCCTAAAGTGCCAATTATTTGTAATTAATTTGATTGTATCGCTTTGAATAATCAACTGTTAAGTTATACAATCATATGTCAAATCTAAAATAACTTTTCTATGATAAACCTATCAAAACATCATAACTTTTTCTCAATATAAAATGTGACTGACAGTATCTAGATCTGCTCATTAAAAAAAATGAAAGTACTTCAACTTGAAATGGTTAAACTCTTCTAAAATTAAGTCATTAAGCATTAACAGTTATTTATATTACCAAAGAATTCTCAATTGAAATTCATTAAATAGCTTTGGGAATAATTAAAGAAATTGTTGAGATAATTACTGCATTTCTTCTTGACAAATTTTCATGAAATGCTGTCATTAAATCACAAGCCAAGAGCTGTATATGATAGTTTCTGTTATGAATTTAACTGCTCCCTATGCTGTGACTCTGATGGCCATTGTAGGAGAGTTTTAAACTGTAACCTACACCTACAGATGTCTGTGCACTTATTAAAGGTACAAGACTGGTACCATTGAGAAACACCGAGCATCCATGATATCAAAGAAACATACGCAATTCTGAAGCTTGAAAGCTACTGTTCACAATACTGACAGTCAAGTGTGTTGCACATTGAGATGACATTCCTCTGTGTCTTAGTTTAACACAGATGCTAACCCAATTCTTCTAAATGAAATCCACTTATCTTAATATTGCTGCTTAAACAAATTAATGCATTAAACTTTCACCCCACGATATGGCCACCAGTCATTTGCAGGCTCATGTATTTTAATTCTAATACTCTTCATCTAAACTTTATCAGTATGGATTTTTTAAGCACTTTTCCTTCTGGCTAAAAAATCTTGCTGATATTCATTACCCATCTGCTAAAAGCGGCACAACTACCTATCTTGGTCTGTTGGGAACACCAATTAGACTTACCTCTCTGCTCCCACACATGGAGAAGTTTGCACTCAAATCCAATTTATTCAAGGATCATCTGTCCCAGGAGTTAAAATTGGAGAATTCCCAGATGATGCTTATTGTGTCTTGTCTCCTCAATCTTTCTCTGTTTCTCCAGTCAATCAGTTCTTTACTGGTTTTTCTCACAGTTTCTGTCAGCCCCTCTTCCCTTTCCCCACCAATTTTACAATTGTTGAGTGTCTTCCTCTCATGGCACCTTGTCTCAGGATAATTGTTTTGTGAACATGTGTTTCTGAGCTTTATCAGCTAATTCCAATATTATGGTACCTTTTCAATTTTCCTTTGTACATATGAGTCATTAATCGATCACTTGTCCAATGTTTCTGTCCTGCAAAGCATTTTAATAGTAATTTCTTCCTCCACTGTTGTGGGATTGCAGACTTCTCTAATATCCCTTCCAGTATTTCTCTAATTCACAACAATTTATTGGCTCTGAAATGCTTTGGAACTTCCTGAAATCATAAGAGAGACTACAAAGTTCTTTCTTTCATTTGAAATGTGCTTTTTATGTGATGTTCACTCATGCTCCAAAAGCTGAAGGCAAATATTTAGTGACTTATTCCTGCTGAACATATTGTGATTGACATTAAACATTCAATGAAACATACATTGAAGGGAGTTTACTTCTCTGATGCTTTTGATCATCATATTCGGTGTATTTCAAGTTAATTATATAGGAACAGTGAAATACTTCAAGTAAGGAGCTGTAAGAGAATGTCAACTCTGAAGACCCTAATTTAGATGATGAGGCTGTCATTTGCAGATAGTCATAAATATCATTCAGTTCCATGGGGAGCTTGATTCTAAAAAAAGAAATATAGTACATATTCTACACATTGCTTAAGGGAAGGCTCCAGACAGCTACTCTCATGTCGTGACAATAGATTGGATGCAAAATCTGAAAGTTTATTTAAAAGTTGTTCATGGTATTCTGCAATTGTTCACATTAATTTTGGCCTTTCCTGTCCAACTGGTCTCAAAATAGAGAAGCTCAATAAAATTACTGACTTGTCATTGATTACCTGAGAGGAGAGAGAGGCAGTATATATGGCCCGTGGACCTAAACACTAAGCTTTATCAAGAATCTAGGCTTTTCTTCTATTAGTGTGCATGTGGAATAAGATTTCAGTTCTTGTTGACTGCAAACACTGAAATGCAAAGACTACCAATTTGAACTAAAATCATTATCGCTAATCAGTAAACTTAGACCGACCTTTAGACAAAATACAGGGCAGAATCATAGAAGGTTATGAACAACATGAACAGCTGGTAAGTTCAGTGCAGACTTGTGTGAGATGTCTGAGGCCTATATTGGGAGCATCTTATGGCATCTCTTCACATTTGCTTAGCGATAATGCGATATTCTCATGAGTCAGTGGTGTGTTCCTAAATGATGGAGATTAAAGCTTCTGAAATGTCTTATTAAAGTTACAATTTGGCTCAATAATATCCAACTTCCTAACTTACCAAACACACTGAACCAGGATAGATATTGAGAAAACTTGACATGGAAGTCAGAGTAGGTATCTGAAGAATGCAACTAGCCACTTGTTCTGAGCAATGTCAATGTTGGACATCAGGCACATGACTCACCACCAAATACATCATCAATTAATGGCCTCTTAAGGACCTCAATTCAACAGTGGCTCTATTACCTGCCTTCCTGGTGAATGAAGAAAGTGGCTAGTTCGGTTACCTGATGTGGTGACTGGAACTCATTGACGATAAGATCCCTGAGCGGGATTGTTAACCTGAGCCAATCAGGGAGCCCTGGCTGGCACATATAAATAGGAGATTGATTTAGAATCTCCTCAGTTCAGGGGACTGACTTCGAGTTGGCTGGCTACAGTCAGTGTACTGTGCACAAATAAATAAAAGCTAACTTGGTGATGGGATACTGGCCTCTGAGGAAAAAAAAGAGTATAAACAGGAGATTCAAACAGTCTCTTGGGTCTAGGGACTGGCATTGAGCTGGCTGGTCAGAGCCAATGTATTGTGCCCCTGTAAATAAAGGGTGACTTGGTGATGGGATACCAGTTTCTGTGCAATTATTTCACTTGCCTACTGGGTTGTGAGGGACTCAATTAGTCTGGGGGCATGGATGGAGGGCACAGGGATGGGTACTGAAAGCCACCCATGCCTATGCCCCCCATCTCCCAATATCTCACACAAACACCTCTTCCTGGGCAATACCAAACCTGCAAAAAATGAAAGAAAAAGATTTAACTTATAATTGAATCTCCTGAAGATTAGGCCTCAACTTACAGTCCTTGGCACCCAGGAGCTACTAATATCTGACTGGGTGACAGCTTCTGGAAAGACTTCACTGTCAAGACCTGTAATTGGCCATGAAGACGTTTGTCGGTCAGTTCTTACAAGCTGATTGGAGTTTGACTCAACTAGCTTTCTGGGTGATGGGGACAGGCAATCAGTAGCCACTGAAAATACTACCCCACAATTAGATTCCAAATTGAAAATCATTATTTATATCTTTTACGTTCTGCATTTTACCATTAATTATTATCAAATGGGTTGAGTCTGTGTGTGTTCATTCTGGCAGGTTAATATTTCTCTTCTGAGCTGATGAGAAAATGTGATTCACATCCTATATATTCTTCACTTAAACAATCTGAGATTAGTTATTAAATCTGGCCCAGCTGAACTGTTCATGACAGAAAAAAAAAACAGATGTACAGCTTTTATTTCATAAAAACCGCTCATCTGTTGGAATGCTGTGAACACAAGAAAAAGAGGGAGGGCAAATTGTAAGGAATTCCACATGTAATGTTTTTCTCTGACACTGGAGTCCATCATCTCCTGATAGAGCTAGCCTCGCTACTGGAACTGGTTGACCAGGACCCATATGCTATTGCCAATATATTTTAATTGTATGGTCAGGGAGAGGGAAGCTCTGAGGCCCTTCTGGGATCAGGCAATGGTTTATATTTGTTCCAGCTTAAAGCTTGTAACAACTGTAATCTTTCCTAAACTTGGCAAAGCATTAATGAAATTTAACTTAGTAGAAGAAATTGCTACTGTGCCTTTTTTCATTATTTATTCTCGGGCTATGCATATTTTGTCAAGGCCAGCATTCATTGCCAATCCATGGTTACCCTTGAGATGGGGAAGTGAGCTGCTCCCCAGCTGTTGAAGGTACCATCACAGCTGTGGGAGATAACTGTGTGAGGAAATCATACTTGACAAATCTATTGGGATTCTTTAAAGAGGTATGAAGCATGATTGATAAGGGGAAGCAGTGGATATTTTATTTTTGGATTTCCAGAAGGCATTTGATAAGGTATTACGTTTTAGGCTATTTAGTAATATAACAGCCCATTGTGTTTGGGGTAATAGGTAAGCATGAATGAAGTCAGAGAGTTGGGATAAGGGAGTGTGGGCATTTTCAAGATGGCAACCTGCAGCTAGTGGAGTGCCACAAAGATCAAGTGCTCTGGCCATGAGGATTTACAATCTAAATGACTTGGATGAGGAAGTGAATGTACTATCACCAAGTTTGTAGATGATACAAAGATCAGTGGCAAGCCAAATGGTGAGGGTGACACACAGAATCTGTAGAGAGATAGCTTAAGTGAGTGGGGAGAAAGCATGGCAGATTAAATATATGTTGGAAAAACTAAGGGTATGCACTTTGTCAGGAAGAATAAAGGCGCGTAATGGAGAAAGACTGCAGAAAGCTACATCAGAGGGATTTCAGATTCCTCATGTATAAATCATGAAAGGCTTACATACAAGTTCAGCTGATAATAGGTGAATGATGTGCTGGTCTCTATTTAAAAGGGAATGGACTATGAAAATAGGGAGGTCTTGCTAAAGCTACACAAGGTATCAGTTAGACCACTCCTAGTGAATTGTGAACAGCTTTAGTTCCCTAAGATCAAGAAAGATGTACCAGCAATAGAGGCAATCAAGAGAATGTTCACTGGGTTGATCCTGTGTAGGGAAGGATTTTCTTATCAGGAGAGGTTGAGGATATTTGCTGAGCATTCAATGGAATTTAGAAGAACCTTAGGAAATCATGTTGAAATTTATATAAAATTCTTTGGAGTTTTAGCATGGTAATTGCTGAGCGGTTGTTTCCCCTATGGAAGAGTTTAAGACCTGAAGTATAATCACAAGTGACTGACCATCTAGTTAAGACAGAGATGAGGAGGAATTTCTTCCCCAGGAGGATAATGAACCTGTAGATTTTTTTATTGCAGAGATTACAGAGACTGGATCATTCAGTATGTTAGCAATATATTTTTTTCTGTACAGGAAGCAAGGGTTACATGGAAAAGACAGGAAAGTGTATTCTCAGGGTTTTCAGATCAGTCATGATTCCTTTGAAGGCAGAACAGACTCAATAAGCTGGTATCCATCTACTCTTATGCCTGATTATCTTATAGCTCTGGAAACATTGAGACAGAAATTTATGAAATTTAAGGAATCAGTCTGGATAAACCTGCATTGAATTTGAAAGAGTTAAGCAAAGTAATTTTGATTGATGGATATGAGCATTAGGAGTTGACTTCATGTATAAAGCTCTTCTGGAGATCATTCTCTTAGGAGCGTTTAAATTTTTACCACGTTTTCTGGTAAGAAGCCACGTTGAACACAAGTGGGTTGCAGCTGCTGGACAGGCAGCAGCAATGGCTGACAATTATGAGCTAACAATGTTTCGGAAAACTAAACCTCTCATCCAGTAGCCCCATAAAGTGAAGAGGGACAGAGGATGAGGCTAGGAGAGAGTGACAGGAAGGCAACGAGTTAGGGAAATGACAGGATAGCTGGGAGTGTTCCAACATCTCTTCCTCAGATCATCAGGGAGGGTGGAGGTGAAAATTGAAGGCCTCAGTGTTTCTGATGTAATGAAGTAGGACACCATTGTTCAGAAGTTGTGATAGAAGCCTATGAGACTTATTGAGGTTTGTAAGAGTGAATTTGAAAATGGAGCTAGAAATGAAAATACTACTCCAATTAAGAAACCAGAGATTATAGGTGAGGTGAGTTGGGAAAAAATGAAAGGTAAGAGGTTTTGTGTAAAAAGGAAGACAACACCTTTTTCTTCAATCAATACTGCTCAACACATAAGGGATACAAGAGCTGCAGAAAATCTTTTGCTGGAGAAGAATCCAGTTTTGCTTCCAGACTGTGCAATGAAAGCATAAAACCAAATGAAATGGGAACAGGAGTAGGCTATTCAGCCCCTCAAGCCTGCTCCATCATTCAAAAGAACAGCAGCTGATCCGACATTGTGCACATCCACTTTTGTGACATTTTCTTCAACCCTTGATTCCACTTCTGATTAAGAATTAATCTATCACAGCCACTGTCCCCCCATAACTCTCTGTGATAAGGAATTCCAAAGACTCTCAATCCACTGAAATTCCTCCTCATCTCAGTCTTAAATTGATGCCCTTTTAGTCTGAGACTGTGACCTCTAGTCCCAGACTTTTCAGTGATGAGAAACATCCTCTCAGCATTTATCCTGTCAAGCCCATTAAAAATCCTATATGTTTCAATGAGATCACCTCTCAATCTTCTAAACTCCAGTGAGTAGAGTCCTAACCTCTTCAGCCTTTGCTGATAAGTTAGTCCCTCCATACTTTTGTGAACCTTCTCTGAACTACCTCCAATGAAATGATAACTTGCCTTAAATAAAAGGATCAAAATTGCCCCGCAGTGCTCCAGATGTACAGTTGCAGGAAGACTTCCCTAACTCTTGTACTCCAAATCACTTGGAGTAAGAACCAACATTCCATTAGCCTCCCTGCTGCACCTATGATGCTAGCTTTCGATGTTACACGTACAAGGACCTCCAAGTCCTTTTGTGTTACAGTTTTCTGCAGTTTCTCTCCAATTAAGTAGTGCTCTGTTCTTTTGTTCTCCCTTCTAAAATTAACAACTTCATATTTTCCCACATTATGCTTATTTGCCAACTTTTTGCCCACTTACTTAACCTATCAATATCTCTCTGTAAACTCTTAGCATCCCTCTTGGAACTTGCCTTTCCACCTGCTTTTGTGTTGTCTGGAAATTTGGCCACAATGCATTCGCTTCCTTCCTCCAAGTCATTAATGTATGTTCTACAGAGTTGCACTGATCCCTGTGGAACCTCACTGGTTATAGGCTGCTAACCTGAAAAAGAGCCCCTTATCTCCACTCACTGTTTCTTGCCGATTAGCCAATTCTCTATCCATGCCAACGTGCTATCACCAACACCGTGGGCTCTTATCTTATGCCTTAACCTTCTGTGAGGTACTTGTTGAACACTCTCTGGAAGTCCAAGTGCCAAACATCTCCAGGTTCCCCTCTGTCATTCTGGTTGAGACTTCCACAAAAAAAACTAATAAATTCTAACATATCAGATATGTTTTCCCTTTCATAAAACCATGTTGACTCTGCTTGAATCATTTATGATTTGGAGATGCTGGTGTTGGACAGGGGTGTACAAAGTTAAAAATCACATAGCACCAGGTTATAGTCCAATTGGAAGCACACTAGCTTTCGGAGTCTGATGAAGGAGCATCGCTCCGAAAGCTAGTGTGCTTCCAATTAAACCTGTTGGACTGTAACCTGGTATGGTGTGATTTTTAACTTTGAATCAATTCTGTTTTTCCAAATGTGCTGCATATTACTTCCTTAATAATTGCTTTCAACATTTTTCCAATGATAGATGTTAGGCTAATTAGCCTATAGTTACCTGCTTTTTGACTCCCTCCTTTTTGAATATGGGTGTCACATTGGCATTTTTTAAATCCTTCATACTATTCCAGTATTCAAGGATTTGTATGTCTGTAGCTACTTCTTTTATGATCCTGGATGCAAACCAGCATTGCCAAGGTATGTATTCATATTTAGCCCCATTAGTTGTACTAATACTACATAATCATACAACATAGAATATTAAAGTGCAGTACAGGCCCTTCAGCCCTTAATGTTGTGCTGACCTGTGGAACCAATATGAAGCCTATCTATCCTACACTATTCCATTTTCATCCATATGTTTATCCAATGGCCATTTAAATGCACTTAAAGTCTATTACTGTTGCAGGCAGTGCGTTCGACACCCCTACTACTCTCTGAGTAAAGCAATTACCTCTGATATCTGTCCTATATCTATTACCTTTCAATTTATAGCTACGTCCTCTCATTCTAGTCATCACCATCTGAGCAAAAAGGTTCTCACTGTCCACGTTATCTAACCCTCTGATTATCTATGTCTCAGTTAAGTCACCTCTAAACTTCTCTCTAAAGAAACAACCTCAAATCCCTCAGCCTTTTCTCATAAGACCTTCCCTCCATACCAGGCAACATCCTGGTAAATCTCCTCCTTTTTAAAGCTTCCACATCCTTCCTATAATGTGGTGACCAGAACTGTACGCAATATTCCAAGTGCGGCTGCACCAGAGTTTTGTACAACTGCTGCATGACCTCATGGCTCTGAAATTTAATCCCTCTACCAATAAAAGTGAACACACCAAATGCCTTCTTAACAACTCTATCAACCTGGGTGGCAACTTTCAAGGATCTATGTACATGGACACCAAGATCTCTCTGTTCATCTTCACTACCAAGAATCTGACCATTACTCCAGAACTCTGCATTCCTGTTAGTCCTTCCAAAGTGAATCACCTCACACTTTTTCACATTAAACTCCACTTGCCATCTCTCAGCCCAACTCTGCAGCTTATCTATATCCCTCTGTAACCTGCAACATCCTTCAGCACTATCCACAACTCCATCGACCTTAGTGTCATCCACAAATGTACTAACCCATCTTCCTATGCCCTTATCTTGGTCATTTATAAAAACGACAAACAGCAGTGGACCCAAAACAGATCCTTGCTGCACACCACTAGTAACTGAACTCCACGGTGAACATTTCCCATCAACCACCACCCTCTGTCTTCTTTCAGCTAGCCAATTTCTGGTCCAAACTGCTAAATCGCCCTCAATCCCAAGCCTCTGTATTTTGTGCAAGAGCCTACCGAGGGGAACCTAATCAAACACTTTACTTAAACCTGTGTACATCACATCAGCCGCTTTACCCTCATTCACCTGTTGGTCACCATCTCAAAGAACTCAGTAAGGTTTGTGAGACATGACCTACCCTTCACAAAACCGTGTTGACTATCCCTAATCAACTTATTCCTCTCTAGGTGATTATAAATGCTACCTCTTATACACTTTATCCACAACTGAAGTAAGGCTCCCTGTTCTGTAATTACCAGAGTTGTCTCTACTCCCCTTCTTGAACAATGGGGCAACATTTGCTATCGTCCAGTCTTCTGACACTATTCCTGGAGGCAATGACAATATAAAGATCAAAATCAAAGATTTTGCAATCTCCTCCCTAGCTTCCCAGAGAATCCTAGGATAAATCCCATCCAGCCCAGGGAACTTAACTATTTTCACACTCTCCAGAACTGCTAACATCTCCTCCTTGTGAAACTCAATCTCACCTAGTCTAGTAGCCAGTATCTCAGTATTCTCCTCGACAATGTTGTCTTTTTCCAGCGTGAATATGGAAGAAACATATTTATTTAGCGCTTCCCCTATTTCCTTGGACTTCAAGCACAACTTGCTGAAAATGTGATGCTGGAAAAGCGCAGCAGGTCAGGCAGCATCCAAGGATCAGGAGAGTCGACGTTTCAGGTATGAGCCCTTCTTCAGGAATGATGTAGAGGGAGGAAGAGAGCTTCTTCAAGAAAGGCATCCTTGCAAGAGGATTCGCAGTAGGTTAAAATCTTCTAGGAGAAAGTGAGGACTGCAGCCCTCATTCCTGAAGAAGGGCTCATGCCCAAAACGTCGACTCTTCTGATCTTTGGATGCTGCCTGACCTGCTGCGCTTTTCCAGCAACACATTTTCAGCTCTGATCTCCAGCATCTGCAGTCCTCACTTTCTCCTTCAAGCACAACTTCCCATTCCTATCTGTTTCTAGTCATTCTTTTATTCTTGATGTATCTATAGAAAGTTTTAGGATGTTCCGTGATCCTATCTGCCAACGACTTCTCATGTCCTCTCTGGCTCTCCTTCGCGCTCTCTTTACGTCTTTCCTGGCTACCTTGTACCTCCTTGCCTGACAGGTACATACTTATCAAGGACACGCAGTAGCTGTTCCTTGAATAAGCTCCACATTTCAATTGCGCCCTTCCCCTGCAGTTTCCTTCCCCATCCTATGCATCCTTAATCTTGCCTAATTGCAGCATAATTGCCTTTCCCTCAGCAATAACCCTTGCCCCGCTTTACATACCTATTCCTTTCCATAGCTAACGTAAACATAACTGAATTGTGGTCACTATCACCAAAGTGCTCACCTACTCCAAATCTAGCACCTGGCCTAGTTCACTACCCAGTCCCAAATCCAACATGGCTTTGCCCCTTGTTGGTTTGCCTACACAGTGTCAGGAAACCATCCTGCACACATTGGACAAAAACTAATCGATCTAAAGTAGTCAATATTTGGAATGTTAAAGACCCCATAACAACTACCTTGTTACTCTCGCTCCTACCAAACTGATCTTTGCTATCCTTTCCTCTACATCCTCCTATTTAGAGGCTTAGCGAAGACTCCCAAAAGAGGGAACCTCTCCTTTCCTGTTTCTAATCTCAGCCCACACTACCTCAGTAGACAAGTCCTCAAACATCCTTTCTGCCACCATAATACTGTCCTTGACTAACAATGCCACATATCCTCTTTTACCATCTTCTCTGTTCTTAATGAAACATCTAAATCCCAGAACCTGCAACAACCATTCCTGTTCCTGTTTTATCCATGTCTCCAAAATGGCCACAACATCGAAGTTGCATGCTGCAAGTTCACCCACCCTTATTCCGATGCTCCTGGTGTTGACGTAGGCAAACTTCAAACCACCTTCCTGGTTGCCAGTGAACTCTTGCGACGTTGAAACCTCATTTCTGACTTCACTACTCTCAACCTCCTGGACACTGGAGCTACAATTTATTTTCCCTTTCCTCTGCTGAATTAATTTAAACCCTCCTGAAGGGCATTAGCAAACTTCCCTTCTGGGATATTGGTACCCTTCTGGTTCAGGTGTAGACCATTCTGTTTGTAGAGGTCCCAACTACTCCAGAAAGAGCCCCAATTATCTAGGTATCTGAAACCCTCCCTCCTGCACCATCCCTGTAACCACTGTTCAACTCCTCTCTCTCCCTATTCCTTGCTTCGCTAGCATGTGGCATGGGCAACAATCCAGAGATAACAACTCGATTTGTTCTGGCACTAAGCTTCCACCCTAGCTCCCCGAAGTTCTGCCTTAAATCCCCATCCGTTTTCCTCCTCATGTCATTTGTACCTCTGTGGACCATGACTTGGGGGTGCTTCCCCCTCCCTCTCAGGGATCCCAAGCACATTTCTCTAGTGATGTTGATGATACATAATACCTCCACAATATTCGTTAGCATTAATGGGATGGTTGAAATATTTTCCACCGCAAAGACTGATGCAAAATACCTGTTTAACTCCTCTGCCATTTCCTTGTTGCATATTGGTTACTACCTTCCCACATTCATTTTCTAAGGGGCCTATGTTCATTTGGGCCTATTTCTTCCTTTTTATATGTTTCAAGAAGCTCTCCTTGTCAGATTTTGTATTACTCACATATCATAGTTTATTTTCCCTCTCATTATTATTGTTGTAGTCCTTCCTTGCTGGATTCTGAATTTACTCTAGTCTTCAGGGTTATCACTGACTTTTGCCTCCTTGGACACTTTTACATTTCGCTTTCTACTCTCTTTCTATAGGGCGGCACGGTGGCACAGTGGTTAGCACTGCTGCCTCACAGCGCCAGGGACCTGGGTTCAATTCCCACCTCAGGCAACTGACTGTGTGGAGTTTGCACGTTCTCCCCGTGTCTGCGTGGGTTTCCTCCGGGTGCTCCGGTTTCCTCCCACAGTCCAAAGATGTGCGGGTCAGGTGAATTGGCCATGCTAAATTGCCCATAGTGTTAGGTAAGGGGTATATGTAGGGGTAGGGGTAGGGGTATGGGTGGGTTGCACTTCGGCGGGTCGGTGTGGATTGGTTGGGCCGAAGGGCCTGTTTCCACACTGTAAGTAAACTAATCTCCTCAATTTCCCTGGTTGGCCACAGTTGGTTTATTCCTGTCTTAGAATCTTTTCTCCTTACAGGGATACATTTTTGCCAAGAGTCATGAACTACCTCCTTAACTGTTTGCCATTGTTTGCTTTTCTATCTTTCCTGGTAACCTATCTGCCAAGTGCACTTTAGCAAACATCTATCTTAGTTCGATTGTAATCCTTTTTATTTAAGTTAAAGACAGCTTCTTCTGACAAAAGTTTCTTACACTCAAACTGACTACTAAATTGTATCACTATTTCCTTGGGGATCTTTGACTCAGAGGTCTTTTATTAAATCCACCTGAACACCCATCACTAGATTCAGGGGGCCCTGTTCTCTAGTTGGTTCCATGCCTATTGTTGTAGGAAACTATCCTTTCCTAACTTGATTTGACCCAATCAATATGGAGATTAAAGTCACCCATAATTATTGCTCCGTTCTTTTTAAAAACTCCTATTATTTGCTGACTTATAGCATTTCCCAAAGTGTGGCTATTGTTTGGAGGTCTTCTTTCCCTTGCTTTTAAATGCAAAAGTGTCCATAAATGAGAAAAGCAGAGATTCTATCCTGGTTCTACTATACAAAGTGGAAATGTTATCCAGAGCAGTGCTGATACGAATTGTTAAGAAATTAGGCGAAAGTGAGGACTGCAGATGTTTGAGATTAGAGTCGAGAGTGTGGTGTTGGAAAAGCACAAAAGATCAGACAGCATCCAAGGAGTAGGAGAATCGACATTCCAGGCAAAAGCCCTTCATCAGGAATGAGGCTGTTAATAAATTACCCATGGACAGAGTTGATTTACTTTAGGGTCATTACTTGACTGCAGGAAAGGTTTACTCATAATTGTGGGAAGTCTGAATGAGGTGAAAGGGACAGAAGAGTTACAAGAACAAATTCCATGCATTTTTCCATGATGTTTGCCAACCTGAGTAGTGGCAAAACAGAGTCCAGAACCATGTCAAAGCAATACCACAAGCAAGCAATAGAATAACTATAACTTTATAAGAGGCAGACAATTCAAAAGAGCTATTTGGGATGTTTCAGTTAATTGATGCTCAGGAATCAGATTCAGAGTTAAACAAGTTAACACAGGCAGCTCATAATGAGAATGAGTCTGAAGCAGCTCCAGAGTGCTGTTATATTAAAAAGAAAGTTCTGATGTGGAAATGGAGATATCATCACATTAGGAATAGATGGTCATTCATCAGACAGCGGGATGTCGGTGGCACAGGTATTTTATTGTCTATGTCCAAATGCCCAAACGGCAATTAAGAATCAATTACCATTGAAATGGGTCGAGGATCATATGGAGTGCAGCAAAACCTCTTTATTCCTGAACTTCAAATCCCTTGCGATAAAGGCCAACGAGGTCTGTCGCTTGCTAATTCCTTCACCTGCATCCTTGCTTTTGATGACTCATGAACAAAGACAGTCTCATCCCTTCAACACTTTCCAACCTTTCATCATTTTAGCAATAATTTGCGTCCCAAAATGAATAACATTACACTTATTGTATTACTTTTGTCACGTTTTAGCCCACTTACTTCACCTGTCCAAGTCATTTCAAAGCCTTTTTGCATACTCCTCCCAAGTTACACTACCACTTGGTTTCAGCATATCCGGAAATCTTACAATTGGTCCCCACATTCAAAACATTTATAAGGATTGCGGCGTAGCCCTGTTCTTTGTGGTGTCCCACTATAGCAGCCTGCTATCCTGAGAATGATCCATCTAAGCTTGTATGTAATCTGTAATCTCATGTGCACTAATTTTGTTGACTAACTTCCTGTGTGGGTCCTTTCCAAAAGCTTTCTGTTAACTCAAAAGTATCATATCCACTCATTGTCCATTATCCATACTACAAGTAATACTCACAAATACCTTCAGCAAGTTTGCCAAACATGAGTTCCCTTTCATAAATCCATTCTGAATCAACCCAATTTTGCTATTCTATTCTAAGAGTCTAGTTCTCAACTCATTATCATAAATTGTGAGATTTTCCCTCTTCCTGATAAACTGAGAAATCTGTCGTTGTTCTTTCTCCCTCTCTCTCCCATCTAAAATGATGGAGTGACATTTTTTGTTTTACTTCTGTGGGAACCGATCCAGGATCTGCAGAATTTAGAAAGATAATCACCAGTGCATCCACTGTCTCTCGAGTGACCTCCATCAACAGTAATAAACTAGTAATGAACCTCTGGTCATGAAAAGCATTTTTCAATCCATGTGCCAGCTCCTACTTGCTTTTCTCCAAGGCAAACATCAGGTCAACAATTATCAGGGGTACAACTTCAAAAATACAATAGAGACCAGGAAATAAAATAATTTTACTCTAATATACAGAGGACTCACACATATATATATATATATATATGTGTGTGTGTGTGTGTGTATGTGTATATATATATATATATATATAATATACACCAAATTAAATTTTAGACTTTACTTTTAACACGTGTGTGATGTAAAATAGACTATCATAAGAACAAATATAATGACAACCATATTTGTTTAATTTACACTATTCTTAGCTTTGAAGTTTGAACCAAAGTAGACAGGCAAGAGGCTAGAAGAACACAGCAAGCCAGGCAGCATCAGGGGGTGAAGAAGTCGTCATTTTGGGTCTAGCCTTTCTTTAGGGCTGGGGATGGATGTAGGGGGAACAGCAGATAAAGGGGGTGGCGGGGGCAGGATGGTGAAGTGGGGATAAGTGCAGACAGATAGAGGGTACAATCTGGTTGGTCAATGGGAGGAATGAATCTGGCTGGTGGCAGGGAAGAGTGGAATGGAGGAATGGGGCTGGGAAGGGAGTCGGGAGATGGGAAGGGAGATTATTTGAAATTGGAGAGCTCAATGTTAAGTCCTCAGGGATGTAGGCTGCCCAGGTGGGAGGTGAGGTACTGTTCCCCCGATTTGCAGTTTGGTTTGTTGTGGCAATGGAGGAGGCCAAGATGGTCACGTCAGAAAGGGAGTGGGAAGGGGAATTAATATGGGCGGTGACTGGGAGGTCTGATCAGCCCCTACGGGCCCAGCTGAGATATTCAGCAAAACGTGTCCTATGTTTATGTTTGATCTCCCCAAAGTAGAGAGGACCACATCGGGAGCACCTGATGCAGTAAACTTGGTTGGAAGAGAGGCAGGTGAACCTCTGTCTCACCTGGAAGGATTGTTTGGGGCCCTGGATGGAGATGAGGGGGCTGGTGTACCAGCAGGTTTTGCTTCTTAGCTTTGAAGGGAAAAGTACCTGGAGGTTTGGTTGGGGGGGTGGGGGTTGGTGAAGGCATAGGTGGTGGTGGTTGGTGGGAGAGTGGCACAAACTGAGGGCTGTCAAAGGGAATCATCCTTTTGGAAGGCAGAGAGAGGTGGGAACAGGAAGACATTCTAGGTGGTGGGGTCTAGTTGGAGTTGTTGAAAGTGGTTAAGGATGATGTGTTGGATGTGGAGACTTTTGGGGTGGTAAGGAAGGACAAGGGGGTTGTTGTCCTTATTGCTTTGGGAGGGGGTGTTGAGAGCAGTGGAACAGGGATAGGAGTGGTACGGTGGAGGGCTGTCTGGATGACAGAGGGGGAAAAGCACGTTGTTTGAAATATGTCGATATCTGGGATGCTCACGGATGGACTCTCTCCTCATCCAATCAGATGTAGCGGCATTGAGGAGTTGGGAGAATGGGATGGAGTTCTTGCAGGAAATTGGTTGGGAGGAGGTGTAATCTAGATAGTTTTCTTGACTTCTCCATTTCCATCTCCAGTGACAGTTTCCAGACTGATGCTTACTACAAACCCACAGATTTCCATAACTTCCAAAAGATTACATCTCCTCCCACCCAGTATCCTGCAAGAATTCCATCCCATTCTCCCAATTCCTCTGCATTTGCTTGGACAGGGAGACATTCCACTTGCAAATATCCCAGATATCCACCAATTTTGAACAACATGCTTTTTCCCCATCGGGTCATCTAGACAGCCCTCTACTACACCACCTCCATTCCCTGTTCCACTGCTCTAAACTTCCCCCTTCCCAACGCAATAAAGATAGTGTCGCTCCAACTAGACCCCACCACCAAGAACATTTTCCCCTCCCCACCTCTCTCTGCTTCCACAAGGACCGTTACCTTCAACAGTCCTTGGTTTGCATCACTCTCCCGACCGACCCAACCCCCCCAAATCTCCAGGTACCTTCCCCTGCAAGCGGAAGAGATGCAAAACCTGCTGGTACATCACCCCCGTCACCTCCATCCAGGGCCCCAAACAGTCCTTCCAGGTGAGACAGAAGTTCTCTCTTCTAACTGAATTTACTACATCAGGCACTCCCAATGTGGTCTTCTCTATATTGGGAGATCAAACGTAAACTCAGGGCATGTTTCACTGAGTATCTGAGCCAGGCTGGGGGACTGACCTGACCTCCCAGTCACCGCCCATTTGAATTCCCCTTCCCACTCCCTTTCCAAAATGACCATCCTTGACCTCATCCATTGCCACAATGAACCAAACCGTATATTGGAGGAAGGACACCACATTTCCTGTCTGGGCAGCCTACAGCCCAGAGGACTCAATATTGAGTTCTCTAATTTTAAATAACTTTCCTTCCCATTCCATGACTCCCTTCCCAGCCTCTCCTCTTCCCTTCCACTCCAACCTGCCACCAACCAGATTCATTCCTCCCATTAATGAGCAGGTCGTACCCTCTACCTGTCATCACCTATCCCCACTTCACCTCTTAGCTCCCGCCACACCCTTTATCTGCAGCTCCCCCACACCCACCCCCAGTTCTGAAGAAGGGTTACACCCGAAACATCGACTTCTCCACCACCTAATGCTGCCTGGCTTGCTGTGTTCTTCCAGCCTCCAGCCTCCTGCCTGTCTATTTTGAAATCCAGCATCTGCAGTATTTTGTATTAATGTTTGAACTAAGCAGGATGACTAGGTAGCAAATGTGCTAGATTGTAAGTTGAAAGTATTTAACAATATATGAGCTTACTCAAACTCAAATTAGGGATATTGTGGGAAATTCTGATCATCAGGAGGCTAGGAATTCACTTAGATTATCTTCATGTACCATATTATTCCTTCATTCTCTGTTACACACCATATGTCACAGCAGTATGTCAAGAAACAAATGCTTAATAATTTATATAATAAAAGCACATTAATTGCACTCAGACACTAATTATACAGACAGACATTAGGCTTTGTGTAATACAGACAAAATATTAAAATAGATAAGTCGACTTTTAATAATGACTCCTTCAACTCCCTTAAGATTATTGGGAAGCCAGTGATAATCAAAGAACAGCTATACAAGAGCATTCATTACCTCCCCAGCCTCTCACATCCTAAGAACAGCAGCCCAACTGATAGACCCAAATCTATTATTTAGAACCAGGGATGAAGCAGTTCAAGATGAAGCACAGATCAGTGGGCACTGAAGATTTACCACAGAGGATAGCTGCTGAAAGGCCAACTGTTAGCAAACAGGAATCTAGCATCCTAAATCCTCATTATATATTATTAGCTGACTGAAATTACTGAGGGAGTTCACCAAGTGAGGCTGCTACAGTGCAAAGAAGTCAGCCCTTAGTTCCATACCCATGCAAGTACAAGGAGGGGACAGAAGATTCAGAATGCTATCTGCACAGTAGTCTGACACTGTCCAGGCTGCTTCACCAATCCACTGTCATAGCGATTGCTGTAACAGTTGTCTCTTACTGCTCCTTTAGACATTTGATCTAAGAGGCAATCAAAGTGGCTTGAATAAAGGGCATCAGAACATGATTCAAAAACCTTGTAGAAAGCATTTACTCCTCAGTGTCCATTCTGTAGGAAATCTTTGGTCTCCGTATAGATCCATCAAGTTCTATTGTAAATGTTGGTAATTAGACTTTCTGATATGCAAGTATATCTGATATTAACTCATCACTTTTAACAACACTTTCTCCTCAAACTATAATTGAGAATGCATCACATGCACAATCACTTACAAGTGCACAAACCATTAAACTTGGAGCATGGTCACAGCCAGGTACCAGCAGCAGTGGACAGGACCTCACAGGTATAATCCTCAAGGGCACTGAGAATGCTCTTAGCATGTATGCTCATGGACAACCTCCTGCCTTTCACCTTTAAAACTGTGCTCCTTTCAACTCAGCTGCTTTCTATCCACTCTATCCTTGTCCCTCATGATCATATTTACCTCCGTCTGGATCCCCTTCAGCCTTCACTGCTCAAAAGAAAACAACCTGAGCTTATCCAGCATCTCTTCATTGCTAAAATGCTCCAGCCTTGTGTATTTTCTCTACCTTCCTCCAGTCTAATCACATTCTTCATATAGGACTGTGCCCAAAACTGCACACAATGTTTCAGTGTAACCTTACAAAGGTTTTGTTCAACTCGCAAGAGATCCTAAATAAAAGCGGAAAGAACTGTGGATGTTGTAAATCAGAAACAAAACAAAATTTGCTGGAAATGAACATGGTCCTGGGGAAGGGCCACCAGACCTGAAGCGTTAGCTTTGATTTCTCTTCACAGCTGCTGCCAGAACTGCTGAACTTTTCCAGCAATTTCTGTTTTTGTTCCAAACAAATCTTCCCCTCTTACAATCTTTACCTCAATTAATAAAACCAAGTGTTCTACATGCCTTCTTACTTACTCTATTCACCAGTGATGCTGCCTTCAGTGATCTGTGGATAAGCACCAGAGATCCCTCTAATACTCTGAACTGCCTCATGTCCTGCCATTCATTTGGAAATAATGGATAACTATCAAAGAGTCAGACATGGTGGGCTGAATGCTTCCTTCTGTGATGATTTTGTAATACCTGAATTTTTGACTGAACACAGATTCTTGCACTTCACCTTGGTGCCTGATTTGTATTAAGTTATCACCTTTAATGTTAAGTTCCTTTATTTGCTCAACGGACAAATGCGCAAAGTACATGGATATCATCACATGACACAGGCTGTGTCTTTATTGTAACAGTCAAGGCACGAGTTATGTCCGGAGAGTGCTCTGTACTGTCTGTTAGTTCAGCTATAAATAAACACACCAGAGATCTTCAGGTAAATGAGATCTGCATAGTCATTTGTGTTACATTTAGATAACACAAGAATGTTATTATACCATATACAGGTGGGAATTTCTTTCTTTTAAAAAAAGAAAAAAGAAGAAACCAGCTTTACAAGCTCGAAGCCCAAAGGGAACAGCATCAAACAAAACATAATAGCAATCTAAGTGTTACCAGAGTATAGAAAGTAGAATAAAATATCTTGCAAACTCTGAATACCTCCGAGTTTGTTAGGTTTTGCCATCTGATTGAAACACACTACCTGAAGGCTATTTCACATTTGAATGAATGTTGTGGATCAAGCCTGTACTGGACTAAGAGAATTTATACCTAAATCCAAGTAACAAAAAAAATGTTAACTGCATTTAGCAGAACAATACCCAAGACAAGCTTCAAGCCAAAAAATAGAAAAAGACACTAAGCACAATGCTGAAAACATAGATAAAGTGCACAAGTTCAAACATAAAGTGAGTAGTCAAAAGAATATCTGAAATTTGGATACCAAATCCCACTCCATAACCTGGAAAGCCCCAGCTCTCTCATTCAAGCTCAAACATTTGAACCAAGCGTGCAGCAATGCTTCCAAGCCCAATTAGGCAAGCGAATCTGAAGACCACCAGAAAGAATACTGCTAAGATATGGAGCGGGTCAACAGACCAGCTGTCAGCAAGAACTAAACCATATGAATCATTTGATTAGCAGTGCATACTGGAATCTGGGGAACTCATGCAACTGTACAGAGGCTGAACTGCTGGTGCAAGTAACGGAATTAGTAATTGTCTCAATATCTGCTGAAGAATTCTAAAAATACCTGTCAAAAAAAAATAGTAAGGTCGCAGCATTGACTCACTGCTAGCCGATGACAGAAAATACAAAGCATCTACAGCTGAACAACCACACTTTATACATGAAGTGAAGTCAATGGTCTTGACATTCTTTCAGGATATAAAAAGCAAACAAGCTATATGGCAAGTGTAGTCTACCACATCCACTGCAAAGCTGCCACATGTTCCAAATGTGCAGGGCAGAAGAACGCTGGTCTACCTATGCAAGAAATGTGGATCCAAAGATATGGCCAATGGCTGCAACAAGGCACAATCAAACAGAAAACAGGTGCATTTGTATTGTAACAGCAACAAGGAATGCTTCAGAGGCCTCTGTCAATATAAACAAGCACACAAAGTTCACAGCAAGACAGATCCAAGTCAAGACCCAGATTGAGATAACTTCCAAATGGGAAATGAACAAACTTTCCACGTAGTGAGTGTAATACATTGTGGAAACATTAACCACAATCAACATCATTTGCCCAAAGCAAATGAAAATACACACTCAAAACCACGACTGACCCTTATGAAAATATCATATTAGTCTGAATTCTGAAGGACCTGTAGCAGCAATGAAATTCAAATGCATAATTAACAACTGTCAAATTAACTGCACACAATGAGTTTGTCAGTCTGTTTCATTGTTGCTCCAACAATGCAATGCACCCATAGCAATTCAGCATGGAAAGCACAAATATTTTATTGGGTAGATATAATTGCTCTAGTAGTGGCTGGACACCAGTGTGTCTAGTTTTCAATATGGTAACCATCCACAATATCACCAAGGTACTCAGTGCAGCCAAAGAGATCCAGAATACTTGTCGTAAGACAGTCCAGGTTTAAAATTGTACCCAGACATATTCAATGCCTTCGGAAATTTCAGAGGTGCGATGCTCTATTGAACCTAGGAGAAGATGCAATTCCGTCAATCAATCCTTCCTGGAAGTATAGGGTTCACGTACAAGAAAAGCTTAAGTGTGAGCTGGATGATATGAAATGCAGCAGCATCACTGCTGTGTGAATCACCACACAAACTGCTGTAGTTCAATTACATGCATTCTAAAGAATAATTGTACAATCAGGTTAAGTCTATATCTGAGATATCTAAACCTCTCTCTAAAGAGACACCCATAAGATTCCGTATTAGAGGAATCGGATTCCAGCAGCTAAGTCTTCTCCTGGCTGAATGTCAATTATGGATATTATCATTACACTTAGTCAGGACATCTCAGGACTTTGCTACCTTGAGAATGTCATTTGGAAGATAATATTTCCAAAGGTTAATCTTTGGTTGTCTGTCAGCTCCACATACTCAGATGCAAATCTGTTCTGTCCTGACCCAGGCAAAGTCGAAAATATGAGACAAATGCCTCCCCTACAAGACAAGGAAGACCTACAAAGATATCATGAATTCTTCAAATTCTTGGCACTGTACATTCCAATCCTTTCTGAAAGAAACATCATCACTGAGAGAGCTCCTAAAGAAAGATATATAATGAGTCTGGCAGATGGACTGTCAACCCTATGGACCAAATGTTCAAGTTTCTCAAACAAACATTGTCAGAAGGAAACTGTACATTGCAGCACCACAACCCAAAGAAGATATTCTTGGAGCCAACTTTCCACAGAAAGTGGTAAGAGCAACATGCAGGATGGCAAACTGTTTGCATTTGTATTAAAATATCTATTATAAGCCCACTCCAATTATTGCAAAACATGAAACACTTGCTGTAGATTTTGCTATCATAAGCTTCTATAAACACCTTGAGTAAGCAACTCATCAGGAAAACCGATCGTAAACCAATTTGACATAATTGACCATAAACCACCGATGCGTGTACCACCTAAACTATAACAACTTCTGATAAAAGAAAAGGAATATGACTTTTATGTCTTCTCTGACCAGAGCTAGAATTGTCACCTCAGATACACTAAGAAAATTGCCAAACCTAAATAAAAATGTAGGAATTACTTTGGATCTGCAAGCCAACAGCATGGACATTAAGGTGGAAAATGTGCTCAAAACCAATCTATTGCAGTTTGGTCAGCATAATTGGGACCAGGTTCAATCAGAAACTAATAAAAACTTACAACTGAGAAGGCACTGTGAAAAGTTGTCATTGAAGGGTGACCTGATATAATAACAGGGGTATCAGACATATTCAGAGCTTATGGCCTTACAGAGATGAATGCAATCTCTCAAGAGGTTTACCTTCAAAAGAAAATAAATTCTTGTTCTCAAAACTCTGCCCAAGGGAATGCTGTTGTAACTAGACTAAGGACATAGGGACATAAAGCGGAGGAGGTGACTAGTACATGATAAATCAATTGGTCAGAGATAAACCGTGACATTGAGTGCACCAGAGGAAATCATTTCTGACAATGGGTCACAGTAAATAGGCAGACTCTTCTGGGATATGTATCCCAAATGGGCCATGAGCCAGGCGATGACCTCATCACATTATCCCTGACCAAATGGTCTCATTGAGTAAAAACCAAAAGAACTGTGGCTGCTGTAAATCAGAAACAAACACAGAAATTGCTGAAAAGTTCAGTTCTGAGGAAGGGTCACCGAACCCAAAGCGCCCAACTCTGATTTCTCTTCACAGATGCTGGCCGACCTGCTGAGCTTTTCCAGCAATTTCTGTGTTGGTCTCATTGATTGAATGGTTCCCACCATTAAATTACTCATCCTGAAGTGCAGGGCAACAAAAGAAGATCTTTGTTTCGTCTTGTTACGTCTCAGAGTTCCACCACAGGATATGGGCTAACCATCACCAGCAGAGACCATGTTCGGAGACAAGTGAAAGCTACAACCTATTGAAATTCTTGGAGATACAAGATACACTCCTCAGTAAACAAAGGAGGATAAAGATTTTACATGGCTGGCCAGTAGGTACGAAACTACTTCAACTACACATAGGACAAGAGATGAGAGTCACACACTCCACAATGAGAATATTGCTACCTGCAGAGAAATCCAAAGTGTGTTGTGAGACCAGCTCTCAAGATATCACTACATCCAATGAAAGAATGCTGAGGAGGACTAGACATCATGCAAGGGACGGTACAACACACAATTGTGCATTGCAAACATTAAAGAATACACCCATATGACCACAGTATGATGGAACACCAGACCAACAATATATACTCTTACAACATGGAAAGGCTGAGGCACTTGGGGCTGTTCTCATTGGAGAAGAGAAGGTTTAGGGGAGATCTGATAGAAGTGTATAAGATGATTAGGGGTTTAGATAGGGTAGATACTAAGAACCTTTTTCCGCTAATGGAGTCAGGTGTTACTAGGGGACATAGCTTTAAATTAAGGGGTGGTAGGTATAGGACAGATGTTAGGGGTAGATTCTTCACACAGCGGGTTGTGAGTTCATGGACTGCCCTGCCAGGAGCAGTGGTGAACTCTCCTTCTTTATGTTCATTTAAGCGGGCATTGGATAGGCATTTGGAAGTTATTGGGCTAGTATAGGTTAGGTAGGACTCGGTCGGCGCAACATCGAGGGCCGAAGGGCCTGTACTGCGCTGTATCCTTCTATGTTCTATGTTCTATGGCTATTGCCAAGAGGAAAAATCCACACTTCCAAAACGTTATGCTGCAACATGTTCTGGATGAGTTTGTCAAACTGCCAAGATTATACATGGACTGTTAAACTTCTGTAGATTAAATATTACAATCTTTAACTTCATGTATCTAATTTTGCTCTTAATTATGTTTATGCGTCTTAACTTTTTTTAGATTAGATTACTTACAGTGTGGAAACAGGCCCTTCAGCCCAACAAGTCCACACCGAACCGCTGAAGCGCAATCCACCCATACCCCTACATTTACCCCTTACCTAACACTACGGGCAATTTAGCGCAGCCAATTCACCTGACTCGCACATCTTTGGACTGTGGGAGGAAACCGGAGCACCCGGAGGAAACCCACGCAGACACGGGGAGAATGTGCAAACTCCACACAGTCTGTCGCCTGAGGTGGGAATTGAACCCGGGTCTCTGGCGCTGTGAGGCAGCAGTGCTAACCACTGTGCCACCGTGCCGACCACAATGCCACCGTGCCGCCCACGGTGCCACCGTGCAGCCCACGGTGCCACCGTGCAAAGCCTATTGTTGAAAAATAAAGTGGATGTTATGTTATCAGCTTTAGTGTAATATCCCTTTAAGAGCTTGGCATGAAACTGAGCAATTGCATAAATGGTGTTAGATGACCACATGCCGCAGGCTTTCTGAATGATAACATTGGAAGCACAAGCTGTATCTGGACACTCCTCTGTACAGTGTATGTTAGTTTCAACTGTAAATGAACACACCAGAGATCTTCAAGCTAACAAAATCAATATACCTCACTTTTGTTACTTTTAAATAAAGAAGAATATGATTACTATATTGACAACAGCAATGCAATAGTTTCGGATATCAACGCATTACATTTTAGTGCTAAACTGTGCACAGCTGGGCAGTAAATGTTTACAGTACGGTTATACTGGTTTATTAACTGGGAAAACTTTTAGAATTTTAATTTATTTTAAATAAACTAAAATATGGCTTATCATCTGAACTAGAATGTTTAAAGTTGGCTATTGCATATTTAATGTTACTGACTCCACATCGTCATTTGCTATTTTGTAGAATCATACCACAAAAACTAAATCTGGATTTATTACACTCATCCTGAAGAGAATGTTGCTGGTTTAATTAACTTTAAATGTAACTTATCCTTGTCAGCTATTTAGGGAAATAATATTGAGTCACTCTTTTCTGTCCTTTTAACATTCTGCAGTTAAAATAAATAAATTATGTTTTTGTACACTATTCATTTTGGTATTTTGTAGACTAATGGAACAACAGATTCACTGAATGCAAGCTATGTTTGGAAATGCAACTGACAGATGTCAAAGCACTTTCATGCATAATTTGATCAAGGTTAATTGTAAGCAGATCTCCTATGGTAGATTCAATTGGAAGACAAAAAATTGTTTTCCTCCCTTGAGCACTTGAAACAAAGTGCTTAAAGTCCATCTAGAAAGACTGGACTTTAAGATGTGCAAGGTACTGGGCCAAATCTGGAACAGTATTGAGACTGAACTAAAAACGCAAAACTTTGTGCAAAATGGTGATCTCTTCCTATTAGCAGCACTGATTGGTTGGGCAGGGTGTTGACTGATAAGGTTCTAAATCATTAAGTTCTGTTTAAATGACTGAGAAGTGGATATGGGTGCTCAAGTCTGAAAAATATTTTAAGATATGGAACAAGACGTCATTTGTATTTTATGTATTAAGTTCAAAATATTGAATATGGTTTGTTTAATCTTGTGTGCCATTATCTTCAAACATTTCATAAATCCATCTGTAGCAATTTAGAAGGTTAGTAATAATTCCTCACAAACATGTCCTTGCTTTGCGGATTGCATTACCAGAAAGCCATAAGATGGCTTTATTATTTTAAGAATTCCCCTGATAGCTCATTAAGCTTGGCTAACAGGGGCTAGGTCATACAAATCAGCAAATTGATACAGATGTACCTAATCTTACCCAGTGTGATTGGGCAGTCTAATTGGGCTCTTGTGGCATAGTGGTAGTGTCCCCACCTCTGGACCGGGAGTCCGAGGCTCATGTCTCACCTTCTCCAGAGTTGTGTGATTACATCTCTGAACAAGTTGTTTAGAAAATATGGAGCTGATTGGCCTCACTGCCCCTGGTTGAGGAAAAGCAGCGTTAGAGTTGACTGTACCTCATCAGCAGTGACACTTGCTTAACGTGGACATGAAGGTGAAGTGAGGGGACAATCTAAACATGTTGCCTTTGTAGTCAAATAGCTGACCAAGGCTTACTATCAATGATTATAAACACATAAAGATCACTTAATGAAGTAAGTCTGTTGTTTCATTGAATTAATATGCATTAAGTGGCATGGATTTCCTCCATTTCAAATGGTCCAGTATGAAATAATGGCTTGTAAACACTTCTTGTTTTATGACCACACAAAATTAGTTTATCTAGTCATCACCAGGTCTATCTTCCCCTTCCTCACACCCTCCCTTCCTCCGTAAACACAATACAGTGTTAACAACTTTGAGAAAGGAAAGGAAACAATGAACAGAGAAAATAGCTTGAGAGGCAAAGACAAGATTGGAACTCAAACATAAGTAAATTAAACCCTGGATAACCTGCCTGGGAACAGGCCATTTTAGATCTAGCAATGTTAAATGAGGTAGGATAAATAAGCAATTTCGTATCCAGTGATCTTCTAAGGGGCAATGATAAACAATATGGTAGAATTTGAAATTCAGTTTGAGGGATAGCAACTTGGGTCTCCAACCAGTGTCCTCAACTTAAATAAGGCAAATTACAGAGGCACAAAGGAAGAATCATCCAGAGCGGGCTGGAAAATTAGACAAAGGGGAAAGAGATTTACATGAACTATTCCATGGAAGAGGAACTTCAGTTAGGAGGATAGATTGGTGAAATTGGGCCCATTCTCCTGGGAGCGAAAAAGACTTGAGAGTAGATTTGATAGAAGATATCAAACTCGTGGACAGGTTGGGTAGAGTAGATAGGGAGAAGTTGTTCCCACACATAAAAGAAAAAGAATAGGAGGGCATACATTTCAATCACTGCCAATGTGGTCACTGCCCTTTTCTGTCTTCCTCCTTAAGGTGCCACTGTTTTGATCTTTTGTTTCCCAAAGCTCCAAAACAATGCAACAGTTTATAAAACAGTAATTACTGCTCCTAGAATTCAAGGAAATAAGTTCCAACACTGAAAAGAGAAGTTCTTACAATCACAATTTTTCCCATCCTCCATCGGAATAGTGACAAAGATGTTTAGTATGCTTCCCTTTATTGGTCAGTGCTTCTATTCCTGATGAAGGACTTTTGCCCGAAACATCGATTTTCCTGCTCCTCAGATACTGCCTGACCTGCTGTGCTTTTCCAGCACCACTCTAATCTAGGTATTGAGTAAAGGAGTTGGGGGGTTATGTTGCGGCTGTATGGAACATTGGTTTGGCCACTTTTGGAATATTGCCTGCAATTCTGATGTCCCTACTATAGGAAGGATGTTGTGAAACTTGAAAGAATAGTTCAGAAAAGATTTACAACGATGTTGCCAGGGTTGGAGGGTTAGAGCTATAGGGAGAGGCTGAATAGACTGGGGCTATTTTTCCTGGAGCAACGGATGCTGAGGAGTTACCTTACAGGGGTTTATAAAATCATGAGGAGCATGGATAGGATAAACAGACAAGGTCTTTTCCCCAGGCTGGGGGAGTCCAAAACTAGAGGTCATAGCTTTAAGGCGAGAGAGGAAAGATTTAAAAGGGACCTAAGGGACAACTTTGTCACACAAATGGTGGTGCATGTATGGAATGAGCTGCCAGAGGAAGTGGTGGAGACTGGTACAATTACAACATTTAAAAGGTAACTCGATGGGTATATGAATAGGAAGGATTTAGAAGAGTATGGGCTAAATGCTGGCAATTGAGACTAGATTAATTTAGTAAGGATATCTAATCGCCATGGATGAGTGGACTGAAGGTTTCTGTGCTACATATCTTTATGAGTATTTGAATTGATGGGTAAATGAAGTAAGGATGATGTGCGAAAGGGTGTGTTCACCTGGTGAGTAGGCTGCGTATGGAATGCACTGCCTGGAAATGTGGAGGAGTCAGGCTCAGTTGGAGCATTAAGAGGGCATTGGATGATTATTTGTGTAGAAATATGGGGAAAAGGCAGGAGATTGGCATTAGGTCATAGAACTGGTGCAGGCACAATGACCTGAATGGCTTCTTTCTACACTGTAGCAATTCTGTGATTCCATGATTTTGGAATGTTCAGTAGATGACCACTGTCAGACATTTAAACTGCCACTTCATAACACTCAGCAAAAGTTTATTTCGATCGAAAAGAAAGTCTAGCTGAGAAGGATGAACCACATGTGTTTCACAATGATAATCGAGGAGAGTGTCTGATCAAAATCTAAAGCGTAGCAAGTGGTGAAAACTAGTGATAGACCAAAAGATTCAGATTATTTTAGGGACTAGAAAAACATGACTTAAAAAAAAAACAAATAGCAAGGGAGAAAACTGATTATGAGAGTAAATTGGCAAGATTTTTTTAAGGCATCAGGAGCTTCTACAGATAAGTACAAAGAGACTAGCTAAAGCGATTGTCGGGTATTTGGAGGATGCAACTGGGGAGCTGCTCATGGGGAATTGGAGAGTGGCAGTTAAAGTGAACTCATATCATACAAAGATCAGGTTGTTTTGTTATAATGCATGTTTCGTTAATGTGAATTTGCTGCCACACGATTGGCAAATTGGGGACACTTTTGAAAGTGTGAACTTTTAAAATGTGTGTTGGCTGTAACACGATTACATCATCAATATTTCAAGCACTGTTTCTGAGGAGCAATTTTTGTACAAGAATACCACCATCGCATTAAAGAAGAACTACCTGAACTGTGGATGCTGAAACAAAAACAAAAATGGCTGAGCAAATTCAGCAAGTGTAGCCGTATCTGTGGGGAGAAAACGGAGTTAACAGTGGTGACTCTCCATCAGAACAGTGAGGCTGACAACGAGCCCAGGGGGAGCAACAGGCCCCCCACAGAGGATGAGGAGCACCCAGCTTAGGGAGAAATTGCAGCTGCAGAGCCCCTGAGGAAGCCCGTGATCCTCAGGGGTCTCAGAGTTCTCGGCCCTAACTCCATTTCTTGGGGGTGAGTGAGATTCACAGCCAATATAGGGTCCACACCTCACAGGACAATGAAATGAAACTGGATTGGGACCTGAGGGCTGCAACAACAGGAGGCCATCCTTTCCCAGCGGCTGGGAAACTGACAATCACTTTGAATCCCTATATAGCTGGCTCCTTCCAGGGATCAATGGGTGCCCTGTGTGGGATCTCTCAGACATGCACCTATAAATATATCAGGGCAGTGACTAGTGCCATCTATACAAGATCACACCAGATTGTTTCATTTCCCAATGACAAGGTCAGTGCTGCAGCCTGGGCAGTAGGATTTGGAACCAAAGCTGGCTTCACCCAAGTGCAGGGCATCATGGACTGCATTGACATGATACTGAGGAGGCTTTATTACAACAAATGTTCATTAATCATCCATTTCATTAATTTGAGGAATGCTTTCCATTTCATTAATGTTCAGGTCATCTTTCACCAGTGCTACCATTTCCTGAAGGTGTGTGCCCACTACCCTGGCAACTGCCATGGCTCCTCCATGCTGGAGTACCCTTACGTACCTGGTGTGTTTGAGGGTCTGGGTGCCTCATTTGGCTGGTTACTAGGGGACAAGCCCTACCCACTGGGACCATGGCTTATGACCCATTGCACAAGCATATATCATGTTGCCCATATTTTGACCGGGGCTGTGCTGTGCTCTGCACAGTTGGTGCAGGCAACAAGGTGACATGCTGGATACCTAAAGACTGGGAAACAGCAGCAGTCTTCTGCAAAAAGCAATGTAACTGGCACTTAACCAAAAAATTTATGATTCAGCTCCAGGTGTTTTGCCGTTGGTACAATCTGCTTCTTTATAAACATCATTAATCCACATTCCAGGCTAAACCAGTGCTTACAGCCACCAAATTACACAAGAGCCAATAGATGATTCTTTCTCAGTTGTTATCAATTCTTTTTCTCTACGTATGTGCTTTCAAGATAGCAGATAATTCTGATTGCAAAAACAATTCGACAGGTCTACATGCTTTAGTTAAAAACTGTCAACCATTTCTTACCAAAGTTATTCATTTAATTATTACACATCAGCAATCAATAAGACAGGGTTAGCATTGTTCAATAGTTCAGCACCAGGAATTGCTTTGCGATATTAAATTCTGCATGTGGTTCATTTGCTTGCAATCCAAATGGAAAATGTGTTTACATTTAATACTTATGCAATTATTACTTCATTCTGTGTTTCTGTTTCTAAAAGCAGGGGCTATATTTTTTGAGAAGACAGACACATGAGCTCAAAGAAGCTTCTTTCTGTGTCAAATATCACTATTGTTGATCTAAATGTAGGCTGACAGATTTAAATACAGGACTTAATTGGTTAGTTTATCCAGCCTATTATTGTTTAATGGCTGCACCGGGTGGAATCCAAAGTAAATCTTTCAATAATGAGATCTTCCCAGTGAGTAAAATGAGTCACAAATGGTGCACTGCCTGAATTACCTTCTAACTTATCCTCCTTTCTCTTCTTCCCAGCGTCATTAGAGAACACTGTGCTTTGTGTCCAATCCATGCAACTGATACAGAGTCATGCTGAAGATCCTGCATGATATGGATTGAAGAGGGCCTTAGCTGTCCCTTCAGCTGAAACCCACCACCAGTGTGCAAATGGCTTATTCAGTGACACATCTGGTGCTCACATGGCATTCACAGTTTCTCTCCTGGATCTGATTCCTCAGATTTCCAAGAGGAGTCATCATCCGCGTTTTAGGTGGATGTCCCCGATTTCTGAGTCGACAGTCAATAACACTGCTTTGAAATGTAATGCGATTTCTGCAGAGATATTGTAAATACCTGGAGCTATTTATCAACTACAGTACAGACAGTTTCTCATTCTAAATGTCAAAAGGCAGAACTGCATGAATAAGCTATAATAAAGTCATACATTTTCAGAGGTCTGCATTTCTTATTTTTGTCCAAATATTCTGCATGTACATGCAATAGTTTTTGGCAACCAAATCCATTAAGAGGATTTTAATCAATTCTTTTACATTGTAACAATGCCCGTCAGATCAAATGTGCAAAACAGTTTACTTGTGACAACTTCATCAAACAGCAACAAAAGCCTATGGCACGTTGGCTCAGTGGTTAGCATTGCTACTTCACAACACCATTATCCTGGGTTCAATTCCAACCTCAGGCAACTGTCTGTGTGGACTTTGCACATTCTGCATGGGTTTACTCTGGTTTCCTCCCCCAGTCCAAAGATATGCAGGTTAGGTGTAGGGGTATGGGTGTGTTGTGCTTCGGCAGGTCAGTGTGGACTTGATGGGCTGAAAGGCCTGTTTCCACACTATAAGTAATCTAATCATGATTCCAACTGGAAGGGGATCTTTTCCTTCATATTGTTGTGTGCTATAGCTTTCCTCATTTTTCAGTTATGGACAGTATATTTTAGCTTTACCTATTTATTTGCAAATTAACCTGTTTTGTTCTGCAAGAAAAATATCTACATTTGTGCAATAAGTTTGAATTTGGTTATGTTCATAAGACACTCTCTAACTTGATTATTAATCAAATATTAATTCCCAATGATCCATAGTTATCTTGTACCATCCTAAACTACTTTAACATGGATGTACATATGGGTTTTGTGTATGAATTTCAGGAAAAATCCTGAGATTACACGAGTGCATCAGAACAGGTACATTATCAGTTTTGCAATGTTGCTCAATTGCAGTTTGGCTTTGGCTCCATAATTTTCCCAGACTTCCTGGAATTTTCCAATTAAAGAAAGACAGTTGAGGAGTCTGAAGCCAGTAGTAAGTACGACCTATTCGCAGTTGCTCTCTTACTTGCTTGAGAGAAAGGGTTTGGTCCCTTCTGAGAAGTGACTTCACACACTTTCATGCTGTCACCAACATTTACAAGGTTCTGAGAGCTGATCAACAGCTATCAGAACAATGTGGGTGCTTATTATGCTGTGGTGGCCCTCAGTTAGGGACCAATATGATGCCCAGAAAAAGCATTAGCAGCAGCTAAAGTGACAGGACCAGCAACAGCCAGCTGCTCACAGACCTACAGTTGTACAGGAGCCAACAGATCAGCAGAATCACTGAGGACCCTACACCCAGTACACAGGTTTGCAGGAAGAGGTTAACCTTCTTGATATATCAGACTAATGCCTCAGGAGGCTCACAGTGTTAGATTATTTTGGTGGTAGAGTTGAAAGATATGGTGCTGGGAAAGCAGAGCAGGCCAGGCAGTATCCGAGGAGCAGGAGAGTCAACGTTTCAGGTATGAGCCCTTCATCAGGAATGTGGAGGGGGCAGAGGGCTGGGGGAAGGTAGGTGGGAAGGTGATAGGTAGATGGAGGTAGGGAGGGTTGAACGGATAGGTGAGAAGCAAGATGGACAGGTAGATCAGGTCAAGAGGGCAGTGCCGAGTTGGTGGGTTGGGCATGGGATGAGATGGGGGGAGGAGAGATTTGAAAACTGGTTGGAGGGGAGGGGGAAGTGTTGGACAGGGTTGGGGGGAGGGGGTGATATTGGACGAGGTTGGGGGCTTGGGGGCGGTGTTGGACGAGGTTGGGGGGCGGGACCAGTTTTGGATGAGGTTTGCGGGCGGGAGCGTGGTGTAGGATGGGGTTGGGGCGGGCGCAGTGTTGGACGGGGTTGGGTGGAGGGTCGGTGTTGGACGGGGTTGGGGGTGGGGTCACTGTTGGACGGGGTTGTGGCGGGGGTCGGTGTTGGACGGGGTTGGGGTGCAGGGGGCGTGTTGGATGGGGTTGGGGCGGGGGCGGTGTTGGACGAGGTTTGGGGTGGAGACGGTGTTGGACGGGGTTGGGGCGGGGGCGGTTTTGGACAGGGGTGGGAGGGCAGGGGCAGTGTTGGACGGGGTTGGCTGCGGGGGTGATGTTGGACAGGGTTGGAGGTGGGGGGGCAGTGTTGGACGAGGTTGAGGCAAGGGGGGCGGTGTTGGATGGGGTTGGAGGCTGGGGCAGTTTTGGACAGGGTTGGAGGCGGGGGCGGTGTTGGACGGGGTTGGAGGCAGGGGGGCGGCATTGGTCGGGGTTGGAAATGGGGGGCATGTGCCACTCCATGTGCCACTCCTCAGCCCATTGGTCCATCTGATCAAGATCCTGTTTAATCTAAAGTAACCTTCTTTGCTGTCCACTACGCCTCCAATTTTGGTGCCATCTGCAAACTTACTAACCGTACCTCTTATCCTCATGTGCAAATCATTTATATAAATGACAAAAAGTAGAAGACCCAGCACCGATTCTTGTGGCACTCCACTGGTCACAGGCCTCCAGTCTGAAAAACAGCTCTCCACCACCACCCTCTGTCTTCTACCTATGAGCCAGTTCTGCATCCATGAGTATCTATGAGTTATCTCGAAGTAACCTTCAGGAATAACATGCTATAAGTTAATCTTTAATTTATTTAAAGTATAAGCTTGATTATTGATCTGCTTTAACTTGAATCCTGCAAATTAACAAGAGACTAACTAAAGTACGTTGATCAGCACTTTGCTGACAATGCTCGGAACCTACCCGATCGTCATGACAACTGATTTAAGGCATTTGGGCCAAATAGCCTGTTCCTTCACTAAATCTAATATATTATGTGAATAGATGTTGAAATATTTCAATGAAGAGAAATAGGACAATGAAAATTAGGCATAATGTATTTTCTACAAGCGTGGCCAATCATGATGTGCAAACTTTGTGAGGCTCCTCTGTTCCTGAGGTGCAACTTTTACCCATATCATTAAATTGTATGGAATGTAAATCCCTATTTCAACCGTTAACTGATGTGACCTGTTCCAGCCTTTTTCTGACTGGCCAGATGATAGGGATCACATGGACATCACTCTGAAATGGGAGCATACGTGTGCGGAGATGATTGGAAATGGCTTCCTGTGACAAGAGTTAAAAGAACACTAAGGAGAATAGATTAAAATGATGCTCCAGATGGTGGATTAAATGTGCACAGTAAAAATAAGATTAAGTAAATGGTAAGTTTTATTAAGAATAGTCTGAATAATGTTTAGGAGGTGCACAGGGAGCATTCAAATCTAAAAGCATATTTTTTGCACAGTGTGAGTATAAAGGTAGGTGAAGGCTATGCCACTGAATACACTGAATGTTTTTTTTGCAAACATCAATTTTCCTTTCAACATGAAGTACAACATATTTCTTTCCCCTGATACTATTTCAGCAACATGAATTATGAGGGGGTTATGCAGAGCAGCTCCATTGCAAACAGCAAAATGTTTGACTTGAAGCTTGGCTGCAGGTCCAGGAGTCTGGGACTGTGTGCCGCTGGCTAAGAAATTAGAAATACTTTTACCTTGATGGTGTGCCACCGATTGGAGAAGTATGATTCTCACATCACTGGACAGCCATGACCTGATATCTTTAGAGCTAACGGCATTGACTTTTTTTTAAACACAATTTATATTTTCAGGTTCTTCAGTTTTGAAGGATGGACCACCCTTATGTGCTCACACCAACACTGTTACTTAGTGGTATATGTTAAAAGGTCCAACTTCATAAAAAGCAATTTGTGGTTCTGCTCAATTACTAAACAATTAGGTGGAGAGCACATTTCAGAATCTGGCAGCTACATTCTGATCATGTACAAATCACATACCCTAAAGGGTTTCCAAGATGATGCATGACCCTATTTCAGACCAAACATCAACTGAATACTAACACAAGATACTTCAGCACAGAATATACTCCTAGTTTGATAAAGCAGGATGCAAAGTGATCCCTCTGGAGGGGCTTCTACAGCAGTGATGTGAATATTTGACAGGATATTAGAAACATTTTGTATTCAGCGAGGCGTCTAAAATTGATATTAGCTAGGAGTGAACTTATAGTATGGTTATTTGGAAACAAGTGTCCAATTGATTGTAGCAGAAAATGGCAAGTCAGCAAGAGGGGTTTTTGATTCCTCTGCACATCAATCAGTGGCACTTTCCAGTTGGTCAAACTCCAGTAATACCCATTTCTCAGACATAGGTGAGAAAAAGGGTCACAGAACATCTCATAAATGTTTAATTCCCTTCAAATTGCACAGGACCTCAGGGGGCTTCATTCATTCTGTTGGGGGGACTACAGTCATAAGGCTCTGATTCCTTTGAAGTAGAAAGTAGATTTTTGAAATAGAATCATTGTCCCCAATGTTAACCCACTCAAAACATTCACTTCCAGGTTTAAAATTAGACCTATAGGACCATAGGAAGGAAGCCATTCAGTCCATCATCTCTGTACTGGTTTGTTAGTAGAGCTATGCAAGTGTTTCCCTCCCCACCATCTTGTAAATGTTTCCTCATCAATTCTCTTTTGAAAGTTACTTTTAAATCTTTGAAGTTTTCATGTGTCAGGGTCTGGTTCTTCTGCCATTCATACAGATCTGTGTTCTCTGTTTCCAACTTAGTGCCATTAGAAGCTGTTTCTGTTTTTTAGTCCTATCGATTTCACCTCTATCACATCCTTTCTTGACCCTCACTGATCTAAGGAGAAAACTCCAACCCAGTAATCAAATACCCTCATACTTGGTACCATGAGAATAGTATCTTCTGCATCTTCTCCAAGGCTTTAATGTGTTTCCCTAGAATGAAATACAAATCTCCAGCCAAAGCCCAACAAATGTTTAGTAAAGGTTTAGCCTTGTTGCCTTGGTTTTGTATTTCACTTGCATTATTTAAAATCGCAACATTCGAGGCAATAGAAGGTTGCTGACTCATTAGAGAGAGAAAACTGGTGGTGATTTAACCAGACGGTCACCTCAAGGTTGGACCTTCATAATGACCTCAACTGGTGGGAATTGAGCCTGTGCTATTGGCATCATATCACAGTGTAAACCAGCCAAATGAGCTACCTGTACCCTGGTGAGTTTTAGATAGAAAACTTTGGCAATATGTAGGAATCTAGTAGAGACCCAACCAACATGGCATGTGGTGAGATATGTTAGAATTGGAGGAGAATTCCAATGACACCTATCTCAGTATCAGAAACATCTTGCTGCATCTATTTTGCAACGATGAAGAGAGTTTCTCGCTAAGTAATGGTGAGTTGCCAATTAAGGATTAATGCCTGTGAAACACCTTATTAACTTCATGTCTCTCCTCATTAATTTGCAGCTTTTGATTTTATCAAAAAAAAACAACCAGATTAGACACTGAAGTCTCAACATGGAGGTCAGAGCAGGTCCCTGGAGCCATCAGCTGCTGCTGGCTGTGAGAAGCTTCCATTCTTGATCACCATGTCAAAGCCTCTAAAGTTATCACCAGCTGCATGCACCCCTTGTCAATGGAGATTGGCATTTGAAATTTGTCCTCACTATCCCATGGTACATTTCCAAACTGCTTTCAGGATGCTTAGGGAGCCCAGACTTGCATTGCATGTACCCCAGCAACCAGCATTGAAGTGCTGCTTTAAACAAACAGGGGTAGGCACCCAGCTCACAGATTAGACAGGGTTATATCTCCAGGCTGCTCACTTGGCACCTACCTGCATTCTTCCATAATACCTGACTTGCCTTGCCTTGCTTTGTCAATTAGTGCAGTCCAACTCAAACAGGCAGCTTGTCTTTTTGGTCAGCAAACCTCAACTGTACATGTTGCTAGACGGCAGTGTGAGGTGAACCATGTGTAACAGCTTACACTGTGCAGCAAACAGGTTGTGAGCTCTCAAATTCCTAGGCAGGTAGTCCTCAATGTGATCAATGAAGGTATCCATCATTCCCAGTGCAGTAAGTCAAGGGCAGCTTTTCATACCTGTCTGGGTTTGGCCACAGTCAGTTTTTGTTCTTAGAGTCTGTATCTTTACAATGCAAGGAGTGGGTCATGGTCAGTTCTATGGGTCCGTAGCAGCCGTTCCAGGGTGCAGGGTTAACACAGTTGGGAAGATGCACACTTCTCATCCAGGGCTGAGTCCATCTAAAGAAACTCATGGGAAAAAAGGGTTTGGGAATGGGCCGGTGTGAAAAAGGGTTCTACTGCTACAGGAAGGAGATGCAGGAACCCTTTTGTGGGGATTGGAGAGTCATAGGCTCACAGAGGAGAGATGATAATTGTGAAGATAAGCAACTGCATTTGTAAAGAGGGGGGTTGTGGGAATATGGAAAAGCATAGAGGGAGATGGAGTAATGTAACGAGAGGAGGTCAACCTTGGAAAAGGATACCCTAATTTCAAAGTGGACAGTGTATAGTCACAACTGGCATGATCACCTGATTTGCCAAAGCCCAGAATGGGCAGGCACAAGCTCATGTAGACAGGTTAGGTGGGGATCTGGGCTGCTGTGAAACCTGTGGGTTTGAAGGCAGGTTTTTCAAGAAGGGAATGTAGATGTCTAATACCTATTGATGCATGGAGACTGAAACTGCAATCCACTGTTTCAGAGCATTCTGTTGCTTTCTGGAAATGCTAGGAATTGAAAATACACAATGGGGAAGAAAATGGCGGTGACTGCACCCAGAATAGGTGAGATAGGTGTTCCAACTGTGAGGGAGGGGACTGCAAGACCCTTTAGAAAGCAAGACGTCTACACACATGTGCCCCATCCAGGACAGAGACCTGTGGGCTGTCTAATCCCTGCAGATCCTAAAGCATTAACTCCCTGTGTGCTATCCACCTCCCTACCTCAGACATCATTGGCCATTTCATTCACTTGTCGACACAGATGCCAGGGGAAGTATAGGGATGTTTAACCTGGAGGAGCAATAGTATTCACAGAACCCACTGCCTTACATGAACTGTGTTCATCTTGCTTCCACATGCTCTCAAAACAGACATCGATCCACGATGGTTCCTGTGGGGTCATGGTGTTAGGCATCATGCTGGGAATGGTGATGTGATGAATGACATACTTATATCTGTGGTTCACAAAGACTTGAAGGTAGATCTGCTGCAAAGCCAATCAGATTTATAGCAAGTGTGATTTTATATTCATTACACTGTCACTGTGCTGTATTAATGCCCTCAAGAGGACTTGTTTCTTTCTTTTCCTCTCACTATGTCTGAGCATTGACCCTGATTCTGCAGCTTAGGTGGAGAGAGTTTACTCAGCAGTGGGGCCTCTGGAGGCTTGGCTTGGTGACCACAAGAGTGCTTCAGTCAGGATGGCCCTATGCATCCTCCTTGGTATGATCTTTCAAAGGTTGTGGAGAGGTACAGGAGGGTGAAGGTGGAGGCCACCTCTGGAGTGCCCTGAGGAGAGAATTCTGAGGGGGCTTTGTGTACTTTCCCCTCTGACTGAGTGCATCCTTGTACTAGCCCTCTCCCTTTGTAAGGAAGGGGCACCTGGAGATCAATAGCTCTGGCGATGGAGTGCAGGCGTCTGTGTGTCCCCAGTGACTCTGAAGATGTTGGATTATGCTCCCACACTTTCAAACATTCCCAATGAGGTGTATGGTGTAAGTACAGGAAACAACCTTGCTGATGCTTCCTGTGATTCCTCGATACTCTTACCCTTGGAGGTGGTGTTTCCCCAGTGAGGCCATGGACATCCCATTGGTACCTGCAAGACACAAGGAGAGATGGTACTTTGGCCAATGGTTAGAAGAGGTGGTGAATGGGCAGTGGTGTCACTGTGACAGTTACAGTAGAATGAAGAATGGGACTTAGTTATTTGGAGGGACGTGGATCTCTCGATGCTATCCAAGTCTCCCGGGAGGCATAAGATTCTTGACGTATAGGTGGTGAGGTGCCTGATGCCCACCTGCCCTAAGCATGAATCTTAATGGGAGCCTAGCGTAGTCATTGACCTTGTGGTGCTGCATGCCATTCCTTCGCATCATGGAGATTGCACTGCCTAGCTGGTGACCTTGTACAAGGCTGTCAGGGTTTGGTTCATGATTCCTCCACTGATCTGCTAGGAAGTGGAATTCAACTTCTTCTGTACCACCCCTTCCACCTGGAATTTCAGATGCCATCTTCACTTCCTCCAACGTCTGCCCGAATGCCTATCATGAAATAGACCAACCACAGAATGTCAATGCTCATCTGAGAGCACCATAGACTTTTAAAGAAGGCATTGGTGCTGGTAAAACTGGTCTTTCAGCAGATACCCACTGAGTAGCACATAGTTCCTGTAACAGTGCATGGTAAGATGGGGCTGCAATCAGATGAGAGGAGGCCCATAGTGAGAGGTGAGTAGTTAATGAGGTGAGTTTGGTAAGATATGACAAGAAAAATTGTTAAATTTCACAGCAGAAAATCTTCCCAAAAACTGTACACAATTGACACTTAAATGAAAAATAGATTCAATCTAGTCTGTCTCTGTTTTCAAAATGTGAAGGCTTTCATAACGAAAGAGAAATTTAAGGAAGGAAATGTTGAGTGAATTCTCGACATTAAGCTGAGACTATGCAAAGAGAAGAATCTTGCTCAAATTCATTTGGATTTCAGAATTAATGAAAGACATCAGTTTGCATCCTTACAAATTGACCTGTGTTTTTCTCAGGGACTAAAGTTTTATTAAACCCTTTTGTTCTCTTAACAGTCTTCATCCAGACGTTAATAAAATGCTATCTTCTCATGCAACATACATCATTCAATGACTGATTTCAGAAACTCTGAATCAATATAAAATTTACGTATCTTGAAGTGTTCAACAGTTCTCCGTTATATCCTATTCATTGAGTACATGCATGCACTATAAATGTCTGATAGCCAATAGTATTTGAATATTTAGGGTAATTAGTATTTGAATTTGTATGTAAGTCCCTCTTTCGGCTAAGAATAATCTACAGCATCATTCTGATTGCAAAGTTGGCGGTTTCTGAATGATCCCTTAATTAACCATCAAAATGAATTTGTAGTAGAAAAGGTTTTAAATCTCAAAGAATCACAATTTCATTTGAGAGGGTTGTATTAAAATCAGAAGCCAAATTTAACAGATGATGTGAACTGATTTTTTAATAGTAGTCTGGTGTATCTAAGAAAATATGTTATCTAAATGGTGAGAGGTTGCACTGCTCTGAGATGCAGATAATTCTGGGTTTTCGAGTGCATAAGCCACAGAAGGTTAGTATGCAGGTACAGCAAGTAATTGGGAAAGTGAATAGAATATTATGGTTTATTGTGGGGGGAGTTGAATGCAAGGGTAGAGAGGTTATGCTCCAGTTATACAGGGCAATGATTACTCTGCATTTAGAGTATTATGTACAGTGCTGAACACTATATGTACAGAAATATGTTAATGCTTTGGAAGTGAAATAATTCCAGAAAGGCTATTTATTTACATCTGGAAAGTTCTTGACACTGATGCAGTTCCCTCAGAGCCAGCTCTCAGAGTGTCAGAGTATCTGACAGCCCCTTTTTTATTTGTCAGCCAGGGCTCCCTGATTGGACCAGATTAACAGCCCCAATCAGGGAACTCATATTCTATGAGATCCACCTGGCTCACCTCAGTACTATCATTACATCCTTCCCCCTTGGAGTCTGAGGACAAAGGCCAGTCGTTTTTCTTGAAGCATCTCCTAGAGAGTTTTTGTCATGGGTCAGTTGACACTGACTCTGTGTTGGATGCGAGCAGTGTGTAGCACTGTCTCGGGAAAAATTCACTCTCTTCTTTCGGTGGCAAAGGTATCAATGCAGTAACATCTGCTGAGTTTATCTCAAATTCAGAGGTCTTGTCAATGCTTGATGGAGAGGGTGAACACAAAGGTTTAGAGAGCTTTTTGAATTGTTCTGAGGAGTGGGGCATATTTTGCTCCCACATGTTTATGAGTTTCCAGCATTCAGATGGTCCATGTGCTTGTTCAGGACCGTTGCTCGTACCCGAACTTTAAACATCACTGGTCCTGACCGTGCATTGATGAAGCCTCTTCCCCACACAGGGCCATTTCCGGATGTAGTTTTGCTCATTGAGCTAGAACGCTCATTTCCAGATGTTTTGTCACCCCACAAGGTAACATCTTCAGTGGGCCTCCGGGCAAAGCTCTGCTGATGATTCCTGCTTTCTATTTATATTTTTGGGGTTCTTTGGGTTGGTGATGTCATTTCCTGTGGTGATGTCATTTCCTGTGGCGATGTCATTTCTGGTGGTGATGTCATTTCCTGTTCTTTTTCTCAGAGGGTGGTAGATGAGGTCTAACGCGATGTGTTTGTTGATAGAGTTTCAGTTGGAATGCCATGCCTCTAGGAATTCTCATACATGTCTCGGTTTGGCTTGTCCTAAGATGGATGTGTTGTCCCAGTTGAAGTGGTGTCCTTCCTTATCTGTGTGTAAGCATAATGGTGAGAGAGGGTCATGTCGTTTTGTGGCTGGTTCATGTATCCTGGTGGCTAGTTTTCTGCCTGCCTGTCCAATGTAGTGTTTGTTACAGTTCTTGCATGGTATTTTGTAAATGACATTAGTCTGTGCAGGGTCTTTCAAGTTCATTAGGTGCTGTTTTAGTGTGTTGGTGGGTTTGTGGGCTACCATGATGCCAAGGGGTCTGAGTAGTCTAGCAGTCATTTCCGAAATGTCTTTAATGTAGGGGAGTGTAGCTAGGGTTTTTCGACATGTTTTGTCTGCTTATTTGGATTTGTTGCTGAGAAATCAGTGGACTGTGTTCATTGGGTTCCCATTCTTTTTGAATACACGGTGTGGGGCCATTTCCTTGGTTCCTAAATCACTCTTTGTCCCCTGCAGTGAACTGTCTCTCTCACTTGGCAGAGTCTGACATCCAGCATTGGCGTTCCTGATGCATTTCACCCTCCCGCCTCCGGTTATGGGAAGATCAAATTTAACCTGGTGCAGAGTCTTCTCCCCATTAGCAACTCTGCTGGAGCTATCCCTGTAGTTTTATGAGGCCATTGGACGATGGATGGTAGGGAGCTGTCCATATATGTCAAAACCCATTCCATCTCAGAAATTTGGGGCAGCATGGTGGCTCAGTGGCTAGCACTGCAGCCTCACAGCAGCAGGGTCCCATGTTCAATGCCGGCCTCGGGTGATTGTCTGTATGGAGTTTTCATATTCTCCTTGTGTCTGCGTGGGTTTCCTCCGGATGCTCCGGTTTCCTCCTACAGTCCAAAGATGTGCAGGTCAGGTGAATTGGCCATGCTAAATTGCCCGTAGTGTTAGGTGCATTGGTTAGAGTGAAATGGGTCTGGGTGGATGCTCTTCGGAGGGTCGGTGTGGACTGGTTGTGCTGAAGGGCGTGTTTCCACACTGTAGGTAATCTAATCTACTCAACTTCCCTGCTGTTAAACGATGGCCCGTTATCTGTGCCCAACATTTCCGGAAGTCTGTGTATTGCAAAAGATACGTGCAGTTTGTCTATTGTTGTTCCTGTGTTTGATGAATTAAATCTATACACTACAAACACTTTGTGTGGGCATCTACATTGACAAGAACATTGAACCTGTGAAAGGACCTGCATAGTCAATGTGTAACCAAGTCCAGAGTTTTACCTGGGAGAGCTGCTGGCAGTCATTTTTATCCTTGTTGGCATTTGGGGCAATGCCCCACCAATGCAGCTATACCTGCATCCAGTCCTGGCCACCAGACATAACGTCTCATCAATATCTTAATTTTGGAAGCCCCTGGATGACCCTGATGGAGTTCAGCCAGTATCTGTCAGCGACCTTTGTTCAGAACAATCACTCTTGCTCCTCACAATAAAAAGCCAGCCTCTGTGGTGACGTGGTGTCTCTGCTCCAAAAGGGTTTCAATTCTAGTTGTGATGGCCCTTTGGTTTCTCACATCCCCGCCAGCTGTTTCAGTTTTGCCAGGACCAGATCCTTTCCCATCCAAAGTCTGACATTGTGGGCTGTAACTGGAAATGTGTCCAGAGTAGAAACCATTACGGACTCTTCCAGTGGTAGTGCATCTGCCAGTAGGAGACAGCTCAATGCATCCACATTTGTTACTTGGAGAGTGTTCATTATATGAAGTTGGTATTAGAACCCACCACTGAATTCGGCCTGAAACTATAGGCAGCACTGCCTTCTCCTCCTTAAGTAGACCTAATAGGATTTGTGGTCCATTATTAGTACAAATAAACAACCATAAAGGTATTGGTGGAACTTCCTGGCTCCAAGTATAAATGCCAAACCTTCTTTCTTTATCTGGACATATTTACGGTCTGCATTAAACAAAGTCCTGGAATCATATGCTATTGGGTATTCCTCTCCATTGGGCCACCTTTGAGGTAACACCAACCCAATGCCATACAGGGAAGCATCATATGTCAATCCCAAATCTCACTTGGTATCATAGTGTGCCAGGACCTTATAGGATGGTAGCTGTTTCTTCACTTCCCTGAAAGCTATGCCTTGGCTATGCAACCATTTCCAAGGCTGACCCTTTTTTAAGAGTTGATATAAATGTGCCAGGATGGAGACCAAGTTAGTTATGAATTTTCTGTAATAATTTACCAGCCCAAGGAAAGACCTAAGCCCTGGTGTAAACGTGGGAGACAGGGCACCTTTCATCGCCCTCACCCTATCTTCCAACAGGTGTAGAGATTAAAGTGGTGATGGAAAAGCACAGCAGGTCAGGCAGCATCCAAGAATTCATGGGGAATGCTTTTCTGATGAAGTGCTTTTGCCCGAAATGTTGATTTTCCTGCTCCTTGGATGCTGCCTGAACTGCTGTGCTTTTCCAGTACCACTCTAATCTTGACTGTATTCTCCAGCATCTGCAGTATCCACTTCTGCCTTCCAATAGGTGTAACCCAGTCATGTTCTCTGAGTAGCCCAAGTAGGTCACTTGTGGTTCCTGGAACACACATTTTCCCTTCTTAGGTGTATGCCTGCCTGGGAAAAAACGTCAAAGGACTATGTCCAAGTACTCTAAGTGCTCCTTATTGGTCTTCCCTGTCATTAGCACATCATCTGGATCAATGATGACCTGGGGTAGACCTTGTAAAATGTTCTCCATCATCTGCTGAATATTTGCATAGGCTGGCGATATCACAAATGGCAGTCTTATATATTGGTACTAATCCTTATGGGTATTAATTGTGGCATACTTCTGTGAATCCTCATCTAGCCATAATTGCAGGTATGCATGGCTCATGTCCAGCTCTGCCCAAGGCCCCCCCCCCACCGACAAGAGTGTGTATAAATCCTCTAAGTGAAGGCTAGGTTGTTTATCCAGCTGCGAAAAGTGCTTTAGTTGTTTGTTTAAAATCTTCACAAAGGCAAACCAACCCGTTAGGCTTCAGTATGACTGGTGCTGCCCATTCTGCAAACTGGACTGGGTTGATGCTTCCTTTGTTTTCCAGTCTCTGATTTCTGCACCTACATTTGCCCATAAGGCAAATGGCAGTGGGTAGGCCTTGCAGAATTGTGGATACAGCAGGTCAGGCTGTATCCGAGGAGCAGGAGAGTTGATGCTTTGGGCATAAGTGACATTTACTCTCCTACTCCTATGATGCTGCCTGACCTGCTGTGCTTTTCCACTGGCAACTTTCTGACTCTGATCTCCAGCATCTGCAGTCCTCAATTTCTCCTTCCTAAAAGAAATCAGGGTTTTTAATTAGGACTTCACTCAGGTAGCTATTTTCTAATCAAAAAAATGTTGAGCCAATCTATGTGAATTTCTCTCGACCAATTTCACTCCATTAGCCTTGGACCCGAATCTTTTACTAAACTCAATGGTAACTGAACCAGCAACTTCTCATAAGAGAGTGGAACTGAAACTGTACCCTTAATCTGTAAAGGTTCCCTGGTATGCATTCTCAGCCTGGCCACAGTCTTGCACAAACTTAAGGGTTGGAGTCCAGAGTGGATTTTGTTAAAGACTGGTTCTGCAATCACTGAAACAGCCACGTTGGTCTCGTCCTCCACATAAACCGTCTAACTAGATGTTTATTTTGATTGGTTCTGATTTAGATATTGCTCAAAAACTCAACAGTTCCAAATTAGTTGCAGGTAGGTGTTCCAGGGTGTGCAGTCTCCAGGATACTGACCTATGAGCTATCTTACTCCATTTAAGTCTAGCAGGACTCCTTTACTGTCTTGAGTTGGCATAGCAACAGCAACTACAATAACTTGCTAGCTCGGATCCTGAAGAAAATTATAACTGCTTGACCAAGGCTTGGTTTTGTTTTGGCATTTAGCTGTGGACTGACCTAGAGTTCCTCTGTTCAGAATATGTCCTGAGTGTGGCTATGCAATTGCCTTCACACCAGTGGTGATCCACAAGCTCAGTCAGACTGGCGAGGGTGTCCACTTCCATTGGAATACCCTGCAACTCTTATGCTCGACTTGCTGCATTTTCCAATGATAAAGCCAGCTGTAGTGTAGACAAAATCTTGAAGTACTTTTTAAGGCAGAGGTAAATAGATTTTTGATTATCAAGATGATATTGACTATTGGGACATGCAGGAATCCAGAGTTGAGGTTAAAATCAGATGAGCCATGATCTTATTGAATGTTGAAGCAAACTTGAAGTGTTGAGTGGCCTACCCTTATTCGTTGTTCATATGTTTGTAAAATTAAACACCTCTGGACTATTTCAACGTTAACTACAGTTAAAATATGCAAAATATCCAATATGCAATGCTCAAAATGATGTATTAGTAATGGCAAGTTATAAGATTCAGAAGAAAATCATTTTGTCTTTACAGTGTTTTACATTTTGTTTCAATGTCTCTCATCGTGTTGATTTTTTTTTCCTTGGCAGATGCAGATCAAGGCAACTTTCCAAATTGCACTTCATCTTGTGTTGCTGCTTCCATCATTTCATCTGAAAGTGTTGACTGGCATTTAAGTGATATCACTGCACTCCTGACCCTACTGCTAACAAAGCACATTTTCTACACATGGCCTGCTTACTGGTGGGGGCTCTCCTTTTGGTAGCCCAAACAGATAGGGTGCATTCAAGCAGTTCTCAGCAGAGCGAAGGAACACTGCTTCAGTCATTGAGATACCGCAGTGGATCAGAAAGCAATGAAACAGAACATAACTCACCACAGTCACAGTCTTCCATTACCAGCCAAATGATTCCACAGAGCATCATTATTGGTGTGCGAAAGGGAGGGACAAGGGCTCTGTTGGAGATGTTGGACATTCACCCTGATATTGTGGTCGCTGCCACTGAAGTCCACTTCTTTGACTGGGATGAGAATTACGTTAAAGGCTTAGAATGGTATAGGAAGCTGATGCCCTTCTCTTATCCACACCAGACCACTATTGAGAAAACTCCAGGCTATTTCACTTCTATAAAGGCTCCAGAAAGGATCCATGATATGAACAGTTCTACCAAGTTACTGTTAATTCTGAGAGACCCTACGGAGAGAGTGATATCAGACTACACCCAGGTATACTACAATCGACTGGAAAACCACAAACCTGTCCAACCTATTGAAGAAATGGTCATCAAAAATGGAGTATTAAATACTAAGTACAAAGCCATTCAGAGAAGCCTGTATGACATTCATATGAGTAACTGGCTAAGATACTTTCCACTGAACCAAATACATATAGTTGATGGTGGTACTCTTATCAGAAACCCTCTGGAAGAATTGCAGAAAGTGGAAACTTTTCTTAACATTCCTGCTAGGATAATGACCTCAAATTTCTACTTCAATCAAACCAAGGGTTTCTATTGTCTTCGAAGTGATGGCAAAGAAAGATGTTTACATGAATCTAAGGGCCGTCCTCATCCAGTTGTGAATAGTACTGTACTGAAGGAGCTACACACTTACTTCAGAGAACACAATGAACGATTTTTCAGCATGGTCAAACAGACCTTTGACTGGCATTAAAGCTTGTTCAAAACTTTTGAGTATTTGCTTTAACTTTTGCTGTTAACCATTCAAAACTGTTTTGTAAAGTCATCCTTTTTAATTCGCAAGCTAGCTAAAGCAGGATATTCACTTACGGATCACCTTTGTAGAAGGAATGTGGAGCAGCGCAACTCCACATTGTTCTGGATACCTTTTATAGACAATTAAATCATCAGCAATGTCCGGTTGGAGTTAGCAAACCTAGCATTGCTAATTTAAAGAAAACAAATAGAATTGTATTCGGCGATGATTTGTTCCTTGATGATAGTAGGAAGACATAATAAACAATATATTTCAAATGTAGTGACACTTCTGGTCTGTTCACTTGATATGAATTTAGATGAGAAGTATTGACATTTGTCAATTACTGTTTGTTTAATTGGCTAGTAGCTGTTTTTGTCCTGCTATTGTTGCTTGCCTGACCAGATTATCTAAAGCCACATAACTATCTTAAACGAAATGTATAAACAGCTATTACCAACCTTTTCAAATAAATACATTTTGCATGCTTGAAAATGCATGTGATTATTTCTAATTAAATATTCCAATATAATATTTCAGGACAGAAAGTGACAAGTGTTCCTATATTCAAAACAGTAATCTATTGTAAACTGTTAGATAAAGACATTGATGATATGTGCTCTTATTGATCATTCTTGCTTTTAAGGAACATAAAGCTGCAATGTTTATCTTGTTCTCTGCTGTCTATGTGCTATTTATATAGAAATTAAATACAATATTTTTTTAAATATTCTTTGTTTGAAAATTCATTTCCAAACATATTGTTTACTTCTGGTATTCAGAATACGGGTAAGCTACAAATTGCGATGCAATTTCAGATTTAGCCTTAGCTGAAAAATACAGTTGGAAAATTGTAAAAGAGATGCCTAAATATATCAACCCACATTTAAACAAAGTTGTTAATTTAACAAAACATTAAAAACTTAGTGAATGATACATTAAGGTTATTAATCAAAGTGTAATTACAGCTTTCTGAAGTCTTCCACAACCCTAACTTGGAGAAATGATTTAATTTATTTAGGAAAGGTCTCATTTTGATGGTTAGTTAACGTTATGGGTTAAACCTTTTAATATCCTTTGCAGTTTTCTAAATATTCATAATTTTATCAACATGCATTGCAACACAAAATTTAACATAATGCTCATATATATATATATAAATGCAAAGTTAAGTTAAAAACCACAAAATATCCATAAAATCTCTTTTAATTCACGCAAATCCAATAAAATGAAGAAATTCAACCCTATTTAATTTTTTTACTAAATGACACAACATTCCCATTGGGTTAAAGAGTGAACTGCACATAAATTTGCTTCAATGATTTTATCTTCTGTATTCCAAATCATTCATCTTCTTAACTTTCAAGGATTTTGTAGGTTTTCTGACAGCTGAATTCATATCTTCCATTCTCCTGATGGATCACTGCAACCTTCACCCAGAGTATTAAATTATAGACCAGTACTAATTCAACAATTCAATAAGTGCCCATCTTTTTCACATTACTGGCCTTTCACCAATGTTGTTTAAATTCTCTCTGGTCACTCTCCTTTCTTGAGCTCTTTGCACTTATTTCAAATGGGGTGGTATGGTGGCACAGTGGCACCGTGGTTAGCACTGCTGCCTCACAGCACCAGTGACTCAGGTTCAATTCCAGTCTTGGATGACTGTCTGTGTGGAATCCCGTGTGTGTGTGTGGATTTCCTTTGGGTGCTGTGGTTTCCTCCTACAATCCAAAGATGTATAGGTTAGGTGCATTAGTCAGGGGTAAATGTAAGGGAATGAGTCTAGGTGGGATACTCTTTGGAGGATCAGTGTGGATGTGTTGGGCCAAAGAGCCTGCTTCCATACTGTAGGGATTCTAATTCTGAAATGCTTGCTTTCAAGTTTCCTATTGCCATCGCTACTCCCACATGTTATACTTTACTCTCGATCTTGTTGTATAACAGAGACTATAAATGGATTAACACTTCATCATCCTCAAGTTTAACCCAGGCCATACTCTATGCCCTTTCCTTTTATTTCTGCATGTTGCTAACATTAAGCTTTAGTTTATTGATTAGATCTTGCTTTTGTATAAAACATTCTAATCTTACATCTGGTCACCATTATTAATGTAGTTGTCACAATCATGCATTCAGAGCTAAGTCATAATAATTCCTGATTCCTGAGTCATGATTCCTGAAGAAGGGCTCATGCCCGAAACGTCGACTCTCCTGCTCCTTGGATGCTGCCTGACCTGCTGCGCTTTTCCAGCAACATATTTTCAGTCCTCAGTCATAATAAACCTGGGCACAGGTTTGAGATTCTAAACCTTTTATCTACTCTTCCATGTTCTCTTATTAGATAATAAACATTATCTGATGCAGTAGATAACTGGGATCACCAAGTAAGCAATCGATGGTTTCTCATCAGTCAAAATATTTTCATTTTTTTTAAGTCAAGACTTTGTTAGGTGCATTTTTGAAATGCCAAATGCCAAATGAAATTGGTGCATCTTCCACATGTTCAAAGTTGGAATAGTTGAAAGAATGCATGAATTTAGCATCTTCAAAAAAAATTTCAGCAAACAGCATTAAACAGAATTAATATTCCCAGAGCAATTAATAATAAGTTAGAACTCTGCAGTTCATTACTGGAAATGAAAGTCCTGATTTTAATTAAGACCATGTGACCCATATGATTTAAATGAATTATACCAAAATTGTGGAGAGGGACAGATGGTATGTGCAGAATGAGCTGGGAAAGCAGGAGGCTACCACATGATTTAAAAAGACACCATCAACAATAAAAGGGTAAATGGTGGGCTGGTGATTTCAGGAGCCTCCCAATGAGGGGAAAGGTACAACAGTCTGTGGCATGGCCATCCTAACCAGGAAAGCAGATAGCTACAAGGTTGTGGAAGGAAGAAGCAGGAAGTGTCTCACTGAAACATCGAGAAATGATGTAAGGCAATGTCAACTTCATTTCTGGGAATTTTTTTACCTCCTTGTAAGGGGTCTTCCAAGGCAAATGATCTGACAGGAGCAGGAACACCCTAAGCTGATTTACTGCTCACTGAAATACAGTGTTGCCAAGAAAACAGATATACTCCCATCTCCCCAGCTGTGGGAACCCCTGAAGAAGACAGGTGCATTTAAAGGGTCTTACTTGGGTTTGATCAGAGCATTGCTGGGTTAGGGAGGGGTTGCTCAGTGACTCCATTAATTAGACAGCCAACTGAATCTCTGCTGGCATTGCACAAGTAGTTGGCAAACACATGTATCAAGCAGAGCGAGGTGCTGCCCCATGACTTCCTGAACTTGACAGGGTTGACTGACAAGATGTGTGTGCAAATACAATACTGTATCTAATAAGCTGGATGTTGCACCATGGATGCAAATGGAAAGAAGCAGCATACCATGACCAACAAGGATGATGATGCTTTGCAGGAACCACCACCAGCAGAACCCACAATGGGCTCTGCCAATGAGCTTGTAGTTTACTATTACTTCTGTATGCACACATTTAAAACTGTTTTATCTGTTTCTGCTAATAAGTGAATATATTTTGTTATATTTACTTTTGGGTAATCAATGCTTTGTTTTCTGGCAAATGGCAGACTGCCAGATATTTTAGGTGCAGAATTCAAACTTGGAACACCACTTCCAGTGGTTTATGCTCGCTAACCTGGCTTTTCCAGCATTGAAATGTGCCATTGCCCATTTATGTGATCAGGCGTAAGACGATTCACAACTGCATGTCCAACTAGTTATCCCACATCATAAAAGCGGGTGGATTACTCTCATACAAGCATTCTGAATTTGGCTAGTGCTAGTCCTGGTGTTGTCTGCATTATCCACTCATGAAAATAGAATATTGCAAAATGGGCCCTATAGTAGCATCCTTTAACAGGCCAGGCACCCAGTTGCAAGCAGGTTAAATATTTGCCATCTTTTTCTGTTGGAAATTGTCTGAAATTACAGTAGAACATTTTTGTTCTGGTGATTTGCCAGAGAGTATGGCCTCAACATCACAGAGATGGTAGCACAGTCAGTACCCTATCTACAGAAATGACTGTCATAGGTAATGGGACAGCAGTGTGTCTCAGCAACCACAGCAAAACAGGCAGGAGGAGCCAAGGCTGTGGAGAGGATAAGCTACAGGTCATGTAGCTGTCCAATTTGGAGACAAGTTCCTTTTCTCCCTATCTGACTGGAGACTGTCTGCCAGCATCTCAGAATTGAAGCCCGGTCAGTGCACCTTTGTATGGTGCTCTATCAATGAGCTCCCTGCAGAGCACTTGCCTATTCAATATGGTCCTTCCTGGTCCTTCCATTATAATGCCAAACTCTAAGGAAAAAGAAACCTCAGTGTTGAGCTAGTGGCTGCAAATATCCAGTCACATGAAAGGCCCACTTAATCAGTGCTGAACTTTTGTGCTTTTGCCCTGACATGGGACTGCTGTGGCTGGGTATCCAGCAGCTTGTGGGTTTCTGAAAGCAGGAACCTAGGGTGGGGAGGGGAGAAAAACTTTGAGAGGGAAGTGAGGGGTGGGGGTGTCAGGTGTAATGCAATAGCTCTGCAGTCACGCCATCAGGAGTTTTCTCATTTTGCCATATTACAGAATTAATGTGTTCTGGAAGTTGGGAAGTGGCATACAATAGGAAAGGTCATTATTCTTAATGTTATAAATGATTTTTGATGCTCCAGATTCTTGCTGAGACATGATGTTGAAGAGTCTATTGGGTTGAGAAGTTTCAGACATTCTTGTCCCACCATCTTCTCCTTAAAGAGAGAAGGGAGAATGTCAGTGAATGTGGAACACTGACTATCCAGTATCAGGTTATCATAGTTGGAGGTATGGGGAGGCAGAGATAGGTGTGAGGGCCACATTCGGGAATGCTGTTGAGTAAACAATGCGGTGCAGTGGAGACTGCTTTGCTGGCACAATGGAGTCATTGTGAAATGAGACATTCACTGAGATTAACTATCCACAGGATGTCTTTAGGTCTTCACCCGTTGTGAATTGTGCCCTAATGCTAAGCCTGTTCTTTTGAGGAGCTGCCAATGATGAGCAATACAAGGCGGCACGGTGGCTCAGTGGTTAGCCCTGCTGCCTCACAGCACCTGAGACCTGGGTTCAATTCCAGCCTCGACTGTGTGGAGTTTGCACATTCTCCCCGTGTCTGCGTGGGTTTCCTCCCACAATCCAAAAGATGTGCAGGTTAGGTGAATTGGCCATGCTAATTTTCCCATAGTGTTAGGTGCCGTAGTCAGGGGTAAATGGGTCTGGGTGGGTTACTCTTTGGAGGGTCAGTGTGGACTTGTTGGGCTGAAGGGCCTGTTTCCACACAGTAGGGAATCTAATCTAAAGTACAGAACTCCTAATGCCAGCTCTAACAAAAGGTTGTTGGCTTAAAGCAATAACACTGTCACTCTCCACACAGATGCTGCCAAACTAGTTGAGTATTTCTGCTTTTATTTCAGAATTCCAACCTCTGCAGTATTTTGCTTTTGTTCCTGTAGTCAGTATTTATAAGCTGCCTCATGCCTGGGCTCCAAATATACTAAAGGATCTATGCCTCTGTAAGTAATGTTTGCAGTCATTCGTCCAGAACAACATGAAAACGTATAACTGCAATTCATACAAGTATTTACAGATCAGAAAGAAATCTCAGGTCATGCTGGGCTGAATCTTAAAATTTTTTCTGTTGATTGCCAATTGTGTTGAGCATTTGGAGAGCACTTTCCTGCAAGGTCTAGTGTGTTTCTCATCAAACTTTACCAAATTCAGCACATTAACTACCTACCCTCCACTATGTTTTTCTCCTGTCCAATTGTAGGCACATCATACTACAGACCATTCCCAGAACAATTCACCACACTAGGATACCCCTGCATTGATTGGCATTTCTCATCTTTAAAAGTGCACTCAGACAAGGCCTATCAGTTCAATGCTGCTCTGCACAGTACCCAATATTTGCCCAGGATGTGGCAGGCAATTTGTGGCCCCACTCTAGGATGTGGAGCTCCTGTTGGAATCAGTCTCACTATTGCCTGTAATATTTTCCCTCACTCGCTCTCACCCACCTCAATACCCAGCACCAACTAACCCTGCATATCCTTTCACTACTGTGTTAGAACAACCTGACTGAAGGCTACCTCCCTTCACTTGGCTGATGACTGCTGACAACTATGACAAGCTTCCTGGCTATCAGCATAAAATGGCACAGCAATACATCAGGACTGTGAGCCTGGTATCTCTCGCTGAGGATAAAGTCTAAAACAGCAAGGTAATGCAGGTCAGGGATGCTATGAGCATCTAACTAGGCTCAAACTGAGCTGACCAGAGATGCAGCCTAATCCTTCCAGGAGCTGGCTGTGTGTCCCTAAACAGTGTCCTTACAGCAGCATTACAATGATAGTTGCCAGTGCAGACAGAGGTGCAGATTTGAAGTATGAAATCATAATGTCAGTGCATCGGAGATGTGCCAAGAAGGTTCTTAGGGACTGGAACATGTTGCATGCTGATATTCATGGTCATGGGGTGCATGGCCATTGCCCACAGAGCATGCTCTGAAATGTTGGTGCCCAGTATCTAACATAGAGGCCCTTTAATGTACATGGTGAACTGAAGTCACCAGAATCCCACAGTAACTTCAATATTAGGAATTTGTGGTGTCTAGTTTGTTCATCACATTTGGACAGATAAGAAACTGAACATTGATGAGGTAAGTTTGAGCAGTAATAAGGTATTTTGAAAAGCTATAGTCTCCCTTCATTGGCAACTCACCACTGCAAAGGGAGAAATTTGCCTTCCTATTCTGCAAATGCATTAAAGATACAGCGAGTTGCTCCTGACAACATCACACACTTCGAGAAATGAGCTCTGAGGGCATAACTATTTTATTACCCAAACAGCCAGCTCTGCTACCTCTGTATGGTTTCCAGTGATGGTGGTCTCAAATACAGCACCCATCCCACATCGACAGAGCAAACATTCATCCATTCACAGGAATTTCTCCGGGAGTGTGGGTACCATGGCTGATGGCTCTGCCTCAGAAATTAAAATCCAGTCCAATGTGGTTCCATCAGTCCCATTAAACTCTTCATAATGTCAAACAAAACTCCTCTGAACTTTCACTGCTGAAAATACTCCAGATCTCTCTTTATTAATTTATGATTTTCCATCTCTGGCATCACACTGGTGAATCCACATTGTGTAATCTCCTCAGAGTCGAAATTCATTTCAGCATCAATTCTCTGTGATACAAATGCAGCAGTCATCTCAGTTATGGCCCATGACAGTGTCTGATTCACTATCCAGCCCTGTCCCAGTCGATCTAGGCCTGCATAGCAACTTCTATTGTGTTGTGACACAGACAATGTTTTCCTCAAAGACATTAATGTGCCATTCAAAATTGTAAATACGGCCTAACACCTTTCTTTAACAAGTGAATTGCTGTGTTTCCTTTCTCTCAATTTATAAAATGCTGAATGTTGAAGGTTTTTTTAATATCTTTGTTAACCTCCAGTGGTGTAAGGAAATGATAGATACAGGTTTACCTGCTAATTGAGTGTTTATCCAGGACTACCAGATGTCACCTCTTCACAAAGCTCACTATCTGTCTACCATGAAATACTAGACATTTGAGCTGGCTGCAGTCCCTGCTCAGTGATTAACTCCAACTCCTCTCTTACTGTAAAGTGAAACTCAACCTGGCTGTTCTTTGAAATTTATGCCTCAAATCACAACCATCCTGGCCTGCAGTATGTGGGAAATCTTAGATGGTCCTAGAAGTCTGGGATCACCACATCCACAGGAAATGCCACTGGCTTGGTCAAATTAAGCACTGGGTTCAGAGCTTGTGTACCAATCTGAGGCATGACAGTGCACCCACAGACTGTGGTTAGCATGTTTTTAGACAAGATCACCCCATATCTTAAGGAAATGCAGTCTGAGAGGGAATAGGTAAGCATCAGACAGAAGATGGAACACAGAAAGATAGTCAGGAAAGCCCTAGAGTGCATCTCACTCAAGAATGTTTTTTCTGTGTTGATAAACAGGAAGAATGATGGTTTCTCAGGGGAGTGCAGACAAAACTTGGTGGGAGCAGAAAGAGACAGAGAATGATATTGGTAGGAGACTCAATAGTGAGAGGTTCAGATTGGGGTTTCTGCAGATGCAGGTGTGTGTCTCCAAAGTAGGGTGGTGCCTCCCTGGAGTCAGGGTCAATGCTATCACTGACAGCAACAGGATATTCTGAAGAAGGAGGGCAAACAGTCAGAGTGATGGTTCACAATGGAACCAACAACATTGATAGAAAGAAGATTGGGGGTCCTCTAATAAGAATTTAGGGAGCTAGGTAGTAGGTTGAAAAGCAGAAGTCAAAGCTTGAAATCTCTAGATTTCTTCCGGTGCCATGTACTGATGATTATAGGAATAGGTAGCTAGAACAGTTTAATGCATGGCTGAAGAGTTGGAGCAGGAGAAGGGGCTTTAGGTTCCTGGATCAGTCAGTCCATTTCTGAGTAACGTGAGACTAGTACAAATCTGATGGCTTACTCCTGAACCAAAATTAGATCAACTTCCTTTTGGGGGTACAGGGGGAGGCAGGGGATTGCTCCTTCGTACAGTCGGTATGTGTTTAAATTAATTTGGCCTGGGGATGAAATATGGAGCAGAGGTACAGCAGTCGGTGATTTGAAGACAAGTACAGAAGAAGAACCATGTCAATGTAGAAGGCAGTGCAAATATCATCCAGTTAAAGCACAATGGGAACTCAGCAAGGCCAACATGGTATTCATTTTAATACAAGGAATCTTGTAAGTAAGGAAAATGAATTAAGGATGTTAATTAACATATGGGGATGCGATCATAGGTAACACATTGGTATGCTTGAGGGAAGGAGAGGTTTGGCAACTCAATATTCTGAGCTATCAAATCTTCAGGTGAAACAGGAAGCATCGTGAGAAAGTGGTGTTGCTGTATTAATCAAGAAGTCGATTACTGCAGTAGGGAAGGATGATATCTTAAATTAGGTCATATGAGTAGAACTTAAAAAGAGAAAGGGAGCAAAATCTTTACTGGGAGTCTAGTATAAACCAAAATGGTCAGGGAGTGATTGAAAGCAGCTATATAAGCCATACCTACCTCTTAACTTCTGCAATTCATGCACTAGAGCACCCGGATCTGTCTACATTTCAGAGCTCCGGAACTTCTCACCATTTCGATAATATGCTTCTTTTTTTATTCCTTCTGCCAAAGTGGACAATTATACTCCATTTGCCAGATCTTTGTTCACTCACTTAACTCATCTATCACCCTTTTGTGGGCTCCTCATGTCCTTTTCACAACTCACTTCCCTACCTATCATTATGTCCTCAGCAAATTTAGCTTCCATATCTCCAGCCCCTTCATCAAAGAGTTGGAGCCCCAGCATTGAGTCCTGTAGCACACCATTCATGACATCTTGCCAACCTTAAAAAAAACCCATTTATTCCTACTCTGTTTCCTACTAGAGATCCATTCTCTATCCATGACAATATGTTGGCCCCTCTGCCATGAGCTTTTATTTTCCATGATAACTTTTGATGTGGTTTGTTATCAAATGCCTTCTAAAAATCTAAATAGAAAGCATCCACTGGTTCCCCTTCATCTACAGCACAAGTTACTTCTTCAAAAAACTTCCATAAATAAGTCAAACCATAGTCTTTGATCAAACCATATTGGCTCTGCCTTAATTACCTTGAACTATCCAAGTGCCCTGTTGTAATGTCTTTAATAATAGTTTCTAATATTTTGCCTTTGATCGATGGTGCAATGCTCAGGTCTGTCACTGCTGGGTTGCAAATGACAGTCGCCTACTTCAGGCAGTGCCATTCCCAACAGTTTTTGTGAGCAAATCATCTCCTCCGCTTCCCTTTAAACCTGTACTTTACCAAGAAATCAAATAAGAAATTCAGAGAAAACATCTTCAATCAAAGAGTGGCAAGAACATGGAACTCGCGACCACTGGGAGTAGCTGATGAGAATAATACAGATTTAATTAAAGGGAAAATAAATAAATATATGACAGAGAAAGGGTTAGATGTTTAGGATGGTGGATTTAGACAAGAAAATATGGGAGGTGTCTCAAATGGATGAGCTGAATGGCTCTTATCTGTGCCATTTATCCCATATAAAACATCAAGTTTTACTGCAATAATGACCTGTTTTTATCAGGAATGCACTTTAACCTCAAGTCCATTTATTCACTATTAATCCTTATCTTGATATTTTCACCCAGCAGAAACCTGTCAGTGCCACTCATTAAATTTTCATTCAGGTCTGTATCCATAGCCTTTGAGGAAGTGAATTCCAGATTCCTCTTCCCCCTACTGTGATGAAGCACTCTGTGATTTCATTCCTGAATGGCATGGATTTAATTTTAAGGTCATATCCAGCTGTTTTGAGCTGTGGGTTGACCAATCTATTTTCTTGGCCTGACGTTTCCATCAAGCTTTCAGTTCTCCTTACTTGTGGAAGATAGATGAGACATTAGAAGGAATATTTTACAAGGCTTGGCTGTCAGCTTGGAGCCTTGCTGTTAGCGTAAGCAGGATGTCGAAGCAATTGCACAATTCACACCACACTGCATTTTGTGGGTGAGAAGAAACTGCACATCCAACAAATGCAAAACATATTTAAATAGAGTTGTATTAAGTCAATCTCAAACAAAGTTCACTAGATTTTGGAAATCACTGTTCTCAATTCACTGAATGAATGTCAGCTATTGCCTGTTCCATAGGTCCCGCTTACTTCAGAATAATCTTTAAAGCAATGCTTTTGCTGCTGGGGTTCATGAAAATAAGTCATCTTTTTGCAATAAGCATTTGTTTAGCTTCATAACTTACTCACTGGAAAGGACACAGAACATTCATTAAGTAGTTCTCCAAGCGTGGAATACAGAAACAGAGGAAATAGAGCAGGAGTAAGGCATTCAGCTTTTTGATGCTGTTCCACCATTCAATATGATCATGGCTGACCACCTAACTCAATATCTTGTTCCTGTGTTCACTCAGCCCTAAGAACTAATTATTTCTTGAAAACGTTCAATGTTTTGGCCTCATCTGCTTTCTATGACAGGCTTAATACTCTCTGGGTGAAAAAATGTCTCCTCATAGAAAACAGAACATTACAGCACAGGGACAAGCCCTTCAGCTCATCAGGTCTGCACCAATCATAATGCCATTCTAAACTAAACCCACCTCCCTGCATATAGTTTGTATCCCTCTATTCTGCCTGTTCATGCATCTGTCTAAATGCCTGTTAAATAATACTACTGTATCTACTTCTACCACCTACCTGGCAGTGTGTTACAGGCACCTACCCTCCTCTGTGTAAAAAAATCTGCTTGACATATCTCCTTTAAATTTCCCTTTCATCTTAAACTTTTACCCCTAGTATTTGATATTTCCATCCTGGGAAAAAAGATTCTGATTATCCACCCCATCCATGCCTCTCATAATTTTATACAATCTACCAGGTGACCCCTCAGCCAACTGATGCTCTGGGAGAAAGTGAGGACTGCAGATGCTGGAGATCAGAGTTGAGAGTGTGGTGCTGGAAAAGCACAACAGGTCAGACAACAACTGAGGAGCAGAAGAATTGATGCTTTGGGTATAAGCCCTTCATCAGGATGCTCTAGTTTGTCCACCTTCTCCTTACAACTAATACACTCCAATCCAGGCAACATCCACTAAATCACTTTTAGATTCTCTCCAAAGACTCCACATCCTTCTCACACACAATGTTGCCTGCTTGAAGTTTTATACAGTTGCAGTTCATCTCTGTCCAAAATGTCTTACCCTTTATCCTTAAACTGTAATCCCATGTTCTGGATTTCCTGTCCATTGGGAACATGCTTCTTGCTTTTATCATGTCTAGTCCGTTAGAATTTCATAGGTTTCTATGAGATCTAGGTTTCTAAGCTCTAGTGGATATTGTCTTAGCTGATCCAACCTTCCTTCATACATATAAGGTGTACTGCACATCAATCCTTGTTGTCCAGCGTGTTTACATTATTCATTTGTTCTCTGGTGCACACATCTTTTAAGGGTTGTAAGAGATTGAATGAATGAAATCCTTAGCCATAAGCTAAATACAATATTGGAAGATGTTAGAAATTCCTACTAGATCCCAAAAACCGTTCCTGCGTTCAATTCTTCTCCGTTTCTGTGTGGGGCTTCACCAATTAGCATGCACACTGTTGGAGCTGGCATATGCCCTGGTACATGCATGGAGTATGAATGCACCTCAGTAGAATTGTGAACTAGCATTAGCACACTAAGAGAATATACCAACATGATATGAAGGTTATCTCCATGCTCAGGATGCTGTTTGATAGTGCTAAAGCTGATTGCTTATATTATGTCATTCCTGTCACACACAGCAATAATAAAATACTTCTGGTCTGCACCCAGGACCAAAGCACCTGAAGTATAACATTTCCTCACTGCATTACCAGCACTCTCTCTCATTTTCTTTCCAGCTGTCTGGGCCTCTGAGTCCTTGCGCAGTAGTGACTAAAGCCTTGGAGAAACTGCATGTGCGCAGCTTTGTTAATGGCCCAGTTCATCTAACTAATATTCAACTTCCTATCTTACAAATACACCAAGAAGCTGGATGTCGAGAAAACTCAGCATGAAATTCAGATTGGGTACCTGGAAAACACAGCTCACCAAACTCGGAGTGGACGGGTAAGAAATGCCAACTTGTGAGGGAATGAACTACAAAATCCACTGATATGAGGGCTTTTAAAGGGAGATAACATTATGCACAGACCCGTATACTCTACAGGGCACATAGCTGCAGAGATTCTTACCCCTGACCTCCTCATGCATTGACCTGCACCTACTGTACACATCTCTGCCTCAGATATCACTGATCAATTCATTCACGCCAGCATCTTTGGACAAAGAGGCCAGGTAAAGAATAGGGATGTTTATTTCTTTTCTAATCAACCAGTTTAGAGATGGGGTGGAACTTTAACCCAGGCCTTTTGGTTCAGAAGTAGGGTCACTACCACTATGCTACAACAACCTCAATAGGGATGTTATAAGATGAAGGATAATGGTGTCAACAGGACCATTTCCACCTTATGCCTTGTTCCTCTTGCTTTCTGAAGCTACATAGGGTTCTCACCACAGACATCCATCCATCCATGAGATGGGTGCTAGCCATCTCTGTGTATGGTCACAAACTAATGCCTCATGCTAGGAGAATGACATTTCAGGCTACATAAAGGTTCAAATGATCGGTCGTAATGTGAAAATAGTGCTATTTATAGAAATCAGACAAATAGCATGTGACAAATAACATTGTTATCTGTGCTACCAAAGTGCCCACAATAAGTTTACTACTTCTTCTCCCACCAAATATATGGAGGGATCCTGCTCAGCAGTGAAGTCAGTTGGAGGTTTGGTGGGGTAACCCTGGGACATTTGTGTCTGGATGGGTCAGACATGCTGAAGGTCTTCATGCCAGAGTCAAGTTGACCCTCTTTGGCATGATTGGTTAATATCGGAATAGGACTGGAGGATGGAGGTGGAGAGCCTGGACACCTCTGGAGAATCCTGGGTTGAGAGTTCTGAGAGACCTTTGTGTGTCTATCTGAGTGCCCCCGACACTGCCTCGTCTCCCAGTGAGGAAGGAACACAGAGTCCCCCGTCCCACTGTCACCAAGCCTTTGGTCCTGACAACAATTGGTTAGCATGGTGGAGTGCAGGTGTGTGCAATAACCCCAGAAGATGATTTACCTGACTCTCCGTGGCAACTGCCAACCTATCCATCAGAAGCTGTGAGGATGAGAGAGATGGCATCACGGCCATTAGTTAGAAGTGGCATGCAATGACACTAATGGCAGCGTTAATTATAGAATTGCAATGGAATGCAATACTTACTCAGTTAGTGGACTATGCCTGTGTTAGCATCCCTTCTGGAGTGTATTCTCCAGGTCTTCTTTTGTGATGGGCAGGATTCTCCAGTCGAAGAGGCTAAGCGGTCTAATGTGAAGCATCCCTCTAACTGTCCTGGCCCTCTTCCATATTTTCCTGACATACTTTCCTGAAATGAGGAAAACGGGGAGGAGGAGGGGAATGAGAAAAGACTGTCCATGAAACTGGAGTTGGTGTGCTGTCAGCTGAATATTCGGTTAAATCCTAAAACAATAGAAGGTGAAATTCTTGATGAGGGAGACAGAGTTTGAAGGATTTTGTGAATGAAACTACTGACATAAGTTGAGTGGACTGGTGAGCCAATTCAGATTTTCTCTCTTAGTTGTATCTGCTATTTAATATGTAATTTATAGTCTATAATTTGTTGCAATTTGATAATGAGTGCATTCAATGTTTTGTATTTTCATCGTAGGTTTTTGCCTAAAATAATATTTAGAGCTTACTTTTTTTGACTCATCTGTAGTGTAAAGAATTGATTAAATGGTGGAATCTTGTCGCTTCACACTTTCAGTAAAAACTGGGATTTCAGATTTTCTTTGAAATAAAGTTTCTGGTCATGACCAAAATTATAACATTCTTCCTCAACTAATCATTCACAGCTGGCAGGTGGGTATTAAAAGGGGAAATTCTCCTACAAAATTTAAGACAATTACTAAAATTAATGGAGACAGAGCCAAGCTATAAGGAAGCAGTGTTATGACATTTCGCATGACAGAAAATGAGTTTTTATAAACATGCAATCACAAATCTGTTTGGGTACAGTTTTGCCAGTGCAGACTCTGTCACGTATTCCCACAACCAAACAATGTTAATTAATGCGACATGCACAATTCACAGAATGTCCAATGGAATTGGCACACTTCAGTCAGTCAGCAGCATGCCTCTCCAATCTGGAGATCCTTCCTGTTGAATAAATCAACTGCTCCCTCTTCATACTCTGTGAGAGGCTTCTCTAGTAGTTTCAATCATCTGCTCCACTCACTTTCCTCTTAAAATAACTATGCGAAATTTTCTTTCAAACATAAAGGTAGAGCAGATTTGAAAAGCATAATTCAGCTCATGGAAATTCTTTCAATAAATTGCCTGTCATGATGACATGTGTCATCTAATAAGCATAAGCCTATTACTTCCATTTACATCACCTTTCTATGTCATTCTTATTTTTTCTATAATGCATACTGCATGTTATAAATGATCTTGGTGTCATTATGTGCACCATGCTGTTACTTTACAGAATATTTAAATATTTTGCCACATAAACATCATCCCAAAGGGAAGCTGTAACTTACCTTTGTATCCTTCTTGAAAATTTTGCATCTGTTTCCACATCACCTATTTTCCTATGGCATTTAAATTTAACATTCTGTGTGATTTAAAATATTAATAATTTTTGCAGTGGAACAATATGGATGCATGCTTAAACTAAATTTTCCATAGTTTGACTTGAGCACAGGCACAACATTATATTTGAAATTCGGCTCCAGTGTTGCCTCTTTTCAGACCTTTGAAACTGGTGAAACCTAATGACCATTCCAATTGGCTCATGTTCCAATTATTTCCTTAATTTCTACATGGCCGAGTCAGTGTTCCTTGAAGTGACAGCTGGAGGTCCTGCATATAGCCTGGAGTTATGTTTTTCTTCATATTTCATAATACGAAGGCAGGAGGACAGGAGCAGCTGTTGCTGGCCTACACTTGCTTTCTATCTCCCAATCTACGCAGCTCATTTCTCTACTACAGTCAGCTGAATTGACCAAAATTCAAAAGGCCTCAGACCTTCTCAGGTTGAGGCACAGGGACTATTTTCAGATGCTCCTCCACTGTCCCTCTTTCGCCTGACCTTAACATGCTGCATGAATCACAAGGAGTTTGGGGAATTATTGCATTTAGTCACCACAGAATTCATGTTCTGAATCATGCCCTTCCATGCACCTTGAATCCCCTTTATATTGTCAGAGCAGGGCAAACTAATGCATTAAAGATTCTTGCCTCTTTTCTGGAGTACAGTCCCCCAGAGACATACATGGCTTTATTATTTTGTCATTCAGCCATTTCACAACTGTTCTGCACTGCACAGCTGGATTAATCATCATTCTGTCACTTACACCAATTACTTGGCTCCTTAGCTGTTTGTAAAGTGTGAACAGCTCATTATTGCTGCGATATTGTGATGAGCTGAATTTTAGTTGTTTCACCCCTAATAAATTATTGAAAATCAAACTTGCAAGAATCCATATTCCAGAGACAAATTAATGGTGCATAAGTAACAACAGTAAAACTGAAAAAGAGTAAAATATAATCTATAATGATGTTGTAAAAAAGGGTGACGTTACCATAGTCCAAAGAGAGGTGACTGGTGGTAGCTTAACCTGAGGGTCACCATACCTCGCACAAGGGGAGAGGTTGAGACAAAGATTCTTTATAGTAGCCTCAACCAGTGCAAGAATTGACCCCCTGCTTGGTGCACATTGCAGCATTAATTAGTCATCCAGCCAACTGAGTTAACCAACCCCTTCAGCTTGATTCATCACTCAATAATATCTTGGCTGATCCGACTGTGTCCTTAACTGCACTTGCCAGTCTTAACGACACTTTCTTCTCCCCTACTAATGATGGGTGACTTCAATCTTCAAATTGATCGGATTAATTGAGATGGAAGGGCTAGCTATGACAACAAATTCATAGAGTGCATGAGGAATAGTTTACTAGAGTAAAATATCATGGACCCAGTCAGACAACAGGCTATCCTGGATCTGGTAATAAGTAATGACGCAGGTTTAATAAATTACTTTTAAGCAAAAGGTTACCTAGGAAGTCGTAATCATAACATGATTGAATTCAATACTCAGTTCGGAAGTGAGAAATTTCTGTTTAACTTAAATAAAAGGAATAAAGTTAAGATAGAGCTAGCTAAAGTGGACTGGGGCACTTGTAGGATTTGTAGGAAGGACAGTAAGCAACCTGTGGCAAACATTTAAGGAAGTAATTCATGACTATCAGCAAAAAATGTCCCAATAAAGAAGCAAGTTTCTAATGGAGGGATAAGTTTACCGTGGCTAATCAAGGAAGGTAAGGAGAGTACAAAAGAATGGACATTCAGCCCATCAAATCTACTCCATTATTCAATCATGGTTGGTGTGTTTCTCAAACCCATTCTTCTGCCTTCTTGCATAACCTTTGATCCTATAAAGTTGAAAGAAAAAGCAAATGTCATTGATACCTCCGCAGATTTGGATAAATTCAGAATTTCGTAAAAGAGGACAAAAAAGATAATAAAAAGAGAGAAAATAAACTACAAGGGTAAACTAGTGGGGATTATAAAAACTGACAATAAGAGCTTCTTAAAATATACAGAAAGGAAGACGGGGTCAATGTGAACATAGACCCCTAAGAAAATGCGTCTAAGGAGACGGTTATAGGGAGCAAGGAACTAGCGGAGGAGTTAAATAGATATTTTGCATTAGTCTTTACTGGAAGATACTTTGAACATCCCATTAATGTTAAAGAATATTGGGGAGGAATTCAGGACAATCACTATCACTAGAGAGGTAGTATCAGACAAATTAATAGGGCTAAAGGCAGATAAGGCCCCGCCCTGATGGCTGTCATCCTGGGATTCTAGAAGAGGCAGCTGCATTTGTTGTATTTGGAATTCCAGAAAGCATTTGACAAGGTAGCTCACAAAAAGTTCAGTCATAAAATAGGAGTCCATGTTGTTGAGGGCAATGTTTTGGCATAGATTAAGAACTGGCTAATGGGCAGGAAATAGTGAGTGTGGGTAAGGGGTTATTTTTCAGTCTGGCAATCTGTAACTAGTAGGTTCCAGAGCGAACAGGGTTGGGACTACTAACTACTTGCAACTATTTACAATATATATTAATGACTTGAAGGAAGAAAGCGAATGTCCTCAATTAAAATTTGCACATGACACAAAGATAGGTTGAAAAGCAAGCTACAAAGGAAATAGAAACAGTTTATAGAGAAGTATCAATATATTAAGAAAGTGGGCAAGTAAGCATAGAGTAGGAAAATGTAAAGTTCATTTTGGAAGAGGGAACAAAAGAATAGAGTATCATTTAGATGATGAAAAAATGCAGAAAGCTGCAGCACCAAAGGCCTTGGATGTATTTGTATAAGGAACTCAGAAAGCTAGTTCACAGGTGCAGCAGGTAATGAAGAAGGCAAATGGAATGTTGGCCCTTATTCCAAGGAAGTTGGAATGTCAGAGTCAGGACATATCACTGCAACTTTCCAAGTTGCTGGTGAGACATTGTTTAAGGATCCTATAATCTTTAAGAAAATACATTGTCTCATTGAAGCCAGTTCAGAGAAAGTTCACTAGAATGATCACTGGTATGGAGGGACTATCTTCTGAGGAAAGGCTAAACAGGTTGGGACTCTATTCACTGGAGTTTGGAAGAATGAGAGGTTAACTTATTGAAACATATAGGATCCTTAATGGGCTTAACATGATAAATGCTGGTGGATGTTTCTCCTCTTGAGAAGGTCTAGGATTGATGGCATAGCCTCAGAATAATTGACCACCACTTTAGGACTGAGATGAGGAGAAATTTCTCCTCTCATAGAGTTGTAAGTCTTTGGAACTCCTTGACACAGGGTACTGTGGGACAGAGTTCTTGTGTATATGTAAGACCGAGATAGATAGACAGGGGAATCAAGAGTTATGGGGAAAGGCCAGGAAAGTGAATGTGAGGGATGGTGGATCACCATGATCCTATTGAAAAGCAGGACTGACTCCACAGGCCAAACGGCAGAATTCTGTTCCTATTTTGAATAGTCTTCTGACCTTTTGGCCAGAACTCTTGAATCGTTCCCATTCAAAAATCTATCTTAACACAATCTTCAACATATTCAATGACTACTTTCTGAGGAAGAGTATTTTAAGCGTAATGACCCTCTAAGAGAAGAAATGCATTTTCGTATCCATCTTAAATGGGTGATCCCTTATTCTGAAACTCAATCTCCAGTACAAGATTTCCAAATGAGAGGAAACATCCTCGCAGCATCTACCTTGTGAAGTTCCTTTTGATTCATGTGATTTCATAACAACAGCTCTTATTCTTCTAAACTCCAATGAATAAAGACCCACCCTGCTCCACCATGCATATTCCACATGAATTATCACTTCAATAGACATTTGGCTATAAAATTGGGTTCATGTTGCATTTATTAATCAAATAACTGGTAAAATTTGTTACAGTGAAAATTCAATCTGTTTATGAAAGAAAATGGGTGGCATTGAATGAGCTGTTACAATATAATAATTTCAAACAAAATTAAATTAGTAGCTGATCCACTTTGGTAAAGCAATCCACATTCATCATCAAATACAAAAACTTTTTCTAAGATTTATAAATGCTAATGTTGCTAATACCATGTGTGTATGTGCATGCTGTAGTTGTGATTAAAAGTAACTGATTATAGTTGGGGGTGAAGCTTAAAGCACATATATAATAATCAGGAACCAGAACGAAATTCAGATTTAAATTTGCTTAAACACTTTTTTTGTGAAATATCTGTTTGAGGGACTGTGACCCATTAATTTGGTTTGATTTGTTTATTTCAATTTACTTATGATGGCTCAGTGGCTAGCATAGCTGCCTCACAGAGCCAAGGACCTGGATTTGATTCCACCCTCGGTGACTGCCTGTGTGGAGTTTGGACGTTCTCCCCGCGACTGCGTGCGTTTTCTTCGGGTGCTCCAGTTTCCTCCAAAGATGTACAGTTTAGGTGGGTTAGCCAGGGTAAACTGCCTGTAGTGTCCAGGGATGTGTTAGCTGAAAGGATTAGCCATGGGAAATGCAGGGTTAAAGGGGGTTGAATCGAGATAGGATGCTCTTCAAAGGAGTGGTATGGACTTGATGGACTGAATGGCCTGATTCCACACAGTAGGGATTCTACCGTTCTATGATAAGAACCAGTTTGCACCTCAAAAGGGACTGCCCATAGAAGGGAAAAGTAGTTTGCACTCATCTCCTCACTGCGTTCGTCATTCACTCAACTGGGCATGAATGGTTTCCCTGGGATCAGGAACCACTAAGCTAGAGGTTCTCCCTGTCAGTAACTACCAATTAATCAAAGACCAGATAGATAAGCATACGAAGGAGAAAGTTCAAGAATTTTGAGAGTTATACAACTATGGAGTGTGAAAAGTGGATGCTGGATCTTACAGAGCATCAACTTTGGCTCTGTTTTGCATATAACTGTTACAGAATGTTTGTTATTTTGATTTGGTAAGTAACACTCTTGCCCGTGAACCAGACATTTGCAGTTTTAAATGCCACTCCAGGAGGTGGAGCTTATTAAGTTAACAACAGCTTAAATGTAGCACTTTTAACATAATAAAACAAAGGGCTTCACTTAAGAATGATTGCTTCCTCTTAAATTGATCGACGCACTTGCCTCAACAATACATTGTTGTAACAAATTTCACATTCCAATGGGGGAAGGATGGAGCTGATGGACTGACACTCTGAGGGAAGAAGTGTATCTTGAATTTCCCATTGGATTCATTAATGACTATTTCATGGTTACGGTCCTTCGCAAATGTCAATATCTTCTCTACATGTACCTGTTAAACCCTGACATTATCTGAAAGGCATCTATCTAGTCATCTTCTGAAGAGTGGACTGATTTAAAAGTGAAACAAAAAACAAATAAATCACTTGAAAAGGGTCCAAAAAAGAACAACTTCACAACTCAATTATATTAATGAGAGCTCTAATATTGTTAGTGAATTACCTTATTTTATACATATGTTAGTGACCTTTATATATTCATTTGACGGATATAAATTACAAAAAAAAACATCATTTGTTTGTACTGTTACCAAGTAGAGAAAATTGATGACTTGTAGTCATTTTTATATATGTACAGTGAGCCTACATTTTTATCACCATGAGCACTTTTGAGAAATTGTAAGATTGAAAACATGTTACCAATAAATATCATAGTAACAGGAGACACAGTGTGTTTCTATGGCACATTGGACTTTATAATCAATAAACATCTAACATTACTGTTCTGTAATCCAACACACAGATAGCTAAGCTTGAATAATATCTAAACTATCTCAGCAAATTTCATGACTTAGATTTTATTTTGCTGTAATTGTTATTTCATAGCAGGCACATGAAGAACAGTCTTAGCAGGGATTTTATCTATACCTTGAGGAACTAACCTAAAATGGAAAACCCATCGTGCAGTTGGTAAATAATGTAGTAGACAATAAGTGGGCCATATTTTGTTCTCAAACAAATGGCAAGGCTAATGGTATTTGCAGTTAAACATAAATAACCAAATATCCGTGCTACTGCTCGAGAAACGAAAAAAAATCCCATTTGACTCACCATTGACTAGCATAATGTTTTGTGCTTTACACACTAGACAGGAATTAAACTCATCGCATAAATGAAATTACTCCACAGAGGTCGGTATCCCTTTCATAATCTTAAAGGCATCTATCAAGTCATCCATCAGCCTTCTGAAGGGTGAAGGAAATACAAATAGATCACTTGAAAAGGGTCCAAAAAAGAACAAGTTCACAACCCACCAAGTCACCCTTAATTTACACACGGACAGTCCTTGACACTGATCCAGCTCCCTCAGAGCCATCTCTCAGAGTGTTCAGGATGTCGAATACTCCTATTTATATCTGTCAGCTAGGGCTCCCTGATTAACAGCTCCAATTGGGGAACTCATGTTCTAGGAGGTCTGCCTGGCTGACCCCTGTTATAATCATCACAATAATGTTGAGCCATTTCAGTCTACCATTTCAGTCTAAGTGCCAATTTTAATGGCAGGATAATTGTCAATTACTGCCAGGTAACCTTGCCTATGCTGAAAACTAATTATTATGTGTGAGGAATTTCATTCCTTCAGGTTTTAATTGTTGTTGGATGTTTTGAAACATAAATCAATTTACTTTTGCTTAGATTTACTTTTCCATCATATTTTCTTCTTTCTTAATCCACTCTTTCTTACTCTCACCTTAGACTGACATTTAGGCCTCAACCTAACAACAAACTAGAGCAGGAGTGTATGAGGGGCATGAACATGGATTGGAGAGGAATAATACACCATTGGTTATCTTGCTGTTTCCCAAACTCCATCCCTCTTCTGTGCTAATTTTCTGGAGTTTCGACAATGTTGGAGGGTTACTCACCCACAAACAGAGGGTAATCAATTAAATTTGTTAACTGTATATCAAAGCCTAAGGGGGCCTCTTTCAATACCTGATTTGATATTAATTCACACACTGTAGTATACAGTTCCCTCTCTGCCCTAATATTGCTAATATCACAATCCATCAATCAGATTGACTAAAGAGATACACAGTTGTTTACCCTCTCCACTTAAATCTCAAAAGCTCTAGTTCTCTCATTACACAACTATTGGTTTATACTTCTAACAATTGTCACCCAAAATGTTTATTTTAAACCTTATGTGCAGTAACTTAGAAAAAGTGAATGATTTTTGTTTATATGATTTAAATGCTTAATTTTTAAATGCAGCTTTAAATTAAACATTCAGCTGTATTTTTAATTTATCCAGAATGGGTTTTCTTATGCTTAATGTGATGAGACCTTTGGGGAGTCAAAGCACTGCCTTCCTATACTATTATAGACACCATATGCTTAAAATAGAGACATGCCTGTCTTAAGAAGCACAAATTCTTCATTTTCATTATTGTTCACTGAATTATACAATGAGACATAATTAATCCCCCAGCCACATATTAGACCAAAATAGATAACTAAAGATACTGGCAGGCAACTAAGTAATAATAGGATAAAAGCCACAAGACAGCTGGTATGTCCTCCCTTATCTTTGAGAACAAATAGTGCTTTTTATTGTATTTTGAAAGATATTTTGAAAAGGCCAGTAGTCATATATGGTTAAAAAAAGGCACAGATAAGGACACAAAATAGTTAGGGTCTAGTGAATCAACGCAAAGACTATCAGACCGCTGTCACCATGATAGATTACCCCATAACAATGAAACCCCTCAGAAACTAATTGTTATTAAAACATGTACCACTGGCTGCTCATTTAATTACACTCATGAACATTTCACACACGTTTATTTGTGCTACTAGTGTAAAAGTTGTTCCTCTGTTCCTTTAGGGTCTTTGGCAATACAGAAAACCTCACAGGGGAAAAACAAAGCTTCGAATATTGTTTCACAACTACGTTCATAATTCAGTCTTCCATTTGATTGAAAGATCATTCTTCGTCATTTTTAGCAAGTCAAAAATAAATTAACAATGCACAGGGCAAGAGTATAGATTAGATTCTGTCACCACATTCTCATTTTGATTTGATTTTCACAAGCACAGTGAGTTTTTGATTTAGCATCTCAATTTAGATGAGTTCCTGCTTTTTTTCCATTTTATGTTTTAGAAATTGTACAGACTATTCCTATCTATATTGTTGTCGTTAAAAGCTTTGGCATAGAGCATAGATTTAGGTTACAGATGGTTTTAGGAACATAAGAATAGGAGTTATCAGATTTAATCCCTGTCAGTGAGATCATACCTGATATTGCTCCAAATTCTTTAAAGTCTTTGGTCAACAAAAAATCTATCTATCACATTTTAAAAGTAACAATTGATCTAGCATCTATTGCCATTTGAGGAAGAGACTGACAAATTTCTATCATACATTATGTGCATAGAGAAGTTTGTTAATCTTACTCCTCATTGGTCTGGCACCAACCTTTAGACTATACCCCATAGTCCTAGACTGCCTGACTACAAAGATGGCTTCTCTATATCTAATTTATCAATTCCCTTAATAGCTTGAACATTTTAGTTAAGTGAGACCAAGATGTTGCATGATGATGTGGTGAAGCTGACCGCCATGGGCACGGGTGTAGGTGGTCACTATCCATAAAGTGTGACCTGTGATGTTAGGGAATGTTGGCCAAGCTGAACATCCAAAGGAGAAAGCAAGAACTTGCAGCCAATAGGTACCCGCCCTGAATTTCCTGGTGGGAATTGTCACCGGATACTTTCTCTTCACTGCCTTGCTAAACAATAAATTATATGCAAATGAGGAGAGACTAGAGAAAAATGAAATCTTAACGCTCACAAATAGGCCCTGCAACACTCAATAGTGAGAGACCCATCTCAACTTTAAAATCTCAGGAGGAAAATCAGATGTTGTTTCCTCAACAATCGAGAATCATTTTGCTTCTGATTTTACTGTATTTTCCCAACTGAGTGAGTGCCTGGTCTCTGACAGTCCTCCAAGCACCAGTGGCCTGGGGCATTCCTCCCTTGGCCAGCTGTGGAGCTGTCACTGTATGGTGCTCGACAGATTATGTACCCACACTGTCTAAGCCTGCCTTTCCCACTGAGATGTCAGTAATGGAATTAGTGAGTGTGCAGGGAGCAGCCTTGCTGATGCTTCCTGTGAGGCCCCAATGCTCCCCCCCCCCCCCCCATCAGATGCCCATCAGTTGTCTTCTGGGACTTTGGACCATATCACCATGGAGATGATGGCCAAGATGATGATACATGCATGACACCTGAGAGGCTTCAATTCTTCACTCAATGGCTGGAAGATTTTGGCCAAAGATTCAATCACATTACTGTGGATCTGGAGTCACATGTAGGTCAGACCAAGCAAGGATTCTAGATTTTCTTCGTGAAAGGAGATGAGTGAACCAAATGGAATATTTGCTCACAGTTTTCTAGTCATCATGACAGAGATGAGTGGTTGAGTCTTAAATATGTTTGGCTGAAGAACAAGTTGTTTGGGTGTTTTGAGTTCCTCACCATGAGGCCTAATGACTTGCCCTACCTTTTCTTAGCAAACTCACCTCATTACCTACTTACTCTGCCCCAATAGCATCCAGCATGTCTGATTCCAGCCCTAACTTACCCATGCACCATTCCCAGAACAACTCAACACTTGGCAGATATCTGTCTAAAGACCATTGGCTCTTGCTGCCATTCCACCTTCAATTGGCTACTGTATGCCTGGACAAGCACCAGCATTCCGAAGCTTACAAGCCTAGTCAAGTTTATTTCCAGAAGATGTCAGAGAATGGAAAGGTAGCACCACAATTCTCCAATAGGGATCTGGAGGTCATGATCAAGATGTTGGTGCAAAGGATAGGACTGCTTTTCCTGGAAGACTGGCAGTGGAAGCCACAAGCCTGGTCCAAGATCACATCTGGGTGAGTGCAGTCTCCTCGGTCCAGAGGAATATCCAGCAGTATCGTAAGAAGGTCAAAGACCTTCACCACTCCACCAGGATAAGTGCCAAACTCCTCTCTCTGTTACCTCACATTCATTCGATCTCTCCCACCTCAACACATCCACCAAGGCTCATGTTATGCCACTTTCGCTGTTGTCTTCAACGTCTTCCCTCACTGCTCTGGCCCAACAAGCCATTAACTATTCTTGGTATTTGTGCTGCCTACTCACTCACCAGATCACCTCACCAACCTTTGACCACCTGTACTAGGATGAAAAGCTATGCCAGTCACTTTCAACTCACTTAATTCCTTCCTTTCTCCCCTGACAGGAAAAGACATGCCATAACAGGGCAGTGAGGACCTGAATGGGTGGACAAGCCCCCACCCCATACAATGAAAGGGTCCTGGCTTTTGCAGGTGAGGACAGGATCCATACCTGTGGGGATGACAAAGCATCATGTTCTCCCAACCTAGTAAGTATGAACCTTTCCCTCTTCATTTCACTGTAACTCTCGTGTTAAACCTACTGTCAATCTCAGTCACTGCACAACACTCCTAAACATTAGCTGTGACACTTTCCCTCTCAGATGTCTTGCACGTATCACCAGCATGGCCATCACATCCATGGTGATATGGCTGGCAGCCCTAGAAGCCAATACCTGGGCCTGAGTGAGAGCATTGGGATCTCATAGGAAGCATCAGCAAGGCTGCTCCCTGCACACTCACCAACTCAGATACTGACATCTCAATGGGAGAGGCAGGTTTAGACAGTCTGGATACACAATCTGGTGAGCACCTCACAATGACAGCTCTACAGCCAGCCAAGGGAGAATGCCCCAGGCCACTGGTGCTCGGAGAACTATCAGAGACCAGACACACACTCAGGCCCAGCTTGGAGGGGACCCTGTGGTGTTAGCAATCAGGTCTGCATCCAAGTGTGCAAGGAGAAACAGCATGGGCAGACAGGGATGCAATGGCCCTCATGGGACTCTCTGTCTTGATTGAGAGGCTGATGGCTGCAATATAGCCAGACCAGCACCTCCACCAAAACTGATAATGTAATGCCTCATAAGGGCCAATCACCTGGACTGGCACCAGAGACTTTGATGGTGGAAATGGCAACCCTCAAAACATTTACAATGTGTTTAAGTGAGCATTTAAAATGCCATAGCAAACAAGACTACACACCAAATGCTGGCAAATGGGATTAGACTTCTTGTGCCAGGACCCTGTGCCAGGACTGTCTGACAACGGTAGCCTCCATGGACTTTGTTGATGATTACTCCTATAAGACTTCGAAATATGGCTGCGTGCTCTCTGCACATGCAATGTATTTGCTGCATAAGCTGCTGGTATGTGGTGCAGGGATGACATAGCACAGTGCCAAGATATATGGCCCTTAGCTGACTGGCCAGGCAAGCTGTCTGATTGTATGACTGTGCAGACTGACACAGCAAGGCAAGGCATAGATGCTGTGAGCACACAGACAGACAGTAAGTGAGTGAACACTAAGAGAGCCAAACTGGAGATACAGCCTGGTCAATCCTTCAGCTGGGTGCCTGTATCTGCACACTAGATATCCTGGCTGCAGCCTTTCAGTATTGGGTGTTGGTGCATTCTGTAATGCAAGTCTGTGCTTTGAGAAGGAGCTCCAAGTGCACCAAAGAGGTGTTATAATGATTATAGCAAATACCAGCTGCCAATATCCATAGATGAAGGGTGCATGCAGCCCGTGGATAGTGCCGTGCGATGCTGATAGGTTGTCTAAAACATGGAGGTCTTTTGAAGGTTGTGGCAAGCTGAAAATCCAGGTACCCACTCTTATTTCCATGTTGGGGTTTTTCCACCTTGTTATGATAAGAAGCGTTTCTATCAGCAAGCTATAATTTTCCTTTATTAAAACTTGCCACTGCCTAGTGAGAAACTAATTTCATGCTGGCCTAAAGTATAAACATGGAATGAGATGTGCCTGATGTCAAGCTTGGTCTTGCTGGATTCTTGTCTGATTCTGACACGTACCTCACTATAGCCCACATCTCTGAGACCCCAATAAGATCCCACCCTAGTGTTTTTTTTATTCCAGGTTTTCTTAAATGAATTTAAATTAGAGCTCTCAAGGGCAGTGGAATCAAGGGTTAAGGAGATAAGGCAGGAACAGGATACTGATTAAGGATGATCAGTCATGATCATGTTGAATGGTGGTACAGGCTCGAAGGGCAGAATGGCCTACTCCTGCACCTATTATCTACTGTCTATTGTCTAAATTACACCAGCAGCCTCATCTAAACTGCATACAATGTCATTTTTCTTTGCATCCTCAGCCAAGTTGGTTATAGGCTTTCAATTCCAAATAGCCACACAGTTCTAACGGCACAAGAAAGGATCTATGATATCCATTCAGGTAATCAAGCACTTTTCTATTCTAATCCCATTTGCCAACACTTAATGTGTAGTCTTGTTTGCTATGGCATTTTAAATGCTCACTTAAACACATTGTAAATGTCTTGAGGGTTGTCATTTCCACCATCCTTTCAGGTAATGGATTCCAGATACTCACCAACTTCTGGGTGGATTTTGTTTCCTCAAATCCCTTTAAACCTTCTGTTCCTTACAGAAGAACTGTGCCCCATGGTTATTGACCTCTCCATGATGAGGAAACGTTTTTTTCCTATCTATGTCCTTTATAACTTTGAGCAACTCAATTAGATAGTTCCTCAGTTTTCTCAGCTGTAAGGAGAATATTCAAACCAATCAAGGAAAAAATGATTGAGAAAGCAAACCTGCAGGACTTCAACTACTACAACCCCTTGAAAATGAAAGTCACAAACTGAAATTTGATCTCTCACAGATGTCTATGGTACACTCTGGTAAACAAAAATAAGGATCAATCTGAAGATAATTCGATAGATGAGGAAATAAAGAGTTCATTACTGCTCCTAGGATAGGAATTTTTCTTTCTGCATACAGTACATGCTTCAGAGTGAGTCTGTTGTGGTGTAGACACATTTTTCTTAAGAATTCCATTATAAAGTAAGAGTGCCCCATTATCAATAAATAAATTTCTGGACCAGAATTTAACAGTGTTTCTGTGCAGCATTCTGATTTGCAGACTTGACAGAAGATTTGAAAATTGCAGCATGTTCAGAGAATATTATCAGTCTTAACCTAAGCTAACATTTGGCTGGTGAGATGTTGAGCGCTTTTGTTCTGCATTTTCTGTTGCTTTTAGTTACAATCTCCTTGCCAAAGAATCATAACAATACCAGATCTGATCTCTGTTGCTGACATGAACTTACTTTTCCATTACAGAATCACAGAATTGTTAGAGTACAGAAGGGGGCCTTTCAGCCCATCACATCTGTAACAGCTCTCTGATTACTTTAACTCCGTGTCAACTCCCCATATTCTTTCTGTTGCAATAATCATCTACTGTCTTTCTGAGTGTCTCCATTGAATCTATTTCTAGACAATGCATTCCAGACACTAACTGCTTGATGTGCAAAAACATTTTTCCTCACCATGCATTTGCTACTTTTGCAAAACACTTTAAAACTGGTTCCTCCCGTTCTTGATCCTTTTACAAGCAGAAACTGTTCCTCTCTATCCAGATCCCACAAGATTTGGAAAACCTGCCAAATCTTCTCTGAGCCTTCTCCTCTCCATGATAAACAGTTCAACTTCTCTAGTCTTTCCTCATAACTGAAGAGTTTTATCCCCGATACCATCCCCATAAACTCTTTTGCCACTTGTTGCAGTGCATTTGTCCTCTGCAACTGTGTTCGGAACTGTACACAATAGTCCATCTGGGGTCTAATTAGTGTCCTGTATAAATTCATCATATATTTCCTGTTTTTGTATTTATGCTCTTAATTATGAAGCCTAGAATAGTGCATACTCTATTTACAACTCTCTTTGTCTCTCCCAGCCTTAATATCTTCTGCACTTGCGCACTTGAAATGTCGGAACATTCAAGGCTGTGAACCAAGTCCTGGAAAGTAGATGACTCAAAACAGATTCAATGGGCCAAAGGGCCTCTTCTGTTCTGTAAGATTCTATGACAATGACACAAATACGCCCAGGTGCCTTTGCTCCTGCACACCCTTTATTATAGTAGCCTTTATTTTATATTGTCTGTCCATATTCTTTGTACTAAAATTTCTCATACTTATTCTGCCACTGAATCAAAAATATGAGTGGCAGGTTCATTTTCTACACATTCTTTTCCATGCCAGTTCTACCCTGTCTTCTGAAAGATCTGTATTCTCTTTTCCTGGTCCTCAAGATGTAGTCTCAGATGGATACAGAGTAAATCTCTGTGTCTTCTATATCAGCTAAAAGTCAGAAACTCACAGCCACCCACACATCTTCAAATAATAGAGAAGCACAGTGATTAAAAAGGACATATAATTTGCTACTGTTCTATTTCCCATTACAGTGAAGTGTAGCCTGTAGCTACCCTTTGGGTCCAATCCTGTGCCTCAGCGTTGAATGGACAATACTTGGAGAATGCTTGGCTTCAACCAAAGTGTTGCATCTGGAAAAATGAATATATTTTCCCTGTATCTGATTTAAAATTAGTTTCTTAACATTAACCATGATATTAGTACACCAGAATTCTTTTTCTGAGGCTATGTAATCGGAGAATCTAAAATCCTGCTGTAGACCTATTATAATTCCTCAGCATGCTCGACTGCTTGGACAATTTTCACACATCTGTGATCTCTGTTTCAATGTTTGTGCTACTGATCCAACTTTGAGTGGTCTCTCACTTGTCACTCACGACTGTAACACGAACTAGGCTGAGGTCCTGTTTCTGAGCTACTTTGATGGTGTTGACTCTGTTTCATTCTGTGCTTTCCACTGGCATATTTTCTGAGTGCTCTTTTCTTTACCATCCGTGTGAAGACTCTGATCTATAGTAATCTATTATTAACTGTAACCAACTGGTTTTATAATTTACCCCATCCTACTGCATGCTTTGTCATTGTTGGGTGGGATTTCCCATTCTGTAATCTGATGCCCAGTTTAGCTTTGAAATCCTTCAGGGAGTCAGTACTAGATTGCTGCTGAATGCTTTTCAGCTTTTGCCACCTCTTTTCTCAACAGTTTGGCTCACCCCTCACCCACTCCACTGTACTCTCATTTGGTTTCACATCATGTGGTCTTCGCCACGTTTATCCAGTTTAATGGGTCAGGCACTACTTGTCACCATGTAGCTCGACATCCAAGTAAGTAAATGTTACCAGACTTTATTAAGTGTAACTACATATAAGAGATTGTAAGGGAGGAGATCAGTGATGCCCCATAGGCTCAGGTCCAAGTTTCATGTTATCTGACATCACGATAACATAGACCCTCCTGTACAAGCTCAGTAGCATAGTTGGAGTGAAGGTATACTTAACTCCGCACTGCACAAGTATCTGGTTCATCTTTGTGGTATTGGCAGTTAAATGATACAAATGGTAACCATGGAACAGTAGGCGTTCATGAAGAGGCACAACCCTATTCCCATTGATCACATGCTTATAAATGATCGCACTAAGAAAACCAAGAGATGATTCCTGGGAATGGTCCATGAGTGCTCAAGCTAAAAGGGAGAGAGGTCATTGAAAAAAATGTTCTAATTACAATGGCACAGGTTTGAATGAAAGCAGCATAGTTCACAAAAGGAAACTCAATGAAAGCTGATAGAGAAAATGTTTCACCTCCAGGAGCTGAGGCAAGAGGGGAATTTGCCAATGTCATATGGCTTCTTAGATGCAGAAGAAGAAAAATACTTTAATTAAACATGATTTGGATATGTCAAATTTGGACTGGGGTGTACAAAGTTTAAAAATCACATAACATCAGGTTATACTCCAACAGGTTTATTCAGAAGCACTAGCTTTCAGAGCGCTGCTCCTTCATCAGGTGGTTGTGGGGTATACGATCATAAGACACAGAATTTATAGCAAAAGTTGGCAGTGTGATGTAACTGAAATTATATATTGAACAAGACCTGGATTGTTTGTTAAGTCTCTCATCTTTTTGAATGAACATGTTGATTTCAGTTCTTCCATATGTAAATCGCAGAACATTTAACTGTTACATTCTGAAGTGAACTTTAACAATTGGTGTCATGTCGCCCCAGATAATGTATTTAAGGTGTAAACTGCCCTGGGCACACAGGATTGAGCATGATAGCAGGATTGAGGATTAGCCCATTTCAGAAAGGGAAATAACAATAGCAATTTGAAGAGCAAATGAGTAGTGTGTAAAGAAACAGAATCAGTAATACAGCCATAGACCTCATTTATGCTTCACCAACATCACCTCATTCTATCATACTATTTTTTCAAGTCATTGCACCTTTAGCACACCTTCTTAAAGTTTTCTTAATTGTGAAACCCCAAGTTAACACTTGGATTTAATGCAGGCAGGATCTAGGATACAGGATTAAAATTCCCAGCCTTGTTACATAGATGTGTTGGGAACACATGTCGAGTAGTGGAGAGTGTGTGGTTCACAATTCATTCCAAATCTTGCTAATATGCTCATGGTAGGTGAAATTAATTTTACCAACTGCCATAATAAAATTGGGAACTGAGCTGACTGGAAAGCTCACAACTGAGGATCAATAACACCCAGTCGAGTTATAAACTTCTCATTTTGACAAAGAGTTGTTCACTCTACAGAATATTGAGCATTTAGACAAATACTGATTTAGATGTTTAAAAAATTGTTAAAGCAGCATTATACTGTGGCACTCTAGTTTTCATTGATTTATATTGCAGTTAGCTCATATTTTGTGTGCAATCAACCTTGGATTTGGATTTGTTCCTCTTCCTAAATAAGTCTAATTAAGTTCTTATTTAAAGAAAAAAAACACATTGAATGGGTTTGAAGGTTTGTTGCGAAAATAGATTTGATCAGAATGCTCAGAACTTGACTTTAGCTAGTTTCTTACTGGAAACAAATTCTGCAGTAACATTAGACAATGTCAAATCCATCTCCAGAACTGAATGTCATTGCATTGCCACCATGATTGATGACAATTCCAGCCATGAACAAATTAAACAGCAAGTTACAAACTTACTACGCTCTGTCAGAAGCTAATAATGCAATTCAAAATAAGATTACTGAACAAGAGCTCAAAACAAACCCTTGCAAACTTTAATTCAAATGACACAAAAGAGGGACAAGGGTCTCATTGTTTCAGAACAGAACAGGCTATAGTGGAACAAATAATAACATTGGGTATACCGTGAATAATTTAAAATGCTCATGATAAAATATGTATTGAAACAAAATAAAAGCTTCAGCTCATGCCTTCCTCAAAGAACAAACTAATAATGCTTTTATCATATTTTGCTTCTATCTCATCAGTTTTTATGATGTAATCAAAAAATAATTCCTTACCTTTATTGGACAGATCCCTGTTAAAAGTGACTAGGGAGAGGATTTCATTGCAAAGTCTTTCATACATTAGATGCAGAGAATAACGGTTGTCATCTTTAGCCATTGCCAGAGCCAATTGTAATGGAATGAGAATTAGTTGGATTGAATAAACAGCAGGCAATCTGACAAACTACCACACAGAAGGTAAAGAAAGAATCTACCATATTTTCCTCCCTTTGTCAATTATGTTTTGACTGCAGATTTCAATTTAACAGAAATAGTTACAGCTGAATTTTTGCATCATCCAAAACTTAGAAAATGGTATTTACTGAAATGTTCTTGTTTGTGGATGTAGGTTTGCGAGCTGAGCTGGAAGGTTCATTTCCAGATGTTGCATCACCCTACTAGGTAACATCTTCAGTGGGCCTCTGGGCAAAGCACTGCTGATGATTCCTGCTTTCTGTTTATATGTCTGGGTTTCTTTGGGTTGGTGATGCTATTTCCTTTGGTGATGTCATTTCCTGTTCTTTTTCTCAGAAGGTGGTAAAAGGGCTCTAACTCGATGCGTTTGTTGATAGAGTTCTGGGTAGAATGTCAAGCTTCTAGGAATTCTCATGTGTGTCTCTGTTTGGCTTGTCCTAGGATGGATGTGTTGTTCCACATTCATCTAGGACAAGCCAAACAGAGACATGCACGAGAATTCCTAGAAGCATAGCATTCCAACTGGAATTCTATCAACAAACACATCGAGTTAGACCCCACCTATCACCCCCTGAGAAATAAACAGGAAATGGTATCACCACAGGATATGTCATCACCAACCCAAAGAAACCCAAACATATAATTGGAAGCAAGAATTATCAGCAGTGCTTTGCCCAGAGGCCCACTGAAGATGTTACCTAGTAGGGTGAGCAACATCTGGAAATGAACCTTCCAGTTCAGCTAGCAAACCTACATCCAGAACCTCAACCTGAGCTACAAATCTTCTCAAAACTCACTGTTCTTGTTTGTGCATATGGGAGCAATATCAATGAATGTTTGATATGGAGTATTATGTCCGAATGTCTTTCAAAAAAATAAAATTTCCAGACCCTCAGCAAACCCACACACTCACTATGCCAACCTCTGACACCTCTAGCACTGTACCCTCATAACTCCTCATTGCCTCTATGTCAATCCATGCCCCTGCATTTATCCTCAAAACCCTTCTTACCTGCCATGTCAGCCTATCCGCCCATTCCCACCAACAAAACATTTTATACCCCTTATGCCAATCCATGTCCCTTTACCAACTCTGCCATGACCATAATAGTTCTTTTGCTAATTTAATACATATTCCAACACCAACACTTCTTTACTCTTATAACTATCATGCCAACTCACCCAGTATCTAATATGAGTAGATGTCAGGACGCTGAAAAGATGAGTAACATAAAGGTCACTACAGTGAAAAAAGTCCTCTTGTTCCTCAAACCCATCTACTACATTTACATTCTTTCACCGTATAAGGCATATTAACAACAAATATTTCAGTCCAGTGCACCAACCCATATAACAAAACAAATTGGAACTCATAGTCCCACTTCAAGTAATCGATAATTACTGGACCTGTCAATCAAACTGTGAAATGAGAGGGACACTACAATGGTAACAGAGGTTGTGAAATCATTTGTGCAATGGTAGTCCAGTAAAGGAAGTCATCAGATTTATGTCAACAGATGGAGTGAAATGGCAAGGAAATGTTTTTTACCACCCAATATATTAAAATCGTATGACTTTTACATGCCTTGGTAGATTGGCAGCTCCCTTTGACGGTGCCTATTGACACATTTTACATGTCTTCTTGGCACCTCTGACAGATCCTCACGACAGTTGCTGTTGACACTTTTAACAGTTGATTTTGTCAGGTTTGCTGACAGTTCTAATGACCTTTACAGTTGGTGAGTTTATGCACGTCTAATGGCACTCATGTCCCCTTGTAACATTTCCAAAGAAGCTTTACTTCCTGTAAAAGGAACTTCATCACTTCCATTGGTGTCCCAGGTCCACACTCAAAGGGGTACTATTCTGCTATCTTAGTTCGCTGAAGAAATGCATAAGGTTCAGATCTGCTCTTAGGATGTCTATTCTGTACACCAGTTTTCACACTCCTGAGTTTTAAAATCACGCAGGAGTAAAGGTAACAGGGTACTTAGTGGCCAGCTGCTTTTGTGAACTGCCCATGCACAAATCTTAACCAGACCCTATTCATGCCCCTATGAAAATGGATTGTTCCATATTTGGAAATTGGGGCTTGTAATTCCTAGACCAGTCTACCATCTTCACTACAATCTTGGCAAAAATCCAGACCTTGATGAACTTCAAATTTTGTATTCATATCATCCTGAAAACCAACCACTTCCAACTCCACAATATCACTTGACATTACCTTTATCTCAGTACTGCATGGAAACAGACCCTTCAGTTCAACTCATCCATGCCGACCAGATATCCTAACCCAATCTAGTTCCATTTGCCAGCACCTGGTCCATACCCCTCTAAACCCTTCCTATTCATATACCCATCCAGATGCCCTTTGAATGTTGTAATCGTACTAGCCTCCATTATTTCCTCTGGCAGCTCATTCCATACATGTACCATCCTCTGTGTGAAAACATTGCGCTTTAGGTCTCTTTTATATCTTTCCACTCTCACCCTAAACCTATGTCCTCTAGTTCTGGACTCCCCCACCCCTGGGAAAAGATTTTGTCTATTTATCCTTTTCCATGCCCCTCATGATTTTATAAACCTCTATAAGATCACCCTCAGCCTCCAACACCAGGGAAAACAGCCCTAGCCTATTCAACCTCTCCCTATAGCTCAAATCCTCCAACCCTGGCAACATCCTTGTAAATCTTTTCTGAACCCTTTCAAATTACACAACATCCTTCTGATAGGAAGGAGACCAGAATTGCAGGCAATATTCCAAAAATGGCCTAACGAACATCCTGTACAGCAGTAACATAATCTCCCAACTCCTAACTCAATACTCTAACCAAAAAGGGAAGCATACCAAGCACCTTCTTCACTCTGCTGAAACCCTCTTTATGACCTTTAGCCTCTCATACTCCAACGCGCACCCGACTGGTCTCTTACTTTCTACCCCATGTATAAACCAGACCTCTGCTGTCCATGCCTTAACTCAAAGGAAGATTTATTCTCATATCACTCCTGTACCTGCTGAACTACACTGATTCCCAGTCAATCAACACCTTCATCTTAAAATTTTCAATTCTTATTCTGTTCCTTTCATGGCTTCACCTGTCCTCATCTCTCTAATCTCCTCTAACCACACAACTATCTCAGTTAGTCTAATTCTGGATTCTTGAGCATTCTTAGCTTCCATTGTGGGTGACTTTGTTTGCAGTTGCCCAGACTCCAAATTCTGCGTATGAGTTAAAGCTTAGTCAAACAGTTAAATTTGAATGAGTCCTTAAAGCAGGAAAGTGAGGTCGAGACCCTGAGAGTTATAGGGCTGGAATTACATTCCATAATAACTCTGATGAAGGGCTTTTGCCTGAAAAGTCAATTTTTCTACTCCTCGGATGCTGCCTGGCCTGCTGTGCTTTTCCAGCACCACTCTAATCTAGATTCTGATCTCCAGCATCTGCAGTCCTCACTTCTGCCCAGCATTAAGCAGAAGCCCTGTTAACTCTGATATATAACACTGCTACTGGATGGAGCATTAGGCAGTTTGGACAGATGGCAGATGGAATCTGGCCTAGTCTCCCCACAGAGACATATATGTCTGACCTACCTCTTGTTAGTAATAGTTAATGTGCCTAACAGTTAATGTTACCTGTATATAGTTGCCTTATAAAAACACATAACTTGTTACTTACACAATTGTCCCAACTGTTGAGACTTAATTAAGGTTTATCCTTCACCACAGGCTACCAGAACCTCCTAGTTGAATGTAGGAGGAAGGATTGGTGGCAGCTATTTAATCCAACTGTGGGTTCAGTTAGCTTAATTGGCTGGATGGCAATGGAGAGTGATATCAAGAGCAAGGGCTCAATTCCCTCATTGACTGAAGTCACTACGAAGATCTTGACCTCACCCCTTGCATGAGGTGTTGTGATGCTTAGGTTAGACTTAGAATCAGTCATCTCTCTCTAATGAGAGGGTTAGGGACTATTGTGACTTTACTTACTACCCCAAACACAAACCATGATTATTAATATCCGGGTAGCACATCAAAACAGCTTGCTAGGTGATTTCACAGGAGCAGTTAAGCATCAACCACATAACTCTGGGTGTGGAGACACATGTAGGTTTCCTCTGCGAAAGGACATCAATAAATCACAAGGGTTTTTTAATGATAATATACAGTAGTTTTGTGACACCATTACAGAAAGATTCCAATTCCAGCTAAACGTTATTTAAAATAGTTGAATTTAAATTCCACTGGATGCTTTGGTCGGAGTTAATGCCCCACATCCCCAGGCATTAACCTGGTTTTCCAACCCACAGGTAGTACCATGACCTGGCTATCTCCTTTTGTAACTCCACAGTTTAAATCTTTTGTAATATTAGTATTTGAATGAAGCTCAAGATGGAGGCAGCAGACATACAGCCGCAGATTTGGAAGGCTGTGAGTTAAAGGTAATTCTCAATAAGTAAATAGTTTTACAATGACAATTCCCAGAACATAATTTAGGGACAAGTCGCTTGAGTAATAAATTGAGTTTTTATATGCTGGATCGAATTTCAAGGCACAATGCACAGTATTATAAACTAAAACAATACCTTGGGAAATCTTCACTTATCTAATTATCCATGAAAAACTCTAAAAGGCTTAGCTTATTTTCCATCATCCTTCAGGCTGGAAGTAGGGTGGGGTGGGGAGGGTGGCAACATTTGCATAAACATTTTACAATAGCTTTGACTTCCTCTGGCCTCATTCTGTCAACACATCACATAATTTTGTGGTACCATGCCGAGATATGTTCTGGCAGAAGATGGGAAAGCATTGCAGCATTTTCATTTCCTGCTGTCTGCTTACTTTATTAATAACAGAAGTAAATCCTGCTGGCAAAACCATAAGACCTTTAAAAACCGCTTTAATACAAAACAAACTAACAAACAAATAAGTCACAAAGCCAGCACATAAATGTCCATGGAAGAGGACTGACCTTAAAGTGAAACTGCCCTGTAAAAGCAGAGACTCACATACACATGTGGCTTCTGACGTTATTGTTTAGTAAATCAAAGGGGCAAATTTTACTTTGGCAGACAGCCTTCTGATTTATGAAGTTGGAATTTCAGATTACCAACTGGGAAAAATAAAATCATTCTCATATCTTTGATACCACCCACAGATTGTACAAGAGAAACACTGGAATCTGTATCGCCATACTGAAACCCACAGAAAATGCTTCAGCTTCTAATTGCCGTTTGAATGCCAGTACAAAATGCTGCCAATCATTTTGATGTCAGCCCCCAGTGTTTTCACTGAGTATTTGCCTCGAGTGCCAACCTTGGTGAGCTAGCAAGAGCTAGGCTGGGTGGTATAATTAGCACAGGCAGGATTCAGGTGTGGAGGGAATGGGCATAGCTGGTGGTCCTCATCAGCCCCCACTCAAATACGTGTCTTTCATATATTTTTGTTATACAGCTGCTCCCTGTGCCAATCACTTTTGCATTGGAGCCTTATTAAGTATTCAGGTAGCATGCTAATGAAATTCTTTAGCAAATTCAATTCACTTTCCGATATCTCGGGATGAATTTTTCCAGGTAATACTCTTGCACATTATGATCGTACACACTCAAGCTGCACGAAACTAGAAAACAAATATTTTGAAATTTATGGATTCTATTTAATAAATTAAGTGATATTTGCAGCCTGAATTCATGTTTCTCAGTTGTTACAATGTTTTATACCTTCTACCATGGGAGAAATATTAACCTATTGACAGAGACAGTTGAAAGATTGTAACCTAGTTGTACAGAAACTCTCTCCAAATGTTTTGCAGAACAAGCAATTTTTAAGGAAGCTGGAACTGAAAAAGCATTAGCTGCCAGCAGTATCAATCTTCTTACCTCTTGATGGTGTGCTATTTAAACTAAGTGGAGACAACAATGAATGCAATGCTGCATGGCAATTAACCCAACCAGACTATGAAATGACACCTGATGAGAAAGGGCATAGCAAGGAGCTCAGTGGACAGTGGATTGACCATATGGTATGCCGAGATAATTGAGGAATTGGCCAAACATTTGAGAATTAAGTGGAAGCTAGTGGAGAGCTGCTTTATCTGCTGCTAGAGCGTCAACTTCTACCATACAAATCGTACAATGTTTGAATTCACAGACAATTGTTCTCAAATAGTACAACCCACACATGTGGGTTGAGGACTGTGGCAGGAGGGGTAAGAAGTCCAGCAAGGCTCAATAACCAGGACCTGAGCTATGCTCAGCTCAGAGGCAAACCTGCTGTGACCAGGCCGGGGGGTGGGGGGGTTGCTGTCTTCACATTGGAGAGTGGGGATGAGTCTACTGTGCTCATCCCAGGGACAGCTCCAGGGCCCAAGATATTGCCCAACACGGCAACCAATTGTGCCTGCTTTGGAAATGCTCTCAACTGCAGGAGTGCTGATCAATATCATAATTGGCCAAATGTCTTTTGTCAAGAAGTTCACCCATATTGCCCCCAAAGACTAATTATACAATAATGTTGTCCCAATGTGTAACAATAGCGCCACCTTGTGATCTGAACTGGATCGCATATCACATGCACTTTTCAAATTTATTTTAAAGATGGACTGAAACATTTCACTAGACTATGCTCAATCTGAATCACTGATTTGCTATAGTTAACACAGAGCAAGTGAACATGCAGATCAACAGCCTAGTAAAACAGCAAGTTGATTCAACTGACCACAAAGCATACTGGAAAAATATTTTTCTTTTAATTGTTAAAGAATATTTTGTTTTCCTTTCGCTTAGCTTCTCATTCTAACTTGCCGAGTTTCAGACACATGCGTTTCCCATCGCTGGTTGGGCTTTCCTTTGAGATTTAGCTGGCTAACTGACTGTTGTCTCTACATTCACAACAAATCCTCTGACCTCTTTCCTTCTATTGATTCACCAGCAAGCCTGTTAACCACACTACCTGAGACCATATCCCCATCAGATGCCTTATTCTGTGAGCTTGCTGTTCTAACACCACAAGTTGAATAGGCTGAAAACCCTTCCTAAAATTTCAGACAGAATTCTCATTGCATATGCAACTCTAGCTCAGATTCTTCAGGATCCTGACCTAAATTTTGCAGCTCTATTATTCTGTGCATTTCAACCCCTGTGTTCTTCCATTAACTTAATAATAACATGTTTATACATGAATTATCACAAGTTCTGTCAAAGATATGATCCTCAAGAATCCCAAAATAAGTGGTGGCATGGTGACTCAGTGGTTAGTAGTACTGCCTCATAGCCCCAAAGCCCTGGTCTTTCAGAGGATCAAAGATATTCTGGGCTGAACCTTTCGCTTACTTGGCTCAGTATCATTTGGAGGGTGTTTTGCTGCGAGGCTTATGAGATTTCTTGCCATATCTTATCAACTCACCTCATTAACTACTTTCTCTGCCCCTACGACACCGCTCATGTCCAAAGTTCAATCCCATTTTACCACATTCCATCCCCCAGAATAACTTGACACTTGGAGGATATCCAACAAAAGACTGACAGCCCTGGCACCTGCACCTTCTAATATGGGTCATTGTACACCCAGACATGGTTCTGCACAAGAACTGGCACTCTGAAACTGCCTGCCCTGTGATCAATGGACAGTATGAAGGTTTCAGAGAAGGGGAAGCTAATACTGCAAGTCCCCATTACGGACCTGGAGGCACTGGTAGAGAAGGGCACCCACGTCATGGAGGACCAGCAGAGAAGAGCATGTCATCAGATGCTGGAAGTCCGGCCTGAAATTGCCAACAAAGTCAATGCCATCTCCAGGCTATCGAAGAATGATTCCACAAGAAGATCAATGAAGTCTTCCATTGCTGGTCAAGAGTGGCTCAGTGGTTAGCACTGCTGCCTCACAATACCAGTGACCTAGGTTCGATTCCAGCCTTGGGTGACTATCTGCGCAGAGTTTGTACGTTCTCCCCTTGTCTGTGTGGGTTTCCTCCGAGTGCTCCATTTTCCTCCCACAGTCCAAAGATGTCTAGGTTAGGTGAATTGGCCAAGCTAAATTGCCCGTAGTGTTCAGGGATGTGTAGGTTAAGAGAATTAATCAGGAGAAAATGTGAGTTGGGGAATGAGTCTGGGTGGGTTACTCTTCGGAAGGCTGGTGTGGACTTTCTGGTTCAAAGGGCCTGTTTCTACACTGTAGGGATTCTAATTCTAATTCTAATTCTAATTCTAAAATAATGCTCTAGCCCACTGGGCACTTGAAACACTGTCAGAGAGCAGACTTCTGCTCAGCACAAGGCAGGAGAGGAACAATGGTGTCATGGATGTCGAGGAGTCCCCTTCTACACCAGGAGACAGTGTAGTGCCAGCAGGCACCCAGATAGGAAGTACACACAGAACTCTCAGAAATCACCCCTCAGGACATTCCAGATGTGGCTGAGTCATCACTTCCAACCTCCCTGATCATTCCAACCTTTGGGAAGTTCAAGCTGAAGGGAGTCCACTTGCCTCTGACAAGAAGACCCTCAGCTTGTCAGGGCCATACAGATACAATACTCCCAAGTCACCCGATCAAAACTGCAGGGCTAAAGGGCTCTACTGCTGAGCAGGCCCATTCCACGCCAACTAGGGGCCCTGGTACTACATTCAGACATAGTGGGAGGGAAAGAAAGAAAAAAATCCTTGCGATGGCGCTCTGATGGCATGGGTGACAGCTCACTGTGGATAAAGTCTCACTTTGTATAAATTTGATTGGCTTTGAACCACATTCATTTCAGTCTCTGCGTAGCCCCAAATGATATGTTCCAGCATGGTGCCTAACATCATGACCACACAATGTGTCCCATATATAGACATCTGTAGTGAAGGCTGCTGCAACGTTTGCAAGCAAAGGGAGCAAGACGTGTACAGGACAATGGGTTCCTCTGACACCATACCCCTCATACTAAAATATCCCCATTCCTTTCCTGCTTTCTGTGTCCAAACGTATTGGTGCTGAATGAAGTAGTCAGCAATGTCCGGGCAGAGAGATGTACGTCACAGAACTTTAGTATCTATGTAAGGGATTAGACAGCCTACAGGGCTGTGTCGAGTATCAGGCCTGGCTCTGTGTACTATGCTGTTTCCCTTTAAAGGGCTTTACATTGTTGGGTTGCTGCAACCTCCTCCTTCTTGGTCATAAGACATACCCTGCTTACCCTGAGTATGGTCACAGCCATTTTTGTGCAATTCCAACATGAAGGAAGGTGACAGTGAGCCACCAGTGTTCATCTCTACATGTCAATGAGGTCCTGAACATGCAGAGCACTATGGAGTAAGCCTTTCACTTGCATCTCCCCAGGTCCCCACCCAACTCATCGACATAAGCCTCCCCCTGCCTGCTTCTCCCCCTGCCCCCCCCCCCAACGAGCCCCAGCAATAGGAAAGAACCACATCAAGTTTGTTCATCAACCATACCCCACTTGAAGCCAGGGTGTTCATAGCTGTGAGCGAATTCACCCTTTCACATTACCCCATTGCCATCCACATACCCACCCTTTACAAACACAGTTGACCCTTCTTCCTGATTGTTATTCCCCTTCCCCTGGGTCTGTCCCAAAAGAGTAGAGTCCCGAGACACCTTTCTACAGCAGTAGGCTTCCCTGCCTCCCACCCATCTCTCTTTGCCATTAGTTCCTGTGCGTGTCACTGACATCTGTACACTGCCCCAAAAACGTTAGCCCTAACCCTCCCGTACTGACTAGCATGGAGTCACAGGACTGACTGGAACCCACTCCCAAGTCTGCAGAGGCACAGATATGCTGACTGAGAACACCCCAACATGATTCTGGAACTGCTCTTAGCTTCTGTGTGGGGCAATGTGGAGAAAATGCGGACTGCAGATGCTGGAGATCAGAGTCAAGAATGTGGTGCTGGAAAAACACAGCAGGTCAGGCAGCATACGAGGACTGGGAGAATCAAGGTTTAGACCATAAGACATAGGAGTGGAAGTAAGGCCATTCAGCCCATCGAGTCCACTCCGCCATTCAATCATGGCTGATGGGCATTTCAACTCCACTTACCAGCGTTCTCCCCGTAGCCCTTAATTCCTCGAGACAACAAAAATCTATCAATCTCTGCCTTGAAGACATTTAGCGTCCCGGCCTCCACTGCACTCCATGGCAATGGATTCCACAGGCCCACCACCCTCTGGCTGAAGAAATGTCTCCGCATTTCTATTCTGAATTTATCCCCTCTAATTCTAAGACTGTGTCCACGGGTCCTAGTCTCCTCGCCTAATGGAAACAATTTCCTAGCGTCCACCCTTTCCAAGCCATGTATTATCTTGTACGTCTCTATTAAGTCTCCCCTTAATCTTCTAAACTCCAATGAATACAATCCCAGGATCCTCAGCCGTTCCTCATATGTTAGACCTACCATTCCAGGGATCATCCGTGTGAATCTCCGCTGGACACGTTCCAGTGCCAGTATGTCCTTCCTGAGGTGTGGGGACCAAAATTGGACACAGTACTCCAAATGGGGCCTAACCAGAGCTTTATAAAGTCTCAGTAGCACATCTCTGCTTTTATATTCCAACCCTCTTGAGATAAGTGACAACATTGCATTCGCTTTCTTAATCACGGACTCAACCTGCATGTTTACCTTTAGAGAATCCTCGACTAGCACTCCCAGATCCCTTTGTACTTTGGCTTTACTAATTTTCTCACCATTTAGAAAGTAGTCTATGCTTTTATTCTTTTTGCCAAAGTGCAAGACCTCGCACTTGCTCACGTTTCAGGCATAAGCCCTTCATCAGGAATGAGGCTTGTGGGTCAGGGGGCTGAGAGATAAATGCGAGGGGGGTGGGGCTGGGGGGAAGGTAGCTGAGAATGCGATAGGTAGATGAAGGTGGGGGAGAAGATGATAGGTCAGAGAGGAGGGTGCAGCGGAGAAATGGGAAAGGTGATAGACAGGTCAAGAGGATGGTGCCGAGTTGGAGGCTTGGGACTGGGACAATGTTGGGGGGAGGGGAAATGAGGAAACTTGTGTATCCACATTGAGCTTGGTGATGGAGGAGGCCCAGGACCTGCATGTCCTTGGCAGAGTGGGAGGGGGAGTTGAAGTTCTTAGCCACGGGGCAGTGGGGTTGGTTTTTTTTAGATTAGTTTTCCTACAGAATGGAAACAGGCCCTTCGGCTCAACAAGTCCACACCAACCCTCCAAAGAGTAACCCAACCAGATCTATTCCCCTATTTACCCCTGACTAATGTGCCTAACACTACAGGTAATTTAGCATGGCCAATTCACCTGACCTGCACATCTTTGGATGGTGCCGGTGTCCCAGAGATGTTCTCTGAAACAATCTGCAAGTAGGTGTCCTGTCTCTCGAGGTAGAGGAGACCACATTGGGTGCAACAGACACAGTCAATGACATTGGTGGAGGTACAAGGAAAATGTTGTCAGATGTGGAAGGACCTTGGGGGCCTTGGACGGAGGTGAGGGGGTGATGGTGTGGGCGCAGGTTTTGCACTTCCTGCAGTAGCAGGAGAAGGTGTCAGGTGTGGGGCGTGGACTGGTGGGGATGGGGGGTGGGGGGAGCGTGGATCTGACAAGGGAATCACGAAGGGAATGTTTTGTCCAGAACATTGATGGGGCGGAAAGGGAAATATATCTCTGGTGGTGGGGTCTGTTTGTCGGTAGCGGAAGCAATGAAGGATGATGCGATGTATGCGGAAGTTGGTGGGGTGGAAGGTGAGAAAGGGGGTTCTATCCTTGTTGTGTTGGGAGGGGTGGGGTTCGAGGACAGGGGTGTGGGAAGTGGAGGAGATGTGCTGGAGGGCATCGCCAATGACATGGGAAGGGAAATTGCGAACTTTGAAAAAGGAAGCCATCTGGGATTTTCTAAGGTGGAATTGGTCATCCTGGGAACAGGGTGCAGCAGAGGCAGAGGAATTGGGAATAAGAGATAGCATTTTTACAGGAGGTAGGGTGGGAGGAGGTGTAGTGTAGATAGCTGTGGAAGTCGATGGGTTTGTAGTAGAGTTGTGAGCTGGAGATGGAGATGGAGATGGAGAGGTCCAAGGAAAGGAGGGAGGTGTCCAATATGGACCACATGAATTTGAGGTTGGGGTGAAAGGTGTTAGTGGAGTTGAAGGATTTTTCAACCTCCTCATGGGATCACGAGGTAGCACAGATACAGTCATCGATGTCGCATAGGTGGGGTTGGTCCTACTCCTGAGTGTTTCTAAGGACCAGTTAGAACTACATCCCCAAGACTTTGAGACACGTCTGCTTGCTTGCTGTACATCCTGAAGAAGTCCAAAAGATGGGTTACACCCAAAATGTTGACTTTTCCATCTCCTGATGCTGCCTGGCTTACTGAGTTCTTCCAGCCTCCTGCCTGTCAACTTTGGATTCTGGCATCTGGAGTTTTTCTGTCTCTAACCATGTTTAGGGTATATGCCATGTGTTTGCCGTGAAAACTGCTGGCACATTGTGCTACTGTGACACACTCTCATAGCAAGCTCGCTATCCTGCTATCTGGCACGGCAAGCTGCCTGAATGTGTTACTGTACTCATTGGCAAAGCAAGTCAAGGCGAGGATATTGCAAGCATGTAGGCAGGCCTTGAGTGTGCTCGAGTGAGCAGCACTGAGACACAGCCTGGTACAATTCACAAGCTGGGTGCCTACCTTTGCACATGAGGTGTCCTTGCAGCCGCCTTTCAAAACTAAGGTATGGAGTACCCTGCAAGGCAGGTCTGTGCTTATTAAGTGCCCTGCAGATACATCAGAGAGGTACAATGAGGATTGTGAAGAGTTGGCAAATGTTGGATACAGACGAGCAGTCCGTGTAGCTGGTTCTCCTTGATATAGAGTAACTCAGACTATTTGCAATTAGAGACAAGCTTAAGTTGTCAGATCCCGGTCTAACTTCCAGGTCACGAATTTCCAACATCAAGCTTAATTGTTTATTTTGTCAGATGGGAAACTGAACATTAATGAGTCGAGTTGGGCCAGCAATAAGCTGTTTAAAATGTTATAATTCCTCGAGTTAACAACTTACGACTGTCTACTGAGAAACTCACCTAGCCATCTGGTGGATGGAGCTGCAGATACAGCAATGAAGTCCATCCTTGTCATGGCCCATGTCTTTCAGGCCCCTATGTGCTGAGTTGCCTGAATTCTGCAAGTGTCTTTGTCACTACAATCCAACATTCCCGAATGTTATTGCTGTGGATGTGCCCAGCACAGCTACTGGAGCAGTTCCCTTCCAAGAACTGCCAGAAGGAGATTAAACAAAAACAATGTAATATAGAATTCCTGCAGTGCAGAAGGAGGCCATTTGGAGCGTCGAGTCTGAACTGACCCTCTAAACAGCATCCTAACCACATCCAACCTATCCCCATAACTCTGCATTCCCATGGCTAATCCACCTAGCCTGCACAAGTCTGGACACCACAGGACAATTTAACATGGTAAATCCAGCTAATTTGCATATCTTTGGACTGTGAGAGGAGACCAAAGTACCCAGAGGAAACCCACGCAGACACAGGGAGAGTGTATAAACCCCACAAAGGCAGTTGCCCAAGGCTGTGTTCAAACCCAGGTCCCTGGTACTGTGAGGCAGCAATGCTAACCACTGAGTCACCATGCCACCCTTTGTGTCTCAAATATCATGATTAGATTACTTAAAGTGTGGAAACAGGCCCTTCGGCCCAACAAGTCCACACCGACCCGCTAAAGCGTAACCCACCCATACATTTACCCCTTCACCTAACACTACAGGCAATTTAGTATGGCCAATTCATCTAACCTGCACATCTTTGGACTGTGGGAGGAAACCGGAGCACCCGAAGGAAACCCACACAGACACAGGGAGAATGTGCAAACTCCACACAGTCAGTTGCCTAAGGCGGGAGTTGAACCCGGGTCTCTGGCTCTGTGAGACAGCAGTGCTAACCACTGTGCTACCGTGCCGCCCAGATCCAGAAACTCAATATTGAAAAGTCTCAGTTATTTGGAACTGAGAGAGATTTTCAAATCCCATAATGAATTTTAAAGTTCTCATAAAGACCAAGCAAAGACTACAGGTTTCACAGTTTGATGAAAAATAATTAACAAGAATGCCTCTATAGATACAACGATTTTCTCTTCATCTCATGAGATTTGCATTCAAGGGAATATGTGCATGGAAAATCACAGATGGCAATGATGCCCTCCACAGAGCAACTCTTGACAACGTTACACCAGCTGATAACGAATTTTCTGACGACCTCAATTCAGAAGCATACAAGTAAGGAGCAGTTGGCCATTCAGTCCCTTGAACCTGCTCCACCATCCAATATGTTCAGGATTAATTTATTTACTTCACATTCCTGTCCACCCCTAATAACCTTTCACCCTGTTGCTTATCAAGAATCTGTCAACTTCTGCCCTAGAAATATTCAAAGACTCTTTTGGGGAAGAAACTTTCAAAGACTCAGACTCTGTGAAAAGAAGTCCTCCTCAGCTCTGTCTGAAATGGCCAAACCATTCTTTTTAAACACTGGTACCTCATTCTAGATGATCTCGCAAACAGAAACATTTTTCCACTTCCACCTTGTCAAGACCCCTCTGGGTTGTATACATTTCAATCAAGTCACCTCCTACTACTCACATTTGCAGACAGCAGAAATGTTGGGTTCATCAACACAAATAAAACTTAGCCTCATCAGAAAGGAACAGACAAGGATCCTAAATATCTTGCCATACCATGGCTAATACTAACCAAAAGGGAAGCTTTGCAGCCTAATTGTGAAATTCTATTTCAAACAGACAAATTTTGCCAAAACTCAAAGTATCAAGGAGAATATGAGCAGAGTCACTGGAGACATTAAGAAGTTTCTGAGGGAAAATGGTACAGATGATACTTCATTGTAAATAGAATCTCACATTTATAAAATTGTTGCAATTCAACATCGTCACCTGTCAACTGTCATGCTGAAAGTGATGTTCCTCCTGCTCAATGTTCTCATCTTCCTCCTCAGAAAACTGCTGTCCCTCTTCCAGCCCTTCAGCCTCCATTACATCTCCTCTCTGCCTGCTCCAATTGTGCAGAGTATAGCATGTTAGGATCATGCAGCCCCCTCTCTGGAGTATACTGCAAGGCCCTATGTCACGTGTCCATGCAGCAGAACCTTCAGGAAGCCCATCATCACCTCCACAATGGCCCTGTTTGAACTTTAGACTGTATTGTATTGACATTCAGCCACAACCAGGGGTTGCATAACACAGTCATTAGCCATGGTTATAGAGGGTAACCCTTGACTACCACTAACCATCCTTGTAAGGCATTCAGCACTAAAAACAAAGCAGGAACATAGAGGTCAGGCAACATCTGAGGAGCAGGAGAGTCAATGAAGGGTTTATGCACGAAATGTTGATTCTCCTGCTGCTCAGATGCTGCCTGACCTGCTGTGTTTTTCCAGTGCCACGCTTTTCAACTCTGACTCTCCAGCATCTGCAGTCCTCACTTTCTCCTAGGAACATAGATGGGTCAATGATAGAGGCAGTTAGGCAACTTCCAGGATGCAAACTTCCAAGATGTGTTACCATTGATTGATGGAATCCTTTCCAAATGATGCAGCACACCCATTATGATACGGTGCTCTCAAAACAACAAGTGTACAGTCTCTAGTGCCCTGTATCTGGGGGAGGAGAGCCAGCTATATAGTCAAAGCCAACTGCCCAGGCTGCAGCACTGACCTTGTCATAGGAGAAACAGTGTGCCTGAGCTGGTATGAACTGCACTGGTAGCATCCTTCATGCATCTGTGGATTAAGAGAGTCTACACAGGTCCCCAGTGGATCCTTGGAAGCAATCAGCTGCATAACAATGTAGTGGAGCTGTCACTTTGATGGCCACTAGGAAAGGATGGTTATCCCCCATCCCTCCCCCACCTTTCAATTTACTGGTCCCACTCCAGCAGATGGTGTCCTAGAACATCCTCAGTCTGTAGCAGTGATGTGCCTGCTTTGCTTGGAGGCAATAGTATTGTGAGTAATAGACTCTGGGCCTCCTGAACCTCCTCCACATCCTGAGGGATTCTTCAGCTGGGACTTCTTCATGTCAGGCTTTTTAGCAATCCCTGAAGGTTGTGCAAGTTGCAGGGTTGATTGATACCCTTTTGAAGGTCCTCACATCACTCACAAGAGGAACCTGCTTACTCAGACAGGGAAAAGAATACAAGTTGTCCCATCACTTCATGTGTGGTCACAACCACGTTCCGTTTCCATAGCGCTGTGGAATTTAGATGAGAAAGGAATGCAGCACAGGGTAAGTCACAGGCTCAGCCTGGTAATCAAACCATCACTTCCCTTTCTTCTTTGCACTTCCTGTAGACTCTATCAGTTCTGGGCTATGCACATTCCCACCTAACTCTTTTATTTAAGTCTTCCAAAGAAGTTTTGTCAGCATCAAGGGATAACTCTAACAGAGATTCGACCAAAACTGCAACAAGTTTTTGGAACAAAGTCAAATGATGTGGAATAAGAATCTCAACAGGAATGGTACTGTCATACAATAAAGTAACAATGGTCATAACTCATTAACCCTTCAGAAGGAACAATGTGTCAAAATCACGAACAACATATTCCACTGAGGAATCATGTTCCATCACTGTTTCAGTGGGATAAACCAAACTAACAACAGAAAGACAAAAACAGAAATTGCTGAAAAAGCTCAGCAGATCTGGCAGCATCTGTGGAGAGAAATCAGAGTTAACGCTTCAGATCCAGTGACCCTTCCTCAGAATTTCCTCAGCAGAAAGGGCCGGATTAGCCATAAATAACTTCAACATGAGACAAACCAGATCATCCCAGTCTTACACATACTCAATCAGGATAGTCAAACTTTTACTAAATTTAAAAAGTCAGTGTGTGTGTGTGGTCGTAAACCTATTTGGCAAACCTATTTTATTTATTTTAGACAATTATGTAAATAGCTAGAGAAAAAGTTAGGGGGAGATGTTGTGCAAGACAGTGCATCGGTCGGTTAACTGACATCTTTGAATGCTTCAGGATATAAAGGAATATTCTAAAGAAGAACTAAGCCATATACTAAGTGCTAGGTTCCATGTGGCTAAACAGTCATGTTTACTTACTCTTAAGACAAGCCGGAGATCTCACAAGAGACTCAAGTAGCTAAAATACAATGTAACTAGCTATGAAGTGATATGTATTAAACCTACACTGTTCAACAACACCGAACCTCTTTTCTGTCAAAGATTTTGTGTAGGCATTCTTCCCCACTTGGTATCAGTAATTTAGAATAAAGTTAATAGCCACCATAGTACTACTGGACCACAGGGCTGCTCTCTCATGAGAGACAGGTGGTTTAACCTGAGGGTCACTGTGTGTCAGGTGAGGGGAGAGGCTGAGAAGGGAGATCCCTTCATAATAACTTCAGCATGTGGAAGAATTAAACTCACATGGTTTGCATCACTCAGCATTACAAACCAGCTGACTAAGCTAAGTGAAACAAAAACAGAATTTGCTGGCAAAGCTCAGCAGGTCTGGCAGCATCTAGGATTAAAAATCAGAGTTAACATTTTGGGTTGAGCGACCTTTCCTTAGAATTGAGCTCACTGAATTCTTGGAATGCAATTAATATCAAGAAGAAGAATCAGTTTCAGTGAATCTACCCAAAGCGTCTCAGCTCGACACAACCGCAGTGTATACCAGAGGTTTCAATGCAGAACACAACACTCACTGTGCAGACATTTGGTATGATAAAACAGTTCTTGGATTTCATTGGAGGTTTGTAACATGAGAGCAGTATGCTGCTTGTTGTAGCATGGTATTATGGCCTTACTATAATCTGATGTGAAGCAACAAACTAGTCATTGCTGCCAGGGAAATAAGACTGCATAGGTCTAATTGCCCAGTTCTTGCAGACATTTGTATTCCTGCCTATACGTACCCATTCATCTGCCCACTTATTGGTGGCCATGTCTGCAGGCAGAGACAGCCAGAGAGCCAATGGTACATCATGAATATTTCAAGACAGTGTTGGTATAAACAGTTGTCCATCTCAAAGCAGTGCTGTCATTTCAACCTTGTCCTTAAACCGCTGTTGGGACATGAAATCAATTTTTTGCTCAGTTTCAAGTTCCCTGAAGCTAGTAATTACCATTACGTCAGTCTTCATGATTTCAAGATAACCAATCTTTTCAGTTTCATTGCACTATGTTTAGACATTATCATCAATAATCACAGATGAAAGCATTGATGCATTTACCAAGATGATAGTGACCTTATACAATTGGGATTGAATCATTTTCTAATGCTTCTACTGGTCATCGGAATAAGATTACTTTCTGCCCTTTAAAGATGGCTTCATTGAATGTGACAGAACGGCACTGTGTTAACTTTGAAACGAAATGTCTTCTTTCCTTTTTAAATCTATGATACGCTTCTATCTCTGTTTGAAGATTGAAATGCAATTCATTATTGTGAATATTTTTGAATAGGCACAATATGCTAACTGCCTTTTCTTGGCCCATGATACCAAGCAACTATTGATCCTATGATCAGTTGCAATGCAATGTATGCCACTCTTTCTTCATGAGATAGAATTTCAAGCAGGCCTTGTACTATGTGGAAATCAGTTGTACTCTGGCACCTTGTCAAGCAGCTTACTTGTACTTTGATTTCCACTGAGCTAGATATATGACACTGAATTTTATGAATTATGACCACTAAGTTGGCTACTGAATTGTGATTCTGGGTAGCATTATGTCAAACAAGATATATTGCCTGTGTAAAACCAGTGTATGTTTTCATTATCCCATTCTTCCATAACTTTCACTGTGCTGCCATCACTGCTTTCAACAGTCATCTCAGCTGTCAAGTAACTGGAACACATTCATTCATCCAAACAACAGCAAAACGAGAAAGGCCAACAGCTGTGGTCACCCTCTAATGGAACAACGTTTATCAGTGCTCATGCACAATAATTATTACTGGAGCATCCAACGGGCTTTGGCAACGAAATAACATAGTCAGCAATCATGGGCAAGTGTGAATTTGATATATAGCTGGTATATTTGTCAGTGGTAAACTAAATGAAAATGCCTTTAGCAGTTGCATTACAAGGAGTGCTTCATTTTTTTACAGTTAGAGTGGTTGAAATCGGGAAGAAATAATGGTCTGATGCCAGAAATAATACAAAGAAATATTGAAAAAACACACCGTATTCAGTTATTCAAATGACTGAATGAATACATTTAGAAATGAAGTATTGCAGAATTGTCGGTACAAATTAATGTACTAGAGTACTTTTTATCAGTTTCTAAGATTGAGGTCCTGCCCCAGGGTGCACAATGATACTGCAAAGATTTATTTGATACTTTTATATAACTAAATCTTAAGGGTCATCAAAGCATATGACTTGGACATACTGAAGAAACAAGGTAAAACTTCAAATCAAAGCTCAGCCACTCTCACATGCCCTCACATTCTCATTCTTCTCAATTCTCTCCCTGCTCCATCTTTCCACATGACCACAAGCACTGTGTCACAGTACTCCAACTCCTTCTGATGCTACTCAGACCACTTACCCCTTCCCAATCCTTACTCCCTCACACTTTATTCCTGTCACACCAATCCACATCATGCGACTGAAAAAGGCACAGAACAGCTCACAAAGAGCACTCTCTTCATTCTTAAAAGAAAAGATGGCAAAATGTCTGAGGAATGTGTGGTAACTGGAGGACAGCTAGACCATCAACTCATTCTGCTGATAATGAAGGAATCTGATGGATAAAGGCATGGCATGGTTATGGCAGGGCATATCACTAGAGGATATGTCCTGCAGGGTTTCATTATGCTTTAGCTTTCTTTCCTTTCTTGTTACTGTCTCACTTACACACCCTGCAGCATCAGCAACCTGTCATTTCTCTCCACTTTGACACTATAAAGGAGTAAATATCCATTTCTTTCATTTCAGATGTAGAAACAGCAGAGACCACTGAGGAAGAGAAGATGCCACACAAAGTGCAAACACACATTCAGACTGGCTCCACTAGTAATTCAGACCGTGAATTGGAGAAGGAGGTTTCATAACATGCATCACAGTAAGAAATGATCTAGGAGCAATTGTGCCTCGTTTGCAGTATTCTTATCCTCCTCATTTTTAATCACAATTGCTCTTTCTCATGAGAGGTGATTTTAATGCCCCGTCCACTGCCTCTATTTTCAAAACTGGACTTAACACATCACCCAGGAGTGTAATAAAATGTGTGAGAACAGATGAGCCATCAAACACTCGCAAAGAATTCTTCCAGAACAATTCAGTTGTGCAACAGAGAGCATTCCCAAAAACCTTTGACCGGCATCTTAATGACAACAAACCAACAAGTATAATATGCACAATGGAAGTAATATCCCTATAACCTGAAATCCTCGTCTGTTCGCACCATCATTGATGGGATCTTTTGTCACATGCAGCAATCACCTGGAGGATCAGATCATATTCATTAAACAGCCCTACATCTAGTGCCGAATGCATTTTGCTACTATCTTAATGTTATAGTGGTATTAAATATTTTATTTCTTATATAGCAGGCTTTGCAAGATTCCAACATACATTTTAGATGCTAATGGTGCACTCATTCTAATAAGAAGAACCCAATTGCATCATGCCTCTTGTCCAAGTACAACATAGATATCTAGGGCTCCAAGCTCACATGAAGATCCTCGAATCCCTACAATGTGGAAGCAGGTAATTTGACCCATTCAGTCCACACTAACCCTCTGAAGGACATACCACCCAGTCCCATCCCTTACCCTAAACCTCTGACCCTGCATTTCCCATAGCTAACCCACCTAGCCTGCATATCCGTGGACACTATGGGCAATCTCCCATGGCCAATCCACCTAACCTGCACATCTTTGGACTGTGGGAGGAAACCAGGGCACTCGAAGGAAGCCCGCCTAGACATAAGGAGAAAGTACAAATTCCATTCAGGCAGTCACCTGAGGGTAGAATCAAACCTGGATCCCTGGCGCTGTGAAGCAGCAGTACTAACCACTGAGCCGCTGTGCTGCCCAGGATGTTCACACAATCATTCCAACGAGAAGTTTGAGATCCCTAAATTGACCTTCGAATTGCCTGCTTCACACTTGAACAACAGACTTGATGCGATTAGATCTCACTACATTCAGAACAATTACTCCCCTATATTCTTCACGTTATCATTAGCATTGTACCTTAAACTTCACACAATTTATGGAAGAGGATATGTATATTCATTTTCTATCTTTAGACTCAAGCTTCATGATGATTTCAATTAATTTCTTAAACTTAGAAAACCTATAGCATCTGATGACAAGAAAAGTCTTTCTCAAAAATTGATCCTGTACCTAGTGACTGTTTGGATGACAAGTTATCATGGGACATTTGACATGTGTACTCTATGTACAACCCACTACTTTCATATAAATATCCAATAAATCCCCTTAGTAAGCACTGAACACTTCAATACTGTCAGATAGAGCATTTGTCTGTTTACCTTGCTACATATCAAAGTGACATATGTATCCCATTTGAGACTCTCTGAGATCATTACTTCCAATAAATTTGCTGAATCAATCTGTTCAGTGACAGTGCTGCCAATTACACATTTGTCAAGGTCTGGCTGTTTTAATTAATCAATAACAAAGCAATAATAAGCCTGATGCTTGTGCTGTTTAATGTAATCCATCCAACACCTTGATTCATCAATTAAACTGTACTTTCCCTTCCATCATGTGGACAAAGCAAATCGACAAGTAAAGACTTGACAAATCTAATTACAAGCAATTGATTTTGTTTAATTTAGTTTCCTGTGAAATCAGGCTCTTGAACACTTTATTTTTTTGTATCCAGGAATATCCACACAAAACCGAATGACTTTCCCAACGCCAAATAACCAGGACTTTGTTTTTGTTTTTAATGATGAACAACCACCAGTGGAGCCAATTAGAGGTTTACATGCAAAGCTATCAAAGATGAGGGGGAAGGAGGAGAGCAGAATGGGCAGGGACTAAATCAAAATGGAGTTGGGGGGAGCGGGAATAAAGCACTGTATCTTGAACCCTTTTATCTTCCATAATTTTCTGTTCAGCCATGAGTTCACCATTTTCTCAATCAACTGGGGGAGTCTGATTGTACCTAGCAAGAATTTGATTTTTGGATTGGACTGTTAAAAAGACTCCAGTTTTTGCCCCTGAGAATATGAGACCTAAGGATGAAAGATAATGCTTTTATTTGATGGCAGTTTTATGAATAATTATGTTCAGGTAAGCAGGACAGTACGCTAATTGCCACTCAGCCTGACACAAGACCATAAGACATAGGAGCAGGAATCAGGCCTGTCAGTAAATTGAGTCTGCTCCTCCATTCAATCATGACTGATACGTTTCTCATCCCCATTCTCCCTGTTTCTCCCTGTAACCCTTGGTCCCATTGATACTCAAGAACCTATCTATCTCAATCTTAAACATACACAATGACCTGGCCTCCACAGCTTTCTGTGGCAATGAATTCCATAGATTCCCCACTCTCTGGCTGAAGGAGTTTCTCCTTAACTCCATTCTAAAAGGTCTTCCCTTTACTCTAAGGCTGTGCTCTCAGGTCCTGGTTTCATCTACCAATGGAAATATCTTCACAAGATCTACTCTGTCCAGGCCATTCAGTATTCTGTATGTTTCAATAAGATCCCCCCTCATTCTTCTAAACTCCATCGAGTATAAACCCAGAGTCCTCAAACATTCCTCACATGTTAAACTTTTCGTTCCTAGGATCATTCTCATCAAGCTCCTCTAAATTCACTCCAAGGCCAATACATCCTTCCTGATTTATGGGTTCCAAACCTGCGCACAATTCTCCAAATGTGATCTGACCAGAGCCTTATAGAGCCTGACAAGTACATCCTGGTGTCTCAAAATAAATGTCATCATTGCATTTGCCTTTCTAATTACGAATTCAACCTGCAAGTTTATCTTGAGAGATTCCTGGACTAGCGCTGAAAATGTGTTGCTGGAAAAGCACAGCAGGTCAGGCAGCATCCAAGGAGCAGGAGAATCGAGTTTCGGGCGTGAGCTACCTGACCTGCTGCGCTTTTCCAGTGACACATTTTCAGCTCTGATCTCCAGCATCTGCAGTCCTCACTTTCTCCTAGAAGAATCCTGGACTAGAACTCACAAGTCTCTTTGCACTTCAGACTTCTGAATTTTCTCCCCTTTTAGAAAATAGTCCATGTCTCTATTCTCCCTACCAAAGTGCAAGGCCTCACACTTTCCCATGTTGTACTCCGACGGCCACTTCTTTGCCCACACTCCTAACCTGTCTTAATGCAGCCTCTTTGCCTCCTCAATGCTACCTGTCCCTCTACCTATCTTTGTATCATCTGCAAATGTGCCAGAATGCCTTCAGTTCCTTCATCTAGATTGTTAATGTATAAAGTGAAAAGTTGTGGTCCCAATATTGAGCCTTGCAGAACACCACTTTGTCGCTCACTTCCTGCTTGTTTTTTGAAGTACATGGTAGACCTTCAAGGCCAAAGATGGAATTAAAGTGAATCCAAAGTTACAGCTCCTCTTGAGAAACTAAAGAACTGCAAATTTAATGAAAGAGAAAGAAATTCTCATCAGAGTAGAGAATCAAGCACCATACAGTAAAACACACAGAGAATCGAGAAAAGAAATGAGTAGCAATGTAAATGTATGAGTGAAGACCAGTGGTTCACATTTCTCTGGAAAAGTTGAAGTGTAAGAAAAACATTGTGAAGATCTATTCAGGAATGATATCCCATGCAGTGACCTCCATTTCCGTCTTCTTCTAGCTGCTCCTGTTCTCTCTTCCACCTTTTGCCTATGCCTTCTTGTTCTCCAGCTCCACAGTATCAGCCATTGCACGCGTTGCCACATCATGAGGTCATGGGTTCAAATTTTATCCCAACACTGAACACACGATCTCCCAGCACAGTACTAACTGGAACATCATACTGATAAAAGTGCTGTCTTTTGGATGAAATGGCATAATAGAAACCCCAAACCCTATTCTGAAGAAAAGCAGGAGAGTGTTCCCTGATGTCCCGCTTAATATTTATCCTTTAATCAATACCTTAAAATGGGGTTATTATCACATTGCTCTTTTGGGGAGTTTGCTGCATACAACTTGATTGCCACGTTTCCACAATACAGTAGGTAAACTTCCAAAGTACTTCATTAATTGTAAAGTAATGTCCTGAGATAATGAAAGATGCTGCATCAATTAAGAATTCTTTAATTTAATGTGCCGATTTAAAATACCACTCAGCAGAAACGATGTGCTAGTCCAGTGTTTAGTGCAAAGTTGCATGGGAAGGCCGAATTCACTTGTGGAACACGGAAAACAGCCAATCAAAGACTACAGGTTAACTACAGCAGCCTCAGAGAACAAGTCAATAAATAAGGAGGAGATGAGCCCTTTGGTTAACATTCCTGGAGAATCCACCTTGATGGTTAATACCATAAATTGCTGGGTGAGTCCACCATATTGTAAGATCTGCAACAAGAACCAAATACCACAAAACAGTTCTGTAAAAATAGGATCTTGATTTAAGTAATGTTGTTTTTGAATGGCTTTAGTAACTATGGTGTGTCTATATGGTGTGTGGCACACTTTAAGCTTTGGGCCCAGCCTGCACCCCGCTTCTCACATTGAACTCATAGGCACTCACTTATCACCTCCAAAATGTGCATGGTGTAATCTAGGCCCATAAGGTCTAATTAATTGGTATGAACAGCTTTGATCATCTTCTCTAGTTAACCCTGCAGTAAATGTTAATACCCCTAATATTTGTAAACATTTTCTCCCCCAAAACACTGAGAAGCTGACAGTTGGCATGTATTTCAGCAACTGCATGACACAAAATGTGTTCTGATCTAATTTATCTTTGAATCTACTGCCTGGGGTATTCAATGCAAATTTTATTCTTTGTCTCTGCCTTTAGGCTCTTGCCAAACAATGTGTGTAGAAGAAGTAATGGCACAGTCTGCTGCACTTCATAACACACTCTACAGAGTATGTCACCTTCTCCCAGCACTAGCAGAGTTGACAGCACATTCTGGTGAGTGTAGTTAATGATTTTGATAGAGATGCATTCTGTGACAAACAATTCAGAAATGAGAAGTTAATGAGACAGAGAAAAGTTCAGAAAAAGGTTCCTTCTTTTAACATGTATCTGCTGAATGGCTTGGGGATTGGCGTTCCGCAGAGTTTTTATGAAACAAGAGTTTATGCAATCGCACAAGCATTTGATGTGTTATGATCAGTCTTCTACTAGTAGATTATGCCTCACAGCTCACGATCAACATGATAGTTGCAGAGCAGCCAGTGAACACTGAGGGAGAAGGAGCAGAATGACGTTCTCTCACAATGTTGCAACTCCTACCATTGATGCCTTTGGCATCCACTTGCAGAAATCTGTTGCTGTGAGATTTGAACCCCTAGGAATGATTTATTGGAAGGAAAAAGGAAAGTCACACACATTAAAAACACCACACGAAAAACTACAATGTAAATTGGTGATTATTCATTTGAGAGGACCATAATCAGAGCTGTTGAAAGACAAGACTAAATGATACATAAACTTCTGCGAGACACTTCAAAAGAACTGATGAAGGGAAATCATAGGTGTTGCCTTCACCGCATTATTAGATGTAGTTACAGCTGTCACGGGGGTAACTCAATGGATTGGAGGCTGAGGGTGAGTTCCATCTCAAAAGGGCCAATGTCATTTTTTTCTCTTCCAATTTGGAGAGTATTTAAATCTAACTAACGTGTGCACTAGAACAAACAGAGCAAAGAGAAATGAGAGAAATAAATTAGAAATAACTTTGCATGAATATTTCATTTCTCCTTACTGCAGATGATGTTTGCTCACTTGGGATACAGAAAGAAATGCATGTTGGGAAGAGATCACATGACATTTTGGTTGATGATACCATTCTCAGCATGTCTGAAGGCTTGCTCATGTACTGGCTTGCACAACAGAGACCAAATTAGATAATATCTGACGTGCCCCATCATTCAACCCAATTCATAATCATAGGATTCAGAAAATTAAGCAACTTTTGTCTAGATTTTAGATTCACAGTTTTCCAAAGGGGTCCTAGTAATGAAATTGCAACAGCAGCATCCTTATTACTCAGTCTGAATTATGATCTAGATATATAGGCTTCTAAGTGAATTGCTGAAAATGTGTTGCTGGTTAAAGCACAGCAGGTCAGGCAGCATCCAAGGAACAGGAAGTTCGACGTTTCGGGCCAGAGCCTTTCATCAGGAAGGGCTCTGATGAAGGGCGCTGGCTCGAAACGTCGAACTTCCTGTTCCTTAGATGCTGCCTAACCTGCTGTGCTTTAACCAGCAACACATTTTCAGCTCTGATCTCCAGCATCTGCAGACCTCACTTTTTATTCTAAGTGAATTGTACAGCTAGCAGAGTGGTCTCTGCCTTCATATTGTCACATTTTCAATAGAGTGGAGACACCAGCTGGTCAGGACATAGTAACTTTGCTCTGCTGCACTGTGGGAGCTTCTAATTAACATCATTAGCCTTGATTACAACCAGTATCCCTGATCTCTAAGCAAGCATCCATCACCTCACTTCTTTAGCTTTATTAAATAATGCATAGGTCATGTGCTGGTATAATACAAGAGCATGGATTCTCCCTGAGTAATAGCAATATATTGCAAGATCACAGCTGTGTTCACATAGCATTATCATATTTATCGATTGGTGCCCCTCCTGTTTAGATGTGCCATTTGAAACCCTCATCACCATGTAGATTCTAAAGGTAATGTGCTCATCTCTTTGAAAGCACATCATGTGGTAACTGTTCTGACTCTGACCAGCTGGTGTCACTGAACATATAGTAACATGAAGGGCAGAAACTCCAGTTCTACTGCTAGCTGTACAGTTCATTTATCAATCATTTTAGATCGAATATCTTTCACATGTCATACAAAACATTCCTTCTAAATTAATCAAGATTCAAAAGAAGTTACCACTTCCTGCTGCTTTTTCTGACTCAATAATCTGGTCTTTTTTCCAAAGTTAGCAGCATCGAATGTTCAATTATTTACCAGTCTTCAAAGATTTTGCTCAACTATTAGCCTTGAGGTTGATTATTTAGGCCACCTTCCCATCTATTGGACCTTAAACATGACCTGGCCCTGTATCATTACCCACAATATTTGGATTGAGGGATAGAGTATTAGGATAAAGTTTTGGTACATGAGCTAATCAGACTCACAAAGAAACAGAATTAGGAAATGCATCAATGACCACAATAATTACCAACTTCATTAAACAAAGCCACAATACAGAATAAAAGCATTAATCTCTGAGATACAATAGCATTTAAATTGGCAAAAGAAAATAGACATGAGTTAGGAAAAAGGTTTTGTTTTCTAAACACAAAAGCTATCATCCCAGCATACTCCCTGCAGACTAGTGACAATGCAGATATATATTTTCATCACAGCTAGAATAACTTAACCAGGAATTTCATATCCTTTTAACTTGGTCTCTGAGTTCAATCTCAGAGTTTAATTTTTAAAAATGGAGCAGTGTTCATTACAATAGCATCTTCCATTTTATTTCCCATACACTCCTGAATGTATGCAACCTTCAGCTACACATTTCAAATTTGTTTGAAAGTAGTTCATTTCTGCTGTGATTTTACGTTTTCCCAGCTCTTAGTTATCTAGTATTCCTTTATTGACAGGTTTGAACTGTTGTCTCATCTTTGCAGTTTCCCTCTCTCTTCCAGCCCCCTAGCAATCTTCCCATCTCTCCCATTTATGGTTCCCTTGAATCCCTCTAGCCACTTTGCCACTCGTCATCTCTTGCTCCTGGACCTCAGTCCTCCACTGACAGACCTTGACTCTTTGATCTCGTTCTCCTGATTCCCAAACCCTTCTCCACTGGTTGTGTTCATTATCCCCTGCTCGTGTCTAAGCACAAGATTAAGCCAGCAGTTCTGTTACTTCTATGTTTTTTGGTAGGATTGATCTTTCATGATTGACTGTAACATTCCTGAACTAGCTACTTTGTCAACTCTGAGTTGTAAGTTTTCAGATGTTAATTTTTGTCAACAAAGAATCTTGAGGTCATGAATCTCATTATCCAGAAAGTATTTATCTGTGATTAAATACTGGCAGGCATCCTGGACTGGAAGATGTACCTTTTTGTTGCTGGAGCTTGATTTAAATACAAACAAGGTGGAAAGGTAAAACTTTACTGCCTACTGGTTATTAAGTTTCTGTTTGAAATGACGTTGTGTAATCTTAACCCAAACCCTGAACATTTGCAACAACACTACTCTCAGTTTAATATAATTTGATGCCAAGTCTGCAATCATTCTCAAAATCTGGCCCTTTCAAATGTACCTTTGAAGCCTTAGCCTGAGGTATCGGAGTCTTTGATCCAACTCAGTTCTCTCCGTTAGGTGATTTTGGGCCACACAAGCTAGGACATGTCTCAAAACATCACCACACAGGCATGTACACACTCTTCATTGCATACATGCATGTATGTACAGCAGGCCAGACTCTTAAGGAGAGCAGAGAATCCATTAGTAACCAATATTAACTATCAAAGTCCATCCTTCACTGACATTGTGACATCATAATGTACAATGGATCCAGGACAGTTTTTCAGTTTCAGGTGCTAAGCTGAATTGGACACTGTGCAAATCCACTAGGATAAAACACACAGTAACATAAGAAAGAATGGAATGAGAAAACCCAACCTAACACTTTGAGCTTGCGCCTTTCATAGACAAGATGATTTGTGCCCAGTCATCATAATTTGTCAGTGAAACAATATAAATGTGGCAACAAAATCAAGAGTACTATGACTTTTAGAAAAGCCATAAGGAGAGTTGGTGTCAAAAATGGAGCAAAATGAATAGTGATGTAGGAAAGAATGTTGCAGCAAGGTGAAGTCATAATGGGGAAAGATTTCTTCTGTCCGTTATCAATAATGACAATGCTAATGTGTGTAAAGATTTGTTACAAATAAGAAGCAACAAAAATCATCCAAACTCCTTGGTTGAGAATAGAAAAGGTTAAAAGCTCCATTTGGCCATGTTTTACCTGATCTTGAACCCAGGAATCCTTGGTGCTGATAACTAACACCCAAAAGAAAATAATATACTCTCCAAAATCAGCATCTCTCCATTTGGTGAGCACAAAAAAATACCATTTCCACATAAATTTAAGTGAAGATTTTACAGACCAAGATTTTTTGAGACTGCCATTATTTTCCAGTTTGTGCAAATGGTAGTCATAGATACATTAACAATTTTATTATTAGCTCTGTAAGACTGATTCAGATATTTCAATAATTTTAATGATGTTTTGTCTTCTGAGAAAGAACTGCAATGTGAATCTTAAACATGTCAGATAACCTTGATAATCTGTGAAGAATGGAGATGGCCTTGGCTTTGATTTCAAATCCACAGGGATGGACAGCCAATTTATGCTCCTTTTATCACTCCTATGATACTGAAAAGCTTTAGAGTAGTTGAACCTGACTAAACTTTACAAAATTATACTTTGTTATATGAAATACCTCAGCTTAACTCAAAGAATATTTGCACATATAGTGAACCAAACATGGCCACCTTCATCATCTCACTTTAGTTTTCACTTCAGAGACACAATCCGTAGCTATTCATCTTAAAATAAATGTTATTGCCAGTCTAAACCAACAGCTTTGTGTTTCAATAAAACTCTGCCTAGTGCAGACATCAAGGTCAGAGCAGTGTCTCTCAGAACAATGATGCTATTTGTCCCTTACAAACACAGAGATAAATGCAGAAATTCTTTGGCAATGTGAAGTTTAGTAATACACAGTTGCAAATGTAAAAAGTAACAAAGTAGCAAGATTCTGAAATGCGGCCATTTTCATAATTTCTGCTTTCATGCCAAAAAACAGAGTAGGGCGCAGTTGATTCTTTTAAAATAGAAAACTTTTGTCCAAAACTTACCCAGTTTAATTTTTTGATTAAACATTGAAATGCATAGCTCGTGCACATCTGAAAACAAGACTGACTCACCACCAATGGTACACACTCTACCCTGTAGTATGAGGCACAGACCTGCCTAGCCAGCACTACTTTTAAAATGGGGCTGATGAGGGTTGATCTGAAAAAGCACCAAAATTTAGCACTACTGATATTTTTACGAGACCAGGAGAAACAAGATTCAACCTACTGTCAACCACTCATTGCCCCCATTCTCCTCCTCCTGAGATAGCCCATGCCTCTCCTGGCGTTCAACCTCTAGCTGGGCTCTACAGGGGATGTACAGAACTCCCCAAGTACCAGTCAGTGATTTACTTGTCCAGTTCAAGCTGAGCTTAATAATTAATGTAGTTCTCCCCAATGCCATAATTAAATATTAATTGTAAATTTAAAAAACTTGCAGTTTGAGTTAAGCCTTCCATTGGGATGAAGCATAATGTACTGCCAATTTAGGTGAGTTAAAATTCAAATGGAAGCAACAATATAAATAGTTAAGAGGCAAAGACAAAGATGGATGTACATTTATCTACACAAAGCACTATAAAACTGCTGTGTGAAAGTGCACATTAATTAATAACACAGTGAATATATATTGTTAAATTATTAACAGAAACTGTTTGCAATACAATTAGCAGTTAGAAAACGCTAAGTTAAAGTTAAAACAGTTAAAAATCACATGCACAATGGATTGATGTGATTAACTCAGTCTCCACCATTGAACACTTTCAATAGGTGACCTCAGTTCCAGAATTGACAAAGATAACATTTTTAAACAGCAAAATAGCTGCCATAGCTCAATAAAACAGAAAAAAAATTAATTACCCTAAGCAGTGTGGTCTCTCTTCACCACCAGAACCCTACCCCTTCCTGCCACTCCACTCTGCACCACATTTTCCCAACATAGTGATGGAGAAGATTTGCTACAATATTGCTCCTACTGATTTTCAACCAAATTGCCAGGCCCAGGTAACGGTTAAATCTACTGCATATTTCCTTTCAGTGACAAATTTTTTTATCTCTTGAGAATTAGTTTCATTATAGTTTTGGTATGTAAGTATACATATGGTATAGAACTTGCATGATTAGCATGGCATTGATTTTTCCAGTTGTAATTAAAGTGTTTGCTGGGAAATGCATTTATTAATTTTGCTAAAGGAGACTTCATTGTTAAGATTGAATGTCGATACGCTTTATAAATAAACAATGCTTGTAGTATGTTAACGCTTGCCATTCTGATCAAGATCCCGTTGTAATCTGAGGTAACCTTCTTCACTGTCCACGACACTTCCAATTTTGGTGTCATCTGCAAACTTACTATCTCTGTTATGCTCACATCCAACTCACTAATATAAATGATGAAAAGTAGTGGACCCAGCACAGATCCTTGTGGCACTCCATTAGTCATAGGCCTCCAGTCTAAAAAAACAACCTTCCAACACCACACGCTGTCTTCTACCTTTGAGCCAGTTCTGTATTCAAATGGCTTGTTCTCCCCATATTCCATGAGATCTAACCTTGGTAACAAGTCTCCCATGAGAAACCCTGTCGAACACCTTGCTGAAGTCCATATAGATCACGTTTACCGCTCTGCCCTCATCAATATTCTTTGTTACTTCTTCAAAAAACTCAATCAAGTTCATGAGACATGATTTCCCATGCACAAAGCCATGTTGACTATCCCTAATCAGTCCTTGCCTTCCCAAATACATGTACATTCTGTCCCTCAGAATTCCCTCTAACAACTTGCCCACCACCGATATCAGGCTGACCAGTCTATAGTTCCCTGGTTTGTCCTGACCACCTTTCTTAAATAGTAGCCTTTTGCCAAGAAAAAAGATATGCAGTTGACATTTTGGATCTTGCACTTATAAGGACAGATGTAAGAATGCCAAATTTCAAAGGAACAATTACTTCGCTTGCATGAGAAACAGGGTGCTGACTGATTTGCCAGTAGACTTGGATTGATTGAAGTGTTCCCATAGAGAACACATCAGACAACAGTGATCTTCAAGCATCTTCTCAATGAAACAATTAACAACAATTAACACTGCTGGGTGTTAACTTCCTTCCTCAATTTGCAAAGCACATTGGGACAGCTTACTGTGCTGAAGGTGTTACATCAATATAAGTTACTGTTATTGTCAATTTCACATGCTGCAATTGACAACCAAAGAACTTGCACCAGGCAGATATGATTGATGTGAAAAAGTGTAGTCGAATTTGACATGAAATTAGAGAAGCTCTGAATTAAATATGGAAAGTAAAAATAAGTGGTAGTATATCCATCCCAGGCCAGAATATCAGGATTCAAGTTCCATCTCTCCTAAACATCTGTCATAACATATCTGGTTGATTTAAAATATCTAGAAAGAACTTGTACAAAAGTACAGATTATTGAAAATAAAAATCTGTAAATAGCAAGCTAGCATAAGAAATGAAAACAAGAATGCCACAAAGCAAATTAAGGTGACCCAGAAGCTACAAACAAACAGAATTAGGAAAGAGGCAGCTGCTGTTCTGAGAACATATTGGCAGTTGTGAAAGCATTAGGAGTGAATGCAGATTTGGAAGGTAACCAGTATTTATAATTTGGACCTTGCTCATAACAAAGCCAGTGGATATTTCCAGCTGTATTACCAACTCACTTTCAACAGAATTGTTGAAAACATCCCTTTGGATTTGAACATCAATTAAAGTCATATTATTTGTTTATTAATACTTAGCACCTCAACTATTCTTCAAGGATAAAATTTTACATCATGTCTATATTTAGTGATCTTGGTGGAAGTTCATTGCGTCCCTTAACAATCAACCCATATTCAAAACTTGAGTGAAATTGCTCTCCCATTAAAAATAATGGGAATGTTCTGTTTTTGTCTGTAACCAGCAGTCCAGTAATGAAATGATGGGAGTAGTGTTGAAATGTGCAATTTCAATTTTGTTACTGGGTTAATTAAAACTTGACATTCAATCAATTATTAACAGAAATTTCATTCCCTGAAGTAATACACAAAATGCTACTCATCATGAAAGTTCCAATTATCCAGTGATAAACAATTACAAAATTAGCCTTGTGTGATTATACATCAGAAATTCCAGCAAAAGATTTGCCTAGGTTTAAGGTACAGGAATATAAAAAAAATTAGATGTCACTCACTTGTGTTAAGGCAAACGCTTTAATCAGAAGCTGCTTTGTATTAGTGTTGCATGAGATATTCTGTACTCAATTTTCTAGTTATATTTCACACTATTAAAAAACAAAATGTAAGTAAGTGAGCAGTTCCAAGGAGCACTGAATGTGACTGATGGGTCTGTAGGGATACATGAAAGGCTACTGCTGTCAAGAGAAGACAGTTTGCTTTGCAAATTAAAGCAACACTCAAGACTGCATTTAAAGAAAAACAAAATAAGCAGGATTTACCAATGATTCTACCTTGACTGCCAAAAATTCAGGCTGTTTATTTCCTTATCAACATCTTATTTAAACATTTTATTTAATCTTTATTTAGAAGAACAATGCATGGACTTATCCGGTTCTTTCAGCATTAAACAATGCCTTGAGGTGTTTCATGGAACAGGGAAGTTGAATAAGTTGCAAAACAAAGCAAAAAATAGACAGCAACTTAATGCTTGGCAAAAGCATGTCTTTTGAAAAGGCAATGCGTGGGGAGGTGAGTGTTCATTTTGGAAGGGAGGAAAAAAAGAACAGAATATTATTAAAATGGAGAAAATTTGCAAAACATCTGCAGTACAAGGGGACCCAAGAGTACTTACGCACAACACCCAGAAAGCTGTCACGCTAGGTAATCCAGGAAGGCTAAGGAAATATTGATCATTGGTTCAAGGGTTTGGAGTATCAGAGTAGGATGTCTTACTGCAAGGTGCTGGTGAGATCACATCTGGAGCACTGTGACTGCCTTGGTCATCTTATTGAAGGAAAGATATCATTTTAATGGGGACAGTTCAGAGAAGATTCAATCAAATGATCCCTGGTATGGGGGTTAAACAGTTTGGGGCATGACTTACTGGAGTTTAAAAGAATGAGAAGTGAACTTGTTTAAAACTGTCAGATTCTTAAGAAGCTTACAGGATAAATGTTGAGAGAATGTTTCCCCACATGTGAGAGTGTAGGACCAGAGCACATAGCCTCAGAATAAAGGGGTGCCAATATAAGATTGGGTTGAGGAGAAATTTCCTTTCTCAGAGGATTGTGAGCCTCTAAACTGTGGGAGCTGAGTCCTTGTATATATTTAAGATTGAGCTAGATAGTTCTTGACTAGTCGTGGAATCAAGTGTTACAGGGAACACACAGTACAGTAGAGATGAGGAATGTCAGATTAGCCATGATCCTACTGAATGGTGGAGCAGGCTTTAGCAGGTGAATGACTTACTTCTGTTCCTATTTCTTACAATTTTACAGAAGTCCAGAGAGTAAGATCCAGGAGCCTGAAGGTTCTGCCACAAGTGTTGGGTAGACAGCGGAGGTTATACAAAAGATAAAGTAGAATAAGCAAAGTCTTTTGCAAGGACATAGTGGCTGGAGGAGATTAAGAAAATCAGGTGAGTGATGCACTGTACAGATTTATAAACCAAAATGGGAGTTTGAAATATACAATAATGGGACTCAGGGAGCAGGCTTGGTTTGTTCTTGATTTGTGGGAAATGCTGACAAAGCCATATTCATTGCCCTTTGCTAGTTGTCTTGAAAGACCTCTCCTTGAATTTATTGCAGTGGGATTATTCCATTAAGGTCAACAAGAAATGATGGTCAGATGGAGTTCATTGCAAACAAAGATGTGAGCTATGAGATTGTGGGCAGAATTTTACGGGATCTGAGCAATGTGGGCTGTGGCGGAATGTGTAGCAGTCGGCTATGTCAATCTCACATCTATGAAATGTGCCAGCAGCTTATGTGCCAAACACACTGCATATGCAGCAAGCAGAAAGCCTTGTATCCAAAACTTTGGGAAGTAGTCCTCAATGAAATCCATGGAGACACAAATCAGCCAGCGGTTCCCAGCCAAATATATTAAGCCCAGTCTCCCATACCATCAAGGCCATAATCAGGGGTCCATTTGAATGTTCTCACTCAGGGGTCCATGCCTCTGCAGTCCAGGGAGTGGGTCACGATCAGTGTGTTAGCCCCACAGCAACAAATCCAGGAGGTAGGACTAATGCAGTCAGGCAGGTGTTGAGGCACCAGTCAGGGGTCTGAGATGTCTTGTCCAGCACTCACCAAGCTTCAGCAGGCATTGGAGTCATCAAGTTGTGGGGAAAGGCACAGTGCAATTGCGAAAGTGGCAGCAAGCTTTTCAGGGGTGATACAGTAAAGCATAACTAGGAAGAATGTAATGTGGGAGATTGGGAGAGGTTGTCTATACTATGGAGCGCTCTGGCCTCAAGAGGGAGGGCAGTATATGACCACACCTGGCATGGTCACCTTATATGCCAGGTGCTGGTGGAAAAGGTGAAATTAGATGTGCTGAGTAGAGACTTGGAAATGTGTTGTGAGGTTATGGGAAGGGTTATTTGGAAGATGTTTTGGATATTGAGGGGCTTACCAGTGCATTCAGGCTGTGGCTGTGAGTCACTCGAAGAGGAGCACTCACTGTCACCTTCCATCCAGATGCAAATCAAAATTGTAGGGAAGAAAATGGATGTGAGTACACTCAAATTGGGGGCAGGGGTGCAGGAGGGGGTTGGGGAGAGGAGATTAAGTGAGGGAGGGGACAGCAGAATAAAAATCATAGGGTTTTGAAAGTGAAATATTGGTCCCAGCACTCAGACAAACAGACCCTTCCAGCATCGATTCTCTCTGGCTGATATGTGTCTCCATGGATGTCATTGAGGACTACTTCCCAAAGTTTTGGATACAAGGCTTTCTGCTTGCTGCACATGCAGTGTGTTTGGCACATAAGCTGCTGGCACCTTTCATAGATGTGAAATTGACATAGCCGACTGCTACACATTCTGCCACAGCCCACATTGCTCAGATCCCAATTCTGTCTGTATGTTGAACCTTCCTGGTACGGCCACTGGTGGACAACTCTTTGACAGCTACACCTTCATAAAGAAAAGGAGCCAAACATTAGGGATGTTGACAATGGAGGGCCAAGATGTTATCGTATCCCAGTATCATGTGTAGTATTTGTTTCCAGCTGGTGCAACAGGTACTCAGTGCAGACTCCATCCATTGAGTCTCTTCTGTCTCCACAAGGTGTTGCCAAATGCTGTAAAAATGCACTCAGCATCTACACATAGCGTCTCACAGACAAACCTTTTAGCAACAAGCCAGAAACAGAAGTAAGAAAGTGTTCCTGGGCTTTGACTAAGAATATGAGACTCGAAACTCAGCTCAGGAATAAACAGATGATAACTATGCAAGGCATTAGTGAGACCACGCCCAGAGTATTGCATACAATTTTGGTCTTCCTAATTGAGGAGAGATGTAATTGTAATGGAGGTAGTTCAGAGGTTCACTAGATTGATTCCAGAGATGAGGGCTGTGAAGACAGACGGACCAGTTTAGGCCTACACTCTTTGGGGGTTGGAAGAATTAGAGGAGATTGAATTGAAGTATATAAGATGTTAAAGGGAATTGACAAAGTAGATGTAGAGAGGATTGTAAGGCATTCTTGAACATGAGGTCACAGTTTTAGAATAAGGTATAGCAGGTTTAAAACATAAGGAGAAATTAATTCTCTCCAAGTGTTGTGAATCTGTAGAATTTACTACCTGAGAGTGCAGTGGATGCTAGGACATTGAGTAAATATAAGAAGGAGATCGACAGATTTTTAATTAGTAATGGCTTGAAGGGTTGTTGAGAGTGGGCAGAGAAAGTGGAGTTGATGCAAAGATGAGATCAACCATGATAGTATTAAATGGCAGAGCAGACTCAAGGGGATGAACTGTCTCCCCCTTCTCTTAGTTCTTATGTTCCTATGTTCTTTAGGTTGAGAAAGTGACTGGGACTGGATATGGGTCTGGACTGGAATTATGTTAAGGGTTTAGAAATTGACTAAAGACATTGACCTGAATTTAAGTGTGAACAGTATCAGGTTTTATTGTTGTATCCAAGACGGAGGACAGGAAAAAAATCTGGCTGTAACAGGATGCTCTTTTTTTTGAGGTATTTTAGATGTTGGAGGTGATTTCCTCGAATTCCAGGAGCAGTTGTTGCGTTGTTTTGGAACTTTGGAGAAAAAAAAAGTCAAAACAACGGCACTTTTAAAAGGGAGAGCGACAGATAAAGGCAGGACATGGACAAGTCCGTGCAGGAGAGAGAGAGAGAAAGAAACCCACACTGCTAACTGACACAGCAGTGAACCTGCGCAGTTCCTGCCTTTGCTGTTTGAATTCATGTATCGCTGGACATTGGAGTGCGTCCAGGAAAATTAACAGACAGTGAAATTCACCACTAATCTTGGAGTAACTTGTTTGGGAGAGAGGACAGCACAGAAACGGATAGAACGTAGAACATTATAGCAGGCCCTTCTGCCCTTGATGTTCTGCCAACCTGTGAAACCGATCTGAAGCCCATCGGACCTACAATGTTCCATCCTCGACAACGTGCCTATCCAATGACCATTTAAACCCATAGAATTGGTGAGTCTTATGACTGTTGCAGGCAGTCCTTTCCATGCCCCTACTACTTTGAGTGAAGAAACTACCTCTGACATCGGTCCTACATCTATCACCCCTCAATTTAAAGCTATGTCTCCTTGTGTTCGCCATCACCATCCGAGGAAAAAGGCTCTCACTGTCCACCCGATCTAAACCTCTAATTATCTTATATGTCTCAATTAAGTCACCTCACAACCTCCTTCTCTCTAATGAATAGTTTTAAGCATAACCTTACTGTAAATCTATAATAGTGAGTAGAGTGGGTTATTTCTTGTCTATATGTTTATTTGAGATATGTCTCTTGATTAAGCTTAAAAATATAAGCTATAACTATTAAGTTAGCTTTTTTTGGAGAGGAATAAGATGGTGCTATTTTCTGAGTTTGTAGATTCGAAGAAGCAAAAATGGCCTTTACTAAAGTGACATGCTTTTCTTGGTGATATGGGAGTTTAGGAAGAGTTTACGTGTTACTGAGGGTTATATCTGCAATAAATGCTGTTGGTTGTAAATCCTATCAGATCCAATTGATTGGTTGCAGTGACAGTTAGAGGCAAAGAGGAATTTACAAGAGCAAGAGGATGTGCTGGATGGCAGTTAAAGGAAGGGAGAAAAGTTGCAGATACAGCCACATAGATGGGTTAACTCCAGGAAAGGTAAGAGAGGGAGGCAGCTAGTGCAGGAGTCTTCTGTGGCTATCCCCATTTCAAACAAGTACGCTGTTTTGAAAAATGTAGGGGGTGATGGATTCTCAGGGGAATGTAGCATGAATAGCCAAGTTTCTGGTTTCGAGACTGGCTGTAATGCAATGAGGGGTGCGTCGGGTTCCAAGAGATCGATTGTATTAGGGGACTCTCTAGTCTGAGGCACAGACAGACATTTCTGTGGCCAGCAGCGAAATATCAGAATGGTGCGTTGCCTCCCTGGTGCCAGGATCAAGGATGTCTCAGAGAGGGTGCAGAATGTTCTAAAGGGGGAGAAGGACCGCAGGAGATCATTGTGCGCATTGGAAGCAATGACATAAGAAGGGAAAAGGAGATTTTAAAGGGAGAATATAGAGAGTTAGGTATGAATTTAACAAGGAGGTCCTCGAGAGGTGTAATATCTGGATTACTACCGGTGCTGGAGGCTAGTCGGGGTAGGAATAGGAGAATACAGCAGATGAATGCATGGCTGAGGAGCTGGTGTACGGGAGAAGGATTCACATTCTTGGATCATTGGAATCTCTTTTGGAGTAGAAGTGCCCTGTACAAGAAGGACGGATTGCATCTAAATTGGAAGGGGACTAATATACTGGCAGGGAGATTTCTTAGACCTGCTCAGGAAGATTTATACCAGTAAGGTAGAGGAATTAGGATGCAGGGAGATAATGAGGAAAGTGATCAATCTGAGACTGGGACAGTTGAGAAAAGAAGCAAGTCAAACAGTCAGGGCAGAAGGAACAAAGCAGAGAACAGAGAAATTGTTATGGGTGAGGATCAAAGGAGAAATTGTTATTGGTGAGGACATTCCTGAAGAAGGGCTTATGCCTGAAACGTCGATTCTTCTGCTCCTCGGATGTTGCCTGGCCTGCTGGGTTTTTCCAGCACCACATTTTTCAACAGAGTACAAGGTAAGACTGATAAATTAAACTGCATTCATTTCAATGCAAGAGGTTTAACAGGGAAGGCAGATGAACCAGGGCATGGTTAGGAACATGGGACTGGGATAACATAGTAATTACAGAAACATTGCTCAGGGATGGACAGATCTGGCAGCTTAATGTTCCAGGATACAAATGCTACTGTAAGGACAGAAAGGGAGGCAAAAGAGGAAGGGGAGTGGCTTTTTTGATAAGGAATAGCACTACACATGTACTGAAGGAAGACATTCCTGGAAATACATCCAGGGAGGTTGTTTGGGTGGAACTGAGAAATAAGAAAGGGATGATCACCTTATTGTATGATAGACCCCCGAGTAGTCAGGAAGAAATTGAGATATAAATTTGTAAAGAGATCTCAGAAGTCTGTCAGAATAATGGGGTGGTTATGGTAGGGGATTTTAACTTTCCAAACATAGACTGGGACTGCCATAGTGTGAAGGATTTAGATGGAGAGGAATTTGCTAAGTGTGTACAAGAAAATTTTCTGATTCAATATGTGAATGTACCCACTATAGAAGATGCAAAACTTGACCTACTCTTAGGAAATAAGGCAGGGCAGGTGACTAAGGTGTCAGTGGGGGAGCAGTTTGGGGGCCAGCGACCATAATTCTCTTAGTTTTAAAATAGTGATGGAAAAGGATAGACCAGATCTGAAAACTGAAGTTCTAAATTGGAGGAAGGCCAATTTTGAAGGAATTAGGCAAGAACTTTCAAAAGCTGATTGGAGGCAGATGTTCGCAGGTAAAGGGATGGCTTGAAAATGGGAAGCCTTTAAAAATGAAATAATGAGAGTATATTCTAGAGACAGTATATTCCTGTTATGGTGAAAGGAAAGGCTGAGAGGTATAGGGAAATTGAGGGTTTGGTTAAGAAAAAGAAGGAAGCATAGGATAGGATCGGATTGATAAGATAGCTCAAATGAATCCTTAGAAGAGTATAAAGGCAGTAAGAGTATACTTAAGAGGGAAATCAGGAGGGCAAAAACGGGACGTGAGATAGCTTTTTCAAATAGGGTTAAGAAGAATCCAAAGGATTTTTATAAATATGTTAAGGACAAAAGGGTAACTAGGGATAGAATAAGGCCCCTCAAAGATCAGCAAGGCCGCCTTTGTGTGGAGCCAGGAGAGGGGGGAGATACTAAATGAATATTTTGCATCAGTGTTTACTGTGGAGAAGGACATGGAAGGTATAGATTGTAGGAAAATAGATGGTGACATCTTGAAAAATGTCCATATTACAGAGGAGAAAGTGCTGAATGTCTTGAAATGCATAAAAGTGGATAAATCCCCAGGACCTGATCAGGTGTACCCTAGAACTCTCTGGGAAGCTAGGGAAGTGATTGCTGGGCCCCTTGCTGAGATATTTGTATCATTGATCGTCACAGGTGAGGTGCCGGAAGACTGGAGGTTGGCTAACGTGGTGCTACTACTTAAGAAAGATGGTAAAGACATTTGGTATGCTTTCCTTTATTGGTCAAGAGTATTGACTATAGGAGTTGGGAGATCAGGTTGTACCTGTACAGGACTTTGGTTAGGCCACTTTTGGAATATTGCTTGCAATTCTAGCCTCCTTCCTATGTGAAACCTGAAAGGGTTCAGAAAAGATTTGCAAGGATGTTGCTAGTGTTGGAGGATTTGAGCTATAGGGAGAGGTTGAATAGGCTAGGGTTGTTTTCCCTGTGTGTCAAAGGCTGAGGGGTGACCTTATAGAGGTTTATAAAATCATGAGGAACATGGATAGGATAAATAGACAAAGTATTTTCCCTGGGGTGGGGGAATCAGGAACTAGAGTGCAACTTTTTCACACAGAGGATGATACGTGTATGGAATGAGCTGCCAGAGGAAGTGATGGAGGCTGGTACAATTGCAACATTTAAAAGGCATCTGGATGGGTATATGAATGGGAAGAGTTTAGAGGAATATGGGTAAGGTGCTGGCGAGTGGGACTAGATTAGGTTAGGATATCTGGTCGGCATGGATGAGTTCAACCAAAGGGTCTGTTTCCATGCTGTACATCTCTATGACTTGCTGACTCTAAATATACCATATTGTCTATCTCCCCTGCCTAATCCTATGGCATCACCTATATCATAAGAAAATAAGACCATAACACGTCGGAACAGAAATTAGACCATTCAGCCCATCGTGTCTGCTCCGCCATTCAATCATGGCTGATCAGTTTCTTAACCGCATTCTCCCACTTTCTTCCGGTAACTCTTGATCCCTTTGACACTCAAGAACCTATATATCTCAGTCTTAAATATAGACAATGACCTGGTTGCCACAATCTTCTGTGGCAATGAATTCCATAGATTCACCACTCTCCGGCTGAAGAAGTTTCTCCTTAACTCCATTCTAAAAGGTCTTCCCTTCACTCTCAGGTTGTGTCCTCAGATCCTAGTCTCCTACCGATGGAAACATCTTCATAATATCTACTGTGCCCATGCCATTCTGCATTCTGTAAGTTTCAATGAGATTCCCCCTCATCCTTCTAAGTGTAGACCCAGAGTCCTCAAACATTCCTCATATATCAAGCTTTTCATTCCTAGGACCATTTTTATGAACCTCCTTTGAACCTGCAGCAGGGCCAGTACATCCTTCCTGAGATATGAAGCCCAAAACTGCAGACAATATTCCAAATGTGGTTTGACCAGAGCTTTATAAAGCCTCAGAAGTACATCCCTGCCTTTATCTTCAAGTCTCTCAAAATAAATGCCATCATTGCATTTGCCTTCCTAACTACTGACTCAACCTGCAAATCTACCTTGAGAGAATCCTGAATATTCCCAGAACAACTTGGATATCTATGAACAGATTAACAATTCCTTGAACCTAAGGCATCTTTGAAGGCCTACTGTGCCCTGGACAAGTGTTGGCAATTCAATGTTGTCTCTTGCTGGTAACATAATTGCACGGCATATTTACAGCACCAACCTCTCATCCTAGTTGGTGTAAAATAACCATGCCACATACTTTACCTGTCCCTAGTAAACAGCAGCTAAACACCCACCAAGTCAGCCCTGTCTTGTCTGTGTGCCCACTATAGGCTCATATCCAGTAGAGGAACATCACAGGCAGGCAGGAAATCAGATGAATGCATGCATTTATTTAATGGTAAAAGCGAACACAAACAAAACCAGTCAGAGTTGAAGTTCACCTGACAAACCAGATTTTGGCACCATGACCAACAACTATTTTCCATTCTATGATTGTCTGCTCACCTGAGCTCTGTCATAGACAACTACAGCTTCCTCCTCCCCAATTTCTTTATTCTCAGAAGACTTTCCCACTGGCCCACTCTTTCAGCATCCAGCACGTTACCTTGTTACCCACTCCAACTGAATAAAGCATAGTACACCAGCATGATGCAGCGCACTCTATACAGACTATTTAGAAGACTCATTGGTGGCACACCCTGCAGATGAGGGTTGAGTACATTCCTCCATGCAGTGAGACAGTGCTGCACCCCAATGACAAGGGCCATGTCTCTACCATTCACGCAGCCTTAAACTCAGAGTGTGCACCATCTTGGTGAAGGTGCTAGGCCAGCTGAGTGACCACCCAAAGTCATCAAGAGGGTAGTGCCTGCAGCATACAACTCCCTTCTTATCCTGGACCCATATAAAGTGCTTAACTTCTTGCTGCATTCAATACTCACATGACAGATGATCAAGCAATAGTCTGTACTGAATAATGTTGCATGAATAGTGGCTTCCTCTCAACCTGCACAGAACTTTTGATTCATTTCCACATTACTGAGATGGCCATGTTCAATTTGCAAGCACTAAAGACATGTTGCAAATCAGCATCTGAACCCTAAGCACTCTCACGCTATACACATTACAAAAGGGCAATGAAGTGATTACGTAATAAATGTAGCAGAACCTTGCAATCCCCCACTCCATGTCTTTGTTCCTTCAATGTTTTAACATCCAACAAACATAGTTCTGAAGCTTTTGCCTATCAAACTGACACTGTTCCCCCTCCCCCTGCCCCCGCCCCCACCGTGCATCAGCCCAGCCATTTTGCCATAGCATGTCACATCGAGAGAATGGAAAGTGATGGCAGTGAACACTGTCCACAATGGCAACATCAGCACAAGACCCTGCCTGATCACCAGTGAGCTCTGTCACCAAAGTCTCCATGTCCCCTTTTGCCTTGCACCACCCAACAGCCTCTTTCCATGTATCCTTCTCATATGGAGCCTCACCAAAAATATCCTCCCTCCTGCCCTAAATTCCAGTATTATTGTTTGGATTAGATTAGATTAGATTCCATACAGTGTGGAAACTGGCCCTTCGGCCCAACCAGTCCACACTGACCCTCTGAAGAGTAACCTGAATGACCCTGGCAATGATCCCCACTGTCCTTATACTCCCTCCTCAGTCATGAAAGCAAATGGACACCCAGGACTGCATTCACTCTAGAACTCCAATGAACTTGTTAAGCAGTCCCTCGATTTGACTGACCAGACACCAGAGCAGTTTATCTCCCTGACTGACAGGACTCAATTCCCCAATTGCAACCGAACATTCTCTACTCCTCGCCTGACCTGGAATAGATTTCCCCACCATGAGCAACCAAAGTAGAAGATTGAAAGTGGCCAATCCCCTGGACTGTGTGCAGACAGTTCTCGTGAGTGATGGTACTGGGCTGCCTGACCAACAGCAGCTCCCAACTTGACAGGACCGAGGACCAGCTGCCATGGCCAACATGACGATTTGGTTGCCAGGTTGCTGCTGCATGAAAAGTAGCCTGTCTGTCTGTCTCCTCTAAAGAGCATCTTGATACGACAGTACAAGTATTCTCTGGCTCTGATTGAGATGCCAACATGCTCGCAGGCAATGAATGCCATGGCATTTAAAGGTAAGGATTTTGGGAGCATGCAGATCAGTGATAAATAAGTGAGACCAAGCAAATCAATCTGAGATGCAGCCTGCTCCATTCCATGAGCTAGGTACCTGTCACTGCACACACAGTAAATCTGTCCCTGCAATGCAAGTCTGTGTTTCCTATGCAGCCTGCACATACAATGGAGAAATTTCAAGTTGGCTGTGAGGTTTTGGATGTGTCAGATCCTATTGTCTGCTGATGAGTTATGAGTGTGTGTGTGATTTGTGCCAGTGGATTGTGCCATCAGCTGTACTTTGGTTGAGTGCAATATGGAGGACATTCAGAGCATGTGATGAGCTGAATCCATGTGCTACACGCTCTGATGTCCACATTGAGTCTTATCGATGTCTAGCTTGTTTGGTAGGTTTGGTAAAATCTAAAGTTGAATACTAATGAGATGAGTTAGACTGGCATTTAATAAGCAATACCCCTTCTTAATTGGCTACCATGTTGCTACTTAGTGAGAAAGTCGCCTCACTGCTTGTCAAAACGTGGAAGATGGAGTGAGATGCTGCTGATGTCAAGATAGATCTCACTGGATATCTTGTCCCACTGTTAGAAATCCCACCATAGCTCATGCTGCTCAATTTCCTATAAGATTGTGTCAAATGGCTTTGGTGTTCCCAATTATCAGCAACATTGAAGCAATTGAGGGCAGTGACCTCAATGGTTTCATTTAAAAGAAGTTGAGATGGTGGGAGTCCTTGCCCAATAGCCTCAATTCCCCAGGACTTGGCCAAGCAAAATCTAGATAATGGCAACCAAAGGAAAATAGTGGTGGGCCTGGCAATGTTGACACCTTCCCCTGAAGGCAGAGTGCCAGTAAGGCCAGTCAACAAGGCTGAAATGGTCTGCATTTCTTTCAAGTACCACATTAATCTGGGCCTTCGGCTCCTTTCCAAGCATCAGCTGAACCTCCAAAGAGCAGAGGGTAGGCCATTCCAACACAATGATCTGTTCACAACACTGGGACAAAGTTCACCCTCTACACTTTGTATCCATCTACTCCAGCGTAGGGCAAACTAATTTAGTCTGTATTCAGAACCACCAACAATTGCCAAAGACAGAACTGGAATCCTGAGAACAAGTAGACTTTCCAGATTTTGAGAGAGACCCGAGTATGTAAATTAGCTTGTTACAGAGATAAGATTATGCTTTGTCTAATTTACCCCATATTGACTTTATAATCACATAAAGGGGAAAAAATGGATTGTATATTTCCAGATTAGACTATTTTAAGCAAATGCATTTGATATGCTGAAATGAGTCCTGTTCTTTGTTTTTGATCCCATGCCAAAGGTCTTAATTTATTTCCATGATCAACATGGGAACAAAAATCATACTTTTGTAGTTTGTCTGAAGTCCATCTGCAATTCCATCAGCTTTTCAGCAAGATTTATGATTATAGAAATGGAACAAGCCTAAGAATGTAATGCTCTCAGCTAACCTGAATGTGGAAACATTGGCTATTTAACTGGGTAGTGGGCTCATGGATAGCCTTCTTGCCCAGCCATTAATTAAAGTGCTTAAATTAGAATTAGATTACAATAAATGGTTAATGGTCACTTAAGGACCTCATTCCATCTCTGCTGGTATTTAACCAATGGCAGGTATGGCAGTCATAGAAAAGGGAGCCACAACAGCAAACTCTGTTTGGGATGTTTATGAGCTCAGGGCTCCAAGCTCATTGAGGTGTGCAAGATGTATGGTTGGGAGGGGACACCTGTAATTTAAAGACATGCAGTGCTTAGTTGAGGGACCTGGCATTGTGAAGTCAGATATGAGGAGGGTATGGTGCCTGAAGATTGCTAGCCTGTCCTCCCTGCCAACCCTCACACCAAAGGGTAATCTTAGACCTTTGCTTATTGCATTACAAGCAGCCACCATCACTCATCCTGTGATGCTGCCTGTAGTTCACAGCTACCAGGATCTGTTTGACCAGCAACTATTGGAAGGTGGGATTTCTACCACCCGGATCCTTCATCCCAGGGCTGCTTCAGTTGCAGGCCTTAGGGGTCTTGTGGCATTGTGGGTAGTACCTTGACCAGGGGCTGTAAGCCCTGCTATCTGCATTAAGTAGTGTCCACAGTAGTCAAAATCTTGACTAGATAAACCTGCTCTCACTGAATTTGAAATTTATTCCATTTAATTTGCCTGGGAATTTCTGTAAGTCTTTCTTTTTCTGAGCTATCAATCTGATTACTGGGATATGAATAAGATTTGACTGTTGAGAATTGTCAGGTCATGTTTATGTTGCAATCAACTACAGAGGAGCTACAAGCAGAGAGTAGACTGCTGGGTTGAATGAGCTACTCTGAGTAGTAGGTTGAAATCAGAACAAGTTCACCAAGGCTGTTCAATCCTAAAACATCATCCTTCCATGCAGTTATATATGGTCTCCTTTGATATCAAATGTATAATCCAATTGCTATGCAGTGATGTAATGAGCCATAATAATCTACCATGCTTGAGGTTCAGTGTGTAAGTCAGTCAATTCCCTTGCCATTCAATATCCAAAGGTTTATATTTTCTGGCTTTACATTAAATTTAAATCTATTCTGATACCAATAACAATTTCGGGAAAGATACTGGACAGTGGACAGGTAATTATAACCTGAATAATTCATGCACTTAATCAGTTGATTCAGGTTTTATCTGTTAAATTGTTAGTATGAATTTGACGAAAGCTACATGCTAAATAAATTTGTGCATCTTTGGGTTTTCTTCCTACTTAGAGCTGATGAATAATGGAAAATAGAGGGTTTTACTTTAAAAGTTGTTCCTTCCTAAAACCTCCTTGATCAGATTCAATTCCACAGAGACTGAATGGCCTCTGCTATCATTTCCAAATGGAACAACTCTCAATCAGTTTTGACAATTGCCTATCTATTCAGCAGAGAGCATCACTACTGATTATCTTGCTATCAGTTACCTATACTTCTTTCTACTTTGTGTTGGCATTACAGACTGATATCTGTATTCTGCCAACACAAGGCACTTGGCACGCATGACTTCATTGCTCAGTCCTTTGAGTATAGGAGTTGGGAAGTCATGTTCAGGTTGTACAGGACATTGGTGAGGTCTCTTCTGGAATATTGTATCCAGTTTTGGTTGCCCTGTTATAGGAAGAATATTATTAAGCTGGAGAGGATTCAGAAGAGATTTATCAGGATGTTGCCAGGTGTTGAAGATTTGAATTATCAAGAAAGGCTGAGACTTTTTTCAATGGAGCATAAGGGGTTAATAGAAGTTTATAAAATAATAAAGGGTATAGACCAAGTTAATGGGATTGGGAATTTCAAGACTGGGGATGCATTTTTAAGGTAAAAGGAGAGAAATTTTAAAGAGACATGAGAGGCAAATGTTTTTACACCAAGGGTGGTTCGTATGTGGAATGAACTTCCTGAGGAAGTGGTGGATGTTGATACAGTTACAACATTTAAAAGACATTGAATAGGAAAGGTTTGGAGGGATATGGGCCCAGGGGCAGGCACATAGGACAAGTTTTGTTTGAGATTATTTTGGGCATGGACCGGTTGGAACAACGGGTCTGTGTCCATTCTGTATTACTCAGACTCAAGTACATAGGCATCACTAGCTAAATCAAGCATGACCTGCTGCAATAATCTCAATAAGAAAACTCTTAAATAGAAAGAGTTTCAAGCAATGAAGAAACTGGATGATGGTTATTAACAGGAATCATGACAGATTTTCCCTCTCCTGTCCAGAGGTGCTAATACCAATTCCATCAATCTCATTGTTAGCCCACTGTTTCTAACTTCAGCAAATTCAGCAGAGTGAGGATTACACCTGAGACACTGTTGCTCTGAGCTATTAACAAAATAAATATCAGGTCCTTTCAAGGGAGCTATATCATAGATTTAAGAAGGTTTTTATATTGGAATTGATAATCTAATTTGATTGTTTAAAGGCAAGATAATTACAAGGTGCCAAAGAGACAGCTCATGAACAGAAGATGATAACATAAGGGGAGATGGGGAGTAATTCAATTATCTTCCCAATAATCATAAAAACAAAATTACAGGACAAGAACTGCCTACAGTTTGTGCAGCTAGAAGCAATATAAATCATTTTGGTTTTAAAACTTTATGGAATTGCTTCAGCAGAATGGGGAATTCGCATTTGCTTTAACTGCATGAAACGTAGCAGTCCAAATAACCTGTTCAATTAGGACAATATGTAGTTGTAAATCTCATTCTCCAAATTCAAAAATGTCAGAGGAATATTTTATTGAAATGATAGATATATTGTGTGTCTTAATTTCCTCCACTAGAAGTAGAATTTCTGCCCACAATTTTCTCTTTTCAAGACTAGCTGTTGGGTTGGGTTTAATTAGGTGCTGACTAACTTTCCACCTCCCACTGACACAATGCTCACCAGATTACACACCAATCAGGGTGTTAAAAGTGGATCAGTGAGATTCGCTGAGCTGGTTATGTATGCAGAAAACCAGCCACTTTTCTCACCTGCCAGGGTGTTATGTAGTCGAGGAGGTGGAGGGTTGAGACTATTGACTGGTGTCAGATCAGCAAAGACCCAAGGTGCTTTCTTGCCTTGCCAAGAACTATATTGGCAAGGTGGCAAGAAATGGACCATATCTCTCCAGGGCAAACTCAAGTAATCATTCCCCGTTCTCAGCACATCTCACATCATCAGTAGACAGGGGAAAATTGCACCGTCGCTCTTTGTGTACATTCCTCTCTTTGTGACTGTTACTTTTCTCTGATTGTGTTCTTACATTCTTGAATTGTTGAGGAGATCTTTTAAGTTTGTGTATCTTTTTTCTTCCTGCGGTTTTCTCCTTTCTTTATGTTCCTTTTACTTCTGTGTGTTTTCTGTTTTTTTTAACTTTCTTTGTCACCTGTTTTTCTCAATTCCTTATGGACTTGAAACATTTGTCCATCCAGCAACAAAAACTTGCACGGATACAGTAAACAAGAATGAGGATTTGAAAGTTGTCACACTGGCAGACCAAAAGCCAGTATGAGGCAGCAGGCACAGTGGTGAATGACACCTGGTGCAAGTGAAGTATGAGTAGGAGAGCTTTGAATAAACAGAGTTATATCAGATCAAAGATGGGAGTTACCCAGGAGAACGTGAACGAAGTAGGTGCAGAGGTAATAAAGGCAGGGATGAGGTTCAGCAGCCGATGAGCTAAGACAGTGATGATCAAATAATGTTCCACAGATGAAAATGGCTGCTTTATTAAAGGTTTTAGTGATGGTATGGATGTGTGGATGGAAGTTCATATTGAGTTCAGGTCCAGATAGCTGTCATTCTTTGATGTTTCTGAGTTTGTATTTGTTCTGCTCTCTCTTCACTCTGATTGCTCTCTGCCATCTCTCAGCCTCTTTTTCATTTTTTCATTACCGTTGAACTACATGTCTGGCAGCTTCTGTCATTGCTTTTGGCTTATTTTCTTCTAGCTCTGTCATGAAGTAGGGAAAGAAAAGAAATTATAAATGACATTGAAATCATTGTTTAGGTAAAGGAAATAAAGATGAGTGTACACAAATAGGATGAAGTGATAAACATAAGCAAGTAAAATACAAACAAGAAATACGAAAACAGGAAAAACTGGAGAGGCTCAGCAGGTCTGGCAACATCTGTAGAGAGAAAGCAGACTTAAAATTTTAAGTCCAGTGACCCTTCTTAAGAAGTGATAGCTAAGTATATATTCTGAGAACAGGGGTTAGTGGGTGAAGGAGTGAGCAGATTGGAGAAAATGAAGCCCACAGAGACAGAGGGATTACTAGGCAGACATAGGGATGGTTGATAGCAAGCCAGGGAGGAAGAAAAGCTGATATTGAGGACCATGGGTTGGCTGTGCTGAAGACAGGGCACAGAAGGAGACAAAGGGCAGAAAGAAAGGACTGCAATTGCCATAGATTAGAGTCTCGATTAGAGTGGTGTTGGAAATGCACAGCAGGTCAGGCAGCATCAGAGGAGCAGGAAAATTAACGTTCCTGATGATGGGCTTTTGCTCAAAACAGATTTTCCTGCTCCTCTGATGCTGCTAACTTGCTGTGCTTTTCCAGCACCACTCTAATCTTGACAGAAGGAGACCAGCCAGATCTGCTGAATTTCTTCAGCAACTTCTGTTTTTGTTTCAGATCTTCAGCCTCTGCATTTTTTTTGTTTTATGATACACAAGACGAATATTTTCTTTTCAATTTACAACATTATTTATTTCCTTGAAGGACTGAATCTCTACAATTGTATGATTAAATCTTTGTGGTTAGAGGGATTATTCAGCATTTACTACAGTGGTAAACCACAGTTGGTTCTGATTGAATAAATTCTATGTTTTTCATTTGTTTTTACTGCAATACTAGTGGGTAATCTGTTTACATTTACACATTGACCATGATCTCTACGGAGATTGTGAAAGATTTTCCAATTGCGCAGCCTATGAAAGAGCAGGGTTTCAACAATAGCAATTTCCAGATTTCTGTATTTATCTGCACATGTGCAAACATCAGAAGTTGCTGTCAGTTTTACAAGTGAATGATGGCAAGCATCGATATCTTGTAGTTGATAGTACAGCAAAACCATGGCAATTATTTCTAACATGCACTTACAACATTACAGCAATAGACAAGATACAGCTCTTAAGGAGGTTTCTGGTTTGTATTTTAACTTGTTTCCTCCTGCAATACCAACCTTACACGTATAGAAGCAGTCTATCACAGGTCAAAGATAGCTAGCCTAGTAAGTTAAACCTGACAGAAAATATAAGGTTTATTTACAGAGACACACAAAAATACACACTGGTCTCATCCCTAAATTGTTGGGCCTTGTCCCACAAAAGGACAACAGAAATTCCTTTCCAGGTGGATATTTTAAATCAATGCATGCAGATCTATAAAACCTATAAAAATATGTAGATTACGCAATGGAGATCCATCACAGCTATTTAACACTTCCTACAAATGTTGCACCACTGTCTACACACATGACTAATTTGCCACTAAAATTAACCAATGGAACAGCATTTTAGCCATCTGCTACCCTGCTGTGGTTATTATTTAACAGCTAAATGGGCTGCGAAGGATGGTCCTGTTGTTTTTGACACAATGTTCTGAGTCAGTGATAGGCACAACAGAATCACTAATCCCAAAATACTCTTTCTTGCTCAAAATATTTGAAAAACATCACAAGAACTGAGGAGCCAGTAAATTTAAATTATCAAGTTAAAAACAAATCAACGATGAATATCTATGTTGGACTTGTCACCACTTTATGAAAATTAAAGTCTCGGTCAGGAACACCATCAGATTCAGCACAGGAAATGTACACATCTGTGTGGAAAGGAACACAATTTTAAAGAACCTAGTAAATCGATGCTGGAGAAATTATCAGACAGTAGAATCATCCCAGATCCTAAACAATGTGGGCTGTGGTGAAGGATTTATGAGAACTGCATGACAGGTCAGGCAAAATCTTCCATTATGTCACGAGCAACATGTCGCATTTTCCAACTAAATTCCATTCGTCGAGTCAAGATTCTCGTTAGTGAACAGAGAGGCCTGTTATCAAAATATTGCTCATTATCACCATCATTACCTCATCTTGTTAATATGCGTCGTTAATTTTCAGTTTCCTATTCTTCCATCCCCCAGATAGAAACTGCAGAACTCCCCATATGAAAGTCCTCCAGCTCTCCGTCCTGGATGCCTGGCACCAATGTCTCTGGGTATACGCCATGTCTGTAGACACAGGCCTCTAACACATGTCAGCTTCTACAGGCCACATGGCACATCTCCAACCACTCTTATGGGACATCAGGGCACAGTGAAAGCTTATCATTGGGATGCAACTACAAAGACATTCTGTGGGCAGGAACAGGTGCCCAGCTCAGAGTCTGGTCCAGGCTCCATGCTCATTTAGAATCATAGAATCCCTACAGTGCAGCAAGAGGCCATTGAGCTCTTCAAGTCTGTACTGACCCTCTGAACAGCAACCAACCCTGACCAAATGCCCCACCTTACCCCTATAACCCCACATTCCCTATGGCTAATCCACCTAGCCCACCCCTGGTCGCTACAGACAATTTTACCATGGCCAATCCATCAAATTTACACTGGTTTGGACTGTGGGAGGAAACTGTAAGACTCAGGAGAACATGTCAACTCCACACAGCTGGTGTGCCCAAGGCTGGGGTCGAACCTTGGTCTCTAGTACTGTGAGACAGCACTGCTAACCACTGAGCCACTGTGCCACCCGCTCACTCAGCATCTAGCTAGACACTCAAAGCATCCATGCCTTCCATTATGTTCACTTTTAAGCTTTGTACTCTCTGCCAAACTTTAAACACTTACTGTACTTTTGTTTTGTCTTGCTATTTAGCGCAAACACAAAGACAGGCAGCTTGTTCTACTTGACAGTGGGGAAGACACAGTGCTGTGTAGCCCAGTCAGTCTCACACCTACACAGCAAACACTCTACACGTGCATCAACCAAATGGCCATGTCTCATAGTCTAAGGAAAATAGTCATAGAGTCACAGAGATGTGCAATATGAAAACATATCCTTTTGGGCGGCACGGTGGCACAGTGGTTAGCACTGCTGCCTCACAGCACCAGAGACCTGGGTTCAATTCCCGCCTCAGGCGACTGACTGTGTGGAGTTTGCACGTTCTCCCCGTGTCTGCGTGGGTTTCCTCCGGGTGCTCCGGTTTCCTCCCACAGTTCAAAGATGTGCGGGTCAGGTGAATTGGCCATGCTAAATTGCCCGTAGTGTTAGGTAAGGGGTAAATGTAGGGGTATGGGTGGGTTGCGCTTCGGCGGGTCGGTGTGGACTTGTTGGGCCGAAGGGCCTGTTTCCACACTGTAAGTAATCTAATCTAATCTAAGTCCTAATTGTCCATGTGACTAGATATTCTAAATTAATCTCGTCCCATTTGCCAGCGTATGGTTCAAATCTGTCTTCACCCTTCCTATTCATATACCCATCCAAATACCTTTCAAATGTCATCATTGTACCAGCCATCACCACTTCCTCTGGCAGGTCATTCCACACATGCGCCACCCTCTGATTGAAGAAGTTGTCCCTTAGGTCCCTTTTAAATCTTTCCCCTCTCACTTTAAACCACTGGCCCCTGGATTTGGACTCCCCTACCCCAGGATAAAAGAACCTGTTTGTTTACCTTATCCGAACACCTCATGATTTTATAAACCTCAAAGGTCACCCCCTCAACCTCCAATGCTACAAGGAAAGTAGGCCTAGCCTATTCAGCTTCTCCCGAAAACACAATCCTGGCAACATTCTTGTCAATCTTTTCAGAACCCCTTCAAGTTTAACATCTTTCCTATAGCAGGGAAACCAGAATTGCACACAGAATTTCAATAGCGGCCTAACTAATGTCCTGAACAGCTGCAACATGACCTCCCAATTCCTGTACTCAATGCACTGACCAATAAAGGGAAGAATACCAAACACCTTCTTCACTATCCTACCTAGCTGCAACTCCATTTTCAAGGAACTATAAACCTGCACTCCAAGGTCTCTTTGTTTATCAACATTCCCCAGGACCTTACCATTTAAGTGTATATTCCTGCCCTGATTTGCATTTCCAAAATGTAGCACTCAAATTTATCTAGATTAAGGGGTCTGGACAGTCATCAATTGCGGCTTTCCACCTCATGTCAGCTAGGCAGGTGGGCCACAGACATTACTGGGATCAGCTGAGTGAGCACCGAAGGTGTGTGGGGGATTGAAAGCTGGGGATTGGCGGAAGCAATCCGGAATGCATAAAGAAGGGGGATATTCTACACATGAGGGACGGAGATGGTATTGCTTGGGAGCTGCCAGAGGGGTTGTGATAGTCAGTCACCATCAATGGCCTCAACAGGAGTCAGTGCAGCGCAATGTGGGCATGGCCAAACTAGTTTGAGGGCTCAGGTACAAAAACAGAGGAAGCTGGAAAATCTCAGGAGGCCTGGCAGCATCTGGGAAGAGAAATCAGAGTTAACGTTTCAGATCTGGTGACTCTTCCTCAGAACTGGGCTGAGGTGTCAGGATGAGAATTGGAGTGGTAGCTCGAGATAGTAGGCGGGGTTCAGTCAGAATGGGCTCTCCAGACAGTATGAAGTAAAAGGTGATCTGACGGTTCATGGTCGGGAACCTAATGTCGAGGCTAAGCCTGGTACTTAGAGCCTGCATAGCCTGCCAAGTGCTAAACGTGATCTACAAATGGAAAATGACTGCAACTGTGGACAAAGTCAGTGTCTGTTCGCCAACCAAACCTGCAGGCAGTGATAAACCCTTGATGAAACCCAGCAAAAATGACTCTTTGCTGAAATATGGTTAGTTTCCCACCTAAGGTTAGATTTGATCACAAAAGTATTATCAAATAGAATTGTCTGATGTTGAGATTGGTGTCTGATTAAATCCAGTCTTTGGTGTGCAATGTAAACATATTGAAATCCTCAATCTTAATAGATTTTAATAGTTTGAAGAAGATATTTCATTTTAGACACCATGTAAATGTTCCAAGGAATAGAGAAAATTGCATCGTGTTTTCTCTGCAACAGTTTTTTAAATCCATCCTTAAAACTCCACTTTCTGCATCAGCCCGATAAGAGGAATAAATTAAATGAGCATATTTAAATGTATGAAGCTTCCAGAATACAATGAATGCACAGCATTTGAGACAAGCACAGGATTACATCCCTGTATTAAGTTCTACAACAATGCATCACAAAATGTTAAAAGACTGAGAGCTCTCATTTAAGTCTATTCAGATAGGGTAATTCAGCTCCAACTAGTAGTTCAATCTGACAGGGCTAAAGTGCAAAAACATTTACCAAGACCACAACTTCAAAGTAGTATTCAGCTGTTGAAAATGAGAAATACACAATGCTATGCACTGAAATTCTACATTAGCATTATTCTCAGGCATTCATACAAAACAAAAAAAGTATCAACTGAAAGCATCAGCATGTGCTAATTGAGGCACTGAACTGATTTGAGTTTTGACTCACATTAAAATAACATCTGCCTTTTTGCCTATTTTTTAAATGTTGTTTTGTCCAATTGGTAACAAAGGGTAGTTGAACTCTGGAAGTCTTTCCACCAAAAAAAATGTGGAGGCAAATTTTATTGAAAATTTCAAAGCTAAAGTGATAGATACAAAAAATCTAGGCTAGAGATCCAAAACCACAGAAAGTAGTCAAGATCAGATCAGCCATTACCTTATTTAATGACAGATCAAGACTGAGTTGCTGAATGGCTTCCTCTTGTTCCAATGTTGCTTCTTACATTCCAAAGACTCTCACCATTTTAAGGTTTCAGTTTCTAGTTCAGGACATGAACCCACAACTTTGATTAAGGGGAGTGAATGTTGTTTGATGGAGGCACAGTCCTTCAGAAAACAAGTTAATGCATGCTCCTTTTGCTTCTTTCATTGGGAAGTAAAAAGATGTAACTTTATTTCAATAATTTTGGAGTGTCCTAGCCAACATTCCCTCCGCAGAAAGAAACACCAAAATTCATCTCCATGCCATTTATGGTGTCCTACTTTATTGAATACCTCAATAAAGCCACATTTAAAAGTACACCTTCAATTTCTGGAGGATTTTTAATCTCAGAAATGGTGAAAGTAGGGAATTATACAGATCTCATTTCAGGGTCACTGCGTTGATTGTCTGGAAAATTTCATGGCTGTGTTACATGAATTTAAAATTTATCTAACTATAAAAAGTTTCCGACAGACAAAACCTCATTTGTAGTTTCTGTTTACAACATATAATGACATACAAGTCAGTTTTATAGCACAATGCCACTTTAAATTTGAGATCCTTCCAAATCTTTACTTTTCCCCAGTATTCAATACTTGTTTTCTTGCAGCACTAATGAAGGTTTGGACTACATGGAGCTAAGAGCACCATTGCCCATATCAGTTCCCTTCATATATTGCAGTACCAGTGGCACAAGCTATTCTTGTTCAAAACACGGCTTCTGGCAATCGATGTGCTCTAACACAGGTTTCATGGGAATGAGTCTGTGAAGGCTATCAATGTGCTTCCTTTCTCACTGATACTTATATTAGAGACATTTGGTTATCTCCTAGTAACATATTTTCGAACAGAAATCCAGGACAGACAAGGACAAGAACGGCAGGCTAAAGAATTTGCTGGCAAGGCATTTATAATCACCGAGTATGGAGCAGTTCATCTGAACTGTTAACGAATAATTAAAGGAATGGCTATTTAAAGATGAGACTTTATGACTGAGATAGACTTTTACGTTGACTGCATAAGTATATTTTATTTTAAACTGATTTTTCTGTCAAGAGATATTCTGACTTACAAGACAACTGAAGTAATGTACAAGATATTGATCAGGTAGTGTTTTCCTTCCAGGAGTGAAAGATGTGATCCTGTAGCATCAAATCGTTTATCTCATTTTCCCTGTCATACAGCCCTCTGTAAAATTCAAATTAAGTCAGGTATCATTTTAATTGCACAAAACAATGTGACATGAAAAATCGCTACCTGTATATGTTTTACTACATTGACCACTCTTTAATAATTCAAGAAGGTAACTGCTTATTCTGCCCATTCTTGATACTGCTGAGTGCCTGAGAAAATGATGACATTTATTCACACATCCTTGGCTTCTGACTGTCAGACAAATCTCTTAATGATTGAAAAAGGAGGTCAGTTCTTTTCAACCATCAATATTCAAACGGCAGAGCAGGGGGACGATCTGAATTTTTAAACTTTCCAGATTAGGATTACATTCCATGCATGATGGTGACTGCATTTACAGTGTACCTGTACTTGTACTACATTGTAGCCTAGTATTGCTTTTGATGCAAAAATTTGAATCTCCTAACATTATTTTGTGCACTGAGTGGGTAATTTTAACTCCCCAAGATGGTTGGATTTGAGATCAGAGTGTTCGAATTGAAAATCTTAAACCTGACCTCATTCACCTCCAACTAGTTACATCCAGGCTAGTGGGTTGCCAGTTTTAAATATGATCCTGGCTGAAAGACTTATATTTAACCCAAGTTACAGGTTTAACCCTGGATGGCGGGGTGTCCCCAGCTGATGGGAAGTGAGAACAGCTTTTGCAGAAAGCTAACTGGCAATGCAGCACTCCTCCTCAAGCAGAAGGGGCAGTATTGTTCCTCCATGTCCTGGAAATTTACAAATATGACCATCGCCAATAACTGACCATCTAACCACCATTCCTTGACATTCATTGGTATTAACATCATTGAATCCCTTATAATCACCATCTGTGGATTATCATTGACCAGAAACTGAACTGGACTTGCCATTTAAACACAACAGCTACAAGAGCAGGTCGAAATCTAAGAATATGGCAGCATGTAGCTCACCTCCTGACTTCCCAAAACCTGTCCATTATCTACATGGTACGAGTCAGGAGTGTGAAGCAATACTCCCATTTGCCTGAATGAATGCAGCTACAACAACACTCAAGAAGCTTGACACTATTTAGGGTAAAGTAGCCCACTTAATTGGCACTATATCCATGAACATCCATTCCCTCCACCATCAGCACTTGGTAGAGCAGTAATATGCTCTGTCGAAATTCACCAAAGATCTTAAGACAGCACCTCCCAAACCCATGACCACTTCCATCTCGAAGGACAAGAGCAGCAGATACATAGGAACACCACCACTCTGACCTTTAATTAGCTGCAGCTTAGAATATTAGCACATTAAAGAGCAGAGCTCAGTGTCAGACCTGGAATTAGACCACCCCTCTGAATCGCATCCACAGCTTCAACATCCTGCCCAATGTATCTAAAATCTCCTTCTTTGATCAAGCTTTTAGGTTAGATTCCCTACAGTATAGAAACAGGCCCTTCAGCCCAACAAGTCCACACCAACCCTCCGAAGAGTAACCCACCCAGACCCATTCCCCTACCCTACACTTACTAATGCACCTAATACTATGGACAATGTAGCATAGCCAATTCACCTGACCCGCACATCTTTAGATTGTGGGAGGAAATCAGAGGAAACCCACACAGACACTGGGAGAATATGCAAACTCCACCCAGACAGTCACCCAAGGTGGGAATCAAACCAGGGTCTCCAGCACTGTGAGGCAGCTGTGCTAACCACTGAGCTATCGTGCCACCCATAATCATGCCTTCCTTGAATTGTAGTTGAATTTTTGCCAGCCTACACTCCTGAGAAGGATAGAGACATAGAAAATAGAAGCAAGGAGAGGCCAATCAACCTTTTGAACCTGCTCCATCATTCAATCCGATTATGGGTGTTCGTCCAACTCAATATCTTGCTCCTGCTTTCACCCCATATTCTTTGATCCCTTTAGCCTGAGGAACTAATTTAACTCCTTCTTGAAGTAGTTTAGAATGCTGTTAAAATGCTGTTTAAATCAGAATTCTTATCTTGTGCAAAATGTGCAACTTTTCTTTTTTTGTTGGTTGTAAAGTTCTATATAAATGCAAACTATTGTTGTGTTCAAATTTTAATTTTCAATTTGAAGGCTGAATCAGCCCCAGAATGTTCATTGGACAGCGAGGTTGACAGATCTATTCTTTCCAATATTTCCTGCTTTTGTTTCACATTTCCACCTCTTAAAATTACTTTAATTAATCGCATACAAAACAAATCTCCATTTCAACTGAATATTTCTTAGAAAACTCATTTTTACCAATGACACAAGAAATCACGGAAAATGTTTGGGTCACAACCCTCAAAGTAGGAACTTTGATTTATTCTTAACTCATTCTCCAATACAATTTCATTCCTTTCACTAGAAAATTCACTGTTCCTGGGAGTGCAGTCTCAAGGAGGAATGTCAAATCAAAAAATCTTGATATACTCCCTCCATTCGATCCTTAAAACTTCTAGTGTATCAGATGCATTCCAATTGTATTAATTTCACCTTTTATTACCCTCAGTCCCCCAAGCTTTCTCACACAGTCCATTATACTCGTGTCAATAAATACTGTTGCTTAGAGAGAAATAAAAGTTCATGAAGATCACAAAATTTTAATATGCTGTGCCAATATTCCAAACTCTGAAGCTATTAAAGCTCATTGCTCATTAGTAATGACAGATCTCAGGCTCACAGTTTCTGTCACTTTCACAAGCAAAATGTTAAAAATCACACAACACCAGGTTATAGTCCAACAGGTTTAATTGGAAGCACACTAGCTTTCGAAGTGACACTCCTTCATCAGGTGATTGTGGAGGGCTCAATCCTAACACAGAATTTATAGCAAAAATTTGCAGTATGATGTGACTGAAATTATCCATTGAAAAATTGATTGTCTGTTAAGCCTTTCATCTGTTAGAATACAGAGATAGTTTCACTTCTTGAACTATCGCTGTATTCTAACAGATGAAAGGCTTAACTAACAATCAATTTTTCAATGGATAATTTCAGTCACATCACACTGCAAATTTTTGCTACAAATTCTGTGCTACGATTGAGCCCTCCACTATCACCTGATGAAGGAGCGTCGCTCCGAAAGCTAGTGTGCTTCCAATTAAACCTGTTGGACTATAGCCTGGTGTTGTGTGATTTTTAACCGCTAATGTGAGTCTACTTGGTAAAACACAATAGCCCTTGCTGCTCCTCGGATGCTGCCTGAACTGCTGTGCTCTTCCAGCACCACTAATCCAGAACTAAGCATACAAAGTGGAGTAAAGCATCTAGAAATATTGCAATCTGCTGCCACCTTGCGGCTTCTTCCTGTAATAAACTGAAAATGCTGATTTTTCAAGATTATTTTAACTGCTTATTTTGTTAAAAGCAAGTTATGAAAAGTAGCAAAGTATATGAATGTTAAAGTGTATAAAATATCAAAAATGAACAGAAGCATGTGAACAATAAAGCTAAAACTCTGCTCATCTATTCAAAGGTTTGGGATGGTCTCTGGGACTTGTAGATGGAATTCAAGTACATTGAAGTGACCCTGTCTTGAAGCCCAGGAACAGCACCATTTTATAAATGGGGTTGTGCCCCACATTTGCAGGTAATGTCAGACTAGTACAAAGCCATTCTGAGGAGGGAATCCAAGGCCCTCATGAGACTAAGGACTTAAGTAAAAATATCTCTTCGTTCTCCAGGAAGAATGTTGGAGCTGTGTTAAGAAGGTAATTACTCCCTCTGGGACAGATTGCCTTGACACATTTAGTCCTTTGAGGCCTTACACTAGTAACTAAACAGACTGGTGTGGGATCAGCTCTGATTAATTTAGTAAGGGTGAATTGGGGGTAATTCTCAGGAATGCCCACAAACATCTGTCCTTCTCTCACGTTACCTGACTGCTGCAGAGGTGTGTGTGTGTGTGTGTGTGTGTGGGGGGTGGGAGAGGAGGTGATAAATGGAAGTGAGAATAAAGAGAAAATGAACAAAAGATGTCTCATGGCTGTGTTCTGCCCCAAACCATACTCCTTGTCCAATGTGGATTGTACTGTACCTCAATTCTCTATTGCTGCACAAGAGTGGAATTGGTCTTTGGTGATGGTACAAAATAGGCTTTTGCAAATCAGCAACTCATTGCACACTCTGTTCAAGTTTGTTTTCTATTGACTTCAATAGAACAGAATATCAGGCAGCCCACAAAAACCTGGACAAAATATTCACTATCACTCATTTTCCTATGCTGTTAAAGGTTAAATCAATCTCGTGTCTCTTTTAACAATATAAAAAAATTAATGGATAGAAGCTCTAAAGTATGCACTATGTTTTAGCTCTTATTTTTTTAAAATTGTAGATTGCAGTTGGTGATATGGTTCAAATCATTATTCTTCTCGCAGGTTTCTGGGTTGTGTAGAATGAGAACATTTCAATGAACCTTTTGCTCTAAGGCAATTGGGCCAGTCTGTCAAAGCTGAAAATGTGTTGCTGGTTAAAGCACAGCAGATCAGGCAGCATCCAAGGAACAGGAAATTCGACATTTCGGGCCAGAGCCCTTCATCAGGAATGAGGACAAGAATATACAGTCCACGATGTCATGTGTCTCAATTAGGTACAATTGCTGCCTCACAGCGCTCAGGGACTCGGGTTTGATTCCAACCTCGGGTGACTGTCTGTGTGGAGATTGCATATTTTCCCCGTGTCTGTGTGGATTTCCTCCGTGTGCTCCTGTTCCCTTCCACAGTTCAAAAATGTGCAGGTTAAGTGAATTGGTCATGCTAAATTGCCCATAGTGTTTTCCTGAACACTATGGCTGGTTGCATTGGTCAGGAGTAAATGTAGGGGAGTATTTCTGGGTGGGATACTGTTCAGATGATCGGTGTGGACTTGTTGGGCCCAAAACAGCCTGTTTCACATTGTGGGGATTCTATAATTCTATGAAAGTTCACAGTGGCAATATTAATGACTTGTTCACCACAAAGTTATACAACGTCGTCAATGCAATGAAACCATTAAACCAACATGTTCAAAATTATGAATAGAATCAAACATCGGTAATAAAGGGGCAAGAGAAAGTTTAATGAAATGCCTTTTGAAAAAAAGAGAAAAAATGTCTCTGCAAGTACATGTTTCTCGTGGGAGTTCTGTCCTTGGCTTGTGCTGAGCTGGCTTATCTAGAGACGGGGAAAACTGCCTGTGTTTCTTTTTCTGAATCCAGCAATCAGTACAGTAAATATGAGCATGTGGCTATTGAAAGAAGCCAACAGGATCAATTGTGATGGAGGCCCAGCCAAATAAGTCTCACTATTTAGTGTCCAGGCTCCTTAAAATATTGTTGGTATCTGGTATTCCACCAACTGTTGCTTTAAGGAGATCAGTAATAAAGGAGGGTGAAACAAGCCATAGTCTTCATGACAAGGAAAACCTATCTCAGAAAAGAGGTAATTCGGAAAACAGAAGAAAAGTGGTAAAATGCAGAAGGAAAGAAAAACTGTAAGAGTGCAGTTCATACCACACAAGAAAAGAAATGGGAAGTAACAATGCTCACTCCTATAATCTGACATCCTTTAAAAAAAGCATGCCTGCATTACACACAATCTCAAGTTACCCGACAACCACTTTACCAATCCTAATACCTTCAACCATGTTTGATAAGTCCCACTTGCTAACAGCAATTGCACAATGATTATTATACAGTTTCAATGCCTTGTTCAGGAAGTGCCTTTTTAAGAAAAGAAGGCATCTGGAAGTTTAAGGATTGTCACTGGATCAGGGGTCAAGTTGGCTGGGGCAAATATCAAGCCTCTACTACCTTAGTAAAATGTCTGAAAATGAGACATGTTAGATTTGAAATATTAATTTTGTTTCTCCTTTTGCAAATGCTATCAGATCTGTTGAGTTTCTCCTGCATCTCCTGTTTTGCTTTCACATCACCAGCATCCACTACACTTTGCTTGAGTCTAATACTTCATTTTATGTTTTTCTAAACTGTATGGCAAAGATTTGTTCAACCATATTTGTCATCACTAAAGTAAGAATACTAAATACTAAGAAAATGATCATGATTAAAAGCAAAGGTGACAGTCCTATCGCTAAGTACAGGCAGCCAGTACTCCAGATGTCATGAAACTATGCATGTTTTATATTTAGAGTGATTTCCTGCCACAGACACTTATTCAATGAAGAATACAGGAGAGGATATCAGGAGCAGCACCAGGCACGCATAAAATTGAGGTGTTAATGTGCTGAAGTTACAACACATACTTGAACTTCAAACAGTGGCAAGCATCAATTGATAGATCTAAACAATCCCATTGCTATTGGATCAGATCTAAGCTCTGCAGTCCTGCCACATCAGCGGTGAATGGTTGTATACAATTAAGTAAATAGTTGGAAGAGAAGGCTCCACAAATATTCCCACCTTCAACAATGGATGAATGGATGAGCCCAGCCCAGCAGAATTATGTGCAATCATCTTCAGCCAGAGGTGCTGAGTAAATGATTCATCTTGACATGCTCTTCAGGTATCCCGCATCACTGATGTCAGCCTCCAACTAGTCTAATCAAGCTGTTCCTGCATTGCTGCAACTCTGGCACTACCAACAATGTGGAAAAATGTCCTTGTATGTTCTGGAAACAAAAGGAAGGTCAAATCCAACTTAGCCAATTGCGATTACCAAAAACACAGAAAATAGGAGCAGGAATAGGCCATTCAGCCCTTTGAACATGCTGTGCCATTCATTATGATGAATCATCCAGTTCAAAAGGCTAGTCCTGCTTTAACCCATATCCTTGAGCCTTTTTAGGCTCAAATGTCATCTCCAACTCCTTCTTGAAATGATACAATGTTTTGGCCTTGACTACAAATCCTACAGGCTCACCACTCTCCAAAGCTATTTACCCCTTATCCTTAGGCTGTGGTCCCTGGTTCTGGGTTGCCTTACTCTGTCTAATCCTGTTAGGCTGTTATAGCTTTCTATAAGATACCCCCCTCATTCTTCTGAACTTCAGTGAACATAATCTTAACCAATTCAATGTCTCCTCATACATTAGTCGTACCATCTCAGGAATCAATCTGGTAAAGCTTTGTTGTACTCCTTCAATAGCAAGGATGTCCCTCTTCAGATAAGGAGACCAGAACTGCATATAATATTCTAGGTGTGGTCTCACCAAGGCCCAGCATAATTGCAAGAGGATGTCCCTGCTTCTGCACTTGAATCCTCTCTCTGTGAAGGCCAACACACCATTTGCCTTCTTTACTGCCTGCCGCACCTGCATGCTTACCTTCAGCGACTTGAGTACCAGGACACCCAGGTCTCAATTTACCACTATTCAGATGCCTTCCTGATCTCAGAGTAGATAACCACACACTTATCCACATCTGCCATGTGTTTCCCCACTCACATGCAACTTCTCCAAATTGTACTGAAGCATCTCTACCAGCTTCCGACAGCTCATCCTTTTTTTAATTCAATCGCTATTCATATACAACATCCATAACTAGTTAATTACTTCATAATTAATTAGCTCTTACTTTTCTTTTAAAAATCTCTTGTCACCACTTGGCAAGAACATTTTATGTTCAAAGAAAATCAAGACAGGCAACTGTTCATAAAGCCCCTGGACATGATTCAAAGTAGTTTTGTAAGATGCCAATGGTAGAAACAGACATTTTTAAAATTTGCTCATGGGATGAGGACATTGCTGGCTCATCCCTAATTACCAAGAGGGAAGTTAGGAATTAGCCCCTTGCTGTGGGCCTGGAGTCATATGTAGGCTAGGCTAAGTAACGATAGCAGATTTCTTTCCAAAAGAAAATTCGTAGAGTCATAGAGTCATAGAGATGTACAGCATAGAAACAGACTCTTTAGTCCAACCTGTCCATGCCAACCAGATATCCCAACTCAATCTAGTCCCACCTGCCAGCACCCGGCCCATATCCCTCCAAACCCATCCTATTCATATACCCATTCAAATGCCTCTTAAATGTTGCTATTGTACCAGCCTCCACCACATCCTCTGGCAGCTCATTCTATACACGTTACACCCTCTGCGAGAAAAAGTTGTTGCCCCTTAGGTCTCTTTTATATCGTTCCCCTCTCACCCTAAACCTATGCCCTCTAGTTCTGGACTCACCGACCCCAGGGAAAAGACTTTGTCTATTTATCCTATCTACGCCCCTCATAATGTTGTGAACCTCTATAAGGTCACCCCTCAGCCTCCGACGCTCCAGGGAAAACAACCCCAGCCTGTTCAGCCTCTCCCTGTATCTCAGATCCTCCAACCCTGGCAACATCCTTGTAAATCTTTTCTGAACCCTTTCAAGTTTCACATCTTTCCAGTAGGAAGGAGACCAAACTGCATGCAATATTCCAACAGTGGCCTAACCAATGTCCTGTACAGCCGTAATTTGACCTCCCAAATCCTGTACTCAATACTCGGACCAATTAAGGAAAGCAGACCAAATGCCTTCTTCACTATCCTATCTACCTGCAACTCCACTTTCAAGGAGCTGTGAACTTGCACTCCAAGGTCTCTTTGTTCAGCAACACTCTCTAGGACGTTACCATTAAGTGTAAAAGTCCTGCTAAGATTTGCTTTCCCAAAATGCGGCACCTCAAATTTATCGGAATTAAACTCCACCTGCCACTTCTCAACCCATTGGCCCATCTGGTCCAGATCATGTTGCAATCTGAGGTAACCCTCTTCGCTGTGTACTACACCTCCAATTTTGGTGTCATCTGCAAACTTAATAACTGTACCTCTTATGGTCACATCCAAATCATTTAAGTAAATGATAAAAAGTAGAGGACCCAGCACTGATCCTTGTGGCACTTCACTGGTCACGGGCCTCCAGTCTGTAAGCAGGATAGGTTTTATGACAAATGACAGTGATTATGTGGCCACCATTAGGCCAGCTTTTTTATTTCATACTTCAGTCAATTCACATTTTGCCATCTGCCATTCAAGCCCATGTCCACAGAATGTTAGCCAGGAACTCTGAACTAACATTACATTACTGCCTCCCCATAAGCTCATGTTATCTTCAAATCTGCTTTACTACTGAGTTTGAACAGGAGCAACGTTTGATCAAACTTGAGTTACAGTATTTTAATAAACCTGATTGTACACATTGTGCCATACCTCCTGGAGCGATGGGACTTGAATCCATATCTTTTGGCCCGGGTCTAGGAACACTTCCATTACACCACAAGACACTTTAATCAAGCTCAATGTTTTTCACCCTGAATTTCATCATACTCCAACGACATTATCAGACTTCAAATGCAATTCTATCTCCAATCTGAGCTTGCCAGAGATGTTAGAAAGCAGAAACCTGTGTCATATCATGTGTTTGAATGATTATAATGTGGATAGAGTAAAGTGAAAGTAACTTTACAGCATTCATGGTGAGCCAACATGCTCAGATACATTCTGGCCAGTACATGATCCTGGCAGAGGGCCATTGCAAATTCAAATTCAATCACTCTGATTTAACCTGGATTGTTTAGGGAGCTCACAATATTACATGATTGAAAAAACTAAAGCCTAACTACTGTCATAAATGCATTACTTGTGTGTTACTAAACAACCTCTATCTTGTAAACCTTTATTTTGGCAGCAATACAGAAAATTGTTGGAACATTTAAACTTTTAGTTCCATATAACACACACACACACACACACACAGACACACAGACACACAGATACATAGACACACAAACACACATGCACACACACAGAGACACACACGCACACAAACACAAACACAGACACATACACACAGATACACACATACACAGACACACACACACAGATACACACATACACAGACACACACACACACACATACAGCCACCCACACTGACACGCACACACACATACAGCCACCCACACTGACACGCACACACACATACACATTACTTTCCTTCCAAAGAAATTCCTAATATTCCAATCTTCAACTTGACTGGATATTATGCAAAAGATAATATTTTAGAAATCAGAATTTGTAGAAATTACCTATTTTGATTCCTTTCTTGGATGTGGATGTCGCTAGCTGAGCCAGCGTTTACTGCCTAGCCCCACTTGACCCTTAAGAAGATCATGGTGAATTGCCTTCTTGAACAGTAGCAGTCCATTGCTATAGGTAGGTCCACAATGCCACAGGGATGGAGTTCCAACTTTAGAAACTTGAAGCGTCAACAAGGAGCACTATGGTGTAATCACAAATCTGAGGGTTTCTTGGATGGCATATTTCAGGATGTGGTAACCCTGCAGCATAAGGAAGTGCAGGCAGAGAGTATTGGATATTTGCCAGACAAAAGATGGGAACTAGAGAGACAGGGAGGGAGTTTCTCAAAACTACCTCGCTTCCAAACCATTTTTTCGCCTTGATCATCTTGGTGGAGAGGGTGGGGGAGAAGTGTGGAGGGCAATAGTGGTAAGGGCTTGTTAGTGAGGAGAGTAGACAAACACTCCTGAAGTCATGTCTATGGCCACTAGATCATATGTTGTTTCCCCGGTGCCAGGATCAAGATGGTTACAGACTTTAGGGCATTTGGAGGAGGAAGAGGAAGGTGAACAGCCGGCGGTCATGGTCCATATTGGTACTAATGACAAAGGAAAAAGGAGAAATGAGGTCTGGGAAGCTGATTTTAGAGTGTTAGATAGGAAATTTAAAAACATAACTTCAAAGGAAGTAATCTCCAAATTACGTCTGGTGTTATACGATAGTGCAAAAGGAAATCAAATGATAAAACAAATGAATATGTGCCTGGAGAGAGAGTGTAGGAGGGAGGGCTTTAGATTGTTAAGGTATTGAGACTGTTTCTGGAGGAAGTGGGAAATATGCAAGTCACATCTGAACAGAAAGAGAACCATCATCCTCATTGTGAGGTTTGCTAATGCTGTTGGGATGGATTTAAACTGGATTGGCAGTGGATGGAATCCTGATGAGTAGTTAGAGTCATAGAGTCATAGAGATGTACAGCGTTTATATCTTTCCCCTCTCATGCTAAACCTATACCCTCTAGTTCTGGACTCCCCGACCCCAGGAAAAGACTTTGCCTATTTATTCTATCCATGTCCCTCATGATTTTATAAACCTCTATAAGGTCATCCCTCAGCCTCCGATACTCCAGGGAAAACAGCCCTAGCCAATTCAACCTTTCCATATAGCTCAAATCCTGCAAACCCTGGCAATATCCAACAGTCAGCTAACCAATATCCTGTACAGCTGCAATATGACCTCCCAACTCCTGTACTCAATACTCTGACCAATAAAGGAAAGCATACCAAAAGCCTTCTTCACTATCCTATCTAGCTGCAACTCCACTTTCAAGGAGCGATAAACCTGCACTCAAAGGTCTCTGATCAGCAACACTCCCTAGGACCTTACATTTAAGTGTAAAGTCCTGCTAAGATTTGCTTTTCCAAAATGCAGCACCTCACATTTATCAAAATTAAACTCCATCTGCCACTTCTTAGCCCATTGACCCATCTGTTCAAGATCCCATTGTAATCTGAGGTAACCTTCTTCATTGTCCACTACACCTTCAATTTTGGTGTCATCTGCAAACTTACTAACTGTACCTCATGCGTTCCCATCCAAATCATTTATATAAATGATGAAAAGTAGTGGACACGGCACCAATCCTTGTGGCACTCCACTGGTCACAGGCCTCCAGTCTGAAAAACAACCCTCCACCACCATCCTTTGAGCCAGTTCTGTATCCAACTGGTGAGTTGTCCCTGTATTCCATGAGATCTAACCTTGCTCACCACTCTCCAATTGGGAACCTTGTCGAATGCTTTACTGAAATCCATACAGATCACATCTACTGCTCTGTCCTCATCAATCCTTTTTGTTACTTCGTCAAAAAAACTCAATCAAGTTTGTGAGACATGACTTCCCACACACTAAGCCATGTTGACTATCCCTAATCAGTCTTTGTCTTTCCAAATACATTCAGAGGCGAGAAAAGAGAAGATGGAATTAATAGTTAAAATGTAATTAATTGCATCTGGAGAAGCAGAAGAAATATAGGCTAGAAAAGAAAGAAGTGAGTTTAGCACAGGATTTTATATATGAAAGCCTGAGAAATAAAACAGATGAGCTGAGGGTCAGAAAAGCACATGGAAGTATAATATCAGAACTACGACCAAGACCTGGCTGAAGATTGGGGAGTATTAGCAGCTCAACATTCCTGGTTACATGTCAAGATTAGAGTGGTGCTGGAAAAGCACAGAAGGTCAGGCAGCATCTGAGGAGCAGGAAAATCGATGTTTCAGGCAAATGCCTTTCATCAGGAATGAGGATTCCTCATTCCTGATGAAGAGCTTTTGCCTGAAACACCGATTTTCCTGCTCCTTGGATGTGACTTGATCTGCCGTGCTTTTCCAGCACCACTCTAATCTTGACTCTAGTCTCCAGCGTCTGCAGTACCCACTTCTGCCTATTGCTGGTTACATGTTAAACAAAGAGATAGAGGGTCTAACAGAATAGGAGGAGGGTCACAGTATTAATCAAGGAATGAATTATAGCAGTAATAAGGGAAGAATCATCAAATGAGGTGGTATAGTAGAAGTAAAAAAGGGACAAGCACACTGTTGGGTAAGTACAGTCAGGGAGAGATAAGGAATATGCAACCAGATTTCTGACACATGGTGGAACAATAAGTCAGAAGGGGATTTTAACCACCCAAATATAAAATGGGATAATTTTAGTGTGTGAGATAGGGAAGGGAAGAAATTCTTAAATGGCATACAGTAGAACCTTTTTTAGTCAGTATATAGAAAGCCCAACAAGGGAGTTCTGGACCTAATATTTGGAAGTGATCCCGAGCAGGTGGAAGGTATTTCATTTTAAAGATAGTGACAATAACTCAGTTAGATTTAGGATGGCTTTAGAAAATGATAAGAATGAGCCAGGAATAAAATTTCTGAACTGGGGATAGGCTAACTTTATTAAAATATGATTTGCCCCAAGTGAACTAGAAGTAGCTACTGCAGATAAAACTGTGGCAGAACAGTGGGAGGCATTCAAGAAAGAAACAATAAAAGTACACATCAGATAAGTCCCATAAAGGGTGGGTTTAAAATTGGAGAACTCTGGATGTCAAGGCTAGGATTAAGAAATAGAAGTTTATAGCAGAATCCATTACCACAGAGAATAAAATTGCAGGGCAAAACCTTAAAATGGAAATCAGGAAAGCCAATAGTGTTTTTGAGAAAGCAGGTAAACTAAAGAAAAACCCAGAGGGGTTTTACAAAAACCAGTATAAAAAAGAGCAACAGAAAAACTAAGGAAAAAGTAAGCCGCATTGAGGATCACGGAGGTAATCTATATGTGGAGCTGAAGAACATTGGACAGTCCCTCAATGAATATTTTGTGTCAGTCCCCAAATATACATCAGGTGGAGAGCTGTAAAATATTAGAAGAAATTAACAGAGCGAGAGGAGGTAACAAGTATAATGGCTTTGAAAGGGGTTAAATCCACAGGCTGTTGGGGGATGATGCAACAGAGGAGATGTTCTGAATTCTGGAAATAATTTTCACATCTTGTCTGACCACAAGTCAGGTCCCAGAGAACTGGGGGACTGCTAACATTGCCCCATTATTAAAAACAGGAAGAAAAGATAGACTAGAAAATTACAAACCTCTGTGACAGGGAACTTATTAGAAAGATCTCTGAGGGACAGAATATTTGGAGAGATGTAGATTAGTCAGGAATAGTCAGGATGTGTTTGACAAATTTGAATTTTTTGGGGAGGCAACAGGAATGTTCATGAGGGTAATCCATTTGATGTGGCCTACATGGACTTTAGTTAGATTTTAGATAAGGTCCCTCAAGGCAGTCTGGTCAAATACATTGGTTCAAAGGTAAAATGACATATTGTATCTGGAATTGCCTAAGAGACAGGTAGCAGAGGACAATGCAGAGGGCTGGTTCTGTGACTGGAAATGTGTTGCCAGTTAAGTTCCATAGAGCTTGGTGCTGGGGCCCTTGCCATTTGTTCAATAATTGAAATTTTGGATGTAAATTTAGGGAGTATGATCAAGAAGTTTATGGATGACATGAAAATTGGTATGATGGTAAATAATGAAGAGGATAACCAGGAAGATGTCAATAGACCAGTCAGGTAGGCAGAGTAGTGGCAAATGTAATTCAAACCAGAAAAGTATGAATCAATGTACTTGGGGAGGACTATAAAGGCAAGGGATTACAATGTGAATGATAGAGCCTGGAAAGTACTGAAGATCACATGGACCTTGTGTGCATATCTATCAATCTTTTGAAGGTAGCAAGATAGGTAGATAAAATGGCTAAAAATGGTGAAATGGGAAATCTGCTTTTATTAGCTGAGGTACAGAATATAAGAGTAGGCAGATCATGCTGGAATTATATCATGCGCTGGTTAAGTCACAACTGGAGCACCACATGTGGTTCTGGTCATCCTGTTATAGTGACAGCACTACAGGGGGTGCAGAGGAGATTTACCAAGATGCTTCCTTGCCTGCAGGGTCTGAGATCTGAGAAGGGCTTGGGTAGGCTAGAGTTGTTTTGCTTGGAGCAGAGAAGATTGAGAGCTGATCCAATAGAACTGTTAAAGATTATGAGAGACGTGGGGTGGATAAGAAGATATGTTTGTGATGAGTAGAAACGGCTAAGAGGAGAGTTGAGAAATATTGTTCACTCACAGGATAGTGGGAGTCTGGAACTCACTGCTTGAAAGGGTGATCGAGTCAAAAACTCTTGTCACATTCAGGCAATATTTAAATATTCACTTGCATTACCATGACTTTCAAGGCTATGGGTCAAGAGTTGGAAAATGGGATGAATGCAGTCAGATCTTTGTTGAGTCATGCAGGCACAATGGGCTGAATGGCCTCCTGTGTTGGAAATATCAATGAGTCTGAATCAAGGATATTGATCCAGTGACAGTGAAAGAACAGCATTAAATTAATTACAGTAGGTATTGCTTCGAACATTGCTCCCTTACTCCTTCATTTAATGGATGGGAATGAGAGGGAAAAAAAACTGTCTAGAGACACAAAATAATGTAAAGACATATGGTTGGGTGTGGCTGTCAAGGGCGTTGTTATCTAAGTTGGCTGCATGGCTGATTTGCAATGCAGAGTAACGCTGACAGCATAGGTTCAGTTCCTGCACTGGCTGAGATTACTCTTGAGGATTTTGCTTTGTAACCTCTCCCCTTGCCTGAGGTGTGCTGATCCTCAGGTTAAGCTACCATCAGTCATTTCTGTCTAATGAGAGGGCAGTCTGGTGGTTGGTTAGGACTATGGTGACTTTCACAATGACATGAATCATCTACAGCCTAAGGTGCATCACAATGAGTAAAGATTATCAAACCTAAGTACTCAACTTTAGAAGAAAAGTTGCATCAGAACACAATTATCTGTTTTAATGTGAAGTAGGAGACCTCTCTTCGGTTAGAGTTTGTACCAACCTCATCTTTCCATATTTTATTCCATTGATACCCTGGTGTATGCTCAGCCAAACTAGCATGCTACCATTATCCACCTTTGGAAAATATTTGTTACAAGCAAAATTTTGACTCTCACTCTATCTTCTTAATTATGAGAAATCAACAGAAGTTAGCCATCTTTTCTTCATAACAAAGATGTTTAGCGGAGATCTGATATTCAACATGATAGGGACTTTTGTAAAGGTGGATTTGGAAAAATTTGAGTTCACAGGTCGGTGAGTCATTAACAAGAGGACTATAAATTTCAGCTCACCTTTCAATTAATTTGGATTAATTTTTCCTTCACAGAACAGAATTGTTATGCATTTCCAGAAATAATTGCATATGCAAAACCAATTATAACTTTAAAAGATGATAAATACTTGACAGAGAAAAAGCAAGTGTGGGAAAGGGCAAAGGAATGGTACTACATTTGCATCTTTTTCAGACAGACAGAACAGAATAGAGCAATAATAAAAAAAATCTGGCAAGCATTGACAATTCTTGTCCTCCTTACAGATCTGAATCTCACTGGCTTTATCTGCCCATTGAACAGAGTAAGCATAACCCACAGGGCATTTTGGAGGAGATTAGGAATTAATTTGTATTTTTATTAGAATTAAATCTATTCAATTAAGATCTTGCATCATTGGAGCAGATATTCCTCTTCTATCACAAAGTGATACAAATGTTCAGCAGAGCAACACTTCCCAACCTGGCCTGAAGCTACTAGTTAAAATCATTTACAAACCTGACAGCAAAGGGTAAACCCACACCCATTGATGTCAGTGCTCCAGGATTTGGAGTTGGGTGGAGTATGGTGGGAACTGGTGCAGTATTAAGGGGCTATTACCAATGGACTCTTTTTTTTTCATTCACTCATGGACTTTGGGTGTCACTGGCTGGCCAGCATTTATTACCCGTCCCGAGTTGCCCTTGAGAAGGTGTTGGTCAGCTGCCCCCTTGAACTGCTGCACCTATTTGGTGTAGGTAGATCCATAATTCCATTAGGGAGGGAATTGCAGGGTTTTGACCCCGACACTGAAGGAATGGTGATATAGGTGGAAGGCAAAATGGTGAGTGTCTTGGAGGGGATCTTGTAGGTAATGGTGCTCTCATAAAAGGAAATACTCATAAGTGGTAATGTTTTTCTTTTCAAATTTACCATTTTTAAGTATGCATTGTGATTCAGGAAACCAATCATAGATTACGTTCAAGGTAACCCCTCAGAATTCACCATCTCTCATCACCCAACCCACTAAGGCTCAGTGTAGATGAGTGTGTAAATGAGTTGAGATGACAGAGCATTGACTCACACAACACTGAAACAGACCATTCAGCCCAACTCATCCATGCCGACCAGATATCCTAATTAATCTTCTCCCATTTGGCCCAGTCCCATTTTACAGTTCAGTAACCTAGCAGTTTAATAACCTCACACAAATCTACAGACCAGTGAGCCTGACATCAGTGGTGGGCAAGTTGTTGGAGGGAATCCTGATGGACAGGATTTACATGTATTTGGAAAGGCAAGGACAATTAGGGATAGTCAACATGGTTTTTTACGTTGGAAATCATACCTCATTAACTTGATTGAGTATTCTGAAGAGGTAACTAAGAAGATTGATAAGGGCAGAGTGATAGACATCATCTATAAAGACTTCAGTAAGGCATTCAACAAGGTTCCCCATCAGAGACTGGTTAGCAAGGTTAGATCTCATGGAATACAGGGAGAACTAGCCATTTGGAAACTGAACTGGCTCAAAGGTGGAAGACAGAGGGTGGTGGTGGAGGGTTGCCTTCAGACTGGAGGCCTGTGACCAGTGGTGTGCAACAAGGATCAGTGCTGGGCCCACTGCTTTTCATTGTTCATATAAATAATTTGGATATGAACATAGGAGGTATATGCAGGTGATGCCATGATTTAAGGTGCAGTGAAGATCAAAGAAGGTTACCTCAGGGTACAATGAGATCTTTATCAGATGGGCCAAGGAGCAGAGGAGTGGCAGGTGGAGTTTAATTTAGATAAATATGAGGCGCTGCATTTTGGGAAAGCAAATCTTAGCAGGACTTATCCACTTAATGGTAAAGTCCTAGGGAGTGTTGCTGAACAAAGAGACCCTGAAGTGCAGGTTCATAGCTCCTTGAAAGTGGAGTCACAGGTAGATAGGATAGTGAAGAAGGCGTTTGGTATGCTTTCCTTTATTGGTCAGAGCATCGAGTATAGGAGTTGGGAAATCATGTTGTGACTGTCCTGTACATTGGTTGGGCCACTTTTGGAATACTGTGTGCAATTCTAGTCTCTCTCCTACAGCAAGGATGGTGTAAAACTTGGAAGGGTTCAGTAAAAGTTTACAAGCATGTTGCCAGGGTTGGTGGGTTTAACCTATGTGAGAGGCTGAATAGACTGGGGTTATTTTCTCTGGAGCATCAGAGGCTGAGGGGTGATCTTATAGAGATTTATAAAGTCATGAGGAGCATGGATAGGGTAAATTGACATGATCTTTTCCCTGGGGTGAGGGAATCCAGAACGAGAAGCCATAGCTTTAGAGTGAGTAGGGAAAAATTTAAACGGATCCTCAGGGATAAATGTTTCATGCAAATGATGGTGCGTGAATGGAATGAGCTGCCAGAGGAGTGGTGGAGGCTAGTACAATTACAACATTTAAAAGGCATCTGGATGGGTATATGAATAGGAAGGGTTTAGCGGGATATGGACCAAGTGCTGGCAAATGGGACTGAATTAATTTAGGATATCTGATCAGCATGGACATGTTGGGCCAAAAGGTTTGTTTCTGTGCTGTACGACTCTATGACTATGAATATTACAGTCGAATGAATCTGCCACTAGTTGGAGAGGAAACTCCTCTGGAGTAACAGGGAGCTGTGGAATTAAATAACAGAATAACAAGGCGAAAGGTTTCAAATGGAAGAAATATAGCTCCATGTGCGTGGGAACATTTCAATCAGCATTTCACGCAGGCTGGATATTGTCACACATTGTGACTTGGTGTGCAGGTGTTGAATGCAACAAATCTCTATGTGATATTCTGGCAGTCACAGTCTTTCTGCCCTGATGGGACTGGACTAATGCATGAGGAAACCTGTTCTCACATTGATGTGAGATGAGAATAGGATCAAAAACATAATGTGCTTGACAGATGAAGGTCCTGTCACTGTCAGAGATCATAGGTCAATACTGAGAACTTGAGTCAGCAGCTATGCAATCAAATTTCAGCAGTAAACAGAGAACAAGAGTAAGTGGGGATTAAAATTGAGAAAAACAGCTGAAAGACTGGCTAAGTTATGCGCTTAACAATGAAGTAGTCAGTGAAATAACCCGCTCATTCTAATTACACTATGAATCTCTTTAAATCTTTTCTTACTTTTCTGTTTCTGCACATCTTTTATTCCCAGGGTAGGAGAATCAAAAACTAGAGGGCATACGTTTAAAGTAAGAGGGGAAAGATTTGAAAGGGACCTAAGGGCAACCTTTTCACAAAGAGGGTGGTGCGTGTATGGAATGAGCTGCCAGAGGAAGTGGTGGAATCATAGAATCAAGGGAAAACACCTTGGCTATTCACCCTATCCATGCCCTTCATGAATTTATAAACTTCTATAGTGTCATACCTCAGCCTGAAATGCTCCAGGGAAAGTAACTTCAACATATTCAGCCTTGTCCTACAGTTGTTGTGGTTCTGTTTGCCGAGCTGGGAATTTGTGTTGCAAACGTTTTGTCCCCTGTCTAGGTGACATCCTCAGTGCTTGGGAGCCTCCTGTGAAGCGCTTCTGTGATGTTTCCTCTGGCATTTGTAGTGGTTTGAATCTGCCGCTTCCGGTTGTCAGTTCCAGCTGTCCGCTGCAGTGGTCGGTATATTGGGTCAGGTCGACGTGCTTGTTGATTGAATCTGTGGATGAATGCCATGCCTCTAGGAATTCCCTGGCTGTTCTCTGTTTGGCTTGCCCCATAATAGTAGTGTTGACCCAATCGAACTCATGTTGCTTGTCATCTGCGTGTGTGGCTACCTAGGATAGCTGGTCGTATTGTTTCGTGGCTAGTTGGTGTTCATGGATTCGACTGGGAAAATACTACTATTTATAGGGCAAGCCAAACAGAGAACAGCCAGGGAATTCCTAGAGGCACAGCACTCATCCACAGATTCAATCAATAAGCACATCAATCTGGACCCAATATACCGACCACTGCAATGGACAGCTGGAACTGACCACCAGAAGCGGCAGATTCAAACCACTACAAATGCCGGAGGAAACATCACAGAAGCGCTTCACAGGAGGCTCCCAAGCACTGAGAATGTCACCTAGACAGGGGACGAAACATTTGCAACACCAATTCCCAGCTCGGCGAACAGAACCACAACAACGAGCACCCGAGCTACAAATCTTCTCCCAAAACCTTGTCCTGCAGCTTAAGCCCTCCAACCCTGGGAGCACCTTGTAAGTTTTTTCTGAACCCTTTCAAGTTTAACAACATCCAGAATACAATGATGACATTTACAGGGCATCTGGATGGATACATGAATGGGAAGGGTTTTGAGGGATATGGGCCTAATGCTGGCAAATGGGACTAGATTAATTTAGGATATCTGGTCAGCATGAATGAGTTGGACCAAGTGTCTGCTTCCATGCTGTTCAGATGCATGACTCTATGACTCTGCCATCCTGTCTTCGATCAAGGTCTCTGCCAACTTAGGTTAATGCACCCTGTACAAATATTTTACTGGGAAGAAAATGCTTGTGTTAAGAAAAAGCATAAGTTGGAAAGAACTACGGCAGCCATTGCAACAGATTTAACATTTTCTCACTTCTCCCTTTTTTCCTGAAGATGTTGACTCAGGCTGGGATAGTGTCTCACAGGCACCAACCTCTCTGACTGTCATTACAGCACAGATCCCACAATCGAGCTTTGCAGCAGTTTGAGACGAGGAATTCTTGGTTGAAGTACTTTTTTTTAGAACTTCCCTAATTCCAATACCTCTAACCTAAACAATAAAAAATGATAATAAATAATAAAAATGAAATGCTACTCAATAAAATAAGGTCACCAATTTAGTCAGCTCGTTTCAATCATTGTGTGTTACTGGCAATGAAAAAGTACAAAGCCCTCCTAATGTGCACCTCCTTCAGTATGTGCACACAGCACATTCATGCACTTGCATAAATACACACTCATACCTGAGAGTACACAGAGCCATTTCCCTCCAATCAAGAACACTGAAAGCTAACATAACGGTGGCACCCGTACAGAAGTATTTGTAAAGCTCCTTGCAGCTGCACTGTCCAAATAGCTGAGCAGAAATAAACTGCAATCTCTTAAACCATTAATATGGATTTTGTTAAGCAAGCTCTCTGCAGAGGCATAACCCTGTTTCATCCCTAAAATGTTTGGTCATGCCTTGTGATCTATTAACCTGGTGATTTTGATTTTAATATTCATTAAGTAAATTTAATTAATGCCCTCTATTTATCTCAACAGGCAAGAAGAAACATCAGTAAATGGTTGTGTGGATAGCATAACAGAAAAGGGGACAAGCAAGTATGTAGTATAGGAAAGTGAGGATTTATACTCAGCACTTAAATAATTCAAAAAAATCAACCTGTTTCAGATGTTCATTTTTGCCTGAGAGCAATAACTATTCTAAAACACAGAACACTTTCAATATTTTATTTTCTCACACAAATGAATAGGTACATTTGCTATAAAAAAAACTCTGGGGCCATGATAATAACTGATCTGCAGCTCAGGCACATGAACAAAAATAAAGTTAAGGAGATAATGGATTACTCTATCTCTTAAGCTATCTTAAATGGACAGAGAAAAGATGTCATCTTTTGAGTGTACCCAGTATATTTAAAGAACATGTTGTCTTCCTTCTCTCACAATACCATTGATCTTTGATTCTTCCAGATATAGCTCCAGAGGTTTCAGGCACACTCTGTTTCCACTGCTGGCTCCTTGCTCATACAGCCTGTTACCGAGTGGGAATCCACTTGAGCCATGATAATGTTTTGGGTCAGCAAATGCAGCAACTGTGTGGCTTGACTGGTATGCAGAAAGCTGGTGAGGAGAAAGCAGCTCCAGAAATTAAAACTAGGGAGGAATAAATACGAAATCTGCCAAAAATAAGAGGTTGCCCATGTAAGGCAGAATGAAAAAAAAAGTTCTCGCTCAGGTTTGTGAGCTTTCGGAATTGTTTCACTCAAAAGGCCATGGAGTCTAAATGCTTTTAAGGCCAAGGTGGATAGATTTTTGATAAGCAATGGATTAAAAGGTTATCGGGGGAGATGGGAAGGGTGGAGTTGAGGTTCTAATCAGATTAGCAATGGTTTTTGAAATGGCTGAGTGGTCAAGCATCCTTCACCTGCTCCAAATGTGGGTGTCTGTGAAAATTAAAGTCCATGTAGAAGTGTAAAAGGTACTAGAGCTATGATCAGAAGTGACGCCAGCAAACCAAACCCAGAACTGTTTCACTCACTTCAATTCCCACTTTTTCCAAATATTGATTTTTATTTTGTTTTTACTAAAGTAGTTAATTTGGATGTTTGTAGCATGTAAATCTCTGCTTATCTATTCTCAGAATATTGTATTGCTGACTTTGAAACAATTTTTTTTAAAGAAAGCAAAGTTTCTGATTCTTTCTGCAATCTTAAATTACCACAATTGTTACAGTTAGTAACTTGTTACTTTGCTTTTCACATTTGGCTATCAACCAATTATTACACAGAAAGATTATGAAATCATAGCAGACTTGAAACAAGAACTGGCAATGAGAAAGGAAATATGAGCTGTGAATGTAATAGCAGGAGGCAGAGAAAGACTCCCATGTCCTGATACTAGTCTTTCTCCATACTTTTGGCCATTGCATTGTGTTGCTTGTGCACTTTCAGAAATTAAATCTATCCCAAATTATCATTGTGACACGCAGTAATAAGGCAATAAATAGTCTTTTGACATAAAAGGATTTAAAGAGTCTATATGACATTTCTGCAGCTGTTATGTAAACAAAACAGATTCAAAGTTACAACTTTAACATTTTTACTATGTATTGGTACAGTTGAGTAAATTAGAATGTAAAAATAAAAATAAACAAAATTAAATACTTACCCCTGACAATAGTCAGTGAATGCTTTATTATAAAAATTAGCTTGTATATTTGATGTTTTAGAAACTTGAAAGATAGCCAGAAAAATGCTTCTGACATTTATGCTCCTGACACGTCAGTCTTTTGGATCGTCCGCCTCTCCTCAGATCACATCAAATAAAGAGATGATCTCACAGAAACGCAGGGTCAGCCAATGGACAGGGAAGCTGATCAATGGAGTTGATCAAGAATAATAAAAATATAATATGGTAATAATAATAAAAGACACACTTAAAAGGTACATGAAAACACTTCATATTTTTCCCATGGAACTTATTGTTTCAAATAACTTCACCTCTACTGATAAAGATTTCTCGTAATTTATTCTTTACAATCAAAACATTTAGAGTGAAGTCAGAAAGCTGGCTGCTGAAATGGGTGAGATTAAACTTTTCATGTATCACATCAAAAATACAGTCCAATGCTGTTAAGACAGTGTGGATAGTGGAAATGTGTGTTTGCATTTGGTAATGTATTTGTGTTAATTTGCAAATTAAATTCAGTTAAGAACATCTAAATGCATTATTCACTGGGCAGATGGCAGAGTTCGCTCTAATCCTGTTTTTAATGGGCTACAAGAACAATAACTAATATTTATATAACACCTTTTAATGTCACAGAAGCAGAGTAACATAAAATGTGACATCAAACTGTTTAAGGAAAATTTAACGCTTCAACCCCACGGCATCAATGTGGACTTCAACAGTTTCCTCATTTCCCCTTCCCCCACCTCACCCCAGTTCCAAACTTCCTGCTCAGCACTGTCCTCATGACTTGTCCTACCTGCCTATCTTCTTTTCCACCTATCCACTCCACCCTCCTCCCTGACCTAGCACCTTCATCCCCACCCCCACTCACCTATTGTACTCTATGCTACTTTCTCCCCACCCCCACCCTCCTCTCACTTATCTCTCCACCCTTCAGGCACTCTGCCTGTATTCCTGATGAAGGGCTTTTGCCTGAAACGTTAATTTTATTGCTCCTCGGATGCTGCCTGAACTGCTGTGCTCTTCCAGCACCATTAATCCAGAATCTGTTTTCCAGCATCTGCAGCCATTGTTTTTAACTAATGTTTAAGGACAATATCTGCTTCTTGGTCTGCAGCACATCTGTTCTAATGATACCACCTTCCACCAAGCTGCATCTGACATGCTTTCTCTTATCCTCAGCCAAATTGACAGAGCCTTCAGCCATTTCTAACTCATTTCTGCACTCTGCCCTCATCCTCTTCCCTCCACCCTGGAACAACGATAGGGTTACCTAGCCCTTACTTACCATCCCGCATGTTTCCACATTCAAAGGATCATTTTCTGCTACATCTTCCACCTCTGGCAGGATGCCCCCAACAAACATATCCCCTCCACTGTCAGCATTCCACAGAGACCATTTTCTCCAAGATAACCCTGGTTCACTCCGACATCATTCCGACTCTATGGCAGCTTCCTATGTATTTGCAGAAGGAGAAATACTTGCCCATTCACACAACATCCCTAACACAATTTCCAGGTGAAGCAACATTTCATTTGCACTTATTTCCATCTAGTGTACTGCATTCACTGCTCGTAATGCGGTCTTCTTTTCCATTGATGAGACCAAATACAGACCACTTTATGAAATACGTTCACTCTGTCTGTAGGAGTGACCCTGACCTCCTACTTAGTTAACATTTCAATAAACCACCTTGCTCCCACGCTATCATTTCTGTTCTGGTTTTGGTGCAATATTCCAGCAAGGTCAAGGAACATAACCTTATTTTCTGCTTCGGCACTTTACAGCTTCAAGGTTCCATTATTGAATTCAGCAAGTTCAGAAATTGGCCACATTATGTCTGAAATCCATTTTTCTTACATTGTTTCTCAACTCCAACAACCCATCCTAAAGCCTTGTCTTTATTGTCATAGAGTCATAGAGATGTACAGCATGGAAACAGGCCCTTCAGTCCAACTTGATTACTTACAGTGTGGAAACAGGCCCTTCGGCCCAACAAGTCCACACCGACCCGCCGAAGCGCAACCCACCCATACCCCTACATATACCCCTTACCTAACACTACGGGCAATTTAGCATGGCCAATTCACCTGACCCGCACATCTTTGGACTGTGGGAGGAAACCGGAGCACCCGGAAGAAACTCACGCAGACACGGGGAGAATGTGCAAACTCCACACAGTCAGTCGCCTGAGGCGGGAATTGAACCCAGGTCCCTGGCGCTGTGAGGCAGCAGTGCTAACCACTGTGCCACCGTGCCGCCCTTTGTCCATGCTAAATTATCCTAAATTAATCCTGTTCCATTTGCCAGCACTTGGCTCATATCCCTCTAAAACTTTCCTATTCAGGTACTCATCCAGATGCCTTTTAAATATTGTAATTCTACCACACTCCAACACTTCCTCTGGCAGTTCATTCCATACATGCACCACCCTTTATGTGAAAAAGTTGCCCCTAGGTCCATTCTCACCCTAAACCTATGCCCTCTAGTTCTGGACTCCCCAACCCCAAGGAAAAGACCTTGTCTATTTACCCAATCCATGCCCCTCATTATTTTATAAACCTCTGTAAGGTCATTCCGCAGCCTCCGATGCTCCAGGGAAGATAGTCCCAGTCTATTCAGCCTCTCCCTATACCTCAAACCCTCTAACCTTAGCAACATCCTTATAAATCTTTTCTGAACCCTTTCACGTTTCACAACATCCTTCTGATAGGATGGAAACTGGAATTGCACACAATATTCCAAACATGGCCTAACTGGTGTCATGAATAGACAGGCAGGAGGCTGAAAGAAAATAGCAAGCCAGGCAGCATCAGGAGGTGGAGAAATCAACCTATGGATGGAACTCTTCTTCAGGACTGGGGGTGGGTGTGGGGGGAGCTGCAGATAAAAGGGTGGCGGGGACTGGGTGGTGCAGTGGGGATAGATGAAGACAGATAGAGGGTACAATCTGGTTGGTCAATGGGAGGAATGAATCTGGTTGGTGGCAGGGAGCAGTGGAACGGATGTGGAGGCTGGCAAGGGGGTTGGGGGATGTGAAGGGAGGTTATTTGAAATTGGAGAACTCAGTGTTGAGTCCTCCAGGCTGTAGGCTGCCCAGGTGGAAGATGAGGTGTTGTTCCTCCGATTTGCCGTTTGGCTCGTTGTGGCAATGGAGGACACCAAGGATGGTCATGTCAGAAAGGGAGTTGGAAGGAGAATTAAAATGGGCTGTGACTGGGAGGTCAGGTCGTCCCTGCAGGCCCAGCTGAGATGCTTGGTAAACCATTCCCTAAGTTTATATTCCCTTTCCCCAATGTAGAGAAGACCACATCAGGATCACCTGATGCAATAGACTAGGCTGGAAGTGAGGCTGGTGAACCTCTGTCTCACCTGGAAGGACTGTTTGGGGCTGTGGATGGAGGTGAGAGGGCTTGTATGCCAGCAGGTTTGCATCTTTTCTGGTTGCAGGGGAAGGTACCTGGGGTTTCGGGGGATTCGGCGGGGAGAGTGGCGTAAAGCAAGGACTGTTGGAGGGAACAAACCTTGCGAAAGGCAGAGAGAGGTGGGAGGGGTAGATGTTCTTTTTGGTGGGGTCTAGTTGGAGTTGGTGGGAGTTCTTAAAGATGATGTATTGGATGCGTAGGCTGGTGGGGATTAGGTGAGGACAAGAAGGACTCTGTCTTTATTGTGTTGGGGGGCGGTTTACAACAGTGGAGTAGGAAATGGAGGTGGTGCGGCAGAGGGCTGTCTGGATGACGTCCTGTACTGCCACAACATGACCTCCCAACTCCTATACTCGATGGTCTAACCAATAAGGGAAAGAATACCAAATGCCCTCTTCACCACCCAATCTATCTGCAACTTCACTCCAAGGAACCATGACCCCCTACCCCAAGGTATCCCTACCCAACAACATCTCTGTCCCTCCTCCCAACTCCAGAACCTACAACCAAGTGTATAATTCCTGCCACGACCCACTCTCTCCCCACCCCCACTCAAAATGCAGCACCTCACATTTACCTAAACTAAACTCCATCTACCTCTCCCCTGCCCACCGGCCCATCCAATCAACATCCTGCTGCACCCTGAAGTAAACTTCCTCGCGGTCCACTACACCTCCAGAAGACCATAAGACCATAAGAAACAGGAGTGAAAGGAAGGCCATTTGGCCCATTGAGTCCACTCCACCATTCAATCATGGCTGATGGGCATTTCAATGCCACTTACCTACGGTCTCTCCATATCCCTTAATTCCTTGCGAGATTAAGAATTTATCAATCGCTGCCTTGAAGACATTTAATTTCCCGCCTCCACTGTGCTCCATGGCAGTGAATTCCACAGGCCCATCACTCTCTGGCTGAAGAAATATCTCCTCATTTCCATTCTAAATTGACCCCCCCCCCCCCATTAATTCTAAGGCTGTGCCCACGAATCCTAGTATCCCCACCTGATGGAAACAATTTTCCAGCATCCACCCTTTCTAAGCCATTCATTATCTTGTAAGTTTTGATTAGATCTCCCCTCAACCTTCTGAGCTCTAATGAATACAATCCCACAATCCTCAGCCGTTCATCGTATGTTAGGCCTACCATTCCAGGGATCATCTGTGTGAATCTCCGCTGGACACACTCCAGTGCCAGTATGTCCTTCCTGAGGTATGGGGCCCAAAACTGGGCACAGTATTCTAAATGGAGCCTAACCAGAGCTCTATAAAGTCTTAGAGCACCTCACTGCTTTTACATTCCAACCTTCTTGAAATAAATGACATTACATTTGCTTTCTTAACCACAAACTCCAATCCTGGCATCATCTGCAAACCCACAGACCATACCTCCCACACTCACATCCAAAGCATCTATACAAATGACGAAAAGCAGTGGACCCAGAACTGATCTCTGCAGCATGTCTCTGGTCACAGGCTTCCACCACCACCCTCTGCCCTCTACCTTTGAGCCAGTTCTGTATCCAAATGGCCAGCTCCCTCTGTATTCCATGCAATCCAACCCTACCAACCAATCTTTCATGAGGAACCTTGTCGAATGCCTTACTGAAGTCCGTATAGATCACATCCATCACTTTGCCCTATCAATCCTCTTCATGATGCATTTCTAAACAAAAATTATTTTACCTCTATGTGCCTCTATTCCCTGCTTAATCATAGATCTGTCAAGATGTCTCTTAAATGTTGCTATTGTATCCACCTCCACCACTATCTCTGGCAGCGTACGCCAGGCACCCGCCATCCTCTGAAAAAAAAACTGCCTCTCACATCTCCTTTACATTTACCTCTTTTACCTGAAACTTATCTCCTCTAGTAATTAATATTTCAACCCTGGGAAGAAGACTACAATTCATTTCTCTCATAATTCTGAATACATCTATCAGGTCACCCCTCATCTTTCAATGTTCAAGTGAAAACAAACAAAATTTGACCAATCTCTCCTCAAAGGTACTACTCTCCAAACCAGACAATATTCTGGTAAATCGTTTCTCTACATTCTCCACCTCCTTCTGGTAGTGTGGTAACCTCAGCTGGACACAATATTCCAAATGTGGCCTAAATAAATTTCAATGCAGCCGCAACACAACTTGCCAATTTTTATAACCCACGCCCAACTGTATGGAATGAGCTGCCAGAGGAAGTAGCAGAGGCTGGCACAATGACAACACTCAAAAGGCACCCGGATGCATGAATAGGACAGGTCCAGAGGGACATGGACCAAACGCCAGCAAATGGGACCAAACTAATTTAGGATACAGGTAGTTCTTCGATAACACAACTGGATTCTTATGCAATCCAATGTTATAGAAAAATCATGCTTTAGAAACAGTGCTTGCATCTTGTTTACTTTGCTCTAAGTGTAGAGGAGCCATTCCCTCCTTTTCACACCTTAATTTACATTTGACATCTCTATTTCTCCTTCTCCATCATGATCAAACCCTTTATCTTCAACTCTAACCAGCCTAACCTGGCAAAGTCAGTGGATATCAAGGATCAGTTCCCAATATTAGCAGACATGATGTAATCCTTCCCACCATCAACTCTATCAAAAGTACATTTAAAATTTTTCCAATGAATTTCAGTTCTGAAGATTAATCATACCAAACTCGCATTGTGAACTCTTTCTCTCTCCATAGATGCTGCCAGATCTGTTGTTCCAGCATATTCTGTGTTTGTTTCAGATTTCCAATATCCACAACATTTTACCTTGAGAGAGAAATTGGTCTAATGACCAAAAATGTGGTCAGAGTTAGTTTTGAAAGAGTGCTTAAAAGGAAGAAAATGAGGTAAAGACAGATGTAGAGGGGGAATTCCAGAAGTTAGGGCCTAGGCAATTGAGGCACAACCACCAATGATAGAGTAATTAAATGGGGATGCACAACTGATGTTGAATTTGAATTGAATTTATTGTCATGTGTACCAAGGCACAGTGAAAAGCTTTGTCTTGTCAGCAATACAGGCAGATTGCAGAGTTAAGTAGCATAGATAAGTGAATAATAGGTAAACAGTGGCAAAATCAAAAACACGGGTACAGGTGAATGTTAAGAGTTTGTGAATCCATTCAATATTATAACAACAGTAGGGTAAACACTGTTACGAAACCAGCTGGTGCATGTGTTCAGGCTTCTGTACCTTCTCCCCAATGATGGAGGTTGTCGAAAAACATTGCCAGGATGGGATGGATCTTTGAGAATACTGGTGACCTTTCCTTGACAGCAGGCCTGGTAGATGGATTCTATAGATGGGAGGTTGGCCTTTGTGATTTCACCTCTCTGTAACCTGGCTGAGTTCACCTCTCTGTAACCTGGCTGAGTTCACCTCTCTGTAACCATCTCTGATCTTGAATGGTACGGATGCCATATCAGGTAGTGATACATCCAGACAGAATGCTCTCCATGGCGCACCTATAAAAATTTGCAACGGTATTCAACATCATGCCAAATTTCCTCAGCTGCCCAAGTAAGAAGAGACATTGTTGGATCTTTGTAACCAGTGCGTCTACATAAAGAGTCCAAGGAAGCTTGTTATGGATAACCACTCCCAGTTGTGGAGCTGGAATGTTTACAGCAATAGAGAGGCATGGACAGATTTGAAAATGGGGATGAGAATTTCAAAATCAAGATATTGCTTGACCAGGAGGTAACGTAATATTCAAAGGGCAAAGGAGTAATGGGTAAAAGGAACTTGGTGTGAGTTAAGCTTTTGATTACTTCAAGTTGATGAAACATAGCGCATGGAACTGTTGAATCCAGATATAACAAAGACATCAATAAGGATTTCAGTAGTTAGTGGTTGAGCAAAGGAATAGGTTTGGCCAATTTCATGGAGTTGGAAATTGCTGGTTTTAGCAATGGCAGATATATAAAGTTAGAAGCTTATCACCCCATTATTTGTGACAGCATAAGTACAAACAGATTGAGTTACAGCAAGATGTTTGATACTGATGCAAGTAGCTGGAACCGGGGAACTTCCTGACTCTGCTGTGGTTTAAAGCACCCCAATAGATTTGATTTCCACTCTGTGAAGGTGGGAAGGATTGCATCAGATCTGCCAAAATTGGAACCAGACCCTAGATATCCACAAGACATTGCCAGGTTAGGCTGGTTAGAAGGATTACCCTGACTCTCAGAAGCTTTGTCCCTGTTGATTTGTTTGTTAGGTCCTCTAGTCCTCATCCCTCACATCTCCTCACCACTGACCAAACTCTCATGACCCCTCACAGTCCAAGTCAATGTCAACTCCACACTAATACAAATCCACACTGCAATATCACTTTACCCCCATGGCATAGCATATGCCCCACTCACTCCCATATCCCTCATACTTGCTTACCCCACCATATTACTAAGACACTTCAATAGCTACTCCTAAAGACATTCACCCAATATTCACCATGGGCAGATTTCAGAAATGAAGAAAATAAACATAATCTAATATGACTATTGCTCGGGCACACAGTAGTGGGAAAAATTGCCATTCAAGAACCCCATTCAAAGCTTTGAAATCTCTTTAATAGCCTCTTCAAACAGTCAAGCAAACTATGAACATAGAATCTGGTGTTGAGATAACTCTTGCTTTTGAAACACAAGTAAGTATCCATACTGATTTAATAACAGCACTTGAGGAATTGTCAACAAAGCATTCTACAGAGGCAGCTTAAAAATATGGTTGTGTTTTGTCTGCCCTACACCAAATGTCCAATCAAAGCAGATGAGACTGGCAGTTTGCTAATACTGCTTTCAGTGAAAGAAAGAGGGATTGGTACACTGTCCAGGGAGTATTCAAGGACATGTCAGTAAAGGACATTAAAATGGAGGCTCAGTGAATCAAGCAGTCAGTTGCATCCTCCAGCTAACCACTCTGATTTTCCAGTCAGGAATTGTCACCAGCTAGATCCTTGAGCAAGGAGAGAAATTTATGAGCTGCATTTTAATGAGGTGAATTACAGATATAATGTAATCGCTACCTGTCGGTGAGTTTCTGATCTCCCTACTGAAACCAGAATGGGAAAATCTTTTCTTAACATTGAGAATCAGCTTTTCTCGTTCTTGCCATATTTTCCCACATTTCCTGCCATTGCCCACGTCACTCAACCACAGGGAAATTCTGTCCTTTACTTCTGACTTATAGTCACAGTTCTTGCAGTGAATCTTAAATTTGGTCATTCTGAAATAGTTAAAAATTATAATGCACTATCTTTCCCATCTATGCTTGATGTTTGAGCAAATATACAGATGCAGTAATGAGTGGTAAGTTTATGGTTATTTGTAAAACTGGGAGCTGAAATGTTGGCAGCTGAGTTACCTGCGCACCAAGTCATATTATCAAACCAAACCTTATAAATAATATAACCAATTCCAAACTTAACTTTGATGCTGTTTGCCAAGCCTATCATTTCAGAATCACTTATCTGAGTTCAGATATTGTAAATATTTCTCATACCTTAGAGTGTCAGACAGTAATCATTTCTAGACCGATCCTACATCAAAGGACTAACTAGATAGCAGTTATGTATGCTTTCTTCATTAATTTGGAAATTGTTAGGTGCATCATGTTATACAAGTCCCATAGTTAACACATAAAACAAAACTGAAACCTGAGCAAATGGTCAAGATTTGGCTTGTAATTTTATTCTTATAATTCAGCAGAAAAGCATTGAGACACATGGTACATTTTTAATTTCTTCCTGGATGCTGCTGGACAGACCAGCATATATTGCTCAGCCCCAATCCCTCATGAAGGTGGTGGTGGGTCTGCTTCATGAACTGCTTCAGTTCACACACTGAAAGACTGCCCACAGTATGGTTAGGGAAGGAATTTGAGGATTTTGCTTAGTGATAGTGAAGGAATATCAGCATGTGTCTTAGCCAGGATGATGTGTGACTTGGAGGAGAATTTACAGTGTTTGATTAGATTAGATTACTTACAGTGTGGAAACAGGCCCTTCGGCCCAACAAGTCCACACCGACCCGCCAAAGCGCAACCCACCCATACCCCTTGCCTAACACTATGGGCAATTTAGCATGGCCAATTCACCTGACCTGCACATCTTTGGACTGTGGGAGGAAACCGGAGCACCCGGAGGAAACCCACGCAGACACGGGGAGAACGTGCAAACTCCACACAGTCAGTCGCCTGAGTCGGGAATTGAACCCAGATCCCTGGCGCTGTGAGGCAACAGTGCTAACCACTGTGCCACCGTGCCTCCCAATGGGTTCTTATCAATGGGTTGCAGCTGTTGTCCTACTAAATGGTAGAGGCTGCAGATTTGGGAAGGGCTGTTGAAACCAAAAAAATGCTAATGCAAGGATGATACCTAATTGAAATCCAGTTCACCTTCAAGTCCACTTTTGATGCGCAGGCCTCAGTTTCTTCTAGTGCAACTCATACTATTGGCTCAAAAACTGAAATTGCTGAAAAAGCTCAGCAGATCTGGCAGCATTTGTGGAGAGAAATTAGAGTTAATGTTTTCAGTCCAGTGACTCTTCATCAGAGCTGCTGAGCTTTTCCAGCATTTCTGCTCTTGTTTCTGAATTCTAGTATCCACAATTCTTCAGGTTTTCATACTACTGGCTGACTGAACCTATATCGGCAATGCTTCATGGGTTATAGTTTTAATTCTTCAGCAAATATTTGGAAGAAATTACCTATTGTATCCTCTTGGCCGCGCAGATCTTTCGGCCCAGTGCTGTGAAGCATAAGCTGACTTTAAGAAGTCGGATCAGATCGACACCATTGAGCCCATTGCTTCTGCACCACTATTTATTGAGATCATGGCTGATCATGGGATCCTCAATCCCACTTTTCTCCATAACCCTTGATTCCCAAGACAATTAAAAATCTGCCTGTCTCAACCTTGATAGAGTGAGAAACAACACCAGTTACTGTGAAAGATTGGCAGTGACATGTGTTGGGAGTATAGAACTAAATTTTACTCATCATTTTCCATCCAAGCTCAATTTTATGTCAAATCTGAAATAGGTCTGCGAGGATATTTGCCCGGGCTAACACTCTGACAAATCCCTCAGCTCCTCTCCCTTTGTTACAGTGTTATGACCTAGCATTGTGAGAGATGTTTACCTTTATGCGGGCAATAGTAATTAAAATTATAGGAAAAGAAATACAGCCTGACTAAACAGTGGCAGTGCTAACAGTGCTAAAAGAGAAATTGAGAGATGGATGTTAATTATTGGTGTGAAAAGGGAAAACATGAATCCACTCTGCTGAAAGCAAAGCCAACAAGACACAAATCCGTAATCAAAATCAAAATGGAAGATAGTGTTCATACTCTGAAGATGTTGAACTTAATTTTGGGTCCTGGAAGCTGTAAAGTGTTTGTTTGGAAATGGTGGTGCTGTTCCTCCAGCTTCTGTTTAGCTTTGGTGGTATACTTCAGCAGACCTAAGATGAAATCTTTTGCATTTGAGTCAGGATTGTTTATTGAAATGACAGATAACTGATAGCTCAGGGTCATTATTGTGGTCAGTGTGGAGATGTTCTACAAGGTAGTCGTGCAGTCTGCATTTGGCCTTAGCCATATAATTATTGAAAACAGTAAGTACAGTTGAGTATATGAACAAAAGTTGAAGGGTCCTGCCCAAAACATTGACTCTCCTGCTCCTCTGATGCTACTTGACCTCCTGTACTTATTCCGGCTCCAACTTTTATCAACTCTGAAATTTCCAGCATCTGCAGTCCTCACTATCTCCCAAAAGTCGAAGTAACGTGGTGCTTGAACTGCAAAGTGCGATTTAGACCTTGGACAGTGAGAGGAAAGAAGTGAAAAGACAGTTACATGGAAATATGTCATGAGGGTGAGGAAATGTTAGGAGTGATCGAAGATTGAACCAGAGTGTTCTGGAAGGGCTGATCCCTGTGGATTGATTAGATTAGATTAGACTTACAGTGTGGAAACAGGCCCTTCGGTCCAACAAGTCCACACCGACCCGCAACCCACCCATACCCCTACATTTACCCCTTACCTAACACTACAGGCAATTTAGCTTGGCCAATTCACCTGACCCGCACATCTTTGTGACTGTGTGAGGAAACCGGAGCACCCGGAGGAAACCCACGCAGACACGGGGAGAACGTGCAAACTCCACACAGTCAGTCGCCTGAGTCGGGAATTGAACCCGGGTCTACAGGCGCTGTGAGGCAGCGGTGCTAACCACTGTGCCACCGTGCCGCCCACTAATTGCTGACAGTGGAAGGGAGGGGAAGATGTGTTTGATGGTGGCATCCTGCTGGAGGTGGCAGAAATGCCAGAGAGTGAAAGCAGAAACTGGTGGAAAGTGACAAGAAAGAGAAGCCTGTCATTGTTATGGTAGGGATGGGAACTGATGAGTTCAGAAGTGTAGGAAATGGGTCAGACACAGCTGAAAGCCCTGTCAACCTGACTAAAAGGGCATCCTCAGTTGAGACAAAAGTAAAACATGTTGACGATACCCCATGGAAAGTGGCAACATCAGAACAGATGCAACAGAAATGCAGAAACTGAGAGAATGGGATGAAGTCCTTGCAGAAAGCAGGCAGTGAAGAAGCATAGTCAAGATGAGGAACAGGGTTTGGGGAGTTAGAATCTCTTGCCTCCGACCTGCTCTTGAAACTATAGTATGTGTATGTTTGTTCAGTTCAGATCCTGGTCAAGGTAATCCCCTGGAAGTTGACGGTGTATAATTCAGCAATGCAAATGCTTTTGAATATCAGAGGCAATGGTTAGATTCCCTATTTATAGTCATGGTCATTCCCTTGCATTTGTCAATGCACTTGTGTGGTGCAAATGTTGCTGGTCATTTTTCAGCCCAAGCCTAGATGTTTTCTAGGTCTTGATGCATATGAACATGGACTGCTTCACTATCTGAGGAGTCATAAATAGTTATCAACATTGCGCAGTCATCAGTGAACGTCCCTATTTCTGAGCCTATGACGTCAGGGATTTAATTGATAAAGTAACTGAAGGTGGTCAGGATGAGTACATTACCCTGAGGATGTCCTTGGACATTATTTGCACCAGTCTGAGATACATTAAGGATTCATTATTGTGTTTGTGACTTGGCAAGTATTTTTTTGTTCCCACTAACAAAACTGCATTCTCAGATATTGCATATTTCAAAACCACATGCAATCCTGTATGTAAATAATAAATGAAGCCAAAATAGGGACTTTTCAGCCACTTTTTCATTGTGCACAGAATATTTTATTACTCAAGTGTTTCACAGGAGACACAAGAGAAAAGTTCAGAAAATAAGATTCATGCAGTGTCAAACTATTTTTATATTTGTGCCATGGTGTCGTGTTTTATTTATTAACCTCAGTGCAGTAATTGTCAGCATTCCCAAAGTAGCAGCCCTTTTGTGTCAAATCCAATGCTGATTAAAGGAGTTTGTCTCGATGGTGAGACACAATGACTCCCCCTTCTCCTGAGCTCAGCACAACATAACAGCCTTGAGTACTGAGTATATGCAAGTCAAAAAAAAACTACTCCTATGTAAGATTTCACTGGCCATGTTAAACTGTGCAAATTAATGGTTAATTTTAAAAACAAAATTAAAAGATATCCAGTTCTGAATTTCAAGGTTGATACTGTAGGCTCTTAGTTCTCCTTTGAAACAGGAATCCCTGTTGATCCTAAAGCCCTAGCAACAGAGAAGAGACTGGGAACAGACAGAAACACATACAATGTTGAAGTAGAGGGATTCAAGGTGATAGATAAGGCAGAGGAAGAGATGCCAGGAGCCTAGTTACTGGCTCCACATCACTCCATAAATGGGCTTCAAGATATTTGTATGTGTTTGACTTACCAACATGGAACCAAGTGTAACTTTTCAGGTTCGCAAAGAACTAATTATTCTGTCTGTTCTTCACAAAAGATGTGAGACCAGTCCTGTTGTTTTATGCTTCAAAATTGAGGTTCTTGAAAATGGATTACTGTACAATTGTTAAGTTAAATTCTTTTCCTTGGTATTCTGAGGTTATAAACTGTTTTATTTAAAATGGTGAACAATCTGATACAGCAGCAACAAGGAAATTTCATATGAACATGGTTGCATGTGTGCACTTTCAAGGCATTCATTTCTGAGCTATTACAGTAGATGCAGCTCTGCATCTGTTTAATCTACACAGCTGGAAGCAGCATGATGCTCAATTCGCGCAGATACTTTCCTAAGATGGTTATCATCTTATCTTAACCTTAACTCAAACTAGAACTAAAATACCACTGAGACCACCAAGGTGAGAGGAAACCAGTTATGCAGAACCAGTGGTTGGCCAATGAGACACTGAAAAAGGAGAGTGCCATGCACACACACACCTACAATGGAGATAGAGAGGCAATCATGTATAAGAGCTAAGGATAACACTGCCTTGATGCCTTTTTGGTAAATGCACTGTTATTGATCACAAAATCTAATCTCACCTATATTCCAGTGATCTTGATGCTGGTGTCAGTGTAGATCAGGGACAGAATAACCTGCTAACATGAATAATAAGCACTTGGGTGATGTGCCAATGGGGGATTCATCACAATGGCGCCAGTAAATATTAGCGATTTTCAGAAAAAAACATAGAAAAAGATTCAGAAGATGTGAAAATAAGAGAAAATCATACACGTACACAAGGAAAGGGATAAGAAATATGTGCGTCCACGAAGTAGTAAAACAGAAGTCACGTGTGCACATGGAAATAGGAAATACACACATATCAAGAGGGACAGTTCCATATGCAAATGCTCAAGCACCACGAACATGTACAAGGAACAAAAACATTATGCACCCAAAATAAACAAATTAAGAATCTTACGGAGGGAAACATAAACATAGAATCAACATTATGTATCAAAAGAGACAATTTAAAATGTACACAACCCAACGTACATTAAAACAGAGAGAAAGATGTACAACAAACCAAGAATATTGACACAGAGACTAAACACTAGATACAGAGACAGAATAAAAGACACAGAGATGATGACATGCCAAGAGCAGGGAAATAAAGATATACATCAACAACAAAAAACAAAGAGATCCTAAAGTATAAGGGGGTCCACAAGAATAAATATTAGATGCTGTCAGTCAAGCTTCTTTAATGCTTCAGTGCTCAATGTTACTACCTTATTTGACACTGATTTATACTGAGCAGGAAAGTTTCTGATTTATTGCACTACCTACACTGAGGCACCACTGAAAGAAAAAAAATTGGAACCAACTGAAACAGACAGTGGTTATCTCACTGCCTTGAAAGTGCACACATGCAACTGTGTTCATATGAAATTTCCTTGTTGCTACTGTAACAGATTGTTCAGCCATTTTAAAAGAAACAGTTTATAGTCTCAGAATATCAAAGAAATTTAATTTAGCAATTGTGCAAGGTGAGTTGAAATCCTACCAGGACAGTTTGAGAACTTGTATTCAGTGATCATGAAGCTATCAGAATAATTTCAAACCTTAACCAGTTCATAATATATTTTACAGAGGAAAGTTTGACATCTTTGTATGATCAGGTCACGAGATAATTGCAGTTCCACACCAATGTTTTGACCTTTAAATGCCCTTTGAAATCGCCTAGCTAGCCTCTTAGTTGTATCAAGTTGCTATGGGCAATAAGTTATGGTCAATAATGTTCACATCCCAAGAACGCATTAAAAGTAACCTGCCAATACATTGGTTGAAATCCATCTTACATGACAGCACAAAGCAGGCAGGAATGAATTAGCAATATGCTATACAACCAGAGTGATTTTATTTTCTGCTAACTTTGAACAGAGTGTCAGCAGGCTGAGAATTAGTGCTTCTACGACCAAGTAAAATTTCACCCCCTTTCCCCCCAAAGCAATACTTGTTCCCAGAAAAGCCATTGTGCCAGAATGCATAGTTGTAGGTCAGCCTAAGAAATAGAGCAACCAAACAACAAATAGATTTATACAAGAAACATGCAAAATGTGAGACAGACAGATATAACACATATATTGGTTTCAGATCAACATAAAGTACGATCATCAGACTGATGACAAAAACTATACAATCATCAGCATCTGACACTGGGATAAGCAATAATGGACTTCCTCCTACAATCACATCATAGAGTCATAGAGATGTACAGCATGGAAACACACCCTTCAGTCCAACTCGTCCATGCTGACCAGATATCCTAAATTAATCCAGTCCCATTTGCCATCACTTGGCCCATATCCCTCCAAACTCTTCCTATTCATATACTCATCCAGATGCCTTTTAAATTTTGTCATCGTCCCGGTCTCCACCTCTTCCTCTGGCGGTTCATTCCATACACACACCACTGTCTGTGTGAAAAAGTTGTCCCTTAGATCCCTCTCAAAACTTTCCCCTCTCACCTTAAACCTATGCCCTCTGGTTTCAGACTCCCCAATCTGGGGGAAATACCTTGACTATTCACCCTACCCATGCTCCTTATGATTTTATAAACTTTTATAATGTCACCGCTCAGCATCTGATGCTTGAGTGGAAATAGCCCCAACCGATTCAGCCTCAAACTCTCTAAGCTTGGCAACACCATTGTAAATCTTTTCTGAACCATTTAAAGTTTCATAATGTCTTCCTATAGCAGAGAGACCAGAACTGAATGTAATATTTCCAAAAGTGGCCTAACCAATGTCCTATACATCCACAACATGACCTCCCAACTCCTATACTCAATGCACTGACCAATAAAAGGCAATTGTACCAAATGCCTTCTTCACTACCCTGCCTACCTACTATTCCACTTTCAAAGAACTATGCGTCTGTACTTTGCTGTGAGTTCAAATTACCATTATACTAACAATGAAATCATATTAACTCTATGTTCCTGTTCTATGTACTTATGTGTCAGTTACGATAGTGACTACTGATATTGAGGAGAAGGGAGAACAGACAATAGAGTTATAACTCAGCAATCAGTAAGTTAAATATTAGTAAAATAAAGAAGTCAATTGCAAAGATCTACCAGCATGGATTTTGCCTTACTTTGAGAATTAAAGCCCCACTGTACATATGCAGCATATATATTCACTGTATCATGCAAGTTTATGTGCTTGCAAATGCATATAGAATAGTAGCAGTGACAAGTGTGACTACACCTCAGGTAAGGGATGAGGATGAGAAGGCAGCACTTGCCCGGTAACCTCGGCCAGTGCAAGAATTCAACTCACACAATTGGCATCACTAACCAGCCATTCAGCCAACTGAGCTAACTGACACCTCTGACATGAACTAGAAGACAGTATATTGCAACAGAGATGCTATCAATGTAACAAGAACCATTTGAAACTAAAGCTTGTATCCACTTACTTTCTGGAACAGCACTCTTCCCTCCCCAACTCCCAGGACCAACCAGAAACAGCCACCTACAAATGAGGTTCAAGTCCACTTTTCCCATCATACTTCAGGCAAATTTCTAAGCCATTGAAATCAAGCTGGATGTACTTAAAGCTGAACTCACTTACAATAGGAAATTGAGAGGCTGCTGTGTGCTGTTTTACAGAGACATAGTTCACTCCTGCTTCACCTCACCTGAGGATTTCTCAATTCACCAGATGGACAACTTGGCATCCTCAGGCAAGGCAAGGGGTGGTGGGGCCTACCTCCTAATCAACATCTCTTGGTACTCCGATGTGGTGACCCTGGTGAGTTACTGCTCCCCACAGCTAGAACATCTAATGGCGATGTGCAGTTCCTACTGCCTGCTGCAGGAGTTCACCTCCACTTTTCCTGACAGCAGTTTACATCCCTCTCCATGCGGAAGTGAAGAGTGCACTTGATGAAGCATTCACCACAACAAAGAGCCTTGAGACAGAAAACCCCTAGGTTTTGTTCATTGTAGTTGGTGACTTCAACTAGGCCAGCCTCAGGACCTTGCTCCCAAAATACCAACAACACACCACCTGCCCCACCACAAGCCCAAACATCCTCAACCATTGCTGCACAAACATCAAAGGCACCTGCTGCTCCATCTCCTCACTGCATTTTATAAAATCAGACCATAAGGCAGTGTGGCTTCTGGCTTGCAAGCAGAAACTGAGGTGTGAGGATCCCATACAAAACATAATGCAGTAGTGGTCAGAGGCAACAGCAGGGTTTCTACAGGACTGCTTAGAGTCAATGGATTAGTCCATACTCATGAACACAGTGGCCAATCTAAATGAGTATGCCACAACTGTTACAGACCTCATCAGTAAGTGTATAGAAGACTGCATGCCAAAGAAGTTAATCCAAACGTTCCCCAACCAGAAGTCATGAACCAGGAGATGCACTCCCTCCTAAAGTCCAGATCTGCGTGCAATTCTGGTCTCCTTCCTATCGGAAAGATGTTGTGAAACTTGAAAGGGTTCAGAAAAGATTTACAAGGATGCTGCCAGGTTTGGAAGATTTGAGCTATAGGGAGAGGCTGAACAGGCTGGGGCTGTTTTCCCTGGAACGATCAATGCTGAGGGATGATCTTATCGAGGTTAATAAAATCATGAGGGGCATGGATAGGATAAATAAACAAAGTATTTTCCCTGGGTTGGGGAAGTGCAGAACCAGAGGGGTTTAGGTTTGGGGTGAAAGAGGAATGATATAAAAGAGACTTAATGGGCAACTTTTTCACTCAGAGGGTGGTACGTGTATGGAATGAGCTGCCAGAGGAAGTGGTGGAGGCTGGTACAATTGTAACATTTAAAAGGCATCTGGATGGGTATATGTGTACCATTAACTATAGGCCAGTGAGTCTGACTTCTGTGGTGGGCAAAGTCTTAGAGAGAATTGTAAGGGATAAGATTTATGAACATCTGGATAGGAATAACGTGATCAAGGATAGTCAGCATGGTTTTGTGAAGGGCAGATCGTGCCTCACAAACCTTATTGAGTTCTTTGAGCAGGTGACTAAGGAGGTGGACGAGGGTAAAGCAGTAGATGTTGTGTATATGGATTTTAGTAAGGCGTTCGATAAGGTACCCCATGGTAGGCTAATGCAAAAACTACGGAGGTATGGCATTGAGGGTGCATTAGAGGTTTGGATTAGAAATTGGCTGGCTGGAAGGAGACAGAGGGTAGTAGTTGATGGTATAGGTTCATCTTGGAGTGCAGTTACTAGCGGTGTACCTCAAGGATCTGTTTTGGGACCATTGCTTTTTGTTATCTTTATAAATGATCTAGAGGAGGGTCTTGAAAGCTGGGTGAGTAAGTTTGCAGATGACACAAAAGTCGGTGGAGTTGTGGATAGTGAGGAAGGATGTGGCAGGTTACAGCGGGATATAGACAAGTTACAAAGCTGGGCAGAAAGGTGGCAAATGGAATTCAATGTAGCTAAGTGTGAAGTCATTCACTTTGGTAGGAGTAACAAGAAGATGGATTACTGGGCTAATGGTAGGCTACTTGGTAGTGTGGATGAGCAGAGGGATCTTGGTGTCCATGTACACAGATCTCTGAAAGTTGCCACCCAGGTAAATAGTGCTGTGAGGAAGGCATATGGTGTACTGGGCTTTATTGGCAGAGGAATTGAGTTCCGGAGTCCTGAGGTCATGTTGCAGTTGTATAAGACTCTGGTGCGGCCTCATCTGGAGTATTGTGTGCAGTTTTGGTCGCCATACTATAGGAAGGATGTGGAGGCATTGGAACGAGTGCAGAGGAGGTTTACCAGGATGTTGCCTGGTATGGTAGGAAAATCGTATGAGGAAAGACTGAGGCACTTGGGGCTGTTCTCATTGGAGAAAAGAAGGTTTAGGGGAGATTTGATAGAGGTGTACAAGATGATTAGGGGTTTAGATAGGGTAGACACTGAGAACCTTTTACCGCTAATGGAGTCAGCTGTTACAAGGGGACACAGCTTTAAATTAAGGGGTGGAAGGTATAAGACAGATGTTAGGGGTAGATTCTTTACACAGCGGGTTGTGAGTTCATGGAATGCCCTGCCAGTAGCAGTGGTGAACTCTCCCTCTTTATGGTCATTTAAGCGGGCATTGGATAGGCATTTGGAAGTTATTGGGCTAGTGTAGGTTAGGTAGGATTCGGTCGACGCAACATTGAGGGCCGAAGGGCCTGTACTGCGCTGTATTTTTCTATGTTCTATGTTCTATGTTCTATGAATAGGAAGGGTTTGGAGGGATATGGGCCAGGTGCTAGAAGGTGGGACTAGATTGGGTTGGGATATCTGGTCGGCATGGATGAGTTGGATCGAAGGATCTGTTTCCGTTCTCTACATCTCTATGACGCCATGATTCTATGACCCTGACCTAAACAGTAAATCCAGTTACGACCTTTGCAAGGCCATCAGCGTCACCAAGAGACAATATCAGTCTAAGCTAGGATCCCAGACTGACCACACAGACACCTGTTGTTTGTGGCAAGGCTTACATGACAAAATGGGCTATAAAGCAAAGTTGAATAGAATCGCTGGCAACAGCACATCCTTACCCAATGAGCTCAATGCAATCTACACTCATTTCAAACAGAAGGGCAGTGAAACAGTCACCTGACCTGACAGTCTCAGGTGCACCTGCACCCACAGTCACCCACACAGACATTAGATCGGCCTTCTTGAGAGTGAACCCATGGACAGTAACTGGCCTAGATGTCGTTCCCCCAGCCATGCGTTCGGATCCTGTACAGACCAACTGGCAGGTGTATTCACAGACATGTTTAACCTCTCCTTAATATAATCTGAAGATCTCACCAGTTTCAAGAAGACCACTATCATCCCAGCGCCAAAGTCAAGCAGCATGCCTCAATGACTACTGCCTGGTGGCTCTGACATCCATCATTATGCAATGCTTTGACAGGTCAGTAACACTGTAAAATCCCTACAGTGTGGAAACAGGACATTCAGCCCAAAAAGTCCACAACGATCCCCTGAAAAATATCCCATCCAGACCCATTCCGCTTGACTAATGCACGAACCTACACACCCCTGAACACTACGAGCATTTTAGCATGGACAATTGACCTAACCTGCACATCTTTGGACTGTGGGAGGAAACTGGAGCATCCAGAGCAAACCTACGCAGACATGGGGAGAATGTGCAAACTCCACACAGACAGTCAACCAAGGCTGGAATCGAACCTAGGCCCCTGGCACTGTGAGGAAACAGTGTTAACCACTGAGCCGCACTCCAACCTCCCAGTTTACCTTGATCCTCTATAATTCGCCCACCATCAGAACACATCCACAGCAGATGCTATCTCTCTCTGGCCCTACACTCATCCCTGGAACACGTGTATAACAAGAATACCTCCATCAGGCTCTTACTTATTGACTACTGATCCAGCTTCAATATTCCAACCAAACACATCTCCGAACTCTGTGACCTAAGACTCTGCACCCCACTCTGCACCTGGATTCCTGACATCCACAGACCACAAACAGTAAGGATGGGTGACAACATCTCCTCCATGATAATTCTCAACAGCAATACCCTGCAAAGCTGTCTACTTAGCCCCCGACTGTACTCCTCATGCACTTACAACTGTGTGGCCAAATTCTGCTCGAACTCCATTTACTAGTTTGATGATGACACCACTATAGTTGGTCGGTTCTCAAACATTGACAAGATAGAGTACAGGAAAGAAATACAGAGCTTAGTGACATGGTGTAATGACAACAGTCTCTCTATTAATGTCAACAAAACAAAGGAGCTAATCATCGACTTCAGGAAGCAGAGTGGAGAACACACTCCTGTCTGTATCAATGGTGCTGAGGTGGAAATGGTCGAGAGTGTCAAGTTCCATGGATTAAAATCAGCAACAGCCTGTCCTAGCCCCTCCATGTTGACACTACAATCAATATAGCACAACAATGCCTCTACTTCCTCAGAAGTCTATGGAAATTCAACATGTCCACAATGATTCTTATCATATTTTTTTATAGATGCACCATAGAAAGCATCCCATCTGGATGCAGCACAGCTTGATATGGCAAATGCTCTGCCCAAGACCACAAGAAACTACAAAGAACCATGAGCACAGCCCAGTCCATCACAGAAGCCACCTTTGCAATCACTGACTCAGTCTATACGTTGCAATATCTTGGGAAAGTAGCCAATATAATCAAAGACCCCTCCCACCCCAGTTATATTGTCTTCCACTCTCTTCCATCAGGCAGAAGATACAAAAGTTTGAAAAAACATACTAACAAATTCAAGAACAGCTTCTTCCCTGATGCAGTCAGATTTTTGAATGGACCTTTCAAGTATTAAAGTTGATCTCTCTTTCCACCTTCTCCACAGCTGTAATAGTGTATTCTGTTATATTACCTTGATGCACTTTGGGTGCTATGATCTGCCTGTATAGCACGCAAAAGCAGTTCTTTTCACTGTACATGTGACAAGAGTAAATTGAATAAATTTTCAGGTATGCAGCGCTCTCGGTATATAATTTGTAAAATCTACCTTCTTGTCTGTTGACCAAGTAAGCAGATTTACAACTCTAGGTAGGTCCAAATTGGAACATTTTTATGCACAATATTAGTTCAGACTTTGTAACAACGATAACAGTGAGGATATCAGCTGTCAGGATTCTTAGCAGATAAATTTGATAGCTGAAAGCTTTTAACCCTATTTTTCATACATTGTATTTCTAGATGGTAAAACAGACATAGCTGCATAAGATGATTTTCTGCTGAGACGAGGGATAATCAACTTCCTCATTATCTCCTTTTGTTAAGTCTCTCCCAGTTTGAAGTTTTAATCTTACTTTATAGGTGCAGCATTTCATGGGCTTCACACAGGACCCGGCCAGACATTCACTGAAATCACATTGCAAGTTTTGTTTTCTGTAGCAGTCTAGTTTACATATCCAATAGGCATCACATTTCTGAAAGCAGGAAAGAACAATCATCAGGTTTCTTGCAAAATTTAAATTGATGTATTCCTATATTGCTCCTACCTAAATACCAAATACGATGGCATAAAGCCTTCAGCAATAGACATTCAATGTATTTAATCAATGTTAAATTGATTTAAACTGAAACAAATAAAATATGCTACAAACAGGACTGTGGATTGGTCCAGCCAACCTGCCTTTGCAGAAATAATGGCATATTCATGGAATATTAACCCACTCCCCTGACCCAGTACCTGTCTCCACTCAAGCAACATTCTGACAGGTGTCAAAAAAATGAGAAATTCATGCCATTAATTTCAGAAATATTATTGAAAATTGCCCAATATCTGTAACAGTAGAAGGGATAGATACTGAAAAAAAAATGAATGCTGGAAATCATATTGGGTCAGGCAGCATCCATGGAGTCAGAATAAACCAACATTACGAGTCTAGAAAACACTTCATCAGAGCTGATGTGAAGTGTGGAAGGGACAGCATTTATAAATGATGGGGAAGTTGGTACTGTGATTTGAATTGAACTTGGAAGGTAGAACATGGGAAAGCAGCATATGAAAACATGGAGTCAGAAAATATTTTTCTCAGACTGATCAACTTCCAGAATAATCATAGCAGATCTTGAAAAGAAAACCGGATCCATTCTTCAGAATAGAAGGCATCTAGGGTTACCTAACAAAAGCTGAAACTAGAATTCAGATTTTGCAACCTCCTGATGCTTGCTCAGTTGTTTCCAGGTTGAATGAAGAGTACAGGAGGGCAGGAACAACACCAGACATACGTAAAAGTGAGATGTCAACCTAGTGGTGCGACCAAACAGGATCTACATTCTGGAATCATGTGACAACCAATTGTGAATAGTGATGGACAAATGAATAACTCACTGGAGGAGAAGGAGCTACAAATAACCCCATCTTCAATTATGGGAAAGCCCAGCACATCAATGAATGAATGAATGAGTTATTGTCAGATATATCTAGAGAGATGCCATGAAAAGTGTTGCAAAAGATAGGGTTGAAGCATTCACAATAATCTTAAGGCACAAATGCCGATTGCATGATCCATCTCCATAAGACATGGGTGTGGAATTAGGCTTTTTGGCCCACTGCGTCCGCTCTGCCATTCGACCATGATTTGTTTTTCACTACCACTCTCCTGCCTTCCCGCAAGTGTATGGTGCTAGAGCCAGATGAATTATGAGGATAGTTAGTAGAAGAAAAGGGCTAGGTCTGCAACCATGGCTGATGGCTCATTTAAGTAACTCTGTGACTGAGGGCAAGTGGAGACACAATACAGTTTATTCTTTAAACAACACCATTGTGGAGCAGGCAAAAGACTTGCTAAAAATAAGGATTGATCTGAGGGATAGGGGACAGGTGTGGAGGGCTTATAGTATTATCCAAACAGAATGCTACATAATCCTTGCAATCTATGCCCTTCACACTGGAACAGGCAAAGAAGGGATGTGATAGACACTGGGAAAGTGACAGTAGTTTTCTGAGGTAGAAGATGAGGACATTGAGCAGGAGAAACACAATTTTCAGCCTAAAAGGGCTCCGTAATGTCAGTTGCAACAAGCTAGACAGGACTTAATAACAAGATCAGAGTGGTGCTGGAAAAGCACAGCAGCTCAGGCAGCATCCGAGAAGCAGGAAAATCGATGTTTCAGGCAAAAGCCCTTCATCAGGATGCTGCCTGACACGCTGTGCGTTTCCAGCACTACTCTAATCTTGACTCTAATCGCCAACATCTGCAGTACCCACTTCTGCCTAGGACCCAGTTTCAATAGATGTCAGTTGGATGCAGTGATCAATCACTGACTCAGGCTTTAGTTGCTGCTCAAAAGGCAAGCAGTCCCTGTTTATTCTCAGGAGCAAATGCAGCCTTTTTGTTTTTTTTAATTGTTCTTGCAACATTTTCAACTGCTTGAACGCCTTCCAGTATGTGATGTGCCAACATTGAACAATGAGATGTTATTGTTACGTTAGGCAGGAGCGCAAGTATAGAACTCCCTTGGACAGGGCTCTTAGCCAGATGTAGCTAAGGCCAGTTAACCTGATTGATTCTTGTAAGCACAGTTACAATAACTATTGATCAGTTGGTGATAATCTCAAATAGCAACACATTTACAAATGTCAACTTTTATTTGCAATGAAATGTCATCTGTGCCATGGATTTACCTTTAAAAGCATTAATTTTCTGTATCCCTCCTGCTATGAGCACTGTGGAGGCCAGTTCCTCTGTAAATTAGGAAAATATCTAATGTGGATTTATTCAAATACAAACTAAATAGATTTCTTCTAGAAAAAAATACTGTGTGTGTCTTGGTATGAGTATTTTAAATATTAGGTAAATAAGACACACACTGGGGAGGAATTGGTGACTTTTGATAGATGATTCCCAAATATATTCACCACAGGGGATTTTGCACAACTCATATTTGGGTCTGTTGTGGTCTAGTTGACCGAGATTCATGGTTATGATTGGTCAATTGCTCCATTATACTTGTATCAGGATAATGTAAAGTGAACTGACATTTCCAGCATTTTCTACCTTTCTCAGGCAAAAAATAAAAACCTGACTCCCACAGAATGAGTTATCATCCTCCTGTTGTTGAAATATAGCAGTGTGAGGACCTGCAGTGCTAAATCTTTTCACCAATTTTATAATCAGACATAAGAAATTCATAAAACTCAAGCTGTAGTTACCAAGCTTCCAGGATTGTCCCGGGGGTCTCCAGAAATCACATATTAATCTCTTGGGCACTAAGCACCCAGGATGGGGGAAAAACACAAATGCGTTTAGAAATTGTATTTTTTTTTATTTGAATACATATTTGTTAGTCATAAAAATATTAGTGCTGGACTGAAAAAGGCTGATGGACTGGCTGGAGTGGCTGGAGTAGGAAAATGGAAATTTATGTCTCATAAACTCTTGGAATATATTGCCCAAAGTTGGTTACCCAAGCCCAGCAGAACTAGGTTCATAAAGCTATTTTCAGAGCTACTCATATGTATTATCTGCCACTTAAAATCACTTCTGCACCCACCACGCACCACAAGTAAATGGATAAATTAATGAAACAATGTGAATCTAGGGTAAACACTTGGAGGTTGTCTGAAACAAGAATAACATCATATTCACAGCATTGACATAGCAGAATTAAGCTTTAACCTTTTTTTCAGTGAGGGGTTTTTTTCCAGCTGTCAACCCCCTCCCACCTAGAAATATGCATCATAGACTGAGATACAACCTTGCTTTCATTGTTAGGTTGCCATGAAATATGAAAACATTCAGGAAATCTACACTGCTGTCACTTCGGCACATGAAAACCAATTTAGCATAGATGCCCCCAGGGTTAATGATCAAAGAAACAGGCCTGCATTAGTTTCATCTGTGTCTTATTGGAATTTCTGCTCTCCACTTATGGCATTATATTCACGACAATAGGGGATTGACTGAACCGTTTGAAGCAGTTTTATAAAGGTACGCACATTAGTGCTGTTGGTAATCAAATATAATGAAGGGTGAAGGTTTCACCCTGTCACCTATTAGTGGTTGGTGTTTCTGGGGATGGCTGCTTTCATTTTCTGCATGTTTTTGCCTTGTTGTTTTTGCTTGCTGTGTCAGCCAATTAAGGTCAATAAAATTATATTGAAGCGATGGTTTTTAATTCACAACTAATAAAGCTTTCTGCTTACCTAAACTGATATAAACGGTTCCTAAAGAAGGCAGTACACAATACATACATTTCTGACCAAGGTTTCAGGGAGTGAGCTGCACACAAGTAACAGTAGAAAATCTGCTAATTACTGATTACACTGCCAAGGTCTGTCTGAGCATCATCATTATTACCATTATCATTCCCTTTGGCATTCCTCGCTGTTCAGAAACAGAACCTATAGGCTTGCATCTCAATATCTTTTAATAAAGCAGTTTCTTTCTCGATCGCCATTGCAATCTTTCTCTGCCTATTTTTCAATTGATGTAATTCAACATTACATGAAACATGCTGAGCACAGGGAGACTCCTTTCTTAGTCAATGTTGGGCCTTTAATTGGCCTGCCATCAGACTGAGAAAATAACCTCATACTGGGGATAAATTCGACCCATGTTTGTAATGTATCCTGCAACACAAGAAAGCAAGTGAGATAAAAGAATAACAGTTTGATTGCCTTCATATCATGCTGACAGCTGATCTTTTCATTGCCTAAGCTGCCAGTTTGAGTCCTGCAGATTACAATAAATTTAGAAAACAGTCAGTATATGAACTCTTCTGCAAATGATAGCAGTCCGGGTGGTTCCAAATTTTCAAAAGACGAAAGAAAGGACAGTGGGTCATAAATTGTTGCAGCAAGACATCTAACAGTGCCTACTATTAGTTATACTTTATATATGTTGTGTGTATAATATTCTTCCATAGCAACCTGCTGCAAATGGAAGCTGGTAACAGTATGGTGAAGGGAATGAGACACCTGGGATTGGAGAGAATAAGTTATACTGTCTGTCTCCTGAGCCAGCCAGAGTGTAGTATTATCAAATAAACAGCAGAGCAACTGAGTAGGATGTAGTAAGTGGGCAAATTCAATGCCTAAGCAGATACAGAATGAGAAGTAAAGCATAACTGGGTAAAGAGGAAGAGATAAGAGATGTAAGGGATGGAAAAAAGTTAATTTTATTTTTTAAACTTCAACAGCAATTAAATCCTGAAGGAATGAGACTCCACATTTTCAGCACCAAAGTTGATATTGTTAAAATATTAGTTAAATTGAAATTGACAAAAATTGACATTTTCCGATGCGTGCAGTTTGCATCTAGTCAGCAAGTGCAACAATTTCATCCCATTCAAAGCATTTCAGAAATGAGACATAGAACAAAGACTGACTTTTAAAAATGCTAATGGTGGAGACATTCACTAAACTTATCAAAAAAAGCTTGGTTTTCTATGTTTAATCTGTCTTTGCTGGAGCATTTTTGTATAAATAATAGTAAGAAATATTAGCTTCACTGCTACCTTACCAGGATTTGGAGATGCTGGTGTTGGACTGGGGTGTACAAAGTTAAAAATCACACAACAGCAGGTTATAGTCCAACAGGTTTAATTGGAAGCACACTAGCTTTCGGAGCCACTATCACCTGATGAAGGACAATCACTTGATGAAGGAGCGTCGCTCCGAAAACTAGTGTGTTTCCAAATAAACCTGTTGGACTATAACCTGCTGTTGTGTGATTTTTAACCTTACCAGGAGATAGTGGACCACTTTGTTAACTTCCAAAGCAATAATTTACAGTTGGGATTGAGGAAATTGACAGAAGAAGCTTATTAATAATTGAAATTACATCTAATATTTTCTGCAAAGTAAAAATTTCAAGCAGACCCATGGGACACATGTCAAGCTGCTATGGTTTGTTCATAAAGAAGTTTGTTAGACTTCAATTAAACAAAGATCCGCCAGTATTTTCCAGCATAGACTGCAACTGTATTACTTTCATTGATCTATGATATGGAGGTGCCAGTGTTGGACTGGGATGGACAAAGTTAAAACTCACACAACACCAGGTTTTAGTCCAACAGGTTTATGTGGAGCTATAAACTTTCAGAGCACTGTTCCCTTGTCAGGTAGCTGACAAAGAAGCAGCACTTCGAAAGCTTGTATTTCCAAATAAACCTGTTGGGCTCTAACCTGATGTTGTGTGATTTTTAACTTAATTGATCCAGTTAACCATCAGAATATCAGATTACAGCTCAACTTTATCTACCTTACTGAAATCTTCCAGAAAACAAGGATTCCCTACCTGGAAACTTCTGAGGAAATCTGCAACAAGTTCTGCCACACTAGGTTGCCAATGATCAGGTTCTGGTCTGCAGACATCTTCAGCCAGAGGGAGACTGATGTCAAGGCAGTCAAATTTACCGCATCCCTGAACCTAGATCAGCTATTTATCCTCTTCTATGTTTTTTCATCCAATAAAGTGAAAGTGAAAGTTGGCGAATAGAAGCAAAAACAAAACAAAACTTATTCACCGGCTTCGCATTAAATTGCAGAGATGGCTCAAGGGGCCAAATTCCATACTCATGCTCCTCGCTCTTCCATTCTTATGTAGGTCATTCTTCCAACTCATTCCAATACTGTATTCTGTAATAATTGCAGTTCATAGATGCAGAGAGAGTTCCTAATGCATTGTAAAACAAAGCAAACTCCTTCTTCATTTTCTCCATAGAAAATTGGCAGACTTTGCAAAGTTTCCTGTCATAGGACTCACAAAGCACCAAGCAATTACTAATAGCATTTGTTCTTGAAAATATAATCCCTTGATCTTCTTGAAATACAAGAAGCTCTATTCCATCAATGATCAATTAGTCATTGACCAGAAACATTGACCTGTTGCCAGAATAGTTTCCAAGCCAAAATCACACTAACATCATTTTAAAATATTCATCATTGCCTAGACTATTTGAGGGAGAATACAGACCAGGTGGGACTGGGCCAGCCATAAATCACAGCTGAATAGTGAAACCATGACACTTAGCAACAGTGAAGATTGTTATCAAACACACTGTAGCCATATTGAAGAGTACTTCAAGCCAATTTTGCAATTTCTTATAATGAAGTTGTTGTAAATTTAGGGTCACGTGGTAAACATTTCCTTGCATTCAGAGATGATAGCCACTTTCAAAGCTCTGTGAGTTCCTTCAATATGAGTTGTCCCCACACTTCTCATATCTAAGGACACAATAGCATAAACCAACACAGTAACAACTCTCCAATCTCAACTGGATGGCCAAACTTTTTGTGGGCTTTTCTTCCATTTCTTTAAGGGTGTGCTGAGAGAAAACTTGATGAAACAAGACAAGTTACAAATTATGAAGACATTTTATTTTGTAGCAAATGAACATAAAATATGAGTAGATTAATTTAGTAGACTAACAAATAGTTCAATTGTGCAATTGTACAAAGTAATTAAAACATTATGACACGTTTATTTATTCACTTGTGGGATGTGGGGTATCACTGGCTGGCGGGCATTTATTGCCCATCCCTAGTTGCCTTTGAGAATGTGGTGGCGAACTGTATTCTTGTACAGCTGCAGTCCATGGGCTGTAATTTGACCCATAATGCTTTTAGGGACAGAATTCCAGAAGTTTGACCCAGAGGCAGTGAAGGAATCTTTCCAAGTCAGAATGATGTTTGGTTTGAAGGGGAACTTGCAGGTAGTTGTGTTCCCATATATCTATTGCTCTTGTCCTTCTAGATGGAAGTGATCATGGTTTTGGAAGGTGCTGTCCAAGGATCTTTGGTGAATTTCTACAGTACAACTCTAAGATATACATACTGCTGCTACTGAGTGTCAGTGGTAGACAGAATGGATGCTTGTGGATGATGTGCCAGTCAAGTGGGTTGCTTTGTCCTGGGCAGTGTCAAGATTTTTTGAGTGTTGTTGGAGCTGCACCCATCCAGACGAGTGGGCAGTATTCCATCACACTCTTGACTTGTGCCTTGTAGATGATGAACAGTCTTTGGGAAGTCAGGAGCTGAGTTAGTCACCAGAATATTCCTAGCCCCTGAACTGCTCTAGCCACTGTATTCATGTGATGAGTCCAGTTGAATTTCTGGTCAATGGTAACCCCCAGGATGTTTATAGATGGGATTCAGGGATGGTCAAGGAGTAATGGTTAGATTGTCTCTTACTGGAGCTCGTCATTACCTGGCATTTGTGTGGCACGAATGATACTTGCCACTTGTCAGCCCAAAATGGGAAATTGTCCAGATCTTGCTGTATTTGAATATAGACTGCTTCAGTATCTGTGGTGCTGAACATTGTGCAATCATTAGCGAACATCCCCACTACTTACCTTATGATGGACCTCACTTCAGCCAGTCAATATTCTTGACTGAAACAAATAATTCCTGCATTTTGCATGTGAACCTGGTCAAAAGTTTATTCCTACAGCTTTCTGGTTCCAAATTTGATTGACTACCTGTGTCTCAGTTTATTTTTTGTATATGTCTCTCTAGCACAGTACCAAAGAAGAGGACCTATACAAACCAACTGCTATTGAGAATTAGAATATTAATTGCTAATGAATTGCTTGTTGTTCACAATCTTTGGAGAAAATAGCTTCCATTCATATCTGAATAACTATTATCAAGTTGGTATGTTTTAACTGAGTAAATACACTTAACATTAATAGCCCATGTTCAAAAGCAGTTTAAAGCTCTTCTATCACAAACTAAAGAGACAAATTCTCAAAGTGGGGTACTAATGCTAACGGGATGTAACAAGGGAGCACCTGGTGTATAAAAGGAAAGGAGGTCCACAACACTCAAGGTCATACTTGTAAGAAAGAAAGTATCCCCTCTGAAAAACTTTTATATGCAGTAAATATTGTACATCAGTCTTCTGCTGACAATACCTTCAGCTAAGAATTCCATTCACTTGATGCGTTAATAGTCACTTCTACGCATGGATGGCTTCCCAGTATGCATTCATCAATGTAATCATCTACTGAAATTAAACATCAACTGATATCAGTCTTTTGATCTCTATTTACCTGAGAGTGTACCATACATTGGAAGATGTTAAAATAAAGTGAGACAAGATTTGCACTCCCCTAGCGGTAGATGTAAGTGAAATGTCAATGAGAGCTTTTGGAATTAAACTGGCCTATTGACTTCTGTGCTAGATAATAAACTTGTCCTTCAACTACTGATAGTGTAAACACTGCTGCAATGGCTGACCACTTCCTGACACATGAGCAGATGCATCCATTTGCGATTGATTTTTTGTTAGCATTGTCCTTTTTCAATCATTTGTGGGATGTGGGGGCCACTATCAAGGATGACTATCAATCTTCACCCTGTCTATCCCTTGTGAAAGTTGAGCTGAGTCATCACTTGGACCAACCAGTCCAAGTGATAAAGGCACATGACCAATGTTAGAACATTCAGGCTTTTGACATAGCCAGAGTGATGTAACAGCAGTCTGTTGCCCTTGTCCTTCTAGGTGGCAGGCATCATGGGTTGGGAAGATGCTGTTGAAGAAGCCTTATTAAGTTACAACAGTACATCTTGTAGATGTTACACACCAGAGCAATTTTATAGCTATAGTACAGGGAGTGAACGTATAAGCTGATGCTGGGGCACAAGTCAGAAAGGATGGAATGAGTTTCTTGAGTGCAGCAGCACTCATCCAGGTAAGTGGAAGATATTCCATCACACTCCTAGCTTGTGTATTGAAGGGGGAGGGGTAAGGAGGTGAGTCATTTAGCACAGAATACTCAGCTTCTCATCGACTCTTGTTGTTCCAGTATTTATGAGATTAGGCCACTTAAATTTCTGACCAATGGTGACAGCTAGGAAATTAATAGTTGGGATGTGGATGGTTATGCCTTGTACCTGTGTGTTGAGAATATTAAATGCCACTTAGCAGCCCAAACCTTAATGTTGTCAAGAACTTGTTATATTTATGCAAGGATGACTATCAAACATTGGGAGGAATTGCAAATTTTATATTTTGTGATTTTATATTTTGGAAATTTTATATTTTTGCACCTTGACATTAAGAATAGTCACCCTCACTTTATCTCTGGAATTTAGTTTTTTATGTATATCTTCACCAAAGCAGGTAAAGCTCACAGACTTCCTTTTCTATAGGGCATTAAAGGATCACATAGTTTTTCTCTTACGATATAAAACTAGTTTTCTTCTTATGATGTAAAACTAGTTTTTAAGAATCCAGATTTATTGATTGAATTTAAATTTCACCAACTGCCCTGATGGGATTCAAAACCACATCCTCAGACTATTAGCCTGGGTCTCTGAATTAATAGTTCAGTACACTACCATAAAACCACTGGCTCCCATTATGGTGGCTGATGTTGATTAAAAGGCTTGACATTGTGTTTTGCATTCATGTTGAGCACTGCCATTATGGAGGATGTAACCCTACTCCATTAATCACTTAATCATCTGCAACTATTCACCACTGCTTTGATTGAACCTGGGTTTGTGGGATCATTTAACTCTGTCAATTGCATTGCGTTCTCTGTCTAGCGTGCAATGCATTCTGCATTGTGACTTTACCAGGTTGACACTTCAGTTTTAGGCATAGGTGAGCTATTGTTTCTGGCAAGCTCTTGTAGATGTTCACTAAACAGGATTCAAACACATACATGATGGCAATACTAAACTGACAGATAGCAATCTTAAGCATGCCTGCTGCACTTATGTACTTGCTGCTCTGAATGTAAGACATAGGAGCAGGAGTAGGCAATTTGGCCCCTCAAACCAGCCTCACCATTCAATAAGATCATCGCGGATCCACTCCAGGCCTCAATGCTGCTTTAATGTCAGTTCATCATAGCCTTCAATGCCATGATGTTTCAAACATCTATCTACCACTTCTTTAAATACTTTCAGTGATCTAGCCTCCACAATTCTCTGCAGTAAAGACTTCTAAGAGAAAGTAAGGACTGCAGGTGCTGGAGAGTCAAAGTTGAAAAGTGTGATGCTGGAAAAAGCACAGCAGGTCAGACAGCATTGAGGAGCAGAAGAGTCTATGTTTCGGGCACAAACTTCCAAACATTCATAGAGTCATAAAGATGCACAGCATCCTTCGGTCCAACTCGTCCATACCGACCAGATATCCAACCTAATTGAGACTCATTTACCAGAACTTGGCCCATATCCACCTAAACCCTTCCTATTCATATACCAATCCTGACGCCTTTTAAGTGCACTTGTACCAGTCTCCATCACTTCCTCTGGCAGTTCAATCCATACACGCATCAAGCTCTGTGTCGAAAAGTTGCCCCTTAGGTCTCTTTTATATATTTCCCCTCTCACCTTAAACCTATGCCCTCTAGTTCTGGACTCCCCCACCCCAGGGAAAAGACTTTGTCTATTTACTCTATCCGTGCCCCTCATGATTTTATAAACATCTATAAGGGCACCCCTCAGCCTTCAATACTCCAGGAAAAACAGCCCCAATCTATTCCGCCTCTCCCTATAGCTCAAATCCTCCAACCCTGGCAATACTAGTCAGTCAATCTTTTCTGAACTCTTGCAAGTTTCAAAACATCTTTCCAATAGGAAGGAGATCAGAATTGCACACAATATTTCAAAAGTGGCCAAACCAACATCTTGTGCAGCCACAACATCTTGTACAGTTCAAACTCCTGTACTCAATGCTCTGACCAATAAAGGAAAGCAGAGCAAACACCTTCTTCACCATCCTATCTACCTGCGACTCTACTTTCAAGGAGCTATGAACCTGATAGTGACAAATGCCTGCATGCTTTCTGGTGAAGAGTTTCATGAAAGGTACAATGTTGTTGTCAGTAACCTTAGCATTCAAGTGTTAAGATTACATTAAAATATATGATTTAAAGACACACAGGCATGATAGACGTTTGGAACAGGGTTTCACTAGCAGCAGTTGATACTATGTCAATTATTAAACTGAAATCTGAAATTGAGGTTTTTTTGTCGGTCAAATAAATTAAGGGATACCAGGCAAAAGCATGTTGCTGGAGTTAAATTGCAAATCAGTCATGACCTCATTGATTTTTTAAAAATTCATTAACCTCCAGAAGGAGAAATTCCATTGCATCGCAGATTTAAATGCATGTCCCCTTAATCTGTAACCAAGTCCCCTAATTCAAGACTTGCCCCACTCCTCAATATTCTATCCTCCCAGTCTCTCCAGAATGTTGAATGTTCCAATAAGAACATGCCTCACTCTTCTAAGCTCTAATGAATAAATATCTGACTTGTTTAGCTATTTTTGGCAAGTCAACCTCTCTGTGATAGGAATCAGCCCAGTGAATCTTTATTGAACTGCCTCCAATTCCAATGCATCATTTTTAATATGGGAGTTAAACCGTGCACAACATCCCACCAACACACTGTAGTTGCAACAAGACTTCCCTATATTTAAACTCCAACCCCCTAATAATAAGGGCAAATCCATTTGCCTTTTTAGCTACATGTTGCAACAGCATGCTGACTTTGTGCTTCATGCAGAAGACACTCAAATCCCTCTATGCTGAACTTTTTTGATTTGATTTGATTTATTATTGTCACATGCAGTGAGATACAGTGAAAAGTAGCGTTTTGTGTGCTATCCAGGCCAATCATACTTTTGTAAGTACATCAGGGTAACAGAACACAATATAGAATATGGTGTTACAGCTGCAGAGAACGTGCGAAGATCAACTCTAATGCACGGAACATCTCTTCATAAGTCTGATAACAGGGGGGAAGAAGCTGCTCTTGAATTTGTTGGTACATGGTTTCAAACTCTTGTATCTTCTGCCTGATGGAAGAGGGTGGAAGAGAGTACACCGGGATGGGATAGGATCTTTGATGATGTTGGCTGCTCTCTTGAAACAGTGGAAAGTATAGGCAGAGTCAATGGAAGGAAGGCTGGTTTGTGTGATGAACTGGGCTGCATTCGCAACTCTCTGTAGTTTCTTGCAGATTTGGCCAGAACAGTTGCCATACCAAGCTGTGATGCATCTGGATAGGATGCTTTAGATGGCGCACTTATAAAAGTTGGTAAGAGTCATTGTAGACATGCTGAATTTCCTTAGCCTTCTGAGGAGAAATTCTATTGCATCGCAGAATTAAATGCATATCCCCTTCATCTGTAACCATATCCCGTAATTCAAGACTCCCCCACTAGTGGAATCATCTTCTCAATATTCTATCCTTTCTTATTTGGAGTGTCTCAATTTTTTTCTAAAATTGATTGTTTTGATTCTTCCTGCCAAAGTGCTTCTGCCAAATTTTGTCCACTCATTCAAACTACCTCTTGCAGATTTCTTATATCTGCATCAGGATGTGCCTTACCGCCTACTTTTGTATTGTCAACAGATTTGGATACATTACACTCTGCCATCTCCTCCAGGTCATGAAGTCAAATAATATGCATTTGAGGCCCCAGGATTGATCCTTGTGGTAATCCACATTTCTCCTACAGGAAATTTGCAGTCTTACATCCCCACAGAATTCCATGAGCAATATATTCAAATATCCCATTGCCAACAAGATCCAATTCAGATGGAGACTCGATGATTTCATTTGTCCAATGTCAGGAAAGCATGGTTGTTCTTGTACGATTTGGTCATCATGAAGATGTGTAATTTTGTCTATTTGCACACTGCAACTTTTGCATCACGACAAAACACTTTGACATTAAGGAAGTCCAAATGTGCTGTATAACAGCCAAGAAACCTACACTGAGAGTTCAACTTGAGATAGAAAAACGTGATCAGGTATCCCATCAAAATAATGGAAAAAAATATAAAGCCAATTTTAATTTAAAATCAAAACCATTTTCATCCCCATCCCTATTTTTCTCAAAGATTCTGTAACATATTGGAATGCTGGGAACTCTCTGGTAACTTGTCTAAATTATGAGTACCATCATATTTTGTGATCTTACATGTAAGAGGAAAAAGGAAATTGAACCCAAAACCTTAAAGTACACTTCTTCCTTAAGGATTACTAAACTCAGATCAAAATGAGAAGCTGCACTTGTTTCCTCCTTTGTTTCACATATATATTAGAAGATAAATAATTATTCTTTGCCAATTTTTCCAGGCCAGAGATCAAATTGGAGCTTTGTACTTAGCAATGGTTCAGTACAGTGATAGTCAATGTCAACTTTCAAACTTCCAGGATGTCCTTTGGACTATCCTTAAGTTTCAATTGTCAGTAAAAAAAAGGCCTTTATACATTTTTCTAGCATTTGGCTGTCAATTAGCTGAGTTAAACTGTGTACTTGTATTCTTTCATTTCTCATCAATTCAGCATTAGTGCTGCAATCTGCTGAGAGCTCCTGACAATTTAATGATAACAGTTGGATATGAATCCTGATAATTAATTCATCCTAATTGTCATTTAAGATGTTGAGGTGGGTAAACATTTATTGTTAAAACATATTCATATGAAGAAACAATATATAAACTGTAAAATCAAAATAATTTTAAACATAGGACAGACAGAATCATCAGATTTTTGATTAGATTAGATTCCCTACAGTGTGGAAACTGGCCATTCGGCCCAACAAGTCCACACTAACCCTCCGAAGAATAACCCACCCAAACCCATTCCCCTACATTTACCCCTGACTAATGCACCTAACACTCTGGGCAATTTAGCATGGCCAATTCATCTAACCTGCACATTTTTGGACTGTGGGAAGAAACTGGAGAACCCAGAGGAAACCCACACAGACACGGGGAGAATATGCAAACTCCACACAGACAGTTGCCCAGGGCTGAAATTGAATCTGGGACCCGGGTGCTGTGAGGCAGCAGTGCTAACCACTGAGCCATTAGGATGATACAGCATAAGGAAAGCCATTTAGCCACGTGTGCTGGATGTTCTGTTGTCCAAAATACTCAGAATTATTTTGCATCAAAAACAACAAACGCAACTTCTACAGGATTTTTGGTGTGAGTGAAAGACATTGACTGAATCACGAAGACCTAAGTTCAGTTCCTGTGCTTAGCTCACTCATCTTATCCAAAATGGTATTGGGATATTATAACTCATTGGTGAAAATTCAGCCAAGTTCTCACTTGATGATCATTATCCAGTGCTACTTTGGAGATGCCAGTGTTGGACTGGGGTCAAAGTTAACTGGTGGGCAAAGTTACAAATCACACAACACCAAGTTATAGTCCAACAGATTTTTTTGGAAGCACTAGCTTTCGAAGCACTGCTCCTTCATCACATGTTTGCCTGAAGAAGCAGCACTTTGAAAGCTCGTGCTTCCAAATAAACCTGTTGGACTATAACCTGGTGTTGTGTGATTTTTAACATTATCCAGTGCTGCTTATTAGAAAACATACAAATGTGGAAATTTAAAGAGAAGGATGTGGTTCATCCATATTTTCTACTGCAGGTCAAATAGTCTGTTCATCTTCATTGTTCAGGGTCACAAATGGGAAACAATCATTTGGAAAGGATGATCATTTCCCATGGAGCAATGATTATGTCAGAAGATATTGGACCTTCATATTAAAAAAAACTGGCCTGGATAAATACTTATTAGGTTATTTTACCATATATTAAAACTGCTTGGACACCTAACATTTATAAATTAAACTTTAAATACTGATTCTCCATTCTAGACTAAATATGAAAGGATGTTGAGGAGAAACATCAGAACAGTTTCACGCTCTTCATGGTTTCACATAGACTTATTAAATTAGGCTAATTGCAACAAGTTGGCACTGCATAACTTTAATATTGACAGCACTATATTAATATATTTAAAAGATTCAATCAGTGGATACAACAGCTGAAGGACATAGTTAAGTTTTCTTCTCTTTGATGCCCGTGATATTTGCTTGAACAGCAGTAAAAGTCCTTGTACTCTGTCCTTGATGCCTGCGCCCTGTCCTATCTGTTGGAAGGGAGGCAATGAGATAAGACGGAAACTTACTGTAAACTCCTTGGAACTACGAGTTCTCCATTATATCATCATTTTGAATGCACTGACGCATAGGATGTATCAACAGATGATAATAAGAGCAATTTCTTCGAATATCGGACACATGTTAACAATGTACATTTTTCCACTAACTTTTGTTTCCAATTATACATATCATAACTCTTCCATGACCGTTTGTTAAATACGTGCTATTCCGTTTGAACGAGGGCTTTGTACTAAAAAATCTTGCAGGTGCAGCAGAGACCTTGGCCGGAGTCTGCAGCTGATTTTTTTTATATTCGAAAACAGTTACACTGTGTTGTTAAATAAGCCGTCAAGGTCTTTCAAATGGGATAAATGTGCATGAGAGACAGCTTCTCAGTATTCTGTCTGCAAGAGGGGTAAGTAGTACTTTTGCGGTGGAAATTGATTGGGCATAATTACGAACAGAATAATATCAATGTAAATGTATACAGCTGTCTGTTAATGCATTTTCTTTCATCAATAAGTTTTTTTTATGTTAGTCTTCAGGACAGAAGTGGTTAGGTGAAACTTTACGAAAGCAAGAGTTAAGATATTTCAAGGCATTTAGGAAAATTTTCACAAAGCCTCAAACCTTTTTTTGTGTGTAGTGCAGGTTTGCGTCATCACAGACCTTCTATTTTTATGCACTTGCAAGGATAAATTTGCATTTGAGAAAAACTTCGATTTGCTACCGAGGCTAAATATAGCAACTTGAAATGGTCAGTGTTGAATGATGGTGTAGGTCTATTCAGTTGAATAATGCCGCGTGTCCCATTTTAACAAAGCCTTTTGAATGGATTTATTGCAGGACTGCACAGCACCTTCTGGGACTTCGTCTGTACTCGTTGTTCCTTTTTCCTATGCACATACCTCTTTGAGAATTTGGTCTAAAGAGGCATAGGGCATGGGAAAATGGGGCGATGGAGGCTGCACCTTCCGCCTGCTAACCATTGATGAAGAAACCTGCGTCATATTAGGTCGCCGCCAATCGCTTTGTGAAAGTGGCTGGCAAAATCTCCGAACGCCTCTCTTTTTCAATATACTACTTTTAAGAGAAAAATCAAACTGCCGGCACCTTTATATTTCTATTCGTTGCTGAAATAAAGTCGTCAATATTCAATTTCAGTGCCTGAGTGTCATCTGTGTTTCAAACTAGTTTTCCACGTCGGGTGCAAATCGAAAGTCATGGGTGGACTAATTTGTTCAAATATAGTTCTGATGAAGCCAATTATATATTTTCAGAAATAGCATATTTTACAGTAGCGTTATGTCAAAGACATCACCAAATATAAAATAAAAAGTCAGTCTTTGTCAAACAGGCAAAAACCATTCAATCTGTCAGTCAAATCTCGGAATTCGGAGCTCAAATACACACACCTTATTTCTGGACACGACTTGTATACTCTATATATGGACTTGGGGTCCAAATGCTTCCAACATTCATAGATTGTAAATGTTTAACTGGAAAACATGCCTGGGAATGATTAATACAAAAGCCAAGCAACTGATGACTGTTTGATCACTACTCAAGCTCAAACAAGCAGATTAAATTTCATGTAATGGTGACAAAAAAATACGAAAATAATCCCGTCAAAATCTATGGGAAGGAGAAAAGAGACTGTAAATTAGGATTGGGACTGCATTCTAAAAGCGCCTCTGTAGCTAATGCAATGGCACGACTCTTGAACTGAATTGCCAACAGCTCCGTATGTGTGGGTCTGATCTCCAGCATCTGCAGCCCTCACTTAGCTCCCAGATGGCCTCGCCATTTATAAAGTTCAATGAGAAAAGTAATTATTGTGGGCAGTGAGAAGGGGATAGCCCAGTGCGTGCGTTACTCACATTTTAAATGATGAACGATCAAAGATCAAGTCTTTAAATTTACTTTATCTTGGTTTGAAACTTTCCATATCGTTAACCCACGATATTGTCCGATCGTTTTAAGAGAATGCATTGATTGCACTCGCCGTCCATGGTCAGTAACTGGTCGGGAAGTTGTGCCTCGGCTTTAAATGGAGTATTTGAGGCCCACCAGCTGCCAGCTAAAAGGTCTTCCAAAGCAGTTAGTTGTCAACCTCAAAAGTAAACGTACTACATTCCTTAAGTCAAGAAGTAAAAAAAGAATAGACAGATGTGGTTCTTCCAGGTTGTCCGCTTTAGAAAATTAAACTATTTCTTTCTCAGGAGTTATTGCCAGCAGATTTTTCAGGTGCCCATAGCACTACATTAAATAGAAAGTAAAACAAGTGAATGTGCTGCTATTTGACTGAGGGGGGCTTCACAGTTCAAATTGAGTCTATCCTCGCTGGTGCGGGGAGGGGGGCGAAATGTTCCCGTGGATTTATTTTAAACAAATTAGGATTTGGTCACAGCTGCACACAGATGAAATGCTACACCCCACGCAATACCAACTCTCCCCTCCCCTACCGTTTCTAGTGCATCTTTGAACACTTGGTAACTTACTGCAGTTCAGTGGGTACCTGGAAATCATAGAATCCCTACAGTGTGGAAACTGGCCATTTGGCCCTCCGAAGAGTAACCCGCAGACCCACTACCCTAACTAACGCACCTGACCTACACATCCCTGAACATTTAGCATGTTCAATTCACCTAACCTACAAATCTTTTGGACTGTGGGAGCAAACTAGAGCAGCCGGAGGACACAGGGAGAATGTGCAAACTCCACACAGACAGTCGCCCGAGGCTGGAATCACCTGGGTCCCGAGCGCTGTGAAGCAGCAGTGCTAACCACTGAACCACCGTGTCGCTAAAGGTATGACATCTAGAGTGTGTGACCTATTCCCTGCAAACTGTTCACAGATTCCTAACATCCGCAGTACTTTGTTTCATTTTAAGGTTGATTTGGAAATGTGCTCTCACACTTTGGAATTGAGTGATCTCAGCACTTTATTTCGTCCAGATGTGCAGTTGTATTAATTCGTAGTTGCATTCGCCTCACTTTTCCTGAAGAGATACCTGAACCTTCAGGAGCAAGAATTCTGGCTGATTTTCTCTCTAACCAGGAGAAGCAATGTTTTTGAACGTTCCCCACCGCCCCCCCCCCCCCCCCCCCCCCCCACCACACACACACACACACACACGGGTACCCCGTGCCTTTGACCTTCCAGATTAAACAAAACATTTTTCACTCCGCTCCACAGAGGGACTTGTTTTCCATTGGTGACGCCCAGAGCACATTCCCAAAACAACTTTAAAATAAAACAAGGAACTGTGATGTTCGAAATCTGAAGTAAAAACAGGAATCGCTGGAATTGCTGCATGAACCAAGTACCCAATCACACACATACTCGGGGGGACTGTAACTGTTTTATTTCTGTCCCACGTGAGTCCCCTCAGCCCGAAGTAAAATATAAGTTCTGTTGGCTTAATGGGAAAGGAATATTAATATAAAGTGTGGAAGATGATCAGAGTTTAAGAAAAGGAAGGTTGCGTTGGAACAACAACAGGAAGCGCTGGAGAAACCCAGCAGTTTTGGCTGCATCTGTGGAGACAAAAAAATTAATGTTTCGGGTCGGTTCTGATCAAACATTGAATCTCAAACGCGATCTCTGCTTTCTCTGCACAGATGCTGCCAGTCCTGCTGAATTTCTCCAGTAATTTCTGTTTTTGTTCCAACACAAGCTTCCTTTTCTTAAACCCCGATCATCTTCCACACTTTATATTAATATTCCTTTCCCATTAAGTAAACTGAACTTATCATATCTTTTACTTCGGGCTGAGAGGACTCAAGTGGGACAGAAATAAGTCAGCTCCAGTGACCCCGCGTCTGCCAGTGATTGTGTACTTGGTACATGCAGCACTAGTGGTACCGATAGGAATTGCAGGCGACAGAAATGTCGAGTGTTGACAGTTGTCTGCTGGGTTACGCTGATAAGAAGCAGGAACACTCGTGGCCTATTCGGCCCATTGAGATTGCAGCTTCTTTCATCTGCACTTTCCTGCTTGATCCCCATTACCCTCGCCTTTAGGGTCAGGCTGAGGTTTGCACCGAAAATGACAGCTTCCCAGCTCGCGGTTCCTCACCGTGGCTAAGATTATGGACGACTATGTGAACTAATGGATACAACCAAATCATAAGTGGTACTGTGACTAGATCAGAACCAATCTCTAGATCCAACAAAGTAAATGGCTTGCACCGCAAGATTTTTATTTTAAATTAGTCTATATATCTAATCGACCTGTTCCGACCGCTGGAGCAGATGGGGCTTAAACCCGGGCCTTGCGGTCCAAGGGCAGAGACACTACAACTGCACCACAAGAGGGCTTTCAGGCATTTACGGGAAAAAACAAAATTTAAAATTGGGTCTTCAGGAAGAAAATGGTATTTTAGAAATAACAATTAGTAAAGTGTGCACCTCATTCATTTTATCTATTGATTCAGAAAATTGAAACAAGGAGGTCCTGAATTTACAAGGTAGTCCGAACAGGTAGAATGCGTATCTTCTAGAGACAGCAGATGCTGGAGGTTAGAAGCAAATGGAACAGCGTTGAAGTTTACTCGCAGTCCTGAGTAAGGCCTCATACAACCTGAGATTACAGGTGGGCCAGAAATACCAAACCATCAAAACTATAATAACCCACTGTGCTCACTAAATTTATTTAATGTTCACGATGTTACAGGTTTCTCCAAACTCTGAACAGAACCATATCGGCGTGTACACACCTCACAGATAGAGAGGTTTTCTTAGCTGGAGGAAATAATCAGCTCCTGCACCATTCAAAAAAAAAAGCATAGTTGCGCCTCAAGATTTTAGCTGCTGAGTGGTCAGTTAATGGGAAACACGCAATAGTCAAACTATTTAAATAGACTTTAATGAAACGACTAATGGAGTGGAAACAGAACTTGGACATGTCCTTAATTCTGTGCAAACACAACAATGAAACATTACTTTGAGACATCGACAATATTTGATACTTTAAAACAAGTCCAAAATGGCCATGCAGGACAATATCAATACCCACACTGAGACACAGGACCGAGCGCAGATCAAATATGAGTATAACAACAACAACAAAAAGTATTGGAGAAACTCAGCAGGTCTGGCAGCATCGTTGGAGGGAAAGCAGACTTTCTAGTCCAGTAACTCTTCTTCAGATAGGAATGTGTTGTGTTTGGTCTTGATCAGAATTCCTGCGTTTAACTTCCTTCAAATTTCACGATTGTTTTCCCCCAACATCTGATTTTGTAACCATTCAAAATCGGCTTGGCTCCAGTTAAGAGCTGTTTGACTTCAGTCGGAGTTTTAAAACGATTGGTCGCTGACGAACATGCCAGTCCTATGGGGATAGAAATTCAGCATGATACTGTACATCAAAACATTTTAAAGTTAGCCATAATTCGCATATTTTCTGATTTGGCGTCCATTTGTGTATGTTTAGACCTCCTGCGGTTTTATAAGCTAAATCGGACGCATACAGGAAAGTTGTCCTTTGATTCTCACCCAGACCTGTAGCAAATGTTTTATATTTGTAATTGCAGCAGTTATAAAATAAGAAAGCGCATTATATTCTGTAAAATGTCGAACATTTATTCCATCCCATTTAAGAACACACCATTTGGAAATATCTGACATCCCACTTCATTGTGAATCTGATGCTCTTTAATACCAGTGGTCTCGAAATGGAAGGAAGGGTCACCTCTGCCCTCCCCAAAGCGCACTTGTTAAATTCTAAAGCAATAAAAGTCAGTAGGCTCTACATATAATCAACCATGACACAGGCCCTGCTGTGAATCAGTGAGCTCTTAATTCAACGGTACCAAGTAAGTACAAGTTTATCGCCAACAAAAGTGCTTGCAGAAGCGGGGGCATGAAATGAGACATAATCGTGTCAGATCTTCAGAAAACTGCTGCTTTGTGAGGATTGTATTTGGTAGAGAAAAAAGTTTTAGAAAGGATTCGAGGATAAAGCCGACAAGTACAGGCCTGTCAGCCTAACATCCGTAAAGGGGAACCTTTTTGATGTAGTCATGTGAGGGGAAGTAACTGGCAATTGAAATGTATGGATTAATGAATGAAAGTCAGCTCGGATCTGTTAAAGGTACATGGTCTTTGGCGAACTGAATCGAATGCTTTGATGAATAATGGAGTGGGTTATGAGATCAGTGCGGTTGAAATGAATATGAACCTTCAAAAGGTGTAGGACAAAGCACTATGTAAGAAATTAGGAGATTAAAGGGAGCAGCACAGTTTTTTTTTCAGATTAGAGGGAACCGCGCAATAATGTTCTCGAAGGAACATAATTGGAAGTACTGTTCTGCTATTAATGATCTGGATATAAGTCAGAGCTCAATTGCGATATTTCTAATTGACAGAAGACCTGGAAAGGTAGTTATCAGGAACAAGCAGTGAAATAACCCTGGGAATGATTTAAACAGACTGCGAAATTGACATACATATGGCGGATGATACTTAATATAGAGCACTGTGAGGTAATTTACAGCAAGCCATAAAACAGTGGGGCAAACGTAGGTCCATTCGGCCCATCCAGTTTGCTCTACCACTCAATGAAATCATAACGAATTTACTGGCCTTCCACGCCACTTTCCTTCTTTGTCCCCATTGTCTTGACTCCTTCACTGATTAACCTGCCTCTCTCAGCCTTCATGAGGTAACCTCTACCGCTCTCTGTGGCAAGGAATATAACAGATTTCCAAACCTCGAGCAGAAAAAATATCCCCTCCCCACCCCCCCGTCTTCAATCAGTCATTTATTTATTTAGTCATATCAAAATGAATTCAGAAATGAGAGGCAGACAAATGAAATAAATGCAGAAACGGAGATTTCTACAAGCTTGCAACTGGCAGAGCAAGTTGCTAAAAGGCCTGGGTGATCAGGGGTGCTACCCTTCTGAAAGAAGTATTTTTGGAATTATATAATAACTGTAGTCAAAGATCACATGTCATAATTTAAAATGGAGTAGATGTCCTGAGGATTTAACTAATATGGCTTCTGCCGCGTGGCCCAGGGTGGTTTCCTGCAGCGGTGGGGAATGTGGTTCCTGTCTTCTGCTCGACCTTGAACAAAGATGGCCTTTGTCTTACTTTTTTAAAAATATGATTCCTGTTACTCATACAGCACTGTGGCAAGGTGCCTTTTCACTTTATTTTTTGTCAAAATAAGACATTACTATTTCATGCTTAATATTCATCGCACCACACGTGCGATGTTGAGAAGGTGTTTCTTTGACCACCTTTTCGATCCTCAATTTTTAAAAAACTTAATGTTTCTTTAAATCTTCTCCAGGCCCCTTCCCTCCCCTTCTCTGCAATTTTGTCCCGTCCCAGTTCTCCGTGGCCCCAGGCCATTCTATGGCCCACTATTCATGACTAGACTTTTTCTGAACTCTGAAGTTCTTTCCCTAAACCTCAATCTCCTGGTTTGAAAAACATTTTATAGTCTGCCTCTTTAATGGATTTTTAGATATCTTTTTTAGTTCCATAACACTTGTATGAAATGCATGGAAAGAGCTTTCTTCTCAATGAGAGGTAATAAGATAAATGTAGAACTCATCTAACCAGACAGGGCAAAACTACACCCACAATCCATGTCAGGGTGCGAACCAGTTAGCACTGCTTTAAAGTAATTGATAGAGGAATCACCAGTGACATTAGGGAAAACATTTTCAAGCAGGGAGTGGTTACAGAGTGGAATGCACTTACTGAGTGTGGTGGAGGCAGGGACATCCTGAGTTTCAAAAGGAATATGTTGGATTGTTGTATAAAAAGGACGAATGTGCATGGTTACAGGGACAAGAAGGGGGTGGCGCTGGGTGAGATGATCACTCCCAGCTCCAGAGCCAACACGCTGGACGAATGGCCTCGTTAACATTTCAGCGACTGTGTGAGGTTGTTGGTTGCCAATCTGACCCTGCTTCTGAAAAATCTATCCGTAAAAAAAGTTATAAAACTCTGATCTTTCCCGACACGTTTAAATCAGGAGCTGGCGCCAAGTACATGAACTGCATTGTGTTCATAGCTGATTCGGGGAAGAACAATCACTTATTCAATCCCAATTATCATTTCAATTGCGATATCCCCACAAACGAGAACACAGACAGTATTATCCCGCTTCGTCTGGAAAGGACAGGCATTTGTTCATCAAAATCAGGTCTCAGTAAATGACAGCAAAGATCCATCCTTCCATTCCAGGCGTGATTAAATCTTGCCAGTCGAGAGTATGGCACAGCAGGTCAGGAGAGTCGACGTTTCAGACGAAAACCCTCTTGCCAAGAGAGTCTATCTCCACAATTTAAAACAGAAACAAATTAGGCCACGTGTATAAATATTTACTAATACAACAAGGCGAAGCAAGACTTTATGACCCGCTGTCCCCTTTAATGGTTTCGATATTAAGTATCATAAAGGTAAGACTGGCATGAAGCGGTGCCAGTCAAATGCAGAGTTTTTACTGGAATATTCTAAATGTTTTTTGTAATGAAATCTTCTGGTCCTGAGATAGTTGCTTCCAGCCTTGGATTTCGCTGCTCTTTGGATGGTGCCTGAACTGCTGTGCTCTTCCAGCACCACTAATCCCGAATGGTCTCAGTCAGTGCCTTCATGTTTCTGGGGCTGGCATTGCAGATGCCCCTTTCGAACCAAGCCAACAAATAGAAATCTGTGACCAAGAATAAACAGATTGATCTGATTTCGCAATTACTGCCCCCGTTTGAACCCAGGATCTCTTATCCCAACCTCAGCCCATTGCTGTAACTGTGTTGTAATTAGTGCTGTCAGATAATCATATCTGTCCTGGCCTTAGTGGTTGGATTTGCAGTATTTACCTTAGTTAATTCATCACCGACACTTATCGGTATATTGATAATGTCATTTTATTTCTAGTTGAACTTGGCGCCACATCTCGATATCCTCAATTTATCACGTCGTGTATTCATGGTTCTTCTGTCGGATGTTGCAAGGGTCTGCTGGTGAGTCAAGCTCTTGTTTATTGGAATCCTTGCTTTGATGTAGAGGCGAATTTACTCATTAGTGTAACACAAAGTCCCATAAATACTGGCTGTTTGTGACCCCGCCGCCGCTCTCTGCTGTGCTCAGGGCTGAGGATGCTGGAGATCCCCTACTCTGTGGAGTGGCTTGCTCAGAGCAGTCAAAAACTGGATGGGCCTGGGCAACATGTCAGCCTGCACCAGAACCTGGACAGACAATCTGCCGGCAGCAAGCAAGCGCTCACTCTTCAACAAGAGACAGGGGACGGTGAGCTATGCAGGGCCGACACAGCGCACAGCAAAGACAGAAGGATTCCCGAGAAAGAGAGTGAAAGCTCAATAAGAAGCAAGAACCAATGGGGCAAAACTCCAAAGGGAGGTTTGGAATCCCCCGGTAAGTACTGATAATGAATAACAAGCAACAAAGGGACATCTACTCCTTAATGAACTATAGCTCCAACTTAAATCTCCTGTCCCGGCCTTAAACTTTTTTTAGTGTCAAATTACTACAGTTGCTAGAATCTGTATTGAAACAGACAAGGCTGGAGATCCCAGCGGGTCAGCCAGCATCCATGGAGAGAAAGCAAGCTAATGTTTCGAACCTAGCTGGCTCTTCATCAGAACTGAAGTTCACTCAAACGTATTTGTTTCCCTCCTAGTTATTTTTCTGTCTTTATCCAACTTTGTTTCGCGTTTCCTCCGTGTGTGCAGCTTTATACAATTGCTTCGTTCAGCTAAACTTATGAGGCCTGAATTATGGGGCTGAAATCGGAGTCCAGCTCATTTCAAAAACTGGAGAACGTGAGGATCGACCTTTTGCATTTTACTGGAGAAGGCCTAGCAATTGTCTCCGGTGGTTTGCACCAACATTCAGTGAGCTGCCATGTTTGCCTTCTCTATACAGTGAGCTGTGGAGTTAGTGCCTCCCTGGACAGGGACTCCAGAACCGAGGGATGGGCTGACCGCCGGAGGCTTCGCACTGTCTTCACCGGGGAACAACTGCGCGTTCTCGAGTTGAGTTTCCAGTGTCAGCAGTACCCCGGATCCGAGCAGAGGCGGAATCTAGCTGGAGAGCTTCATTTATCCGAGACACAGGTGAGAATTTCCCCTTCTCTAATTCGGCCCAGCATCAAACCTTGCCCCTTTCATATGCACCCCTCTAAAAATGGCGACCTCAATGAATGGGAAGATAACGCACCCTCAGCTTCTGTCTTTGGCGTCTTATCATCAACTCTGGGGAAAAAAAATTCATCTTATGCTGCCAGCTAACTTGGCCAAGGCTGGGAATGCTTGTCCAGCTACCCAGGGAACAAACACACATTTCATTCTGCTGTCAAATAGCACAATGAAATTATTGAGCAGGTGAGAAATCCCAAAATATTTGCATACAATAACAGGGAAGCATTTTCCAACCACTTACACTTACCCACACACAGCAAGTTCCTTGCTCTTTATGCCATTGACAAATGACAGAATAGACTTCTGTTGAAAGGTCATTACCAATCTAAATCATTCACTCTATTTCTCTTTACGTGGTCCAGGCAACCCATATTCAAGTCCCATCTATTAGTGTGTCATATTCAAATAGATTGATTCAAAATAATTATTTCTCTCCACAAACCTGCTGAGCGTTTCCAACATTTTCAGTTTCTGATCATATTTCCAGCATATATAGTATCTCGCTTTTACTAATTCAGTTCGTTTGGTTTTTTCCACACTAAAACAGCCAATATCCTATCAATGGATCAGTAACAGGAATTTTTTAAAAATGTCAAAAACTTTGGTAGCACAATGGGAATGAGATAAAACCAGCTGCTTTTTTGACTGCAAAATTACACTTTATTCATAAACATTATGGGCATAATTTGGGGCAGCACTGTGGCTCAGTAGTTTGCACTGTTGCCTCATAGTGCCAGGGACCCAGGCTCAATTCCATTCTTGGGCAACTGTATTGGCGTGGAATTTGCACATTTTCCCCATGTCTTTCCTCCAGGTATTCTGGTTTTCTCCCACAGTCCAAGATGTGCAGGTTAGGTGAATTGGTCATGGCAAATTGGCCCATAGTTTCAAGGAATGTGTAGGTTGGGTGGATTAGCCATGGGGAATAAAGGGTTGCAGGGATTGGGGATGGTGGTGGTGAGGAATACTTTTCAGAGGGTCAGTGTGGACCTGATGGGCTGAATGGCCTGCTTCTACACTATAGGGGTTCAATGATTCTGTGATATAAAAGGTCCTAAAATGGTTCTATATAGTCTTTACAGAGAAAAAAAAGTGAAATCTGATATCCCTCAGATCATCTCCACCGTTACAAAAACAGAGGCATTTCCATTCATGCACGAAACTACTTATATTCATTTTGAGATAAAGGGAGTGCCTGAGAACTGAACTGTTATACAGAAATACCTCAGATGGTAGCCTTTCCCCACTGCACCTTGGTGGCTTTTCAAAAACCTAATACTTTATTCATAAAATTCTTTACATGCATACATAATCATTAGAGCAGTTCGACTCTGGACAATTTTTACATATTGGGAACAAACAAGCATTTTGGACTTATACAAGATTATATTTACGTAATTTGGAGCAGTGGGAGTGTCTGATAACTGAATGGACCCTCACTGTATTTTGGCAGAAAGACACTTTGGTGGTCTTTCCCCACTGTGTGCCTTGGTGTCAGGTGCCCCAAGAATAGTTTTCGATTTAGCCAGAAGTGACAAATTCTTACAGACTTCCAATATAAATCTGTTAAAGTCTAATGTCCGTCATCATAACTGACTGCAGAATCCACTCCTCAGTCCTCCCAAACATAAGAATTTCATTATTCCCATAACTGCTGCCAGACTTTCAAAAGTCAGAATTGGTTCACTTGAAAAGCCCTTGGAAGCCAAGACTGTGACAGTTGAGTCACCAGTTTGGGGGGGTCTAGTTGTGATCATGTGATGGTCATGAGTTGGTAAACAGTCATGTTGAAACCACCTCAAATGTTACTGTGTCCAGTCAGAGACTGTAAACCCCATTGGAGAGTTGGTGGGGCAAGTAAAGCTTTTGTTTTATCTTTTGGCTCAATATCCAGTCTATGAAAGTGTTGTGTGCTGCATCTCAAAATACTACTCAGAAAACAGCCCTCCAATGTTCGCAGACTCCATTACCACCATGCCAGAGCCTCTATAGGGCAGAATCTCTCTGTCATACTGACATTTCAAAGATTTTCCAACCTTCTGCCTGCATTGTTACATATGGAATGTCAAATTCAACACGCCTCACCATATTTTCAAACTAAATTTCCAATTTTAAAGGTACAGTCTAAATGGGTACAATGTTTTATGGCTGCATTCACAATATACGCTGTTTGCAAATGTTTCCAGCTCATAGAGTCAGAGAATTCCTCCAATTATTACGTATAAACAGACATGGATTGCCAAGTTATTATATACTAACACTCCCACAATAGTCTGTAGTAAAACATTCATTTGAATTATTTAATTGTCATAAATTAATGATTTCCAAATATATTAAAACAACATGGGTTGGCATTCTATTTGACCCTGAACTGAACTTCAAGCATCTATCCCATAAAGCATCAAGCTAACTTGTCCATGTCCATTCATTTACCCTATTTTCAACTCTTCCCCAGGAAATTCAGTGCTGAAATACTTCTCCAATACTTAATGATCTTTGGTATGGACTATCTCAATGATTTCCTGGCCAGCCTCCCAATCGGCAAATTCCACAAACCTGAGCTTATGCAATACTCTACTGCCTGATCCTAACTTGCACAAAGTTTCCTTTTTCTTGTTGACCTACAATGGCTCACAGCCTACTAATACCCCAGTTTTAAAATTTTCAACCTTGTTTTCAAATCCATCCTCATAATGTCCCCCAGACCTCTCCACACCCACTCTACTCACCCACTGGTTTCACTATTTCTAATCTCCTTCAGTCATACAAGCATCAATGACATTGGAACATTCTAATTCTTGCACATCTTCAGTTTTCATCATTCCAATATTTTCATCATTCCTTCTGTGCCATAAGATCTAAAATTCCCACTCTCAAAGTCTCCAGTTGTTTATCTCTTTGCTGTTAAAAGAGTGTAAATTCCTTTTTTTTGACTAAGCTTTTAATAATCTGTGCTAAATGGCTTGATGCCCAACTTTGTTTGACAATACACTTGTGAAGCAGCTTGGAATGTTTTACTACATTCTATCTAATATAAGGTAACTTCCAGTTATTAAGACAGCATGTCTTCTGGCTCACTATGTGAAATTCCATTGGAGATCTTGCTAATGTTTATCAAAACACAGAGTTCTACTCCTCTCAGTGTATATTGTGGTAACAAGTTTCAGCAGGGAAACCATCAGAATCTCTGGGCAATAGAGGCAGAAATAGTTCAGCGATCTTTGCTAGAAAATGTCCATCAGTGTTAACTTTGTGTAAAGTAGGAGCAGACTTTGTTGCATGCTTCCTAAATATTGAATAACATGGCAATGTTTACTGTCAAAGAGTGACAATTTGAATGAGTTGGTGGGACAAGTTGGAAACCATGGAGTCATAGCCCTGTGAGTCAATTGGAGTAGATTGGTTTTCTTTGATTTATTCATGGAATGACAAGGTCAGCATTTGTGACCACACTTAATAGTACTTGAAAAGGTGATAGTGAGCCACCATTCCATATGATCTAAGAATTTCTGGTAAGGATGATTTGCATGATTAAAGAAATAAAGGAATTGTGGTTGCTAGCAGGATGGTAATGTTCTAGTAAGGACAGATTAAGGACATTTTTCATGGCCAATGATATTTTGCATAGTTTTTGATGTCAGAATCTGTATGCTGAGTACAAAAGACATATCCAAGTAGAAAAAGCATAAGGGTGTGCAGGAAGGAAAATTTATCCAGGTACTTAAAATAGCTTGAAACCATTTGGTTCATTTATTTATGATGATACTGTTTCATATTCTTTTTCAGGTCAAAACCTGGTTTCAAAATCGTCGAATGAAACTCAAACAGCAGCTTCAAGATGCTCGGGCAGAGGCATTTAAGTCCAGATTGTTTCTTCAGTATTTCTCCAATCCCTATGTCTCTATTCAAAGTTTGTATCCCATGACAGATTCCAGCTTTGTTGCTCATTTCACTGAATTTGGACCTCACCACACACAGACTTCTACCCCTTTACGTTCTCTTGACCATCGGCCAAACGTACAGCAGAGCAGTGCAAAAGCCACTCCTTGTCGATTCCACCCATATCTGCGTATCTAATAAAGCAATAAATTTATGGCAACATAAGATGCACATCAAAAATAATAATTATAGATGATCTTTCATCAGGCAACATGTTATAGTATATTTATTTTTTACATCTATTTTTGCAATCGTTTGTGGGACATTATTGCAATTGTACACACTAAATCATGAAGTCTTGAAAATCTTTCATCAGTAATCAGTCCTGAACAATCAAGCCTAAATCAGGTTGTGCTGAGAGTAAAGCAATGGTTTGCGTTCTTGTAATATACATTCCTTTTTATTGAAATTTGTTGAATCATTTGATAGATAATACAGAGGTTTTCAAAGGAGTGATCACAAGAATACATTGGAAGTTATATGGTAGACTAACTGTTTCTGAAAGATAGTGTTTCCAGCTTAGAATATCATATACACAGGACAAAATATTTATAATTATTACTGTGGTTTGCTTCAACCAGCTTGTGACTCCAGAACTACTTCCTTTGGATTTTGTCTCCAGAATTCTCTAGACCTAACTCCAAACTAAGATGCAAATTTGTAGAAACAGACAAGGTCTTTAAACGACAAATGCTCCTGCATATTATGGGTGGAACTGCTTTTCTGAATGGTCATTAGACAGTAGCAAGGAACAGTAACTCTGTTAATTCATTTCTGTTTCTGGCAAACTTATAATACTACCTCTCCTGAGATTTGTGACTCAGCCTAAAAATAAAAAAAGTGCATAGTTTCATTTCACTAGAAGTTTTATTTACATCAGTTTATACATCATGATTTCATATTTCAGTATTGAACTTAATTTATAACAAAACTAGTAATGGTAAAGGAAAAACATGTAAAGAAAGCATTGTGCAATGAGCTCTAATGTAAACTGTGTTCACACTTATAATATAATTACTTCACATAGGTTATAAACATGCTTTTCAAAACGATGTGGCCACTATTTGACAATTAATTGAAATAAGGTTGTAAGTGATAATGAGGCAGTAACCCAGTTTAGGTACTACGCAAATCAAATTTTGAAAATGTAATTGATTATTGATTCTAACAAAAACTAGTTTGTTCAAATGGTAACTAATGCCCTTTTTTAAAATGTGGTCCCTGATGCTATGGTTGGCTGAGATAAGATGGATAAAGAAAGATTCTTCCCATTAGCTGATAAATTAAGGAGAGGGAAATACAGATTTAAAATCTTAGGCAAGGGATGCTTTGGGAACGTGAAGAATTTTTTAATGCAGTCAGTAGTAATGATTGCCCATGAGGGTAGTGAAACAGGAAATAATTAATGGTTTCAAAAGGAAATTGGATAGCAGTAACAAATAAACTTCTAGGCCCATGATGATAGAGTAGAGGAAAGGGATTGTCTGGATTGGTTCATGATGAGCCAACATGGATCCAATGGACTAAACAGCATCATTCAGTGCCTTAAATAGTTCTGACACAAAATACTTAGAACAATTAATACAACTATGTTGTAAGTAATTATTAAAAACAACATTTTTTCTAATTTAATTAAGATGAAAAGTAAACATCAAAATGACAGTGACATAAAGAGAAACCTTTTTTCCAGTAAAAGTGGGTGAGTGTTATTTTAGTATGTATTAATATGGTTATATGTATAAATACAGGTTTCTTTGTTTTCAGAAATGCATTGTGCTTTAAGTTTACTCACCCTAAAATGAGTCTTGACACTGAACAGTTCATGATCTACATACGTACAGACATGTGCATCAGAAGCACAGTTGACCATTTGGAACCCTCAGTCTGAGCCACCATTTGATAACATCATGGTTGTTCTGATCAAGGCCTCAATACCACATTCTTCTCTTTTGCCCCTCAATCAAAAATCTAGTACTCAGCTTTAAAAATATTCAATGACTCTACATCCAATGTTCCCTTGGTAAGAGAATTTCACAGACCAACAATTAGCTGAGAGAAAAAAATTCTCATTAGTTATTTATAGAGTCATGAGAAGAAATGCCATTATTTTTTAAACTGTTCCTAGTTCTAGTTTCTCTTACAAGGGGAAATATTTGACAAGGAGTCAGCATTTTCAAAAAGTCCTGTTCTTGAAAGAAAATGTTTGACGTTTAGATTTATGTTAAGTGTTTGGTTATGACTGACAGCAGACCCCACACTCTGTTAATCCATTCAGGCTATGGATTGTTCATCACCATCTTTGAATATATTTATGATCTTATTATATAGGTCTTAAATTTGAACAACACAAAACTGTGTCTTTATAATAAATATATATACATATTGCATCAATCATGTGCTCCTTTTTTGTTGACAACTACATAGTTCTAATTTGCCCTCCTTTTACAAAGTCACCTCCTGTTTTGCTGACCCTGTCCCTAACATGTGCCTGTACCAAGAATCCAGCCTATTGCATCATGTCCATAATGCAATTTGCCTAAAGCTCCACTGAGCATCTTTTTCAATGTGTTCCCAAGACTTGGGTGGCATGGTGGCTCAGTGGTTAGTACTGCTGCCTCACAGCACCAGGGACCCAGGTTTGATTCCAGCCTTGGGTGATTGTCTGTGTGGAGTTTGCACATTCTCCCTGTGTCTGCATGGGTTTCCTCCGGGTGCTCCATTTCCTCCCACAGTCCACAGATGTGCAGGTCAGGTGAATTGGCCATGCTAAATTGCTCATAGTGTTCAGGAATGTGTAGGTTAGGTGCATTAGTCAGGGTAAAATATAGAATAGGTCCAGATGGGTTACTCTTCGGAGGGTCAGTGTGGACTTGCTGGACTGAAGGGCCTGTTTCCAAACTGTAAGGATTCTAATTGTAATTCTAATTATAATCCTAAAACCATCACGGCTTTTGGCTGTTCAATACTAAGCATATTTCACTGCACAAGAGTGTGGTGCTGGAAAATCCAGGAGGTCAGGCGTGGTCCAAGGAGTAGGAGAATCAACTTTTCGGGTATAAGCCCTTCATCAGGAAATGAGGCTTATGCCCGAAACGTCGATTCTTCTGCTCCTTGGATGTTGCATGACCTGTTGTGCTTTTCGAGCACCACACTCTCGACTCTGATCTCCAGCATCTGCAGTCCTCACTTTCTCCTATGTTTCACTGAAGTCAATGCAAATCTCTGCCACAGCCTATTTCTTTTTCCATAGCATATATCCAGCTAACTTAGCTGTTAAAATTGAACCTTGCTCACTTTCACCCTTTCCCCATAAATGTGTGATCAAGCTGCCAAATAGGTAGTGTGAAAATGGTGATTTTGTTTCATGTGCTGCACTTAAACTCTTTTTTTCAATAGGAAGATGGATGATTCAGGCAGTGCAACCTTGCAACTTAATGACGTTGACATGTATGGCCATGAACATTTGGAATTGTGTTGCATTGGTATAGATAGATTTTATATCACTACTACACTGTCATGGAGACAACATGTGAAAAAGTACTTAATTGAATGCAAGACAGAAAACCATTGAGTAAAACAGCAAAGAAAGAGGACATTTGGTCTGCTGAACTAATATTAGCTACTCAATTAGTCCCACTCCCCTACCTTTTGTTTCTTTTTAAATATTTATCCCAATTATCTTTTAAAATTCTATTTGAAAATATTTCCAACACACTTTCAGACAGTTTCCTTCATATTATGTAGTATAAACATTACTTTCCTCACATTACCTCAGGTGCCTTTTGCCAAACGTTCGTCCGATTAACCCTTCTATTACTAGAATGTTTCTCATTACTTATTTATAGAGTCATAGAGATGTACAGCACGGTAACAGACCCTTTGGTCCAACCCATCCATTCTGACCAGATATCCCAACCCAATCTAGTCCCACCTGCCAGCACCTGGCCCATATCCCTCCAAACCCTTCCTATTTATATACTCATCCAAATGCCTCTTAAATGTTGCAATTGTACCAGCCTCCATCACGTCCACTGGCAGCACATTCCATACACGTAGCACCCTCTGTATAAAAACGTTGCCCCTTAGGTCTCTTTTATATCTTTCCCCTCTCAACCTACACGTATGCCGTCTAGTTCTAGACTCCCCGACTACAGGGAAAAGACTTTATCTATTTAATCCCTCATAATTTTGTAAACCTCTATAAGGTCACCCCTCAGCCTCTGACGCTCCAAGGAAAACAGCCTCAGCCTGTTCAGCTTCTCCCTATAGCTCAAATTCTCCAACCATGGCAACATCCTTGTAAAATTTTTCTGCGCCCTTTCAAGTTTCACAACATCTTTCCAATAGGAAGGAGACCAGAATTGCACGCAATATTCCAACAGTGACCTAACAAATGTCCTGTACGGCTGCAACATGACCTCCCAACTCCTCTACTCAATACTCTGACCAATTAAGGAAAGCATACCAAATACCTTCTTCACTATCCTATCTACCTGCAACTCCACTTTCAAGGAGCTATGAACCTGCACACCAAGGTCTCTTTGTTTAACAATACTCCCAGGACCTTACCATTAAGTGTATAAGTCCTGCTAAGATTTATTTTCCCAAAATGCAACACCTCGCATTTATCTGAATTAAACTCCATCTGACACTTCTCAGCCCATTGGCCCATCTGATCATGATCCTGTTGTAATCTGAGGTAACCCTCTTCGCTGTCCACTAATTTTGATGTCATCTGCAAACTTACTACCTTTTATGCTCGCATCCAAATCATTTATGTAAATGACAAAAAGTAGTGGACCCAGCACTGATCCTTGTGGCACTCCACTGGGCACAGGCCTCCAGTTTGAAAAACAACACTCCACCATTACCCTCTGTCTTCTACTTTTTGAGCCAGTTCTGTATCCAAATGGCTAGTCCCCCCTGTATTCCACGAGATCTAACCTTGCTAATCAGTCTCCCATGGGGAATCTTGTCGAACACCTTACTGAAATCCATATAAATCACATTTACCACTCTGCCCTCTTCAATCCTCTTTGTTACTTCTTCAAAAAACTCAAACAAGTTTGTGAGACATGATTTCCCATGTACAAAGTCATGCTGACTATCCCTAATCAGTCCTTGCCTGTCCAAATACATGTACATCCTGTCCCTCAGGATTCCCTCCAACAACTTGCCCACCACCGAGGTCAGGCTCACCGGTCCATAGTTCCCTGGCTTGTCCTTACTACCCTTCTTAAACAGTGGCACCACGTTAGCCAACCTCCAGTCTTCCGGCACCCCATCTGTGACTATCAATGGTACAAATATCTCAACAAGAGGCCCAGCAATCACTTCTCTAGCTTCCCACAGAGTTCTAGGGTACACCTGATCAGGTCCTGGGGATTTATCCACCTTTACCCATTTCAAGACATCCAGCACTTCCTCCTCTGTAATCTGGACATTTTGCAAGATGTCACCATCTATTTCCCTACAGTCTATATCTTCCATATTCTTTTCCACAGTAAATACTGATGCAAAATAATCATTTAGTATCTCCCCCATTTTCTGCGGCTCCACACAAAGGCTGCCTTGCTGATCTTTGAGGAGCCTATTCTCTCCCTAGTTACCCTTTTGTCCTTAATCTTTTTGTAAAAACCCTTTGGATTCTCCTTAATTCTATTTGCCAAAACTATCTCATGACCCCTTTTTGCCCTCCTGATTTCCCTCTTAATTATACTCCTACTTCCTTTATACTCTTTTAAGGATTCACTCAATCTATCCTGTCTATACCTTACGTATGCTTCCTTCTTTTTCTTAACCAAACCCTCAATTTCTTTAGTCATCCAGCATTCCCAATACCTACTAGCCTTTCCCTTAACCCTAACAGAATATACTTTCTCTGGATTCTCGTTATCTCATTTCTGAAGGCTTCCCATTTTTTAGCTGTCCCTTTATCTGCCACCAATCAGCTTTTGAAAGTTCTTGCTTAATACTGTCAAACTGGCCTTTCTCCAATTTAGAACTTCAACTTTTAGATCTGATCTATTGTTTTCCATCATTATTTTAAATCTAATAGGAATATGGTCGCTGGCCCCAAAGTGCTCCCCCACTGACACCTCAGTTACCTGCCCTGCCTTATTTCCCAAGAGTAGCTCAGGTTTTGCACCTTCTCTAGTAGGTACATCCACATGCTGAATCAGAAAATTGTCTTGTACACACTTAACAAATTCCTCTCCATCTAAACCCTTAACACTTTGGTAGTCCCAGTCTATGTTTGGAAAGTTAAAATCCCCTACCAGAACCATTGTATTATTCTTATAGATAGCTGAGATCTCCTTACAAATTTGTTTTTCTCAATTTCCCTCTGCCTATTAGGGTGTCTAAAATACAATCCCAATAAGGTTATCATCCATAACTTATTTTTCAGTTCCACCCAATTAACTTCCCTGGATGTATTTCTGGGAATATCCTCCCTCAGCACAGCTGTAATGCTATCCCTTATCAAAAATGCCACTGCCTCTCCTCTCTTGCCTCCCTTTCTATCCTTCCTATAGCATTTGTATTCTGGAACATTAAGCTGCCAGTCCTGCCCATCCCTGAGCCATGTTTCTGTAATTGCTATGATATCCCAGTCCCATGTTCCTAACCATGCCCTGAAGCCATCTGCCTTCGCTACTTAATCAAAACCATTAAAGATTTCGGACACCTATTAAAAATTTAACTTGCTCTGTTATAATGAGGACAACATAAGTTTGTCTAATTATTTATCATGTAACTTAAGTCCCACATGCCAGCAAACTCCAAGGCTCTGGCAGCTTTTCTGAAGTACATAGTATTCAGAACTAATCACAGTTTCCCAGAGATTCTTTCATCTCTGAATATTTTACAAATGTTTAGCACAACACGTGCACTCTATCCTTCTGTCTATAAAGTCAAGGATTCTATATGATTCAAATGCTTGCACAAGACTTGTGACTCTAAGAGGTAAAAACAATGACTGCAGATGCTGGAAACCAGATTCTGGATTAGTGGTGCTGGAAGAGCACAGCAGTTCAGGCAGCATCCAAGGAGCAGCGAAATCGACGTTTCGGGCAAAAGCCCTTCATTAGGAATAAGGGCAGAGAGCCTGAAGCATGGAGAGATAAGCTAGAGAAGGGTGGGGGTGGGGAGAAAGTAGCATAGAGTTCAATAGGTGAGTGGGGGAGGGGATGAAGGTGATAGGTCAGGGAGGAGAGGATGGAGTGGATAGGTGGAAAAGGAGATAGGTAGGTAGGACAAGTCCGGACAGTCATGGGAACAGTGCTGAGCTGGAAGTTTGGAACTAGGGTGAGGTGGGGGAAGGGGAAATGATGAAACTGTTGAAGTCCACATTGATGCCCTGGGGTTGAAGTGTTCTGAGGTGGAAGATGAGACATTCTTCCACCAGGCGTCTGGTGGTGAGGGAGCGGCAGTGAAGGAAACCCAGGACCTTCAGGTCCTCGGCAGAGTGGGAGGGAGAGTTGAAATGTTGGACCACGGGGCAGTGTCGTTGATTGGCGCAGGTGTCCCGGAGATGTTCCCTAAAGTGCTCTGCTAGGAGGCATCCAGTCTCCCCAATGTAGAGGAGACTGCATCGGGAGCAACGGATACAATAAATGATATTAGTGGATGTGCAGGTAAAACTTTGTTGGATGTGGAAGGCTCCTTTAGGGCCTTGGATAGAGGTGAGGGAGGAGGTGTGGGCACAGGTTTTCCAGTTCCTGGGGTGGCAGGAGAAGGTGCCAGGTTGGGAGGGTGGGTTGTCAGGGGGCGTGGACCTGACCAGGTAGTCACCGAGGGAACGGTCTTTGTGGAATGTGGAAAGGGTGGGGAGGGAAATATATCCCTGATCATTTACCAGTTAGTCACAGAGGGAACGGTCTTTGCGGAAGGCGGAAAGGGGTGTGGTTGTGACTCTAAGATCCCTCTCTTCTGCAATCACTTCAAAATTGCAGCATTTACATTGTCTCACCTCAGTGCAAATTTCTCTGTCTTAAATGACATCTTGTCATACATCTTACTCAACTCATCCACCTGCATATTTACTCCTGAAAGCTGTTACCATTCTCCTCACTGTTTAGTACATTTCTAACATATAATGTTGTGTGTTTTCAAATCAAAGTCATGAATATAGGTCAAAACTTAGTGATTCCAACAGTGACCTCTGGGGGACACAACTGCACTCTTCTCTCAATCTGAAAATTAATCACCAACCATAACATTCTGCTTTCTATCCCTTATCCAATTTTTCATGTGCATTGCTACTGTCCCTGAACCTCACGGATTTTTACAAACAAATCTCTTGTGTTATGCTATATCAATGCTTTGGAAAGTCTATATACACAACCTTAATCTCAATCCTGACCAACATGCTTCATGTTTCATCAAGTAACATAAACAAGCTCATCAAACATGATGTGCCTTAACCCAATGCTGTTGCCATTCATTTATTTACTGACATTTTTGCAAGTGAAAATTAATTTTGCTGTGGATTAAGTGTTAATCTGCCACAGAATTTGGTTGACTGATCTTCTTGTTCTTGAGTTTATCCCTCCTCTTTGAACAGTATAACGTTTGTGTTCCTCCAGTCCTGGTATTATTATCCAAGGAGTAGTGGATGATTGTAGACAATCTTTATTTTCAATCTTTATTCTGCTCAGCAACTATGGACACAGTTCATTTGGATTAAGTGAAATTTCCACATCAACATTTTATCCTAACCACGATCTCCACTCCCTCCTTTATTACTGTGGCATTGGCAACATCCTCACTTTTAAGAAAGACAGGAGATACTGATGTAATACCGTAAGGCTGGCCTTTGCATCCATGAAACAATTATTAGTACTTAATCAGCCCCACCTTTTCTTTATATTTTGAGGTCAAGAAAGAAATTGGATAAATGCAAGTTCATTCTTTCTTTACTCAAGGTTGGGGTTGGAAAGTAACCAGTGTGAGTGACATATTGAATTGTATACTGTATCTTAAAATTCTTTTCCTTCAACTAAAACCTAATTCTATTCTAAAAACCAGCATAACATCCTGTTCTGGGTTGCTATAACCCTACAAATCAATAGAATCATTGAATGTTAACAGAGCAGCAGGTGACCTTTCAACTCATCATATCTATGCCAGCTTTCAGCAAGAACAACTCAGCCAAGTCCCACATCCTTGCCCTGCATTTTTTTTTCTCAATTGCTTATCCAGTTCCTTTTTAAAAGCCACAATTGAATCTACCCTATCACATTCTTAGACAAGGCATTCCAGATCCTAACCACTGACTGCATTAAAATGTTTATCTTCATGTCACTTTTGTCAATCAGCTTAAATCTGTGTTCTTAAATTTGGTTCTTCACCCTTCTGCCAAGGGAAATAGTTTCTTGCTACCTAGACTGTGTCAATCCCCTCATGGTTTTTGAATACTTCTATCCAATCTCCTCTTAAACCTCTCTTAACAAAGACAATCCCAACTCCTCCAATCAATACAAGCAAATTAAGTTGCTTGTCTTTGGAAAGATTCTCAGAAATCTTTCTAGTATTCTGCATGAAGCTAATTTAGATCCTAAGGGACCTTTCCCTTATTTTGAAATTGTCCCCTCTGCTTCTAGACTCTCTAACCATGGGAATCATTTCCTCCCTCTATCCCTTTAATCATTTGAAGGTTTCAATGAGATCATTTTTCATTCTTCAAACGTCTAGAGATTACAGGTCCATTTTCCACATTCTTTCTTCCTCGGCCAGTCCCGCTATCATTGGAACAAGTTTGGCGAACCTTTATTAGACTCCCTCAATTACAATGATATTCTCCCTAACATAAGGAAACCAAAACTGCAAACATTACTTTAAGTGCAGTCCAAACGACATTTCACACAATCGAAGGAAGATTTCTCCATTCCTGTACTGGAATCCTCTTGCAATAAAGGCTAACAGTCTCTCAGCTTTTGTACTTTTGTTAGCCTCCAGTGACTTACTGTCAGGGACATCCATGCCCTTTGTTACATCTACCGTTTACAACCTCGCACCATTCCATCAGCAGTTTTCCTACCAAAGTGGCTAACTTCACATTTTTTCTATCTGCCACACCTTATCCAATCATCAAGTCTGTTCAAATCTCTTTGAAGGTGCTTTGCATCTTCCTCACAGCACATGTTATCACATAGCTTTGTGAACTTGGAAATAGGACTTTACGTCCCCATATCCATATTTTGTGAACAGCAGAGACCCAAGTACTCATCCTTGTGGGATTTCACTGGTCAAAACCTGTCAGAAAATGGTTCATTTATTGCTACTCTCTGTTTTCCACATTTTAAACATTCCAAAATCCACCTCATACAGTACCTCCCATCCTAAGTGCTTTCATTTATGCCAGCCAACTTCCTTTTGTGGAGTTAGGTTTAGGGTTAGCCTTCTGAAAATTAAAATATACAATGTTCATAAATTCATCATTCAACTGTGTTAAGAACCTCCTCAAAACACTCCAAAAAGTTGCTCAAACGTTATTTCTCCATTCACAAACCAACACCGATTATTGCCAATCCAATCATTATTATCCAACTGTCCACTGATCACATCCTTTATAATAAATGCTAGCAATTTCCTAAAATTGGTATAAGGCTAACAGGTATGTGATTCCCTATTTTCTTTCTGCCTCCTTTTTCAAACAGTGGGGCTACATTTGCTACTTCCCGATCTTTTGGAACCATTCCAGTATCTGTTGAATTTTGGAAGGGGATCATTGATTTTCTATCATTTGCATAGATAATGTTTCTCAGCACTCTGAGATGTAGAATAGGTGCTCAGGGACTTATCAACCTGCAGTCCCATTAATTGCTCTGACACAATCTTTTTACTAACATGAATCTCCTTCAATTTCTCATCCTCCCAAGTCCCATGGATTTCTCATTCTGGAATGCTGTTTATCACACACAGTAATGAAAGACCCAACCTAATCATTTAGCTACAATGCTTTTCTCATTATAAATTCTCCTAATTCTGCCTTTTATCAACCTTTGTCTTAACCAATCAGTTCCTTTCTAAACAAATATAGAATTGCTTAGATCCTGTTTTTATGTTTTTGGCTCGTATGTGTTCATATTCTATTCTCCTTTTATTCGTTTGTTGATCTTCCTTTGCTCTGTTCTAAACAATTCAAGTTTTCTGGTGTCTCTGGAATCTTCATAGACCTTTTTCTTTAATCTTACACAACGCTTAATGTCCAATGTTAACTATAGTTGACTGACTGTTTTAGATTTTTATGCTTTGAATGAATGTATGGTTTCTGTACACTATTTAATAAATATTTAAGGACTATCCATTCCCAAAGTATCATCATAGCTTTTAATGTATTGTCCCAATCCATATCGGCCAATTTGCACCTCATTCCTTCATAATTTGCTTCATTCAAATGTAACACCTACCTCAGATTACTCAATCTACCTTCAACATCTTTCATATGACAATCACTCATCTTTACAGGTTATTTTATGAAAACATTATGAATTAGCCCTTTATCTTGGCATAAAATAATTTGTTCTGTCTGTAAATTAGCTGGCAGAGTTGGAAGTTTTGTTTTCAGACATTTTGTCACTTGACTAGGTAACATCATCAGTGAGTGACTCTGGTGAAGCACTGGTGGTATGTCCTACCTCTCTATTTATAGGTCTTGGTTTCTTAAGGTGCATGATGTCATTTATGGTTCTTTTTCTCAAGGGAAAGAACATGGGATCTAAGTTGATGTGTTTATTGATGGAGTTCTGGTTGGAATACCATACCTCTAAGAATTCTCGCGCGTGTCTTTGTTTTGCCTGTCCTAGGATGTGTGTGTTGTCCCAGTCAAAGTGGTGTCCTTTTTTTGTCTGTATGTATGGAAACTAGTTCTTTCTTCAGTTGCTCAATATTCTGCTCTAGAAAGCCATTCCTAACACATTCCAGCAACTGCTTCTCCACAGCATGAGGGTTCATTATGTTGACCTAACTTTTACACAGATTGAAGTCATCCATGATTACCGAATTACCCATGTTACATGCTTCTCTAAGCTCCTGATTAATACCATAGCCACATTATCAGTACTGTGTGCTGGCCTGTAAACAACTAGCACCACTGTTCGCTGCTTGTTGCTGTCGCTTAGCTCCATCCAAACACATTCTTCCAGTCTGCGATCCTTCCTTATTAATGTACTGACCTCATCCTTTATTATCAGTACAACTACAAGCTGCTTTTTCTTTCTGCTCATTCTTCCTAAATGTCAAATATCTCTCAAAGTTCAGTTTACAGCCTTGGTCACCATGCAGTCATACTCCCAGAATGGAAAATAGATCATAATCAATGACCTCTCATAAATGTAATAATAATTTTTCAGATGATTTTGCCAATGAATGGCAAGTAGGTAAGAAGAGACGGCAAAAGATAGATCCTTAGGGGACACCCTTTGGATTCATTTTTAACCCTATTTGTCAGAGCTCTCACATGTTCCCTTTTTGCCCTCCTGATTTCCCTCTTTAGTAAACTCCTACTGCTTTTATATTCTTCTAAGGATCCATTCGATCTCTGTTGTCCAAATGACATATGCTTCCTTCTTTTTCTTGACCAAAACCTCAATTTCTCTAGTCATCCAGTGTTCCCTACACCTACCAGCTTTGCCTTTCACTACAACAATAACATACTGTCTCTGGACTCTGGTTATCTCGTTTTTGAAGGCTTCCCGTTTTCCAGCTGTCCCTTTACCTGCAAACATCTGCCCCTCCAATCAACCTAAGTAAGTCCTTGCCTCATATGCTCTTCGGGTTAAATGGATCAAAGGGTATGGGGAAGAAAGGAGGAACAAGGTAATAAGTTGGATGATCAGCAGTGATCATATTGAGTGAAAGAGCAGGTTCAAAGAGTCAACTGGAAAACTCCTGCTCCTATTTTCTCTATTTCTACTATGGATGTACCTACTAGAGAAGGTGCAAAACTTGACTTACTTTTGGGAAATAAGGCAGGGCAGGTGACTGAGGTGTCAGCGGCGGAGCACTTTGGGGCCAGCGACCATAATTCTATTAGTTTTTAAAATAGTGATGGAAAAGGATAGATCAGATCTAAAAGTTGAAGTTCTAAATTGGAGATAGGCCAATTCTGATGGTATAAGGCAAGAACATTTGAAAGCTGATTGAGAGCAGATGTGCGCAGGTAAATGGACGGCTGGAAAATGGGAAGCCTTCAGAAATTAGATAATGAGAATCCAGAAAAAGTATATTCCTGTCAGGGTGAAAGGAAAGGCTGGTAGGTATAGGGAACATTGGATAACTAAAGAAATTGAGGGTTTGGTTAAGAAAAAGAAGAAAGCATATGTAAGGTATAGACAGGATAGATCAAGTAAATCTTTAGAAGAGTATAAAGGAAGTAGGAGTATAATTAAGAGGGAGGTCAGGAGGGCAAAAAGGGGACATGAGATAGCTTTGGCAAATAGAACTAAGGAGAATCCGAAGAGTTCTTACAAATACATTAAGGACAAAAGGGTAACCAGGGAGAGAATAGGGCCCCTCAAAGATCAGCAAGGCAGCCTTTGTGTGGAGCCGCAGAAAATGGGGGAGATACTAAATGAGTATTTTGCATCAGTATTTACTGTGGAAAAGGATATGGAAGATATAGACTGTAGGGAAATAGATGGTGACATCTTGCAGAATTTCCAGATTACAGAGGAGGAAGTGCTGAATGTCTTGAAATGGGTAAAGGTGGATAAATCCCCAGGACCTGATCAGGTGTACCCGAGAACTCTGTGGGAAGCTAGAGAAGTGATTGCTGGGCCTCTTGCTGAGATAAATGTATATATGGATAGTCACAGGTGAGGTGCCAGAAGACTGGAGATTGGCAAACATGGTTCCACTGTTTAAGAAGGGTGGTAAGGACAAGTCAGGGAACTATAGACCGGTGAGCCTGACCTTGGTGGTGGGCAAGTTGTGGAGGGAATCCTGAGTGACAGGATGTACATGTATTTGGAAAGGCAAGGACTGATTAGGGATAGTCAGCATGGCTTTGTGCGTGGGAAATCATGTCCCACAAACTTGATTGAGTTTTTTGAAGAAGTAACAAAGAGGATTGATGAGGACAGAGCAGTAGATGTGATCTGTATGGACTTCAGTAAGATGTTCGACAAGTTTCCCCATAGGAGACTGATTAGCAAGATTAGATCTCATGGAATACAGGGAGAACTAGCCATTTGGATAGAGAACTGGTTCAAAGGTAGCAGACAGAGGGTGATGGTGGGGGGGTTGTTTTTCAGGCTGGAGGCCTGTGCCCAGTGGAGTGCCACAAGGATCGGTGCTGGGTCCACTACTTTTTGTCATTTACATAAATGATTTGGATGCGAGCATTAGAGGTACAGTTAGTAAGTTTGCAGATGACACCAAAATTGGAAGTTGGAGGGGGCCCCACAGCCAGGGACAAAGTGTAGTGGACAGCGAAGAGGGTTCCCTTCTAACTGGGGTTACTATTTGTTACATCCTTAGCAAACCAATTAGCATTTCCTCCACAGAGTTCACATTCTTGTTGACTCAGCTCCTGGCTGAAACAATTACGCACTGATGGAGTTCAGTTATTTTTTATATAATGAATTTCGAATTGCAGAAGAAACATAAATTTCCTATATCCCACAGGTTGGTTCTTGTTTAACTGTTGGTGGGAGGAGGGGGGAAGAATTCTAACAGGTAGGATTTTTTGAATTGATTATTTTTGCAATGACTTCAAATAATCCACTACTGGCATTTATAAATTCACTGTAGGGCGGCATGGTGGCTCAGTGGTTAGCACTGCTCCCTCACAGCACCAGGGTCCCAAGCTCGCTTCCAGCCTCAGGTGACTATGTGGAGTTTGCACATTCTCCCCATGTGTGTGTGTGTGTGTGTGTTTCCTCCAGGTGCTCCGGTTTCCTCCCACAGTCACAAAGGGTTAGGTGAATTGGTCATGCTAAATTGTCCGTAGTGTGAGGTGCATTAGTCAGGGGTAAATGTAGGGGAATGGGTCTGGGTGGAGGGGGAGGGGGTTGCTCTTCGGAGGGTTGATGTAGACTTGTTGGGCCAAAGGGTCTGTTTCCACACTGTAGGGATTCTAATCTAAAAAAAACCTATATTGGTTTATGTTTGAAAGTAATAAGTCCAAATATCTTTGATTGTTTCTAAGACTTCGTTTGACGGTGTGAGACATTGGTGATTGGTGCGCTAGCTGGCAAAGAGAGAGCAATGAATTGGGACAGATCACTGCAAACCTGGTCACACCCAGTGCCTTTGAGGTACACTCAGATTTGCTTCACTAGTGCCCAGTCATTTTTTCAGGCAACTGCACACTCCGCTGTTTAAGCTTTCCTAGCACTGCTGGAGATGCAAAAGGGATTACAAGACGCTTTTACTGAAAGAAGAATTCTTGGGATTAGTGTTTCAAAACCAAAAGGATATCGCCACCATTAGTACAAGGATTTATTTACATCACTAAGCAAAATTAAAGCCCTCCTTAGCCCCAGGAGTTAATTTTCTTGGGGCAAGTTTATGTTCAGAAATTCTCATAAAGTTTAAACAAAAATGACGAATACATTCTGATTTTAATGCCCTCAATTCCGTTGATAAATGGACCGCTTGTCCAGTTACGCACTTTAAACAAAACGATTAGAAGGGGAAAGTTGGCGAGTTTTAACCAAGTGGCTGAATCTGAAAGAACCAAATTAGCCCCTGTGTCTAACATCACAGCGCCTACATTTTCGCACGCAGACGGGCGCCAAGAGTCTGGCGCTCAAGTGTTAATATAAATCGTCCTTGTTGTGGCTGTTCCGATCGTTTGACTATGATCAAAGTCTCGTGGGAAGGGAAAACAATAAAGCCAGCCAAACAAATGCAAATTATAGTGTTTACAAATCATTTACAGTGCTGGCGGATTGTTGCTAATCTCTAAACGCGGCCAGCGATACACAAGATGTTTATGGTAAACCTCACGACAACTGATAGCCATGACCAGAGATTTGTTTGAAGATGAGAGCTGGGTAAATCCCATCTAACGTCACACTTTTCACTAAGAAGGACTGACGTCGTCATATATGAAAATAACAGCGATGAATTCCTCTTGTATTGACGCCCAGGCCAACAGTGTACACTCACATTTCTGGCATCCCTCAAACATGTGAATTTGTTAGTAGGAATTTGAGAGTCCCTTTCCAAATGACCCTTCAGGATAGAGTGATGTTTTAATATAAAGCAATTTACTGCTGATAGTGGAAATTGGAGTGATGCTTTGATGGGTGTATATTCGGTTCTAATAAGTACGGTCATATATTTCATACCCCAACTCCGTTTGACCAAAAGTTAAACTTTTAAGTCTATAACATCTATAATTACCAAGGCTTCCAATTCAGTAGCATTGTCCCTTTCGCCTGCTGCATTAGCCTCAAACTGTTCAGGAAGAATATATCAACCTTGGAAAGAGTACAGCAAGGATGTCCATTCTTTGGGTTTTTTTTCCCAGAGTGTTGGTGTCACTGACCAGGCTGGCATTTGATATCTATCCCTAGCTGTCACTGAGAAGGTGAGTCACCTTCTCAGGCCACTGTAGCCCATGTAGTATAGGTGCCTCCCTTGTGCCACAAGGAAGAAAGTTGCAGGACTTTAACCCAGTGGCAGTGAAGAAATGGCCATATAGCTCAAAATGGGTGTAAGTGGGTACTGTAGATGTTGGAGATTAGAGTCGAGCTTTTCAGATGCTGCCTGACCTGCTGTGCTTTTCCAGCACCACTGTAATATAGTTCCAAATAAGGATGGTTTATAGCTTAATACAACAACTGCTGGAGCTTGAGAGGAATTTTGCATGGTGGTGTTGCCATGCATCTGCTGCTCTTGTCCTTCTGGGTAGCAGGGGCCAGAGTTTTATAAGATCCTGTCATTATGGGCGGCACGGTGGCACAGTGGTTAGCACTGCTGCCTCACAGCGCCTGTAGACCCGGGGTTCAATTCCCGACTCAGGCGACTGACTGTGTGGAGTTTGCACGTTCTCCCCGTGTCTGCGTGGGTTTCCTCCGGGTGCTCCGGTTTCCTCCCACAGTCCAAAGATGTGCGGGTCAGGTGAATTGGCCAAGCTAAATTGCCCGTAGTGTTAGGTAAGGGGTAATATGTAGGGGTATGGGTGGGTTGCGCTTCGGCCGGTCGGTGTGGACTTGTTGGGCCGAAGGGCCTGTTTCCACACTGTAAGTCTAATCTAAAAAAAAGCTTGGTGCATTGCTCATTAATAGATCGTACACTCTGTTGCTACTGTATGCCACTGGCTGAAGATGTGAATGTTCAAAGTAATGGATGATGTACTGAGAAATTGGACTGCTTTCTCCTTAATTCTGTTGAGCATCTCAAGTATTGTTGAAGCTGCACTCATCCAGATAACTGGTGTGTATTCCATCACATCCCTGATTTGTTTGTTTTAAGTGGACAGGCTTTTGATTACAGTTGAAAATGCGTTGCTGGTTAAAGCACAGCAGGTCAGGCAGCATCCAAGGAATAGGAAATTCGACGTTTCGGCCATAAGCCCTTTGGAGGTGTGCTACTCACTGCACAATGCCCAGTCTTTGACTTTGCCTTGCAGCTTCAATATTTATGTGGCTAGTCCAGTTAAGCTTCTTGTCAATGGCAATCCCAAAATGTTGATGGTGGTGGAATTAGTGATTGTACAGCTTGTATCTCCTTAATCCAGCAGCCTCATGTTGGACAGTCCAGAGAATTTGCCTGACCACATGAGGACACATGTCAGGGTCAACACAGGAGTTCATAAACCATTCCTTTCTCTACTATCCCAAAGGGTTATACAAAGGCTATGTGTGCTAGTTTTTGATGTTGGTGTTTGCTGAGCTATCCAACTATGGAATTATCACTTACACAGGCACTTGTCAAATGGTGATGACTATTCTTCTTGTCTATTTTGTTGAATCAGTCTTGCAGCTTGGTTGGAGTAATATATTTTGTTCTTTGATGTGTTTCCATTACATAATTTACAGAGGAACCTCGAATTTCTGATGGACATGGGTGGGGAGTGTTTCATTTGGTTCACTGAATTCCAGATGATCGAATGCCAGATAACATGGTATTACTGAACACCAGGACCTGGCAATCTTACTGGATAATCCGATATTCAGATAATCAAAAGCCAGATAATCAAGGTTCCTCTGTATGCAGATATGACCTTTTGTTGAATTTGTACATCTGCTCCAGCTATAAAATCTGTGGCCACCTTAATGCACCTAACAGTGGAAATTCTTTCTGCAATTTTGGTCTCAACTGTAAATTATTCACTTCTTTATCTTTACTATACCCACTATCACCATTCGCATAATTTCTTCATCAGCCACTTGTTTAATAATTGGTGCATCTTTGCTAACATCCATCCAATCCTGTAAACCTTCCCCTCTTCAATTTTGATCCACCCCAAGCTCAGCAGGGCTGGATGAATGGTTGGCATTCTCCAACAACTCAAGAATAATTTGTTTGTCTTGAAATAGTCTCAATCCAGTGAAATCATTCTCCTAAGCTGCATCAGACTACTCTCATGAAGGTTGGTCACAGATTATGTCATACATGCTTCAGAGTGGGCAGATAAACTTTCAGCCAGGGGCAAGCTTGTGTCCAGACCATATCCTTGAGGTGAAATTCTTTTTGAAATGTTAGTGCAGATCTTCCAGCATTAACAGCCACAAGCAATAGGTGCACAAATTTGGACCTGTATTTCAGTTTAAGAGATTGTTAGATACCCTGATTGCAAGGCTGAATCAGAGATGTATAGTTAGGGGTTAAATACACTCCAGCAGGTGTGGGGTAACTCTTGTACAATGGGCTGTAACCTCAGGCACAAACTATTTCTCAAACCACTCAAAACATAATTTAATGATTATCCAACCTTTCTGTTGTCACAGTAGAAATCTGGGAATATTTTAACCCTTCGAAGGACCTTGGGCTCACATGAGCTTGAGCAAGACCAAACATCCTGTCCTTTAAATCCTTCACTCCAGTTGACACCTCCTCAGCCTCAGCTGTTAAAGTTTCATGAGACATGCAACAACAATAGACAGCAGTTTCATCAGCGTTGTACACAGTACTGGGGATAACCACTCAGTGGAGAAAGTGAGGACTGCAGATGCTGGAGATCAGAGCTGAAAATGTGTTGCTGGAAAAGCGCAGCAGGTCAGGCAGCATCCAAGGAGCAGGAGAATCGACGTTTTGGGCATGAGCCCTTCTTCAGGAATGAGGGAAGTGTGTCTAGCAGGCTAAGATAAAAGGTAGGGAGGAGGGACTTGTGGGAGGGAGTTGGAAATGCGATAAGTGGAAGGAGGTCAAGGTGAGGGTGATAGGCCGGAGTGGGGGTGGGCGCAGAGAGGTCAGGAAGAAGATTGCAGGTTAGGAAGGTGGTGCTGAGTTCGAGGGATTTGACTGAGACAAGGTGGGGGGAGGGGAAATGAGGAAACTGGAGAAATCTGAGTTCATCCCTTGTGGTTGGAGGGTTCCTAAGCGGAAGATGAGGTGCTCTTCCTCCAGCTGTCATGTTGCTATGGTCTGGTGATGGAGGAGTCCAAGGACCTGCATGTCCTTGGTGGAGTGGGAGGGGGAGTTGAAGTGTTGAGCCATGGGGTGGTTGGGTTGGTTGGTCCAGGTGTCCCAGAAGTGTTCTTTGAAATGTTCCGCAAGTAGGCAGCCTGTCTCCCCAATATAGAGGAGGACCACTCAGTGCCAACTAACTACAAATTCTTCAACAAACTTTGCAGTTGCTTCAACATCTGCCTGCTTTTTCACTGTACACTCATTGTAGACTAAAGCTATCCCCATTCCTAAACTTCTGCTGCCATCCTCATGAATATTCATACTCATGGTGCAAGTTCAGTTCTTTGTGGAATATTTGCTTGGAAATGAATAATTCTGCACAAATGCCCATTCCAGTATTCTAGAAAATCTAAACCCCTGCGAGATCTAAAATCACTATTTTTACCCTCCTTTAATGTCTTACGGACTGCCATAACATTTTTACTTTCATTGTCAATGAAAAAAAATCTTATTCATTAGATATTTTATGTCTCACACTCTGGAAAACCCAACATTGCAAGCTTCACAATGCGCTATTTTTTTCAATAATTCAACTTTTTGCTAAATTGAAAATGACTCATGTTTGTACTTTGCTGCTCCCTTTGATGTAATTTCAGACTATTAAATCATTAAGTTCCAGGAGCACATCAGAAAACCAGAAGTACCGCATTTCCTCAGAAAACTTTCAAATTGCCGGACCATAGAGATTGCCAGAGCAGAGATTGCTGGATTAGGGAGGAACAACTTGGTATGGCATTGAATATCAAGGGGCAAAAGCTAGTCTTGCTGTGGGATGTGGCCACCACTGGCCAGCCATGATTGTTACTTGCCACCTATTTAGACTCAGCTTGAATTTTATTCACAAGCTGCTTTAGTATCTGAAGATGTGAGAATATTACAGAATATTATAAAATCATCAACCATTTCCACTTTTGATCTTATGACAGGGGCAAGGTCATTGATGAAGCAGATGAAAATGGTTGCGCCTATGACACAGCACTGGGGAACTCTTGTCACGGAACTGAAATAACTGACCTCCAACAACCAAAACAGCAACATCCTATGAATGCTGGAGGCCTGAGAATGAATATGCTTTTGACAATTTCCACCAAGCTGTTCATGATGACAGCAGTCATGGTGGGTCTTATGGCATAGTCGAGAGTGTGGTGCTGGAAAAGCACAGCAGGTCAGGCAGCATAAACGAGGAGCAGGAGAATCAGATTCCTAAGGAAGGGCTTATGCCTGATATGTCGATTCTCCTGCTCCTCGGATGCTGCCTGACCTGCGGTGCTTTTCCAGCACTACACTCTCAACTCTGAGCTCCAGCATCTGCAATTCTCCCTTTCTCCTAGCCTTATGGCATAGTGGTAGTATCTCTATCTTTGAGTCAGAAGGTCTGATTCAAGTCCGACCTCTTTGTCATAATGTGCCTGGTTAAAACAATGATATGGCTGGTTAAAATAACTGTCACAGATTGGTCTCAAGCAATCTACATAATGAAGGAGTTGAGAATAGACTTGAGGTGTTATTTGCTGCAAATGTGTTGCTGGTCAAAGCACAGCAGGCCAGGCAGCATCTCAGGAATAGAGAATTCGACGTTTCGAGCATAAGCCCTTTGCTCGAAACGTCGAATTCTCTATTCCTGAGATGCTGCCTGGCCTGCTGTGCTTTGACCAGCAACACATTTGCAGCTGTGATCTCCAGCATCTGCAGACCTCATTTTTTACTTGAGGTGTTATTTGGCCAGGATTGGTCTTTTCTGGGTTTTTGTATGCCCTCATTATCCTGTGTACTCCAAGTAAACTGGAACAGTGTGGCTAAGGCCTATTCTTGTAGTAGGGCCTATTGTTGTAGCATTGTAATATAGTTAATTGTAGCTTAAAATTAAATGCTGGTCTTTCAGACTTGAAGTTAGAAATTTTGAAGGAGGTTGGAATTTTATTTTATAATCTGCAGATGAAACTCAGTCAACTCCTAGTATTATATCTGAGATGGGTGGATACCTGTTGGCCAAAGTGTATATGGGGTGAAAGGGGAAGATGATGCATAGTGATCAATCATTCAGATGTTCCAGGATCATCCCATAACCTCCTGTGCCCGAACGATTCTGTGATTTTCTACAATTAAAATCAGCATTTGATGCTGATTTGCTAAAGGCGCAAGAAGAGCATTATTAATTTACCATTGAATGTGGTGTCCTGTGAATGTGTCTGGCTGATTAGGCACTCTGTTAGAAAATGATTTGATTTATGAGCTCGATAATATCAAACATGCAATATATTTTAATTTCCTATTTGCTTTTCTTACATTGATGGATGATGTACTTGCATATGGAGGGGCCCCAGCAGAGATATGCTGGAAATGGAATTAGAATAGATGGATTTTTGGTGACAGCTATGGACACAACGGGCCGAAGGGCCTCTTTCCGTATTGTTAAAAACTGTAATTGACTCGTTTGGTCAATTCAAAGTTGATTTAGTAGGCCACTTGCTATTATATTTTCTTTTAAATATCTTCCCAGAATTGTTACTGTGCTGAATGAGGCTATTCGGCCCGTCGGTGCAATTTTTGCATTTGCAATTGATATTACAGACAGCACAGAAGACAAACGGGTAGGGTATGGAGACACTCACTCTGTGGATCAGGAGCCAATGCATGATCGAACATGCTCTCTCTCTCTCTCTCATTTAGGCGACTTCAAGCCTGAGTAATGGAGAAAGGATAGGGCGGGGGAGCAAACTGCACAACAAACCCGTCTCCCTTTCTTGGATCTGTCACAATCAATTAAAGAGGAGAGCGTTTGTTCAGGCCGGCTGAGAATTTGCATGTCTGAAGAGGCATCAAAAGGGAAGATAATGAGCAAACAGCGGGAGCCAGTTTGAACTAATTAAAGACATCAATGCAATATTGGGAATCGCTAAAGCTGCTAATCGTTGGCGCCATGGGGTCTGTGTGTGTCCATTCTGTAGATTTTTACCTGGGCAGTCACCACACAACAAATCCCAGAGAAAAGGCTTCATTTATGTCTCTTGGCCAGTTTTCATTATTATGGGACTTGTGTTTGAGTTATATTTCGAATGTCAATACCATAGATGTTTGCCATGTTGTGTGGACGAGACATCATACCGTCCAAAGATTTTAAGCTCGTCTCATCCCAAGATCATGCTAAACAATGTGGCGGTATTATCATCGGCTCCCGTGCCGTTAGAGGTTTCAGCGTTAACGGGAGACAGACCCAAAATATTATACAAAATCCAAAATAATAAACTAATAGGGGTTAAACAAAAAATAAAATTCCAGTGAAATATCGATAGGGATGAAACAAGTAACGTTAAAATTAACCATGAGTTAATTTAATCTAAATTGGTTTCACGGTCATTTTTTTTATCACCCGAAACCATTTTCGACTTTTCTTCTGACGTTTTTGAGACCCGCAGGCATTATGGTCCCTGATTCATTCCGGATATAGAGCTGAAAATGTGTTGCTGGAAAAGCGCAGCAGGTCAGGCAGCATCCAAGGAGCAGGAGAGTCGACGTTTCGGGCATAAACCCTTCTTCATCCCTCATTCCGGATATCAATGAACATTAGCACCTCGATTCAACATCTTCAACAGTATTGATCAGAGCATTTGAAAAATATCCACATTTATGTAAATTGCAAAACTGAGACTAGTCACACTGTGAGCGCGTACAAAGTTAAAAATCACACAACACCAGGTTATAGTCCAACAGTGCTTCCAAATAAACCTGTTGGACTATAACCTGGTGTCGTGTGATTTTTAACTTTGTACATCCCAGTCCAACAGCGGCGTCTCCAAATCATGGCTGTGAGAGTGGGCACTGTTGCTTTAAAAAAAACCCCAACAAATATCATTAGGAATAGCTGAGCGAAAATAACGTGGCGAGTAAAGCGAGCTGATTGTGAGGGCGCCACACCTTGGCCCGTTGGACCCAGTTGGCCAGTGCATTCTACAGCCCAGTGGGGCGGCCTTACACCTCCACTCAATTGATACCATCGGTTGTGACAGCCTCTCACGTCTACGGTCAGTTCAAAGGCGTGAGCGACCCTGCACACACAGTCTAATGATAGCCTAATGCTCCCCAAGCGGATTGAATGGATTTACAATCACCCCATCGCGCCATTCTATTGAAGTATAGAACATACGTGGCACAACCAATAATGTGAGATGATCAGTACACCATTGTTATCCGAAATATTCACAAGTTTACATTTCCCAGTTGAATATCAATGTCTATTTGTTTTGGAGATAGATTCGGTTTTTAGTGAGTAGATTCTATTGAAAATTAGATTAGATTCCCTACAGTGTGGAACTCGAGGGAAAAAAATAACTGCATAAAATGTCTAAGTTTGATCATGTGTTTGTCTTCTGGACAAGATTTTAAAAATACAGACACTGCACATTACCAACATTAATAACAGATTCACATGCATTAAATTTAAAGTGCAACCAATTCCACAAATCTAATGCCCTTAAATAAATTAACACTTTTTGCCATAATTATCATAACATTTCTATGAATAGAGTCATAGAATTGTACAGCATGGAAATTGACCCTTCAGTCGAACTTGTCCATGCTGACCAAATACCATATCATAAATTAATTTTGTCCCTCTAAACCCTCCCTACACATATAACCATCCAGATGCCTTTTAAATGTTGTAATTGTACCAGCCTTCATCACATCTTCTGGCAGCTGATTCCATACACACGCCACCATCTGCCTGAATGATTTGCCCCTTGGGTTCCATTTAATTCTTTGTCCTCTCACCTTAAACCTATGCCCTCTAGTTTTGGACACCCCTACCCTGGAAAAAAGACCTTTGCTATTCACTCTATCAATGCACTTCATGATTTGATAAACCTCTATAAGTTCAGCCTCTGATGGTCCAGAGAAAATAGCCCCAGCCTATTCAGTCTCTCACAGTAGCTCAAACCATCCCCAACTCATGCAACACCCTTGTAAATCTTTTCAAAGCCCTTTCAAGTTTAACATCATCTTTCCTAGAGCAGCAAGACCAGAATTGAATGCAGTTATTCAAAGGTAGCCTAAACATGTTGCTTCTCAATATAGATCCTTACAGTAATAGCACACTACTATGCAACAAACTGGACTTATATGTTTAGGGTTTAATGTAGTCAAATAGCCAAGGCACTCAAATCTGTAAAACAACTGTGTTATAAAACAAAATATGATATCAGACTACAAAAGAGACATCAGGACAGATCACCAAATGCTTGACTAAACAAGTAGATTCTAAGAACTCCTTTCAACGAGGCAAAGGGGAGTTTCAGAGAGAGATTCCAAAGTTTATGGCTTTGCAGATGAATGCCACGGGTGGAGCAATTAAAGTCAAGGATTTCAAGAGGCGAGAATTAGAGTAACTCAGATTTATTGCAGGATTGTCATGTTGAGCAAGAGTTACAGTGAAAGAGTGAGGTCGTGAATGTATAAGCAAAGATGAGAAATTTAAAGTCAAAGTATTTCTTTTCCACTGAATGGAGAGGTAACAGATAAATGGCACTTGGTGCAAATTAGAATATGGACAAAGTTTAGCTGATGTTCAAGCTTATGAAGAGCTGAATATGAGAGGGTGGCTAGGACTACATGAGAGTAGTGAAGTCTAGTGGTAATGAAGACGCAGGTGAGGGGTTCATCAGCAGATGAGCTGAAGCAAGAGTGGAGTCAGATAATGTTACTGAAATTGAATTAAATTTGAATAATGTCATGGCAGGTCATCATCTCAAGTCAATGTAATATAAAAATGTACACTTCCAAAGGACCATTAAGGTGGTAAACCATTACACAAAGGTTCCTAAGAATTTGCCAAAATCCACAAATAGAAATATTAGGAGAAATCACACTACCATGACTAATTAGATGTGTTTTCTAAACATGTGCCTTAAAATTGAGGAAGACACCTTACTGAAAGAAGAGAATTCCTGAGCTTACAGTTTAGATGGATGAAGGCATTACCAGCAGGGTCGACAGAAATGGAGAGAATGCAAAAACAAAACTGAATCAGAGCATCACATTTTTCTGATGATTGTTGAGCTTGAGGAGATTCCAGAGCATGGATGGTTGAGGACTCTGGAAGGATTTAAAAACCAGGATAAGGATTTAAAGTTCAGAAGTTGGAAGCCAATGCAGAGCTGAGGTGATTTGGTGCTATATATAGGTTCAACTGTATTAGGGTTGAAAAGTGAGGTGCTGGAAAAGCGCAGCAGGCCAGGCAGCATCCGAGGAGCAGGAGAATTGACGTTTCAGGCATAAGCCCTTCTTCAGGAATGAGGCTGGTGTGCCATGCGGGCTGAGATAAAAGGTAGGGGAGGGGGGAAATTTGGGGGAGGGGCGCTGGGAATATGATAGGTGGAAGGAGGTGAGGGTGAGGGTGATAGACAGGAGAGGGGGTGGGAGCGGAGAGGTCGGAAAGAAGATTGCAGGTCAAGAGGGCGGTGCTGAATCCGGCGGTTGGGACTGAGATAAGATGGGGGGAGGGGAAATAAGGAAGCTGGAGAAATCTACGTTCATCCCGTGTGGTTGGAGGGTTCCTAGGTGGAAGATGAGGTGCTCTTCCTCCAGGCGTCGTGTGGCCAGGGTCTGGCGATGGAGGAGGCCAAGGATCTACATATCCTTGGCGGAGTGGGAGGGGGAGTTAAAGTGTTCAGCCACGGGGCGGTTGGGTTGGTTGGTGCGGGTGTCCCAGAGGTGTTCCCTGAAATGTTCCGCAAGTAGGCAGCCTGTCTCCCCAAAGTAGAGGAGACCACATTGGATGCAGCAGATACAGTAAATGGTGTGTGTGGAGGTGCAGGTGAATTTGCGACAGATATGGAAGGATCCACTGGGGCCTTGGAGGGAGGTGAGGGGGAAGGTGTGGGCACAAGTTTTGCACTTCTTGCGGTTGCAGGGGAAGGTGCCGGGATTGGAGGTTGGGTTGGTGGGGGGTGTGGACCTGATGAGGGAGTCGCGGAGGGAGTGGTCTCTCCAGAATGCTGATCGGGGTGGGGAGGGAAATATATCCCTCGTGGTGGGGTCTGTCTGGAGGTGGCGGAAATGACGGAGGATGATATGTATCTGGAGGTTGGTGGGATGGTAGGTGAGGACCAGTGAGGTTCTGTCCTGGTGTCGATTGTAGGGGCAGGGTTCAAGGACAGAGGTGCGGGAAGTGGAGGAGATGCGGTGGAGATCATCGTCAACCACATCGGAGGGGAAATTGCGGTCTTTGAAGGAGGCCATTTGGGCTGTTCGGTAGTGGGATTGGTCCTCCTGGGAGCAGATGCAGCAGAGGCGAAGGAATTGGGAATATGGGATGGCGTTTTTACAGGGGGCAGGGTGGGAGGAGGTGTAATCTAGGTAGAAGTGGAGAGGTCTAGGAAGGGGAGGGAAGATCTGAATGGTCCCGGTAAATTTGAGGTCGAGGTGGAAGGTGTTAGTAAAGTGGATGAACTGTTCAACCTCCTCGTAGGAGCACGAGGTAGTGCCAATACTGTCATCGATGTAGTGGAGGAAAAGGAGTGTGGTGCCAGTGTAGCTGCGGAAGATGGACAGTTCCACATATCTGACGAAGAGGCAGGCATAGCTGGGGCCCATGCGGTGCCCATGGCCACTCCTTTGGTTTGGAGGAAGTGGGAGAATTGGAAGGAGACATTGTTAAGAGTGAGGACCAGTTCAATCAGTCGAAGGAGGGTGTCAGTGGAAGGGTACTGGTTGGGTCAGTGGGAGAGGAAGAAGAGGTGGGCTTGGAGGTCTTCGTGATGCTGGGTGGAAGTGTATAGGGACTGGATGTCCATGGTGAAGATAAGGCATTGGGGGCCGGGGAAGCGAAAGTCATGAAGGAGGTGGAGGGCATGGGTGGTGTCCTGAACGTAGGTGGGGAGTTCTTGGACTAAGGGGGACAGGACAGTGTTGAGATATGCAGAGATGAGCTTGGTGGGGCAGGAGCAGGCTGAGACAATGGGTAGGCCTGGGCAGTCAGGTTTGTGGATTTTGGGCAGGAGGTAGAAACGGGCAGTGCGGGGTTGTGGGATGATGAGGGTGGAGGCTGTGGATGGGAGATCCCCTGAGGTGATGAGATTATGGATAGTCTGGGAGATGATGGTTTGGTGGTGGGAGGTGGGGTCATGGTCAAGGGGCAATAGGAGGAGGTGTCTGCAAGTTGGCGTCTAGCTTCAGCGGTGTAAAGATTGGTGTGCCAAACTGCCACTGCGCCTCCCTTGTCTGCCGGTTTGATGGTGAGGTTGGGGTTGGAGCGGAGGGAGTGGTGTGCTTCGCGTTGTGAGGGTGAGAGGTTGGAGGCGCAGTGGTAGTTTGGCACACCGATCTTTACATCGCTGAAGCTAGATGCCAATTTGCAGACACCTCCTCCTACTGCTCCCTTGACCATGACTACACCTCTCACCACCAAACCATTATCTCCCAGACCATCCATAACCTCATCACCTCAGGGGATTTCCCATCCACCGCCTCCAGGCTTATAGCCCCATAACCCCACACCACTCGTTTCTAGGCAAGATCTTTCCCTATGGGGTGGGGGAGTCCAGAACTAGAGGACATAGGTTTAGGGTGAGAGGGGCAAGATATAAAAGATACCTAAGGGGCAGCTTTTTCAGACAGAAGGTGGTATGTGTATGGAATAAACTGCCAGATGAAGTGGTGGTGACTAGTACAATTGCAACATTTAAAAGGCATCTGGATGGGTATATGAATAGGAAGAGTTTGGAGGGATATGGCAGGTGGGACTAGATTGGGTTGGGATATCTGGTCAGCATGGACGGGTTGGACCAAAGGATCTGTTCCCATGTTGTACATCTCTATGACTGTATAAATACTGGTAACACAGAGGCAGTGGAAAATGTGGTACAAAGTTGGAGTGGGTGTTTTCAATATACATGTACACCTTGCTCCAATGTCTTCAAACTGTGTTGCCATGTAGACAACAACCAACATTAGATCCTTGAAGAATAGGACCAGGATCAGCAAGGCAGCCTCAGCTTGGTACCGTGGGGGATGGGGGAGATACTAATCGAGTATTTTGCATCAGTTTTTACAGTGGAGAAGGACATGAAGATATAGAATGTGGGGAAATAGATGGTTACGTCTTGAAAAATGTCCATATTACAGAGGATAAGATACTGGATGTATTAAAATGCATACACGTGGGTAAATCCCCAGGACCTGATTGGGTGTGCCCTAGTACTCTGTCGGAAGCTAGAGAAATGAGTGCTGGGGCCCTTGCTGTGATGTTTGGATCATTGATAGTCACGGGTGAGGTGCAGGAAGACAGGAGATTAGCTAACATGCTGCCACTATTTAAGGAATTTGGTAAGGAAAAGCCAGGGAACTATAGATGATGAGCATGACATTGGTGGGCAAGTTGTTGGAGAGAATCCTGAAAGACAGCATTTACATGTATTTGGAAAGGCAAGGACTGATTAGGGATAGTCAACAGGCCTGTACGTGGGAAATCGTGTCTCACTAACTTGATTGTTAAAAAAACAATCTCCTCCACTTCCCGCTCCTCCGCCCTTGAGCCCCGCCCCTCCAACCGCCACCAAGACAGAACCCCACTGGTTCTCACCTACCACCCCACCAACCTCCGTATACAGCGTATCATCCGCCGTCATTTCCGCCACCTCCAAACAGACCCCACCACCAGGGATATATTTCCCTCCCCTCCCCTATCAGCGTTCTGCAAAGACCACTCCCTTCGTGACTCCCTCGTCAGGTCCACACCCCCCACCAACCCAACCTCCACTCCCGGCACCTTCCCCTGCAACCGCAGGAAATGTAAAACTTGCGCCCACACCTCCTCCCTTACTTCTCTCCAAGGCCCCAAGGGATCCTTCCATATCCACCACAAATTCACCTGCACCTCCACACACATCATCTATTGCATCCGCTGCACCTGATGTGGCCTCCTCTATATTGGGGAGACGGGCCGCCTACTTGCGGAACGCTTCAGGGAACACCTCTGGGACACCCAGACCAACCAACCCAACCACCCCGTGGCTCAACACTTTAACTCTCCCTCCCACTCCACCAAGGACATGCAGGTCCTTGGACTCCTCCATCGGCAGAACATAACAATACGACGGTTGGAGGAAGAGCGCCTCATCTTCCGCCTGGGAACCCTCCAACCACAAGGGATGAACTCAGATTTCTCCAGCTTCCTCATTTCCCCTCCCCCCACCTTGTCTCAGTCGGTTCCCTCAAACTCAGCACCACCTTCCTAACCTGCAATCTTCTTCCTGACCTCTCTGCCCCCACCCCACTCCAGCCTATCACCCTCACCTTGACCTCCTTCCACCTATCACATCTCCATCACCCCTCCCCCAGACCCTCCTCCCTACCTTTTATCTTAGCCTGCCTGGCACACTCTCCTCATTCCTGATGAAGGGCTCTGGCCTGAAACGTCGAATTTCCTGTTCCTTGGATGCTGCCTGACCTGCTGCGCTTTAACCAGCAACACATTTTCAGCTCTGATCTCCAGCATCTGCAGACCTCACTTTTTACTCCCAACTCCTGTACTCAATACTCTGACCAACAAAGAAAAGCATACCAAATGCCTTCTTCGCTATCCTATCTACCTGCAACTCTATTTTCAAGGAGCTATGAACCTGCACTCCAAGGTCTCTTTGTTCAGCAACACTCCCTAGACCTTATCATTAAGTGTATAAGTCCTGCTAAGATTTGCTTTCCCAAAGTGGAGCACCTTGCAGATATCTAAATTAAATTCTATCTGCCACTTCTTAGCCTATAGACCCATCTGATCAAGATCCCATTGTAATCTGAGGTATCCTTCTTTGCTGTCCACTACACCTGCAATTTTGGTGTCAGCTACAAACTTACTAACTATACCTCTTCTGTTCACATCCAAATCATTTATATAAATGATGAAAAGTAGTGGACCCAGCACCGATCCATGTGGCACTCCACAGGTCACAGGCCTGTAGTCTGAAAAACATCCCTCCACCACCACCCTATGTCTTCTACCTTTGAGCCAGTTCAGTATCCAAATGGCTAGTTCTGTCAGTCTTACATGAGATCTAACCTTGCTAACCAGTCTACCATGGGGAACCTTGTCGAACACCTTACTGATCACGTCTACTGCTCTGCCCTCATCAATCCTCTTTGTTACTTTTTCAAAAAAGTCAATCAAGTTCGTGAGACATGATATCTCACGCACAAAGCCATGTTGACTATCCCTAATCAGTCCTTGCCTTTCCAAATACATGTAAATCCTGTCCCTCAGGATGCCCTCCAACAACTTGCCCACCATCGAAATCAGGCTCACCAGTCTACAGTTCCTTGTTTGGCCTTACCACCTTTCTGAAACAGTAGCACTACATTAGCCAACCTCCAGTCTTCTGCCACCTCTAGCATATGAACCACCTGTAGGAGGTCACCTAGGGGTATGAAAGACTGAGGCTAAAGCACAAAAACATATTTATTAGCCTGGACTGCACAAAGATGTGGTTAACTTTTGCCATATGTGTCATACATGACAAATGGTAGGTCAGCCACAGGCGGTAATAAAACCAACCCCTTTGTTGCCAATTCCCACATTTGAAGAACCTTTCACGTGGGTTATAATTGATTGTGTAGGTCCCCTCCTGAGAGCTAAAAGTGGGAGCCAGTACTTGTTAACCATAATGGATGTGTCTACCAGATTTCCGGAGGCAATTCCATTATGGAGTATCAAGGTAAAAAAAGGTGATAGAGGAGTTAGTAGCTTTCTTCAACAGTATGGGCTACCCAGAGAGATTCAGTCAAACCAACGGTCAACTTTTACTACGAGACTGTTTAAAGAGGTTATGGATAGCTTAGTTAAAAGTCACACAACACCAGGTTATAGTCCAACAGGTTTAATTGGGAGCACTAGCTTTCGGAGCGTTTCTCCTTTATCTGGTGATGAAGGAGTAGTGCTCCAAAAGCTAGTGCTTCCAATTAAACCTGTTGGACTATAACCTGGTGTTGTGTGATTTTTAACTTTGTACACCCCAGTCCAACACTCGCATCTCCAAATGATGGATAGCTTAGGTAAAGAACACTTTAATCCAGTTTGTATCATCCTGAATCCCAGGAAGTTTTAGAAAGGTGGCATCAGGCCTTGAAGACCATGTTGAGAGCATACTGTCAGAACTACGATTTGGAGATGCCGGTGTTGGACTGGGGTGTACAAAGTTAAAAATCACACAACACCAGGTTATAGTCCAACAGATTTAATTGGAAGCACACTAGCTTTCGGAGCGACGCTCCTTCATCAGGTGATAGTGGAGGGCTCAATCGTAACACAGAATTTATAGCAAAAATTTGCAGTGTGATGTAACTGAAATTATACATTGAAAAATTGATTGTCTGTTAATCCTTTCATCTGTTAGAATACAGTGATAGTTTCACTTCTTTCATGTGTAAATCACAAAACCCTTTTTTTCAAAAGTTGCATTCTCGGGTTACTTGTTAACAATGGTGATAGCTAGACAATATGTTGAAGGTGTTAGCCCCCTGTGTCCTCTGTCTATGACCTGATGTTTAGATTGATTCTAATCTAAAAAGTGAGATAACAGAGTTTTACATAACTTCATGCAGTTTTTGACCTCAGAGTTCTACATGAATGCATGCAGTTTTTCAGCAAAGTGCAATGTAACTCTGCAATGTAACTCAGAACTACCCGAATGATTGGGTTAAAGGTATTCCATTCATGTTGTTTGCCATTAGAGATGACTCAGTTCACTCCCTTCGGTTAATATTTGGTCATGAAGTGAGAGGCCCTCTGAAACTCATTAAAGAAAAATTGACAGGACCGAAGTCAGAGATCTGGCACTTAGATTATGTATCAGAGGAGAGGGAGAGATTAAATAGAGTTGGCAAGTTAGCTAAACAGCACCTGAAGAGGGCAAGGTGTAGAATGAAGCTGGTGGGTGATAAGAGCTCTGAGACTCGGACTTTTTTCCGACGGGATGACATTGTTATCAGTACTGTTACCAGTGAAAGGAGATTCCTTCAAAGCCAGGTTTAAGGGTCCATATCAAACTGAGAATAAGTTGAGTCAGGTGAACTATCTAGCAAGGATGCCAAATAGAAAAAAAAAGTATCGAGTATGTCTAGCGAACATGTTGAAACCGTATTATACTAGAGAGAAAGAACTGGAGAAACAGGTGTTAGTTACTGCCCCACAGAGTGAGGAATCAAATCCAGATGAAGTGGATTTTGATGTGCCTCAACATAGATTAAAAAATGAAGAAGTCCTTGAGGAGTGGATAAATGAGTATGCTATCTATCTCAGGAGCACAGAATTCATGTTGAAAGACTTTTTAGTGCAGTATAAGGGACTAATGCATCTAACCCTAACCTACACATCCCTGAACACCACGGGGCAATTTAGCATGGCCAATTCGCCCTAACCTGCACATCTATGGACTGTGGAAGAAAACCAGAGCACTCCGAGGAAGCCCATGCAGACACAAGGAGAAGGTGGCTGAAATTGAACCCAGATCCCTAGCACTGTGAGGCAGCAGTGCTAACCACTGAGCCAGCATATCACTTTCCCTGGAACATCAGAAGCTGAGGCGTGACCTTATGGAGGCTTGTGAAATCATGGGGGGAGAAGATGGGGTGGATGGACAGGGTCTTTTCCCTGCGGTGGGAGGTCCAGAACTGGAGGAAATAGGTTTAGGCTGGGGAAAAAAGTGATCGGTGGGGCAACGTTTTCACGCAGAGGGTGGTGCTTGTGTGGTATAAGCTGCCAGAGGAAATGATGGAGGCTGGTACAATTACAGCATTTAAAAAACATCTGGGTGGTTATATGAATAGGAAGGTTTTAAAGGGATATGGGCAAAGTGCTGACAAATGGGGCGAGATTGAGTTGGGATATCTGGTCAGCATGGACGAGTTGGACCGAAGGACTGTTTCCCTGCTGTAAATCTCTATGACATATGTAAGAATCAGATGGGGAGGACTAATGCTATTGTACATGAAGTAGACATAAGGAATACTGCTCTGATAAAGCAACAGCCCTATTGGCTTAATCCTTTCAAAGTCAGACAGATCCAGATGGAGGTGGAGGCCATACTGACAAGGACATCATCGAACCAAGCAAGAGTGAGTATAGTTCACCAATCATCTTAGTTCCCAAACTGGACAGGGCTCAATGATTCTGTGTGGATTACCGGAAGGTCAATGCCATTACAAAATCGGACTCATATCCAATTCCTAGATTGGAGGACTGTATTGACAGAGTCGGACAAGTTGGAGTTAATGCATGGTTACTGGCAGGTACTTTTATCAGGGATTGCAAAAGAAATTTCTGCGTTTGTTACCCAAATAGGCCAGATCAGTTCAAAGAGATGCCCTTTGGAATGAAGAACGCACCCGCCACATTCCAAAGACTCATGAACAGAGTTGTGGCTGGGTTAACAAACTGTGCAATCTATTTGGACAATGTAGTGATCTTTAGTAAGTCCTGGAAAGATCACATGATACAGTTGGCAGAGCTTTTTGAACAACTACGAGAAGCAAAACTGGTGATAAACTTAAATAAAATGGAATTTGTGAAAGCAGAGGTGACGTTCTTGGGACATAACATTGGTCATGGAATATTGACCCCATGGAACACAAAGACAAAGGCTAGCAAAGAATTTCCATGAACCTCAAAGAAAGAGGTACTTCGATTCTTAGGACTCAGTGGATTCTAACGGAAGTTTGTTCCAAACTTCAGCAGTGTAGTGGCTCCATTAACTGATTTGCTGAAGAAGAACACAAAGTTTCGGTGGACAGAACCATGCCATTTTAAATTGATATTAATCACTAAACCAGTTTTAGCTGAACAAAACTTTTGAAAACCCTTTAAAGTCAACGTCTATGCTAGTAACATAGGAGTTGGAGCTGTGCTCCAGCAGGAAGAGGAGGATGGGATTGAACTGCCAGTTGGTTACTTTCAGAACTGTTTTGCCTGGAGCGCGGAGGCTGAGGGGTGACCTTATAGAGGTCTACAAAATCATGAGGGGCATGGATCGGGTAAATAGACAAAGTCTCTTCTCTGGGGTGAGGGTGTCTAGAGCTAGAGGGTATAGGTTTAGGGTGAGAGGGGAAAGAAGAGGGTGGTATGTGTATGGAATGAGCTGCCAGAGGAAATGGTGAAGGCTAGTATGATTGCAATATTTAAAAGGCATGTGGATGGATATATGAATAGGAAAGGTTTGGAGGCATATGTACCGGGCGCTGGCAGGTGGGTCTCCATTTGGTTTGGATATCTGGTCGCCTTGGATGAGTTGGATTGAAGGGTCAGTTTCCGTGCTGTACATCTCTATGATTCAATGACTTCCTGTCTGTATGCTACCAGCAATACCACCTGATACACTTTGATGCATTTCTCCTCTGCACCAACCTGAGTATGGTCTCCATTTCCGTCTGAGGATTCTATCTTTCAGATAACAACCCTCCGGAATATTCTCTGCCTCATTTTTAGAGTATGCGTCCACTTATATATCTTTTATCGTCTTGTCTTGCTGTTGCAAGTGTCTTAGTCATTCAGGAGTACACACTTCTGTCTGACCTCTGCCTGTTCACGTTTTTCCTGCACCATTACATCAAACAGGGTATCTGCTAACTGAACCTCAACTCCTTCAGCTTTCTCTTTACATTTTGCTTTGTGCTGTGATTTACAATAGTGGGATCTGGTTACCACACAGTCTGGGAAAATACCAGGATATTTCTGTTTTAACTCCCCAGTTTCTTGGTCTTCCTTTGGCTTCTCCACAACAAGGGGTGTCACTCCCACCTTGGATCCTGCTAAATTATTCCCAAGAACAAACTGAATTCCTAGAACTGGCACTCTGTCAATCTCCCACTGGCTCCCACTGTAAATTGCCCAGTCTTGAGTTGGCACTCCAACCTGATCTTTCATAGGGGAATGATAAATTTCTGTCCACCTGTCCCACAAATTATCACATGCTTGGTAAAGATCAGAAAGAGTGCATATTCACTCATCGTTTATTATCAGCGACTGGTTAGACCCTTTATTTCGCAAAATTATAACTTCTCGGCCTCCTCCCCTGTGCTTTCTGAGTAAACTTTACCCACAGAGTCAAATTCTTTGTAGAGATCAGGTCCTAACTCCATACCCAGCCCCTGCCCAGGCTGTGCACTCTCCTGAAGCTCCGCGGTTCTTCTTGGGATCTCCTTTACTACCTTGACTAATACCATTGGCTTAGCTTCTTTTACCACATCTTTTCTCTCAGCGTCTTTCTTTAACAACCACCATTGTGACTACGCATCTCACCTTCGGGCAGTGAAAACACCTTTTCCCAGTGCCCTTCTGAAACCCCCAGCACTGTAATTTTCTGTGTCCCACTCCATTACAGTGGAAACACCTGAGGCCTTTCACTTTCTGTCCACCCTCTTGGGCTTCCTTAACCTGTGGTAAAATCTTACCAGTGCTGTCTACTCTTGGTTTTGTAGTGTAGGATCCCCCGTTCTCCTAACTTCTATCCCTCACAGGACGAAATTCTGGCCAGAAGCTTGTCTTATGCAACAACACGTATTCATCTGCTAATTCTGCTGCCCTTCTCATTTCCTGAACTTTGTTCCTCCACGTGAGCACCTGTTACACTGTATCTTACTGAGAACACTTGGTGCTGTCAGGTAGCTCTACCAGCTTTTAACTCTCGTAAAGATACATGTACCCCCACATCTTTGTAACATATACAAACAATTTGGATGTGAACATAAGAGGAATAGTTAGTAAGTTTGCAGATGACACCAAAATTGGAGGTGTAGTGGACAGCAAGAAAGGTTACCTTGCTGAATACAATGGAATCTTGATCAGATGGGCCAAGGAATGACAGATTGAGTTTAATTTAGGTAAATGAGAGGTGCTGCACTTTGGAAAGGAAAATCAGGGTAGGACTTAATACACTTAATGGTAAAGTCCTGAGGACTGTTACTGAACAAAGAGACCTTGGAATGCAAGTTCATAATTCCTTTAAAGTGGAGTTACAGTTGGATAGGATTGTGAAGAAGGCATTTGGTATGTTTGCCTTTTATTGGTCAGAGCATTGAGTATAGGAGTTAGGAGGTCAAGCTGAGGCTGTACACGACCTTCATTAAGCCACTATTGGAATACTGTGTGCAATTCTCATCTCCCTGCTATCAGGAGGACGTTATGAAACTTGAAAGGGTTCATTAGAGGATTTACAAGGATGTTGCCAGGATTGGAGGGTTTGAACCAAAGGGAGAAGCTGAATATGCTGGAGCTGTTTTTCCTGGAACGTCGGAGGCTGAGAGGTGACCTTATAAAGGTTTATAAAATTATGAGGGGCAATGATAGGGTAAATGAACAAGGTCTTTTCCCTGGGTTGGGGGAGTCCGGAACTAGAGAGCATAGGCTTATGGTGAGAACTGAAAGATTTAGAAGGGACCTAAGGAACAACTTTTTCATGCAAAGAGTGGTACGTGTATGAAATGAGCTGCCAGAGGAAACGGTGGAGGCTGGTACAATTACAATATTTAAAAGGGATCTGAATGGGTACATGAATAGGACGTGTTTAGAGGGATATGGGCCAAAAGCTGGCAAATGGGAGTAGATTTATTTAGGGTATCTGGACGGCATGGATGAGTTGGACTGAAGGGTCCATTTCCATGATGTACATCTCAATGACTCTATAAATATAACCACCAGAGGTAATACCAGGAGGTGATGCCAATGAGAATTGGAAAGAGAACACTTACATTTGATATATTCTGAAAGTGCTGTATACATTCCTAATGAAGGGCTTATGCCCGAAATGTCGACTGTCCTGCTCGTCAGATGCTGCCTGACCTTTTGCGCTTTTTCCAGCGCCACACCTTTTGACTCTGGTTGACCACTATCTGCAGTCCCTCACTTTCTCCATGTGCAAATTCAAAAGCTAGTGCCTCTACAGCTAAAAGATAAACCTGTTTTAAGATCTAAGGTAAGTCTATACCAGAAATCTCAGTGAATATTCTATGCTAAGCTCTGTCATATATTTTCAGTATTTGTAACTTCTCTTATAGAGGCTCCAATACTGAATCTGAGGGAGAATTAAGTAAAATTCCATGCAAGGACTGCCACAAACACTACGTAGGACAAACAGGAAGAAAGTTAGCCACCAGGATACACGAACACCAGCTAGCCACAAAAAAACATGACCCTCTCTCCCTCGTACCCCTACACACGGATGGAAAAAAAATACCATTTCGACTGGGACAACACATCTATCCTGGGACAGGATAAGCAAAGACATGCCAGAAAATTCCTAGAGGCCTAGCACTCACCACAACGCATAGATCAAGATGCCATCTATCAACCCCTCAGAAAACGAACAGGAAATGACATCACCAGAAACCCTAGGAACTCCATCCAGGAGAAAGATATAAATAGAAAGCAGGAGACAACAGCTTCGCTTCATTTGGAGGTCGCCACTGATGATGTTACCTAGCCAGGTAATGGAACGTCTGGATATCAAACCTGCAGCTCAGCGAGCAAACCTACACCCTAGAAATTAAGTAGTTTGTAAAGCAAACTAATAATAGCTAGAAATACAGGCAACCTCTGTAGTTGCAGAAATACGTAATGATTCAAGTAGATGAACTTTCATCTGGATTGACAAAGTACTAATGCCCTAGAGAGTGGAGTAATAACCTTCTTTCTTCATAATGTAAAATAATAAACAGGTTGGAAATGGCTTCTCCCACTTTAATAGCCACCTCATCCACCAGATGGGTACCAAAGACAGGACTGCAGAGAATTCCCTGTGGATGGTACCATTTTGTGACAGCACCTGGAAAGGATTGTAGTAGGGGAGGAGGTGGAATTCAAACAGTTTGTAGAGGCTGTGGAAAGAGGCAGAATACCAGTTTAACTAGTTCTCTCCTGGGAATTCATTTGTCATCAGATAGACTACATTTTCATGGTGTAAGATCTGTCAGAAGGAGGTGTCAAAAGTATCAGTAATGATGTATGTTCCTAGAATCTTTCGTTTGAACCTAAGGCGGTATTAATAATCATATGTTCAGGTATTGCCAGAAATTTACATTTTCAGCTTTGCTCTTCTCCAGTTAGCCTGTTCCTTTCAAATATATCTGGTCTGCGACCTCACAATGTGCTACAACAAAAGTTACATTGGATTTTATCAAATCTCCATAAGATATTGCTGGCAAGAAATGACAGCAAACTATACTGCCCATCTTATTGTTACTAACAAAATGCAGTTTCCTAAATATATGAACAACCATGGAGAGAAATGTTGAGAAATACAGGAAGAGGATAATTGGTCAAAGAAATGTCAGTATGAAAGTTCCTATTCGACAATTCAAGTTCAACATGTTGGCATCAAAGAGAAATCACCAATAAGTCAGCAATTTACTGGAACTTCAGATATTTCTGAAGAAATACTGGTTAGTGAAGTTAAATCAGTGAAGTAACTGAAAAAAAATTGACAAGGGCCTGGGACCTCCAACCTTTAACTTTCAAGTATAAGGCTACTTGTTGAAGCTTAAGTTCAACATCCAACTGTGAGTTGTGTTATTTTCATTAAGTACCACTTTCCTAAACATGTAAGGCACATTTGAGATGAAATGTTCCATACTCACTGAGATTATAACATGTGTCAAAGTAACAAAATAGTAGGAAGCAAGATAATAAAAGGCAAGAAATAGAGCAGCTCTGCATCAGAATTAATGGATCAGAAATGGCCAAGATTGCTGACATTTCATATGAAGCTTAACTATTAACTCAAGAGGATATGTTATTCGAATTATTTTACCGCTTTCACTGGGGGAAAAAAACTATATTGAGGAGGAGTTGAAGTTCGCTGGAGAGTCAACGGTTAGTAATGTCTTAATACATTGGTGTTTTTAGATTGATTCACTCAAAATACTGGCTCGTCAAAATGAACAGATGTGAATTTCTCTGGGATTAAATTTTCTTTCGATGTGACTGTATTGCTGTCTATCTCATTGTCAGAGACGTTTTGAACACAGGGCACAAATTAAACCAGTTTCGTTTTACTGGCTGATTATACACCCATGTTAGACAGCGGATACACTTTGCAAATTGCTGAGAGCGACTCTAAAAGAAAGCGATACGTGTTTAGTGTGTATAAATATATATTCCTTTCATTACTAATCATGCCTATTTACGAAACAGCACGCATCCTTCAGATGTGTAATTTTATGTCCCATTTAGGAAGGCCAGGGAGAAGGGCTGCAGACATGATGGAGCCAGCATTCACAGATTTGCCGGATACTCCAGCACATTAATGATTTCCTAAATTAGAGCCAATTGTTTGGCATTGTCTGTCCGTTATCTTTGCTTTGAAGTCTCTTCACACATGGAAATCTCCGCTGCGAAAGGCCACATAAATTCAAAGCTGCTCGCAAGCGACTCAGACGGATCAGAGAAGCACTGGAGTGACAAAACACAGGGAGATGATGGTCAAGGGAAACTTTTCGATTGACTGGCTTGCTCGGAGTAGCCGCGAGGGCTACACTAAAGATATAGCTGAAGAACACAGCTCGGGTCTTCCTCTGTCTCCCAGCTTCTATCCCCTAAACTCAACACAGCCTAGGATAGACATCTCCCAACAGAGGCGAACACAACCTCGGGACCCTCCATCGGAACGGAGAGGAGCACTCCCCTGGATGGGAGAGTGTGGGCAGGAACCGGCTCTGAAAGACTCAGCGGGCGCGGAGTGTAAGTAAAACGCCACTTTACTGAGAACGTCCAGCAAGGTGCGTGCGGACGCTGACTGACAGCATTGATATTTGATTTGTTGTTGTGCAGTGTCCGGTCGTGAGGATTGCTGGGCCTCGGAGAGTGAGTCTGGCCGATCAGATTGTACAGTCCGAGAGGAGGAGGAGGAGGAGGATGAGGAGGAGGGGGAACAGGCAGACAGAAACCCGGAGGCTGACAGCGATGGGCCTCGGCGTGTGCGCACCGCTTTCACCGCCCAGCAGATCCACAAGCTGGAGAAGAAGTTTAAGCGGCACACCTACCTGGGGGCGGCGGAGAGGTCCAGGCTGGCAACTTTACTACACTTATCCGAGACTCAGGCAAGTCAGCAGAACTTCCCTCTGTAAGCCTATACCTACTCACTCTAACTCCCAAAGCACCCCATGTGTCAGTATTCCTCTTAACTCTGACCTGTACAGCCTGAGGATTGCACTTTGTCATGTTGCAAGGACTTGTACACTTTTTGACAGGAACTGTTTTGTTTTAACTCGGTGTATTTTCCTCACTCCCAGGTGAAGACTTGGTTTCAAAACCGCAGGATGAAACTCAAGCGCCAGCTCCAGGATCTGTACTCTGTTTCCTTCTCCGGCCCCCCTCTACTGACCAGCCCAGCGCGGATGAGAGAACCGCTCCTGCCTCCCAGCTCCTTTCCGGGATACTACCTTCAGGCCGCTAGCGGCTCCCACCCCTTCCCCCAGGCCGCCTACCAGCAGCCGGTTGCTGGCCACTGCCCGAGCTTGGAGCAAAGCCTTTCTCAGTATCAGGCCTTTCTTTACCCGCTGCTATTGAATCCTTCGCCAGGGGGGCTGTATATCTGTTCCTGATGAAAACCAGACCTTTACAATTCCAGTAGCCAGGACTTGGGACTTTGGGAAGTCATGTTGTGCAATATCGCTAACAAGGAAGACATACAGTATAAAACTAAAAACTGCCCTTATTTAATACCCTATTTAATTTTGTAATTTTTCTATCTATTTTGATAATAAAATTGACGATTCGAACAAAACGATCATTTTTCTGAAGTGTATTGTGCTTATTTAGGGTGTTGCTAGTTCCAACATAGTTTTTAATTCTCCTATCCAACTTCATGCCATAACGTAAAGCTTGGACAGCAGGTTCTACATAGTAAATTGCAAGATTGACAGAAACTCCCAATAGGACACAATATTGAAGGTACACTGGTATTGTCAAAAGTGCCTTAAACGGCCGGCAGCCTGAACTCAGACTGATCGCTTCATTCCAGATAAATGATATATCACTGCTTCAATCTGTCCGGTGCTCATGACTAACTGACATGGTATGCAGTAGATAATCAACATACTTCAAACATAATTGTAGTCAAATTATTGATGTTTATAGGGTATTCGTGGCAGTATATGAAGTAATTTGTCATTTCCACACTGATTCAACATAGCGAATGGTTCAAAATTATGCATTGCCAGTTCCTGCAGCTACATAAATACACAGTGAACCTACGTTCAATGTTTGTTTGTTTAAATTTTAAGTGCTAAAGAACTCCAGTTTAGGATTAAATTAATGAGTTGAACAATGTAATCCTGAGAAAGCCAGATCTTTTCTCAATGCTTGGAAGTTCAGGGTCAATCCCCAGAAAGATTTTTGGTGGGATGTTGGGCTGCTCGTGAACAATTGGGACAGTTAAGAAGATAAAACCAGGATAAGCAAATTTATGCAGTTTACTTACTTAAAGAAAGCTCTTGGACCTTTTTCTTGTGCATGCTGAGAAAGTTAACAAAAGTGTAGAAAGGGATGATATGTCATATGTTAAAAGCTAAAGGTTCCTCCATCTAGTATAAATTAACAATGCTAAGAGAATTTAACTTGAGGGCCCCAAACAAGATGGATAGAGTTTGAAAGAACCCAAAGTTAAAAAGAAAAATGCTTGAATCAAGAAGTGAGTTAAGCAATGCCAAGGTCTGGCAGAATGTGCAATATTTCACTTTTTGGAGGTGTGGAGCAGGGTCAGAATTTAAAGAGAGAAAACATCATGAATAAATAGTGAATAAATAAATTAGAAAAAGAACAAGGAAGGTTTGAGATTGTTTTTAAATACAGAAAGTAATGATCTGGAATTCACAGCAGAAGCAGATTCACTTTTAATGAGTGAATTAGAAGCAAGCAGGCCAAGAGGAAAAGGCAGGTAGTAGAATTGAACAACTTGACTAAATATCTTCTGTGCTGTGTGATTCTGTTTTAACATTTTCTCCTCCTGAAGGCACTGGATCATAGTAGGGTTTTAGTTCACAGTTGCATCTGTTACACTTTGCAGGCACTCAGAAACCAGTATTAACTATGTCCGCAGATGTAAATGTCATTATTGCTAAACTGCTAGAAATATTTGATTTAGGTTGCCTTATCAGAGGACGTTTTGTCCAATATGCAATATGGCTTGGTTTAATGTTCCCACGAGTTACTTAACTACAGTGACAAGACCAAATAAAACATTCATTGTTTGCTATCCTCACGTAAATGAAGGTATAATGACATATGCAAAGCAGACCCTCAAAAGAGTGAATTGAAAGAATCATTGAAGTTGTTTATAATGTGCTAATGGATGGTAGTGCAATACAAAGAAAATTTGCAGAGTAATCAGGAAATGTGCAAGGAGTTTCAACAAAGGCAGTTTCACTACCAGTTGGAGAACAATCAGTGGTGTGTACTTCAGTGGCATAGTGAAGGATAAAAACAATAAATCAGGCTCATCAGATGAAGAGACTTGTAAACATTTGTTTGTCATGCAATTTCTGACAACAGAGCCACAGGCCATAATTCAAAATGGTATGCAGCCCCACTACCCTGATAAAAGTGGAATTTCTCTTCACCACTATCTTCAAGGATAGAATACTCTCCACTTCCCCAGGTCTGGCACTACCTTTGGAGAGAAGGCAAGAGTTCACGCTACAAGTCCAATGATCCTTCTTCAGAAAAGGAAAACTGGAGCTGATGAAAATGAGAAGTTGCATCTGAAGAAGGATCATTGAACTCGGCTTTCTCTCCACAGATGCTGCCAGACATGCGGAGCTTCTTCAGCAAATTCTGTTTTTGTTTCTGATTTGCAGCATCTGTGTTTTTTTCAGTTTCGAGTCTGTTTTTGTTTGTTCCACCACCTTCTCTCAGTCTATCCATTAATGGTGTAGATGACATAGAAAATGCACTCCAATAACTCACCAATGTTTCTTGGGCTGCATCTCCCAAACCTACAACCTCTGCCACTGTGAGGGACAAAGGCAACACATGTATGACCTTTACCTTCAAGTCATAGACTATCCTAACTTGAACTATATTTGGAGATGCTGGTGTTGGACTGGGGTGTACAAAGTTAAAAATCACACAACATCAGGTTAAAGTCCAACAGGTTTAATTGGAAGCAGACTAGCTTTCGGAGCGTCGCTCCTTCATCAGGTGGTAGTGAACTATATTGTCATCCAATACTGGTGTTGATTAAAATCCGTGGAACTCCCTACTGACTGCACTGTGGGAATATGTTCATTGCTTAGACTGCAGCCATTCAAGAAAGCTGTTCACCACCATCACCTTCTCAATGGAGAGATGAGCAACAAATGTTGGCCTTGCTAGTAATGTGCAAATTCTTCACATATTTTTTGTAATGGTTGGACAGAAAATAAAGGTGGAGGGGAACAGATTATGTTCCTTGGCACCATCCTAAAATCAACCGCTGGCTGACTGCGCAGAAACCTGTTGGGTTTCCATAGTTTCCTGCTTCACTCTCTCTAGACCACCCTAAAATAAAGAGGTTATTTGAGTTTAGAGAATCCGAGCCTTGCAGGAATTACCACTTTCAGCAAAGAAGCCGGAAGGAACAGGAGAATCAGTCTGTTTATTGTGTGGCATTGAACAGAAACGAGACTGGGTCAGTAGAGACAGCAGTGAATGAAATGGAATATGCAGGCGTAGGAGAGGTTCGAACACCATTAGGATGAACTGTGTTGGATCATGAGCATTAAAAGTCTCCGGCATCTCCAAATCATTAAAAGCTTCATGTCACATTGCAACAATAGACAGAACCCTGTCTGCTCGCCTCAGTAACTAGAAAGTTAGTAAACTTTCAAAACATTTACTTTCATCTTTTTAATGAATCACATTTTACCGCCCAGTCGGCACCCTTCTGAATGACTCAGCTTTCCCTGCAAATTGCAGCTGATCAAAAGGCACTGAAGCAGTTCCCAGGGTGAGAGCAGAGGTACTCATAAACACCTCAGTCAGATGGGTGCCTCGGAGTCAGTCTGGGAAACTGCTCACCGATTGAGTGTAAACGGCGGAGGTAGAATCTTCAGCGTTCGCTGGACGGACGGTCTGAGCACAGGGTCTACACAACACATAGCCACTACCTCCTGTTCCTTTCCAAAATGAACATAACTTCCTAAACATAAAATTATTTGTTTCAAAATAATCTCTACCTGTCATATTCTCAGCACTTGTTGCGCTATATCAGGGGCAGCACGGTGGCTCAGTGGTTAGCACTGCTGCCTCACTGTCCCAGGTTCAATTCCCGCCTCAGGCAACTGTCTGTGTGGAGTTTGCACATTCTCCCTGTGGGTTTCTTCCGAATGCACCGGTTTCCCCCCACAGTCCAAAGATGTGCAGGTTAGGTGAATTGACCTTGCTAGATTCTCTGTAGTGCTAGGTACAGGGGTAAATGTAGGGGAATGGGTCTGGGTGGATTGCTCTTCGGAGGGTCGGTGTGGACTTGTTGGGCCGAAGGGCCTGTTTCCACAATGCAGGGAATCTAATCATCACTAAACAACGTTTCCAAATCTCCGATAACAATGTGCTCCAGACAACAATATCAAGGCAAGAATTATTAATGAAAAGTTGTATAAGAGTCTAATATCATCGGAATGACTATTAACATCCCTGTTTACAAAGGACGGGTGATGTACATTAACTACAATAAAATGTATATTTTCAACACAACTTGAACAGAATTTTTCGTAGGACCTTTGCTCTTTAGAGCATTATTTCTCAAACCTTTAAAGGTATTGATTACTCTTCAGTTCTTTCAAGTAACCTACGAAAGCAATTTAAATTACTTTTAATTATGTGATGTTTACCAAAAGTGACAAAACTAAAAATCACACAACACCAGGTTATAGCCCAACAGGTTTATTTGGAAGCACTAGCTTTCGGAGCGCTGCTCCTTCAACAGGCAGCTCCAAATCATATTAAAAGTGAGACATGTTTGTAGCAGGAATGGCCGCGCAAACAGAAACAAATTGTAAAGAGGGAGGAGTAACTGCACAGACTCTTCTATAAAAGCGTCTATTCGGGAACGATGGGCGGAGTAGTTTCATGCGCGGTTTGGGTTTTTATAGCCCACACGGAAGACCATCAGGAATCACCTTCGAGCCTGCGCCGTTGCTAATGTGTCTGAATGTTTGTTTCCAGTGTTAAACCGAAGTGTTTTACATTTTCCTTTCCGCCCGTGTTACATTTTCCTGCTGGTAAAAGCACATTTATAACTCGCTCCAGGAGCACGGCGCCAGCGGTCTTAACATGAACAGTCCCAGCACTTTCCACCCGAGAAAGCTAATCGCCTGAATAGAGCTGTTGATCTCCCACAGAAGTGTTAATGCCGAAAGCAAACCATTTGGGTGTGACCCCCGGCAATCATTCCAAACTGATGGCGCTGAAGCACTCTGAGCCACTTAATTAATATTAACATGAAAAGGTAAAAAGAGACGCGGCACTTGTAAAAGCTCAATGTTGAAATAATACCTTAAAAACTCGAAACATCATGTAATTGTGGAACGTCTTAAAATAAATGGGTTAATCCCCTCAAAAAATGACGTATGTCAGTAATTGCTTGAATTTCAGTTGGTACACAGGACAACAAATAAAGGTGGAAAGTGCTGGAGAAACTCAGCAGGACTGAGTTGACATTTCGAGTCCATTATGACTTCTCTATTCCCTCACTCCACAAGTGGTGCCTGTCTGCTGAGTGTTACTAACTTTTTTTTCATTTCAAATTCCGAGCATCCGCAGCATTTTGCAACTATAGCCTCAGGAATGAAAGAATCGCAAGGTGACAAATCAATATATTTCCTTGTGGAAGTGAGTTTACTTTAGGAAGTGCTCTCTAATTTATACATTCTCACCATCGATTATTTCTGAACTCTCTGGGTTTGAGCGGCTGCTAATCAGTTTCCAGTCTGCAACAAAGGATCGCGCAAAGTAGTGCTTGATCTTCAAAAGACTCCCGCTCATGACCTAATGGGAGAACTTTGATCTCCCTGGTCCCGCTTAGCACTGCATTTGGGCAATGAATTGCCATTTAAAATATCAGAGGGCCTTGATTGACTATCAGTTAACTTCTGCGATCAGCATTCCCCCCCACCCCCTGTCAACACTTCCCTTTTGTAGCTACAGGGCGGGACACAGCAGCAGGGTCTCACCGTGGTTTCAGAAGGAGGTGGAGACGTTGGAGTTACCTCAGAGGAAGCATTAATCGAATCAAGAGGAATTGCGCGGAATTATCATTGGACAGCCCATGCTGTGTAACAATGTCACCGGAACTGTTGGGTGACAACAGACTTGAGGGATAGCTAATCTCCCCTCCACCATTCATAGGATCCAACGATAACGAAATCGTTGAGTATTCGCAGCAATCATTCTCTCCCAGCGACTCGTCCCCAGCCCGTGAAGGTTTGAGCATCAGAGTTTCAAAATATTTCTTCTTCCCTCGTTTGTAAAATGTAAAACCAAATTCTTGTCTGCCTTCTATAATGAATTTTTAAAAAATACGTTTTTTGAAGGCGATGGGAGTTAACCTTGAGAGAATAGAATGGACATTTTTGAGAATAGGAATTTATTGTCACGTGTACACAACTACATGAAAAATACAGCGAAAAGTTTGTAAGTCGCCCAACCGCGCCTGTATTAATGACAGTATGATTGTGATTAACGTCCATAACTTGGCAATTCAATTATATTTCTCTCAGCGTGGAAGCTACCAAATCAGTTCAAAATTTCCAGCCTTTTCTGTTTTTACTTTACATTTTAAGAATCCACAAAACGTTGCTTTTGAGTTCTCCCTTGTGGGCTGACTGTTAACATCGTTTCCAAACAACATTGCTGTTTGTATGACCTTACAGCACCCAAATTGGTGACTGAATTTTCTGCATTAAGATAGTGACTAGTTGTAAGGGTGCTGCATTGGCTTGAAAGTTCTTTGCTCATGAATAACATGTAAGTTTCTTCTGTATAAAAATTATCAGTCTGTATGATAGGAAGTGTCCGCTTTTAAGAAAAGTTCGTTAAACTGGAGTATCTTACTAGCTGTGTGATGGGACACAACTTAAATATTGCTGAAACTTTTCAAATTGCACTCATCAAGGCAAATATGCGAATGGCAAATTACAGATGATCATTACGCAAATCCTACAGGAGAAACGGAATTGATTGGTTGTTAACTCAACACCAATTCCATGGTAGTGTTTTGACCAAAGCAGTGCGGGAAAACCAAGGTTCTCAGGTTCCATGGTAATTTAAAACAGGGCTGCAAATGTGTTGCTGGAAAAGCGCAGCAGGTCAGGCAGCATCCAAGGAACAGGAGATTCGACGTTTCGGGCATAAGCCCTTCTTCAGGAATGAAAACAGGTGCCATCTTGCTGAAATAGTTCCCTTTGTATCCATGTACTAACAGATAAAGCAAGCCATTTCATGCTGCTACAATGCAACAGCTACTTGAGTGATGTTTTCCACAAATGCATTGTCAGTTCAAAAATATGTTCTACCCATTACACAATTCAGCAATATCATGAATGAATTTCAGTACCAGTGCAAGACAGACATATTGGCTTTATGACTCATTGTTTTCCTGTGATAATCAGATGTTCCTTCAGTTGTTGGTAATAGGCAGAGTACAGACTGGTATTCAAACAGCCTGAGTTTGCAAAGCCCAAAACAAAAAGTCTACTGTTAGATGTCATTCTCTAATTGTGAATATCTTTCTGAACAATCCATATTAATAGGTGCATGACAACCAGTTCCAAATAATAGTCATGGAGTCATAGAGATGTACAGCATGGAAACAGACCCTTCAGTCCAACCTGTCCATGCCAACCAGATATCCCAACCCAATCTAGTCCCACCTGCCAGTACCCGGCCCATATCCCTCCAAACCCTTCCTACTCATATAACTATCCAAATGCCTTTTAGATGTTGCAATTGTACCAGCCTCCACCACATCCTCTGGCAGCTCGTTCCATACACGTACCACCCTCCGCATGAAAAAGTTGCCCCTTAGGTCTCTTTCATATCTTTCCCCTCTCACCCTAAACCTATGCCCTCTAGTTCTGGACTCCCCAACCCCAGGGAAAAGACTTTGTCTATTTACCCTATCCATGCTCTTTATGATTTTGTAAACCTCTATAATGTCATCCCTCAGCCTCCGATGCTCCAGCGAAAACAGCCCCAGTCTGTTCAGCCTCTCCCTATAGCTCAAATCCTCCAACTCTGGTAACATCCTTGTAAATCTTTTCTGAACCCTTTCAAGTTTCACAACATCTTTCTGATAGGAAGGAGACCTGAATTCATGCAATATTCCAACAGTGGCCTAATCAATGTCCCATACAGCTGCAACATGACCTCCCAACTCTTGTACTCAATACTCTGACCAATAAAGGAAAGCATACCAAACACCTTCTTCACTATCCTAGCCACCTGCGACTCCACTTTCAAGGAGTTCTGAACCTGCACTACAAGGTCTCTTTGTTCAGCAACTCTCCCTCGGACCTTGCCATTAAATGCATAAGTCCTGCTCAGAGTTGCTCTTCCAAAATGCAGCACCTCGCATTTATCTGAATTAAACTCCATCTGCCACTTCTCAGTCCATTGGCCCATCTAATCAAGATCCTATTGTAATCTGAGGTAACCTTCTTGTAGTGGAGGTCCACTACACCTTCAATTTTGGTGTCATCTGCAAACTTACTAACTGTACCTCTTATGCTCACATCCAAATCATTTATGTAAATGAAGAAAAGTAGAGGGCCCAGCACTGATCCTTGTGGAATTCAACGGGGTCACAGGCCTCCAGTCTGAAAAACAACCCCGCAACACCACCCACTGTCTTCTACTTCTGAGCCAGTTCTGTATCCAAATGGCTAGTTCTCCCGTATTCTGTGAGGTCTAATTTTGCTAACCAGTCTCTCATGGGGAACCTTGTCGAACGCCTTACTCAAGTCCATATAGATCACATCTACTGGTCTGCCCTCATCAATTTTCTTTGTTACTTCTTTAAAAAAACTCAATCAAGTTTGTGAGATGTGATTTCCCACGCACAAAGCCATGTTGACTATCTCTAACCAATCCTTGCCTTTCCAAATGTATGTACATATACATCCTGTCCCTCAGGATTCCCTCCGGCTCACTGGTCTATAGTTCCCTGGCTTGTTCTTAACATCTTTCTTAAACAGTGGCACCATGTTTGCCAATCTCCAGTCTTCTGGTACCTCACTTGTGACTATCGATGATACAAATATCTCAGCAAGAAGCCCAGCAATCACTTCTCTCACTTCCCACAGAGTTCTAGGGTAAAAATCCTTTGGAATATCCTTAACCCTATTTGCCAAAGCTATCTTATTACCCCTTTTTGCCCTCCTGATTTCCCTCTTAAGTATACTCCTGCTGCCTTTATACTCTTCTGAGGATTCACTTGATCTACCCTGTCTATACCTTACATATGCTTCCTTCTTTTTCTTAACCAAACCCTCAATATCTTTAGTCAGCCAGCATTCCCTATACCTACTAACCTTTCCCTTAATCCTAACAGGAATATACTTTCTCTGGATTCTTGTTATCTCATTCCTGAAGGCTCCCATTTTCCAGCCATCCCTTTACCTGCGAACATCTACCCCAATCAACTTTTGAAAGTTTTTGCCTAATACCGTTAAAATTAGTCTTTCTCCGATTTAGAACTTCAACTTTTAGATCTGATCTATCCTTTTCCATCACTATTTTAAATCTAATGAAATTATGGTCGCTGGCCCCAAAGTGCTACCCCACTGGCATCTCAGTCACCTGCCCTGCCTTATTTCCCAACAGTAGGTCAAGTTTTGCACCTTTTCTAGTAGGTACATCCACATACTGAATCAGAAAATTGTCCTGTACACACTTAACAAATTCTTCTCCATCTAAACCCTTAACACTATGGCAGTCCCAGTCTATGTTTGGAAAGTTAAAATCCCCTACCATAAGCACCCTTTTATTCTTACAGATAGCTGAGATCTCCTTACAAGTTTGTTTCTCAATTTCCCTCTGACTATTAGGCAGTCTATAATACAATCCCAATAAGGTGATCATTCCTTTCTTATTTCTCAGTTCCATCCAAATAATGTACCTGGATGTATTTCCATGAATATCCTCCCTCAGCACAGCTGTAATTCTATCCATTATCAAAAACGCCCATCCCCCTCTTCTCTTGCCTCCCTTTCTATTCTTCCTGTCGCATTTATATCTTGGAACATTAAGCTGTCAGTCCTGTCCATCCCTGAGCCATGTTTCCGTAATTGCTATGATATTCCCAGTCCCATGTTCCTAACCATGCCCTGAGTTCATCTTCCTTCCCTGTTAGGCCCCTTGCATTGAACTAAATGCAGTTTAATTTATTAGTCCTACCTTGTCCCTGCCTGCCCTGACTGTTTGATTCTCTTCTGTTCTCAACTGTACCAGTCTCAGATTGATCTCTTTCCTCACTACCTCCATTGGTAGCTCCTCAGCTACACATTCATCTGCTCCATCCACCTATTCCTGCCCTCACTAGCTCATAGCACCGAGAGTAGTCCAGATATTACTATTCTCGAGGACCTCCTTTTTAAATTCTTTCCTAACTCTCTCTAATCACCCTTCAGAATCTCAAACTTTTGCTATGTTGTTGGTTCCAATGTGGACAATGACCTCTTGCTGGCTCCTCTCCCCCGTTGAGAACATTCTGCACCTTCTCTGAGACATCCTTGATCCTGGCACCAGGGAAGCAACACACCATTCTGATTTTTTGCTGCTGGCCATAGAAAAATCTGTCTGTACCTTGGACTAGAGAATCACCTCACTCAATTGGAATCTCTTGGAAGCCAACATACCCCTCATTGCATTACAGCCAGTCTCAATACCAGAAACTTGGCTGCTCGTGCTACGTTGCCATGAGAATCCATCACCCCTACATTTTCCAAAACAGAAAACCTGTTTGAAATGGGTATAGTCACAGAACACACCTGCACTAGGTGCCTATCTCTCTTACCTTTCCATATATGTGACTGTATCTCCCTTTTCTATAACTTCCATCCATCACATACTATTGCTGTTGCAAATTCCTCATTTGATCTGATAAGATTCGCAACCAACAGCATTTATTGCAGATATAGTCCGCAGTAATCCTTAAACTCTCTTTAAACTTCCACATCTGACAAGAAGCACATATCACTCTACTCAAAGCCATATTTGCTCCTTCATAATCTACAGACCCAGAAAATATCACCATCTTATTCCTCTGTAAAACACTGCCCCAAGTTAGATTAATAGTTACGGCTTATATTTTAAGGTTAATCAAGAGGTATATTTCAAAAACATCGAATCAAGAAAGAACCCACTCTACTCACTACGACAGACTTTCTGTAGGCCACTTAAAACAATTAACTCATCTGATTCTGTGCTGTGAACTTCGCCCAGTTCCTCCAAGATCAGTTGTGAATTTCACTGTTTGTTAATTTTCCCAGACGCACTCCGACATCCAGCGATACATGAATGATTTGAATCTGTGAGGCAGATTTGTCCTGGCTAGGGGAAAGTGAAGACTGCAAATGCTGGAAATCAGAGTCCAAGCGTGTGGTATTGGAAAAGCACAGCAGGTAAGGCAGCATCCAAGGAACAGGTAAATTGACGTTTCAAGTGTAAGCCCTTCATCAGCAAGGAGACTTGTGGTCCAAGGGGGCTGCGAGATAAATGGGAGGGGAGTGGGGCTGGGGGCAAGATAGCTGGGAGTGCAATGGGTAGATGATGGTGTGGTGAAGGTGATAGGTCAGAGAGGAGGGTGGAGCGGATAGATGGGAAGGAAACACAGGTAGGACAGGTCAAGAGGAGGTGGTGAGTTGGAAGGTTGGATCTGGGATAGGATGGGCAGAGGAGAAATGAGGAAACTGGTGAAATTCACATTGATCCCATGCAGTTGGACAGAAGATGAGACATTCTTCCTTCAGGCGTCAGATGGTAACGGTTTGACAATGGAGGAGGCCCAGACTTGCATGTCCTTGGTGGAGTGGAAGGGGGAGTTGAAATGTTCAGCCAGAGGGTGGTGGGGTTGGTTGGTGTGTGTGCCCCAGAGATGCTCTCTGAAATATTCCACAAGTTGGCGTTCTGTCTCCCCAGTGTAGAGGAGACCACATCAGGAGCAACAGACACAGTTGCACACATATGATCTCTGTGGAAGTACAGGTGAATCTCTGTTGGATGTGGAAAGACCTTTTGGGGCTTTGGACAGAGGTGAGGGGGGAGGTATGGGTGCAGATTTCGCACTTCTTGTGGTGGCAGGGGAAGGTGCTGGAAGTGGGGTATGGGCTGCTGGGGGGCATGGACCTAACATAGACAGTAGCAGAGGGACTGGTCTCTCTGGAACACAGATAGGGGTAGGGAGGGAAATATATCCCTGTTGGTGGGGTTTGGTTGTAGGTGGCAGAAATGGCAGAGGATGTGCAAGGTATCTGGAGTTTGATGGGGTGGGAGGTGAGGATTGGAGGGTTCTGTTCAATGTTTGGGACACCTCCCATGTTTGTAATGGATGTCCATGTGGAGTTGGTCGCCAGAAATGGAGATGGAGAGTTCCACGAAGGGGAGGGAGGTATCCGGGATGGTCCAGGTAAACTTGTGGTCAGGGTGGAAGGTGTTACTGAAGTTGATGAACTGTTCAACCTCCTTGTGGGAGCAAGAGTTGGCGCCCATACAGTCATTGATGTAGCGGAGTAAAAGGTGGAAAATGGTGCTGGCGTAGCAGAAGATGCACTGTTCTACATACCAAGGAAGGCGCCGGTCCACGTGGGTGCCCAGGAATACACCTTTGGTCTTGCGGATGTGGGAGGATTTGAAGGAGAAATTGTTGAGGGTGAGGACCAATTTAGCTAATCGAATGAGAGGGTCAGTGGAAGGGCATTGGTTGGGTCTGCGTGAGAGGAAAAAATGGAGGGCTTGGAGATCTTCATCATGGCAGATGGACAGGTACATTGTGAAAATGAGGCCTTGGGGGCTGGGGATATGAAAGTCATGGAGGAGGTGGAGGGCATGGGTGGTGTGCCAAACACAGGACAGATACCCCCGGTCCTCACCATCCACCCCACCATGATAGGCTTATGCTCAAAATGTCAATTCAAATTGCTCCTGGCTGACAGGCCCCCTGTCCTATGACTCCCTATATCAAGGAACCCTTCATGAAAACCAAAATCCCATCATATTGCCAATGTTGTGTGCCTGAGAGGTGCCATCAATCCCTGGTAATGTCAGACAATAATAATAGACAAACTAGTAAACATTTCAACAACAAAGTTCATTTGCTGAATAACGCTGCCTCCACAATTTTTTTCTTTTATTTCAGTTTCAATTTTGAAATAGCCAGTCCATATTATCTACAGTTCAAGCTGTTGCTTGCACAGTATTTTAATTTCTGTCATTTGTTTAAGGATTTATGTAAAACCTGACAGTGTCATTCTTTAATGTCAAGTCATAGCCTATTGGGTATATTTTTTACTAGAGCTTCTGAGGTGTCTGCATAATTTCAGATATATTGTTTTGACAATACACTTTATTGTTAATACAATACAAAAATTAATACATTTTATTTCTTATGCATTTCCAAATGTAACAACTACTCAGTATACAGTGGCTATTAGAATTTATTTGATTTTGATAAAGTACATTTTTGCCGTACATCTTAAATACATAATTCAATTACAAAGTGTGACTGGTGATCCCAAAGGGATACATTATCATTGTAGAAAATCATTTGGTATTACCCTTGTTTCGAAGCTCAAGTACTGTACAAAGCTGGAGACTAAGAAAGGATGAATTTTAGTTCCTAGTGACAAGTAGATAACAGCTGAAAATGTGTTGCTGGAAAAGCACAGCAGGTCAGGCAGCATCCAAGGAGCAGGAGAATCAACGTTTCGGGCATGAGCCCTTCCTGAAGAAGGGCTCATGCCCGAAACATCGATTCTCCTGCTCCTTGAATGCTGCCTGACCTGCTGCGCTTTTCCAGCAACACATTTTCAGCTCTGATCTCCAGCATCTGCTGTCCTCACTTTCTCCTACAAGTAGATAACAATCTATCACATGAGTATGTTGGAAGCTGAGAAGATTTTCATTTCCACCCCTCAATTACATCTAGCCAATTAAATCCGGGAAGTATTAGCTAGCTAGCAGACAGGGACTAAAATTAGTCAGGTCAGAGACAGTCCATCAGCATCTGAAGAAAATTAATCACAACAAACCCAGAATGGAAATGACTGGTGCACAGAGAACTTTGCAATTGTTGGTTGCTAGGAGAGGGAACCCATGATGCAAGATTCTTGGACTTTTCTTTTGGCACTTGGAAGAGCATTTCTTCAGGTTACTTGCTTCACTAGGCCTTTCTGGCTTCTTGTCTGGTTTACCTGGAATAGCAGCTTTGGCAGGTGTCTCGCTTATAGACAGTTAAAATTCCATTGGGCTCTGAAGTATACTACAGGATTTCAATTTTCCCATATCATTAAGTATTCAATTGAAGTCCAGCAGGAGTTTTCTACCTACCATAAAAACCTGTGAAGGTAAATGGAACCACTCCTTTTAAATCACTTTCCTGTTCTATTCCCACTGATTAGAAAAAACATGCCCCTAACATTGAAGTTTTCTGTTGGGTAACCCAGTGTATAAAAATCACAAATGCGTTGAGCACTGATCAATTATTATAGTTACAATAAAAAGACTTCAAAACACATTTACTGATATCTTAATGGTGTTATCAATAATATGATTACTACTCGCATCAGTCTTGCAATAAGGACTGAAACAATAGTAAATGAATATGAAAACAAAAATATCTTTCATGTTAGGTCAAATAAAAGTTTGGAAAAATGAATAATTGTAATTTTGTTGTCAGTTAATTTTTTTTCCTCAATCTTCTGGTGTGATTGACTCTTGTTGCTTACATATGGATCATGGACTTGAAAATGTTCTCTGTAAGTGTGTCACTTTTCATCAGGCATAAGCTAAACAGTGCATAATAGCAGTCAATTCAAATACACAAGACAATGCAGTTGAGTTCAAATTTTCTTTGCACAATGTCTAGAGTTAGTGTTTTGAGGGGTTACCGAAGAGCCAGCCAGTGATGGGGGAATGGGTGGTGGATTGAAGCTCAAATATTTACTCCACATGAGATCAGCTAAATCAGCTCAGAGTTGCTGGTGAAAATGGCTTCATGCTATATTATCACACATGCTATATTATCAGGCTGCTGGAAGAGCCAGTGTTACCACTTATAATTCTTTATGATGTTACATTTTTTGACAAAACATAATATATTCATCAATATTCTGTGAAACTGGTTTGCTGTTTAAATTCAACTCTGAAATTCAGTTTAAACCTGCATTAGTTTATTAATTTTGAAAAAGTAACAAGGCTAGTTGTTACAGACAGGAACTGATGATCTATGCGGTCACAGAACACTAATTTCTCAAATATCACACAGTTACTCATTTCTGCAGAAAGTCCTAGAAGTAGGAAATATATTACAGGAGTCAGCCATTCAGTTGCTTGAGCCTGCTGTAGCATTTGACACAATCAGACCTGATCTGATTTTGGCTTCAAATCAACTTTGCTGTCTAACCCCAATAAGACTTATTAAGAATAATTTTCTTCCCAATCCTTCTGCTGAGCGTACGTTGGATATTCTGCATGAATGGACCTCAATCTGCTTAGGTGTGTGCATCTAGCTTCTTTGCACTTTGTTCTTTTCCAATTTTAAATCCTGTGGTCTCATCCAGTTCTGAAACATTAACTTGTCTGTTTCTTGCCACAGATGTTATCTGACCTGATCTGAGTGTTTCCAGTATTTTGTATTTTTACTAAGGTACCAGGGAAGCTACTTCAGCATGTGTTCTGTGATAGGCCTGGTGCATACATATGCCCCATTAATTACTGCAGAATGACCATGAACCAAATCATCCAAGAGCCAGCCACAGGGTAATAGCAAATAATAGGACTTTGATGGATGCCATTAAATACAGATATCCTGAGCCATCTATAGTAGCTTGGAATTAACTTACAACTTCTAGTCTAGATGATCCCATTTGTGTAATTTTATGCAAATCCAACAAGGGACATTTTTTGGCACGGGAAAGAAAGTCTAGAAGGCATTTTGGGGATTATAGTCATTTGAAGCAACTGTAAGGTTTGAGTTTCTGATTCCTATGAGCATTTGTTCCTTCAAATAAGGCTTCAGTCACCTAAATGTATGAATACACTACTAATTGATATTACCCTTATCCCATGGGATCTGTGAAGAGACACATAGCCAAAGAACTTTCAAGGCATTGGTCATCATGCTTGCCAGTAGAAGTGTTGTGTCTGCCCTGGAGTATGGTTTATAGCTTCACAGATCTGTACAGAGTGTGGTGCTGGAAAAGCACAGCAGGTCAGGTAGCATCCGAGGAGCAGGAGAATTCTGATGAAGGGCTTATCCCCGAAACATTGATCCTCCTGCTCCTCGGATGCTGCCTGACCTCCTGTGCTTTTCCAGTACCACACTCTCGGCTCTGATCTCTGGCATCTGCAGTCCTCACTTTCTACACAGATCTGTACAACCTGTCTCTTGAACTTAATCCTCTAAAAGCTTTGCTCCATTGTGAGGTGCAGCAAAGTTTTGTGGACCAATGTTATCATGCAAATGGGTTACAATATGTGGGTCTCCTTCTTCTTGAATTACTTCGCTGACATCCAAACATGTCTCTATTTTACCTTCTAAGTAGCACTTTGTAATAATATGGGAATTCCATTCTGCTCAGTGTAAGGTGCAATCCACGAATTTCCTGATTTGGAGACGCCAGTGTTGGACTGGAGTGTACAACATTAAAAAATTCACAAAATACCAGGAGTATAAGCTCCACAACCACCTGATGAAGGAGCAGCACTCCGAAAGCTAGTGCTTCCACATAAACTTGTTGGACTATAAACTAGTGTTGTGTGATTTTTAACCAAGAATTTCCTGGTTGTCTTCAACAGTTTCTGCCAAAGTACTCTACTATTTATTAGCACAAATGCCTTTCAACTACTACCAATACAGGCTTTCTCTTTAAGCAGGTTAGCATTTCAAAAGCAATGTTGCAAAACTGAATGCCCACTTTTGATAACATCAGCCACAATTTGATCTTCAACAAATGAAGGCCATCATAACATCACCTCACTTCACTTTAAATAGAATGTACATATTCGTACCTTTTAGGGGTATTAGAATTGTCTCTCCTTATTCACAACTTAAAGTGCAAATGAGCAACTTTGAAAGGAAGCCTTGCAATGACATCATATCATGTATGATTTTGAATCATTCCATAAATTTTTAATGCCAACGAATTAGTTTTGAAGGGTAATCATTTGTAATATAGGAAACATGGCAGCCAATTTGCACACATACAAATGTCACAACAGCAACAAGATTAATGACCTAAACTGTTTAGCAGAGATCTTTTAAAGGAAGAATGTTAGCCTGGGCATTTGTGTGCTAACCTGTTATTATTCAAATGATATCATGGAAATCATTTTGTCCACCTGAGTGGACCTCTGTTTGAGATCTCCTACAAGCTGGCATTTCTGGCAGTTCATCTCCTGAGTATCAACCAAGGTTATGTGGCTAAGTCTTGGATGTGCAGTTGGAATTCATGACCTTCATTACTCCAAGACAAAACTGCTACTACAGGACCTTCTGACTTAGCCTAATGACTCTAGATCCCATTTTTCATGACAACGTACCAAATAAGTATCTACAACAAGTCCAACCACCAGTGAAAAATTAGTGACACAATGTATGAAGCTATATTTATTGTTTGATTTACATGTGTTTTTTAAATATTTATTTTGAAATTTGTTTCTCAAATCTACTAATGCTTATACTTTCTTTGCTCTCGCTTGCTGCAAAGAAACAATTGGTGCACCATGATATCCTTTTCCCAGCAATTTTTCTCAAAGATCTTTTCATTGCTGGGAATTTTCAACCAATGGCCCACAGGGATGGAATCTTTCCTTTTGGAATGCAAGTTTGTCAGCAAGCATGGAAGTGAGGGTTAGGTCTGCTTAGATGTGAGTTGGCATTTCATCTGTTATAATCCCAGACCAGATCATCAATTTGTTACAATCTAGCTGGGGCCCAGTTACTTCATCTAACTGAAAATTAAGAGTATGAAATCTCGGGGACTTATTAAGAGAATAATACCGCAAGATTTCTTGGTTTCAACAAACAATAGTAAATTTTACAATGTGAGAATGGTAATAATATCAACAATTATAATTGTATTCTAAATCCCTAAAATCAATATTTGGTTTATATGGGTAAAACACTGTGATTGAATACCATACAATGCACATCAAGTAGTAACTGTGATCAAGACAGGTCCCACTCATTCTCCCTACATGTTAATGACACAGTACATCATCACATCTCATTAAACATCACAATTCTTCATGTTTACCATTTGGCTTGAAACACTCTCTCAAGAGCCACTCCATCCTGGTCTGCCTCAACTGTTGTGTCTGTTCTGATTGATCACCTTTTTAAAAAAAACTGCTTAAAAACAGTAAGTTTCTTTCAAAACAACTGCTATTATTACCTCTCTATAAAAGTGTCAATCAAACAGACTGATAGAATATCAACAATATAACTTATACATATCGGACATCTCTTTATCTTCCTTAAGTTATGATTGAACTAGTGACATAAATAGATCACAGATAAAAAAGGTTGTGAACTTTTCAATCAAGTAAAGTTTTTCCTTGTGTACAAACTAATGGGAATCTAGGCTCTCAGTCAAGCATGTATAATGAGGCCCTTCACCTTAGCTTTGATTTGCTGCCCAGCTCAGTCAAGTTCATATTACACACCAAAGAGAACATGAAATATAAGCAGCAAGCAATCTCTCCCATCAAGCCTGTTCTGTTATACAATAAGACCAGGGGTGATATTCAGCCTAATACCACATCTGCCTAAAATCCATATTGTGTGGCTCTCTAGAATCCAAAAATCAGTTTATCTTATCCTTAAAATATACTCAATGATTGAACATCCACAGACCCTGGGTCAGAGAATTTCAAAAACTCAAAACCTCTAAGTACAGAGATATCTTCTCATTTCTGTCCCAAACATGTGGCCCCTCAACCTGCGATGTTGCCCTCTGGTTACAGATTCTCCCAGCAGGAGTAACAGCCTCTTGGCATCTACCCTGTCAAGTAAAACAAAATTAATAAAAAATATACAGATATATTAAGTGTTGGTCAGGAATGTGGATAGCTAGCAGTGTGTCTTTATTATGATGGAAATCCCACCTGCCCCTCAAGAACTATCAACGAACCAGAGCCTGGCAGCTCTTCATTGCCATCAGTGTCACCCAGCAAGCAGAGGCCAAAGTGGCAATGCAATCACCAAAGGCACACAATTGCTAAGGGGCCCAGGTCACAGCAGAAAGGGTTCAGAAAAAAATTACAAGGAAGTTGCCAGGATTGGAAAGTTTGAGCTAAACGGAGCAGCTGAATAGGCTGGGGCTGTTTTCCAGGGAGCATCGGAGGCTGAGGGGTGACTTTATAGAGGTTTTTAAAATAATGAAGGGCATCAATAGGGTAAATAGACAAGGTCTTTGCCCTGGGGTCAGGGGAGTCCAAACCTAGAGGGCATAGGTTTAAGGTGAGACGGAAAAGATTTTAAAGGAACCTAAGGGGCAACCTTTTTCATGCAGAGGGTGGTGCATGTATGGAATGAGCTGCCAGAAGAAGCGGTGGAGGCTGGTACAAGTATAATGTTTAAAAGGCATTTGGATTGGTATGTGAATATGAAGGGTTTAGAGGGATAATGGGCCAAGTGCTGTCAAATGGGACTGGATTAGGTTAGGATATCTGATCGGCATGGATGAGTTGGACTAAAGGGTCTATTTCCATGCAGTACATCTCTATAATTCTGTGGCATTCCTGATGCTAGTTCCTTCAATCAGGCTCTGAGTGCTTCTGAACAAGGTTTCCCCATAACTTTCTGTGTAGCCAAAGCCCTGCAACCACCCGTTTAATATAGAAATACTTGGATGAATCATTAAGTGGAAAGTAATTACACACTTGAGGGCCTCAGTTGGCATTGTGGGAAGCCTTATGAAACCAGTCACAAGCCAACACCTCCAACTCACCTTGTGGGATAGCATTAAAGTTGCATTAGGTGAACATTAACTTTATTCATGAATGTTTTTGACCTGGGTTAGAATAATCCACAGTCAATCCAATTCTTTGTATTCTGACACTGGTGTAGTTATGGAGAAGTGTGAACTCTCATTAGTTTTTTTTCTATTCAATCATGGGATGAGGGTGACATTGGTTGGGCCAGCATTTATTACCTATTCCTAATTGCTCCTTAGAAGGTGGTGGTGAGCTCAAGCAAAGTCAGTATAAAGGGGGAAATCATATCCAAACGAATTTACCAGAATTGAAGAGGCAACAAGCAAGATAAATAACTGGATGTATTATATTTGGAATTTCAGAAGGTATTTAATAAGGTGCCAGACATTAGCTATTTGGTGAGGGAAAAAACTCATGGTGTTGGTGGCAGTGTATTTGCATGGATTGCGGTTTGGCTAACTAATAGAAGACTGGGAGTTGGGATAAGTGGGCATTTTCAGGTTGGCAACCTAGTGGTATTCTACAGGGAGTAATACTGGAGCCACAAGTATTAACTATATATACTAATGCCCTGGATGAGGAAAGTCGATATGCTATTGATAAATCTGCAAATGCACAAAAATGAATGGGAAGGCAAGTGTTAAGGATGAGTCAGAGTCTGCAGAAGGATACAGACAGGTTAAATGAATGGACAAAAAACTTGGCAGGTTTTATCTGATGCGGGAAAGTGTAAGGTTTTGTCTTTTGCAGAAAGAAGAGAGGAGCTGAATATTATTTAAACAGAGAAAGACTGGAGAAAGCTGTCGAACAGATTGATTTGGGATTATAAAAATCTAGCATTCAATTTCATTGGGTAAAACTATACAAGCCAATAATCAGACCACAGCTGGAATATTGTGAACAGTTTTAACATATTGATATACTGACATTGGAAACAGTCTAGTGAAGGTCACGTAGACTGATACCAGGAATGGAGGGACTGTCTTATGAGGAGATGTTGAGAGGATTGGGCCTATAGAGGCAATCTTGTTGAAATATACAAGATTTTTATGGGGCTTGATAGGTTTGGTGCAGAAAGGTTGTTTCTCCTTGTGGGAAAGTCGAGGACCAGAGGCCCAAATGTCAGAATGAGGTCTTGCACATTTAAAGCAGAGAGGAGGAGGAATTTCTTTTTTCAGGGTGTAGTGAATCGTGGAATTCATTACTGCAGAGAGTTGTGTCACTTAGTCAAGGCTGAGATAGATAGATTGTTAATCAATAAGGGAATCAAAGGTTATGGGAAAAGGCAGAAAAGTGGAGTAGAGGTCAATCAGGTCAGCCATCATCTCACTGAAGCAGACTGAGAGGCTGAACCTCCTACTTCTGCTCCTCAATCTTACGATTTTATTTTATTACAGCAACAATGAAGCTACCGAGATATATTCCCAAGTTAGGATGGTGAGTGGCTTGGGAGAGCACTTGTAGATGTTGCTGTTCCTATGTATCTTCTGCACTTTTCCTTCTAGTTGAAAGTGGTCATGGATTTGGAAGGTATTGACCAAGCAGCCTTAGTAAGGATCTGCAGTGCATCTTGTAGATGGTGCAAACTTCTGCTATTGAGTGTTGATGGTGCAGGGAATGAACATTTGTTAGTGTAGTGCCAATCCAGCTTTGTCCTGGGCAGTGTCAGGCTTCCTGAGTGTTATTGGATCTGCACTCATCCAGGCAAGTGAGGAGTATTCCATCATACTCCTGACGTGTGTGTGTGTGTGTCTACACCACCTGAATCAAACCCGTTTTCTTTGAAATAAATTTTAAGTTCACTTTTTAAGTAGGAGATTTTAAATACTGCCTTAAGTCCAAGTAACTAAAGCTATTATGTAAGAATGTTTTATTGTGGTTTTCCTAGACTATTGTGATACTATATACCAATGTGAATTATTTTCTTTCTGGTTACAGAATAAATGTGAAGATACTTGAGAAGTATGATATAAGGAAAATGCACATTTCATGTATACTGAAGCCAGGTGAAACCATTTATTAGTTAATGCTTTTAGTCAACATTCTAAATTGAATGCCAAATAACATTGATTTTATTTTTTCAATTACCACATAACAATCTCCCAGCTGACCTGCCCTGTAGAATAACTGAGTTGAGAGAGAACATTTTGCTGAAGATGGCAAGAGAACCACAATTATTTTGAAATACTGAAGTGATGCTTTATTTATATCTAAAGGTGCAGGCAAGGTCACTCTGATGAACATTTCACAGATGGTGGGTGGCAAATCTCCATCTCACAGCAAACCATCAACACACCATCCATCCGTTACTGGAAAAGCTCAGAAGGTCTGGCAGCATCTGTGAAGAGAAATCAGAGTAAACGTTTCAGGTCTGGTGACCCTTCCTCAGAATGTTAACTCTGATTTCTCTTCATAGATGCTCCGAGACCTGCTGAGCTTTTCCAGCAACTTCTGTTTTTGTTTTTGATTTGTAGGATCTGTCGTTCATTCGGTTTTTGTCCATCCATTATTATTTGAAATGCCACTTCCCACCTAAAACACCCAGCTGCCTATCTGGTGCACTTCTCATTACTTTGTCAGTAATTGCATCCATGGTGGATCCAAACCATTCCCAGAAGTAGGTTGTCTAATAGCACTGCCTGAGAGCTTACAGCGAGTTGCCTTTCAAACTGGGAGAAGTGTAGAATACAGGAAAACTTTTCTGTGATATTTTACCACGTGGCAAAGGCAATACAAGATGCAATTGTCAATTGTTGTAGCAAGTATTTGTACATTATCAAAGAAAATAGGTTGAATATATTCTCACATGTAGTAAATAAGCTGACATGCAACATGAAACTGAAGGCTCCAAATAAGACACAGTTTAAACAGATAATTTCCCTTCCTGATTAAATTCCAACATTGCATTTGGCAAACAAATTTACATACATTTGTCAACAACTTCCTTAAATGACTCAGAAAATTGTGGATTTCCAGTTATGTTTCAGCAGCTTATCATTCATTTCATGCACTACCCAAACAAACTCCCATTGATACTTTTGAACTTAAAGTACAGAAAGGATCGATTAAAGAAATTAAGAATACATGCATGGACTTCACATAGAATATACAGTACAAAGACAGGACACTTTGCACACCAGTCCTTTCCAAAGTTAATGCTCTACATGACCTTGATAGAATGAAGATCAGTGCCTACACTGATTAATATATTTAAGAGATTTCCTGAGCAAGATTAAATTATAAAATAAAATAATATCAGGGAAGCATTTATGTGCTAAATTTAAATTGTTTGGAACTTGCTTTTCTGTATTAAATATAAAGACTGATTTAGTTTCTAAAGTACTGGTGCTTGTAATTAGATATAATTTTACTGGATAATAAAAGTGCACTATAATGTGTTCTTACAAATCCCTTATGAAACATAAAAGAAATCTGTAATAGCAATATTTGTTTTTTTTTAATAATATAAATTTACCTTTCTACTAATTATACAAATTGCTGGAACATTCAGGAAGACACTGTCAGTTAGTTTTCCAAACAAAAGAATGGAAGTTTATTTTGAAGAATAGGTATGTAGTTTTTACGTATTACTGGAAGGTTGCTTTCACCTTACGAAGTGTATCTTGTATCTTGCGTGAGTGCCCTTCAGTCGGCAACTGGTAAAAATTAGTTTTGTTTTCTGCAGCAAGAACATGGATATCCACTTCACTGAAGTGAGATATTTGGTGCCTCAGATGTGCCTGCAACTCCAGATCAGGGGTGAACATGTAGTGCTTTTCTTGAAATGCACGAATTTGACTGATCACTTTGGCTAGTTTCCTTAAAAGAAATCCAAAAATTTACAAGTAAGCACTGCATTAATATCCATGATAATTTGTTTTTTAAATAAAGTGGCACGATTCATACCAGGAACTAATGCAGAACCATCATTATTACAGACCGCAATCTGAATACTCAAAACTCAGGGTGAAGTAACAGTAGACGATAACAATTTCTGTTAAAGGAATGAGGACAATAAGGCTCATTTGCTCCTTTGGCCATAGGTTCAGGTTTACTAGATTCACCAATTTGAAAGCTGCATTAGACTCTCTAAATTGCAGAAGGAGGTAAAGTGGGATGAAGGAAGGTCATGTAATTATTGGATATTGGCATTTTGAAAAGAAAGGTAAAAACAATGACTGCAGATGCTGGAAACCAGATTCTGGATTAGTGGTGCTGGAAGAGCACAGCAGTTCAGGCAGCATCCGAGGACTCCTCGTCAGGGGAAATGCAGTGCAATAGGGTAGGGGAATCGGTTAGTGCAGGGGTTCAACGATTCTATGATTCAGCTGGAATAAGAATCGAACATTAACTGTTGACCTTACACTGAACCTCTGTACATCTTCTCACTAACTGGCCACTACAGCTTAGAGTCATAGAGATGTATAGCACAGAAACAGATCCTTCGGTTCAACTCGTCCATGCCGACCAGATATCCCAACCCAATGTAGGACCACCTGCCAGCACCCGGCCC